>NC_138867.1:77273811-78514214 GCF_965194805.1 Balaenoptera borealis
TAAAATATATAAATCACAATTAATAGGACATAGACTTTTTATTTTATAATTTGAATAAACAAAATAATGAATTGTCGAGTTTTAAATATATAATTGATATCAAATAGAAAAGAAACCTATAAAAGATCACAAAATATAATAAGCAAATCCAAAACAGGATTCATCAAAATTTTTCTCAATCTCTTTTTGTAAAGGAAAAATGTTTAAAATATTTAAAGAATATGCCATAATATTCAATAAGAAATCTATGTCTAAGAAATCTACTTAAGTAGATGACTAGAAAAGACGTGGTTAGAGCCACCCTAAAAATAGTTGACCCTGTTTTCAAATCAAAAATCTATTGTCATAACTCTCAAGATGGAAACAGAAGTGCTACTACCATGTTAGATGCATGCCAACAGTCCAATAACAATAATAATAGTTTCAGAATAAGGTAACTCATTTTATGGGAATTCCCTGGTGGTCCAGTGGTTAGGACTTGGTGCTTTCACTGCAGTGGTTCGGGTTCAATCCCTGGTCAGGGAACTAAGATCCCACAAACCAAGTGGCATGGCCAAAAAAAAAAAAAAAGGTAACTAATTTTAATAGAAAGAGAAACAGAATTATGTTAACTAGTACTTCAATGAGTTTAAATTTCTCACATTTTTTTTCAAATGCAAAACTCAACTATTCGTGGCTCCCAATGCAAAATGAGAAGTGAGCTCAAGAGGTAATATCTTTAGAAGGTTTCTGCAATGACTGTAACATACGCTCACTTTTTCCCCTTTAAGTTGAACATCGCAGTAAGTGATGCAAAAGCTAGGTTAACATTTTCCTCAGGAAATATAAACTTCCATATTATACCCAATGCTTATTAAATAAAATTTCAAGAAGTGGTTAGAGCAACAGATCTTCAGTCCTTCAGAGCATGCATACTTCAAAGTCCTTTCCATCTTATATCAAGTCCATTACACACAGAGCAGGGTATAAGTTGACACATAAGTGGTAGGATCATTTAGGGTAAAAAATGAAGCCATGTAACTCAGGTGAAAGCATCTGATTTCCTCCCAAATATCAATGGGCAAAAGTGTCCCTAACACTCTGGAACAAAAAGTTCTTGTCTTTATTAAAGTAAACTGCCCCTCTATGCTTTTTGTGATCCAGAGCCTCCCCAAAAGGAGACATTACTTCTCTCTAACATAAAAAGACTTACTAATGAAAGTTACTTTGTATTAAAATGTGTTTCCTTAAGCTATTTAAAGATAATATTCTGGTCTTTCTACAAGTGTTAGCTCAACATGATATAATTTACACAGTAGAGTTTATATGAGAGAAAAGGACTAAAAAAGAAGAAATTTATAGAAAGTCTGTAGGAAGAAAATACAATTGTACTTTCGATTTTCCTACCTCCACCTCTTTCCCTATAAAGAACAAGAAATGATGCGCCCAATAAACTAGCGAAAAGGCCAAAGAGACTACAAATAGTCATTTGCTAAAGTACTTTTATTCTAAACAAATTGAACCTTAAAATTATGTAGTTTAACATTATGAAAATTCACTCAAAAGATGACAAACTTAGAAGAAAAAAAGGATAATTACATATTAAATGGAATAACAGCTTCCTATTTTATTCAAAGAGATCACTAATTCGGTAAAGTTCCTTTATTGAGTTACTGCCAGATCGTCACACAAAAAGTCTGAGGCAGAGATACTTGCTTTTCAGCTTATTCTATCACGTTGCAGATTTGCTTACTACTACTGGGAATTAATCTTAATTATACAGTCAAGAAAGGACAATACAGCCAAAATGTATAAGGCATATGATTGTCCTAAGGAAGGTTCAGTGTGTATCAGGGATATTTAGAGCTCTTTCCTTGTAACTTCAGATTGTGAGAAAAACAGCTCTTCTCCACTGCCTAATCCTTTGCTGCACCATATTCCCAGATTAAAGTTTATTTGTAACTCCAGGGTCATTACAGCAGTTAGGAAGCTCCAGTGATTTGGGTATAATACTGTGGAACCCATGTCTTCCAATGATGAATACCCATCTTCCCCTCTGCTCCCGGACAATTTTCTTTTTTCGATTTTCATCACAAGAAGAATACTGGTATGAGAAATATTATGACTTCTCATTATCAGAGCATGTTCTTGTAGATATGTCTTGTTTATTCATCATTTTTTATGCATGATCTTTCCTATCTTTATTTGTCTGTGGAAGTGATTTAAACAAAAACTTCTCAGAACACGACCTTAAGCAGGACTGTTTCCCTCACCCATAGCACAGTGACATACATTTATGATACCTGCCTGCTCCTCACATGCGTCTTTCTTTCTGTAGCTTCTTCTGTTTTAGGTACTTCTTACCTTTTATGTACTTATGTACTTCTTACCAATTCCCTTTCATTCTCTCTTCTTAGGGACTTACCTTATTATTGAATAATGGCAGCTCTTAGTAGTGATATACCTTCTTGGTAGTATTTGGTACAAAAATGACCACTGGACCATATATTTACAGTAAATAAAGCCCTAAATCAACCAAATGGCTAAGGAAAATATATTTACTGGGTCATCTTCCTTCTGAGTCAGTATGGGAATGTATCTCAAGTAATTTCAACCACACACATGCATCAAAAGCACTGAAAGCAATCGTATAGCTATCTGAAAATCTAATACATGGCTCAAGAATGAAAAATTATAATTAATAATAATAGCTAACATTTATTGAGTGCTCACTATGTAACAAATACCCTAAGCACTTTACACACATTATTTCATTTAATCATTCCTAAAACTCTGCAAGGTAGAGATGCTGTTGGTATCCTCAGCTTACAGCTGTTAATATAATAAATAAGTGGTAGAACCAGTATCAGAGTCCATTCTGACTCCAGACCTCACACTGGTAACCAATATGATATATACTATATAATGTTTATTACTTTTAGCTTGTGATAAGTGACTCAATTTTAATTGTGATAATCTTTTGCTGTTTTTGAATTCTCAAGTGACAAATATCATAGATTGATGGCACTTCGGGCATTAGCTCTGTAATGACCATATGTCACCCCTAGAGGTCAGATATATTTTAAAGGGGGAAATTAGAAACACTTGGCATCCATCAGCCAAAAACAGCAGCTCATATAGAAACAACAAATATATACCTACAAACCCTATCACACTGCTAAAATCTCAGCTTAGAGCAAGTACAGACACAAGAGGTATTTCAAGTGTTCTTTATCAAGGCTTCTAAGATCCCTAAAATTCGAAAAACTCTGAAAAAGTTCTTTTTGGTTATGGTGATAAAGCCTCCCTCTATATTCATGGAAGAACAAAGCAGCAATGGTATATAGGCTTTTGCAAAAATAATTTGGTTATTTTGTCCTTGTTTTCATAGGTTGAATTTAAAAGTGGCTTATGTTATAGGCAGAACAAGTTCCTTTGCTTTTAGTTTGCATTTGAAGAAAGAAGCAATGATGGAGGTTATGGGTAGGGGACAGAAGGTAAGAGGGCTCTAGTCATCATAGGAAATCTCTATAAAGCTACTTGAAAGATCCAGACAACAGCTTCTTTTATAGCTGAACTGTGACTACATGGGCCGAAGTATGTTTGCGTCAATGGGTGATTAGGATACTTTAATTACATTATTATCATTAATTTTAATAGAAAAGGTCAGTTAAATAACATATAGTAGATTTTACCAGTATTAATAGTTTTAATCTTAATGACACAGGTATAATTCTTAACTTGTCCTTACTGGTACCTTATGGAGTACCTGAAAACAAAAACCATTTTGGAAAAAAAGTGTAAATTTTAGCACAAACATTTTTCTATATTCAACAAATACTGTTTAGATATACTAATTGGCTCTAACAGAAAGGAACCATTCAAGTGAGAAAAGACATATTGACAAAAGCATAATGTCATTACTTTAATGAACGCTAGACACTTGATGATACATATTTAGTGATTAAAAATAACCAAACCAATACGAACAACTCTGCCAGGGATCCGTAAGTCAATTACTCAAGTAGTTTCTGAATAGCTACTACATGTGGAACATGGTACTAAGCTTGAAAGTAACATGTAAGAACTATTTTTTCAAAGAGTATTAATTTGAAAAAATGCTATTCTGTATCATTTTTATTTGAGCAAATCACTTAACTCAGATATTATCTAATACAGTCATAAGGTGCAAATAAAAAGTAAACAATAAAGTAAATTCCAAACTTAAAGATTAGAATGTAATTTAGGTTCCTACTGTAATATAAATTAAATAGTACCTAGTGGTTGTGAAGGTTAGATCACAAATCATGGTAAAATTAGGAGTGAAATAACACTAAACATTTTTTTAAAGTGGAGTACAAACAATATTCATAAGCTTATCAGTCACAAGAGTAACACAAATCAGTAAAATCTAAAAAGAGAAATTGAGAAATAGTATTAATATGAAATTATGTCTTTAATGGTTGTAATTGTGAAATTCTGGAGCGCTGTGTCTTTCTTTAGGAAGATATGTCACAATGGCAATGGAAAGATTAATCAAATCACCTGAAACTGATCAGTACCCCAAATGGTCTGAGAATTACTCTTGGTTTAACCCATATTCTGGCACTTTCTCTGGGTTAATAAATTCTACCTTCAACCTATAGCTTTTGTAGTCCTGGTTCCTTCTCCATTTCTCCTCTAACCTGGTGCAAGAGAAGTGGGCCCTGCTCATTGAGAGGTAAAGGCATAAAAACTGCTAGCTAACCTTTTAGACATCTTAACCACAATTGAAAACATAGTAATTATTCCCTTTTGTTTAAGCTGTGTTTATAATAATCAGGAATAAATTTTTTAAAAAATAGTGTACAGTCAAAAAGAAAAGGTGAGATCATAGAAACCTGAGATAATTGCAAGAATAAATCTACAAGCAGAGGAGAAATTAAGGCAAAAATCTGTATCCTTCAGGGAAACCTGAGAATGCTTACACAGAGTGGAGGGGTGTGCATTTAGATAACAAAATCAGCATATGGCTGAACAGAAGGATACCCCATGAAAATTAGTATATGACCTAATAACGCTAATAAACTCTACTAACAGTCATTCTCTGTCTGGTTGTTAAGATGCCATCTACTACTATAAGGATTGATTGCATATTCATAAATATTCACTTATAAAAATTCTATACTATCTCAAAAACTTTGGAAGATGCTTATTAAAAAAGTTTTGAATTGCAATAGTCTTCCAAAAGTTCAAAAGCATTGACCATGACTAGGAACTTCAGAGTTCCTTTGTTACATGTTCAAGTATGAATGTGTAATATAAAGAATAAGATTCAGTCACTGCATTGGTAGTTGGAAGATGAGTATGATAGGTTATCTATAATTCTAACACGATCAACATATAATCATGATTAGCTTATGACCTCAGGTACATTTCTATTACAGAGTGTACTTGCTTAATCATTCTCAGTGAACAGGACCTTTGACGGTTAAGAACAAGACTGGGATGAACATATGCAAGATGAAGTTCCTGAAACTTAAATGGTACTTGGAATAACAAAAAATATGGAAAATTAACAAGCTCAGTTAAGAGTGTTTTAATTTTTAATTTGTGTTAACCTGAAATGTATCTGTAAAAGCAGCTAATACAGAATTATTTTATAGGAAAGGAAGAATAACAATCCACTCGACTTCAAATGTAGGAGGTAATAGATATTAAATATAAGAGCCATGTATATATTATCATACTATAATAACATATATTAGGAATCCAATAAAATCCTAATGTTTTGGTTTATGGACATTTCTATTTTGTACCAATAAAACATATTCTAAATAAATCATCATCAAGATATTCTCCTAAGTTATACACATAATTACTATGGTAAAAGATAGGCCACTCTAAATGTTATTCATCTTTTTCATCCAGATAAAGTCAGACTAGCAACACTCGTCTGATTAAAAATATTACCTTTGTGAAGAAATATTTTAGTCAGATATTTGTTTAGCTGGAAATTAGTTTAAAAAAATGAATAGTAAGTATGTAGATTATTTGTTCTACTCTATAAAGGGTAAATAAAGCATCCAGGGCTTGAGATAGGGTACAAAGAACGTTTCCATGGTTACATGCTTTCCCATATCAAATTAGAGCAGAATTTGTGTACAAGAGGTTTGTTGACAGCCTACATAGGCCATAAAAAGAATAGAAGGCTAGGAGTTTGAAATCTAAATATATTCTGCAAAGTCTGTTGAGAGAAAGTTGGGTGAAGAAAGCAGCATCAGGAGAGTAACAGATTAGTTAAGAGTATCAGATGCCATTTCGTAAAAAGATAATTTCTTTTTTAGATGTGGCTCAAAAAAGTCTCTTCAAATGTATGATTAGCTACTCTTTTCTTCGTATCCACAAAGACACCTCAGTCTGGTGTCCACCCAGGCTATTAAGAAGAGCCATTATTTGGCATGCAACTAGAAGCATCAGCTCCACCACCTGCCCAGTCTTGCAGATGTCACTCCACCATATTCAGTCTCAAACATGGGACCTTCAAAAGGACAGTTAAAGGGCTTTTCCCACACGAGTGCTGGCCAAGCAAGAGCTTTATTGTACACCTGCCACTATTATTCTTATGGGCCATTTAGTGGGAGTGAATTCTCTTTTTAGTACATGTTGAGAATTCCAGTTGGGCTAAACAGCATATTATAAATTTAAACAAGGTCAAATGTTTGGTCAAAGCACTGCCCAGCAATTTTGCCATAGAGGGGTATTCTCACATACTTAAATTTTTCTTTATATACCAGCAAAGGTATCTGGACATTTGAATAATTTTCCATTTTGTGAACTAGCCCACAAAGAATTGGGATTTTTACTTGTATCTCCTGTATTTTTACTATTTAAACTTGGGGGTGGACTATTGCTATATGATTACTAGATAAAGAAAACTTTCCTACTAAAACTGCTAATATTACCCAAGATTTTCTTTTTCATATTATCACATATTATAGTATTTAAAAATATTTAAAACACTTTAACAGTTTATAAAAACTAAAGTCATATACACCTAAAAAGATACACCCACACATGACAGAAAACCAAATAATATGTACTTTCAAAAGCAGAACCTGCTAAAATTTCTTTGCTATGTATTTTTCAGTAAATATGGTGGCAAAAACATTTCAGTTATTGTTTTTTCTGCTGAAAGTTATACAGAAAGAATGTGAACTAACTATGGTATACAGCATAAACGATTCAAAGGAGCACAATGTACAAATGAGCAAACGACTATCAAACAGTAAACTGAAAATTCTGTACATCAGTGTATATACAGTGCTAGCCACATCCAGACTTTTTAAAGCGATGACTTGGTACGAGTTGTTATATAAGTTAATACATTTGACATGGTTCGTTCAGTGATTTCAGATTAATAAAGTGAAAACAAAAAAATAATGAAGAACACTTGAGCACTTCCTTTCTCAAGCACAATTCATGCTTAGTTTCATCAGCCGTTGTTTTGTCCTGGCTGGCTGTTTAATGAGTGTCTCTAGGTTGAATGGCTGGAAATTTGGGGGGTAAAGGCTGAACCCGATTTTTAAAAGAAATCTAACTCCTGGCAGAGAACAAAGTATTTGTAAGGAAGGAAAGTAAAATCATGTAGGTGACGGCCAGCCAGCATTACTGTGTAGACTAAAGCATCATATTCATTTATGTCATGACTAATGGCTGATGGTAACTTGAACAGTGTACATTATGTCTTTGCATCAGGCACTATATAAGTAATAGCTATACTCAAAAATTATTGCCTGGATGGGAAAAAAATTGTATCTTTCAATGAACACTAGCTGACTATACCAGATATCTCTTAAAGGAGACTTGACTGGATTGGGGAGAAGCTTCTCCTTTAGTCCTAGTAAAACATTAAAGGGAGGCTTTATCTTCCTCAGGTGATGCTATTTATTGTGGATGTATTCAAGTTCTGGGCAATGTTTTAGAGTTGTTTAAGCAATGCAAAAAACATACTAGAGTTAAGAAATGGTCTAAAATTTATGACTATTTGAGAGTTGAAAATGAGAGTGCTTAAGTTTTAAATTCTATCTCTTTATATATAACTAAAGACCTGACTTTTTACTTTTGATTAAGTCTTAAAAATACATGGGTCATGGGTATAGTGCAGACATTTACAAATGCATTGTGCACTGCAGACACTTACAAAAATATCTAATTGGCCAACAATGGAATCCATTCTATTCTCCAGATTTATCTTTTCTCTCAATCCTATGTAGAAATAAGAGACCTGAAGCTGCAAAATATAACATCTTTGTTTTAGGCGTACTCTAAAAAAGTAAAGTTCAAAAACCTCTGAATGTCAAGAGAAAAATCTCATTTATGCGAGTAAGTCACTACACCCTGACAAAACTTTTCAATGAAGGAGTCAAAGTCTTGAATGAGTGAGGCATGGTTTAGAAGCAGAGACCTAAAGAACTAAATATACAAGGTAAGAGAATAAAGAACTTAGAGGGACAAAACAGTATTTTTCTCCTCAATTCTCTCTCCACACGTACTTTCATGCCATTTTGCAGTTTTGTTCTGGAATCTTTACCCAAACTCTGTCTTACTGATAATCTCTGCCCCAAGTAGTGCCTGAACAGCTTAAATCAAGTATTTATTTCAGTGAGAAGACACGGAGAATACAGTAGAAAGCCTCTTTACACTTCAACTTTGTAGCATTATATATACCAGTGACTCCATAACTTAAGACAGATGTGGAAAATTTGATAGGAATCAGAAGACAACCATGAAAAATGACTTAAGAGTTGACAAGAGGGACTATTAAGCAGTTAAATAAATAAATAGTCATGATCCCCAGCCTCCACTCATTCTAGCATATAGCAGTGTGGTTTATAGAGACAAATTGGCACCTGTCTGTAATATTCCTTACATGCAAAGGCAGGTTCTATTAAATAAAAGTTGGAAAAGTGGTAGATGATAATGTTAAAATCAGTAAGAATATAGAGATTTTTTTTCCAGAAAAAACCTAAATATCATTTATATAAAATGTCTTCAGGGTATATATGTATGGTACCAGCAATTTTGAAATAAGATTACTCTACTTAGCTGGACCATCAAATTAGGAGTGATTAGACAAATAAAAAATGCTAATAATCTTGGGCTGTAGATTAGGTGACTATCTCTGTTTGCATAAAAGGGGTTCTCTTCTATTCCTTCTCAAAACTCAAGTATTAAGTTACATTTTAAATTTAAATCTCTTGGTCTAGCAGTACCTAAAAATCAATACCATTACTTCTTTACATTATTCTGGTTAAACAAATTCAATTCCTTCTTTCTAGATTTCAATAGAATTACTGGTTATCTTCTGCAAAATGAAAGTAAAATCTTTTGCAGATACCCCCAAAATATACATAATATATATTGACAGTGTTTTACTGATATACCTCAGAATAAATGAAAACAGTATTTTTAAAAATTTTTAAATTTTGCCAAATGCTGTATTCCTTGATGCTACTTGAGTCATTTGCATTAAAAAGGCCTTTTATAACACTATGTGTCATTATTATATTATTAATATTGAGAGAAAATAGAACATAGCCAACACAGGAATGAGCTGACAAGGCAATTCTTTTCAGTTTTACATTTCATATTTTCTCTATTAAAGGACAGTTTGCTACTAGAACCAACAAAGCATAGATTATAAAATCATAACCAAAACAAAGAATTCCACTTGCCTTTCTACAAAATTTTTGCATTTCTGTTTCTTCTCTCACATTTTTTTTTTTATATTTCATTTATTTATTTATTTTTAGCTGCATTGGGTCTTCATTGCTGTGTGCGGGCTTTCCCTAGTTGCGGCGAGCGGGGGCTGCTCTTCGTTGCGGTGCATGGGTTTCTCATTGTGGTGGCTTCTCTTGTTGCGGAGCACGGGCTCTAGGCGCACGGGCTTCAGTAGTTGTGGCTCATGGGCTCCAGAGCGCAGGCTCAGTAGTTGTGGCACACGGGCTTAGTTGCTCCGTGGCATGTGGGATCTTCCCGGACCAGGGCTTGAATCCATGTCCCCTGCATTGGCAGGAGGATTCTTAACCACTGCGCCACCAGGGGAGCCCTCTCTCACATTTTTGAACCACTAAATCACCAATGACTTTTTAAAAAATTACCATCATAAAGAGGATAGGCTATAAGATGGCTGAAAAGGCATGAACTGAATCTGGACTCAGAAGATTTGGTTCCTACTTTCGTCTTGGGCTTTTTTTACTAACTCTGATATCTTGGGCAAATCCCTTAGAACACTCTGAACCTCAATTCCTACATCTGCATAATGGGGACAACGTTACCTTCTTTGTCTCAAATAACAATAGAAAAATAGGGGAATGCATTTTGCAAAACTGTCAAGTGCCATAAAAGTGCTAGTTTTTATCCTAATAAAAGGTCAAATTATCAAAAGTACATAAAAGCTTTCTTTATTATATGCAAATGTTAAGCTACAATGTAAATGCCTTAAAATTATTTATATGCTTACTGTATAAGATGTAATTACATAGACATGTAATAACTGAAAAGATAATCTAATTCCCTACTTTCTGCTAACCCAATAAGACTCTGCTAAATTTGCTAACTGATGAAACAAAGCATTTTTAGTAAGACAGGAATCTGAGTATACACTAGATATTTTCAGGGGAAAATGGATCCTCAGTAGGCAAGAGAAGGAGCCCTATGAAGTGCTCTAACTTATCCCTGCAAATACTTATGCTAGATATTTTCCTGTGCCTACCCCCTTGCCAACTATTAGCAAGTACTAATGTTTTATTTCAAAAGATTTTGGACACTCACTGTCTCTCTCTATATTACATATAGACACTTGTAAGTGCACATGCACACACATGCACACACATCTACATGTAACTCCAAAGTATGGTTTGGAATGCTACTGTGTATAGCAAAGACACAGAATCTGTGGTCTAACTTAGACCACGCCAATGATTCTGGGTGTTAGCCAGAGAGTCAGAGTAATGAAGGAGTGGTCCTCTGTGAGATTCCCTGCTGTGAAAGCACTCTTAATAAGAGATACTACGGTGAATGATTAATTTTGATTCTGTAACTCATAACATTTTATGAGTACAGAAATAAAATCCAAGAAACCTACACACTTTAAAAAAAAAGCCTTCAGGATAAATTTTTGAAAATATATCATTTCAATCAGTTATGCTCAAGAATTCTTATCTTCAGATGTTAATGTTTCTTTTCAGAGCACCATTCTCCCAAATACAATTCTCAAATGCTTTCAACTGTAGTAGTATAATGCCTTAAAATACTCTTATTATTTTTTCTGAAGTCATGGCATCTAATTGGATAATAATGATATTTGGGACTTTGGGTTCACAAAGATAAAGTTCAGACTCTAATAATTTCAAAACTATGTAAATGAATTATTTAATACTCTCTAGATAAAAGAGACTGTTATTCACACTAGAATATTATTTGTAGTTTGAACATGCCTGGTCACTGTGAAAGTCAAAATTGTGTTAAATTGTTTCTAAGAAAAAAATTCCCTTCTCACATATTTATAAGTACATTAAAACCTGCTGACTGTGTTGGGAAAAAAGTATGCCATTTACATTTTATTTTAATGATATGATTTCTTCCAAATGGTGCTTAGGAAAAAATAGGTATCTTGGTCAATTTTAAATGTGTGCTGTAATTTGCTTATGTTTTGATATTTTGTTTACAATGTGTAGTTAAAATACTCATTTTAAACATTTCTTTTTTAATAGGATAAACTACTGAAAGATAACAAGTCTGAGAATTTTGGGAAAGGCAAATTTTGGGAATGCACAAAATAAGCACTCAATAAATGTTCTGATGCATATAAATTAATGAAAAAAACTAAAGACTTTTTAAAATTGTATAAGAAACCAGGAGATTAAGGATAATATCTAGACAGGGAATTAGCCCACTTATTTTATTTTCATAGTCATTTTCCAAATAAGTTAAACTATAATGAAAACATTAGTAAATGACTTCACATATTTTAAATGATCATACAAAATACACTGGTGTTATTAAAGCTGTGAGATATAAACCTCATTTTAAGAAAATTAAACATAGTTGATAACTTAATGTCATTTGATAGAAAAAGTCATAATATAAAAGTATTTTGGACTTTACTAACCCTTGAAGTAAATTAAATCGTTTTTCTAAATATACTGCTTTGAGTTTACTATTTTGAGGCATCTGTCCAAAGAGTATTAAATAATACTATCATGTATTAACCTTACTACATTTTACACTATTAGAATTTAATGATAGTTTTTTTTAGGTCAATTTTACAAACAGTTCTAAACAGGTTATTTTCTATTGAACATTAATAAGGTGAGAGCATATTACCTAATAAATACCCATTTTAGGTAGAGAAATTATTAAAACAAAAGTAGGAGATTTCTAATAAATGTGAGGTGTTATCTCACTTAAAAGAATCATCTTTAGACTTTATAAGGTTACCTTTTTAAAAAGGTAAATTTATTCCTTTTTTTTAAATGTAAGATCTACTATATCAAAAATGAATGAAAAATTTCAGAATTTATTTTCTAAGAATGCCGCTAGAATGTGCAAAATAAGTCTTAAATTTCAAACCTAAGAATTTGAAAATTTTTCTGACAAAGTGATAAAACAAACGCTTTTTGAAAGATTTTAACAAAAATTGCTACTCTGATAGAGAAATTGCACATAACGAGTAAAACTCCAAATTTTCCAACATTTTATATTTATGTAACAGAACAATTAAATATCGTAAGAAATCATTACTTAATGATACATCACAGGAAATTACTAGCCATGGAAAATATTTAATGGGCACATTAGTATGTTTCTCTTTCCTAAGTGCCACTTCAGTAGAGGACACCAGTTTGTGATTTTTAAAACATAAATACTGTGAAAGAAAAAGTGTATCAAAAATTATAACTTTTAAGTAATACCTGCATTAAATTAATAAAATTGGGTTAAAAAGTATGATTAACTTGTTAATTATTTTTATATTATGAAGGGGTCAGAATTAACAAAGGTAAAAATGGATAATCTTTAAAAATGAAAAACATTAAAAATTCTTGAAGACCCTAAAATATTACACATAGAGACTATTAAAATAATGTTTCCTAAGATCAAGTTCTTCTCATGTTCAATTACAAAACAAACATTTTTACTTCCCCATGACCATCTCTGCCCCCTGCTGCCCATAAATTATAGTCTAATATTTTTAAATAGACTGATTAGGTTAAAACTATAGGAGGTAAAACATATACGCAAAATTTACTATTTACAAAAGTCTAAAATTACCCTGACAGAAGAAATTTAATAAGGTTTATTTACACCCTATACTAATATTTTCATTTTTTTCTGTGAAATAAACAGTTAAAAATATACCAGGGTCACTCTGCCCAATTTAAAATATAGAATCAAGAACAAAACCAATATAATTCTTTTTCTACCGGATAGTATAAAATAATAGAACTTTTTATTAGTCTTAAAAAACGGCATTTAAAATTTTTGCAGAGATAGATAATTATCTATGATTAACAAAATGACTAATTCTTAGCTATACAAATCTAATGCGATAAAAAAATTGATATAAAGAGAACAAGTATTAACTATATGAATTATCAGGAAGTCTGACTTCTTTGCTTTTAAACACATTCAAATATTTGCAACTACACTGACATAGCTGTCAGTGAATACAGTTACATTTATTCTATAACTAGTGATATATATCATTGATTTCACTCATTTATTAAATATTTATATCCAATGAGACTGAACGACAGAATACAACTTTGTAGAATACTACAGAGCAGAAAATAAACTAACATAGACATGCTTATTACTTAAAAGTTATTCTTTATTATCTATTCTGTCTTCAATTATATTTCCCAGGGGTGGCAATTATATAAATATGTAATCCTTTATGGGCCTTGAAAAATGCATCTGATAAAAATGACTAGAAAAGGTCAAAATGCTGAAAGAAGTATGAATGCTTTTTAAAATTCAAAAGTATGTTTTTTACAGTATGATTCTAAAAATGTTCAGAAAAATTACTTCCGAACTAATTAAGATGCTTTGAGCTAATATACAAAGATCATTTTATTCGGTATATTACTTAGTTAAAAATAAGGATTTTTCCAGATTGTTTTAAAAAAGAGAATAAGAAACAAAAAAAAGCATAAATGTTTTAATAACAAAAGATCTTAGCAATACATATTATCCTATGTTAGTCTTTCACTAGACATATCTGACCTATCAGAAATAGAACACTATAAATACCGCTCAGATATAATATATTTGGTATTGTGACATATAAGTAGCACAAAAGCTCTTTCTTTAATCAAGCAATCATAATTGTCAAGGCATATGCAAAGAATGAGACCTAAAATACAAGTTAACATTTTAAACTACAGGGAAAAAACACATTATTTCATATGCTATGCACTCAAGAAGACATTTCTATTGCAATTTTCTTACTGCTATTGTGACAGGGGAAAAAATTCTAATAGCTTCAGAATCATATATATTCAGCTTTTTTTTAACATCTATAAAACATAGAAACAGCTTAATGTTCATTTCCTACAAGAATCCACATTCAGAAGACAGTTATCAAAATTTACTACATGTGAGGTAAGTAATACTGACAGAGTTCTCTAGCTTAACATTTCCCTTGCATCTTCTGCGTGTTGTTTAACATTACTGTATATTGGAAGAGTGCATTTCTTTTTCTTAGAGTGTGCTGACTTACAGCATTTAGAGCAATATTAAGTTCTCTGTAAGAAGACACAGAGCTTTCTAATGCAGTCTCATTAGATTCAAAGTAGACTTTGCACTATGGAAGTTAAGAATCTAGCAGCAATAATAATAGGTTTTGGAACTACCTAATTTGAAGGTAAAAAGATTCAGAATACTGTAAACTTATATTTGACCCTTTCAACTCTTTTCCGTTATAGTAATATATCTGAAGACATTTTTACCAGGATTTCTTTAATCCAAAAAAAGAAAAAAAAAACCCCACTCACTATTATTTGGCTTGGATTATTCTCTTGAGATATTTGTATATATGTTATTGTGGCACTGGCCTCGTGGAAGAAAGAAACCTAACAACTAAACAGGTTGACACAAAACAGGTTGGCACAAGGAAAACGGTCCCCTTTCTACAGTTTAAATTGTTTACTGAGTCAGTCACCTCCACACAAAAATACATTTCATAGAAATCACATGCCTCACAATGTTCTTTTTAATCTGTATCTGACATCTGAGTTATTGTATGTTACTCTTCCCTTTCTTTGATCTTCCTCAGTACTCAGCTCACTGTTAACTGTCCTGGGTGGTCTCCCATCAGGGCTTAGTGGTCAGTACCCCTCTCTATTGGCTGCCTTCTAGTGATTCCTATCAGCTGTATTCTCACATGCGTGTGACAACTTTATTAGCTCACTCAGATTGTGCTTCAGACCATCTCCACAGCACATACACCCTTTCTCAAACAGTCACACTTTTGTAGTTGACTTAGAACAAATAATTATATGAACACTTCAGCTGTTACACTCAATAATAAAGTCGAAATGAAGAGAAATTTCACATTATGTATAAGTCAGGGCTTGGTTTTCATGTTCAGACTAAAAAAATCAATTCCAGATTGATTTTTGTGTATATATGGTTATTGTCAGAGGATTAATTGATGAATTTTTCATTTGATGAGTCAGGTGGAATAAGCTCTGAGGCACTTAGTGAGCAGAATTCTAATTCACTCTGGTTCTTCACACTCTGCAGTAAACTCGTCAATTTTCATATTTCATCATAATTTACTTGTTCTCAAAATATTCAGAATAAGGTTCCAAAGCAAAATAAAAGGTACTGTGAATATCGTTGTGATTATACATTATATGATTAATGTAATCTGGATTTTGAAAATGGATTTATACTTTTTGAAAGATATTAAACCTTTATCTGATTCAATCTGTCTACTTTGACTTTTTACTTCACTATTATCTAAATCTCCACTATATAGCTAGTTTCCATCTGTCTACTGACCTTAAAGAGTTCTGCAAAGCAAATACAGTCACAGTGCAAATGTACCATACTTATAATCAGTGTGAAACTAGACATAAAAGTTATGGATATTTTATTTTCATTCTAAAAAAGCCATAATCCCATGACAAATGCTAAAAATCCTAAATAAAATATTTCCAAAGAAAAATTACATGTGTTTTATTGATCGAACAACACAGTTTTCTAAAAAACTGATTTAGAATTTCATCATATGTTTTCAAGTGTGTCACAAGAATAAAGAGAAAAAAAAACTTCATATTTCTTACTTAACATAATATTTTAGAATGTAGCTGTGTTTTCCAAAGGTAATCTGCCATACCTCTAAGATCTTTTATGCAAGAATTTTTCGTGTAAAGCAAGATAGTTTTAAAAAGAGAGACTGCGTAAACATTATTAGCTTTGAATATGTATCCAAACTGTCATAACTATACCAAAGTTCTTTAAAAGATAACTTTCTTCTCTCTCTGGAATTTGCATGTATGTTATTTTTTCCAATAATGTCTTTCCACCTTTATTATTTTCCCCATATTTTCCTTTTTTGCCTGCACTTTTTTCCTGGTGTTAAGTCCTTGCCTTAATTCTGAGGCTGATGAGAGCAGATGCGGTTGACTGCTCTGACTCCCCACACTTAATTTTCTTTGGAAGGTCTGATATGTAGAGCACCCATAGTCAAAAAGGCCAGAACAGCCTCCTTTCCTGAGTTTAAACTAATCAATGAGATTTTCAGTCGACCAGGAGAAAAATCAGTTATGATGTTCTCAGTCTCCCAGTGCTGTGAACTGTCTTCACAAAACTATCAGCATCAAGGATAGGGAGCAAGGGGTCATGTTCAACTAAGACTAATATAACCTCCTACTTCTCTATTCTTGCAAGCCTCTCCTTTTCTACCTCTATGACCTTGTCACTTTCCTTCATTACTTTGTTCTCCTCAGATACTAGAGCCAATAACGATAGCAGCTGCACAAGAGAATAGCTTGGAGCATGAGCCAAATGAAATTGATTCTAAGTCAGTTTTACTAGCCTATCTCCTAACTCCTTAGAAATGAATAAAAGGGAGTCTGGATTATTTGAGCACTAACCTTGTCCCAGGTTCAGAACTCCCGCTCAAAAATCAGACTCATATGAGCTACAGCATGAAGGCCTGATAAAATTTCCAGACAATACAACTTTTCTATTTACTCCAAGTAGCTTTCTTTTGGTTAATTCACACCAGTTTCTTTATATTCACTTTTAAGCCTACACAGCAAACTAAAGTTTATGGTTGCCAGTTCAATATTAACTTCTACAAATATTATGCCAAAGCCTAATACATAGGAGCAATATTCCTTAAAATTATTACAGTGAATAAATTATCATAACATTAAATAATTTTAATCCTATCAACCTAGTACAAAATTAGTTTAATTAATAATACACTGGAAACAGCTTGGTTTCAGAGGGTGGAACAAGTACCAAATCACATTCTCAGAATCAATCTGCATAAAATACCTCCTCTCTCTAAGCAAGAATGTCCCCCCAAGACAGAAGATTCCCATTATAAGGCTGACAATCCCATTAATTTAGACTACTCTTCTTACTCAAGATGGTAAAGGAAGTCAAAGCTGATAATCTAAAATCTGATAAATCTGCTATGTCTCACCAGCTGTCATAAAAGGTATAACTAATGGTCAGGCAGGGTTTGGAAACCTGTGGATTTTACTTGTTAGTACCACTTTAATTTCCGTTACCATGGCTAATATAGAGCTATGAGGACTCTCTAAGAAAATAATGTTGTGAAAGTGAATAAAAGGACCGGAAAATAAGACACTGAATTTGCCCTTAAATCATAGTAACCTATGATGCAACAAAAATGTTTTTACGGTTCAACAATGTTGAAAGCATGAGTAAGAATCCATATTTTTTATTATTAATTAAATTGTGTGCAGTTATACTTTGAAATACCGCATTCAAAACAGTAACTACCTCAACAAAATAAATAATTTTTGTAAGTGTTTGATTAAATAGTGAGAGAATACACATAGACTGAATTTGAAATTACTTAACTTACTTGAAAACACATTTGGAGGGACTGAGTAAAGTACTTAAATTATTAAACCACTGGAATAAGATATGATATATTATCAGAAATATGGAAAAGAGGAATCATGGATCATAGTTCCTTTTATCTCTGGAATACTAAATAAATTTATACCCTAGATCATGAATGAAACGAATTTCATAATTTCTACATAAAATGATCTATATAGAAACTCATTGATATGGCATAGCTGATGGTATTCTGAATAACTTAGGGTTAACCTTTTAAATCCAAACTTTCATTTTAACTGGTAAAAATCTAAAATGCATTACCTCCCTCAGTAAATGAGATAATCTAATTCTGCCTCAATAACTGGGGTCATCATTACTGAACATTAAGTAAATTAATCCACTATGTTATAAACATGAATGGTATGAGATACTAGACGAATATGCTGGAGGCCAAGGGCATCTTATGAAATTTGTTTTCTTGGTGTTTACCTATTTCTCATAAAAGTATAAAGTAGGAAAAAAAAGTAGAAAGATTCCCTATAACAAGACATGGTTACCATTTATAGTTCATCATTTACTCAATTAGCAAATTTCTCTTCATATGCTCTCCTGCCTTCAATAACACTGTCTTCCATACTTTATCAGCAACCATGAGTTTTTCAGTTGCATTCAAAAGCTTCCTCTATTTGTACTGGAAAACCAAGCAACCATGCTCTTCACTGGCTTGATTACCTTCATGAGGTAATACTGCCATCTTGTGGACTTAAAAACATTCCTGGTAAAGAATATCAAAGGCAGGTTGCATTTTCCTAACTACAGGCATAAATAGGTATTACTTCTGAGTATAATGAAGTGTGGGACACTTGAGTACGCCAGATAATCAGGGTTTTACTCTACACTGGTCAGAGACTTTTACCTCATCATATAATTAACCTATTCATGATAAAACTCTTGGTTGAACCAAGTAATCACAAAGGTGGTATCTAGTGGCTCCCAAACATAAGTTCATAGAGTTTCAAAGAAGTTTTCATGGATATATGAGAGTGAAGAAGAAATGAGAAAAAGATAATGTAATAATTTTCATACAAATCTATGAAATCCAAACATCTGAAAACTACTAATATAAGTAATAAATATGGTCTTGAAAAATGAGCTATCGTTATGATTTTAGTAACTTTCTATTCCATTCCCCAAACCCTCAATTAATCTGTGCATATCAGGCATGTCAAATATGGACTTTAAAAGAGAATGATGATGATATTGAGGAAAAATGCTTCACACTGGGCTGCAGTATCATGATAGGACTCTATTTTAGAAGCATCCCAGAAGGAAGATTTAGGAAACCAGTGTGATGAGAAAGAGCTCTACCATGGTTGGATTACATTTTTATTTGATATTTGTTTGCAATACACATGTCCCTTTACTAGTGTTCTCAAAATATGCAATATTCCCAAGTACAGGGAGCTGTGCTGGGTACTTTACATTAAAGTTGACATATAGGTGTTATCCCTGTTTCGCAGATAGGAAACTATTCATCGGTCTTTACTGTAGGTAGTGCCACATACTATTAAAAATAACTTAATTTATCCTTGTGAGTAAGAGCACTAAATATTATTAGACGGACACATTTCCCTTCTATCGTTGTGAATTTTGAGAAAAAAACTGATAGTGTATAAGCATGAAAAACAGGCAGAAGCAAACCTTCAACCAGAAAAATTTTATCAGGGCAATAACTAAATGAGAAATAGAAACTAAGAATTATTACTTAAATGCATTTTGGCATTTAGTTATATGCCAAATAAAAAGCAAAGATGCTATCATCAACTATACATTTAAATTTAAAGAAAGTATGAAATGCATATTTACAATGTTTTAAAACAGTGACTAATATTATGTACTGCCTATGCTCTACTAAGTTTAATAAGGCAATTTAAATAGTATTTTCAACTGATGCTATTTATGTTTTTTAAAAAATGACCTATTTCAAGTGTAGTGTGAAGCAAAAGTAAGAGCACATTAGGTTAGTGCTAAAAGTCATGTTTTGTTCCACTGGTTTGTAATTCCAAGAGTCTCTGTCTTGGCTTCTTCCAGCTCTGATATCAGATGGCTAATACAAATTATAAGCTTTACACCCAGAGCCCCCTAACTGCTATACTTTCCTAACATAAGTTAGTACCAGCAAGCTAGAGGAAACATTCCATCCAATGTGTGTCTTATAAGCACTCAAAACCCTCTACTCTAAGCAGATCCTAAAGGAACATTAATTCAGGGAATTTCTTTACTGAATATTTGAAATATTCATGGTAAAGGCCTTGCAAGATAAATACAGGTAGTAAAAAGGACAAGTAGTAGCAGCGAGTGAAATTTTACAAAGAAAAGTGTGAAAAAAAGTATGGGAATATTAGAGTAGAAGAAAGGTAAAAACCATAAGCATTCTGACCATTCCATTTGTAGCATAAATGAAAATTGAGAATTAGGGGACTTCCCTGGTGGCGCAGTGGTTAAGAATCCGCCTGCCAATGCAGGGGACATGGGTTCGATCCCTGGTCCGGGAAGATCCCACATGCTGTGGAGCAACTAAGCCCATGTGCCACAAATACTGAGCCTGCGCTCTAGGGCCCGTGAGCCACAACTACTGAGCCTGCGTACTGCAACTACTGAAGCCTGCGTGCCTAGAGCCTGTGCTCTGCAACAAGAGAAGCCACCGCAAGGAGAAGCCCGCGCACCACAACGAAGAGTAGCCCCCGCTCGCCACAACTAGAGAAAGCCCGCGCACAGCAATTAAGACCCAATGCAGCCAAAAATCAATCTATAAATAAATAAAATTTTTTTTAAAAATTGAGAATTAGGACTTACAAATGTATCCTTTCCCTTCTTGGGATCAGCGTTCAAGAAATTCATTCTTTCACTTAAAATATTTACTGAATGCAGACTACAGGCCAGGCATAGAGGTAATGGGCAGGGATAGTGGATAAGACAGACATAGCCCTTGCCCTCATAGCAGACAGCAGACAATTACAGATGTGAAAATCACTTCAAAGGAGAAATAAATGTGTCATAAGAACATACAACAGGGGTTAACTTAGGGGGTACTGGAAGGAGGTGGGAAGGTTTCCCTACAGAACTGACATTTAAGCTGAGACCTTAAGCTTGGAGAGACTAAAACAGGGAGATAGAGGGAGGGTAGCTTGAAAGAGTCTAAAAATCAGGTAATCAGTACGCATAAGAGCAACAGAAAGCTACAGAAGGGTTTGACCAAATATGTGTCTTCAAAGATCATTCTGGCTGCTAAGTAGAGTTGGACTAAGAAGGGATGAGTATGGACGTGGAGTCACATTATAAGACAAACGTACTAGCCCATGTGAGAGACAGTGGTGGCTTTGATTATGGTGTAAATGAACAAGAGATGAATCGGACACATTTAAGAAGTAGAAGTGACAAATTTTGGTGACCTTACATGTGGAGAGTAAGGCAATAGAAGATGCCTAGGTTTTTGACATGGGTTGTGGTGAGGATGTTGCCATTTACAGAGACAGAGAACATAGGGAAACACGTTTATAAGGGAGGGAGCAAAGGGAGCAATGTGTTTACTCTGGGTCACATCAGTGTAAAGGAGTCAATGAGAGATCCAAGGAGAGTTTTTGGCATTTGGAGATCTGGGTCTAGACTTCAGAAGAATGGTTTGGGGTAGGGATTTATATTTGGGAGCTTTAAATGAATCAGTGATAGCTGAAGTAGAAGATATTGCCTAGAGAGAGAATGTGAGGTAAGAAGCAAGTCTACAACAGAATGGTGAAAATGTCCAATATCTTAAAAGCAGGTACAAAAGGAGCTAACAAAAGAGGCTGTGAAGGATTAGCCAAAACGACAGTCTGCTGTGGAGAATACTCTGTCGAAGGTTTTCTGGTGCCATGCTCAAATATGTTTTATCCTATTAAAGTGATGTCATTAGACAACACTTCCTCATTAAAGAAACAATGAGCTAATCTGTATTTTTGAACTGTTATTTTGAATGGCCATAGCAATGTGCTTAATGTAAATCTGAAGTTAGCTATATTATTATTATAAGTGAATAATCCACATTATCTCATTTAATCTTCATTAATCACAACAAAATTATAACAAAGGTATTCATGTCATTTCCATTTCCTAATACACCTCAGAGAAGTTAAGTAACTTGCTCTAGGGCATATTAGCTAGGGCCAGCATTTGACTGTGAGTTTGTCCAACTCCAAATTTTAACCCCTACTGACTTCCCCAGTAATAATGTTGCAATTCACTCCAACAGCACATTATAGTTTGGCATATATCATCTCATTTAATCCCTGAATAACTCTGTGAAAGGGCATTACCCCCATTTTACATATAGGAAAATGGATTCAGAAAGGTCATTTATCATGATTCACATAGCTAGGAGATAAGGAGAAACGGGAAGCCAGGTCATTTCATTTCAAGTCCAATGCGTTTTCTAGTATATAGTGACTGTATTCTACAAAAAAATATCAACAACCCATACCATGTTTTCTCGTTTCACTTAATTCATTTACCAAATATGAGTGATTATTATATATACAATGTATCATTACTGTAAAAAAAAAAGTATTCTTGTTCTTTTTTCAACATAAAAAAACAGTGGTTCTTTCACCATCTTTCTGTCTCATTTCCCTCCACCAGCCCGTAGATGAGTTTGATTCCCAAAGTCTCAGCCCTTAGATGTCCTCTTGCTATATTCCCTCCTCAGCCACATTTATGGTTTTAACTTGTTCCTTTTTGTTAATGATTCCCTGGTTATCTTGTCCCAACTTCACACCTGTTTACTACTTTCTTTTGTTTGAATGCTTACAGATAATCTCCTTTATAGGTATTTTTCTATTTTCTTAAACCAAAACAAATTTGGTTGATTTCACCAAATTTGGTTAAATTTCCAGTGTATACTCAAAGCAATAATCCGCCTTTTCCATTTTTGTCACCAATAACACCAGTGTCCTGCTCTGTACCAAACTCCCAACCAAAAAAAAAAAAAAGTTAGAATTACAGAAAGGAAGTAGTAAGGGGAAACTGTGCACGTGTGTGTGGAAAGGAGTAGAAATGGTGTACACTTATCAGATATGTGACCCTGAGCAAGTCTTTTTAACTCTATAAAATGAAAGGTTAGGGGCTTCCCTGGTGGCGCAGTGGTTAAGAATCTGCCTGCCAATGCAGGGGACACGGGTTCGAGCCCTGGTCTGGGAAGATCCCACATGCCGCGGAGCAACTAAGCCCGTGAGCCACAACTACTGAGCCTGCGCATCTGGAGCCTGTGCTCCGCAACGGGAGAGGCCGCGACGGTGAGAGGCCCGCGCACCGCGATGAAGAGTGGCCCCCACTCGCTGCAACTGGAGAAAGCCCTCGCACAGAAACGAAGACCCAACACAGCGAAAAATTAAAAAAAAAAAAAAAAAAAAGAAAGGTTAGACTAGATATTAAGTTCTTCTATATTTAAAACTCTACATTCTTTGGTTCTCCTACTGCTTCCTATTTGCAGTCACTAAGTAACAAAAATTCTTTCTTTCCCAATTTCTCTGAATTCTCTCCTGATTCTCTAAAACAGCTATTCTTAACCTGGCTGCATATTGTGATCACCTGGGATGCTTTAAAATACACTGATGTCCTGGTTGCCTCCATTCTCCCTGAGATCCTGACATAATTAGTCTAAGGTACAGGTTGAGCTTAGGGCAATAGTTCCTAAACTTTGCTGCACATTAGAATCACCTGGGAAACATGCAACACTCCAAATTCAATCTCACTGTCTGGGGGTGGGTGCCAGGAATCATTATTTTTCAAAAATTCCTCAAGTAATTCAATATCAGCAAAGTATGGGAGAAAACAGAAGGAAGTCTGAAGCAGCAGCCATGTTTAAGGTATTTCAATTTATTTCAACTGAGTAAGAATTTAATCACATACATTTTGGGGAGATGGGATGCGGGGAGTTGAATTTAGGATCTAAAGTCCTTTATATATTTACATAAAAATTCTAAAACTTTTATACAGAGTTGGTAATTATCTGTTTAATACTTTGCCTTACTTGTAAATGGCACTCAAAAAATTCAATTAGATTTACTGCCAAGTTTGTAGAAGAAAGATAGACAAATTTAAAATTTTATTATTTTAGCATATTTTATTAAGATGGCTTAGCAAACATTTTTTAAATTTATAAAGTGGTAGTGTAATTTTTATTTCATTGTAGAATAAGGTAAGGAAACCATGAAGGGAAATTAATTTTTATGGTGACAACTGAGAGAATGATACTATATCTTCGGCAATTATGATTGGCAATCACTTGTAGCCCACCTAATGATATAGCATTGTAAATTCAAGCTATTAGTTTAAATATTAGTATAATTCCTGGTCTTTGTCAATCTTTTTATGTTTATCCTGCCCAGAGCACTCCAATTTCTATTAGGTGCCCTAAACTGCTGGAACTACAATGAGGTAAATAAACATTTACATTATCTGTCCTTTTCCTCCTTTTTACTTGTAAGAAGGTGGGGGGAAGTAAAGAATCCTGCCTCTTTCAAATGTAATTTCCTTTTTTAGGAAGTAGAATAAAAGTCTCATTTAAATGTCTTTACTTAGAAAGACCCTTGTCTGGACAAAAGGAATAAGGTCTGAATTGAATATATTCACAAAATGATGATGATGAGCTTATTTTTCATATATCTAAATCTTCAAATATATATTTGCTTTTTTTTTTTTTTTTTTCTTCTTGAGACCTTCTGGAAGGAAAAACTGTGAATGTATATGACATGCAATTTATTAGATCAATTAAAATAAAAAATTCACAGGATTCTCTAGCGCTTGAATGAAGAGTAAAAAACATGCTTCGGTATAGTCTCCTTGAGGGGTTGTATTTGGATCGCTTTTGGATCCCGGTTTGGCACACGGTTTGCATACTTAGAGCAGTAATAAAGACTGAGTGCTACCTCAGTCCAATTTCTATTAGGTGCTCTATTAGGGCACCTAATAGAAATTGGAGTGCTCTGGGCAGAATAAACTCAGTAATAAAGACTGAGTGCTGGTGTGCCGTAAATAATTTACATGGATTATTTCGCTTAACTTCACTTTGAGCCTGAGAGCTGGTACCCACCCCTTTTCAGATGAATTTTAGCAAGGCTGAGTAATTAAAACTGAAAATATATGTAGATCATAATTTTGTTTGTTGGAATAAAAAATAAATATAGGTATATACATATAAATATATACATTAATATCTATATAGCTTTAGGGAAAAAATTAGAAGGATATCCATCAAATTGTTAATCAAGATTACCTCTGGCACGGGATAAGAGTGGGGGCAGAAACTTTCATTTCTTATTTTTTTAATTGCAGGGCCTGTGTGTAATTTTTTTCCTTTTAGTGTTTTTTAGCATTTTGTCAAGTAACTTTTTAAAAGTGAAAAGAAATAAAGAACATGGTTACCTATCTGAATGTACATATAGGCAAACACGGAAAGACATATAGATGGCCAACTGGCATGTAAACAAGATGCTCAACATCACTAATTATTAGAGAAATGCAAATCAAAACTACAATGAGGTTATCACCTCACACAGTCAGAATGGCCATCATCAAAAAGTCTGTAAATAATAAATGCTGGAGAGAGTGTGCAGAAAAAGGAACCCTCCTACACTGCTGGTGGGAAATTGGTGCAACCACTATGGAAAACAGTATGGGGGTGCCTTAAAAATCTAAAAATAGAGTTGTCATATGATCCAGCAATCCCATTCCTGGGCCTATATCTGGACAAAACTCTACTTCAAAAAGATACATGCACCCCAATGTTCACAGCAGCACTATTTACAATAGACAAGACACGGAAGCAACCTAAGTGTCCATCAACAGATGAATGGATAAAGAAGATGTGGTACATATATACAATGGAATACCACTCAGCCATAAAAAAGAATGAAATAATGCCATTTGCAGCAACGTGGATGGACCTAGAGATCATCATCCTAAGTGAAGTAAGTCAGACAGAGAAAGACAAATATATGATATCGCTTACATGTGGAATCTAAAAAAAAAAAATGATACAAATGAACTTATTTACAAAACAGAAATAGACTCAGAGACATAGAAAACAAACTTACGGTTACCAAAGGGGGAAGGGGGGAAGGGATAATTAGGAGTTTGGGATTAAAATATACACACTACTACATATAAAATAGATAACCAACAATGACCTATTGTACAGCACAGGGAACTATACTCAATTTCTTGTAATAACCTATAATGGAAAAGAATTTTTAAAAGTGTATATAAAATTGAATCACTTTGCTATGATTCACACAACATTGTAAATCAACTATATTTAAATAAAAATTTTTTAAAAAGTGAAACATGGAATGTTATAAAAGTTTATCTATGTGATATGTATTCATAAGGAAACATACAGAAGTTTATGAACCAATGTTACTAAAAGGGAAAGAGAGAGGAAAAGAAAGAAAGAAGGTGGAAAGTTTTGAGCAATGAAACAACATGATCAAATTTGTGTTTTCTTGGGAAGTTTAATCATGCAGGAAAAGTTATGACTATATGAAGGCACAGAAAGTAGACAGAACACTATTTGGATAGACCAGGTGTGAGGTGAGGTCTTCACAGAATCTAGATTATTCTACTTGTTGATACACGATAAAATTCTAACATGTTTTCATCAATCACAGATTAAAAAATACTAACAAATCCTTAGGGGGGGGGAAAATGAAAAGAATAAACAGAGGGTATGAGGAAGAGAAGGAGGGAGCAAAAGAAAAGTTAAATAACTGGTCTGTTTTACACAGAAACTTACTGGTAAACTCAAGATGTAATGCCCAAATTTTTACCTATTATATGCCACTGCCTTCTTGTACTCCCTCAGGAGATGTATACTGAGTGGATTGCCAGAAAAATGAATATGAATCTTTTTAATGAAGATTGATACATGGGTTATTTGGACCACTGCTTACAGAAAATGGCAAAGAAAGTCCCAATCAATAATCCACTGAAAAAGCTTCTAATATCACCAAGAGTTGGGGAATCTCATAAACCAACAATTGCTTTATTTGCCAATATGTATATATTCCCAACAGTTGTTTTCAGGATGGCAGAAGAAGATATTGAGAAAGAAAACCAAGAGATAGAAACAATTAGGTAAGAGTGAGCAGATCCATAATACAGTCAAGTGTTGAAAACCTTGTTCTGTGGCTCTACCCAGAGGGTTTAGCTTGGGGGGAAGACAGGGAAGGGAACACGTATCTCAAAAATAGGGTGGGCACGCAACATTGTTAAAGTACTAAATCATATAGGCTTCTAAGAAGACCTCTGCTTTTCCCCAGTCCACTTCAGCTCATTAAGAGAAATTACTTAATCACCACACATACACAGTCTGTTCTGCGCTTTCAAAGAGTGTTTAATGAATGTAGACCTTGAGTGTTGTCAAATGTAAAATTGGCTCTGAATGTTTCTCCTGAATGTTTAATTATCACTAGAGTAAGGTGACCCACCTTACATTAGCAATAACTAAAGAATTTCCAAGTTTTTCAAAAGATACACTCATTTAAAGAAAGAATGCTTAGAAGGCATTTCCCCCAGGGAATAGCAAATTTTAGATTGCTATAAATTGTAATATCTTATTCTATTCATATCTATTAGTTATAATATTGATCACTAAAAGACACCTAGATCACAGAAGATATCTGATATTACGATACGTGACATAATAATTTGCTACTTCTTCCTTAATATGTCATTTACATACAGTATTGTACTAAACTGTGATGTTAAGAAATTGTCTTAAAAACCTTGGAGAATGAGAAACTTACAGTTTTATTTAAAGTATCCAAATTGAAGCTGCAGTAAATAAAACATGTCTAAATGAATCACACTGGGTGAACAATGACCAGAACATATAAGTATTACAAAATGTGTTTACATTTCCCCTGACATGTTAAGACAGATTAGTTTAGGGTTCCCAGGTTCAGGCAACTGAAGTGACTTTCCTATGTTATATAGCTATTTAAATGGTGGTACCTGCGGTATAGTAAAAATGGCTACAAAATCTTTGGCTACAAAATCTTCGGGGGTCTAAGTCACGTCATCTTGAATCTGGGCTGACTTGTGCCTGCTTTGACCAAAAGAGTATGATGAAAGCGACACTCTGCCAGTTCCATGCCTAACTTTTAAGAGGACTGGCAGTTTCTGCATTCTTCCTTATGTGAGCCATCATGTATGAAGTATGAATACCTGGAGACCGCCATGCCACGAGATATTAAAAGATCAGCATTATTACTTAAAGGACCAATTTTCTAACTATTAAACTATATCACATTTAAAGCACTTTTAACTTTCATGATACTCCAGCAGAATGAAAAGTTCCATAAGAGCTGGGATTTGGGACTATTCACTGATATATCCCCATTATCTACAACAGTGTTTCGTGCATATATATATGTTTGTGTGTGTGTGTGTGTGTGTATATGTATATATTTATGATGCTCAAATAAATGTTAAATGAATGAATAAGTATTTTACAAATAAGTATTAGGAAAAAAAGCTCAACTTATCTCTTCCCACTTAAGAAGAAAAATATATCTCCAATGTAGCTGGTAGAAAAATAATCTCAAGATAAGACAAAGTAAAATTTGAAGAAGAGCCCTAATCTTATTGCACTAATGAAAGGTTTACACTATTAAAGACCAGCTTTTCTGATTTCCCAAGTATCTTTACTTTCTTCCTTTTCATTATAGAATCAGTTTCATGATTATCTGAGTGGAGACATCAATTTTCTTAATAAGCACAACTTAACGATATTAAGTTTTAGATCTCAGTACAAGAATACAGAATGCAATACACTGAAAATATCTTTCATTTGCCAAGCCATGCCTGCATACTCCATGAACAGACAAGATTTTTTTCCTGCCTCAGACACTCAATTTTCAATACTCAAGTATAATTTTAATATGCCTTATACACTGGCAAATATGGCATATTTAAACTTTCTTTCTGAAGAAAATAAGAAAGAGTGTTTTCTTTTCCTCTCATTCTTGTGCGTTTATCTAGGTGCTTCACGTAGCAAAACTCTCTTCTGCAAAAATTCACTGTGGATTTATGGTTCACTCCAGATGGGCTGTGGTGGATGTGATAAAATGCAAATGTGGGTTTTTTCAATGCTAATTCTTCAAGAAAGAAGCCAATCCTAAGGCAGGGTGTATGGAGCAAATGAGGATATTAACAACATGTGGCTTGAACCAAGATTCTTTTTTTTAAGTACTAACAAGCTTCTAGTTCAAAGGAACTCTATTAGCCCAGGTAGGCATGTGACAGGCCAAGGGAGAAGCTGCAGAAGAGAATAAATGTAAAAGGCGAGGTGTAAAGATAACAGTGAGGTCAAAGTGAGGACAAACTCATCTCAAAGGATCTGAATGGGACAACATAAGCAAAGGCAGAGGAAGAAAATAATGCATGAGATTGAACTATGTTGGAATGTAGGTAACTGAGAAGAAAAGGCTCATCCCACAACAAAGAGACAGCCTGGAGTCTGCCAGAAAAGGATCAACTTCTCCAAGAAATAAAGAAACTAAGAACTCACAGGTGTTGGCAGCAAGTAAAAGTATACGGAAGTAGAAAGACGAGGCAGAGAAGAGTCCAGAGACAGAAAGGAGAGAATAAAAAATGAATATATTCCTAGGGCATGTATTTTTAAAGCATCCCAAGTGAATTAGGAGAACTTGGGAAAGAATGGCAAAGGACTTAGCTTTGGAGTAATATCTAGATTATACACCCGGGCTTCACTCTGTTAGTAAGGGGGTACACTTAACCCCCACTCACTAGTCTCCATCTGGACTAACAATTCTCCCCTTGCTCCTCCTCCCTGCTCATTCTTCCCTAGAGTAGGGGCAGCGACCTGCGACCTGCGCGATTGGTGAACTGCTTTTTGTGACTCAGCCTCTTCCTCCCACCTGGGCAGCCAGATGCCTATAGAAAGCACAAATTCTCTGATGCTCAGTGTCATAAGCTCACAGGATGAGACCTGCAGGTAAATCGGCTGAATTCTGGGGAGACTAACCCACTCAGCTAGTAGAGCTAACTCATTCCTCAATCTACTATTTATCAGTTATAAAGATAATACATTGATCTCTATTATTTTACTCTTTTTCTCTCAATTGGTTCTAAATTTGGGTGGAAAAATAGGTACAAGCCAATTTCAGAGGTGTTAAAATATAAAGAAAATATGCATCTTAGAATTGACAAAACACAGTAATTTGATACCTTAATATTATGACTTGCTAATTTGCATGAGTGTATACTTGTAAGAAAGAGAGAAGAGGGAGAGAAAAAGGAGTGAAGAAAGAGAGGGGACAGAGATTACTAATATTCAAATATCAATTATCCACATAAGAGCTTACCTATACATATCGTTATATTTCCTGTAGACTCAGAGGCTCTGCTTGGGCTTCAATTCTAAAATTGACATCACCAATCCATTTGTTTTTTCCTACTGGAATACAACTTTAATCCAGCAGAACTGGAAGTTATGACAAGTTAAGGTTATATATCCACTTAGGCTTAGAGACTAGGGTAAGTTTTGTAAACTAACACCCTTGATTACTTTTCTATAATTTTGGGAGAACTGCTGAGATTGGTCTTTCATATCAATCTCATTGCAATGTTATTTATCCAAAACATGAAATGGGAAAAATGGAAGAATTGTTTAAGGAGGAAGAACAGAGGTGATTTTAGAGTTCGATTTTCTAACTGAGTCTTCATTAGTTTGACTGAGGTGTTTGTTATGAATGTCCAATGGACCCATGTTAACTGTAAATTCAAATTTATCCATAGGCAAATATAAATGAGATTTAGATGTTTATTCCTACAATTTATTCTCACTTTCCGTAAAATATGGTGGCCTAACAATTTTCCCAATAACAAGATATTGGATCTTATACCATTTCTGTGTAAAGCACTTTTCTGTAAAGCACAATGCATACAAGTAAAATATACTAATATGAATACATGTGGCTGGCTCCTTTATTATCTAAATAGGGCCAAAGGGATCTAAATAAACATATATCAGATTTTTCAAATGTGGTTTTATGACTTTTAGATCATAATAGTTATCAGTTTAAATTTTTATCTTTTGTGCAAATGATGTGTTAATAATAGACACACAGGACAAGGAAACTACAGCTTTAGAATAGTATTTTATAAAAGTTCCGTATATAAATAAGGGAACTTTGCATTAATTATAAAAAACTGCAATACCAACAAAAATACTGATGGGATATATGAGAAAAATACCAATACATGTACTGGGATATATTAGAGAAGAAAGAATACTCTTACAGCCTCCTTTGCACCTGTCTGCTGTATAGAAACAGGCAGCTTATTAGTTCTTCAATGTAGCACAGAGTCAATTGGTAGTCCTTAAAGTCTTTAAAAAGAAAAACTTAAAAAAAAAATAGGCTTTCTGGTAACAGTCTCCAAATTAAAAAAAAAAAAGGTGGAAAAGTGCTTAATTCTAATGCATTCTTATATTAAAATTAATACTTTTGTACCATTACATACATACCCGGAATCAAGTTTCTAATCATGCTACAACTCCCAAACACTGTAAAATAATTTTGTTCTTTTCATATCAATGCATTTTCATTTTCACTAGAACTAATTACCTTTAAATAAATGATTCAGAGATGTCAAAAGCGACTCTCAGGGAATGTTTCAAGAGGTCCCAATTTCCTGAATTATAGCCTAGAACATCTGCTTAGCAATCTGGCAAGTAGTATGAAGCCAAAACAGAGCATCTCATATATAGTAGTGGCATCTGACCTCAAGAATGTGACAGCTGGCTATTTGCCTGTAACCTTTATTCTGTAAAAAATCTAAAATTCTGTATGCAAGAGAGACTAGTAAAAACAAGAGTGCCAACACCAGAAGCATGGAGTGTAAAAGGAAAACAAGTCGCTTTAGGAAAGTAGAATTATTGGCTTCTTCATGCCAAAGGAATTAGAAAACATTGTTAAAAGAACTTTACTTACAAAAAAAATTTAAAGCAACATAACAACTTGATTTTTCTTATGACACAGAAAAAACAAACATGTAAAAAGTTAAACCTGTTCTAAAATTGGAGAAAGTAAAATTAAACTTAAATTGGACCCTCCCAGAAATGAAGTGCTTAAGATATAAACTGTCAGAAGCATTCCAGGATAGAATCAGCTAGAAAAGAAATGAGTTTATCAACTGTATAAGTACAAATTAATTCTCTTCAAAATGGCAAGCAGCAGTTATAAGCCACTTGACATAGACTCTTAAACCAGTTATAAACATACCAGTTGGAGGGGGTCCATAAGTGGACTGGTGAGTACAGCAAGTAAACATCACACTGTTGTAGATACCAGTAGTTTCAACCTAACCTTCACTAATCAGCAGGGTTATGACACTAACTTGACCAGACAGGAAATCACACTTAGTTCAGTCTAATCTAGATTAATAGATCTTGGGAGTTGAACTAGTCTCAGATTCAGACGTCTAGAAACATAGTAATCTTTCATGAGATCTAATCCTTTAAGATCATGGCTGACCACCAGTTACTAATAAGGTATATGTAATTTACAAAATCTCTAAATGGAAAGGGGATTTGAAATTTCCCACTGTCCACTATATTTTCATGGAATTTACAATTATTTCAAAAGTGACTGCAAATATGCTTGACAATATGTAGATGATGGCAAAGCATTTTTATGAGAGCTGGCAGTGGATGGTTACAATAAGGACAATGGAAATAACCAACAAGATATGAGACTGAGGGTTATATTTGAGGCAGCAGTGAAAGAAGCCTTAAACAACAAGGTGCCACTTATGCAGCAGTCAGACTGCGGTACCTTCAATTATGCAATAGTCTTGAACCCAGAAAAGTATATCTAACCATGTTCACACTAATCTTCAAGTCTTATATGGTAGAAGATACGCCAGTAGGTAAAAACTACTTTTACTGAAATCATACCTCAAGCAATTCAAGAACGACTTCCATGTGAGAAGAATACTAAGAAATTCCAGTAGGCAATTAGGAGCTAGGAAGAAGGCTTTCAGAAAGAAGAAAAAGAAGGAGCAGAGGTGATGTGTTAAGTGTACAGGCTGAGTTCAAGGAATGGAAAGTATTTCAACTGAAGCACAGAATACACACGAAAGAGAAGAAACCCTAACTCTTTCGTGATAACTTAGAGTGGGCTTTGGCTGTATCTCAGTGTAAGTTATCCCTCAGATGTACTAATTGCTAGTTTCCAGATGCATCTTCCAATTCAGCCAACATTTTTTTTTCTCTTGAACTTTCAATTGAAATATTAAATACATATAGAAAAGCACACAAATTTTAAGTATACAGCCCGATAAATTTTCATAAAGTGAACACATGTAACTAACAGACGGATTTTTAAAAAATGGGCACTACTAGCACCCCAGAAGCCCCCACCATGAAGCCACCCCTTTAAGCATAAATACTATCTTGATTTCTAATACCATGGATTAGTTTTGCTTGTTTTTGAACTTTATATAAATGGAACCATATAGTCTATACTCTTTCTGATTGGCTCCTTTAACGTAACAGTAAGTTTGAGAGGTTCATATATGTTGTTGCATATAGTTGTAAGTTTGTTAATCCTATTGCAATATAATATTCTACTGTATAGATATAGCACATTCAGAATTTAAAATTAGAATTAAGAATTGGATTTATAGAATACTTAGATAATAATTACAATTAGATAATAATTACAATAATTAGAATTACCATTCTACTACTGATGAGAATTGAGACAGTTTCAGTTTTTAGCAACATAAATAGTGCTGCTATGAACATACATGTTAAAAAGTGTGGAGTGCTGGAGTTAACTCATACTGGTTCATGAGAACACATTGTTAAATTTTCAGGAATTCTGAATCAGTTACACAAAACCACTATTAAAAATTAAATTATGTACTCTTACAAATAAATGCAACATACTTAGAGCAAATGTAATAAATACTCATCACTTCCTAGTTATTTTACTATTATCTATGCTCTTAGGGTTATTAATGTTTATTGTATCTGTATGGTGGAACTATTACATAATGATGGAATACTATATATTTCTTCCCATCTCTGTGTTCACTGACATCATATTGGCGGCTTGAAATCCGCCCTGGCTTTTATATGGTACTTATACCATGGGAATTGGCAAATGCTACAAATCAGGGCTTCATTTATTGTTTTGTTGACAGTTTAGACTTAAGAAAGTGATGTAAAAATGTTAATTATACAGATTAAACTTAAAAGTCTGTCTTGTCTGCAGCTGCGACACTGTGAATCACATATAATATTAAGAAAATATTCTTCAAGTATTTGAATACTATAATCCAAGGCACTCATATAATTAATGAATAAATGAAGTCTGGACATATGTCTTTGTTTCACTTTTATCTTAGTGTTAACACAATGAAAATATCAGTCATTATTCAAATCACATCACAATTGACAATGTTAATTGTAACCACAGGATGGCTATGGATACAAGAGTTCAGCAAAAATCAACAAAAGCATTCTATAACAGTCAACTGGGAAGAATATGGTGGCACATGCACCTCAAAAACAACAAGTCTGAAATAAGATGTTCAACTTCCTCAGTGTTAAAATATCACTCCTCTTCAGTATTCCTCAACTCAGTTAATGATAACTACCATCTCCCCTATTAGACAAATCAGAAACCCAGGTGTCATATTTGAGGCTTTTCTTTCCTTCACTTCCCACATAACAATCAGTCATCATAATAGCTCTTGTACCTCCCCAGTTCTATACATGCCCACTGGTTCCTCAGTTCAGTCTACCATTTTTGCTCACATATGTTCTATCAATAGTATCTTACTGGTCACTGAATCCACTCTTCAGGCTTGTGCCAGAATTAACTATCTAAAAAACAAATTTGACCACGTCATTTCCCTATTTAGACACTATTCAATGCTGCTCCATAACCCTTAAAACAATTTATAAATACCTTAAAAGGACACATCTGGCCCTGATGATGTCTGCAGACTTAGTCTTACACTCTCTGTCTGTGTTCAAGCTGTATTCAACTAATCCCTCCATCTGGAATACCTCTCTCCACCTCCAAGTGCCTACTCATACCTGAGGATTTTATGTAAATATTAATTCTTCTGGGAAGCATTTCTATAGAGATGGCATTAAGAGATGCCTCCATTATGCTCACTTAAGATACCCTATGCTTATAGTTTTGGGCACATATCACAATGCACTAAATTTGCTTGTATCCCCCATTAAACCACAAAGTCTTGAGGGCAGCCACTATGTTTTATGCAATACTATACCTCCCTAAACTTAAACAGTGATTGGTCCTTAATACATGCTTGATGGATCTACAGATGAATTGGAGGATTGACGGATGGATAGGATGGATTTTACAAAGTAAGAAGGTTAGAACAAAATTTTTGCCATTAACAACTCTGGGTTTAAAAAAGTCATTTTCAGAAGGCTTATGTTTCACATCCTCCAATTACCCCTGAAGGTTAATATTAGAAGCCCACCTACACCACCTAGGCAGTGCTAAAAACAACTTAATCCCATGTCCTTTGGGTCCATAGTATAGTTGACAATTTGGATCCAGAAAAATCATTACCAATACAATTAGATGCTCAAAAGAGACCCAGTCATACTGTTAGAGGAATAAGACATAAAGTGGCAGGATTTGTAGAGGAAAAGGGAGAAAACAAAACAAAAACAAAACAAAATACTAAATAATTAGCATCTCCACCTTTATCACTATAATATTCATTAAGTACTCATTATGTGAAAGCTGTTACAATAAGAATTTACATGGTTCATGTTCCTATTTAAGAACAGGGGGGAAAAAAAAAAAAAGAACAGGGGAACTGGGGCTTCCCTGGTGGCGCAGTAGTTGAGAATCCGCCTGCCAATGTGGGGACACGGGTTCGAGTCCTGGTCCGGGAAGATCCCACATGCCACGGAGCAACTAAACCTATGCGCCACAACTACTGAGCCTGCACTCTAGAGCCCGCGAGCCACAACTACTGAGCCCATGCACTGCAACTACGGAAGCCTGTGCACGTAGAGCCTGAGCTCCACAACAAGAGAAGCCACTGCAATGAGAAGCCCACGCACCACAACAAAGAGTAGCCCCCACTCGCCGCAATTAGAGAAAGCCCACAAGCAGTAACGAAGACCCAAAGGAGCCAAAAAATAAATAAATAAATAAACAAATAAATTTATTTAAAAAAAGAACAGGGGAACTGAAATCACATATTATTATCTTTTAACAGATTTAACAAAAAAGATGGTGCCTGCCAATAAGCCATCACATTTCTCTATTTTGCTAATGAAAATTCTTTTATCCCTTCATCCATAAAAAGGTTTAAAAATCCACTTCAGGCACAGTGGTAAGTACTTTTCATATATTTTGTCATTTAATCATCAGGATAATCCTATGAGTTTGGTATTATTATGATGATAATTTTATGGATTAGAGCAAGACTACACAATTCAAAACACTTGACCAAGTCACACAAATATTAAGTCACAAAGCTAAACCTGGCACTAGGAATGTTTAGCCCCAAAGCCTGTGTTCTTATCCACTAAAGTGCATTGCCAGGCAATGATAAAACGTACTGAGATGCCCTCAATGAGGTCACAGTTTAGTAGGAAACAAAAGCACACATATAAAATTTGACAAATAGCATTGTTATTATAATACAAGTTGTTACAGGGTGCAGTTTGGTGCATATATTCTAAATAAAGGAATAGGATACTTTGGAAAGCTATAGTATTTAGGAGGCTTAATTGTATCTTTCCTGTACATTAAGAAAGTAACAAATTGAGCTGCAGAAGCTCAAGATGAGACCACGAGATGGCTTTCCACTAAATGCTTCCTTAAAATAATTTTTTTTTTTTTTGGGCCATGCTGCATGTCTTGCGGGATCTTAGTTCCCCTGAATGCGCCCTCGGCAATGAAAGCGTGGAGTCAGAACCACTGGACCGCCAGGGAATTCCCTAAAATAATTCTTAATGTTAAAACTATTTGTCATAAAACTATTCAAATGTATCTAATATGGAAAAAAGACCTCATATAAGGAGCAATATTAGAGCTAATGAAAAAGTTCTCAGGAATTGAAAACAGAAATTAAGACTGTACAAACAATTATTTATTACGTGTGTGTGCATATATAACTTCTTTTCAAAAGCAATCTTAAATCATACTATCTATGGTATTTATACAGATTTGAGCATCATGAACTATACAATACAACAGGTTAACACCATTCATGCCAATTTTTCTCTCCTATAAAATTGTTTCTGTATTATGTTGAAACAAAATGCTTAAGCAAAATTAATCATCTGTAGAGTAAAAATAAAATTTCTAACAGGCAAACTCTAATAGTTGAAACTCTTCTCTGGCTAAATTAACTAACTCATTTAATTTAGTCTTCATAAAATATAAACGCTACAATTGTTTTTCACTTTTAAGATTAAATTTTATAATTTTATTACACCAAAATAATAAAAGGAGGAGTCTTAAGAAATTACTGGGTCAATATTTTTAATTGCTTATATAATATTGACTATTTCAAATTTTCCTTTTTAAAACTGGCTCATGGCTTTAAACTTGTTAATGTATTTGCTGTGTTTCCTACACAAGTAGTTTTTTTTCTCTAAAGTGAACACTGCAAATTGCCTTGGATGGGCAATAATGAAAAAGCAATACCATTTATTAATTTTGTATAAGTTATCTTCCCCCCCTGAGATTCCTTGGAGGGGAAGAGCATGTCTGAATTTCACCAAACAGTGCTAAAGGCAGAAAGTGAGAGAAACTAAACAAATGCATCGTGGAGGGAGAGAAAATGCCTGTAGCAGCAAATGACCTACTACATACCTCCTTAAACAGGCTTTGATGTTATAATTTGTTAATTTCTGGGAAAAAAAAAGATAATTAACAATAGTTTAAGTTTGTTCTGATAGAAGTATTTAACTTCTGTAAGTTTTTGATCACAAACAACACATACTGTTCAAGAGGGCAGTCCACTTCCAAACCATTATAATACTAAGTAAATGTACAAGAAAAGCTCAATGAAAAGACATTTTCTTACTATCAGAAAATGCAAACTAAGAAGTACATTAAACTTTCCTTAAGAAAGTTTTAAAATATTGTTGGCATTTGTTTCTCCAGATAAATGTTTTTTAAAATATTTTGAAGACCAATTCATTGTAAGAAAAGGTAATTTTATTCAAATATGCAGCTCATGGTATGAATAAGCAAGTACTCATTTCCCAACAGAATTGACAAGTCTTTCAAATAATGGTTTATTTTTTTTCAAAAAATCAACACAGCAATTTGGAATTTCAACATACACAGATATTTGTATGTATGAAGGCATGTGTGTTTGTATATATGATGTAATCATGAGTATGTTTTAAAACATACCTATTTTTAATAATAAAGAAATAAATTGATCCTTATTAAAGTAAGTTATTATTTAACAACCTACGTTCAAGCTGTACCATAACGAAATACATAAATGCATACGTATGTAGCTTCATATCTTAAACTTTATCCTTTATTTTTAACTAGATTTCCATTCTCTATGTAATCATAAAGATAACGTAATAGAATTGTTTTAAATAGGCTTAAAGATAACAACTTCATAGAATTATTTTAAAAGCTTCAGTCACACTATTAAATATGAGAAAACTGAAGATAATAACAAAAGCAATTGTCTTCACTATCAAAAGGAACAGCAAAGCTGAATTGCTTACTTAACAGTATTTCCCCTAACTTTTTAAATTAGTTTCTTTTGGACACACACTTACATGACTTAACATTATCACTGTATTACTGCACAAATAAAAGGTCAAAGGAGAGCTTCAAACAAACATTAATTTTCTCCAGTGATTAACAGAATATTTCATTCTGTAGTTTTAATAAAATAATAAATTGTGAAATAACTCATTTTCATTCAGAATTTAATTTAATGGCATTGTATGTTCATTATAGTTTAAACTCTAGGTAACAAAAAATAATAGTTTGAGAAGCAAGAGGTAGGGGATATGGGGATATATGTAGACGTATAACTGATTCACTTGTGATACAGCAGAAACTAACACACCATTGTAAAGCAATTATACTCCAATAAAGATGTTAAAAAAAATAGTTTGCTATGCTATATCATTTCTATATGGCATTCATAACCTAAATTGGCTTAAATCTTATGATTGTATAAAAATCAAATGTGCATGACCCTGAAACTGTATCAGTTTTTTGTTTTGTTTTCTTTTGTTTTTTAGCCACGCTGTGCAGCTTGCGGGATCTCAGTTCTCCGACCAGGGATTGAACTCAGGCCAGGGCAGTGAAAGCCCGGAATCCTAACCACTAGGCCACCAGGGAACTCCCACTCCCATATATCAGTTTTTTGGGTTTTTTTTAATTGCAGAATGTATACCTAACACAATACTATTGGTGCTTTTAACTTTTGGGTGCTTTTTATTAACACAATACTACCTGTGTTTTTTATTACTTTTTACAAACACAATATTATTGGTGCTTTTAATTTTTTATTACTACTACTTCAAGCCTTCTTCCATAGCCTTCAAGCTTCATGAGGTATACTCATCCTTGTATATCCATTTCATAAACAAGGTACAATCTCTTTTTCAATAAGGATTATAAACACAAAGCAACAACATAGGTCCTAAGATTGTTACATCTGATTGCATATTTGACAGTATGGAGTTACTGATTATATTTACATTTGGAGTAAACTGATAAAAGTTTATTTTAAAATATAGAAGTACATGATTCTAAATATACAAAGTATGCCAAGATACTCCACCTAATTCTTACAACTGCAATTTTTAAGTAGTGATTTGTTTTATGTACAGGAAAACAAAAAACTATATACCCTATGCTTTAAAAAAAAAAAGAGTTAAAATACTAGCCTATTACTATTCAGAATTACTATTGAAATCCAGCTTAGTTTAGGAAGTTATATTACAAATAAAAAGTAGGTAGTTAATAGAGGTGTCTTTCCACATTAAATCTTTAACTCAATTAGGCATTAGTTAGAATTTCTAATATCATATTGAATAGGCAATTTATCTAGGAATTAATATTTTTAAATATGCCTTTTATTTACATCATGTAAACAGTTGAAAAAAAATCACCAACAAATAACATCACACATGAAATGCTACTGAACTAGTCCCCTGGAAACTAATAATTTTTTACCCTTAAATTCACTTAACATTATTTTCTTTAAAATACTTTAGTGATTATTTAAATATAGTACATTCAGTTTAAAGCTTGGTGACTTAGACTAAAAGTGCAAACTATACTTTCACAAATTACCTACCTTTCATAATTTCCTGCCTCGATTATTTCAAGTAAAAGTTTAGACTATTTCCTACTACTAAAGGATGACATTTTCCATTTTAGTTCTCAAAATAAAATAACTTAGGGGACAAACTGATAAATACTGGAAGTAATTTTTTAAAATGATGTTCAAAATAAACAAAAGTATAAAGGCTAAAAACCAAACGAAACCAAAAGTACGGTGAGAAACGCAAAGCTGACCTCTCTTTAATCTTTTCTTGTTAAACCTAGGGTACTCAAGAATTGTCAACTAATTAGTCCATTTTATTGATGACATTTTTCTCTAGGGAAGTTATTTTAAAAGTTTAACCCTGGAGCAAGTCATGGCTTCTCCAGTCTTTGAAAGTGTCCAGAGCATTGATTATAACTGCAGGAGGTGTTACCTTCTACCCCAGAGAATCTCACCCTGCACAATCTTACACACTCTCTCACTCCCAAAACAGCTTTGATTCAGCAATTCAAACTGCTTCAGCTGATATTAAAGGAAGAACCACAGAAAAGGGATCAGCAGTTAAAATGAAATAGAAGGGGGGCGGAAATACAGATCATGGATATAGTAGCACAAAGCTCAAGAGTAAAGCAGATTTGAAAAAGACATCAGAGTGACTCAAAAGGGAACAACATGACAGAAATTAAACAAGATTTTTATGTTTGCCTTCTGTGCATTTAAACTCATCTCAGCCTCCACTGAAATTCTTATCATACATAAACCCCAAGGCTTTTAGCATACTGTCAAAACCACACCCTCTCTTTCTCTTTCTAAGTCCCCAGAGTCACTTCTTAGGTAGCCAAGAAAAAAGACAGAAGAATTCAAATATGCATGTAATTGAGAAACAGACCATTTTATAACCAAATTCTGATTATAAACAATATTTTTTCATGTAAAAATGTACCTAATTGTTTTAAAATCCAGTATTTTTTCTCTTGCACTTAATGAAAAGGCCTAGGTCTACTTTAAAAGTTATTTGAAGTCAGGAATAAACACAGAGTAGAGGACCAGAAATAAGACATGAGAGGCCTTGCAATATCTTTCTTGGGATGATGTCAGAATATCAAGGTGCTCTATGCTGTCATAGCTAGCTTTCCACTTGACTATAGAAAAAGCTTAAGTATATGCTTAATTAGTTAATTAGTTCAGTACAAGAGAACAATCTAGATTCAAAGAGCTATCATCACAGAATGGCTTATTCACATCTATCTCAGAAACAGTGACCAAAATTCAAGAAGGTAATTGGATTTTCAAAACTGAACGTCGTTTTCTTCCCCCCCAATTCACTCATGACAGGGCCAGAAGGTAATGATATATCTGCCATGATGCAACGAGCAGACCTGTCTTCTGTCAAGAGTTGAAATCATGAAGGAATAAGCTGTCGTTAACAACCGCTCTCCAAACACTAGAGCTGTCATTTCATTGTTTTCTTTTGCTGGCATGGGGGCTGGTGTGGTGGCCTCATATACCTTGTCAGTTCAGTAATGTGCTAAGCTGTTAACCTTTTCTGGAATTCTTGACTTGAGCAATCTTTTATGAAGACTATAATGTAAGAGCTTATACTTTCTTTGATTCATTTATGTTTCTCTCAAAGTTTACTTTTAAAATTTGGAATTAGTGTTCTTGGTTTCAACCTATAGTTTAGTAGTCCATGTTTCAAATAGAAAAAAAATAGCATTTACTTTTAAAAGGTTTGAAATGTAAGTTATAGTGATCTAAATTCAGCCAGCCTTTAAGGGGAAAAAATCAATAATTATTTAAAGTTTCTTGTAGTTTTATAATCAAACATTTAAACTCTTTTAGAAATGGTTAAATGAATAACTATAATAGTATATTTCATGAATATTTTCTTTAAAAAATTTTAATAATAAAATAATATCTTTTTAAAATTATAAAAGTAATAACTGCTCAAGGTAAAAAAAAAAAAAGAATTGAATAGGAAAATTGAAAATGAATGATAAAAGAAGAAACCTCATGGTTTCTTGCATAGACTTCCAGGAACATCAATGTACATCCATGTATGCATGTAGGTGTATGTATATACGTGTAAGTGTACATTTTAACAAATAGTCTCATTCTTATGTTTTCAGTGGAAAACTCTTAGACATCATTTCATACAAATGAACACATATACACACATATAACTCATTCTTCTTAATAACTACATAGTCTTCCATGATAAGAATATACCATCATTTAATAAATAGTCCCCAATTGGTGGATATTTAGGTAGTTAGAAGTTTTCATGTTATTACAGACTGCTGTGATGAGCATCCACGTACATATACTTTGTATACTTTGTTTACTGCTCTAGTGTAATTTCCTACAAATGGAATTTAGGGTCAAACATTAACACACATATTTAATTTGGTGAGATATAACCCGAACTGCCATCTTATTGCTTCAATTTACATTCCCACCAATATCTAAACTTGGTATTATCATATAATTTATTACCAATTTATTTGCCAATCTTATATGTTGAAAACTGGCACCTTGTTTTAATAACCATTTCTTTAATTCCAAATACTCTGAATGACTATTTTAAAGAAGCACAAAAGTCTATGAATCATTTCAACAAAAGTATATCTAAAAGGTCCAAGCAATTATCATGTTTTTGAGGTCTCTGAGAACTTAAACATGCATCCCCTGCCAAACTATATTCTACTTATAAGCTGCTACATGGTACTGCTACTGTTAAAAGTAAAAGCTATGTCCTATATTGATACAGGACTTCTGACTACTATCTACTAACCGTCAATGCCCACGAGAATCCTCTTAAAATTTCCGTGTCACCAACTTTGTCAAATACTTATGTTAAAATAGCAAGATCGGGTCTTCCCTGCTGGTGCAGTGGTTAAGAATCTGCCTGCAAATGCAGGGGACATGGGTTCGAGACCTGGCCCGGGAAGATCCCACATGCCGCAGAGCAACTAAGCCCATGCACCGTAACTACTGAGCCTGTGCTCTAGAGCCCGCAAGCCACAACTACTGAAGCCCACGCGCCTAGAGCCTGTGCTCCGCAACAAGATAGTCACCGCAATAAGAAGCCTGCACACCTCAACAAAGAGTAGCCCCCCTCGCTGCAACTAGAGAAAGCCCGCGCACAGCAATGAAGATGCAACAGAGACAAAAATAAATAAATAAAACAAATAAATTTTTTTAAAAATAGCAAGATCTTGCAGTAGTTAGTTGGAAGACTAGGAACTGAAGGCAGTAGTTAGGAGGTGTTACCAAAAATTTATTACTCAAATTACTGGGAAAAATCATATCCTATTTTAGATAACCATCTATAATGGCTCCATGTACATCTGTGGAAATAAATCCTAAAACTGTAATCAATCAGCTTAACAAATGCGTCTGTCAAAATGGGGGGAGGGGACCCAAAATGGAGTAAGAAATGAGAAATCAAAAAGTCAACAGCCAGAATAGAAAAGCTAAGTTACTGCTTATTAAAAGGGAAGCAAATGATTTAAAAACTAAAAAGCTCTAAATCAGCTTTCAAAGTATGTGATTCATATCAGTCAAGCAACAGTTTATGTAGTCTTCAATTTAGTCATCTTATAATCTTAGCGATTTCTAAAAGAAAATCCTAAAATATTCTACTTTGACGAATATTGCTACATAAGGGCGTCATCTCCTGAGGTTTACAAAGCATTTTGTTATATAGAAAATTACTTTAATGTTATTTGTTTTAAAAAGATATGAGTTGCAGACTTCCCTGGTGGTGCAGTGGTTGAGAATCCGCCTGCCAATGCAGGGGACACAGGTTCGAGCCCTGGTCCGGGAAGATCCCACATGCTGCGGAGCAACTAAGCCCGTGTATCACAACTACTAAGCCTGCTCTCTAGAGCCCACAGACCACAACTACTGAGCCCTCGTGCCACAACTACTGAAGCCTGCGAACCTAGAGTCTGTGCTCCAAAACAAGAGAAGCCACCGCAATGAGAAGCACGTGCACCGCAACGAAGAGTAGCCCCCGCTCGCCGCAACCAGAGAAAGCCCACGAACAGCAACAAAGACCCAATGCAGCCAAAAATTTTAAAAAAGATATGTGTTGTAAAGTGACTACCTATCATTGGAATAACCACATAAAAAACGTAATTAAAATGCTATACTGAATTCTTTAAATTATCTCTACTCCTTCCACAAATCACACTAAAATATTAGTTTTAAAAAATATGGATGGTTTACTTTTCACTGTACACTTTTATATATTATTTGATTCTTGAACCATGTGAATATACTGCCATTTAAAAATTAAATAAAAATATATTTTAAAATAGGGGCGGTATTAACCCATCAGGACAAAACTAATGGGAAGACCGTAAGCTGATGGAATTTGTTTGGTATTACAGAGGAAGTTCTAACTTAAGCCTCTGGAGATAAAAGCCAACCCACCCACAGAATTTCAGAGAAACTCAAAATTCAGGGTGCCAGTTATCTTGGAAAGTAGAGGTAGGCCTTGAGTCTAAAAACAGAGGCAGTAGTTGTAAGTTCACATAAGATGCAGTTACCCATCCCCCAAAGCCAAACAAACCAAAAAACCAAAACACGGGCCAAAATCTCACATTGTGCAGCCAACCCTGTCAGAGATCAGTGGTTTTTCCATTAGAGAAATTTATCCAGAGAAGGACTAGAAGGACATCAGATCAGGGAAGGGGAAGAGAGAGACACAGAGCTCAAATCAGGTGTATTGTGCAGAAGTCTGCAAAATGAATAAAAAGAGAGCTCCATAACAAAATATGATGAAAGAACTTTAAAAATTCTACAGGGCTAAAAGAGAAAGTAGGTAACCTCCCAGAAATTAGAGCAAAAATAGATGGAAAATAAGAGAGAAAGTATAGTCAATTAGATAAGACAATTAGAGGCTCAGTCCAGAACTCCAAAACCAAATGAAAATTCCAGAAAAAGAGAAGATTAAAATTATCAAGAAACAACACAAAAAAATGTTCTCAGAATTGAGAATCATGAATGTACAGTACAGACTGAAAGGAATCACCACGTCCCCAACACAATGAATCAAAAAAACCCACACCAAGAAACCTTCTCAAAAGCAGTATGATTCAATTTCCTAAAACCAGGGAGAAGGAAAAGAAGCTTCCGTGGAGGGAAACAAAAGGATTCAAGATCAGAATGGTACTGGACTTTTCAATTAAAACACTGCAAGTAAAGCAACAATGAAACAAAACCTTTAAATTTCAGAATGAAAATGATATTCAGATTGGAATTCTATGCCTAGATGAATTATGAAAATAAAGTGAGCAAGTAAAATAAAGGTATTTTTCATAAATACTAGGTTTCAAAAATTGATCTCGTATTCCCTCTTTGATGATTCCAACAAAATGAGAGCATATATCCAAAAAGCTACGGTCATTAGATCCAGGAAACAGGAGGTCAAACACCAGAGAGAATCTAAGTGGAGTCCCAGGAAGAGAGACAGGGAGGCAGGCTTAGAAAGTGACCAGTCAAGATTGGGACAGAAGTCCACAGAGTTCCAAAAGAGAGCTCTCCAGAAGAACATGAAACCATAAGATTATCTGATAAATTTAACCATGTAAAAAATTAGAGAGGCCAATCAGAATTAACAACTACTACAAAGAAAACAGAAAACAGTTAGGAAATTATTAATTCTATGAAAATAAACTTGTAGCAGAAATGAATAGCAACCACAGTATCTACTTGGCTCAGCCATAAGCAATACTAAAGTAGTAGTAATACTGTAAAGCTTGATTGCTGAATTAATCCAAAAACTGTGGGAATGGGAAAGATATTCTTATCTGCCATAACAGAAAGTGACTGATAAATCAAGAGACAGCACTATAATTTAAAAATATTGATATAGAGAATATAATTAAAACCAAAAAGTATTGAGAGTTATTACATCTAGGGAACAGAACTAACAGGTGAGGAAGGATTAGGAAAGGATAACCTTTATTTTGATATATGTCACTTGTTCTTACTTGATTTTTAAGATTATATGCTTGTATCCTCTGATGTTCTACAGTTTTATTTTAATAAGTTTTAAGTGTAGATTTATCTGTCTTGCTCAAGATATGCCATGCTTCTTCTACAAAGATTTGTGTCTTTATTCTCATAAACATTCTACCACTAATATATTGCTTTTTCTCCCATTCTTTTCTATTGCTTTTCTGAAACATCTATTAGAGGATTATTAGATCTTATTCTATTCTCCATGACTTTTTATCTATCATAATTTTTTTCTCAGGTTTTCTCTGCTATATTCTATATACTGTATTCCCCAATTCCAACTTTTAATTTACTAACTCTCTTCAACTATGCCTGATAGTTTTGCTTGACTTGACTTTTCTTTGTAATGAATCATTTCCGCATATAATTTTTAGTTTCTGACTACAAATTCTTCTTCATTAGGGATTTACCCTGCGTTGTAAAGTGTTGCTGTTGGCACTTTTATATTTGTTTCCACTTGGTAACCCAGAAGTTTCATCAGTCCAAAATCCAGTTTTACATGAATTTACACTGCTTGAGATTCCCACACTAAATAAGTTGTCTAAATTCAAACTGCAAATCTAAATCCACCTTTGGGTTAGGATCTGTGGCTTCTACATCTCAGGGGAGGCTGTTTATTTATCCCACTTGGCACTTCTGGCAAACTGACTTTTACACCTCTAAAAACTAAAAAGGCAGAAGCTTCCAGGGCCCGAGCTATATACAAGGGTATTAGTTTTAGATCCTGCCTCTTAGGCTCAAAGCTGTGCTGTGGACCCCTTGGGGCCTAGGTCTTATATCTCATCAGATATCACCTTTGGGCTGCCACACCCTCCAGGGATTTACCACTGGGGTTTTAAGTTCTTTCTTGTAGTCAGGCATTTAAAGATTCTTTTTCTATCTTTTGAACATAACTAGGTCTTTAATATTTTTGTTGTTGCTATGTTTTATTCCATTATTTTTATGGGTGTTTAGTGGGAGGGACAAGTGCCTGTTAATTAACTCAGTCCACCATGTTATAGAACCCAAATTGTATAAATTACATTGATAAAAATGGCATTAACTTTAAAAACTTAGATGTAACAGAATGAAAATTATATGCAAAGTAAGTAATTACGGAAATAGTAGATTCTTCTGAATAATCCAGCTATGAGGAATTAGAAAACAATGTAGGCTTAGTGAAGTTATCGGACTTCTCATAAAATTATTAAAATTAAAAAATTTTAAGTCATGTTGGATATGAATCACTTGTACTTTGAGAGTACTCTTTATAATTTAAACTTTTACTTCATTGATTTTATTATAAAACATTTTCTAGAACTTCTCATCCTCTGTCATACTAAATATAATTGCCATCAAGTTCCACCTTATGCATTACACCTAAAGCCTGAAAAGTATATATAAATTCTCAACCAATCCAGAAAGTATTACCTACGCCAGTGGTTCTAGTGTGGTGCCCAATTAGCAGCATTGGCATCACCTGAGATATTCTCAGATATGTAAATTCTCAGGCCCCAACCAGACCTTCTGAATTAAAACCTGGGATCTGAACAGGGCAATCTGTTTCAAGAAGCCCTCCACGTGATTCTGATGCACGGTAAAAATTTGACTTTATGGACCAGGGGCTTCCAAACTGCTCCCCATAAAACTTCTTGACAGTATATACATCTCAATCAGTCAAAGCCTGGATAGGGAGAGATCGGTGATGTGTCTACGGTGCAAAATTTAAGGAGGCACTCACTCTCAGGGTCCTACAAGGACTGCACGTCATGAGAGTGACTGACCCCTTAAATTTTGTATGCCTGTACCACCCCTGCAATTAGTAATGAAATGAATTGTCACCTATTTTCCTTGCCCTTTTTATAGAGATCAACTAAAATGCCTGAAAAGATCAAAGAAGAAATAAGTATGAGAAAATCTCAAACTGCACAATCAGACACTGAATAATTAGCACTTGGCTATATGATATACTGTTTCTTACTCCAATTAATATATTATGCAATTAAGATTGTTAAGCACTGAAAATATTAGCTATGGCCGCCTGAGAAGCACTGAGGGCATTTATCTGATATGTACTATTTCTCCAACAAGAAATCTTAATACATTTTTAATAATAAAGTTCTTGAGTATCTAAACCGCAAGGATTAGAGTATCTGTAGTTTTTAAACTGTCATCTGTGGAGCCCCAGGGTCAGGGAAGAAACCTCCGGGGCTGTTGTGAGGGTGGTTCCATTCTTCGCTTCAGCTTCAACCCAAGTGGCTCCACAGATTCAAACACAATTTTTTTTTTTTTTTTACAAAACCTCCAGTTGAAGCAGGGTTCTAGTGTTGGAAAAAAGTTTTAACCTTACCATGATATGACTCCTACTTTAGGACCTTTAATCTTATACTAAAAATCTGCAAGGGATATAGCATAAATATTATTAACAACACTGAGTAGAGATAATCTTGTCTGGCCTGAAAAATATCAGAATTTACTTCAGTTGTGATATGAAAATTGACAGACCATGGAAAACAGAGTAGTGGCTCCCAGTCCTTTGTAAACTACGGAAACATTTCTTTAAATACAATTTTAGAAAAAAGTCCAGAAGATAAAAACACGTAGGAGTAATCTGATTAAAAAGAATGAGACAGCTTCTTTTTCCCTATTAGTCTTCCTCTTCCTGCTTCCTAAAATACCATCCTTTCCCCCACCTGTCTCCACACCCTCCAGCCACACACAAACACAGAGCAGCCCTTGAAGAATTACCAGAGAAACACCATGAAAAAGTAAAGCCAAAGTAATAAAATCACTTTATCTGAATTAAAAAGAGATATCCATTTTTAAATGTTCACCATGTAGAAAGTTACCAGAATAAAGTTCATAAAATCGAGAATAAAGTATATAAACTAAACTTTTCAAAGTACACAACATACACTAAATACTAAAGAACTTAGAAATCAGCTGCTTTATTTCAAGGAACCCTGAGCTGCTCTGATTGAGAAAAGCACAAAAACGGCAAGGCAATGAAATGCTGGTATCCCCCAAACACTATTCCTACTTAAAAGAACAAAATGACTGACTATTCTAATGTTACTGATAAACCTCCTCCCTCTTGTTTAGGATCTCAACAGATAGTCTGTTCAAAGGTATTTGGGATGGCTTCCCCTATACTCTTTCACTTCAAAAAACCCTATACAACAATAAAATATTCTAGAATGGGAAAGGCTTAGTTGATCTAGTAGCACAGACAATATAATTTACATAAAGTATTTCACCAAGCACGTGTTTGTACAAACATCTGATTTTCTTTACTAAATTGTATGTTCAAATATTCACCAAATTGTGATCACATTTCACATGTGAAGTTCTTAAAATACATCAACAGCATCTGTTCTAACCACAAACTAATGTGCCAGAGAGTAAGTTCATTTCACTATTCATAACCTGAAATATGAAACAGTTTAAATAACATTACGTGAGTTACTTCAAAATAAACTAAATTTATTTTAGTTACTTAAATTCTACCAAAAAACACACTGTCGAAGTTTGCAACCAATCAAAAGTAATGTCTTTGTGTTCTTTGCACATCCATGAAGACTGAAAAAAAAAATACACAATTCACCTATGAAATTCTACTTGTAGCATTTTAAGGGCCTCAAAATCTATTAACAAAATATTCTTTAGGAGCTGGGCTGAGCTTTAATCTTATCATTTCAGAGTTAACAAAGTAGGAAACATATATTTGACCTTTGCAATCATAAGTGTATCAAATAATTTCTTTCCACTTTTAATTACAAAAATGTAATAATGTAGCTCTTATAAAGCATACATGATAACTTTCTGTTATTATATTAACCTTTTATAAGTAAAGCTGTCATTTTACCTTTTTTTTTCTGAAGAAAATCTCTGCTTATATGTGAAAGAAAACCAACTTTGCAAAATGTAACTATTCATTGCAGAACTTAAGAATGAGACAGTAAAACAAGTCGCCAAATATTAAGATGTAACAAAGCTAGGTCAGAAAAAGAAATTTCACCACTACAGGAAAGAAAACCTTGAACACAATTTTAAAACACCAATTTCTAAAAAGTATGAATTCAAGTAAGAATAAAGTAATTCAGTAAATACTGCAATTTACCATTTGTATGTCTTTGTCTTATTCTTAAAGCATTTGTGGGCTCTAAAGAGTTGTTTTTTGTTTTTATATTTTAATGACAAAAAAACACTGAGTTATTCCAACTCTTTTTTTTTTAAGAATAAGATATTAATTTAAAGGTAGCAGATTTCCTTTAGTTTCTAACTTCACTGAATCAGGTAGGCAAAGATTTACAAAAGCAGTCATGATTTTTTTCAGAAGTATTTTCAATAATATTGATAAGTATTTGATAATTTAAGTGATATTTCATGTAATAAGAAACGAAAAAATTTAGAACTGAAAATACTCATTTCAAAGATTTTATCTAAATCTTTGTATACTTAAGATGCCTTTTTGCTTTTGTTGTAAAGGCAAAATAATACAGAATAATCTTTCACTACAAATAAAATAAATAACAACAATTTAAAGATAAGACTATGTTTAGGAAAGACTTTTTAAAAGACATGATAAAATAATTTATAACACATACTAAAACAGAGCTATAAAATGCCAAAAAAAAAAAAAAAAATAAAGGAAATTGCACTTACATCCATAGCTCTCTTAATAAAAGGTATCTGTGTGCCACTGTCCAGATCTTCATTTATAATAAGCCTTCTAGCCCACTGACCTGCCCTCACAACACCACTACCATGAATTAAAACCATCAGTTTCTGTGGATTTGTCAAAGCATCCTCACTCATAAAGATAAAACTCTTTGGTTCACTCTCAGTGGCATCTACCTGTAATTAAAAAAAATTAAATAATAAATAAATGTTTTCTGATCAGGTATAGACACAAATGAGAAAACAACTAATGGTTACTATAAATTATAGAATGACTATTACAGAATTATAGAAGTAAAAAAACTTTAAAATAAAATTTTCATTAGAGATTGATAATTATATATAAGGTAGAGGAGCAAAAAAAGACATGATAGTAATTTAAACATATAAAAATATGAAAAAAGAATACTGGAAATATGACTTTCTCCATTATTATTGTATATTTAGTATTATATTATCATTATAAATAAGAATAACTAAGTGCTTCCTATGATCTAGATACTATGCTAAATGTTTTAAAAATATTATTTCTATTAAGGTCGCACTATTATTATATTCATTTATAGATGAAGAAGTTGAGGCCTAGAGAGTTTAAATAACTCGCCCAAGGTCACACAGCTATTAAGCCTATAAGTTATAATAGAAATATGCTGCACCTAAAATAAAAAACAGAAGAACCCAGCTGGAGAATACACATATTGGAAAACCATATATTAGCAAGGAAAACTACTAAGCTTTTAACAACAGTAGGAGAGGGAACTATTTAAAAATTCAAACACCAACTGTTCTGTGTAAATGGAACTTGAAATTTCATTCAGAGTATGAACACAGGATTATATAACAATTATTTTATGAAGGAATATTATTTGTATACTTTGATAACCTTATTTTATGTACTAGTTATTTATGGTATGAAAAGTGGATATTCTTAGTCATTTTGATTACACTTAATAGTTAGGTTTAAACTAGATGATGTATGATTTAGATTTGAAAGATTCAAAAGACTTTTTAGAAAGGGATAACTTCCCAACCTCTTATTTCATATGCCATGGCATGCACTGAGTGGTATTCCACATCAGCAGTGGCAAGTAACTAGGAATGGCAGCCTTTGTGCAACCAGGTCAGAGCCAGAAGTTAAAATCTTGACAGCTGGTAATAAACACCTCCTCAAATAGAGAAAGTCAATCCACATGCTGGGTAATGCAATAGCACTTCACTTCATCAACAATATAGGTTCATAAAATGACCAAAATAAGAAAGAAAAAACCTCAATACCAAAAAATGCCTTGGATTCCTAATGTTCCCAGTCACTACTCCTGGGACAAAAAAAAAAAATTAAATTTCTCTATTTCTAAAACAATCAGATTGGTGTCAGTAATAGATGCTTAGCCAGTTGTGTAAACAGAGCACAAAAGGTAATTATTTCAGTAAGAAGAGCACAGCCACAGGGCTTAAGAAAAAAATACCACCTTCTCAGTGAAGCCTTCTCTGACCACCCCATTTAAACACTTCCCCAAAAATTCCCTAGTCCCGTTCTCTGTTTTATTTTCCTCCATAGCACATAACACAATCTAATATGCTTTTAATAATATTCTATTATTTACCATCTGCTCCCTCCACTAGAATGTAAGTCCAGGAAGGCATAGACCTTTGTTTGTCTCCAGCTACATTCCCAATGCCTAGAAGAAAGGCTGGCACATTGTAGGCACTCATTTATATAAGAATGAATGAACTTTTGGAATAAAGAATCTTATCAAGCATCACTAGTGAATTCCTTTAGATAAAAGGCATTTAACTAAATAATGCGTCCTCTTAACTGCTTACAATACTTGCCTGGTTCAGAAAGCACAAATGGAAGATTAAATGAATGCACGACTACAAAGAATTTTTAAAGAACTACACAATGCTTAGAATTAAAATGGCATATCTGTATCTTTATTAGTAGTAATTAAATATGCAGTAAGAGAAGTATGAAGTATAACACTACCACATTAGCTTCACTTGCATGTGACGTCTAGAATAAACAAATTACTATGATGACAATGGATATGACTGAAGTCATAGAGGAAGAAAAGTGGATGGGAGACAGACGAAAACCAACTCTGAGAAGAAAAACTCCCTTTTACCTAGGAACATTATATGAAAGCAGAGGAATCATTCAGTTAAAATGGCTTAAAAAAAGAAAATGGTAATAAGAACAGAAGAAAAAATTAAAAAGCAAAGCTGTCAGTGAAAAATAAAAAAGAGGCTACAGAGGTTTCCAGTCATTCATTTATCAAAAAGTATGTCTAAATATGCACAAATAAAAGAGCCTCTTAAAGTCAGTGAGGCCTTAATGGATTCTGGAATGTATGGAAATGGACATCTGTTTATCTTAATGAAAAAACCCCTAGCTATGGACTTTCCAGCAGGTGCTGATCACTGTTTCTTTTTTCTATCATACTAAGTCCCCTGTTACCAAGCACCTGAGTCAATTTTTTAAGCAATGGAATGTTGGCACTTTAAATTCCACAGTAATCACTTTAAAACTGGAAGAGTACTTATTTTCTGAAGATAAACATGTGTTTTTTTATATTATACCACTGTTCAAGAATTTTTTAAGGGGCTACAAGTTAAGGTAGCCATGAACAAATGAATAAAAGTTTTACTTGAACATTCAGATATGTTGACTTTGAAAATATCAGAACATCAGAGTATTTAAGGAAAAAAAAATGAAAATGAACAATGTAATTGTATTAATGATTAAGGAATAAGAACAGTATTTAAGCTGGTCATTGACATATTCATCTCAATATAATGCAGAACTGTGACTCTGCAGCTGGTGGCTATAATTTACTCTGTGTAAAGTTAGTGCTAATTTAAAATAGAAAAATGTCTATATGAATAAAATAATTTTTCCTTCATTAACTTAAGTTTTGAAATGGTTGTTCCAAGGCCATTTATCTTCAAACAATGGTAATTTACTAAGATGAGTTTTCATTAAGGAATACACATAAAGGTCATTCCAGTGTACCGCCTCATGTTAGAGACAAATCAACCTCAAAGGCCAATTGGTCAGTGAGACTGCACCAAACAATTTTTAGCAATTAACAATTCACTTTGGGATACTTATGAAAATCACTAATTTTGATATTTATTTAAATATGATGGAATAAATTGAATGCAAATCTGTAGTCAAGTTAAATTCACATATCCAGTATTCTACACAAGTGTGAGATACTAAAATGGAGAATATTTTGTACCTATTTATGTGAGGTGGAGAGTAAACATGAGACATGATCACAATCTGTCAAATCATGGACTTCCACAAAGTGCTGTCATTTAAAAAAAAAAAAAAGTTTTTCTTTCCTTGTTGAATATTTCAACTATAACACTAAAACTTAGTTTATCATCAGGAAAAAAAAAAGTTTGGTGGTATTCCTGTAGTAAAAAAAAAAAAAGACTCTGAACAACAACAAAAAAACCCCACTCTCACTGCTAGCTTTGGGATTTAAGAGAACTCAGGAGAAAACTAATACTTAGGGAAGAAAAATTCACAACTATATAAAATATGTGATGATAATTTAAGGAGAGATAAACTTCCTACAATAAAATTTTTTTGTTTCTTTAATGTTTATAAAATTAGGGAATCTTTACTAACCAAATATGGACATGAAGGTTGTTATAGGTCTCATATAATGTAAAGCTCCCTCTGTGTAACTTTATAGTCTAAATTTAAAAAAGAGGAAAATAATTGAAGTCCTTCTAAATCTAATCTTAGGCTTTCTATAAAGAAAATTAATGAAAGTCAATCATATAACATGAGAGATACGGCCAATTATCTTGTAATTTGTTCTAGAAATCTAGGGAATTAAAGTGAGTTTAAAGGTTCCATGGAACTAGAAGTATTACAGAGTTAAAGGACTCAATATTAATTGTGCTGTAACAATGAATTAACCTAAGGCTCTTTAAATATCATTCTTCAGAAACTTCGAAAGAAATAGAATTAACAAGAAAAGAAGACTGGACAAAGTGACAAAATTCTACCTTAACTTTCCAGAAGACAAAATTCAATATATAGTTTTAATAGAGTAAGACACTAGACCTAAAGTCAAAACTAAAAGAGATTTGAATCCAAAAAAAGACTTTTATATTCACTCCCAAAAAGATACTAAAATCTTGGTTTTCACATAATTCAAAAGGAAGGAAAGCTTCCAAAAAAACAAGGGTTGGCCTAGTCATCACGTGGAATAATATTGAATATTTTATTCACTGCTATGTCACTAGCACTTGGAACAGTACCTGGTACCCTAAAATAAATATTTGTTGAATGAATGAAAAAATGATTAACAATGTGACCTAGTACTTGAGGTTGCCTATACAAAATTAAATATAAAATAGATTTCTTTTTAAAAAAAATCAACCTATGGAATTAATTTGGGAGGATGGATAGCATTAAAAAATCCTCAAACCCTCCAATTCATAGTAGAATAACACTGCCCAAAGAACTTTAAAATTTCATGCAAAATTTCATGTAAACAAAATTAACAATATTCAAAGTTTTGTGCCTTAAATAAATTACTTCCATGAAGTCTTGGAGATTCATTTAGATTGTACAATCAGAGAGTTGTCAGGGACCTTAAAGATCATCTAATCTAGTCTACCATCATTACACACATAAGGTTACTATTTCTTCATTTAAACACTTAAAATTTCATGTTTTCCATTAAAAACAAAAAAGTTCTTTTGAGAAGCTGAATCTCAGAACAAATGTCAAACTTTTTCACTCTGAAATGGCAAAATGTGCAAAACTTCAAAAAAGTGTTCTACCAAAAAAGAGGTGAGTAGCGTTATGAGACAGGAAGCACCAGTAGTGAATCTGGGGATGTGCAGAGGAAATAACACAGAAATAAAACATATAATTTTTTAAAAGTCAAGAAATAATTAAAGCGATGGTGAATGTCTAATGCAAGAAAAGGAACACTGGTTTACTTCAAATAAATAAGTAAAAATAAATTATACCAATGAAATGAGAAAAGGTAGAGGAAAGGGTAGTCCTTTGTGTCATCATTTTCAAAAAAGACTGGAAATCAGTTTTTCTTTACACTGAAGAATATTACTTTTTAAGAACTATTGTGCACAATGAGATGAGATACAATGACAGGAATTTAATATTATCTTTATCAATATCAAAACACTAGGATCTTAACATTTAAACTTATCACAGTTAACCTAAAACAAAAGTTTTCTTCTGAATTGAAAACTATTTTATTTGGAACTATAAATATTTTTAAAAATTGGACTTACTGGAATAGATATTTTTTTCAAATTACAGTCCTTTTCTAGGAGCTCATATACATACTTCGTGATGATCTAAGTAGGAAAGAAATAACATATTAAAATGCAATGTTGTCCATTATCAAAATTCACATAAATTATTAAAATTTATTGCTCTGAATATCTATCTTGGAATATTTTCATACTAAATTAAGAGGCTCTTTACTGGTTTACTTCCTGCTGCTGTGTACTGAATAACTATGGACCTTAATACTAAGGATTCAAAATAGTTAATATAAACTCACAACAATACACAAGAACTTTCTATTTTACAAAGCAATATTCTGTAAGCATATTTTCTTTTTTTTTCAGTATTTCTAGAATTCTCTTTTCCCTATAATTTCCCTATAGGTATTTTATCTAATATAGTACTATCATGACTCTGCTGAATCCTAACACTTCTTTTGTATTTCATGAATCGAAGAGGGAAAAGTCAGAGGTATTCTAAACAGAAAAGGAAAACTGATCCAGCAAAGCCAGGCACCAGTTAGTACTACCGGTTATATTAGGCAGAAACATGGCTCCCCAAAGATGTCTACATCCTAACTCCTGTTAACCTGTTAACATGTTATGTTACATGGTAAAAGGGACTTTGCAGATATGATTAACGTTAAGAACCCAAGATGGGGATATTACCCTGGATTACCTGAGTGGGCCCAACTTAATCATATAAATCCTTATAAGTAAAAGATTACAGAACAGTATGTCAGAAAGATGCAAAGTGAGAAGGCCTCGACAGGCCATTGCTGGTTTTGAAGATGGAGGAAGGAGACAATGAGCCAGGAAATGTGGTGGCCTTTAAAAGGTGGGATAATCCTCAGTTTATAGCCAGTAAGAAAACAAGACCTAGGTGCTATACTTGCAAGGAACTGAATTCTGCCAACAACTCAAAGAAGCAGTAAATGGATTCTCCCCGTAAAGACTCCAGAAAGGAAAAGCCTGTCCAACACCTTGATTTTAGTCTGGTGGCACTCATACTGAACTTCTGACCTCAAGAATTGTAGGATAATATATTTGTGTTGTTTTAAGCCACTAAATTTATGGTAATTTGTTACAGCAGCAACAGAAAACTAATACACTATTTCTATTAAAGAAAGCAAAGCAAGTGAAGAAAGAGATGTCTGGAGTAAAAGTGATGATTTAATAGGCTTTAATGGTCATTTTAAGGAGTGTTTCAAAAATATCTTGAATCATCTATTCACAGTATCTCAGAGAATAATTTTAGCAGCAACATAATTAAAAGTCAAATCTTAATATGAAACAAGATCAGATGATTTTTTTTTTAAGAAAAATTAAGATCACTTTGGTGCTGTCTTCTGTCATCTAAAATAAGATTCTCTATCCTGCTTTCTCTAAGAAGTCCAAAATCCCTCCTTCTCTGTATACATATTCATTCATTTTAGAAACAGTATATTAGATGTATGCTAGAACAGCTTTATATTGTCTGGTAATAGTAGTTTCAAAAGCTACAACACTAAACTAGAACTAGGCGATAATCTACCAGTTATTAATTGAATAGTATTCCTATATTTTATGTAGAATTTTAAATTATGTTCATTATACCTTCACCAGAAAGCAGCAGTACTATAAACCTGAAAGAGTAAATATATGTATGAGTCTAAAAATATACATGAAGTTATATAATGGGTTAACACTTCAAGAGAAATGGTTTAACTAAATGAGATTAGCTAAAATGAGTGGGTTATCATTTCTAAAAATTTCCTTCTATGAAATCATAAAATATCCTTACATTTAAAGAAACAATAAAACCAATCAAACTTAAACTCAAATGAATTCTACCACCATGCAAAATACTTACAAGACATAATTTGAGAATTAAAAAATTATTTTGTCAGGTTATACCTTATATCAATATGAAATACATATTGCAGTTAATTCTCAATTTCATACTGCAATATAATACAAAACAATTCAAACATTGCTTACATTTGACTTTGAAAAACATTATACAGCAAGTATCTGTTCTAATAAAACCATACATCGAATAGAGTTGGAAAGACACTACCTAACTTGCCCAATTTGCCTTGCTCTCAAAGTCCTGACTGCAGAAGGAAAGCAACCATAAACTAAACCATCTATCTTGTAGGCAGTTTTCTCTGCTGGAATGTTCTCCTCCACCCTAGTCATCCTCCAAGAGACAGATCACATGTCAGCTGCTTTAGGTGACTTTTTCCTGCCTCATCCCAACCCTCCAAGGTAAGACAAAATATCCCACCTCTGTGCTTCCCTGCACATGCCTGAAGCATATGAGTTTGATATTATTCACCTGTCTTGTTACCTGACTAGCCTGAGAACACTAAAATTTAGGTATCCTAACTCTACATTTCTGTGTATCCATACAGGATAGTGTCTGGTGCATTGAAGGTACTTTAAAACAGTATACAAATTCTCTTCACTGTTCATTCTGTCTACGTCCTTTGAGGGAGATAAGTGCTTCAGATTTTTAAAAAATCTTTCTAACTGCTGAATTGAGGCTTAGAAAGAAAGCATCAAGGATTCATAGCCTTACAGCTTGAGGAGGACTGCAGTCTGCATTTAGAAACGTCAATAAATGAAAAGATAATTTTGAAAAAAATAGATGAAAAAAGTATCTCGCCCAAATGTAATCTATGTTCAAATATTCGCTAGAGACGTTGTTTCCAGTGAAGTTCCTACATGAAAAGAAAAGGCTTAAGAGACTAATAAGACTGAGCTAAAGTGAAATCTTCATTCTAATAAGAAACACAGGAACTTCTGGTTTCTGTTCTGAAATATGAAGAGCCTGGAAGTAGTCACTCCTATCCTCACAAAAAGAAAAAAGCTGAACAAACTGAAAACCAACGACTCTTCTTAGATCTATCGGATATTTGAGGTCACAGGGCAAACTGCTTCCCCGAAAACTGGAGACACAGCCAGGCAGATACAGAGGATAAGGACTTACTGGTAACAAAAGCCCAGGCGCAGAAGTGTTGGCTGAAGCCAGTCCTGGGGTAGGAACACTTTCAACTATAATTGATTAATTTCTGGAGGTTCAATATGAATACTAGCTTAAGAATGAAACATTAGGAGGGGCCTCAGCCTTAAAGAAGGATTCTCCAAACTTCTATGAATTTTACCTCCATGAGCCTCACTAGGTTCTTCACTGTGGAGATTAGAGAAAAATCCTCACCTGCTTCCAGCAGGGGAAGTGGAAAGTAACCATTTTGAAATACTACTGAACTCTGTTCTCCTTAATAAGGCCTTCTCACAAGGAAAACTATTTCACCAGAGCGTAACTGACACAGGGGAAGCAAAAGGTTCACTAAAAGACAGACCTAATCATAGGACTATAGAAGGTTTCCTTCCACCCTTCCTCACATTACCACCATAGCAATAGGGCTCCTATAAAATAACAAGGAATCAGATACAGCTAAAAGAACTGCAAGGCTCACCCCTATTTAAAATCTCCAGAACACTTAAAGACACCAGGGAAAACAAAAACAAGGACATAAGAGGAAATTTTAGCCTTGGCCACAAGAGCTACAGCAAATAGTAGACACAGACTGACTCCTAGCCAGATAAACATAAAACTTCACACTAAAGACCTATCTACCAAAGTTCCTTTTACCCAATACATCATGTCCAGCTTTCAACAAAAAATTACCAGGCACACTAAAAGGCAAAAAGAAACAACCTGAAGAGACAAATCAAGCATCAGAAAATTTGGAATTATCAGAATTGGAATTTAAAACAACAATAAGTAATATGCCAAAGGATTTATTGAAAAAGTTGACAACATAAAAGAACAGATGAGTACGTAAGCTGAGACATGGAAACTCTAAGAAAGAATCAAAAGAAAATGCTAGATCAAAAACACTGTAATGAAAATGAAGAATGCCTTTGATGGGCTCATCAGTAGACTAGATATGGCCAAGAAAAGAATCAAAGAGTTTCAAGATGTAACAGTACACACTTCCAAAACTGTAATGCAAAGAGGAGAAAAAAAAATGAAAAGATGGAACAGGATATAGGAGAATTATAGGGCAATTACAAAAGTTTTAACATATGCATAATAGTAATACCAGAAAGAGAAGAAAGAGAAAAGAACAGAGGAACAATTTGACATAATAATGGCTGAGAATATTCCAAAATCAATGACAGACACAAAACCACAGATCCAGGTGATCCAAAGAACTCCAAGCAGGATAAATACCAAAACTACACCTGGCCATATCATATTAAAATTGCACAAAGAATCCAGACTGGCAGTATGGAGAGATCTGGGGGAGTGAGGGATGTGGAAGACTTTACCTAGAAAGGAAAATAAAATAAGAATTATATCAGACTTCTCTTCGGAATCATGCACGTAAGAAGAGAGCAGATTGAAATATTCAATGTACTGAAAGAAAAAATCCACCTATCTATAATTCTGTATTCAGTGAACTTATCCTTCAAAGGTGAGAAATAAAGATTTTCTCAATCAAAAATTGAGGGAATTTTTGCAAGTAGATCTACCACAAGAAATGTTAAAATAAATTATTCAGAGAGAAGGAAAATTATATAGGTCAGAAATTTGGATGTACATAAAGAAAGGAAGAGTGTTAGAGAGGAATAAATTAAGGTAAAATAATTTTTAAATTTTTTCTTTTTTTAAAATAAATTTATTTATTTATTTATTTATTTTTGGCTGCATTGGGTCTTCGTTGCTGCACGCAGGCTTTCTCTAGTTGCGGCGAGCGGGGGCTACTCTTGGTTGCAGTATGCGGGCTTCTCATTGCGGTGGCTTCTCTTGTTTGCGGAGCATGGGCTCTAGATGTGCAGGCTTCAGTCGTTGTGGCATGCGGGCTCAGTAGTTGTGGCTCGCGGGCCCTAGAGCACAGGCTCAATAGTTGTGGCGCACAGGCTTAGTTGCTCCGTGGCATGTGGGATCTTCCCAGACCAGGGCTTGAACCCGTGTCCCCTGCATTGGCAGGCAGATTCTCAACCACTGTGCCACCAGGGAAGTCCCTTTTCTTATTCTTAATTGACCTAACAGACAACAGTTTGTTGAAAATAATAGCAGTGATGTTTTTGGTGATTATAGCTTATAGAAAAGAAAAATGAATGACAGCAAGATGACAAGTTATGGGAGGGAGAAGCTGAGAATACTCTGTTACAAGGTACTCACACTACCCATGAAGCAGTATAGTATTATTTGAAAGAAAAACTGGAAAGAAAAAAAAATTACTACACCTGATAATTTCTCTGGATTTCTTTTGATTCCTAAGAAGTAGCCATATAGCTAAAATTAAATGAATCCACAATGGAAGACATAGGGAAGTAATTTTGAGATTATATATTCATGAAATAGATCCCTTGGCTAACAACAGAATAATGCCCTCTACGAACTGGAGTCAAGCTAGACTTTTTTCTAGCTCAGGATTTCTCTACCTAGGGATTAAAGAAAATTTTAACAGAAAGAGCAGGGGCGATCAAAGAAATAGACAGTGGGAAGAAGGAAAATGAAGCCTGATAAAAATTAATTCTCAATGGAGTACTTCCAACAGAAGGGGTATACTCACCCTGCAATAAATTTAATTGACATTTATTGAGCAGTTGCTATGTGCTTATCATGTACCTCATGCATTTCTGCATTATATCTGGTCATTAATTAAATAAGAAGCTAATAATGACACCCTTTATTCCTGCAAAAGCACTGAAATTATTCTGGCAGATTATAATTTAAGGAGGTGGGTAATGAAACTAAGAAGCTTCCCAGAAGGTACTTTAGACCTTTTTGCGACTGGATTTGAGAAATAAAATGGGATATATGACAAGAAATATGACTGGAGAAATGAAAGAAAATTAACATAAATATTTTAATTAAATAAAAATACAATGTTAACTTTACTATTAGATGGCCAAGCTTCTGTTCTTTCTTACTCGGAAGAAAACCCTCTCATTAGTAAGAAATTAAGTTTGACCTCATTGATTCACAGCAATAACAATTTTCATTTCTCAACTTTATCAACGGTAAGATAAAAATTTCTGTATTGGGCCCATCAGAAGAGTAAGAACTTTAGGCCAAGACACAAAACACCAACATCCATAAATCCTGAGTAACATCCACCTCTGGAGAGGACAACTAAATGCTAAGAGTACCCTGATTTGGAGTATAAGCGTGGATGAACTGAACCGAAAGAAATACTCTCAAAGATTTACGTATATCCATGAAATTTTATGCCCCGTAATCAAAGAAAGTCTCAGAAAACAGACTCAATAGACTACCAACCTGAATTAGTAAAATATGAACTATAAAAGATTTTAAAAGGAACAGCTTTTAAAGAGACTTAGGTTAATAAATTGTTACCTAGGAGAAATCTAGTTCTAATTGATGGAATAAAATTAAGTGATTTGTAATTAGTACAGTGAAGTGACAGTTTTCTTAGTTCTCCTCTGCCTAAAACAATTATGTATATGATTTCTGTATTAAATAGATACTCAGAACAGTTGAAAACAGTTTAGTTTTACCTAAGCAACTCCTTTTAACACTACTCATTTGCTTAGGAAGCTCTGATTTCACAAATAGGCCAAACGGAGTCAACACAGGCAGTGTGACTTACAAATGTATCACAAACGTAAAAAAATTTGATATTATGAGTTTTTACTATATTGCAAGTTTAATAATAATTTTGAAAACAGACTTTTGCATTTAAAACAGTCTTTGTTAAGATTATCTCAGTTTCACCTCACTTATTGATACAAATAGCACTTTTAAAACTCCATGGCTTTTAAGAAACCAGTTTTACTCATTTCATCTCTAAACAAAGTGCAAGTAGTAGTAGATTTTAGCTCTGAGCAATTACTTGATTTAAAACATGTTTATCCCCAAAGCAGTGTAATTTTTACCTTCAGGGCTGAGCAATTCATGGTTCAACAGAATCATTTAGTATTATACCAGCAAGGACAATGTAGTACTTCTATGAGTATTAAAAGTTAATAAGTAGATGAGATTTACATATTAAATTTAATATTATAGAGTTTTTCCATTTTTAAACAAAACTGGAAAATTTATAATTATTATAGCTTAATAAAAATAGAAAATATTGATGCTCAAACAGTAAATAACCACTTTGCAAAATATCTACTTTTAATATTTTTAAAAAACGGTATGCATAATTAGGTTTACTTTCTACTTTAACATGCTCTCATATTTTTATTTTATTTTTTATTTTTTAAAATTTATTTATTTTATTTTTGGCTGCGTTGGGTTTTCGTTGCTGCTCCCGGGCTTTCTCTAGTTGCGGCAAGCGGGGGCTTCTCTTATTGTGGAGCACAGGCTTTAGGCACGCGGGCTTCAGTAGCTGTGGCACGTGGGCTCAGTAGTTGTGGCTCATGGGCTCTAGAGAGCAGGCTCAGTAGTTGTGGTGCACAGGCTTAGCTGCTCCGCGGCATGTGCGATCTTCCCGGATCACGGCTCAAACCCGTGTCCCCTGCATGGGCAGGCAGATTCTTAACCACTGCGCCACCAGGGAAGCCCGGTCTTATATTTTAGATAAGTATTTTATAAATCACATACAAAATTTTTTTTAAATTCATGCTGACCATCTTTTAACTGGCAAGTTTATTTAATTCATTGTGATTACTGAATTTAGATTTAACTTTTCATTGTATTTTGTACCTTCTACTTACCTTGCTTTTTATATGTTTCTTTTTTTCTTTTCCTATCTTTTAATAGATTAACTTTTCTTTACTCCTGCCTTTCTGGATAAAAGTTACATATTCTAGTTCTATTCCTCTAGTTGCATCTTTATAGCTTTAACATGAATATTTGACATATCAAAGTCTAAAATTAATAAATTTTCTTTTCCTCTTGAATAGTTCGACTTGAAAGAGCTTTAACCCATCTTTTTAACTCATCTTACATACTATTTGTATAAGATATATTTTTTCCCTTGATTTGTACCTTTTTTTTGTGTGTGTGTGTGTGATTATTTTGCTTTAGTTAGGTAAAGTTTGTTTTGATTTCCCATGTGACAATCAATTCATTTGCTCAGCATTCCTTTTGGGGTACATCTCTTTCACTCTCATTAGTTCAGTTTTCTTCTTCATTAGTTCTTTAGGAAAAAGTAAACTGTCAGTTTTTGTCTGAAAATATCTCTATCTGGACCTAACACTGAATGATAGTTTTACTTGGGCATAAAGTTCTAGAACAATAGATATTTTCTCTGGTGTCTTCTGGTTTCCATGGTTATTGTTAATATTTCTGCTGTCAGTTTTACTGTGATTGTAAGTAATCAGGCTTCATCCTCTGGTTTCTTTTATGATCTTTCCTTATGTCTCTGATATGCTGTAGATTTACTATAATGTCTAGGTATAGATTAAGTCTTATCAATCTTCCTGAGGACTCAGTGTACTTCTTGAACCTTTCACCAATTCAGAACAATTCACAGATAGTACTTCTTCAAATATTTCCTCACTCCCATTCTCTTCTTCTGGAACACCTACTAGATACATGCTGGACATTCTTGTTCTACTTTCCCTATTATAAGCCCGCTTTCATATTTTCCATCCCTTTTTATCTCTCAGGGCTACATACTGAGTAATTTTCTTAGGTCTACCTTCTGGGGTTCTAATTCTCCCTTCAGCTGTGTCTAATCTGCTATTTAACTAGTCCACTGAATTTTTAACTTTATTGACCGTATTTTGATGTCTGTACATTTTCTTGGGTATTATTTAATCTATGCTTTCTTTTTTATATTGTTCTAATCTTTGTTATATGTTATTTTTATTTTCTTATATCTTTAACCATTTAAAATGATACTTATTTTAAGGTCTCTAAATATTAGTTCTCTTATCTAATGTTTTTGTACCTCTGGCTCTTCAATTATAGTCATCCTAAAAAAAAAAAAAAAAAATCACCTTAAAGCACACTAGCTTCGTAAACCTTCCCCCTAAAATATTTCCTCAGGAAACAGGAGTCTATTCAACAAATAATTATTTACTGGCTTTTACTCTTCTGCTTATTATATTCCTTTTAGTCTTATTTCCTCTACTTAATGTACATTCCTTGAGAATAAAGACTATGGTTTTTTTGATTATAATTAAAACTAAAGCAAGTGGAATAAGGTGCTCAACAAATTTTTTTGGTTTTTAACTTTTTCTAAGTTTTCATTATTGAATTAGCAGAAACAGGCCTAGAAGAAACTCCTGTAACTTGGCTGACTATCCATTTACCCTCCCAATTCTTTCTGGAGATTTCTTGGTCCCATAAATTTCAGATTAGAATATTTAATATAAAATAAGAAAATATTTAATATAGTAATATTTAATATTATATACATGGTCTTCTCAGGTTTTAAGGTGAAGGAGTGGCTAATATGAACAGGATATAGTTTAATTTGGGGCATTTTACAACGTTTTGTTTACTACTGATATGCAGATATACTGCAGCTAAAATCCAGCATGCCTGATTCCAAAGTTAGCTCATCTAAATATGAAGGGTGAACTTTACGATAATCAGCATCTGTAATACCTTTATCATTAGTAACACTGAATGAAATACTACAGTCCCCAGAGTACACCGCTTTGACAACTCTTCCAGTCTCAACTCCTTCCTAATTGCCAACTTTACATCTCCGGATATAGATACAAAACATCACCCAGTCACTTTACATTGCTAGGAGTGGTAGTTCAGCATCAGTTTCATGTTACTGTAGGGGATAGGAGAGTCTTGGCTACCTCGAAGAAATGTCATCTCCCTTCAGTTTTCAGGCTGTAATATAGGAGAATATAGTAAGAGCTTAGTAGAAGTAAATCAACTACAGTTTCTCTCCTCTGCAAGGTTTAATTATTCTGCTTCAGGGTTTAATACTGAGATTTGATTAATAAAAAAATATTGAGCTGGTATCAGTATGCACTTTTATTTTTTACTATATATATATATATATATATATATATATATATGTACATGTATCTCCTATCCACGTACATAGATAAGTTGGATATATGTGTATATCTACATGAGTGTATATACACTTATATATACACACATACATATATACATCTATATCTTATTTATTTCTATATTTACCTATCTACAGAGAGTAAAACTATGAATATATATATGCATGTGTACTCACAGATACACATGCACATTTGCTGACAGCTGAGAAGCAATGACATCACCACCAATACACAGATCTTGGTGTCTGTGTGTGTTTTATACATACATATATAAAAACTTTTCCAATAAAAATACCCAGAGCTAATTGGAGATCGGGCTGACTCAGGGGCTTGAGTTTTATATGCCCTTTGCCATAGAAGGAACCAAGTTTCCAGGGAGAAAAGGCTGATTCAGGGCCTGAAGCAAAGAAAGTACAAGTTAAGTCTGAAAAAAAATTTTTTTGTATGCAAGAAAATAAGAAGCTGCTTGAAAGAGTGATGAATAAATGTTAAAAGAAAACAAGAACCTGCTTAATGAGACTCCCTGGCCAAATCTGGCATAATTTAGGCATGAAAATAATGACAGCAATGGAGTATACAGCCCATTGAGTAAAATAAGTATCCATGAATCCACAATGATACAAAAAAATGAATAAAATAAAAAGGAAAGAGGAAAAAAGAAGCTCTTTCTTAAGATAGAATGCCAGCTAATACATATAGAAGAAATGATGGAGTTAGAAAATCATTAATGGATGCTAAAATTAATAGGTAGAAGTTCCATAAGGAACATGGTCTCAAATATATTCCTCCAAATTACTTATTAATTACAAAGAGAAAAATATAGTAGTTTTATAATATAACCTGGCAGACATCACCAATATTAGAGCAAACCAAAATCATGTATTCTTGATATCATACGTTGAGGACAAAAGATCACGTCTAAGGTACTACTGTCAAAGACTCATGACCTGAATCTAATCATGTGAATACAAATGACAAACCTAAATTAAGGGTCACTCTTCAAATGTCCTGTACTCCTCAAAAACAGTCAATGTCAAAAAAAAAAAAAAAAAAAAGGCTAAGGAACGGTTCCAAATTAAAGGAAGATAAAGGGACACAACAACTACATGCAACACGTGAACCTAGACTTGATTCTGGACTTGAGGAATATCAGCTATTAAGTACATAATGTGACAATCAGCAAAGTTTAAACATGGCTTGTAGATTGACATAATATAAAATTTCCTGACTCTGATCATTCTTCTGTAGTTATGAAGAGAATGTTCTTATCCTTAGGTATTATACACCAGTGTATTAGTGGTAAAAGGGCATAATGTTTCCAACTTACTCTCAAATGGTTCGGAAAAAAATTACATAATAATATATGATATACGTGGTTCTTTTTAATCATGCAACTTTTCTGTGAGTGTGAAATTATATCAAAACATAAGATTATTTTACAATTTCCCACAGTGTTCATATTCCTAGTGCAGGTGCTACTGACACTGCATCTATTTCCGCAATTATTTCAATGGAAAAGTGGCAGATGACAAATAAGGTAACAACAATTTGCTTTCATCAAAACATTTTAATTTCTCAAAATGTTATAAGACCACAGCTATACTTGGGAATAATTTTCATCCATTATGGCTTGTCAAAATCAAGGACTCACTAGAATAAGTCCTACTATTTGCTATGTTGGTGCCTATGTTCATCTCCCATCCAAAATTCTCTTAACTTCCCTCATTTTTCTCCAAATTCCCAAAATTCAATTCAAATGTTACCTCCTACCTGGTTTTTGCTGATTCTACCAATGACTCTGTGCTTCTCTTATGACATTTAGCATTCCATCATGATTACTTCACATTCTCATTTGCCCACTGAAGTAGCCACCTTACAGACAAGATTTATATCCCACTTTATTGTAGCATCAACCACACTATAGATGCACATGAACAATGAATTAATGAAAAATAATTGGTAGTGCTTACAAACGTGGTATTACAGTTTATAAAGATCTATAAGTAATACATTTAAAAGGAAAACAATATTTTAAAAATTAATTTTTGTATTGGAAGTAAATACACAAGATTTAAAAATGAAACCACTATAACACAATATATACTGAGGAGTCTCACTCCCACCCCTGTCCTCCTCCATTGTTTTCCCCCTTACTTTGCCCGCATAGGTAATCTCATTATTTACTTTCTCATGTATCCTTCCAGTGTTTCTCAGTGCCAGTATAACCAAACAAAAATGTATTATTTCCCTCTCTTTCTTAAAAAAGCCAGTATACTATAATGTATTGTATACTGTTGCACAATGTATTCTTATTATCCCTTCTTCCTTATGACTAAATAACTGTTACTTTATCATTTGAAAATTTATCCAGATCATCTATCCTCTCTCAGTAACAGAGGTCTTCTTTATTCTTTTTTACTAGCCACAGTATTCCACCGTGTCTGTACCAGAGTTTAAACAATTTTTTAAATATTTAATGCTTCTCAAAAGTACTCACTAAGAAAAACATATAACCTTAAGCATTGTTTATTAAATCCTATGCAAATTAAATGTACACATAATTATTAGCTTGGGACTTAGAATCATTTAAAATAAAGACCCACCCTGTAAGTTACCTAACTATTTAAAAAACAACACCTTTTCCTCCTAATGTCCTATTTATCCTAACTCTACATTCCATCCTACCTCCCTCCTAGAAAGGGATGGAGGGAGGGGAGGAAAGGAGGAGGGAGAGATGAAGGAAGGGAGGGACAGGAGGAAAGCAGGAGGAAGAAAAAACATAAAATGTCTTAATAATTAAGGTTAGATACTATTCAATAATGTCAGTTTGGCTAAACCTAAAAGGGCTCCTCTAGCATCTTTACATTAAAGAGACTATGATATGAATGGCAATGAGTTGTCTAATTAGAACTAAATCACATTACCCTGGGTGCATATCCTCTTAAGTCAGAACTACATCTTAAATTTCACTAGCATTATCTCCATCTCATTCTTATTTTTCCCGTTAAAACCTTTTATACTTCATTCTCGGTGGGTACATTCTAAACTTTTAAGAAGTCTTTTGAAGTAACTGCTTTTTCAGCATATCTTTGAAATAAAATTCATTCCTCCAACTTCCCATTAGCATTCCTTGGAGTGCTAGCCCATATCCCCAGCTGTCCTTCATTTATATCAGCCTCAGATCACTTGCTCTCACGTTTTCCTTTTACCTGCTCTAAAGAAGAGTCCTTTTTCTAAGCCATCCTTACCTTCCAATAGCCAGATTCTTAAATAGTTTATCAGAGCAACAGGCTTGTAAGTGTATCCAACTAACTACTGATATCTCCTCCTAGTGATTTCACAGGCACCTCAAGCTCATTATGTTCAAACTGACTCCATCTATACATCTCCAAACCTATTCCTCCTCCAGTGTGTTCATCAACTCCCTAGATGGTACTACCATGCACCTAACTGCTCAAGCCAGAAGCCTAAATGTCTTAACTCCTTCTCCTTCATCCTCCCCTTGCAATCAATCATCAAATCCCTCAAGCTAATTCTGGAATAGCCCCATCTCTACTACTGCCATTCTAGTTCATTCTAGTCCATCAACAGGTTATTATCTCTTCTTGGATTGCATCTGTAGCTTCCTTCTGCTATATCTATTATGTAGAGCAGATCTTCCTTCAGATCATATCTGACATCCTTTATAAATGCAAATCTAAAGCTTCCCAGTGCTACAAGGATAGGACCGCAATCCTTAAATCAAGCATGGCCTTACCAGATCTGGCCCCTGCCTACTTCTCAAGTATCATCCTATACCACTCCCTTTCCTCATTCTCCATATTGTGTAGCCACACTGACTTTCTTTTAAATTTTCAGATGTATCGTGATCTTTTTCATCTCAGAGCCTTAGCAAATGATGTTGCTTCGCTGGGCATGTTTGTCCCATTCTTTGCTTATTCAGCTTCAACTTCTTCCTTGCCTGGCCCTGAATTTATCCTCAAGACAAAGCTAAGAATCTTGCATTCCTCCATCCTAACACTTAGATTATTAATAATGTCTTTTCCAAGATCTGTCTTTGCCACTAGACTTTTAAGTTTTTGGAAGAGGAGCATCTGCCTTGGGCTGAATGTCTAGGGCCTAGCTCATATAATGGCAATCAAATATTTTTTTGAATAAACAGCAATAATAGCAGGCATATGCATAGCACTCACACTAACATAAGTTCCTTTAATCAATCTCCACTCCTTTAATCTTCACAACAACCCTATAAAGGAGGAAACCAAAGCATCTGAAAGGTTAGATAACTTGCCCACAGTCACACAGCTAAATAAGTCACAGAGTTCTGATTGAAACCTAGGCAGTCTGCCTGCCCTGGAGCCTAGAATCTGTTTTCTGGACTTATATTCCATCTCCTATGTTACATAGTCAATAAATAAAGATGCTAATGGAGAGTGAGATGTAAAACTGAAATTAAAGGCCTATTAGTAAACTAATACCAGCAGGCAAGAACAGAAACAAAAGAGGATATTTAAGGTAGGTAAAGTAAAAAGAGAGTAATTATAACTGCCTAAACTAGACATTCTAAATGTGTGAACAAATAAAGAATGCTCTTTTGGCTGTATGATGAAGTCGATGGACTCTTCTCAGACAATGCTTTTTAAAAAATTAAAATATACAGGATTACAAAGGAAACCAATTAAAGTGGAATACAGTTCAAATTTTTTAAAATACCAGATTTGTGATATATTGTAATATATGTCCTTCCTTATTAATGCATTTCATTTTTTAACTTTTAAAAAAAAATTTCATTTATTTTTTTTTGGCTGCATTGGGTCTTCATTGCTGCATGCGGGCTTTCTCTAGTTGCAGCAAGTGAGGGCTACTCTTCATTGCGGTGCGTAGGCTTCTCATTGTGGAGCACGGGCTCTAGGCACGTGGGCTTCAGTAGTTGTGGCACGCGAGCTCAGCAGTTGTGGCTCGTGGGCTCTAGAGCACAGGCTCAGTAGTTGTGGCTCACAGGCTTAGTTGCTCCGCAGCATGTGGGATCTTCCCGGACCAGGGATAGAACCTGTGTCCCCTGCATTGGCAGGCAGATTCTTAACCACTGTGCCACCAGGGATGTCCATTAATGCATTTTAGATATATCTAAAACTATAGTTTTATCATATAAAAACAGGTTATTTCTGTGAAAAAGTCACAAGACTGCTAATATTACTATTTTTTATGCCTACATTTACAATTAAAAGAAATTTAGCTTAGAGGTTAGTAAAATAAAGATGTAATTTTTATCCCATTGAGGTTCACAGACCCCATGCCCTAAATCCTATCCCCTAGAGTTAAGAGTCCCTGGCCTAAACAGCATACCTGGAACCCATAGAGACTTTCCACATTACGCCTTGACCTGGCCCAAAAGGGAAAAAAAGTCTGACCAGCATCTTTTCTGAGATGTATACTATAAAAAGCACTGCTCTTGATTCATTTCCTGGCCACATAAAATTATATAATTTTAGTTTCAATATTGGGTATTTGCAGATGATTTGGCATGAAATGTTACAGCCCAATTTTTCCTGTTACTCTTAATAATATCAATATCTATGTTTCGGGGCTTCCCTGGTGGCGCAGTGGTTGAGAGTCTGCCTGCCAATGCAGGGGACACGGGTTCGAGCCCTGGTCTGGGAGGATCCCACATGCCGCGGAGCGGCTGGGCCCGTGAGCCACAATTACTGAGCCTGCGCGTCTGGAGCCTGTGCTCCGCAACAAGAGAGGCCGCGGTGGTGAGAGGCCCGCGCACCGCGATGAAGAGTGGCCCCCGCTTGCCGCGGCTAGAGAGGGCCCTCGCACAGAAACGAAGACCCAACACAGCCATAAATAAAGAAATAAAATAAATAAATAAAGCATGACACAAATTAAGCAATGTGAATACCATCAAGCTTTAAAAAAAAAATGAAATAACGAATAACTACTCTTAAAAAAAATTTAAAAAAAAATATCTATGTTTCAAAAACAAGAAGACTTATGATTCCATGGTTCTTGAACTCGGTCACTCAGGACAAAAGCATCACTAAGTCAGGCATCTAGGTAAAGAATCCCACTAACTTTTCATGATCTTCTCCTCTTTCCTTCTCACTCTGTTAAAGTAGACATTTATAAAAATGATCTCAAAGGCAAACAGACATTCTTGAATGACTTTGGGCTGATGTTTATTAACACACTCAAGGAAACACATTATAGTTCACACACCTAAGGTAGACCAATACATGAAAATAAAAGGTTTAATAATAGATATCAGTAAGCCAGAAAAAGAAACAAGGTATAAGTCAGATATTGTACATGCAAATAATAAATTTCTTATAAATTATTTACTCTACCTAAGGAAAAGCACTCACATAAAGAATAAGACTACACTATGGCTAGGGACAAAAAAAAATTAGGTAGACTAATAAACTCAGAGTAGCCTTTGCTATGTCTTCTGAATTTGTGAAACTAAAAGAATATCAGCAACTACATTGTAGATTAACACTCTGCCTCTTTAACCTTTTTCAAAGCAGGGTAACTATTCCCTACAATGATGGCAGGAATAAAAACAATACTATTTTTACCACTCTCCATTTACCTTTCTATATGGAGAGCTTTAACAATTTAACAAGAAAGTTCTTCTTTGAGCTAAAATAGAGGGCAAGTCTATTGAACATAATGATGTGGATTCTTGTGGGAACCACTATTCTAAGAAAGATGGGCTATCTTAAATCAGGAGATACTCTTTCATAACTTCTCCAATGAAGGGAGAGGAAGAGAAGTTTCCTCAATCTTCCTGTTTCTACTATATTATAAACAACAACAACAAATAAAAGTACGATAAATGGTTAGATTTTGGCCATAATGAAATTACTAGCATTTGGATTTGCCCTCTCACCATTAACAAATAAACAAGTGTATAAAATATATTAAACTGTTTCAGACAGTGGAAAACAGGCAACATAGATCTGTGATCCCTGAAAACAAAGGAGATGAGCCCCATCATCACCTTGGCTTTCTGCCTGAAGGCCATTTCTGGACTGTGGCCCAGGGAGGAGGAACCCAGGCAGAACCCAGTGGCCTGAGTTAAGGAAAAGGAGATTTGAGCTCAGGGAAACTGAGGTAACTGGAATTTGCAGGGCATAATACCAGAGATAAGGGAGTTATGCAGAAAAAGAGCAACAGAAATCTACATATGAGTTCCTGTAAGTCTTTGGCTGTGCTGTGAACGCACAGGGTGAAATTTCCAACAGGCAGAGTAAGAAAACTACTAAGGAAAAAAACTACTGAAAAGGTTAAAGGTGAACAATTCAAAGAGCTTTTATAGGGCTCTGAGACATCTGAGTTGAAACCAGCCAGAGTAAAAAGACTTCACTGAGTAGTTAGCGGTATTTAGTAGTGGCCCAAGAAGACTGATGCCTCAGGGTCAAATGCTCTCTCAGAAGAGAGCTAAACTATCCCTAGAGCAACAGCTACTCTAGATCTACCTTAGCTGAGCTTTAAAACAAATCCACAAATGAACTATTCCACAATAAACCTAACCTAACTGCTGCTGAAACAAAATTCAATGTTCCTTAAAGGCAGACAACAAATTCCAGACACTCACCATGATGTTCATCATCCAGTACAAATTACTATAGACATTCACAGAAATAGGAAAAAGTGATCCATAACTGGGAGAGAAATCAGTCAATAACAATAGACCTAGAAATAATAGAGATGATGATGAAATTAGGGGACAAGTACATTAAACCAGATATTATAAAAAATATTCAAGGATGTAAAGGGAAATATAAATATAATGAGAAAAGAAATGGATTTTTAAAAAGAACCAAAAATGGGACTGCTCAGAACTGAAATATACAGATTCTGAGCATCTGAAATAAGAAATTTAGTGAATAGGTTTAACATCTGATTAAACACTGCAGAAGAACAGATTAGAGAATGTAAAGATAGAGCAATAAAAGCTATCCAGAATGAAAGAGAGGAAAAAAACTGAAAAAATGAACTTCAGTGACCAGTGGGACAATATCAAGCAGCTTAACATACATGTAATTGGAGTAGAGGGTGGGGGAGGGAGGGGGGGAGAGAAGAAATATTTTTTAAAATAATGGCAGGTCATTTTCCAGATTTGATAAAAACTATAAATGCACATATCCAAGAAGCTCAACAAAGAAGATAATGAAGAAAAGAACCTCAAGGCACATTCATAATCAGATTGCTGAAAACCAGTAATAAAGAGAAAATCTAAAAAGCAGCCAGAGAAGACAACACATTGCATAGAGATTATCAAAGATAAGAAATACTACTAACTTTTCAATAGAAAAAATACAAACCAGAAGAAAATGAGGAAACATCTTTAAAGTAACCCAAGGAAAAAAAAAAAAAATACCCCATACCTAGAATTCTACATACACTGAAAATATCCTTCAGAATGAAGGCAAAATAAAGAGCTTTCCAGACAAACAAAAGCCAAAAAAATAAATTGCCAGCAGACTGGTACTAGAAATAATATAAAATGTTCTTTATGCTAAAGAAAATGATTCCAGATGGAAACTCAGATATAGGAAGAAATGAAAGTGCAATGTTATGAGGCTCTCACATTATATTTTATGTGGTATAATTTGAAGATAAACTACAGCAAGTTAAAGATGCATATTGTAAACCCCATAGCAACCATTAATAAAGTAAACAAAAAGGTATAGTTAATAAGCCAAAGAGGAGGTAAGGTAGATTACTACCAATACAATACACTCAGTTAGATTTATTACTTTAGCTAAGGTTTTGTCTTATGAGTGAAAGGATGAAGCTCTACCGAAGTCTGTAGTATACACTAGCCATTTGCCTGTTTTTGCATAAACATTAATTACACAGTTTCTCCATGTACAAAACTAAAGGACTCAGGACACAGACATTCTAGAAATTCAATAAACACTATCCTGCCACAAAAGTAATAGATTCCTACTTAGATAAAATACAGGAAATTTTTTTTTACAAACTTAAATGATAATTTTTGTCACTTAGATCTGACAATGTCAAAAGAATGGGACCCACCAAAATTTAAATTAAGGTTCAGTGGTACATATACACAATGGAATATTACTCGGCCATAAAAAGAAATGAAATTGAGTTATTTGTAGTGAGGTGGATGGACCTAGAGACTGTCATACAGAGTGAAGTCAGAAAGAGAAAAACAAATACCGTATGCTAACACATATATATGGAATCTAAAAAAATAAAAAAACAAAGGTTCTGAAGAACCTAAGGGCAGGACAGGTATAAAGACACAGACGTAGAGAATGGACTTGAGGACATGGGGAGGGGGAAGGGTAAACTGGGACGAAGTGAGAGAGTGGCATGGACATATATACACTACCAAATGTAAAATAGATAGCTAGTGGGAAGCAGCTGCATAGCACAGGGAGATTAGCTGAGTGCTTTATGACCACCTAGAGGGGTGGGACAGGGAGGGTGGGAGGGAGACGCAAGAGGGAGGAGATATGGGAATACATGTATATGTATAGCTGATTCACTTTGTTATAAAGCAGAAACTAACACACCATTGTAAAGCAATTATACTCCAGTAAAGATGTTTAAAAAATAAAATAAACTTGATCCACATTGAAAAAAAAAATGTTCTGAAAAATAAAGTCTACTTTTAAAAGTTAAAAAAAAAAAAGGTTCAGTGGTATAAATCTTTTCTCAGAGTATGAGAACATAACCATTCATTTCTGAAACAATTCAAGACATTTAAAAAATCTATTTCATTCTAGAAAAGACCTGACAGGAAAAAATTGTGTCTACTGCTAAAACCCATGTAAGAAATAAAAACACCTTTCCAATGATTCCCTTGCAATTTCAAAAAGTAAACTTGAAAGCCTTATATATATATTGCTTACATATGCTAAAGAGATTAGTTGTCAACAAAATACAAAACTTCATAAACTGAAAAAAAAAATCTTAGTATTTTGGCTTGACAAAAGCAAACTAAAAAATCAAAAACAAAAACAAAAGAAAACTTAAGTATATAATACATAACTTTAGTGATATCTGAAAGCTATTTTATTATATAAAATATTTTCCTTTGGAGAGCCTCACCAGCTGGTACCATTTGCCCAGAGAGACAGCTGTTTTTTAGTTTTCCTATCTCAGCACGTTTCCAACTGTCAGTTCTCACTGTATGCAATCCCATAGTGACAGAGTACTTTAAGAGAAATGGCTCATTAACTGTGAATCTACGAAGTCCACTCTCTTCAGTGAATTCAAATTAAACCCACAGACTTGTTAGCTCATAACAGAATTCCCCACACATTTTTTTGTTGTTGTTCTTTTGCACTGCAGACTTAAAGTAAAATATTCATGTCATCTACTATAAAATTTTTTGCTCAATCCTATAAATGCACTGACATAAAAATGTTAGTGGAAGTATATCTTGAAAAATTATGAATTACAAAGCTATTTTTAAAAAATGAGGACTTCCAAATTCCTTTACAATGTAAGTGGCTTACAATTTTGCAGACAGACTAATCTGAACAATAAAGCTCAAATTTAAAACGTGTAATAGGTTCTTAGAAAATTCCCAGTAACAACTCTAAGAGGAGACTGAGCATACAGGCCTATAAGAATCAGATGAGATAATGCATATAAAAAAGCTTAAAAAAAAAAAAAAGAAAAGAAAATCAGTTTTTGAGTGTAAGGTGTTTTTACTATCAATACAAGTAAATCACTTTTATAAATTATTTGGAAAGAGTATAACAAAATAAGCATGGAACAGGCGAGGCAGATGCATATCAAATATATGTACACCAAGAGCATATCACTTGATGATAACCACAGTAATTCCAGAAATTGGAAACCTTGTACACTGTTGGTGGGAATATAAAACGGTGCAGCCACTATGGAAAATAGTATGGAGGTGCCTAAAAAAGTTAAAAATAGAATTACCATATGACCTAGTAATCCCACTTTTGGGTATATATCCAAAAGAATGAAAATCATAATCTCAAAGAGCTATCTGCACTTTCATAGTCATTGCCACATTATTCACAATAGCCAAGATATGGAAACAACCCAGATATCCAATGATGGAAGAATGCGTAAAGAAAATGTGGTATGTACCTATAATGGAATATTATTCAGCCTTCAAAAAGAAGGAAGTCCTGCCATATGCAACAACATAGATGAACCTGGAGGACATTATGCTAAGTGAAATAAGTCAGTCACAAAAGGACAAATACAGCACAATTCCACCTATATGAAGTATCTAAAATAGTCAAACTCAGAGAAACAAGAGAGTAAAATGGTAGTTGCCAGGGACTGGGGGGGAAGGTGAAATGGGAAGTGGCTGTTCAATGGGTATATAATTCCAGTCATGCAAGATCAATTAGTTCTAAAGATCTGCTTGCTGTACAACATAGTGTCTATGGTTAACAATATTGTTGTGCACTTATATATTTGTCAAGAGGGTAGAGCTCATGTTAAGTTTTCTTACCACTATGTGTGTGTGTGTGTGTATATATATGTTAGTGGAAGAATATCTTGAAAAACTATTAATTACAAAGGTATTTTTAAAAAATGAGAGCTTCAAAATTCCTTTACAGTGTAAGTGGCTTACAACTTTGAAATTATATCTATCTATCTATCTATCTATCTATCTATCTATCTATATCATTACAAACACAAAAGAAGATTTGTTAAAACAAAAAGAAACTTCTAAATAAGTACCACATTGGGTATGTACTGATTTGGAGACAAAGTCACAGAAACTATGGCCCCTTCTCCATTCTGTCCCAAATGGACTATTTTCCCTAAATAGATACATATTGCTTGAAGAATTATAGAATATGTTGAGACCAGGTCTCTTCTCTGCTGCCTATGAGAATACAGTTTTGCCAAGATTGTCAGCCCACACCACCTTTGAAACTATTCAGAAATTATCACTAATTAGGAAAGATGTGAAAGTTTTAATATAATATACATTATCTATATTCCTCTATCTACATTTATCTACCTACCTATGTATGTATACACAAATGTGCATACATACATATACTGTCTAGATATTACATAGGTTTCTGTCCTTAGAAAAAGTAAATTAATAACTGTCTCTAAAGATGTACACTGGGCTTTTTATTTTAATTGAAAAAGTAAATACGGACAAATATCTTTATGAAATCATTAGAACAATGGGCAGCAGCCTTTTTAAACTTAGGGGTAGTACACTGTTTACAGATCTCAAGTTGTATGGGAATGCAGACCACTAGAGTATTCGACTGGTTCTAAGATTTGTAGGGTTTCTCAGTACACTGAGGAGTCCCAAATAAACTGTCACTGGTTCCAAGTCCAAGTCAGAATTCTCGCACTGGCCCCTAAATTACCTCAAACAAGGATCATCCTGCATTCTGGTATCTATAACCAATCACTTCCAACGTTACATATGTCATGACCCTAAAAAGAAACTGCTTTCCTAATATTAGATTTTCCCATTTCATGAATCTTTTTAATTCAAGCAACTGATGCCTTGAAAATGTCCCTCATTTACAAAAACATACATTTGTTGTTATTTTCTAAGAAATAACTACGATCTCTGAGACAGCAATAGCCTGTTTGAAAGCAAACAAAAATAATTCTTTACCCTCTACCTGCAATCTTCTACTCTGATTACAGCAATGAATATAGCATTAATCAATGTGAAGTCTAATTCCTGCTCTCTATCAGGAAGTTTGCTCAGTCAACAAATGTTTATTGAGAAGCTGCTATGTACCAGTCATTGATCAGGCACTGGGGATATAGAAGAGAAAAAGACAGGTATCTGCTCTTAGGAGACAGTAAAAAGTAAACAAATAAATTGCATAGCTCTTTATTACGTCATAGACTAATGAATTAGTAATTCCCTAATTCCCGGCTAAACCTCTCATCTCTAGTTTCTATGTGCCAAGTGCACCTGCTAGCTGTTTTTACTTCCTAGTTGTTAATACTAATGATATATTTTTCTTTAATATTTCCACCAAATCAACCATCACTAAACATAAGTTGTTTGAACAACCTGTTTTTAGGCTCCAAAAGATGTCTAGCTCAGTCAAGCTAGGTTTTAGCAAACAAATATTTTATCTGATATACTGATTGTGCCCCTCAGTTGATTTTAACATTAGCATAGCACAGAGACACAATTGTTCTAGGAGCTAGATGGGAAATGAGTACAGATGAACACTGAATATGTTTTCTTAGCATCCTAGTATAGCTTCAACTAGCTATTCTGTATTCAACAAGATATTTCAGGAACCTAAGCAAAGCTAAAAAGTATACACAATCTTTTCATATAGTCTACATACTTCTTAGCAATCAAACCCACGTTTAATCTTAGATTTGGGAAACCTAATGCCTGTAAACATTGTCACAAACTGGTCTTCCCTCCTTCAAACTGCATCTGCTCTAACTCCTAGAAAAAGTTACTCTTGAAAAAGGAGTTCAAATGCCCTTGAAATAAATGACTTTCTAACTGAAGATATGATAACCACATGCAATCCATTAACCTCTGCCTCAGACTCTTTCATCTGTAAAAACGGCCAAACACAACTTTCTGCACTTAAAAATCAACTCATAGTCAATGAGTTACAACAGGTTTTGTTAAGGTATTCCATATAATTTTGAATAGTGTTATACTGATTCCAAATACTCATTCTGAATAAAATTCCAGAATTCTTTCTCAATTCTATATCACAATGTGATCAGAATCCCTCTGTTCTGATCAAATAATTCACAAATTCCCCACAAGAGATTCCCAGTAGTATGTGTGTCTGTACACACACGTACATGAATATGGATATGTGTGGATGCAGGAGTGCACTCCCAAAGGAAAAAGAGGTTCAAGGAACAATTTGTACAGTCTCTTCTTTAAAAATCAGAAAAAAAAAACCTGACAAATTCATGAAGAAGAATAAAATAAAGAGTGTAATGAGAAGGCCCATCTGCCTATGACATAATAGCCAAGCATGATTTTTTAGAATCTTTTCCCTTTAACTAATTTAACAAAATGTTCTTAAAACCTAGAGAGTACTGCAATGGGGATGTGGTGGAGGGTGGGGAGGGCATCAGTTAGCACATATTTTAGGAGTCAAATATAGTTTATCTTTACTGGTACTAGTAGAATTTAGCCAATTTTCATTTCTATTATTTCCAAAATACTAATTAATTTTGAGGAAAGGAAGAAGAAATAACAAGATGTACAAACTTAGAATATGCCTATCCTTCTTCTGGCTCATGCAAGATATATTTGTAAAATATTTGTATGTAAAACAACCTGTATATATTGCAAACTACATGTCATGCAAAATATACTTTGCATTATCTATCTACCTGAATAAAGATTTTTTTTTTTCCAGAGCACAGAAAGATAAAGATTTAGTACAAAAGGACATTGGCTCAGAACAACACACCAGATGAACATAAAAGGTTAATTTTAATAATCAAATTCATAATTCATCTAATCTAGGAAATGTCGAGAATAGTTTAAAGAGATATTCCATTTAACATGAACTAATGTACCAACTGTCAGTAACAGTGAAGATAACCAAATGATTCTGAAATACAGTATGCTTGTGTTTAATGACATCAATAGACATGTAGGAAATTTACAATAGATTATTTGCCCAGTTACTGTGATGCTTGTAAAACCATTACTAGGCTACAGATCTTTTCTACTTTTAGAACTGTCAATGATCCAAGAAAAGGAAAAAAAAAGCAAAAAACAGATTATTCTTTTCTTAGACAGGTACATTTCAGTGAAAATACAATTTTAAGAATGGTATGCTTTTGTTTCTGGCACAGAAAAACATCTCTAAGCATTATTCATATTATTTCTCTCCCCTAAAGTTAACATACTTTAATGCCATATGGGCACAAATTTACTTCTGTTCATTTAAACTTGCAATTAAACTTTATAACATAGAAAACTGCTAAAGTAAAATAATCCCATTCCACTGAAAGGCTTTTTTTTTTTCTAAAATAACATGGGTGGTGTGCCAAATGGCTGGGGTGGTAGCTCATTATACCTTCAGAAAGAATCCAAGTTTGAGGCTTATCTTGGGTTCTCACACATAGCAGCAAAACCTTGGAGTGCTATCAAGGGTTAGAAAGGGCAGATCAAATGTCTGAATTGAGTGAATCCATTCAGGGGGCATTGGTTGTTTAGTAATCTAGTGAGCAAGGCATTCATCTACTGATCAAGGCATTTTACTGTAACTTTATTAAATAACAGAGTCCCTTATATCTAAAATATTCAAACCATTTCACAGAAAGAAGCCCTTGTGCTGCCCAGAAAATGTTCCTTTTTTCTTTAATCTATGTCAACTCTTTTAAAATCATAAAACTCCATTTAGTGACTGAAAGAAATAACTTGTGAAATTTTGATTTATAGGGAATCAGAAAGTAATATACTTTCAAAGAAGTAAGCAGCAGGATCTGGTCCAGCATATCATTAATCTTAAATACACATTCATAAAGTGGGTAGATGAGAAGATAAGGCATCCCCAACTATAGTAAGAAGGCCAAAGAAAGATATCTACAGAATCAGGCAGCAATATGGGGAGAGGGGGCAAACCTGGACACATAAAGCAACATTTTCCATAGTGTCTTTAGTATCAACAATGGTAAATTCTTACTCCATATTTGGATAGTTTGAACAATGTTGTAAGGGCACTTCAATTATTCACTGTTAATAACTATACATAAATTCCAACTGTTGGCACCATGACAGATAAGCCAAAAAATAGATAAACTTCAGAAGCAGAAATAAACACTTCCTTTTTGAAACTGAAATGCAGTCACATATTCAATTATATTAGTTAATTTGATAAAAAGCATCCACAAAAAGCTTATAGCTAACATTATACTTAATGGCACAAGACTGAATGCTTTCTCCCTAAGATTGGGAACAAGGTGAAGATTTGCACTTTTAACACTCTTATTCAACATAGTGCTGGAGGTTTTGGCCAGTGCAATGAGACAAGAAAAGGAAATAAAAGACATACAAATCAGAAAGGTAGAAATACAGCTGTCCCTATTTGCAGAAGACATGGTTATCTACAAAGAAAATCCCAAAGAATCTAGCAAGTAAAAATAAAATCCTACAACAAATAAGTGAGTGCAGCAAGGAATGCAGGAGACAAGATAAACTTACAAGTATCAATTATATTTCTATACACAGCAATGGAAACATTAATGCTGAAATTTAAAATATTATAATACCATTTACAACCACTCAAACAAATGAAATACTCAGGTGTAAAATTAACAAAATGTGTATAAGACTTGTATGCTGACAATTACAAAATACTGATGAAAGAAATCAAAGCTATAAAGAAATACAAGTCATTCTATGCTCATATAAGACTCAACAAAGATGTCAATTCTCCGTAAATTGATAAGCAGGTTAATTAATTCCTATCAAAATCCAAGAAAACTTTTTTTACAGAGACAAGATTATTTATATATATATATGAAAAGGTAAAGAAACTAGAATAAATAAAACAATTTTGAAAAAGCAAAATAAAGTGGGAGGGATGGGTCTACCCAATTTCAAGACTTACATCGCTAGAGCAATTCAAACAATGTGGTATTGGCAGAATAACAGACACATAGAGCAATGGAATAGAGTAGAAAACTCAGAAATAGACACACACACATATGCCCAAGCGAATTTTGAGAAAGATGTAAAAACAATTAAATGGAGGAAAGACAGTCTTTTCAACAAATGGTGCTGGAGCAACTGAATATCCATAGGCAAAAAAACCAAACCTAATTCTCACACCTTATACAAAACTTAAGTGAAAAGGGATCATGGATTTAAACTGTGAAACATAAAACTAAAAACTCCTAGAAAAAAATCAGAAGAAAATATTCAGGATCTAGGAGTAGGTAGAGTCCTTAGATTTGACACCAAAAGCGTGATCTATAAAAGAAAAAACTGATAAACTGGACTTCATTAGAACTAACTTTTGCTCTGTGAAGAACCTCATAAGAGGATGAAAAGACAAGGTACTAATTGAGAGACTATATAAATGATACCCTTGGTTCATGGTAGTTATGTTCTATGGATTTTCCTTGAACAATGAATTAGCGAATATCAAAATACAGGTTCCTGCAAGCCTCTGGTCACATTTTCATCAAGTGATCAACACATAAACTTGTTATGTGTGTTTCTGTTTAAAGTCACCTTATTTAATATATATTGATTCATCAGCATTGAATTCATGGCCAATAGCACTATAACTCATGCCTGAACAAAGCTTATCTAACACATATATTCTCTGTAAGGCACATCACAGCACAAAAAGGTAAAAAATATGGCACTAAATAATCTGTAAAGTAGACACTTGTTTACAGTAGGAGCATTAAAACAAGAAGGCAGAGCATCACCTTGTTCAATGTCAGCTGAAAATATGCGTGTTGGGTGACTCAAAATTTTTGCCGTACTGTGCATATCTGCAAATGACTGCAAAAGCACTGCAAGTATTGATTTGAGGGTTACAAATTAATTTTAGTGAGTAGGCAAATTCATAAGTACAAATTCCATAAATAATGAGCATTGACTGTATCTGCAACCCACATACCTGAAAAAGAACTAGTATCTAAGATACATAAAGAACTCTCAAAATCTAAGAGTAATAAAACCCAAACAATCCAAGTAATAAATGGCCGAAAGACATTGAGACATTTCACTGAAAAGGATATACAGATGCCAAATAAGTACATGAAAAGATTTTAAACATCATTAGCCATTAGGGAAACGCAAATTAAAACCACAATGAAATACTATTACACTGCTATGAGAATGGCTAAAATAAAAAACAGTGACAACATCAAACGCTGATGAGGATGCAGAGAAACTCCATCACTCACATATTGCTGGTGGGACTGTAAAATGACACACCCACTCTGAAAAACTGCTTGGCACTTTCTTAAAAAGCTAAACGTGTAACTAACCATATGAGCTGGCCATTGCACTCCTGAGCATTTATCTCAGAGAAATAAGCAATAATGCTGACACAAAACCTATATACAAATATTTATAAGAGCTTTATTCATAATAGTCCCAAAATGGAAACAACCGAGATGTTCATCAACAGGTGAACGGTTAAACAAACTGTGGTACATCTATTCCATGGAATAATGCTCAGCAATAAAAAAGAATATTGATACATGCAACAACCTGAATGAATCTCCAGAGAATTATGCTCAGTGAAAACAGACAATCCCAAAAAGGTTACATATTAACTCTATAATCCCATCTATATAACACTGAAATAATAGAATCATAGAATTACAGAAATGAATGATGAAACAGGGGTTAAGGAGGGGACTGAGGTAGGTAGGAAGTGGGTACAGCTATAAAAGGGCAATATAAGAGATCCTTGTGGTGATGGAGATGTTCTATACCTTGGCCTTATCAATACCAATATTCCAGTTGCAATATCGCACTATCTTTTTGCAAGATGTTAGCATTGGGGGCAAATGGCGTAAAGGTAAACAATACAACACCTCTCTGTATTATTTCTTACAACTGCATATGAATCTACAATTATCACAAATTAAAAAGCTAATTTAAACAGTGAAACGCAGTTACATTTTCAACTATTTTATTGAGTATGTCATACAGCTTCCTTGAGGTAGAAATTTCTAAGTTGTGAAACTCATGTTCTTTATTTTACTTCAAATTAATATACATTAAAAGAGGAGCATGCATTTTAAAAGGTGAGTAGAAGGATAAAGTCAAATAGTAAAATATTGAAATAAAATTGCTTATACAATAAAAACTTGTTTTTAAACTCCCAGAGTAACAACAAAAACAAAGCACTTCATAATTGTTTTTTCCTCAACGGAAAATGAGAGTTAGCTTTTCAAAATTACAACTAAAATCAAGGATCTTTTGGTTTAGAGTTCTAGTATAACATTAATTTAGTTTTAAAGAAATTAATGTCACAAATTTGACCCAATTATAGAAACAGTTATTGTTTTATTTTCTGGCTACTAGTGCCATCTCTAACAAATCATTTGACAAACACACACCCCATAAGAGAGAGACAAAAATGATTCTCAAAAATACTTTTCCTTCCAGAAAAATAAATCAAGGAGAAGAGAGGGTGAAAACATTATAGATTTTAAATTGGTGCCACTATCTTTATTTGCAACAGATAGCAAAGAGCCATACAATTCATCAAGAAAAAATTAATCCATCACCTATTTTTAAATGATTTGGCAATGATATATGTTAGTTAGGAAAGATTACAAGTACAAAAGAAATAGCAATAGCTGCAATAAAAAATATAACATCTGCGCCACAGAGTATAGCAAGAAACAATATCTTAGGTTAACAAGTACCAACTCTCAAGAACTGTGAAGGGTCTGAGATTTTATTTACAAGCTAAGACGTTAGCATACTACTGTTTCAAGGATGCTGGCAGCAGACAAGAGACTCATGGGTCTGAAACAAAGGGCTTTATTACTCATAGCACAGCCAGCAACATGCGCATATTCATGTCAGTTCCCCTTGCACCCAAGTCCTGTGGGGGGCAACATCATGAGCCCAGATGACACCTGCACATTTTGGGTTGCATTACTAGAGAGGAACCTTTGGCCAAGGGCCCATTATTTTTTGAGCAAGCTGCAAACTTTGTTGCAAACAAGCCAGGCCCACTCTCCTAGGAAACTGGCTCAAATCAGTGGAAGAATGTCTTGCAATCTGGCAAACTCCAAGAATGTGCAGGAAAGCTGAGGGCCTTCCCCAACAATATTTATTCTTTCTTAAGTAACAATGTTTACACCAGACAGAAGACTTCAGAGCAATTTAAGGTTTAAGTATTAAGTAATTAATCAAATTATTACAAAATATAAAACTTTCCTACTTTCTTTAAGTGAAATACACAAAGCAATTAAGTATTAGCCTACATTCACAACACACCAAAGATCCAGTGCATATGTTCACTATGAGCTGTGGCCAGAATGTACAAAGGAAGAAGCATTTCTCTGCCACCTTTTAATCACCAGTGAGGCTGTAAATTACTATAAAGCAACCTAGCTTTAGAAGTCTGAGACGTGAGTTGAAGAAGCAGTAGGAGAAGTCTAAGAGAAACAGTTGGGTATGAAGAGAGTAAAAAAAAAAATTTAATGGTTTGAGAAAGAAAGCCAGGCAATACAGACCCACAAAAGTTCACACCTCACCAAAAGAAGTTGTTCGGTGGTTCTCAGATTTTAATGTGCTTATTATTCACCTCAATATAGTATTAAAATACAGACTCTGATTCAGTAGGTTCAGGGTGGTGCCTGAGAGTGGACATATCTAATAAGCTACCAGATATTGCCTCTACTGCTTTGAGCAGACACACTCTGAGCAGCAAGGGTTAGAAGACTTTCACTGACTGTCAAACATTTCCTATGCAAAGTCTGTGGTGCATTACACTCTAAATTTGTTCAAAAGATGAGATTTTGAAATTTTCTGTCATTGGGGAAAAAAATCATGTTACTCATGTTATATTGCCTTTAAGTTGTGGCTAATAATAATTTAAAATTTTATTTTCAAGTAATGTTAAGTTAATTCATATAATTATATGTTCTATATAATATATCTGTGTGCTTTTCTCCATATAAAAATATTTGGAGCATACTGGTCCTCAAGATTATCTTAATGTAGTTCTTAATTATCTTCTGGTATATGATCTATGTATAAAGGTAGTAGTGATTCCAACTTCAATTAACCAATTTAGCTCACAATGTGCTCTTCCTGCTGCTAGTATTAAGAATAAACCTAAATATATAATTCATTTCTTGGCACTTTTTAAAAGGTCTTTGATAACGTTTTAGCAATATGTAGGTTTCTGTACAAGTTCAGAGAATAAACTCATTTTAACAGGGTTGTGAAAACTTGCATGTCGAGAATAAACTAATTTGATTTCTGGAAAGAAATGTCAGGATCATGTATTAAGTATTATGCATCTCAAAATTAGATTTGTCTCTATAAATCCTTAATCCCAAGATATATGACTCTTTCAGAGAATAATGGCAAATGCATCTGTTCACATTCAAAAAGTTTGTCCACCCTCAAATTATTTAGAATATTAATAAAGGATACTATAAGAATCAAGCATTTATATAGAAATCAATGTAATATTTACTAGTCCAAAAAAAGCATTCATTTTAAAAATAACAGCTCTCATCTGCTTTTAATAAATGCACCAATACATCAGTAATATACCAACATTGCCATTATTTCTTTCTGTGACTTTGTTCCTCAAAATTCCTCAGCATCAGGATAGAAGTCTGGATACTAAGACCCCAAGAACTCACCAAGTAAGAAACATCTCACCCTGATCTGACCCGCTAATAAAATTTTTTTTAATGAGCTAACCATTATATATTCAATAACCGTGATGTGAAAACTGATCAGTACACAATCATTCCACAAATTATCTCTCTTGATCTAGCTAAAATACAACACTCTAATTTGAAAAAGACAGATTTAAGACAACCAAGACAAGCAAGCAAATGTTCCATAGCTTATTTTTTGCTTTCATAGTTACAAAAAATTTTTTAAATACATTATTTTTTCTCACGTTGAAACCAGAGCCATCTTTTTAAAAGGGTTAAAATCTACATTAACTTAACTATAATTTCCCCAGTGTGACCTTTACAGATGTTTGGTAGAATTCACCACTGATGCCATCTGGGTCTGTAGTTTTCTTTGAGAAAGGATTTTTAACTATTTCTTTAATAGAAATAAATAGTTTAGTAGGAAGAGTTGATCTATTCAGGTTATCTATTTCTTCTTTAGTGAGATTTTAGAGTTTGTTTTCTAAGGACTTTGTCCATTTCATCTAAGTTGTTGAATTTACTGGCACGAAGTTACTCATAATATTCCTTTACTATCCTTTTATTGTCTGTATGATATGTAGTGATATCCCCTCTCTTACACCTAAAATTGTCAATTTATGTCTTCTGGCTAGGAGTTTTTCAAATTTTCTGATAACAGCAAACATCTACCTTTTGGTTTTATTGATTTTTTCCCCCTTATTGCCTTTCTGTTTTCTACTTAATTTATTTCTGCTCTTATATTTATTATTTCTTTCTTCAACTCAGTTCAGATTTAATTTGCTCTTCTTTATGTAGTTTCTTAAGGTAGAAGTTTAGGTCAGCAATTTTAAACCTTTCTACTTTTTAATATAAACAGTTAATGCTATAAGTGTTCCTGTTAAGTATTGCTTTAGCTGTACCCCACTAGTTTTGATATGGCATATTTCCATTTTCAGTAAATTAAATATATATATAATTTAAAATTTTTCCTTGGAATTTCTTCTTTGACTGCTGGATTATTCAGAATTGTATTGTTTAGTTTTAAACAATAAAATTGGGATTTTTCCAGATAGCTCTCTATAAGAGAATGTACTGTGTATAGTCAGAGAACATACTTTTTATAACTTGAATATTTTTAAGTTTGTTGAAAGTGACCTTATTGCCAAGAATATGGCCTATTTTGGTAAATGTGAGTACACTTGAAAATAAGGTGTATTCTTATGTTGTTGGATGGAGTGTTCTAAAAATACCAATTTGATCATGTTAGGTCATAGTATTGTTCAAATTTTCTATATCCTCATTGATTTTTCATCTACTTGTTTGATGAATTATTGAGAAGGGTGCTAAAATCTCCAACTATAACTGGATGTATCTACTTTCAGGTCTTCAGTTTTTGCTCTGTGTATTCTGAAGGTCTGTTATTAGGTGAATAAACTTTTAGAATTATTATATCTCCTTGATGAATTAATCCATTTATCATGGTTGCATGACCCTCTTTAGCCCTACTAATATTCCTTGCTCTGGAAACTAATTTCTCTGGTATCAATATAGTTCCAGCTTCCATGTGATTAGTGCTAACATGATGTACCATTTTTCAATGCTTTTATTTTCATACCTTGTGTCTCTATTTAAAGTGGGTTATTACAGACAGCATATGACTAAGCCTTGCTTTTTTATCCAATATGACATTCTCTGCTCTTTCACTGGGCCTTTTAGATCATTTACATTTAAAATAATTGTTGATACTGTTGAATTTAAATCTGACCTGCTATTTCTCTCATGTCTTCCTCATTCCTTCTTTGCTCTTTTCCAGGCTACTTTTATACTGATATTTTTAGTCATATCATTTTATATCTCTTTATTACATTTTTAGCTAAACCTCTTTATGTTCTTTTTTACAAGGTTGGTCCAGAAACTACTAATACATTTTTAAAGTATCAGAGTCTATTTTCATATTATACCACTTCACATATAGTAGAAAAAACTTAAAATATCCATTTCTTCCTTCCCAGCCTTTGTGCTATTGTCATATATTTTATTTGTACATATGCTTTAAACTCTACAATGTATTATAATTATTTCTGTTTAAAAAGTGAATTATCTTTTGTCATCAGTTTTATTGAGATACAATTCCACACCATAAAATTCATCCTTTTGAATTGTACATCCAGTGGTTCTTAGTATATTCACAGAATTGAATTGCCACTATCTAAATTTAGAACATTTCTATCAACCCCCAAAAAAACACCTACCCATTAGCAGTCACTCCTCAATCTCCCCTGCACCGAATGCCTGTCAGTGACTAATCTACTTTATGTTTCCATATATCTACCTATTCTGGAAATTTCATACATTGGAATCATTCAATATGTGTTTTCTTGTGACTGACTACTTTCACTTGTACAGTGTTATCAAGGTTCATCCATATTCCAGCAGGTATCTATACTTTATTACTTTTTACTGCCAAATAATATTTCATTGTATGAATATACCACCCTTTGCTTACCCATTCATCAGTTGATGGACATCTGGGTTATTGACACCTTTTAGCTATTACGAATAAGGCTGCTATGAGCATTTGCATACACATTCTTGTGGGGACATATGTTTTCAATTCTCTTAGTTATACACTTAGGATTAGAATTTCTGGGTCATACAGTAACATTATGGTCATAAGGTTTAACATACTGAAGAACTGCCAGGCTGTTTTTCAAACTGGCTCACCATTTTACAATCCCACCAACAACGTATGAGTGATCTGATTTCTCCAACATCCCCACCAACACTTGTTATCTTTCTATTTATTATAACCATGTTAGTGGGTGTGGAGTGAGATCACATGGTTTTGATTTGCATTTCCCTAATGATTAATGATGCTGAGTATCTTTTCATGTGCTTATTGGCCATTTGAATATCTTTTATTAAGAAATGTTCATTCAGACCTTTTGCCCATTTTAATTGTATCAAATATCTTTCAAAGATATATTTTTTAAATATAAAAAAAGTATATTTACCCACATATTTAACATTTTCCATGATCATCATTCTTTTGTGCAGCTCCAAATTTCCACCTGGCATCATTTTTTTTCAGGTCCTGCCAGAAGGACCACCATTAACATTTCATGTAGTAATTGTCTGATGCCGATGAATTATTTCAGCTTTTATATGCTTGAATGTTTTTTTGTTTTTTTTGTTTTTTTTGCTGGTTTCAAACAATGTTTTTGCTGGTTATAGAACTCAAGGTTGACTTCTTTCTTTAGGAATTTAAAGTTGTCACTCCACATTCTTCTAGCTTTCATTATTTCCGAAGAGAAGTCTGCTGTCATTGTTATATTTAATCCTCTAAATATAAGGCGTCTTTTTTCCTCTACTAGTTTTTATGAATTTCTCTTTATCACTATTTCTTAGCAATTTTATTATGCTATGTCTCTGTGTGATTTTCTTCATGTTTCCTCTGGGGTTCATTTTGTTCCTTAAAATCTATAGGTTTATATTTTTCACAAATTTGTAAAATTTTCAATCATTATTTCATCAAATATTTTTTCTGCCACCCATCTCCTCTCCTTCTGGGACTCCAAATATCTGAGGTCTCTTGATATTGTCCCAGAGCTCTGTTTTTTTTTCAATCTTTTCTTTTTTGTGTGTTTCATTTCTGGTAGTTTCCATTGTTATGCTTTAAGTGCACTTATCTTTATTTCTGTAGAGTCAAATCTGTTATAAATCCCATCCAGTGTATTTTTAAAACCAGATATTGTTTTTTCCATCTCTAAAAGTTCAGTTTGGATCTTCACTATATCTTCTATTTCCTCCTTACCATGTTCATTCATTTCTCTATCTTCTTGAACTATGGAGTATATTTATAACAGTTAATTTAATGTTCTCATCTAATTCTACCCTATGTATCATTTTGAATTTGTTACTATTGATTCATTTTTATCCTGGTTACAGGTCATATCTTCCTAGGTTTGTTCATACCTGGTAATTATAACTGGATGCCAGACACTGAATTTTATGTTGGTTGCTGGAATTTACTATATGTCTTAAAATGTTCTGAGGCTTTATTCAGGGATTGTGGGACAGAGTTAAGTTACTTTTATACAGTTTGGCATTTGTGAGGATGTTTTTAAGCTTTACTGGAGTGATTCCTGAATAGCCTTTAGTTTAGAGTTAATCTGACTCCACCCAGTACTAAGACAATACTCTTTTGAGAAATAGCCAATGTCCCATATTAAGGAGATCATTTTACTCTGGTGAAACATAAAGTATGCCCAGCCCAAGGAAAACTTCAGAGATTGCTCTTCATGTTCTTTTCCAGTGACTTATTCCACCCTGTTTTTAGATTGCTTTAAAGCATGTATTTTAGTAGACAGTAGATTACTCGCATGTGTGCGATGATCAGTACTCAGCCAAAAACTTAAGGTAAACCCACTATACACCTCTAGAGCATTTTTTCTTTTTGCTTCTGTGCAGCTCTCTCCTTCCAACATACTGCCCCACAAATTTGAGCAAATCCTACCCAGTATGGCCTCCCTAAACTCTGATTTATCAACTCAGTGGCACCTCCAGGCTATGTTTGGGTTTCTCCTCCCTGTGCTGTAGCCTGGAGCCTCTCCACAGGCAGTAAGCTGTTGTGCAATGTCTGAAAGTTATCATTTCATGTATTTTCTCTGACTTTTTATTTAAGGCAGAGGAAAAATTCATTCCCTGTTACTCCATATTTTGGCTGGGCGTGGAAGTCCTATACACTTTTAGGAATATAAACATTCATTCATTTACCAATCTTCTGTCACAAAACCAAGGACTTTTCTTTGAGTATTATCATACTGCCTCGAATTTTGTAACGTTTCTCTTTCTTACAGATGTCATACCCATCATGCATCATCTATGATTTCTCCTTTACTTTCTTTAAAGGCATTGAGAACATTTAAAACATTTAAGAAATACTTGCAAAGCAATGAGTGAAAATTTATTTAGATTTTATAACTCCCTACACATACACACACACATAATCTCTTACAGTTATTGCATTCATATCTAATTTGACAGAAATTTCTTTTAGTACTTGCCTTTATCCAATATTTCCAAATACTCAATTTTTTCTTCATAAAAATTACAAATAGGGACTTAAACTTAAAAGCATTTGCACAACAAAGGAAACCATAAACAAGACAAAAAGACAACCCTAAGAATGGGAGAAAATATTTGCAAATGAAACAACAAAGGATTAATCTCCAAAATATACAAACAGCTCATGGAGTTCAATATCAAAAAAACAAACAATCCAATTAAAAAATGGGCTGAAGACCTAAATAGACATTTCACCAAGGAAGACATACAGATGGCCAAGAGGCACATGAAAAGATGCTCAACATCACTAATTATGAGAGAAATGCAAATCAAAACTACAACGAGGTATCACCCCATGCAGGTCAGAATGGCCATTATTAAAAAATCTACAAACAATAGCTGGAGAGGGTGTGGTGAAAAGGGAACCCTCCTGCACTGTTGGTGGGAATGTAAATTGATACAACCACTATGGAAAACAGTACAGAGGTTCCTTAAAAAACTAAAACTAAAAACTAAAAATGACCCAGCAATCCCACTACTGGGCATATACCCAGAGAAAACCATAATTCAAAAAGACACATGCACCCCAATGTTCACTGCAGCACTATTTATAATAGCCAGGTCATGGAAGCAACCTAAATGCCCATCAACAGATGAATGGATATAGAAGATGTGACACATATATACAACAGAATATTACTCAGCCATAAAAAGAAACGAAACTGAGTTATTTGTAGTGAGGTGGATGGACCTAGTCTGTCATACAGAATGAAGAAAGTCAGAAAGAGAAGAACAAATATCGTATGCTAATGCATATATATGGAATCTAAAAAAAAAAAAAAAAAAAACGCTACTGATGAACCTAGTTGCAGGGCAGGAATAAAGAGGTAGACATAGAGAATGGACTTGAGGACATGGGGTGGGAGGGGAAAGCTGGGGCAAAGTAAGAGTAGCATCGACATATATACACTACCGAATGTAAAACAGTTAGCTAGTGGGAAGCAGGAGCATAGCACAGGGGGATCAGCTCGGTGCTTTGCGATGACCTAGAGGGGTGGGATAGGGAGGGTGGGAGGGAAGATCAAGAGGGAGGGGATATGGGGACATATGTATGCATATGGCTGATTCACTTTGGTGTACAACAGTAACTAACACAGTATTGTGAAGTGATTATACTCCAGTAAAGATCTATTTAAAAAAAAAAAAGAATATATTGTACAGCACAGAGAAATACAGGCATTATTTTGTAATAACTTCAAATGGAGTGTAATTGAGTACAATCTATAAAAGCATTGAATCACTATGTTGTACACCTGAAACTAATATAATATTGTAAATAAACTCTACTTCAATTTAAAAAAATAAAATTAAAGGTAAAAAAAAAAAAAAAACAAAACCAAATATTTTTCTTTCCTTTCAGTTTTCATTGGTTTACACAATTATAATGAAAATCAGAACTGGAATAAACAAGTTCGGGAATAAACTCAGCTGGAGGGAAACAGACCACTAGAGAATGCCCTAGGCTAGCCATGATGTTCAGGGTGAATCAGACTTTCAGTAAATTAGCAAGAAACCAGTTAGAAGTTTCTTAATAGAGATTCTACTATATAATCAAGTTGTATCAAGTAATTTAATACCTAAGAACTACAGGCTTTTATTAAATGTTTTAGGAAATAATACACTGATCAAAGGGAGAAAGTCTCATATAAAATGGCAACTACCTAGACGAGTGTAGAACACAAAAAGAAGGTTGTGTCAAGGAACCCCGCCACCCTTCCCAATAAAGGTGATCACGTGAAACTTAAAAATATGGGTCTGACAGGGCTTCTGAAGAAGACAAACAGCCCAGTTTGTGTGAAAGGAAGAGGGTCAGACCAGGTTAAACAGACGGCACACACAACGTCTCAGACAACAATAAGCAATGTTCACCGTATGGCAAACAGCCTAACATAGCAGAGAGTGCAGAGTGCAGGGATTTGTAGTAATACATCAGTTATTTCCGAGTAAGAAAATGTAGTATATTATCTATATAACTTTAAAATGAAAAAATCAGCTGGTTTTCTTGGAGAGCTCTTTAAAAATCAGCATCTTAAATTAGATGGTAAATATTACAATCCCTAACCTACCCTTTATCAAACTACAGAACTAACTTACTAAAAACTACTTTGGTGAGAAAAAAAAGTGATGACCTTCCTAAATGCCCAACTTACTTCCTAGAAAAAATTTATCATGCTTAAAACACTAATTTAGAGCATTATAAAAAAATGGTTTGGTCTAAATACTTTTTAAAAAAACCCAAAATCTAGCTACACTATAATAAAAATTGAATATTATGTTACCATAATACTTGGACAAAGATACAAAAAAAATTTCCCATGAATATACTGTTGAATCAAAGTTTCCAATGTATGATACTGGCAGGCAGTGTGATTGAGAACTAAGAATATGGGATCTAATAATAATGCACTAAATGTTCTTAAGTCAGTCATTTACCTTGCTCTTGCTCACTTTAGTCATATCTGAAATCTGTAGAGGGAACTTTAAAAGCCATACAGCATAGGATAAGCTCTGAATATTAAGCAAAAGAAGTATGATCAGTTTTTCAGAATGTCACAAGAGAAAGCAGTACATCCCTAAGGCTACAGCTAATTATATCTTGAATATGGTACCTTCAAAATTCACTGCTTTGAGTGCTTCTAAAAGCTGTTCCATTGTCCGTCAGTCCTCCCAGTACACAAGCAGAGAACTTTTTTCTGAATCTTCAGTTTAAACGTTTTCCTTAGCTTTAGGCAACTGCTGCTTTCCTACAATCTTCAGAGAATAAAATAATTCCCTCCCTTCATTTATAGTGTTACCTTGAAGGGATCTATAACTATGATCAAGTTCTCTACAGTCTTCTCTTTCCAGTCTATCTAAACATAGGAATACATTTTACCTTACCTCTCAATCTCACATTCTTTGGATTTTGTGGATATTTTTCCCTGTTAGATTTTTCTACCAAATACATACTTTTTAAAAGTGAATTTGTTACTACTTTAATGCCAAGTCTTCCCATTTTACCTAAGTATATAAATATCTGAAGTCAAAACAGGAAAAATACTTAAGTCCCATAACAATATTGAACAGAAATATCATATTGTCATTTTATTCTATAGTCAATGAAAAAATATTACTGAGTGCTGGTCCTGAGCCAGACTCTGTGCTGGGCACCAGGAATAATGTAGTAAACCAAATGAACAGAGCCTCTGACTTCACTTAGCTTACAGTCTAGACAGAAAGATATATCTAAGAGAGACAGACATTAAACTCAAGGAAAAAACAAAGTATAATATGAGTAATGACAGTAATATCAGGATCTCTGAGAATCTAACCTAATTCTAGGTTAGCGAAAGACTCACTAAAGAAGTGATACTTAAGTTATTATCTGAAGAATGAGTAGCAGTTAGATCAGGAGGGAAGAAATGTTTCATGCAAAAAATAGAGGTCATATTAAAGCTGTAAGAAAAATAACCTCACGTAACCCAAGAAGCTCATAATGGCTTGAGTATAGAGTATGACAAAGGAAAATGAAGCTACACATATCAGCTTGAGCCTTGTAGGCCCTATGAAGTAGTTTGACCTTTATCCTAAAGTCACTGAGGAATACAAGATAATAAAGTTTATAACTTTGGAATAACATTTTGGCTTCAGAATGGAGCTGTCAAGGATTACACTTAGCCAGGGAGATGAGTCAGAAGAACTCCAGTCGGAGCACCCTCACTGATCTGTTTGACTGAGTCTATAGAAATCATCATTCTTTCTCCTAGATATATATTATTCATGTGGCTTTAAGGACGTCACAGTCTCACTGTTTTACTCTTGCCTCAATGGCCTGCTTTTCTTGGTCTCTGCTGGTGATTCCTCATCTCCACAATTTCTTAACGCTGAAGTGCTCCTGGGCACAGGGCTTAGACTCAACTCATCCTGACCCACAACTTTTATTTTTTCAAAAACACTATCAACAGCTACATACTACTTATTTTGTTTATTATCTGTCTTCCCCTTCTCCACAAAAATGTGATCTCCATTCAATGTTTATCTGTTTTGTTAACTGTGTGATATCCTCAGTACCCAGAACACTGCTTGGCTCAGAGTAGGCAGTCAAAAACAAAAGTTTTAAATTAATGACTAAATGAATGAATGAATAAACAAACAAACAAACAAAGAAAAGAACCCTGAGACTAACGTGGACTCACCATGGATGGAGAGGATTAGGGAACCAGTGAGTAGGAAACTAGAAAGAGTGGTGAGCTGTACAAATTGAGGGAGAGGAAAAACTCAAGCTTAACTCCTAGGTAGCTAGCCTGAATGACTAGATAGATTACTGATATATAGGAAAACGTTTCCTGGGGAATGGAAAGCTGATCAATCAGTTCAGTTTTACACAAGCAGAGTGTGAGGTGCCTAATGAAATGCCAAGTGAAGGTGTCCAGTCCAGAGCACAGGGAGATAGGGATGCAGTTTAGTATTTAGAGTCAAATAACTCAAAGATGGCATCAGAGGCTATGGGAGCATAATCATTCACCAAGGGAAAATGAATAGAGAGAAACAGAAGACCTAGAACTGAGTCCTGACACACCTCACATTAAGGGATTGACAAAAGTACTAGAAGGGGCAAAGGAGATGAAGAACAAGTGTTCACAGAGGTTAAGAAGAAAGCCAGAGTATATCATTATATGAGGGCATAGTTAAGACAATATTTTGAAAAGAAAGAAGTCACAATGTCAAACATTGCTAAGTGAATGAACAAAACAAGAACTAAAAATCATTAAGATGGGAGAGACTTATGCATGTTTAAATGCTGGCTAGAAAAAAGCAGTAGAGAAAGTGAGATAAAAAAAAATAAAAGGTCATAGCATAACTGCACACGTGAAAACAGAATAAAAGAGAAAAGAGAAGCTAGGCAAATTTATTTTTTGTTATTTCCCACAGAATTACTAACATACACATTACATATTATTTTAAAACCTATGATGTCAATTATGACTGTTTGGATAACCGTAGCAATAAAACAGTATCAAAACATATTAATAATCATGAAGTTTTTGCAAGCATATGTACTCCTTATTCCCACTTTAGTGGCTACCACACACAGCCTTTACCATCACAGTCAGATGAAACAACTTACAAGGTGCAAAGGGTCAGAGTGAACAAAAGATAGACAGTGGCTTACAGTCACATTTAATATAGGTAACTTCCTGCTTATAAGAGAGGTTAGGTCCTGAAGAGCTATGTATAGATGACATTTTGTAGATAAAACTGGTCCAGAGATAACATTTAATAATAAAGGCAAAATCATAGCCTAATTTTAAAAAGCAAAAAATAATGCATTTGGGTAATATACAGTGAGTTCTTTTATTTTAAAATTTACCATAAAACATATGCAAATTGAGCCTACTTGTACTCTAATAAAACACTTAACTTTAACACCCTATCTTAAATCTTTGAGCGTGGAGGAGTAGACACCCACTTTAGCAGGTTGAGGCCTTGTGTCTCCAGTCTGTTGCTCTATGAAACACACATATGGATTCCTGACAGGAGGCAATGACTTGATTCTTAACAAATGCTTACTGAGAAGTAACAGTTACCTGTCATGCCAGGCTACAAATGCTAACCAAGAACACCATCACAGCTCTGGCTGAGTCTCTTTCGGAAATCCTACCTAAGAACTAATTGTCTACTTTAGTTGAAAACTGTTCTCTTGTTAAGTGTGTAAACACTGATTGAAAAGAAGTCTTTCACTGGTTGAGTCCACATCTTCATTAAAAAAAATGTATTTATGTGTGCTCATGTGTGTTTTCGCGCCTGTTTATTCCCAATTACCCCGTAGGCTCTGTCTCAGTACAAACCATCAAATTATTTTTAACCACCTCACACCACTGTCTTACTCTCACTTGTTATTAGACACATAACTAATCCCCATCTGACCTTAGTTATTAAATGTTCTAGCTTTTTTTCTTTTTTTTTTTTTTTAAAGAATAAAAGGCTCTTTTTCTTTTTTTTAAAAATTTATTTATTTATTTATTTATGGCTGTGTTGGGTCTTCGTTTCTGTGTGAGGGCTTTCTCTAGTTGTGGCAAGCGGGGGCCACTCTTCATCGCGGTGCACGGGCCTCTCACTATCGCGGCCTCTCGTTGCGGAGCACAGGCTCCAGACGCGCAGGCTCAAGTAGTTGTGGCTCACGGGCCCAGTTGCTCCGCAGCATGTGGGATCTTCCCAGACCAGGGCTCGAACCCGTGTCCCCTGCATTGGCAGGCAGATTCTCAACCACTGCGCCACCAGGGAAGCCCTGTTCTAGCTTTTTACATTGGAGTTAGCGTTTTATTTATCTTATTTGTTTTTCTACCCAGCTAACCAAGTTCATCAGGAAAAATTATATATTTCTCTATTATCCTCCCATTCTACAAGTCAAAAACAGGGCAGTAGTTTTTCAATATTATTTAAAGGAAGATTTTTTTTTGATCTTGCAAATGCCTTTTTCTTGATATCTATCAGAAGAGTCAACCACCATTTACCTTCATGCGGGAAGGATCCCATATTTGTTGTTCTGCCACAAGATTATCTGAATTCACCAGTTTACTCTCATTATTTGGTTAATAATTTGGTTGGTAAATTCAACAAAGATCCGAGGGTCTGCTCATATGTTAAAGTTTTGATAAATAACTTAGACAGGAGCCACTGGTGATATTCCACAGGCAACTAGCAATAAATAGCTGTTATTGCCTACCTCGGAAACCAAACAAGAAGCACAACTCTCAGTTGGGTTGCTGTGATTATAGAGGGTGCATATTCTGTACGTGGGAATATTGCTAGCTCCTACCCATAAAGCTACCTGAAAGAAAGCCATATTTAAATGAAGGCCCGAGCAACAGCAGGCTATGTCTGAATTACAAAAGGCCACAGTAGCCCAGTCAATATATGTGGGTTCTTATGATCTACCCTTATATATAATTTTGGAAGTTTCTGTAACTTGAATTCACTCATCTGGACTGGAACTTATGGCAAAAGTCTATGAGTGCTGCCCAGCAGTGACTGCTGGGTTTTAGACAAGAAAATGTCCAGATGCAGCAACACAGTACATGCTGTTTGAAAGACAACGGCTTGTTACCGGTCATTAACTGAAACTGCCTCCATAACTGAAGGGAATAATCTTGAGATCTGAGCTACCCATAATGTTTTGTGTAATGTCAGAGAAACGTTCTAATAAGGTAGGCAGTGCAAAGAAAATTTCCATAATAAAATGGAAATGGTTGATACAGGAACATCTACCAGAGGAAAACAAGAAGATATATATTTATGAGCAGATAGCCTCTTTTCCCCTTAGGACCAACTTTGGAGGTACCTGGATGACTACTGGATCCTAGTGCCACACGGGGAGTGTCCTATTAGCAGCCCCTAGTTGACAAACAAAAAGCTGCTTGGTTTACAGATGTCAGTTCCAAGGTGACAGACAGCATCCTGTTTGGAAAGCTTCCACATTGTGACCAACTGATGGAAGAAACTCTGATTAAAGAAGATTAGAATAAATCATCTCAGTGGGCAGAACTGCACGTTGTTATCCTTTCAGTGACAGGAGAATGAGACAACCCCATGGGCCCTGCAGTTTGTGTGACTCATGGGTGCTAGTGAATGGCTTGGTCACACGGTCAGGCAGAGGGGCTATGGAAAAGTGAACTAGGAAAGTAATTCAGCAATGCAAACTGGAGCCTATGGCAGATGCCCATGAGTAAGGGGCATGACCCTATGGGAATTTAAGGGACTCTTTATTTAAAGTAGGGCGTGTGGATTCCCATCAAAATAATCATAAGGTGAGGCTAACCAACAGGTGGATACTTAGTATGCTCACTCGACTCAACGTTGCCACTTTGGCTTATAAAATACGTGGACACAGCGGAGCTGTAGCCGTGCAACAGCGGCTGATCATCAGCTTATTCCTTTTGTACCTTCTGAGGTACAAAATGCCAACAAGGACTGTACCATCCACCAGTGATAAGACAGACTGCAAACAGCTATGAGGCAGATTTCCTACAGTGACGGCTCCACACACAGCTGGCAAGTGAACTATACTGGACCACTGCCCACAGCCCCAGGAGACTATAATGGGCATGAGAGGTATAGACACTCTGGACTGAGCTTTGCATACTTGGAGGTAGATGTAAACACTCAAAACACAATAAAAGGACTGGAGCAAAAAACACAGAACCGATCTGGAAAGCTTTCAGGTCAAAAACTGCATTTTATGGCACACAGTGTCCAACCATGGGTGAAGAAACAACACCTCAAATGCACATATCATGCTGCTTATCATGCTTAGCATAGAGGTTTACAGAAAGCTGGAGCAGACAACTGAACATCTGTTATCAAAAATGGGTAGATATAAAGTCCAGAAGAGCTAGCTTATAGACCTTCACAAGTGTATGTTCACACTCAACAAGAAGGGGACCAAAGGAGGGTCCCCACGAAATCGAATTCTCTGCTTTTGCAAGGGATCTGAGGAAGATGGGGTTGGGGAGGATGCTGGTATGACAATACAATTCTTCTATTGTGTCTTATAACAGTAAATGCCCAATGGGGTGAAGCTATATGTTTGCCAAGACTGCCTCTGTTTTGGAACCTGACAAGGTCTAACCTGAGTAGCATCAAACTGGCGACATTTTGGTCCTTCACTATGATGCTGAAAAGGACCAACTGCCGATGAATGAATGGAACTCTAGTAGTATACCAGTATCTTTTGATTCGTATTCATCAGGTTACATCTACTACAAAAGATAGATTTGGAGAGGAATTTCCAGGAATTGTTCCCTGCTGGGCCATCAAATCATGCAATATACAACTCCTAGCAGGCTGGTCACTGTGAAACTGTAAACCTTAATGACTGAAAGCTTAGAAAAGTTCCTGGCTATAATGGAAAAAAACATAGCTGCTGCATGCCTATCATGCCATAGTACAAATACATATCACCCTTGTTTCTGTGCATGGAAAGTAATTAATCAGGACAGAAAGAAATTGTGGGGTTCTAGTGGGAAAAAAACAATAGGCATCACATTGTGGGCTTGAATCCCTGCAGAAAATGACTCCACCCTGAGCCTGAGGAAGGCTATGTGAGATCTTACAGCATATTTAGACTAAATTACATCTAGGTACGATCACTATCTGTGATGGTTAATTTTATGGGGCACCTTGGCTGGCTATGGTGCTCAGATACATGGTCAAATGTTATTCTGGCTGTTTCTGTGAGGGTGTTTTTGAATGAGATTTACATGTAAATCAGTGTACTTTAAGTAAAGCAGATTGACCTCCCTAATGAGGGTAAGCCTCATCCAACCAGTTGAAGGGCTTAAAAGAATAAAAGTTGATCTCCCCAGAGCAAGAGGGAATTCTGCCTGCAGACTGTTTTTGAAATCAAACTGCAACATCAACTCTTGCCTGGTTCTCTAGCCTGCCGGCCTCCCCATCAGATTTTGGACTCACCCAGCCTCCATAATTACATAAGCAAATTGCTTAAATTAAATGTATTTTTCTCTATATGTACAACCTATTGGTTTTGTTTCTCTGGAGAACCCTGACTAATACACTATCTATCTAGCCTTAGGTAAGCCCCCAACACATCTAGTAAAAGGAGGAAGATACATTACACACTAAGAGAAATAATATATTATTCGTGTTATAATAGAATTATTTTAAAAGCAAATTTGAGACACAAAAAAGAGAGAGGTCCATTCTATCCTATGTGGATCCGAGAAAGTTTTCTTAGAGGTTGATCTAAGCTTGAAGGATGAATAAATATTCTGCAAGCAGATGGGAGGGAGGGTGGTAAAGCTGCATCCCTGGCACCAAATGCTCCCTGCATGAGTAGAGGCCCAGAGATATAAAACAGCATGGCATATTAGAAAACCACAAGTAGGTTTATATAGCTCAAGCATAGGGTGAGTGGGAACCGGGGCAAGAGAGGAGGCAAGTGATAAAGCCAGAAAAATATGCAAGGGCCAACTCATGAAAGGTCTGGTATAACAAGGCAAGCAGTTTGAAATTCATTTTGTAGGGAAACACATAAAGGTTCTAAAAACAGGCAAACATGCTCACAGTTGCAGCTTTAAAAGATATCTCTGAAAAAAAAAAAAAAAGATATCTCTGGTAGCAGTATTGAGAACAGGTTCAAAGATGGAGGTGGAAGGAGGGAGGCAGGCATGGATGGACCACATTGAAGGTAGTGTCTTAGTCTGATCAGGCTGCCATAACAAAGTACCACAGACTAGGTGGCATAAACAACAGAAGTTTATTTCTCACAGTTCTAAAGGCTGGGAAGTACCAGATCTAGGTGCTGGCTGATTAGGTTCCTGGTGAGAGGGCTCTTTCTGACTGGTAGACAGTTACCTTCTTGCTCTGTCCTCACGTGGCCTTTCCTCAGTGTGTACATGAAGTGGGGAAGAGAGAGAGAGAGAGAGAGAGAGAGAGGGAGAGAGAGAGAGAGAGAGGGAGAGAGGGAGGGAGAGAGAGAGGGAGGGGGGAAGAGAGAGAGATCTTTTCTTATAAAGGTACCAATCGTATCAGATTAGGGCCCCACCCTTATGACCACATTTAACCTTAATTACTTTCTAACAGCCCTATCTCCAAATACAATCACATAAGAAGTTAGAGCTTCAACATATGAATTCTGACAGGGGGACGCATTTCAGCATGAAGCTGAACTGCCGTAATCTAGTTTAAGAGACGATATAGACCTAAGCTAAACCAATAGCAATAGAGACGGAGAAAGATGTGACGTAAAAAGGTATAATAACAAGACCTGGTCACATGAAGTTAAACATGAAGAGTGAAAGGACTATGTAGTTTCTGCCTTACAAAACTGGATGAATGGTAGTGCCATCATTTAAACTAGGAAAGTAGGTTACTGGCCCAGCAGAACCTCAGGGGCTTCAAGGCTTGGAAAATGCAGATCCAGTGAAGAGTGGAAGTGAGAAGTCAGACTGAAAACAGAGGGATTACACTGACAGGTCTGAGATTTGCTTTTGCCCTAGTTACAAACTAATCAGCTAGCCTGTTACTGTTGCATGAGTGCTAACAACAGACACAAAACTTCTGGTCACAGATAAAGGACTATTAATCACAGCATAGCATCAGCATATTTGCACTGGTTCCCTGGACCCCAAGTCCCTGGGGCACAACATGATGTGACCCTAGATGGATGCTGCACAAGAGCAGTCCAGGTCGAAGCTGAGGAATACCGAGCTTGGGGAGCCCACCATTTGCTAGCAAGCTGTAAGCAAGCCTGTTCTTTGTCCCGGAGGAAGACCTAACCTCATGCTTCAATACTGCCTGTTGCAAACACAACTCTTGAGAAATGGCCCAGGTAAAAACCAGGCAGGGTCTTGTATTCTTGGCATATCCAATAAGACATATAGGAGTATGAGAGACTCATAGAAACTGTCAGAATACTCACCCACCTAGTTCATTCCCTCTGTGATGCCAAATGCATTTATGCCCCAGGCAAAATAGTAAGTAAGGTATTTCTAAAGAAATGGAACAAACTGTTTGGAGACAACTCAAGTGCTAGAATGGATGTTGTTATCCCAGAAAGAAGTACTCCAAATTCTAGTATTTGAAGGGTCCCAAATAAAATGGTACAGTCCAAAAACACTGAAGTATAGCCTGCCAGAGAACAAGCCACACTCACAAACACAAAGCTCCTTCAAGTTTCCTATCACCAGCTTCTTCTTCCCTAATACTCAACTTGTGAAACTTTTCAAACACACAGAAATGTTGAAAAATAGTACAATAAACACTTTTACATCTCCTACCTTGACTGAACAACTGTTAACAGCATTTTGCCATATATGCTTTCTGTTTATTTCTGTGGTTTTTTCCTCTTTCTCAAGAAGCGTTTAAAAATAGCTTGCAGGCATCATGACTTTCTCCCTAAATATTTCACAAGCATCACCTAAGAATAAGGACATTTTCCTACATAACTGTAATACATAATATTATCACACCTAAAGAAACGAACAATTCTTCCTCAGTTGCCCCTAAAGAGTGCAGAGGTTTTTTTGTTTGCTTTATTTTTTTTAACAAAAATCCCATCAATGTTCATACACTGAAACCGGTTGCTGTCTCCTTGTTTAGTTTCATCTACAACAGTTTCTTTACCTCCGACACATAAATCTTTTCAGTATTTTTAATGGCATTGTGTTTTACATATCCCATGTTCTGGACTGTGTCCTTGTGGTGTCATTTACTCTTCCCTCTATTCCTATATTTCACGAAAATGGAAGACACATCTAAAGGTCTGATTAGTGTCAGATTCAATATACATAGCAAGAATATTCACGGTTAATGCTGTGTACTTCAAACTGCATCATATCAGAAGACACGTAACGTCAAGTTCTATTAATAGTGATACTAACTTTATTCACTTAGGTAATGTGCTGACAGCTAGATCTCTATTTTAAGGTACATATTTTTCCCCCTTACAATTGAAAGAAATCTGTGAGGTGATACTTTGGAAATACTTTGCAAATATTCTGTACAAATACACTGTGCAAATATTCCCTCACATCCTTTCACCTAATGAACTTAGTATCCATTCATGATCCTCATCTGAATCAATCATTTCATTAAGGGGTTGTGTGGTAGTTTTCTATTACTAATTTAACACATTACCACAAACTTAATAGCTTAAACACAATTTAGCATCTCACAATTTATAGATCACAAATCTGGGTTGATTCTACTGGTTTCTCTGCTCTAGGTTTCACAAGGCCAAAATCAAGGTGTCAGCCAGATGGGCTCTTATCAGGAGGTTCTGGAGAAAGTCCCCTTCCGAGCTCACTCAGGTTGTTGACAAAATCCAGTTCACTGAGGCTGTAGTACTGAGATCCTCGTTTTCCTTGCTGACTGTCAGTTCAGGGATATCCTTAGCTCCTACAGGCCTCTCTCCGGTTCCTGCAAGTGGGTCCTCTATCTCAAAGCCACCAATGGTGTGTTGAATCCTCATGCTTGGAATCTCTCTTCTGGCCTCTTCTGCAGAATTTCTGTGACTGACTCTTCTGCCCATCTCTTCCGCTTTTAATTACTCTTGTGATTGTACTGAATCCACCCAGATAATCCAGGACAATCTCCCTATCTTAAGATCAGCTGACTAGTAACCTTAATTACATCTGCAAAGTCCCTTCACAGTAGCTCCTAGATTAGTGTTTGACTGAATAAGCAGGAAATGGGAATCTTGAGAGAACATCTTTAGAATTATGGTGATTTTCTAATTTTGTCATATTTTTTTACTTTTAGTAGCCAGTATTCTTTGGTAAAGTAGAACATTCCTTCCTCACCTGCAAATGAACTACAGTTCCTAATAAAAAGTCTAGCTACTTAATTCTCTCCTTTTGATTACCAATTTTCAGATAATTTTCATCTTATGATAGCAAATTAACTACATTTTTTTAAAATGTTATGGAATCATGACTTTTTATTAAATGTTTTATAATCAATAGAATCCTAACTCTGTTTTACCCACAAATTGTCCCAATTTTAGACAAAGGAAATCCTTTCAAGTTGGTTTCTCTGTCCTTTTCACATACTTCCATTAGACTAAATGTTTGCTTTCCAGAAAAAGATGATGTCCTAGGCTCATCTTATATTTTCCCAGTCACACAGATAGTGCCGAGCCAGAACTAGGACCCAGATTTCCTGATAGCCAGACCTTTGTTTCTGTCACAATATAAGATGTTAGAATTTCACCTTATATGAAGGTAATAGTTATACACAGATAATCACATTATATTCAAATATTTGAATATTAAAATAATAATTTATATTATTATTCTTTACTTTTAGTTGCTCCTATTTCAAGTACCTAAATATGGCCATTGGAAAAAACCCCAAAAGACACCGCTGGCCTACATTCTTCAATAAATTCCTTTTTTTAGATGCAATATTTTTCAGTAAGTTTCCACTATTTTACAAGACATATTACTAATGTAGGTCCAGGAAAAAAAATTATGCCCTTACTTTTTCTTTTTTTTATAAGTGTGATCCTATCCATGAATAAAAAGCCAAGCTTGTAAGACTATCCAATCACTGTTATCCTCTTACTAATAAGCACATGGACCATTTATTAATTTTTAAAGAATTAAACAAATATCAAAGGAAATGCAAAGACCCAAATTAGGCAAGAAAATCAAATCTTTCATTAGAATTTCTGCTGGATTACAAGTTCTCCATTTAATAATAATTCAGTATTGACATGAAAGAGACAGTTGAAAAATTTGACAAGTTACATGCTGAGTTTTTACCATTCTATTTACTACGTAACATGATAGCCTTTCTAGTCTTTCTGAGTCTACCAGAAATGTTATTCCTTGGCCTTTTGCTCCAATGTACATACATTAAAGACTTCTATTTTGAAAATTACCCTTTCACACCACTCTCCCTAAAACTGAAAGTATCTCTAAATTTAGAGAAATTAACCAAACTTATTAAAGGCTATATGTTTTTATCAAGCTATATGTAGACAGTAAAATATATATATACATATTAGCAAAAGCATTTGTTTGATTACAAAAATGTAACTATTTGAAGGTAAAGAGTATTCTTTTGTGTACTTATGGCACTGCATTCTAAAAAGAAAATGACATCTCAGTTTATTTTACTTACACAATAAGTTTAATTTACATAAAAATGATACAGCATTTCAGGAGCAAGTCTTAAAAACAATTTCTACTGAATGACTGCTATAATAATCTCCTTAAGAGAGAAATACACATAAACTAAAACAGCAGTTGTGAAACATATATAGTACCTCTCAGCTCAAGACAAAACTCAATATTCAGTAGGAAAACACTTAAGAAAACAGAAGGGCTTTTGGTTTAGACTATAGGCTGAAGTCAAAATTCGTTTCCTTAAAACTTAAATCTTAAGCATATCCAAAGCTGTTTATTAAGGCAGGCTCCCAGGCAATAAACTCAGAATTTCTGAATTCCGTCCTATCCATCACTGAGGAGAAAGGAGATTTTTCAGTGCTTCTACATCTAGGACATTGTGGATGAGAGGCTTTTCACAGGTTCTCCCTTAATAGAACTAGAGATCTTATTGGTAATATGAAGTACTAAATATTTCTAGAATTTAAACATGATGTTTATTTGTTTTCTAGGAACTGTAGACAGTTATACGAGAACCTTCAGAATTATAGTGACATAAGTCTTGAGTTGACTATGAGGGTTAAAAATTTTTTGTGACCCTCCATATGTCCTAAGAATTAGGTAGGAGCTCTCAGGAGAAAGGAATCACTTACACATGGGAATATCTAATAAGACACACTACTTAGATTTTGATAAAGATGATGTTGGAGGATATAGATTGAGACTGAAAAAGATGCAGATGTCAAAAAGGCCAAGGTATGTTTGGAGAACAGCACCTATCCAAGTGAACAAATGTACATGGCTTATGGAAAAGAGTAAAATGTAATCCCCATTAAAAATAAACAAAGAAACAAACAATCCCAGTCCTTCTCTAAGGCCATATAGTATGGATATTCTATAATAAAAATACTATCAGTTTGCAGCACATAATTAAGTCATGTGGAATTAGGCAAACTTTTTTTTATGGACAACAGAAATCATTCAGGGCATTAAATATAGTTAAGTTACAAATGCTGGAGAACAACGTCAAGAACTCTCAAGAGTCTGTGATTTTACACTGAGTTGCAAGTTAAAATGTTAGCCCGCTACAGTTTCATGGTTGCAGCCAGAAGACACTAGACTCCTGGGTAAGAGACAAAGGATTTTATTACTTAGGTTACAGCAAGCAGCATGAGCTTCATGTTTTCATCTGTTTCTCCTGCCCCTCAAATGCCAAAGAGGCAATGTTGATACGCCAAGGGTAGAGGCTGAGCACATAGTGACATTGTATCATGGCTGTGGAACCTCAAACTTATGAAGCCCAATCTTACGAGGGGGTTGCTAGCAAATCTGCTCATCCTTTGCCACTAGTAGGGAAAGGAAGGTGAAAGTACCTTGACACCAACAAATCTGCCCTCTGCCTTGGAGGAAGACACAATCTCTATCTTCCAAGGCTGTTTCCTATACAGACATCCTCAAAAAGATGGTCCAGAACAAAAGCTGTCAATGTCTTTGCTCAGACACGTGCAGAAATGAAGAGATCCAAGGAAAATTGTCTCCCGGAAAACATAAACTAAATTTCATATATTCTTTATGCTACTGTTTAACCAAATAATTAATTTTGACGACTTTATTAAAGAGCGAAAAAAGAAATAAAACTTTCAGCTTTTCCTTATAGAAGTAAAGTGGCTGTTTAGTTATCGCACTAAACAAATGTGTCCCTATGCATTTTATAGAAAATACTTAAAATGACACCAATGAGTACAACTTTGAGTTTTAACAAAACATTCACTTGAATGACAAATGACATTTTCAAAGGTTCCTACCAGTGGTAGCATGTGAGGTATCGAATGTTTCACAAGGCCTAATCCTTTATCAAGTCAAAGGTTAAGTAGGTTATATCCAATTTATTAGCCAAATATCAATCTTCTTCATATACATAAGTACTTTTTTTAAGTTTCAGGAATAATTGACAACTATAATTGTATATATTTAAAGTGCACAATAAGATGATTTGCTATACATTGTAGAAAAATTACCAAGATCAGGATAATTAACACATGCATCACCTCACATAGTTAACACAGGCAACACTTTGTGTTTTTGTTTTTTGTTTTAGATAAGCACTTAAAAGAACACTTATTCTTCCTGGCACAGCAGAGGATTCAACCTCCTAAAAACATTTAAAAAAGAAAATTTAGCATGAATTTGTTCCCCTTATAACGACTCACTACAAAATATTAAGGTCATGGGAAGGATATATTTGTGTAAAAACATAAACTTTTAAACTGAAAATATGTTTCTAGCATTACCACAAAAAATAAACAAAAAATGCAAAAACCGTTTTTAATCATTTTTTTGTAGAAAGAGTGCGTGTACTGCTTCAGCTTCAAAACCTTTATTCTGACTATTTAAAATTGGAAAAACACAAGGCTGAAGTTGTATACGTGACCATACCTCTCCAAGCGCTTCATATCTTTTCTGGTTCCATCTGTGCAAGTCTTCCCGGTAGTTAAAAACAAATGGCTCCCCAGTTTTTATGTGCCTTAACTGCCCCTCTAGAAGACAAACAAACAATATTGCTATGATTCAGAGTACATTTATAATAATATGGAAAGTATAATAAATAATGTCTAATAAAAATTTAAAATATCTTAGAACAGTTTCATTTTTTTCATCAGATCTTTTTCTTCAAATATCCATATGATGCAAACATATACATAGTATAAAAGAATGACCCCAAGTACTCAAATGCTATGTCTTTGATCTTTGTTTCTCTAATCCAAAGCAAATTAACAATATTTGAGGGCCTACAATGTATGAGGATTTTTGCTAGCTATAGCCATGAACTGGTCCCCATTCTTAAGCTTAGAGGCTACCTGAGGAGTAACAGCATAAACATTTAAAAGTTAAGCAACATTTCAGAAAGTTAAAAAAGAATGAAGTTAAGTCAACAATCTAAAAACTGCTACAGGCAATTCACATAGATAATGAAGTCTAAAATGAGTTTAGAAAAATGAAGGATGCCTACAGGCTAGAATAGGTTCAGAAGGTTTTAGTGAAATTTCTCAACTAGGCCTTGACATACAAGTAAGATTTAAAATGGAAATTGGAGACAGACAGTGAGCCAACACAGGTTTAGACTGTCAAGTCAGACTCACACAATTCAGAGATTTTATTGATAATTAATAACTTTACTAATCACTTCAAGGGTACAAGCAATCAAGAGGCACAGGCAAAGCAGGTCTGGAACAGCCTGACCATGTCTTCCCAGGGCCTCTCCTCTCACTGGATCACACTCTCTGGTCCAGAACAGGTGATGTCTCTAAGTGGGGCACATGAGTTACCTAACACATGGGTGAGCATGCTGGTTATAAAACAATTCTACTTTATGTGCCAGAGAGCTGTACTGCTCATGTGATATTTTTCAGAGAAACATGCCCTACATACCCACAGATTATAGGTTTGTTTAACCATAAGCAATGCCAAACCAGTTATCCTGCTCAAAATACTCCATGGATAAGGATTCTCCTCATAGCACAGACCAGGCCACCTGTCTTCTTTCTTTCCCCAGAAGCATTCCCCTGGTATTCAAGAGAGAAACAGACCACAGACCAAGTGCTTTAACACCTTCCCTCTCCCCTACTCAGACAACATAAACAGAATTTGGAAAAAACATGACAGCAAGTTCAAATAATGGTGAACAACCCAGTTTAAAAGAAACAAAAAGAGTATGAGCCAAATAAAATAACACAACATTGGAGGACACGTGGAATCAAATAGTAGAAGGCCCGAACTACTGGGTTTGGATTTTATCCTAAGAGCAATGAGGCACAAGGAAGACTTCAGGGGCAGAAGAGGGACATGGTCAAGCTGAATGGAGTTATTAGTACTTGATTTTTATCCAATGAGGACGTGCAAGAGTGAAGAAAGACTTGAAAGGAAAGCTATGGCACTGAAACTAAAGCCAGGAAATATACTACTCTAAGTAAAACTATTTCATTATTTTTATGAATCAATTTTACTACATATAAAATGGGTATTTTTAATATACAAAGTAAGGGCTAATCCTTATTTGTAAAGTTCTTTAATACTCATCATGAGACACTGCATTGGATCATTGTAACACTCTTTTATGGTCAGATGATGCCATGTAAATTGTAAGGTACATCTACAGTTTTCTTTCTAGGACAGGGAAATCCCCATTTAGCATACCAATACAAGTAGATTGAAGACATCTGCAAATCTAGCACTTGGGATTTTGACTAAAGCAACCTTAAAGGTACATGACATACAGTAATGTGTAATATTGCTGCACTAAAATTTTAAGTGTATTTTCTATGAGACTGCTGTGTGAAAGGGAACTGACTTACCTAGATAGTGAGTTTAGGTAGTTAGATACAGATACTTATAACTACATCTCAAAGAGAGGTTTGGTTTTTTTAAAATTCTCTATTCATTTTAGACATAATAATTCTCATAAAGTGATAATGATTTTGATACTTTAGGGAAAATAAGCCCTATCAAAACAGCCAACTATCAGCACTAGTATTTTTTGTTTGCTTGTTTGGTTTTTTTTTTTTGTTTTTCATTGATTTTATTTTTATTTTATTTATATTTTTTTAAACATTTTTATTGGAGTATAATTGCTTTACAATGGTGTGTTAGTTGCTGCTGTATAACAAAGTGAATCAGCTATACATATACATATATCCCCATATCCCCTCCCTCTTGCGTCTCCCTCCCACCCTCCCTATCCCACCCATCTAGGTGGTCACAAAGCACCGAGCTGATCTCCCTGTGCGATGCAGCTGCTTCCCACTAACTACCTATTTTACATTTGGTAGTGTATACATGTCAATGCTACTCTAGTATTAAAAGTGAAAAGAAGGTAAAGAGGCAAAGAAAGTAAGCATTCTTAACCAGAAAAGATAATCTGGATCACTTACGTTATAGTTGTATTTGCAAATTTGGTATTTCTCAAAGATTTGGAAAATCTCTTCAGCAACTGTCAAAGGTCTGACTTAGGACATTTTATTTTAGAGTCCCCAAAAATCAGTTGTAAAATTTCCTGTGTATACCCAAATGCACGTTATTCTGAAGTGTATCCATATATTTTATCAGATTGGTGGTGGAGTCTAAGACCCAAAATAAGCTATCAATGGCCTAAATGAATTAATAAATTGAAAGTATTTAGGACACTTCCTGGCATGTAGTAAGAGTACAATAAATATCAGCTATCATGGAAGACAAGATTCAAACTCAGTTTGTTGCTGAGTCCAATTATTTTTTTTGGTGATACGAAAGTGTGCTTCCTCATAATACTGTACCGAGGTATAGTGAGTGTGGGTGAAGGGAAAAGGGGAAAAGCCTTCACCTTCATCTTCCAAAGCAAGGGCTGGGCCTTATACAATTCCAACAACTGGAGAATGGCTAAATAGGCATTTTGAACACAAAGAGTATTTGAAAAGGTACAGTGATTTGAAAGAACAAGGTATCAGTTTGATGCAGGTAAAAAGAATCTCTTCCCCTTCGTTACAAATTTTTTTTTTCCTTAGGGTGAACTCTGTATCCAAATTCTTCTGTTACCCAACTAAGAACTTTAAAATTCTTTAGAAAATTTAGAAGCTTCTTCAATCAGGTAATGAAAGTTTCAATTCAAAGCTTTCATAAAAGTTTTTGCATTATAAATCCTGAAAAAAAAAAGTCTCTGGAAATACTAAGTTAGAACTGCCCTTTTAGCAGTTTAATACTGAAACCAGTTTCCTGGTTTCAGAACCTCACCTCTTTCAAAAAATACTCACCATTCACCCTGAATTCAACCCTGAACTGTATCATGCTAAAAATAAGATCCATAAAAGTAACATTCTCTCCTTGGAATGCAAGAATCTTTGCCTCATACTGTTAAGTCTATATTTATGCAAGACAATGTCCAGGATATTTAAAAAATAAATGATAGGTGTGTGCAAGGGTCCATATGCATTCATGTGTAAGTACACATGCATGTGCAAAGGTGTAGGTGTGTCTGAAAGTGTGTAAGTACAGAGCATGTGCATGCAAGGGTATAAAAATGTAAGCAAAGATGTGTGTATGAATGTATCTGATAGGAAAGTGAGAGAGAAAAGTGTATTGCTTCTTTGTTTTTCACTCCCTTTAAGAAATGTTCAAGGAAGATGAAAGATAGACTTCAATGAAAACTGATATCCTCTAGCCATAAAGCAAACATAGTTCTATGATTTACCGGCACTACCAACACACTCCCCCAATCCCTGTTCTGAAAGAGGGGTCTGGTAATTGTTTCAGAGGGACAGAGGCAACATTAGTCTCAGAGCAATTTTGACTCTGTTAATTAAATTATAAAATTTCTTTTAAAAACAAAATAGTACTACTCACACACACTTTGCCATAAGATATCCTTTATTAAAAAACATGAAAATTAGTATCAGAAAAGAGATCAAAGTTTCTAATATGCTCTGTTTAAACTCACTTAATATTCTAGTACACAGAGACTGTCACTATAAGTTCTAACACCTATAATTGATATTGTACAGACACATCAATCTAAGGAGGTCTCATCGGCAGGAACTGTATGGACGCTGCAAAGACAAGACATTCTCCTGTGGCAATATGTACAGCTTTAAATACATCATGCGACAGGCAGCGTGATTTGTACAGGACACCTGAACTCTTCTTGTAACTTACTGTACAGTCCTCTTTTGCAACTTGGCTCTGACCTGGTATTAGAAAATGAATTAGGTTTTTGTACTTTTTGTATGTTGTATGACAATCATCAATGTGAACAGAATAAAATAACTGTATGTAAAAGTTTGAAAAAACAGTGATGACAGATCACCAATTTAGTTAATGCAGCGCAACAAGTAGAAAGCTGCAATTCAAATGCTACGTGGCCTGTAATAACATTATCCTTCAAGTATTACAATGTTATTAATCCAGAGTTTCATTGTGCTTTGTTCCAGAAACATCCTTGCAATCTATGGTATGTTATTCCAAATCCCAAGTGCAAAGCTTATTTTATTCAGAACTTAATTAACAAACTTTACAATAAGGATGTTGCCTAAAACGATCATGGAATTGAGTATTATGCTTTAAAATATTGTCACAGATAATTATTGCCAGTCATTTCATTTTAAATAACATGAAATAGTAGCATCTTTCTACATAATTTAATTGGGAGTTCCAGCTTGGATACAAGGGAGCTGAACCCTCAAGACTGAAAATACATAAGCTGAATCAAATTCACGTTCGTTGGTTTAAGTGACTTGACAACTATGGGAAATTATTACTTGGTTCTTTTACTTGACTGAAGAACTTCATCATGGAAGGATAAGACATTATTTCTCAAAAGAAACACATATAACCTTCTAGCTGGCAAATAAAAGTAGTAAATAATATCTGCCCTATGATTCTATTAGCATTGTTAAACAAATCTTGCATATAGCATACACCACTTACTTTCATTAAAAGCATATTCAAATCCTTCCAGTGTATCAGGAAAATCAAGAGGTGGTTCATCTTTTTTCATTAGTTCATCCAAATCTATCCTAGATAATAAATCTAGAAAAGAAATTACATGAAATGTATTTATATTCATTTTCATAGTTAATAACAAAGATTATATTTTAAATTATTTTAAGTATTCTTTTGTTCTATTAGATTACTTTTTATGTGTTGCCTTAACTGATAAGTTTATTAAATTTTTAAGTCCCCAAAGTGCTATATTATGATGAGGTACAGTATCATTATAACATAAGCACTTTCAAAACCATAATTCTCAAAACAATCACAACCTAGATCCTATGTACCACTATGGTAAATTATTAACTTCTTCCCTTCAAAATATACAGCTATTAATTTGTACCTTATTAACCTCCTTCTATCATTTTAAAAGTTTCAGATGTTAATATGACTTTTAAAAGGTCACTAAATCTTATATATAAATGAAACTACTATGAATAAGGGAACTTAAAAACAAAAATAATGGTAATACACCATATTATTCTTTTAGAGGGGAAGATCATAATATTAAACTAAAACATGCTAACTGGAGAAAACTGGCTAACACAAAACAGTTTTTATTCTTCACATCATTTGATTATACATAATAAAAAAAAAACTGTCAACAAGATTTTGTAAATAAACATTTTATTTTTGAATCTTTTTAGATTTACAGAAAAGTTGAAAGATAGTACAGATAGTGTCTGCACCCAGTTTCCCCTATTGTTAACATCCTACCTTACAAGGCTACATTTGTCAAAATGAAGAAACCAATGTTGGCACGTTACTGTTAACTAAGCCCAGATATTATTCATCAGTTTTTCATTTATGTCCATTTTCTGTTCCAGGATTCCATCCAGGACACCACACTGCATACGGTCGTCATGGCTCCTCAGTCTCATCTTTTTATTTTTTGAGCATTTCCTTACTTCCTGTTACTACAAGGTGCTGCAGGCTTATCTCGTAGTTTCCCTGCCCCAGCCCTAAAATCAGTCTGTAGACAGTATTTAATGATCTCTTTTAGGCTATCATCATGGGATGAGGCAAAAATTCTTACTATATGTCATCTTAGTGTCATATGGAAACTCGGAAAAATTAAAGATAAACTTCAAATTTATTTAGTTCCCAAAAGATGCGTTTTGTTTTGTTTTTTAAGTTTAGATTTTGAGATTTTTTTCAATCTAACTCAAGTTCCTGAAGAGAAAGAGCTCCTCGGATACACAGTATAGCAAACCAGTCCCCGCTTTCCTTTAAACAAAAGAAGAACCTCAGAGTTAACACTTTATTTCTGTCTCTCACTTACAGACATATAACAAATCCATCTGTACAGATCATAAAAATATGCTAGAGGAAAAAATAGTTTGTCTACCTACAGTCTCTAGTCTCTCTCCGTAGGACACAAAGATAAGACATCAAAAAACTTGTAAATAAAAAAAAAAGTCATTGTTTAAAACTCTTCAAACTGCTGTATCAAATAAACCTCAACTCACACAAAACTGTACCATTTTCAACATACAAACATGTTTATAAAAAAAGGTTTGCAAATTGTCTAGTAAAATAAAAAATGTCACAAAGTATGCATACTGGGCCCAAGAGATACATGCTGACAAATTTCTGATTCATTAGTAAAGTTCTGAACAACATGTAAATCTTTGCAAAACAGAGTAAAATAGAAGATTTTTAATATCAAAAACTGGCTTGAAGATTCTCACTTCTCTCCTTCCAATGAATTGAATTCCTTTACTTCACAGTCATCTTCCACAGTTCAAAACTTAGAAACCTTTTAATCAGACACACAAAAACCGTCCAATACATAAGCAGATGTATTATGTCTAATATCCATTTTCTCTTTCTATCAGCTCAGATCATAAAATGCCATCTAACATCTATATATCATTTTAAAGACTTCACATACTTTTCCTCACTTGATCATCACAGCCCTATAAAGTAGTAGCATGTGTTATCATCTTCACTGTCTTTGAGACAAGGAAATAAGCTCAGAGAGGTAAAATGGCCTGCCCAAAATTAGACCTTAATAGTAAAGTGGGGTTAATAAAATAAATTTATTCCCCAATACCTAACTCAGTACTCTTTCAAAATCCCCATACTTTTATTCTATGTGCTGTATAAACTCTAAAATGGTGTACCCCCTCTCTTCATTACCTTATAAAAAGAATAAACTCTTCTGAATACAGAAATATGCTCTGGCTTTGACCAAAATGTTCCTCTGAATGATAAAATGAACAACTAAACAAATACGCATTCCTCAAACTTCTCCTCTGTCAACTAGAGAACTAGATATAGATTTTTTAAAATTTCATTAGCATTGAGAAGACACGTAGAAAGAAATTGTCAGAAATTACTTTTCTGCTTTGTAAAAGGAAAACAATGCTATGTAACTGCATTTTACAGAGACTGGGTTCCAAAGGCAGTAGATTAGGCAAAACTCAAGTATAATAAAACATTTCCATTGAAAATCCCTTCAATCGCCTATAAAACACAGTACAACTGAATTCTTATAACCTAAATACACATCAGATGTAACACAACTGTTTTTTCTAAAACATGCCTCTGGTGATTAAAGTGATTTAGCAACTAGAATTCTGAACTTCAACAAAGCATATGCAGTAACTGGATAAAAATACCATTTTATACCCAAAATAATCGAAAACAAAGACTCAGATATTTGTACACCCCTGTTCACAGCAGCATTATTCACAACAGCCAAAAGGCGTGAGCAACCAGTTTCCATAGACAGATGAATGGTGTGATGGTTAATTTTATGTGTCAACTTGACTGGGTGCCCACATATTTGGTTAAACATTATTCTGAGTGTGTCTGTGAAAGTGTTTCTGGATGAGATTAACATTTGAAACCGTAGACTGAGTAAAGCAGATTGCCCCCCACCTCCAATACGGATGAACCTCATCCAATCCACTGAAGGCCTGAATAGAAGGTGAGTAAGACAGAATTCCCACTCTCTGTATGACTGTCTTCAAGCTAGGACATCAGTCTTCTGCCTTCACAGCACAGGCTCTGAGGAGTTTGGAGCAAAGCCTTGCTATCCACTGCAGGTAACTACTCTCCTTTTGAGAAATACCTCTTGGCCTGCTACTGGGCCTGAGTAGAGACTGAACACTTAACCACGGGCTACCAACTTACCATGTAGCTGTCCATCATGAACTAGGAGTTAACTGACCCACCAAGTCATAAAGTTGGGTGTGTACAATAGCATTCCATCATCAAATGGAAGTGGTATATATGTGATCAGGACTGAGTAGGCCCTGAAGACAAAAGTAAGTTACATGAAGAAGTGGCCCAAATGCCTATGGTCTCCACTGCTGCTACACTGCCTTCTATCCATCAGTGTGCACCTAAGCCCTCATCAGTTGACAGGAGAAGAAAAAACTCGAGTCTGGTTTATAGATGGTTCTGCATGATATTCAGACATCACCCAAAAGTGGACAGCTGAAGCATTAGAGCCCCTTTTGGGGATATCCCTAAATGACAGTGGTGAAGAGAAATCTTCCCAGTGAGCAGAACTGAGAGCAGTGCACCTGGCTGTTCCATTTCTTTGGAAAGAGATATGGCCAGACATGTGATTATATAATGATTCACGGGCTGTGGCCAATTGTTTGCCTGGATGGTCAGGGACTTGGAAGGAACACGACTAGAAAATTGGTGACAAGGAAATCTGGAGAAGAGGTATGTGGATAGACCTCCCTGAATGAGCAAAAGATGAGAAGATATTTGTGTCCCAAGTGAATGCTCACTACAAGGTAATCTCAACAGAGGAGTATTTTAAAAATCAAGTGTGCAGGGTGATCCATTCTGTGGACACCAAACTCTTTCCCCAGCCAAACCTGTCATCACCCAATGAGCTCAAGAACAAAGTGGCCATGGTGGCAAGGATGGAGGTCATATGGGGGCTCAGTAATATGAACATCCACTCACCAAAGCCAACTTGGCTACAGCCATGGCTGAGTGTCCAATGTGCCAGCAGCAGAGACCAACATTTAGTCCCCAACATGGCACCATTCCCTGGGGTGATCAGCCAGCTACTTGGTGGCAGATTAATTACACTGGATCACCTCCATCATGAAAGGGGCAGCATTTTGTTCTTACTGGAATAGATACTTTCCCTGGATATAGACTGGCCGTCCCTGAACTCAATGCTTCAGCCAAATCTGCTATCCGTGGACTTACAGAAGGCTTTATCCACCATCATGGTATTCCACACCACATTGTTTCTGATCAAGAAACTCACATTACAGCAAAAGAAGGGTGGCAATGGGCCCATGCTCATGGAACTCACTGGTCTTAGCATGCTCCCCACCATCTTGAAGCAGTTAGTTTGACAGAATGGTGGACTGCCTTTTGAAGACTCAGTTACAGGGCCAGCTGGGTGGCAGAACCCTGCAGGGCTGGAACAAGATTCTCTAGAAGGCTGTATATACTCTGAATCAGTGTCCAATATATAGTGCTATTTCTCCCACAGCCAAAATTCACAGGTCTAGAAATTAAGGGATGAAAATGGGAGTGGCACTACTCACTATTACCCCTAGTGAGCAAGGAAAGAATGTCCATTCTCATTATTCTTATTCAACATAGCATTGGATGTCTTAGCCAGTGCAAAAAAGCAAGACTGAAAGGGAAGAAATAAAACTCTCCAACTAGCAAATGACATGATGGTCTACATAGAAGACCCCAAGGATCTACCAAAAAAAACTCCAAGAACTAATAAGCGACTTCAGCAAAGTCACAGAATATAATATCAACACACAAAACTTCATTGTATTTCCATAAACTATCAGTAAACATGTGACAACTGAAATTAAAAATACAATACCATTTACAATCACTCTAAAAATTATAATAAAGGACTTCCCTGGTGGCGCAGTGGTTAAGAATCTGCCTGCCAATGCAGGGGACACGGGTTCGAGCCCTTGTCTGGGAAGATCCCACATGCCGCGGAGCAACTAAGCCTGTGTGCCACAACTACTGAGCCTGCGCTCTAGAGCCTGTGAGCCGTAACTACTGAGCCCGGGTACCACAACTACTGAAGCCCACGCACCTAGAGCCTGTGCTCCACAACAAGAGAAGCCACCGCAAGGAGAAGGCCACACACTGCAAAGAAGAGTAGCCCCCACTCGCCGCAACTAGAGAAAGACTGCAAGCAGCAATGAAGATCCAACACAGCCAAAAAAAAAAAAAAATATATATATATATATAGTAAGTATAAATCTAGTAACAAATGTGTAAGACTTACATGATGAAAATTACAAAGAGTCAATGAAGGAACTCAAATATCTAAATAAATGACAGACATTCCATGTTCATGGACTAGAAACCTCAATATAGTAAAGATGTCAATTCTCACATTCGTCTATAGGTTTAAACACAATTCCTATCAAAATCTCAGTAAATTATCTTTTTGTGGTTATAGACAATTTTACTCTTAAAATTTACATGGAAAGGCAAAGGACCTAGAAAAGCCAAACAATTCTGAATAAGAATGAAGTGGGAAGAATCATTCTAGTCAATTTTAAGACTTACCATTTCGTTCAGTAATCAAGAGAGTATGAATTAGAGAAGAGATAGACACAGACACATGGAACAAAATAGAGAACTCCAAAATAAGCCCACTGAAATATGTCCAATTTATTTTTGACAAAGGTGAAGAAGTAATTCAATAGCAGAAACACAGTCTTTTTCACAAATAGTGCTGGTGCAATTGGACATCAATAGGCAAAACAAAGAAACAAACAAAAAAAAAAACCTTGACCTAAGTCTCATACCTTATATAAAAATTAACTCAAAATGCATCATTGGTTTAAATGTAAAATCTAAACTATAAACCTTTTAGAAGAAAACATAAGAGAAGATCTTCATAAAGTAGGGCTAGGCAAAGAGTTCTTAGACATGACATCAAAACCATAATCCATAAAAAAAAAAAACAACTGATAAGTAGGACTGTTTTAGGGACAAAGTTTTATTCAGTTTGTCAATCTGTTCTAAAATACACTTCACTATGCATTTGCCATTTTATCTTCTAATATTTTCAATTTGACTCCCTCATTAGTCATTACAAGCTCATGTGTGCTAAGCATTGTATTCCTATTGTACCAATGAAGAAAAAGATTTAGAGAAGTTAAGCAATTTGTTTCATGGTGAGTGGGAAAAACGTGAGTTTGAATCCAGATGGTTCTATATTTAGACCCTATCCATATTCTTTTAATGTCACTGTACTAACTCTAAAGTCCAGAAAAATCCATCTGATCTCTTACATACTGCTTGTGGAAGTGTAAATTGGAACCACAACTTGAGAGATCAAATTTTTGCATTATCAAGTAAGGTTGAAGATGCACAAAAGCTATCTAAGTGGAAACACAGCAAGTTTATTTAGATGGAAACACACACGTTCTTTATCCTCCTTCCTAAATTAACCATTATTCTGAGTGTGCAAGTCATTCTCAGCAGCATACATACATGCAGTAAAACCATCTATAGCGTTGTCTATAACTGTCTCCAATTCCTCTCTTCCCATTCTCTATTGAAGTTCTCCAATACGACTTTCATTTCCGTCAATTCACTGAAAAGCTCTTTGTGAAGACCATCAATAACCTATACACTGTCAAATCCAAAAGTAAATTCTCAGTCCTCATCTAAGCTGGTTTATAATCATTACTAAATTAATTACTCTCATTTTCTTCACTATGTGTTCAGGATCTCTCTCTTGCTCCTCGTTCTCAGCCTATCTTACTAGAAATTCACTTTAAGCCTCTTTTGCTAGTTCTTCCTCATTTTCCTGACCCTAAGATCGAGATGCCCCACGGTTCAATCTTCAGACCTTTTCTCTTTCTGGCTACAGTGACATCCCTGGTGATCTCAATTAGGACCATAACTTTAAATATTACCTCTATGCTAATAATTCCTAAAACTTTTATCTCCAACCCAAATGCCCTCCCAAACTCTACACTCAACTTCTCCAGCTTGATGTTTAAGTGGCATCTCAGTTTAATATTTAATATATCGAAAACTTAACACTTGCTTTCCACCATCACCACCACAACCTGCTTTTCCCGCACTTTTCTTAATCTCATAAAATATCCCTAGAGCTAATGCCACAAAGACAGAATACAGGATCACTATCCTAACCTAGTATGACATTTCAAACAACAAAAATATGGTAAGGGCACTAGTCTTGACTGAAGAGACCACTAGTGTTAGTTTTACCGTTAAATACATGACCTGGAATAAGAAAAGCATTAAGAATTCTTACATCTGTAAAATCACATGATTTTATGATTTATTTACTGAGTACATACTATATCTCAGACACTGAGGTAGTCATGGGATACAAATAATTACAAATAGATTAAGTACTGATATTCTTATTTTAGAATTGAAATGAATGTAAGGTCACCTAAATATTCCTATACCTTCATTAGGCACAATGAAAATATCCTGAAAAAGCAAATTAAGTATGTACCTTTGAGGGCTGTTGTCTTTTCTTTTTCATCTGGACCTCCCTGCTGGACGTGTGCCATGCTTATCCAAATTGGCAACAAAATTAAAGAGCTCAAGGAAATAGACATCAATCTTCAGAAGACAGTCTAGAATGAATGAAAGCAATAAATTAAGCTCTACTCAATCCTACCTACTCCATGAGAACATCCTAGATCCTCCCAATTGGAATTAATCTCTCTATCCTGATTTCCCCTTGCACTTTGTTGATGCCTATACCGTAGTACTTATCATAGCCTGCCTTGCATTATAGTTATTTATGTATTTGTCTGGGTCACCTAACAGATTACAAGCCCCAGGATAAAGGTATCAACTTTTTGTCATCTTGATGTCTCTCATAACACCAAACACAACACCTTATACACACAGACACCTAATGCTGCTAAACTGAATTGAGCTAAACTTACTATTTAGGTGTAGTTCCCTATTATCTAATGTTTTTAAAAATATCTCCATGTACTTTCTAAAACTTGACATTTCTTTTAAAATAAACTGTCAGCATGTCATGTACAAGGTCAGAATATTTTTTTCCTGGGACATGCAGACAGGCAGAAGGAGAAAAATACATAAGGTAGCCATAAATTACCTCTAGTGTAATTCAAAATACAACTTTAAGGGGAAAAATTAGCCCTTTTTAAAAAAAAACTATGTCAAATTCTATGTCTGGAAGCCATACTCTATAAATGGCACTCCAGTAAACAATCCTAATATAAAGTTACGATTTATTGAAATCTAATGCTGCTCTGCTTTGGCCAAAAGGAAGGCTTTTAAACTATAAATAGTTTCTCCCAGGGTGGCCACAAACAGGGAAAAAAAAACAAAACACTATTCCTAAAGTTTAAAAGAAAAAAATGCAACATATACAGTGGAAAAAAATTAAATGAAATTAAAACAGTCAGTCCATACTCTAAGGAAATTAAATAAAAACTGCGATAAACAAGACTGAATATTCTTCTGACTGATTTACTTACTACCCAAAAAGCAAACTTCAGTTTCCACTCAGAGGTATATTGTACAATTATCTTTAAAAACTGAGGCATTTTTATAATTAACAGAGTACGGCAGGAAATGCTTTAAAATAATAATAATAATACTTAAAATAATATTTTTAAACTATGAACATTCCCAGGGTCATAAATCAATGCTGCCCTTATCTCAATTCTAACTGTAGGTGGGGTAGTATAAGAGGAAGGGCCCTCTGGCTTTACTACTAACTAGCCATGTGTCCTTGACAAATTATTTAACTTCTCTAAGCCTCGCTTTCCACATATGTAAAATGTAAATGATAATCATGTTTCCCTCATGGTGTTACAATGAGGTTAAATGTAGAACATTTAGTATAGTGCCTGATGCGTAATTAAGTGTCCAACACATGTTGGTTTATATTTTTTATATGTTGTAAATGTATCCTAGCTTCACTACTTAATAACAGCTCTGTGGCCAGGGACAAGTCACTTAATATCCAAAAATCTTCAGATTCCTCATTTGTAAAGTGTAGCTCATATAATAGTGGTTGAGAAGTAATATTACAGAAGGTGTGTACAGCTGATCGTTGCTATTACTAGTGGTATTACTGCTTCTCAATAATGTGAGGTTTCCTAACCTAGGAATAACTAAAATATGAGACTATTTTTGACTGGGAAAGCATTTTCACTTAGCATGGAAGTAGTTGTTGTTTTTCTTCTGTGAATAAGGTAACTCAAAACTCTGTAAATTCTACATGGATGAAATATGTCTATATTCCTTCAAGACACATATTTTTTGTCTATAGGGTGGGCAATGTGCAAGACACCAGGGTGCAATGGTGAGTAAAACATGGTCACAGCCCAGGTGGGGCTTACTCTCTCATGACCAAATGAAACTACCAAATTGCCACAAATAAAATATATGAGACCCAGACTGATCATTACAACACTGTTATAAAAAAAGCAATATTTGTAAGGGTTATCTATTTACATTCAGGAATTAGTTTTATCTGTCAAGTCCCACAAGTTTGTGTACAAGTTTCACTGGCAACTCCTTATTATCTACCATCCTGTAGCAGAAATGAAATAGAAATGTTCATAATGATAGAGATTCCATACAGTGCTCTTTGCTAACAATTCCAAAACCAAATTAACTATCTATAGGAGACTTCTTGCATTTTTTTACTCTATCCCTCTGCCAATTGAGTTCTCTTCTAAATGTAAACTGTTAGATTATTTTTCACTGGCCTCAAATTGTCTAATTTCTAAACAGAACAATTTATATTATTATTTCATTGTGATTGTTTCACTGAAGGTGAAATTATAAAATAGTTTTGATGCTAGAGTCATTTTCAAGATTCATATTTTAAAATTCTGGGGATCTAATGTACAGTATGGTGACTAAAGTTAACAATACTGTGCTGTATACTTGAAAGTTGCTAAGAGAGTAGGTCTTAAAAGTTCTCACCACAAAACAAAACAAAAAAAGTAACTATGTGAGGTGATGTGTTAACTAACCTTATTGTGGTAATCATTTTGAAAAACATACATAAATCAAATCATCACATGATATGTCTTAAATGCACATAATGTTATATGTCAATTATATCTCAATAAAACTTGAAAAAAAGCTCTAACTGCTCTACAATGTTTAGTAACACATTCCCCCTTTAAGACTTTGATCTTCATGAGGACAGGTATCATGACTGTCCCTAGCACAATGTCTGATACATTGTGGAGCTCAATGAATATTTGTCAAATTCACAAATAAATGAGTAAGAGATATAGGGAAAAAATACAATTCACATTTTAAAAAATCATTTTCAAGACTCCCAAGATCAAATATCAATTAAAAATCATTATGCTTATTTTATACAAGACAACCCAAAAACACACGTTGCAATTCACTGAAGTGATGATATATAAGTTAGGAGACTATGAACTACTATCTTTGACCCTAAACTTTATAGTAGCAGATACGAAGCAGGTAAGCATGAAGCAAATTGCCTATCGCCTTCTTATTCACTGTTAGATTTTTATCTTCTTGAGTTATTTTCCTTGGCTGTGGCACAGCTGGTGAAACTAAATCAGTAACATTATAAATTCTCAATTTAGTTTTCCTCATAAAAATTCAGAGTTATAACATGCATGACCATAGATAAACACTACTGCAAATGCAGCCAGCAAGCCATTTGATACATTTGATATATATATATTAATACGTGCACTCGACATAGTTTATTTAGTATTATCTGATGGAGGTTAGGTTATAGGGAATAAAGTGGTGGAAGGTTTTTACTGATGTGAACTGCGACACAGTTGACATGCTGTATACTTCATGATAACCACTGCTGTTTAAATATGGTTTCCTAGAAATGGTTTACAATATAAACTAGATTCAAAACATCTCAGTTTGCGATTTCATTCTGCGAACTACACAAAGCAATTATCATATCTTCTTCCTTTCTATGGTTCCAACAGAGAATCTACCATGTATAAATAAAGCTATAAATAACTTGTCATGTGTAATCTTTATCCAGTGAGCATTTCAAAACATGAAACAGTAGAATATTTCTTATTTGCCCTATTTGCTCAAAATATGGCATGAGCACTTATAAAATGTACACAAAGATACACAGAAGCCTTAGTTTCCTACATCTGTTTGTTTTTAGGCAGGTATTAAATAGGACCTAGATATAGATTATTTTGCAACAGAAGGCCTTTCCACCTCACATTCTGAATGCAATGATGAAAGTACAAAACATATCACAGGACAAGTAAAATTGGGTTAAGTCCCTGGAACCCCTGGAGCTGGTTTGGTCCCCCAAAGAATCTACGCTAAGTCAGGCTCTGAAATCCAGCTCATGAAAGCTTACTTGCAATCAGAAACACAGTAATTGAACCGGTACCAGAGATTTAAGAAGAACCAAAACATCTACCCAAATTACAGCTAAAATATGCATGTTACTCAGAAGTTCCTCATCAGCAAAGGTTAGTTCATAACAATCCTGGACAGTTTATAGTTCTGAGTCAATAGTGTGAAAAATGTATGTTTTGGAGAGAGAGGGTGTGTGATAGTGTGTGTGTGTGTGTGTGTGTGTGTGTGTGTGTGTTTGTGTACAGACATATGGACACTGGGGAAGAGGCTAAAGAAGAATAAGGGCATCAGGCTGAAGAAGACATGGAAGACAAGGCCCAGGGTAATATGGGCTCTTAGTGCATAGAAAATGGTGGCTTCTACAGAGAATGTAATCTATATGTGGGTCAAGGTTTAGCTCAGAGTAGGAATATCTTGTTCCAATCCAAACACACCTAAAGTAATTCCTTAGTTTCTCAAGCAAAGTGATGTTTTAGGTTTGGGATGAGAAATTCAGGTTTTTAGCCTCAATTCCACCACCTAGTGGCTGAGTGATCTTGAGAAAGTCACAACTTCTCTAACCTAAGTAATGGGAATAACAAAGAAAATAAGAGCACTTCCCTTTACAGGGTGATTATGAAGATTATACGAAAAAATGTAGACAAAAACATTTTACAAACTATAAATTCCTTTATAAATATTAGTAATCCACATAACATTAGAAATAATTTAGTTCCAATTACTATGTGCTCAAACGCCAAAAAGGATATTCTCATCATCCAGCTTATAGGAATGAGAAACTTTCAATGTGCATCATTTGGGTGAATTCTTAGAATAAACAATTAAGCCCCATAATAAGTACTTGTTGAGTTGACTTGGGTTTCCAAGGCTATACTGAACATAATTATAATGGAACTTAAATTAATTTTTAATATAATTTGTTTATAATCTTGTCTAATCTTATTAAAATGTATGTCTGGAAAAGTTCAAGTATGTGAGTCCTACCTTCATTCAGATTAAAGTTGTGTCCAAAAAAGAACACTATTCCAACTATCTCCCAAATGCACATGTTACAAAGTCACCAAGTCCTTTCACATCCATTATCTTATTAAGTCACTGCCACAATTGGCTGATAGAGTCAAACTACTCAACTTCAACTAGGAAAATAATTCCAGTTTCTTTATCCTACAAAAGGTTTTCACTCTTGTGTACTAATTTATGTCATCAGGGAGTATTACAATTTGGAGTTTAGGCAAGTTGGAGGAAGTTGATTACATATATACAGACAAAAGCTGTCCACCAAAATTGTCTCAGCCTATTTGGTTTGCTATTCAGAATTAAGATTGATAAAAATTACTCCCCATCATAATAGAATACTCCTCAGCCATAAAAAAGAATGAAATATTGCCATTTGCAGCAACATGGATAGACCTACAGAATATTATACTTAGTGAAGCAAGTTAGACAGAGAAAGAAATATTATATGGTACCACGTATATGTGGAATCAAAAAATAAAACAAATGAATCGATATACAAAACAGAAACAGACATAGAAAACAAATTTATAGTTACCAAAAGGGAAATGGAGGGGGGGAAGGATAATTTAGGAGTATGGGATTAACAAATACAAACTACATAAAATAAATAAGTGACAAGGATTTACTGTATAGCATAGGAAACTATATTCAATATCTTGTAATAACCTTTAATGGAAAATAATCTGAAAAAAAAAATATATATATATATAACTGAATCATTTTGCTGCACACCTGAAACTAACACAATATTGTAAATCAACTGTACTATAATAAAAAAATTTAATAAATCAATAAAAAATGTAATCCTTAAACTGGAAACAAACTGAAACAAACTACTCATCAAGTTTGTTACACAACTATTAAAAAAAAAATTACTCCCCATCATTCCTCACAGTACTTTGGCAAATCAAGCATCTAAAAGGAAGAGTCAAAAGTTAAGGAATATCAAATACAAAGATTTTAGAAGAAACTAATATTGTACTACTGTGTCTTTTTAACAGGTTCCGAGCTTGGTAGTCATCTGGTTAGGTTTCATATTGCTTTCTGGTTTGCAAAAAGACAGAAACTCAACAAGGCTAGAGTGAAAACCTTAGAATATCTGCAAGACAATGCTAAAACTGAATCTAAGAAATTAAACATGGCTAAGACAATTCTTTAGATAACCCTCAATTTTGAAGCCTCACAAAAGAAAAAATAATTTAAGTAGCCTTTTATGAAGTTTTCATAATACGGAACAGAAATAGCAGAGCTATGGCAGAGGACAAAATAATTCTCAAAAAGGAGATATGCTCAAAATTTTAGAAAAACAGAGTATATCAAACAAATAGTATCTTTTATAGGGGTCAAATTAAAATGTCATTAGCTACTTAAGAGACTCTATGATAAACATGAACAATAAAATATAGCTAATGTTATGAATGTACATACCTCCAGGCCAAATTGACCAAGCAGAAACTATCTTCATAAGATTTAAAAGTAGCCAATACCATGAAATAACAGTAATAACATATTTGCAAAGCGTGAACCAAATTTTCTCATTCCATAACTACTCTTACAAGCATCTGTGCCCAACTTTGTGAACTCAAAGTTCAACCTGAATTTTAAAATATAATATGCATGTTGTAGACACTAAGATGACCCGCTCTCTGCCCCCACCATCCCCCTTCAAGGGGAACTTGCTGCTCAGTAGCAGGGAGTACACTCAGCAAACAGCCCCAAGCTGTTCACCACTTAAGAGTCAGCCTCAGATGCAAAGCACTGCCTCACTCAAGGTCATGCCTTTCCCAGGTTGACTGACCCTCAGGATCTGACTGAACCAAGCGGGGAAACAAAGGCCCAGCCATTTCAGCCTGATGCAGGAGAAGCCTGACAGGCACTATTTGCTCCAGAGGTCACTGCCAGGTTGGTTGAGGTTCGATCTCTAATAAACACCTTGCACTCCAAATTTTGTCTCAGCATCTGCTTCTGAAAAATCCAAGCTGCAACAATGTACTTTTCTAAATGATTTTTCTGCAAATTAAACAAAAAAAGTTCTGATGCTAAGATTTTATATATCCAGACTTTATATATCCTGAATATATAAAGAACACTAGCAACTCAACAATAAAAAGACAACCTAATTTTAAAAACTGACAAAGGATATGAATACACATCTCTCCAAAGAAGATATACAAATGACCAAAAAGCACAAAAAAGATATGCTCAGCATCATTAGTCATTATGAAAATGCAAATCAAAACCACAGTAAGATACCACTTCACACCCTATATCATGGCTGTAAGCAACAAGAAAGAGAAAAACAAATGCTGGTGAGAATGTGGAGAAACTGGAACCCTCATCCATTGTTAGAAGGAATGTAAACTGGTGTAGCCACTCACGAAAACAGTTTGGCAGTTCCTCAAAATGTTAAACATAGATTTACCAAAAGACCCAGCAATTCCACTTCCAGCTACATACCTAAGAGGAATGAAAACACATGTCCATACCACAACTTATACATAAATGTTTACAGAAGTATTATTCATAATTGCCAAAAAGCAGAAACAACTTAAATGTCTATCAAGTGACAGCTGGATACACAAAATGTGGTATATATCCATATAACAGAATAGTACTCACTAATTAAAAAAAAGAATGAAGTAGTGACATATGCTACAACATGAACGACAATGAAAACATGATAAGCGAAAGAAAGACCACATAGCATATGATTCCATTTATATGAAATGTCTAGAACAGGCAAATCCACTGAAACAGAAAGCAGATTAATAAACAGTTTTGGGGAGTTGGGGTGGGGGAGAGAATGAGAAGTGATTGCCAGTGGGTACTTAAGTTTCTTTTTGAGGTGATGATTCCGATAGTCCAAAAGAGATATGTTTACACTGGAGCAGTATTCCTCACTGTGTATTAAGTGGCTCTCTCTCTCCCATCTCTTCTTTAAAGTTACCATGCCAAAGGTCAAGGCACAGTCTCAAAAGGGAGGAGGCTTGACCATTTCATTCATTCTTCTCCTTTCCTTCCATGAAAAAAAAATTGTTAAGTGGACTTCAGGCAGACTCACTTAAAGAACTTCTCTCTTCAAATGTCCCTATCATCCCTTCCACCAGAGCCAGGCTGGCAGCCATCTAGGCCTACTCTATCTAGACACTGGGGGCAAATACATTATTTCCTAGGTATAAAAGGTGAACATTATATATAAAGTTTTTGTAAACCACAGTACTCTAGTCTAGCTTGTTCTAGTTCTGTGCACTGAGGATTCTCTGTTAATGATAATTTGCCTCCCTGGCCTGTCCCTATCCCTTACATACATCTTCCAGTGAGAATCTGGTCAGAAGCACTGATTCACTTTGGTCGTGATTTGTTAATTCTTCGGCCACATACCACCTAAGAGTATCCCAATTTTACCCAATTTCTAATAAGGACTGAAATTTGGTAATAATTGCATTATTATTACTATTATTATTGCAACTGATCCCACACATAATACTAACTGACTTCAAAGTTAGAAATGTACCACATACTATAGGGAAAAATAAAAATGAAGGAAAAACTTGAGCATATAATCAAGCAATTTATTCTGATGCCTGGTGAGCTATACTAATAACACCAGCAATAAAGTTTAATGGCAAAGTTAAGCTTTGTGGAGACCACAGTTGTACTGCAAATAGGCATTTAAGTACCACTCATATCCAGTGTCTACTGACAGTGCACTCCTTATTGTTTATTTAAGGGGAAAATATCTGTAAAGCCTGACTTTACTTAAATGTGTTAACAACTGGGAATGTTACCACTTAAGTGCCTTCAGAATGAATGATTTTTTTTTTTTTTGGCTTCTGGACTTTCCCAATTCTTTATGAAGTGATAGTACTTTCTAGAATTTAATGTCTGTACCATATTTCAAAAATGACCACATCCTGAGACCAACAGGTGATGAACTCAGAAAGACTTGGGAAGACTCTCTATTGCTGGGATACTACAAATATCTGATGTTAAATAAAGAGAATTAGAAATGTGAAACTTCAAATCACCTTTCTAAACTACAGTATTAGTTACAGTGGCTATTTACTTTATACAGAAAACAATAAACACAATTCATATTGTAACTTGACTAAATTAAAAAAGGATTTGAGGCAGCAAAATTCTCTTATTCCAAAAACAAAGAGCTTTGAACCCTCCTGGCTTCCACAAAATATTTTTCCCCCACTAAAACAACCATCACTTAGCCACACTATTAATTACAGGAAGTTAACTCTGTGGCACTAAAGTTGTCAGCACAAGGACACTGTGTGGAATGATAACCCATTTATATTATTAGACCTATGCTTAAACACAGTATGCCAGATGGCTTTCATTACTATTGTCTACATAAGCACAAAGTAGTAGAATCCTTTCCTATGATCATGAGAGTAAAGAATTTTACAACTAGACTTTACTTCCAACATTATAGTTAAGTTTCCTGAGGAACTCTCCTGTTGAGAATAACTAAACTCAGAAAGTACATTACAAAACATTACCATATCTACAAATGTTACTCACTAAATTAACATAAAGGATGAAAACAATAATAACTTCAATACCTGCAGAAAAGTATTTGATAAAACTCAATACTCACTTTTGGAAGATAAGTAATAGCAAACTAGGAATAAAAAAGAAGGTCCGTAACATGATAGAGAGGTTCAAAAAAATTACAGTAAAATTACTCTCCATGGTAAATTACTAGGAACATTCTCTTTAAAATCACTTATCAGGAAAGAATGCCCTTCATTACCACTTTACTATTACCACTTCTAGTCAAAGTTTTTTGGAGGTTCTAGCCAGTATAAGAAGATATGAAAAAATAAATAAAAATGTATAAGGATTGAAAATAGGAACACAAAGTCACCATTACCTTCAGATGATATGATTATATAAAACAAAAAATCGAAAAATAAGATTTTCAAAAATAAAAAAATAAGAAGAATCTCTACATTAGGAATAAAAAGAGAATTTAGCAAGATGTCTAAAGCAATTTATATATAAAAATAAAGTGTATTTATAAATACCAGCAACAATCAGTTATAAGGCACAGTTGTGTTTTTTTTTAAAAAGACATCATTTTTAACAGCAAAAAATAATTTACATAGTAAGAATAGATCTAACAAAAGTTATGTTAAAACGATGTGCAAAAAATGATAAAATGTTACTAACAGACAATAAAGAAGACTGAAATGCATGATGAGATATACCATATTCATGGACAGAAGGACTCAATACTGTGAAAGTATCAAATTTTTCTCTAATTGATAAATGGATTCAATATAATTCCACTCAAACCTAAGAGTTTTTCCACAAATCTTGAAAACAAGTTCAAAATTTTATATGGAAGAACATCGGCCAAGAAAACTAAGACACTCCTAAAAAAGAAAAATATGATAGGAAGACCTGCCTCATCAGGTATCACAGTAATTAAGACAGTATATGATTAGTACTAGAATAGGCAAGTTGACCAATAGAATAAAACTCCAAAGCAGACCCACATAACAGATTCATGTGACACAGATGACACTGACATATCACTGAGCAAAGGGTGAACTTTTCAGTAAGTGGAACAACTGGTTAACTACGTTGTAAAAACTGAAATTAGATACCCACCTCATTCCATAGATAGATATCAATTTTGAATGGATTAAGAGAATAAATGCAAAAAGCAAAACTTTAAACTTTTTAGGGGAAATTATGGGAGACTACGGTTTTGATGTTGGGGCAGGAAATACAATTTAGATATTTACAAAAGAGATATTATTTTACACTCACTAGGCTAGAAAATATTAAGAAGTGACAATACCCAAAGTTAAAAAGAACTGGGTATAATGGAGACTTTTATTTACAGTGCTGATCAAAATATAAATTAATACAACCACTTAGAAAAATTGGCATAAGATATCCAGGTTAAACATTCTCATAATCTTCAACCCAGTAATCTTACATCCTGGTCCACTACTTGGTCTTGTATATGTGTATCTGGAGATGGGTATAAAAATGTTCAGAAAATTTGGTCCCAAAGGATACATATCATCATATCATCAAAAAAAGCCAGTTTATACATTACCTATAGCTGAATAACAAATTACCTCAAAATGTAGTTGCCAAAAACAGTAAACATTTATAATCTCCCACAGGTAATATGGATCAGAAATTTGGAAGCAGCTCAGCTGGGAGGTTCTGGCTCAGATTCATGAGGTTGCAGTCAAGATATACTGGCAAATGTTGGTGACTAATCCCTTGTCGGTCACATCATTTGCAAATATTTTCTCCCAATCTGTGGGTTGTCTTTTCATTTTGTTTATGGTTTCCTTTGTTGTAGAAAAGCTTTTGAGTTTAATGGTCCCATTTGTTTATTTTTGTTTCTATTTCCAATATTCTGGGAGATGGATTGAAAAAGATATTGCTGGGATTTATGTCATAGAGTGTTCTGCCTATGTTTTCCTCTAGGAGTTTTATAGTGTCTAGGAGTTTTATAGTGTCACATATAGGTCTTTAATCCATTTTGAGTTTATTTTTGTGTATGGTGTTAGGGAGTGTTCTAGTTTCATTCTTTTACATGTAGATGTCCAGTTTTCCCAGCACCACTTATTGAACAGAGCTGTCTTTTCTCCAGTGTATATTCTTGCCTCCTTTGTCACAAATTGACCATAGATGCATGAGGTGTGTGGGTTTATTTCTGGGCTTTCTATCCTGTTCCATTGATCTATATCTCTGTTTTTGTGCCAGTACCATACTATTTTGATTACTGTAGCTTTGGAGTATAGTCTGAAGTCAGGGATCCTGATTTCTCCAGCTGTTTTTCTTTCTCAAGATCACTTTGGCTATTCTAGGTCTTTTGTGTCTCCATACACATTTTAAGATTTTTTTGTTCTAGTTCTGTGAAAAATGCCCTTGGTAATTTGATAGGGATTGTACTGAATCTGTAGGTTGCCTGGGGTAGTGTAGTCATTTTGACAAAACTGATTTTTCTAATCCAAGAACATGGTATATCTTTCCATCTATTTGTGTCTTCTTCGATTTCATTCAGCAGCATCTTATAGTTTCTGAAGTACAGGTCTTTTGTCTCCTTAGGTAGGTTTATTCCTAGGTATTTTATTATTTTTGATGCCATAGTAAATGTGATTGTTTCTTGTATCATCAAAACAAACAACCCAATCAAAACATGGGTGGAAGACCTAAATATACATTTCTCCAAAGAAGACATACAGATGGCTAAGAGGCACATGAAAAGATGTTCAACATCGCTAATTATTAGAGAAATGTTAATCAAAACTACAATGAGATATCACCTCACACCAGTCAAAATAGCTATCATCAAAAAATCTACAAACAATAAATGCTGGAGAGGATGTAAAGAGAAGGGAACCCTCCTACACTGTTGGTGAGAATGTAAATTGGTACAGCCGCTATGGAAAACAGTATGGAGGTTCCTTAAAAAGCTAAAAATAGAGCTATCATATCACCCTGCAATCCCACTACTGGGCATATAGCCAAAGAAAAACATGGTCCAAAAGGATACATGCACCCCAACGTTCATTGCAGCACTGTTTACAATACCAAGACATGGAAGCAACCTAAATGTCCATCGACAGAGGAATGTATAAAGAAGATGTGGTAAATATACACAATGGAATATTACTCAGCCATTAAAAAGAATCAAAATGCCATTTGCAGCAACATGGATGGACCTAGAGATTGTCATACTGAGTGAAGTATGTCAGACAGAGAAAGAGAATATCGTATGATATCCCTTATATGAAGAATCTAAAAAGAAATGATACAAATGAACTTATTTACAAAACAAAAGCAGACTCACAGACTTAGAGAACGAACTTATGATTACCAGGGGGAAGAATGGGGGGAAGAGATAGTTAGGGAGTTTGCAATCGACATGTACACACTGCTATATTTAAAACAGATGAACAACAAGGACCTACTGTATAGCATAGGGAGCTCTGCCTAATGTTATGTGGCAGCCTGGATGGGAGGGGAGTTTGGGGTAGAATGGATACATGCATATGTATGGCTGAGTCCCTTTGCTGTGCACTTGAAACTATCACAACATCATTAATCAGCTATACTCCAATATAAAATAAAAAGTTAAAAAAATTTAACTAAGGATGGATCATAGATTAAAATGTAAAACGTAGGGCTTCCCTGGTGGCGCAGTGGTTGAGAATCTGCCTGCCAATGCAGGGGACACGGGTTCGAGCCCTGGTCTGGGAAGATCCCACATGCCGCGGAGCAACTAGGCCCGTGAGCCACAACTACTGAGCCTGCGCGTCTGGAGCCTGTGCTCCACAACAGGAGAGGCCGCGATAGTGAGAGGCCCGCGCACCGCGATGAAGAGTGGCCCCCGCTTGCCACAACTAGAGAAAGCCCTCACACAGAAACGAAGACCCAACACAGCCAAAAATAAATAATAAATAAATAATAAATAAGTTAAAAAAAAATTTGTTTCTTTAAAAAAAAAAAAAAATGTAAAACGTAAAACTACAAAAAAAAAAGATATACTGGCAAGGTCTACAACCATCTGAAAGTCTGACTGAGGCTAGAGGTGGCTCACTCACACAGATGAATTATTGGTACTGGTTGTTGCTAGACGCCTCAGTATCTCCCCACATGGGCTTCTTCACAGGTCTGCTTGACTATCACCATGCCATGGCTTCTGGCTTTCTCCAGAGAGAGCCAGGAAATCAAGGAGAAAGCTGCAAAATTCTCACCATCACTTCCTCAATATTCTACTGGCACAGACGGCAACCCTATTCAAAGTAAGAAAGGTCTACACAAAGGCATGAATATCAAGAAGGAAAGACTATTGGGGGCCATCTTAGAATCTGGCTACCACAACTGGAAAAGACTGTTCTCCAATTAAAGCAGGGCAGATATACTGTGGTATATTAATAGAATGAATAGTATATACCAGTGAAAGTGAATGAGCCACAACTACACTCAAAAACACAGATGAATGTTCCAAAAATAACTAACACTAAACAACCAAGAATCAGAAAACTATATAAATTATAATAGCATTTATATAGAGCTCAAAAACAAAGTAAACTAAAACAATTTATTGGTATCACAATTTAGGTGATAAAACTTAAGAAAAATCAAGAGAAAAATACAAAATCCAGAATAGTGATTACCACTGGGAAGGTGGGAGGGGTATGAACTTGATAGAAACACAGGGGTCATTGTAAATTGTTGATAGTGTTTTGAGTGTTGGATTGAGTGGTGAATTTAGAGCTGTTCATCATATTATTATGGTCTATAACTTATGTAAGCATTACACATAGGGGGCTACTTTTGAATCAGTATATAATATACATATAATCACACACAGGCCCTGGCTGCATATAATCTTTTTTATTTATCAATGATATATTTAAAATAAATGATAAAGAAAAACACTAAAAGAAAAAGAATAACATAACTAATTTTAGTAGCACTGCCTTTTATAAATTGTTCTTTGGGGTATTTTTTTTTTTTTTGTAAATTTATTTATTGTATTTATTTTATTTTTGGCTGCGTTGGGTCTTTGTTGCTGGGTGTGGGCTTTCTCTAGTTGCAGCAAGCAGGGGCTACTCTTCGTTGCGGTGAGCCAGCTTCTCATTGCAGTGGCTTCTCTCATTGCGTGCGAGCACGGGCTCTAGGTGCGCGGGCTTTGGTAGCTGTGGTACGCAGGCTCAGTAGTTGTGGCTCACGGGCTCTAGAGCGCAGGCTCAGTTTTTGTGGTGCACGGGCTTAGTTGCTCCGCAGCATGTGGGATCTTCCCAGACCATGTCCCCTGCATTGGCAGGTGGATTCTTAATCGTTGCGCCACCAGGGAAGCCCCAGGGGGTTATTTTTCTTAAACATAATGTTAGGAGTCCAGTCCTGTCTATTTAGTCAGAAATTTGTGGGTCCTACTGGTGAGTGAACCTAAGAAGCAGTTATAAGGAAAAAGGAAACAGGTATTGAGTAAACTTCAGAGCAGCTATATGTCAATAAAATATGATATTACTAAAACCCAAATGATTCCTTGCCTGTTTGGGAATGGAACTACTATTTTGAATAAAAATTGATTTTCTCAAAAGCTTTTGCGCCAGCTATTAAAGAAAGATAAACTGTAAATATGGTTAAAATCTGTATTAAAAATAATATCCCAAAACTTTATAATAAAATATTTTAAAATACAAGTACACACATAAACTATTACGTTTTTGTTCTTTCCTTGGTAACTGCCACTAGTAAGCATAAGTAAAATCTGCCTTTGAAGATATACAAGCAACTAAAATTTTAAAATGCTGGCATAAGAGCCAGTTATAAGCAACTTGAAAATAAAAGATGAGGACGAAGAATCATTTCAGAATGATCTGTCCCCGTGACTACCAAAAGATAGGCTCAGCTAGTCACAATAGACTATTTTCCACAGAGGATCATCTGCCAGTCTTTCAACATGACACAAAAATGGGCTTTAATTTTGAGGAAAAAAAAATCATAACTTTCCTTGTTTTTTCAAAATAAGGTAAAAAAGAAAAAATGCTGCAACAGCAGCCACTGGAGGGAGGACTTGATGTTAAAATGAGAATAAAACCAGCATAAAACATTTTATCTGGTGCTTTGTCTGAAAATAACATTTTGTTAAACTCATTTCTATTTGTTTAAATGACAAATGCTGAAAATACTGCTTTTTCTGCATGAGAGTTAAACTTCCTTTCACTGAAAAACAGATGTTGATTCAACTGTCCTTTATTGGTACACAAATTAGCAGTAAGAAAATTATAAAGCTGCCTGAACTAACAAAGAATTAGCACCAATGCTTAGTCTAAGTATACATTTAAAGGCCTATCCTTCCTGTATTTTGTTCATTTGAAATATTATCCACAAATTTGCTATAAGACCTCAGGCACTACTTAGTCCCTAAGTAACCACCTGAAATCCAACTATTCATAAGTTGGCAGAGCTTCTGTAAACTTGTGGCATTGCTCTTCATGTGGTTGATGGGTTTGGTTTTGCTCTTAATGAAAATATTCATATATTTTATTATTCATTCATGTAAACCTGGTTTTACACACACACACACACACACACACACACACACATATTACAAGGATCCCAAAGTAAGCTGCAAGCCTCCAGGGCTGGCCCTTTACAGACCACTAAGCCTAAGGATATTATTTAAGACAAGTTTAAATAAAGATTCAAAACATAAAATCATAGAACTGGAAAGGCATAGAAGTGGGCTCTTTCACAATTCCAGTCTCTATTTTATTAATGGTTATCTACTAAACAATAGACACCAGGCTTGTATAAAGCCCTGAAACAATTCCAAACCTAACATCACTTCCCTTTTTAAAATGATTGCTTAACAATCAATATTTTGGAGTTGACTTCTTAAACTCAAGAATCCTACTGTGATTTAATCAGTGAGCCAACAAAACTGTCAGTTCTGAATAAGAACCATTCAGAAGAAAAAGCAAGAAATGAGGTGTAAACTCTGAGGCGCATAGAGATTCTTCATCTGACAGATAGTCTATTGAATAGGGAACACCTAAACTAAGAAAACGGTTTCAAAAAATAAATTGGTAATAACAAATATGAAGAGTATAATTCAAACACTTATGCCAAAAGTTTATTTATATTTTAAATTTACATGGAAATTCACTATTTCAGGACCTCTGTAGTATAGTTTTAATTTTTTACTTTTATGAAGTAAATAGTTGGTCCTTCATTTATATATTTTAATTTTTAGATATAGCTAATATTCATATGCCTTTAAAAATGAGTAGAAAACAGTAATTGGAAAAATGCTAAATGTATTCATTTTCCAACAATAAACCAAAAACTAAAGTTTTGTAATTATGGAATGTCTAGAAAAAGACAACCTCACTCGAATGTTTTGCAGAAACTGAAAACAAGTCTTAGGCAGTAATACATCTCAATAAGTAAGGTAACCAACAGTTCCGTAATTCTGTAGGTGAATATATGCGTTATATTTCAAGGCTGAATTAACTAAAACAGATATAAATGACCATCGATTTGAAAATTGTGCTGCAATTCCTATCAGGTCAACATTTAGACAAAACAAAAGGTAGTTGGGCTCTGAGAGAAATACATTTCATGTTTACAGCCTAAGACTCTCTAAGGAAGAATTTTTTTCTTATTTTTAGAGTAATCTTAACTAAAGTGTGTAACTCAATTTTGCTAAGATTTTTTTTCCATGTTTTCATAAGAAAATTTACTGCTTAATTTAAAAAATGAAATTTAAACTTAAGACATAAAACATTTCTACTCTGAAACATTTCTCATTCATTAATTACTATTCTGGAAATATTTTCCTCAAATAGTGTGCTCCCTAAGTACATCACGAAATTTACCTCTTTGTATTTTATATTATGGTCAGCTGTATACAGGTCATATCACCTCTCTGAGGATAAGGGCTGTTTTCCTCATCCTGACATGTCTTACACATTATGGGCTCATTAATGTTGACTTAAACAGGGCCTGTTTATAAAATGATCAAAGCCTATTAAAGCAAATAACATTCCCAAGAAATGGACAGAGGAAGGATAATTAATGCAAAAATGAGTCCTTGGGAATTCCCTGGCGGTCCAGTGGTTAGGACTCTGTGCTTTCACTGCCAAGGGCGTGGGTTCAATCCCTGGTCGGGGAACTAAGATCCGACAAGCTGTGCAGTGTGGCCAGAAATTAAACAAACAAACAAATAAATACATTTTAAAAATGAGTCCTTTATTTTTGAAACTGTATTTACACAATTGTAGTAAATAAGTAACACTAAATGACATTCTTTCAAATGAAACCTATTAGCTAATCTAGATTACTTAAATAAAAAATATTGATACTACTAGAGGATACGGTTGGATTTAGATGATATAGTCAAGGTCTTATTCAGAAAGAACCAATATGGGACTTCCCTGGTGGCACAGTGGTTAAGAATCCACCTGCCAATGCAGGGGACACGGGTTCAAGCCCTGGTCCAGGAAGATCCCACATGCCAAGGAGCAACTAAGCCCATGTGCCACAACTACTGAGCCTGCGCTCTAGAGCCCGCGAGCCACAACTACTGAGCCTGCATGCCTAGAGCCGGTGCTCGGCAACAAGAGAAGCCACCGCAATGAGAAGCCCGCGCACCTCAACGAAGATTAGCCCCCGCTCTCCCAACGAGAGAAAGCCCGCGCACAGTAACAAAGACCCAACGCAGCCAAAAATCAATTAATTTTTTAAAAAGTTATTAAAAGAACTAATAGACAGTAGGAACAAAAGTCATATAGAAGCATACGGTTTACATAATATATATAGTCAGGTCCTCATTCAAATGGAAGCAATACACACTGAAAATAATAGCCCTAAGGAAACACAGTATCACTTCATTATTGGTTTGGTCAGTGCCTAATACAATAGTTTAGGGCTTTGGTAAAGCTGGGTTCAATATGTGGTGTAGGTTTGAGACACAGGCAGACCTTCCTATCTTTTTCTAAGTTTCAAACTAATTTTAGGATTTCAGAATCTTCTGAAATGCATAGTAGACCAATAAACATTAGGGCTGAATAAACAACTACATGGAAAATATAAAGCATATATGATATTTTAAAAGTCATATGGCCCAATAAAAGTACAAGACTGATCAAATGAGAAACTTCTCAATGAAGAGGGCAGCAACAGAAGAAAGAAAAGGCATTCTCCCTCAAATATCACTGTAATTTTCACCTTAAAGTCAATATGTAAACAATCCCAACTGTTTTATTTACACAGATTTTAAATATGTGACAGACACTGGCAAACTAGCTCATAAATGGGAAAGAGAAGAACCACAAGATTTCAAGCCACATTAAACAGTATATAAACATCTGAGTGCAACAAATTCTGACATTTTCAACACTGATTTTCCATTCCAGTCACTTGGAATGCAATGCCAGGTAAATAGAAGAGAGTGGGAAAATCATGGACTAAAAAGTAGTAAGAAATGAGGATGGTGTTCCTTCTACACCCTAAGCATTTCTCACTAAAAAATATGAAAGGTCAGTTCCAGGAGTGCAGAACTAAGTGCAAACAACTACAAGTTAGAATATAAAACCCTCTGGCTCTTCTCAGCAATCTATGATGTCTTAAGCATAATATATAGGGCAGACAGACAATCAGTGTCTTCCAAAGTTCACAGTATAATAAATTAATGAACAAAATAAATCAAATACCATGTTATCTACCCTATCCACATCTTAATTCTCCATTGAATTTAAATGCTTTATAGCTACTACAATACCACGTGGGCAGTTACCTATCAAATCATACCTGGTGTCAAAAAGGGGGAACATATGCAACTCAAAGTTTTCTAAGCCAGATGAGTGTCTTCCCTGAGAGAAGACAAATTATCAGCCTAGAGAAGAGTTATGACTGCAAAAGCATTGAGTAATGAGTGCAGAATTAAAAATGTTGAAAAACTGAATTCTTTCTCCCTCAGATCAGTAACAAGGTAAGAATGCCCACTTTCACCATTAAGTGGATTAACAAAATTAAACATGTATAGGGTACATAAAATGCAGTATTTGATTGGCTTTGTCCATTAACTTATGAATACCCATTCTTATCATTAAGTGAACTGAGAAAGGTTAATGTAGAAAAGTTGTTGATAAATAAAATGTAGTATTTGATTGGCTTTGTTCATAAGTTTATTACAAAGTGAACTTTGGACACATGGGTAACCTGCCTGCCCCACACATGATGCTTAAGTCAATATACTTAGCTAAGGAAAAAAAAAAGGATAGAGATTAGAAGCTAAATTATGCCTGATTGCATTTATATGACTGTTTACATAGAAAATCCTAGAGAAACTACAAAACAACTACTATTGCTAATAAATAAATTTAACGTGGTGAGAGACTACAAGGTAATTATATAAAAAGCAACATTATTTATATAAACATATACATATAAATGTCAAGAACAATCAGAAAATTTGAAAGAAATTTCATTTCAGTGGTGCCAAAAAACATAAAATACCTAAAAGTAAATCTAATAAAAGCTATCCGAGACTGCTACACTAAAAACTATTTTGCTGAGAGAAATCAAAGACAACCTAAATAAAAGGAAAGAAATACCATTTTCATGGATTAGAAAATTCAGTATTTTTATGATGACATTTCTCCCCAGATTGATTTATAGATTCAGCACAATCCCAATCAGAATCACAACAGGCTATTTTGCAGATATTGGCAAGCTAATTCTGAAGTTCATATAGAAATGCAAAAGATTTAGAATAACCAAAGCAAATTTCTAGCAGAACAAAGTGGAAGATGTACCTTACCTAATTTCAAGACTTAACATAAAGCTACAGTAATCAAAACAGTTTGGAATTAATATAAAGATAGACATATACATCAATGAAACAGAATAGAGTCTAAAAATAGACCAACACACTGGAAGTCAGTTGATTTCCAACAAAGGTGCTAGTCTATTCAACAGAAGAAAAGTCTTCAATAAATGGTGTTGATTCAAATGAATTATCTGTTTGGAAAAGATAAAAACCAACTTTTACCTCACATCATACATAAAAACTGACTCAACATAGATCACGGACATGAATATAACACCTAAAATTATAAAAATTTAGAAGAAAACACAGGAGAAAATCTTTGGAACCTTAGAGCAGGCAGTTTTCTCAGAACAACAATAAAAAAAAACCCCACAAATCATAAAAGTATAAAAATTGATAATCTGTGCCTCATTAAAATTAAAAATGTTTGCTTTTCAAAAAATAACATTAAGAAAATGAAAAAGAAGCCACAGAATGGAGAAAATATTTGGAAGACACACACACACAAAAAAAACTTATACAGATTATATTTTTTAAAAAACTCTTACAACTCAATAATAAGACAAGCAAATTTAAAAGTAGGCAAAAGATTTAAACAGCTACCTCTTGAGAGAAGACATACAAATGACCAATGAAAAATGGCAGAAGAAAACATTTGGGGGCGACGGAAATATTCCTTATCTTGACTGTGATGAGAGTTTCAAGGAAGTATGCTAAAACATCAAATTATATAAATATGTACAATTTATTGCTCTTCAATTATACCTTAAAGCTACAACAGATAAAGGTGGAGAGACTTTTTAAATGTTAAAATAGATGGTAATTGGCATGATTTATTCTATTTCCCTAAAATCTTTACATGTTACGGTAGTACTCATTCCATGGAGAATGATATATCCTGTGGTTAGAAAAAAGTATGACAAATATATAAACTATTACTTGAGGAGGGATTATTGCTACATTTCAGCCAAACCTTATTATTTATTCTAAGAGAAATTAGCAAATACACACAAATAGAAAAATAACCTAAATATCACAAGTATTTAGCTTTGACTATAATTATAACTGCTATTGAAGAATTCATAAGACTGTCAACCAGAAAAATAGCTCTAAATATTGAAATTTCAAGCAGTCATATACTTTCTTAACACATTAGAAATAATTAGACTTCTAATCCTACTACTCAAGTCAACTGAGCAATATATACACACATGAAGAGAGCAAAAAAGAAACTTAAGCTGAACTTCAATGAGTGTCTAATAACTTACGTAGATTTTAGAGAGCTGGGGAGTAGATATGGACATGTGGTATTTCATGCAAAAGCTTTAAAACTAATGACCTTTATTGAATCAGCAGACCTACAGTTTCCTATCATTCCTTCATTCATTCGCATAATAAAAATTTCTTAAATGCCTCAAACATATCAGATTCTGTGTTTGACAGAAGCGATGCCAAAAGGCAGTAGAATATATGGTTAAGACAACTGACACTGGGGCCAGAATGCCTGCGCTTAAATTTTAACTCTGCCATTTATTCTATGTAACACCTAGGGCAAGGTACTTAACCTCCAGGTGTGCAGTGAAAGGTTAACTCAGAAGGCTTGGGATGTCCAAAATCTGTATATTCTATAGAAAGGACTGGCCCTTGACTGGCTTCTGGGAGATAACCTATAGGTCCTTGGAATATCATGCCTGATAATAGTATCTCCATACGCCTGAGGCCTTGGGCCATGCCATACAGTTTATACTAACCATATGATTTATGGTGAATGCATGTTTTTATTCACCTGGATCCTGTGGCATGCTGTATCAGTTTGATCTCTGCGGGGGCTGGAGATTGAGTTGGTCATGGGGGCACTCCATGCCTATGTGACTGACACTCTAAAAACACTCAGGACACCAAGGCTCAGGGGAGTGTCCTTGGTTGCTAACACTTTGCACTTGTTGTCACACACTGTTGCTGGGAGAATTAAGCACTTTCTGTATGACTTTTGAGAGAGGACAAGTGGAAGCTAATACCTAGTTTCTCCTGGACTCAGCCCTATGTGCTTCCTATGTGCTTTTTCCATTTGCTGTTTTTAATCTGTATCCTTGCACTGTAGTAGACTGAAACTGTGAATTTAATAGCTTTTCTGAGTTCTGGGAGTACTTCCAGCAAATCATCAAACCTAAGGGCGGTCCTGGAGACCCTCAATACTGTAACCTTGTCTCCACATCTAAAAAATGCACTTAACATTACTACCTACTTAAAGGATAGCTGTGGGGATCAAATGAACTAATGTATTTTTTTTAAATAAATTTATTTATTTTATTTATTTTTATTTTTGGCTGTGCTGGGTCTTCGTTGCTGCGCACAGGCTTTCTCTAGTTGCAATGAGCGGCAGCTACTCTTCGTTGCGGTGCACGGGCTCCTCATTGCAGTGGCTTCTCTTGTTGCGGAGCACGGGCTCTAGGCGTGCAGGCTTCAGTAGTTGCAGCACGCGGGCTCAGTAGTTGTGGCTCGCGGGCTCTAGAGCACAGGCTCAGTAGTTGTGGCGCATGGGCTTAGTTGCTCCGCGGCATGTGGGATCTTCCTGGACCAGGGCTCGAACCCGTGTCCCCTGCATTGGCAGGCGGATTCTTAACCACTGCGCCACCAGGGAAGCCCTGAACTAATGTATTTTATGTTCTTAGAACAATACCTGGCATATAATGTTTGCTGCTTCTCATGCTGTTACAAAAAAAAATGGTCCTAGCAACTGAATAGCTTGGTCCAGTGAGAGAGGCCATTAACTAATAAAATTGCAAGTGCTAAAACATTACGCATAATGTACCAAAGGAACAAGGAGCATCACTTCCTTCTTTCGGATCCCCAACACTGTTGTCTTAATTTAGGTCCCCATTATCACTCATTTTCTAACTTAGAATATCCTCTTAATAACATAATCCTTACAGGATTCGCTGACATCACCATAACCACTGCCACCACCAGCCCCACCACTGCCTGACCCAACTGTATATTCCTTTAACCTGATTCCACATTCTTAGAATCCATTCCCACACACAATTCCCTGATTTCTATTGATATAAACTGACGAAAATCACACACATCTTCGTGCAAACTTTTTACCTCACCCTCTGGGGTCTGTTTGGACTCAAGTTTGGTTATAGGTCTAGAAGCAAGGGAAGGTGGTTGGAATAAGAAAAGAGGAAGATCAGCAATCCATTGTGGGCAACTCATGGGAGGCCATTACAGGTTCTTTAGACCAGGGGAGACAGGCCTCCTGGGAAGGAGTAGAAGGGTTGCTTCTATTGGCAAAGAAGGTTCAAGAGAATTTAGAGATCCAAGGTGTCTAGCTTCACCAGAAACTGCCTATATGTACCCATCCCAATTCTCAAGGTCCCAATCCTTCCTTTAGGATTGCGAATTCAAGTTGTGCTGTAATTTGGTCAACCACGTGATTTGTTTTACAGAAACCTAAGTACTGCAACTACTTTTAGGGCAGCAGTAGAAACCAACTGGTACCTGGAAGTGGAATGCTGCCATACCAAAAAGCTCAAGAATGGCTTGAGGAACCAGGCAGAGGGCTCTGAAAAGAGTGTTAGAGAAAGCCTACAGCAGCCCGAAGAATCTGTTAATAGACGCCCCATGGTCTTTGATAAGGCTGTGGGTGAGGACCTGCAAGAAAGCAAAGTAAGTTATTGGAAACTCGAGGAAGGGGTTGTTATGTAGTGGCAGCAATTTCAGTATCCCATGGAATTATATGGAAAGTAGAAAATGTACCTCATGAAGTGGTTGATCTAACAAGGAGATTTCCAACTAGAGTGCTGAATGTGCCACCTGGTTCTTTTTGCTGCTAACAGTAAAACATGAGAAGCCAGAAATAAACTAATAAAAGGACTGTTAAACAAAGAGGAGCCACGACTTTCTCTGTAAAAGATACTGTCAAGGGAATGAAAAAAGCCAGAGACTGAGAGAAAATATTTTCAAAAGACATATCTAATAAAGGTATCTTATTCAATATATATGAAGAACTCTTAAAGCTCAACAATAAGAAAACAACCCAATTAAAAAATGGGCAAAAGACCTGAACAGACACCTCACCAAAGAAGATATACAGATGGAAAATAAGCTTACAAAAAGATGTTCAACATCATGTCATTAAGGAATTGCATATTAAAACAACAATGGGATACCACTACACACCTATCTGAATGGCTAAAATCCTTAACACTGACAACACCAAATGCTGGCAAGGATATGGAGCAACAAGAACTCTCATTCATTGTTGGTGAGAATGCAAAATGATACAGCTATGTTGGAAGACAATTTGGCAGTTTCTTCCAAAATTGAACATATTCTCACCATATGATCCAGGATCATGCTCCTTGGTACTTACCCAAATTAGCTGACAACTTATGTCCACACAAAAATCTGCATACAGATATTAATAGCAACTTTATTCATTACTGCCAAGCTTAGAAACAACAAAGGTGTCCTTCAGTAGGTGAATGAATAAATCAATTGTGGTACATCCATACAAAAGAATATTATTCAGCAGCACTCAAAAAAAAAAAAAAGCTATCAAGTCATGAAAAGACAGGGAAGAAACTTAAAAGTATATTACTAAGTGAAAGAAGCCAACCAGCAAAGGCCTGCATACTGTATGATTCCAACTATATGATATTCTGGAAAAGGGAAAACTATGGAGACTAAAAAGATCAGTGGTTGCCAGGGGTTACGGAGGAAGGATGGCTGAATATGCATAATAGAGAGGATTTTTTAGGGAAGTGAAACTAATCTGTATGATGCTAGGATGTTTTCAATGATAAAATGGAGCCATCTAGTTTCTTAGAAGTACTTGCAGTGTTCCTAATGCAGATTAAATTTCACCATTAAATCACTCACACTGTTTCAAAATAATGAAATATTACCTATAAACAATAATACTCTTACAATTACCTGTGAAATACATTAGCATGAATTGATTTTATCATATTAGTCACCTAGAAAAAAGTAGGAAAAGACCCTAAAAGAACAGGCTACAGATCAAAAATGCTTTGATGGTGGACGAAAGAGGTCCAAAATGGTCTCCAGTAAAACCAACTTTGTTGGATCCTAGAACCAAACCTAGAGCCATCCTGTATAAAGTTCAGGCCAGAATCCAACCTACAGGAAAGACCCTACCACCTATCATTTTTCATTCCATTTTTCCTTCTTCCTTTCTTCTACTTCCATGTACCAACTTTTTTGCTCAATCACTTTAGATGGTATATAATCTAAAAGTCCTCTTTGAGGCCTTTCTTTCTTTCAAGTTTTTGAACAATTTCAGATGATTCAACTTTAAAGTGGGTCTATGGGAAACTGAGTTCATCGAACTCTTAACATTCTTCCACTAGAGCACACGGAACCCAACCGCTGATTAAGAAAAAGAAAAGATCAGTCATGAACTGGTGTATTAGTCTGCTCCAGCTGCCATAACAAAATACTGGCGTGGCTCACACAACAGAACTTTATTTTCTCACAGTTCTGAAGGCTAGAAATCTCAGATCAAGGTCTGGTAGGGTTGGATTTTGGTGAGAACTTTCTTCTTGGCTTTTAGACAGTCACCTTGTTGCTGTGTCCTAACATGACAGAGAGGGAAATCAAGTGCGATCTCAGGTGTCTCTTCATAGAAAGACACCAATCCTATCAGATCAAGGTCCCACCCATATGACCTCATTTAACCTTAATTACTTTTGGGGGGTTAGGGCTTCAACATACGAATTTTGAGAGAATGCAACTGAGTCCACAGCAATTAGAAAGTATCAAGGGATAACATCATGTGTAGCAACATTTGTGTTATAACATTCTTGATACTTTTCCAAACAGCCTCAATCTTAGAAGATAGGGTGCTTCAACATCATCAGTTCACTTGGCCCTGCTTTCAAATGCTAAAGCCATTCTTATCCCTAATCAGAGGAAGGAAGAAGCAGAGAAAGGAGATGTGAAAGGTTTTGGACAACTACACAGTTAGATGGCACAGTCAGCACAAGAGATAACCTCCACTTCTAAGCCAATTACAAGTTCAAAGGACTCCCAAAGCCCTGTCAGGCTTGATAATTCACTAGGAAGACCCAAAGAAGTCACTGAAAACTGTTATACTCATGATTATAGTTTACCACAGGAAAATTAATACAGATTAACACCAAGGAAGGGAAAAAGCATATCGGACAAAGTTCAGGAGAGTACCAAACATAGAGCTGCTGATGTCCTCTCTCTGTGAAGTTATGGACATGTTGTTCTCTTGCTAACTATATGTCATAATATGCACAGACTATTGTCAACCTGGAAAGCTAACAGGAGACATGGTGTTCAGAGTTTTATTGGGGCTCCATTACACAGGCACGACTGAATGACTGCCCACATGGTTGATCTCAGTTTCCCGGTCAACTGATACCAAGGGACCCAAAGCCCCTACCCTAAGTCATATAGTCTATCTGGCTACGGGCAGCCTCTACCCTAAATCACACTGTTAGACGATGTGACCCAAAGCTCCAAGGAAAACAAAAATACTAGAGATTACCATCCAGAAGCTGAGGGCAAAGGGCAGACCTCTTTTGGGGCAAGGTTAAATCCTTTACCATACAGGAGACAAGAGAAACCAGTCAATAGTTCCTATTGCCTAGAGGCAAGTCCAGGCCCCTTATCAAACTATACAACATTCTCCTCACATCCTCTGCCCCTCCCCCCATGACTTGGTTCCTATCTCTTTCTCCAACTCCATCTCTCATTACAATCAAACTTTCTGCTCTAGTAGTTGCAAATTCCTTTTAGTGTTTTACAAATACCAGACTGCTGAGAGCTATTTCTTCTGTCTAGAAACCCTTTCCACTTTATTTATTTTTTTAAATCTCTTAGATTTATCACTTTAAATTTATGTATTTATTTATGTATTTTTGGCTGTGTTGGGTCTTCGTTTCTGTGTGAGGGCTTTCTCTAGTTGCGACAAGCGGGGGCCACTCTTCATCGTGGTGCGCGGGCCTCTCACTATCGCGGCCTCTCTTGTGGCGGAGCACAGGCTCCAGACGCGCAGGCTCAGTAGTTGTGGCTCACAGGCCTAGATGCTCCGCGGCATGTGGGATCCTCCCAGACCAGGGCTTGAACCCGTGCCCCCTGCATTGGCAGGCAGATTCTCAACCACTGCGCCACCAGGGCAGCCCATCCACTTTATTTTTAAATGACTCATCCTTAAGTTTTCAACTTAGGTATCATTTTCTCCACAAAGCCTTTCAATAACCCCAGGTAAGGCATTGTGCCTCTCCCATACCATCCTATACATACTTCTATCATAATACAAAAAATTTTGCTGAAGTCTTGTCTTTATAGCAGACACCCCAACCAGCACATAAGATCCTCAAGTATGGGGTCCAGACTGCCTTATGACTAGGTATCCATCTTTTACTGATTCAGACAACTGAGACCCTGCCTAACTATTGTCTTGTTTTCCTTGCCTCATATTTCAGTTCATGTAGATCTTGGGCCCTTCCCTGTTCCTTTATCCCTCCCTTCTCCCCATCTCTTTCGAGACCAGTGCCCAATCCCCATTCAGCTAACACTTGTTGACAAACCCCCTTTCTTTTCTGCCAATACTTCCTTTACCTCCTGATCTGATCCTTCCTCTCCTCTCTGCCACCCAACCAATTCCTGGATATTACCATTTAAGATAAATACTCCAACTACATTAAAGGGTATTAAACCAAATGGACCAAGATGATTGATTAATTCCCGAACTACTTGAGTTAGTAACAGAGTCATTTCCATAGTACAGACAAAAACGATGATATCAAGAAGAATGGGGTAATTCAAATCAAGAGAGCATCTCACCTATCAATTAATCAAACTTTTCAACTTCTTAAACTGCATCACCTCGAGTTATAATCTTGGTCACAATTCTAGCTTGTTCCATGTTCTAAACAAAGCACACAAAACTAAGCTATGCTTTGTAAATGAAAAGGGTATCACACTCCTTCATTACCTTGGATATTAACTCCAAATTCTTTTTTAAATAGAGATACTGTGTCTGTTGAGCCACATATAGTATCTTTCATGTTGCTTTCTTATACCTATCACAGATAATGGCAATGTGATTAGCAGAGGATAGGAATAGTAGCCACATCCCACAGCCATTGGCAGTTACAATGTTGGGTATTAGTTGCTATCATTCCCTTAATTAGCTATTAAAGGGCCTTACAAGGCCCAAATCCACAATCTTAGTCTTATTAGCACCTCTCTAACCTCTGAGCAAATCAACCCTAAGTATATTATCAACCTAGACCACGCTTAAAATATTCAATCTGCTATAAAGAAATGGAAACGAACACACAATAAATGCTTTGCTTCAATGATCTGTCTTCACAGTGATGTTTTTCCCTACAGTAAAAATTATCTCTGTTATCTATACTGCAGTATCTATATTGCAAAAATGAACTGTTCTCAAAAAAAAGGAGACAAGAATACAATATCAGAGAAAGCAGCACAGCACTGTTACCTCTAAATTATCTTTAACTTAGCTGTAAAATGTTAAGCAAGTCAGTCATCTGCTACCTCATCTGTAGCAAATTAATCAATTTTAATTTGTCAAAGAGTGATAAGCAAAAATGTGGTACAATTTTTCATTCACTACTTTAAATCAAAGCAAAGTAATCAACTTAAATAAGCTTTATAACTGGAACAGTTAGCTAAATGCAGTACCCAAAGAGTATTTAATAAACAATAGGGTACAAAACATTCAATAGTTTAAAAAAAAAAAAAAGATGTGTTACCTTGCACTAATGGGTCATCAGCCATTCTGAATAAAAAAATTCCTTCCTCTCTTAAACAGATAATGTAAAAAATTTTTTCTTAACAATGCTGAACATTGTTAAATTACACATTACTCATTAAATTACTCAAACCTCATTACTCTATGGTTGGAAATGATGTGATACATGGTCTGAACAACTTAGTTTACTTCTGTAGGACTGTATACACTGCACACCCTCCAAATACTAACTGCTGAACCAGATGAACCGACATATGTTACTTGGTATACAGTAGGTCTTACTGAATCACTTAAGGCCAGGTGGCTGACTTCAGAACCACATGCTGAGATACAGCCGGTGATTTGCACTTTCACCCTGTCCCCCATCCCATTCCAATCTGTAGAGCTATATTACTCTGTCACTTTGTTGCCAGGTCCCCCTCTTCTGCTGTCAGTTCTGGTGCTTACGGTCCATTACTGTTACTGATCTCCTTTGCCATTCTCCATCTAGCTACATCCAACTGCTAACACTTCTTTTTCTGTTTCTTCAACATTTTTCTCTCTTTTCCTGCTCTTCTCAGCTACCAGAAAAAAAGAGATCTACTTCACAGCCACAGTCAGCCAAATGATACACTCCTTTCCTTCTAAATAAAAAGAAAAAAGAATCAAAGCAGGTGGGGATGATCTTTGGCTTTTCAGAACTCTTTTCATCACAGTCTGATACCCAGAGGTTCATTCATTGTTACAAAAGATGCTTTATGGTTTCTTTTACTTCTAAGTTTGGAGTTACTGCAGATACTTGGTCTATAGACAATTTAAGTTTTTACAACTACAGTATTTTAGGGTTAAAAAAGTAACAGAAGACAAGGTGGCTGCTTTCTTAACCCTTAAAAAATTTACTCAAAAAAACCTGCAAAATTTTCTATTAAGATCAGACCTTAAGGGGAGTTCCTTGGTGGTCTAGTGGTTAGGATTCTGGGCTTCCACTGCCATGGCCCGGGTTCAATCCCTGGGAACTGAGATCCCACAAGTCATGTGGCACAGCCAAAAAAAAAAAAAAAAAATCAGATCTTAAATGAATAGTGCTCCAAAGAAGATATACATATGGCCAAAAAGCATATGAAAAAATGCTTAATATCACCAACCAGTATGGAAGTCAAAACCACTGAGATACTACTTCACACCCATTAGGATGGCTATTATTCAAAAAAAAAAAATAAGAGAGAAAATGTGCTTGGTGAGGACGTGGAGAAGTGTTGGTGACGATGCAGAGAAAATGGAGCCTCCATGCATTGCCAGTAGGAATGTAAAATAGTGTAGCCATTGTTGTTAATAATATGTCAATACTTAAAAAAATAAACATAGAATTAACACATGATCCAGCACTTCCACTTCTGGGTATATAACCAAAAGAAATTAAAGCAGAAGACTCAAACAGATATCTGCACACTCATGTTCATAGCAGCATTATTCAAAATAGCCCAAAGGTGGAAGCAACCCCAGCATTCACAGACAAATGAATGGATAAACAAATTGTAGTCTATATATACAATGGAATATTATTCAGTCTTAAAAAGGAAGAACATTTTAACATATGCTACAACATACATGAACCTTGAAGACACTATGCTAAGCAAAATAAGCCAGTGACAAAAGGACAAATGTCATTATGATTCCACTTATATGACGTATCTAGAGCAGAAACAGAAAATTCATAGAGAAAGTAGACTAGTGGTCGCCCAGTGCTGAGGAGAGAGGGGAATGGGGAGTTAATGTTTAATGGGTACGGAGTTTCAGTTGGGAAAGATGAAAAGATCTGGAAATGGATGGTAGTGACAGCTGCATAACAATGTGAATGTACTTAATTCCACTGAAATGTACATTTAAAAATGGTTAAAATGACTAATTTTGTTATGTATATTTTACCACAATTAAAAAAAAAAGAAATGAAAAGTAAAGTTGACATAAGTTAGCTTATTTCACTTGCTACTTAGTTATCCACGGCCACTGTACAAACCCAATCTGACCCTAAAACAGACAGCTCAAGTTATGTTCAACTGAGTAAATAGTGCTTAATTTTGTTTGCACTAATGAAAAGCTTGGAAACATCTCTATGTATCTGAAGACATCAGATTATCCTCATAGAGGTCTGCCTGGGAAAGCTGAGAAAAACAGGCTGTCAATAAAAAAGATCTCTCAGGCTCATACAAAACACTGAGTAAATATTCTTGAGATTTTTGAACACTGACGCCTCCATGCCTATATCCTTGCTATTCCAAGATATACCAAATACATTCCTGCCTCAGGGCCTTTTCCTAGCCTAAAACACATACCCACATACCTGCAGAGCTCACTCTCTGATTTCATTCAGATCTCTACTCAAAAGTCCTCTTATCAGAGAGGCAGGTTTTGACCACCCTATTTAAAACAGCATCCGCCATCATTCTCTCTCCCCTCAACGTGCTTTATTTTTCTTCATAGCCCTTATCACTACCTGATATATCTACTTGCTAACTGTCCTCCTCTATCCGCTACAGTGTAAATTTCAGAACAAAGACCGCCCATTTTGTTCACTATTGGAAGCCCAGCAACTATAATACCACCTGGCACACTGAAGATGGCCCATAAATACCTTTTAATGGAATGAGTGGGTGCATGGTTACGGTTTCATAGGTCATGCTGCCCTCTTGGCATTGGTGCTATTCTACCATTTACCAGCTTCACACAACAGCCACTGCTTCTAAGCCCTCCAGAGCATTCCCGGTTTAGGCTTAAGTGGAAGGAACACTTAAAGAGTCAGAGAGAAGCCTGGTACCAGTATGTCAAAAAACTGCTCCCTGGCTTATTTTCTAAATACATCAAATGAATACAGTATATCTGTCCCTCACAATGAGGGATAAAAAACAAGCACGAAGAATACACCTCTAACACCGCTTTAAGACAAAAAGATACCGTCGATTGCATCACATTTCACCTGTTTTGATAAACGGTACAAGGCACTCGCTAGCCTGAAAACCAAAGGATTTTCCCTCTGCAACTTTTCAGAGGATTTGGGGAAACAGACAAAGGCAACAAGACTGTCAATAAATACAGCCAGACATTAAGTAACCAATTACTTGGCATAACAAATACACACTCTGGAGCACTAGAAGAATATGTTAAATCTCTGGATGAGGGAAAGAGAAGACTGCCTCCAAAATATACCTAACTTTATTTAAAAGTCAAAAGTATTCAATTAAGAATTCATCCCAGTGAAATGTCCCACCAGCGCCCATGCATGTTACAAGTTTGGGGAGCATTTTATAACTGCACTTTCATCTTCTGTCTACAGCGAATGTCTTCTGGTAAAGGTTTGGCAGGTGATGATCATTTTCGTAGAAAAATCTTCAACCAGAGAACCACCAAACCTCCCCACCTGAGAAAGCTTAGAAAGGCCCATTACGCTACAGTCTCCAGGCTCCCAGAACCCCAAACGTCCAAGAGTAAGGCGACTCATCCAGGGAACACACGTGTCCTGCCCCGCCTCGGAAGTGGAAATGGCAGGTGTAAGCTGCCCATCAGCGGGGTCCTGGACACAGGGCAGAAGTGTCCGCAGGAAACGCGGCGCCAGCGACCCCCACCCGAGACGAACCAAGGCCAGCCTCTTCCTCTGATTCCGGCCCAGGCCTGCCCCCCCCGGAGCTCACAACCCGGCAAACGCAGGTCCTACCTGAGCTCTGCCCCCAGCTACAGGGCTGTGGGGGGAGGCGGGAGGAGGCGTGGCCTTCCAGCTCGCCAGCCGAACTCCCTCGTGCGGTTGTTACGACTTTCCCTCTCCGGATCCGCGCCCCGAACAAGTTCCAGTTGCACTTCCGGGGTCCGCAGGAGACTGAAACGTCATTGCGCACACGGCGGCGGCGGCCGCGACAAGCCGGAAGGAGGCGGGGCGTGTTCGCTGGGTTGGTGCTTGTGGCGGTAGGTGGGCAGGGAGAGAGAGGCGTGCGGGAGGGAAGGATTATCCTGTTATATCCCTATGGGCTCTCTTCGCCTTTCCTTCGCCCTTTCTTCTGAAGTAAGGGACACCCCTTCCTGGGTAACTTCAGAGTATGGGGCCACCGTGAAGCCTCGTTCTCCAAGCGGAGTTTAAAAACAGTTGGGAGAGTGCCCATGCCACTAATTGCCCACTCTCCCACACATGGTTTATCCCGCTTCACCTGGTCCCTTCAACGCCAGAAAAGACAGGGGGTGGAAAAGTCTAGATTTAGAAGATTAAATTTACCTGTAAATTATGACTTACGTGAAGTAGGTACTCATTTTCTTATCTCCTGACTGCTAATAGGATAGATTGGGAACAGCTGTGTAAAGCTAGGATCACATCGCTAACAGTGGGTTGCATCTAAACTCAGCCTGTACGGTAAAAATCCCTGAGAATAAAAATTACTCATGAAAATCCCCTAAGTGGCCCACAAAGTGCAGGATACGTGATGTTAAGTATAAACTCTAGGTCTTTAATTCTTATGCACACTTGAATGTGCGACCTCTTAGCTAGTTTATATGTTTTCATGAAAAGGGAGTTTGTAGATATCTGGGCATTTAAACAATCCTGATAAATCCGAGGGGCAACACTTTGTTTTCATCTTGCTTAACCATTCACCAGCATTTGACACAGTTCATCACATCCTCCTTTTTGAAACTTGAAACGCTTTCTTCATTTGACTTTTGTGAACTCACAGAGTTCTTTTGATTCTTCTTTGCTAGACTCTGCCTCATTTCTTAGTGTGTCCCAGCTCTCTTGCCCTCTTTAGCCACCTTTATTCCCCAGGTAATCTCATTCTTTCCTTCACTGTCTTTTATATAGCATCACTATGCTGATGGCTTCCAAATATCCATTTACAGCCATGATTTCTTTGATTTCTATGCTAACGTATCTAACTTCTTAGTCAACATATCTACTAGGATATTTAACATGCATTTCAAACTATTTTCTGTCTCCAAAACCTGTTTCCCTCTTCCTGTTGCATATCTTTACATCTCAGTAAATGGCATATTGATTCTTAGAATTGTTCAGGTCATAGTTTGATTCTTCTTTCTCTCAAGTTTCACATCCAGTCAGTCCCTGAGCAAAATCTATCAGCTCTTTTCAAAAGGTATCCTAAATCTAACCAATTCTCACCACCTCTACAACTACTATGCTAGTCCTCACTGGATGCTCTAATTGTTTCTTAATTGTTCTACATGCTTCTGTTCTTACTTCTCTACAATCTAGTCTCCACTTGTAATTGCCAGAAGCTCTCTGTGGACTACTTTAGGCATTAAAACTCATGGACTAATTTGAGAATTAAAACTCCAGGTGGTTCCATTGCTTGGGGGGGGGGCACACTTTTGTGACTGCTACCTCCAGGAGACCTACCAGCTTCTCACTTTGAAAAATCAGGTAAAAATTCTCTTTTGACAGTGAGAGAAGAAAAGTGAGCATTTTGAAATATACCCAGAGCTCTCTATTTTCCTTAATAAAATCTGCCTTTAAGGGAAACTATTTTACCAGAGCCTAACCAACTGGGGGGTTACCAACCTAGTGGAATGAAAATACTCAACTCCAGACCACTCTAGCCTTTGAAGTGGAAGGAAAGTGAACAACATGCAGAAACAAGGGGACAGTAAGCAGAGAGATGAAACCATTGAGAAGGAATCAAAAGGACATGCTGGAAATCCAAAACACAGGAACTGAAATGAAAAACACCTTTGGTAGGCACATAAGTAGACTGGACACAACCAAGGAAGGAATCTAGATTGAGGATATGTCAATAGAAACTTCCAAAACTGAAAAGAAAAAAGAATGAAAAAGATGAAACAGAGAATATCCAAGAAAAGTGGGAAAATTACAGAAAGTTTAGCATATGCATAATGGGAATGCTAGAAGGAGAAGAGAGAAAAGGAACAAAGGAACTATTTGAAGTAAGGACAGAATTTTCCAAAATTAATGACAGATTAAAACCCACAGATCCAGGAAGCTTAGAGGACTCTAAACTGGATAAATACTAAAAAACTTACACTTGGGCATATATAATCAAACAGCAGAAAATGAAAGGCTATGAGAAAATCTTGAAAGGTCAGAGGGGAGAAAACAACCAATGTTGCCTACAGAGAAAAAATAAGATATGAATTACATTGAACTTTTCTTCAGAAACTATGCAAAAAGAAAATGGAATGATATATTTAAAGTCTTGAAGACCTAGAATTTGATATCCGGTCAAATTATCCTTAGAAAATAGAGGAAAAATAAAGTCTTTCTCAGACAAACAAAAATTGAGGGAAATTGTCACCAGTGGACTTGCCCTGCAAGAAATGTTAAAAAGAAGTTCTTCAAAGAGATAGAAATGTTATACATCAGAAATTTGGATCTACATGAAGAGTTTTTGAGAAGGAATAAATGAAGGTAAAATATTTTTTTAAACTTTTCTTAATTGATGTAACAGATAACGCTGTTCAAAATAATACCAACATTGTGTTCTTTGATTATAGCTTATGGGTAAGTGAGATGAATGAGAGCAGTGTTATAAATGACAGGAGGGAGAAATTGAAAATACTTTGTACTTTCACTACCCATGAAACATTATAGTGTTATTTGAAAGTGGACTTAGGTAAGTTGTAAATGTATATTGCAAATTCTAAGGCAACCATTTTAGAACATCCAAAAAAAAAAAGTTTTAATTGGTGTCTTAAGAGAGGATGGAAACTGGAATCATATAAAATGTTCAATTAAAATCAGAGAAGGCAAAAAAAGTGTGGAAGACCAAAAAAAAAAGAAGAAGAAAGAATGAATGAAGAGAAGCAACGAATAGAAAACATTTAAAGTCATTTAGATCATATTGGATTTTTAAATAACTAAGATTGAGACATTCCAAAATTATCCTAATGTAAACAGAAAAGCCATAATGCATGCCTAGCTTATAATCTAGGGGTAGGGAAAAAGATCTGACAAAGAGGGTTTAGATTGTAGTATTACAAGAAAAAGTAGGATTTCTGCTCATTTCCCCCACCCCCAAGCACTACATATTCGATATATGTCATATTATGACATATATATGTGTGTGTATGTATAGATATATATAAATAAGAGAAACTATGAATTTTAAAACATTATGTCAATTATGTAAAAATCATATTTTCAAGCTTGAAATGGTACTTCCTCATTGGAATATTAGGACTAATTCTTCAATCTCTTCTTGGTACTTTTATGAACTTTGCCTTCCAGTTTATATCTCAATTCTCAACTCTTTTATTCCTAGTTCTCCACAATTACTTCTTTAAGCACAAAATTTACTCTTAACTCTTCTTCGTTCTAATCCTCTTATACACCAATGTCTGTATTGTGGGCAACCTGATTATTCGCAAATACCCTCAGAAACTTATTCCACCTCCCAATATTCACTGGAACTTGAAATATTTAATGTTGAATATGGTCAGTGGGCTTTTAAGATATATTCCCGCATCCTTATAATGAGATTTCTTTCTTACACATACACACACACACACACACACTACATTCCTGTAGTAAATCTGAGCTGTGAGTACAACTATATGATGAGTTGTGTGAGTTCTCCTAAGAGAGAGAGAAAAGACAAGTAATAGAGACTGATCCCAAGCTAACTCATTGTTGGAATCATTAGGACTTAAAGAGCTATAATTATATAACTATACTTAATGACTTAAAGGAAAAGAATACTCACATTGAATGAAAATACAGGAATTCTTAGCAGAGACGTAAAATTTATAATAAAGAACCAAATGGAAATTCTATTACAAAACAACAAAATATCTGAAATTTTTAAAAATTCACTTGATGGGCTTAACAGCATAATGGAGACTGTGAAGATAGAGTCAGTGAACTTGGACATACATAACACAAAAATAGCATACCTATGCACAAGAAAGTCAAACTTCTGTGAACCAACAATAAAGAGAAAATCTTAAAAGCCGCAGGAATAAAATGACACATTCATATAGGAGAACACTGATCCAAATGATCAGAACTTGGGTCTTCTCATCAAAAACAGTGGAAGCCAGAAGAGAGTGGATCGTTTTTGAAGTGCTGAAAGAGAAAGACAGTCAATCCAGAATTCTGTATCTAGTGAAATATCCTTCAAGAGTGGTGAAATAAAAAGTTTTAGGTAAAAGGCTTTATCACAAGCAGATCTGCACTACAAGAAATGCTAAAGGAAGGGAAATAAAATCAAATGGCAATTCAAATCTTCGGGAAGAAAGAGCATTAAAAGTAGCAAATATCTCAGTAAATATACATTTTACCTCTTAATTTCATTAAAATACATATAACTGTTTAAAACAAAAATTATAACATTGTCTAGTAAGGCTTATTATATCTTTTGATATAGTACATATGAAAGCTAGCTATACCATAAAGGGCAGGGTGGGGTAAGTAGTGAATGTACCTTTTACTCTATAGAAGGTTAAGGATATATGTTTTAATACTTAGAATAACCACTAAAAGAAATGCAAAGAAATGTAAAAAGCCAATAGATAAATTTAAATGTATAAGAATATTCACAGCAGTTTATTTACAATAGCCCCAAACTATAAATAATCCAGGTGTCCATCAGATAATGGCATAAACAAATTTTTGTATATTCATGCAATAGGCTACTAAACAATGGAAAGGAACAAGCCACTAATACCTGGAACAACATGAATGAACCTCAAAACATTAAGGTGAGTGAAAGAAGCCTTGCACACAAAAAAGGTATGCAGTGTTATAATTTCATTTATATGAAATTCTAGAACAGGCAAAACTAATCTATGCTGGAAAAACTAGATCAAAAACACTAAGTTTGGAAGATACCTGGCTTGTTCAAACAGTTCTAAGGAGGCCAAAGTGGCTGGAAAGAAGAAAACAAGAGTAGTAGAAGAGGAAAGAGGGATGTGTGAATGAGGGATCATGTAGGCTATTGTTAAGACTTTTTACTCTGAATGAAAAGGGGAGTCACTGTAAGTACAGACAAGACACTATCTGATTTTAAAAGGGTCTCTATGGCTGCTTTAAGAATTGACTATAAGGGGTCAGTATAGAACTAGGTAGACAGTTTGGGAGACTGTTTTGTTCATCTAGATGAACAGTGATGGTGGCTTGGACTCAATAAGTTTTAGCTGTTAATGTTATTTAAATTCAAGATAGGTTTTTCATCATTGAATTTTTAAAAATATTCAGATATATTTAATTTTCAAGAAATATTTCTTATTATCTGATTGCTTATTTTACATAGTAGTACGTCCTTTTATGTTTACAATATCATCCGAAAATTCTTTTCTTCTGTTTCCTCAACCATCTCTCTTTCCTCTAAGGTTGGTTATTCTGTTTATTGTCATCCTTGTCTTTGATTGATTTTCTGCGAATATCTGGTGATCCCTGATTTTCTGTTTAGGTCTTTGTAAAATGGGTTATGTTGATTACTTTAGAGGTAACTAGAATGTTTTTCCTTCCAATATTTTATCATGAATATATACAAACATAAAGAAAGTTAAAATAATAGTACAGTGGACACGTGTCCCCACTACCTAGACCCTCCTGTTAACATTTTATTATACTGTACTAACTTTGTCACATAACTGTTTACATATTCATCTTCTATTGAGCCATTGATTTATCTTTTTTTAAAAAAAAAGCATTTCAAAGTAAATCATGGCATTAATTTTTCCTGTAGTTGTGTAAGTGGAGGTTTTCTAAACAGGAGGGAAAAATGAGGCTCTCAGTCAGTAGATAGGGCTTTTCCTAGTCACAATTACCTTAACGATATAAGGGTGGAAAATAGAAAGGTAAGCTGAAGTCTCTCACAGTTATTAAACTAAGAAGGGTTTTATTCTTGTGGAGGAGAATTTCCCTCCTGGTCCGTCTTTCTGTCTCCCTCCCCCCAACCCCCAGTCAATTTTGTACGTTTTTCAGAGGAACAGTGTAACCTCAAGCTTTGCTGTGTGATATTTTTCTGCTATATCATTTATTTGTTAAGATGTTAAGATTTAGCTGTTTGTGATTTTTAAAACCCAAATAACAGCAGTTTAAGCAAGATAGAAGTTTATTTCTCACACACATAAGTGTAGGTACCCCAGGACTAGTTTTCCAATCATCAGTGACCCAGGTTTCTACATTTTTGTGGTTCTGTCGAGCTCAATATGTGCCATCTACAACTGATGAAAGTGGCTGCTCTAACTCTGGACATTATGCTCACCTTCCAGCCAGAAGGAAGAGTCCTTTAAGAATTTCCCAGCCAGAAGTTGCTCACACCATTTTTGTTTATATCTTATATGTCAGTACTTAGACATACAGTCACACATAACTACTAATGACAGATTGAAATTATAATGGAGTAATCACAGTTTGGGCACACAAAATGGAGTCAGGTGGCCATTGAGGATATGGTCTCTGGTCTCTGCATCACTGAGAGCTTGAACTTTCTTTGAAATGTTCCAAACCCAAGGACACCACCAGCCATATTCAGAACAACACTTGCCAGCTGCAACCTTATCGTCTCAAGGTCTCCCTTTGTAACTGTGCAACCATTTCAGACCCCAACCAATCCATGCTTACCAAGCACCCTCACTTCTTGCCAGCTCTAATCATAATTCTTGAAAAACAGCTCATATAATTAACTGTGGCCTTGCAACTTTTTGCCTTTATAAGCCTCTCCCATTTTGTAGTCTGGTAGAACACAATTCAAGTGTTTGTTGAATCTGTGTCTCCCAGGCTGCAGTCTTTATTTCAATCAGGTCTCCATTTCTGAATCTTTGGTTAACACTACCTGCTATTAAGTACTAGGAAATGTGATGTTGATTCAAGGTGACCATGTGCTTCACAAGACAAAAGGGAGAATGGATATTGCAGGTACAGCTAGCAGTCTTTGTTTTAGACCTCAACATCCATATTATTTCCAGGAAGACATTTCCCAGGCAGATCGCTCACTTTCTACAGGAAGCCATTCTCAGCATATTAGCCTGAGGCAAAAGATTGCAGCCAAACCGTATCAGAGCCCAAGTTGTGTCTGTTCAGCTGACCTGTCTTGAACTGGCGCTTCCCTCAGTGCTTTTCAAAGTGCTGTGGAATTACTTTAGGGATATTATGAGAAAGCAGATAGATACTGTCTAAATAACCTTCTTAACCTTCATATCTCTTTTATATTTTGGGTTTCCTGGAATAAGAATTCATTGGAAGAAAGCATTACTCTGTGGAAGTTTGAAAGCCGTTATCAGTATTCTCTGCCGATAGCAAAGGCTCTTTAGTTGGCAACTATCAGAGCAAATTCTGTCTCTCCACTCTGTGGTCCTAGGCCCACTGTAGCCACCAGGGAACAGTTCAACTGAAATGACCCATCAACTCCATTCCTGTTGTTATTCTTAAAACTTCCTGGCACAGCATCAGATACCTGTATGAAGGAAAAGCTTCTTCAGCCCCTCTCTATTTGGCTTCAAGGTAACCAATTCAGCTTGTAGATTTTATTGCCTAAGGTAAAACATCCTGAGCCTGTGTACCTCTTAACTGTACCAATGCTTACCAGGTTAGAGCTAAAAACAGTATACAGCACAACACAATTCATATGTGCGGTAACTTTATTTTCTATAAATGATCTCATCTTGTTCTATAGCTCTTAATTTTGCTAAGGTAAATTTTACCAGGTAAAGTTAACCTTTTCCAATTAAAAATTTTTCTCTGCTAAATGTTTACTCAATCCAATGAATAAACTTTCCATGAGGAATATAAATCATCTGACAGTTGGCCCCCTTTCTACGTCTTAATTCTTGAGATTAGTGTTGGGTGTAGGGGAAACTTATGTGTCCTTATGGATGTGGGGAAAGAAGCCTCTGTCCCTGTGCTGGGTTCTTGTTAGAACCCAAAGGACATTGAGGTTAAAAAAAAAAGTCATTGAGGTGACTTTTCTCCTCTCCTGTTATTGGGATTCCTACAGTAGGGTACATTGAGGTATGGGCTGGTCTGTCTCATCTGGTATTTTGGCCATTGTCTTAGTGTTCCTCACTACTCTCCAGCAGCACGGCCAGTTGCCTCTAGTTATGAGGGACCTTCAATCTGTGGTCTTTGTCTCATGACACCAATCCTGGGACTGAAAAACTCATTGATGGAATGTTTCCAACAATACATTTCAATTGTATTCAAGGTGCGTTATGGTTCTTAAAAAGATTAATTCTTTAAGAATATTAAATATTGCCCACTACTACTCATACCAAACAGTATCAACAAAAGATCGTAAATTCCAAGCATGAGAAAATTTGTTTGCCAAAATAGAGAACTTATATTTTTGCCAAAAAACGTATATATTTGCCAAAAAAGAGAACTTTTCTCTTTTTTCTAGGAGAAAACAGGGGAATAACTTCATGTTCTAGGGAAAGGGAAAAATTTCTTAAACAGGGTGGAAAAAAAATATGAACCATAAAAGAAAAGATGGGTAAGTTGGACCACACACAAAAATTGCCTTTCCTAGTGTGGAAACACTGCCTTATGTGCAGGGCAAAGGTGATCCGGGCTCCAGTATTTTCAATGCACCACACCTGAGATAGATAGAGCCTTCATTCCGTTAGTTGGGGGGCGGGCTGCTGGAGGAGTCCTCATCTCTTGTTTTACTTGCCAAGGACTCAGCCTCTGCACCAGGTAGTTGACGGTGGGATGAAAAACGTTGAATGTTGTTCCTCACACATGTAGAAAGTTCTCAGGTTGGGAATTTGGGAGAGAGGGAACCCCATGTTATTGGCTGCAGCCCTCCAGAGTGGAGTCTCTGCCTTGCTTGGAGCAGAGAGGGAGAGAGCAGTGTTAGTTTAAATACCACACACTCTAGCCTTTTTTTTTTAACCGAATTTTCATAGATTTTCTGGAATAGATGTTTCTTGATGTGCTCTTTGCCTTTTGGACCATTTTCAGAGCCTTTAAATGATGTTTGTTTGCTCATTTGTTCTTTTAACTTTTCATTTCGGGAGCAGGTCAGTAGACTTTTTTACACTGTCATGCTGGAAGTCAGTACAGGGGTGCAATTTTGAACATATGGAGTCTCAATTCATTTCTAATCTATTTATTTTACTTTTGAGCCCATCTTTGATTCTCTATTTTTTATTTGTTATATTTCATTTATTAGTACTATGTAGTTGGGTAAAAGATGATGTGTTAAAGCTTGGACTCTGCTGTGCGTTTTTTTCATTGATGTGTAATTGACATATAACATCATTAGTTTCAAGTGTACAATATAATGATTTAATTTTTGTATATACACACAGTGGAAAATTCACATATAACTTTATAGCTCACCCTCAGTATCCTTGATACCTAGCTGCAAATCATGTAGTGCTGTATTTACTATTGAAAAAAGTTAGTTTATAAGTGGACTCATCTAGTTCAAACACATGTGCAAGGGTCAACTGTCTTGTGAAATCAACACAGTAAGTCTAGTTACATCCTTCATACATAGTTACAATTGTTTTTCCTCCTGTTAAGAACTATTAAGATCTACTATCTTAGCAACTTTCAAATATGCAATACAGAATTATTAACAATAGTCATCATGTTGTACATTAACTACATGCCCGTGACTTTTTAATTTTATAAGTGGAATACACTTATTTTTCTGTCAAGATGTGGAGACTTTGGGAATTCGCTGGCGGTCCAGTGGTTAGGACTCTATGCTTTCCCTGCAGGGGGCACGGGTTCATTCCCTGGCTGGGGAACTAAGATAGTGCAAGCTGCACATCACAGCCAAAAAAAAACGATGTAGAGATTCTATTTTTGTTACTTGTGTACATACAAGTGTTCCTTTTATTTAAAAAATATTTTTATTGAAGTTAAATTGATATATTAGTTTCAGGTGTACAGCTTATTGTTTCAGTATTTTTATAGATTATACCCTAATAAAAGTTATTACAAAATAATGGCTACTATTCCCTGTGCCGTACAATATATCCTTGTTGCTTAACTACTTTATACATAATGGTTTATATCTCTTATTCCATAAATCCATCTTGCCTCTCCCCCTTTCCTCTCCCCACTGATAACCCCTCGTTTGTTTTCTGTATCTGTCTGTTTCTGTTTTGCTATATACATTCATTTATTTTATTTTTTAGATTCCACATATAAGCAATATCATATATAGTATTTCTCTTTCTCTATCTGACTTATTTTACTAAAAATAATATTCTGTAGTTCCATGCAGGCTGCTGCAAATGACAGAATTTCATCCTTTTTTTATGGCTGAGTAATATTCAATTGTATATATTGATGGACACTTTAGGTTGCTTCCATATCTTGGCTATTATAAATAGTGCTTCGATGAACATTGGAGTGCATGTATCTTTTCAGATTAGCGTTTTCATTTTTTTCTGGATATATGCCCAGGAGTGGAATTGCTGGATCATGTGGTAGTCCTATTTTTAGTTTTTTGAGGAACTTCCACACTGTTTTCCATAGTGGCTGCACCAATTTACATTCCCACCAACAGTGTAGCAAGGTTCCCTTTACTCTACTTCCTTGTCAACATTTGTTATTTGTAGACTTTTTGATGATGGCCATTCTAATAGTTGTGAGGTGATATCTCATTGTGGTTTTGATTTGTATTTCTTTAATAGTTAGTGATTTGGGGCATATTTTTATGTGCCTGTTAGTCATCCGTGTGTCTTCTTTAGAAAAAAATATCTATTCAGGTCTTCCACCCATTGTTTTTTTTTTTTTTGATTGTGTAGTTGTTTGATATTGAATTGAATTATCTGTTTATATATTTTGGGTATTAACCATTGTTGGTCATATCATTTGCAAATATTTTCTCCCATTCAGTAGGTTGTCTTTTCATTTCATTTTCTCTTTGCAGTATGTTTCTCAATGTGTTTCCTAAAAAGCTTTTTAAGTTTAATTAGGTCCCATTTGTTTAGTTTTGCTTTTATTTCTTTTGCCTTAGGAGACAGAAAAATATTGCTACAATTTATATCAAAGAGTGTTCTGCCTATCTTCTCTTCTAGGAGTTGGTTTTTTTTTTTTTTTTTGGTTTCAGGTCTTACATTTAGGTTTTTAAATGCATTTTAAGTTTACTTTTGTATATGGTGTGAGGAAATGTTCTAATCTAATTTGTCTACATGTAGCTGTCCAGTTTTTCCAGCACCACTTATTGAAGAGATTGTCTTTTCTCCATTGTATATTCTTTTTTTTTTTTTTTTTTTTTTTTTTATGATAATCTTTTTCTTTTTCTTTTTTTTTTTTTAGAAATTCACGTTCTTTTATTTATTTATTTATTTATTTATGGCTGTGTTGAGTCTTCGTTTCTGTGCGAGGGCTTTCTCTAGTTGCGGCAAGTGGGGACCACTCTTCATCACGGTGCGCGGGCCTCTCACCATCGCAGCCTCTCCTGTCGCGAAGCACAGGCTCTAGACGCGCAGGCTCAGCAATTGTGGCTCACGGGCCCAGTTGCTCCGTGGCATGTGGGATCTTCCCAGACCAGGGCTCGAACCCGTGTCCCCTGCATTGGCAGGCAGATTCTCAACCACTGCGCCACCAGGGAAGCCCTCCATTGTATATTCTTGCCTCTTTTGTCATGGATTAATTGACCACAGGTGTGTGGATTTATTTCTGTGCTCTCTATTCTGTTCCATTGATCTATGTGTCTGTTTTTGTGACAGTACCATGCTATTTTGATTACTTTAGCTTTATAATATAGTCTGAAGTCAGGGAGGGTGATATCTCCAGCTTTGTTCTTTTTCTCAAGATTGCTTTGGCAATTCAGTGTCTTTTTTAGTTTCATATAAATATTAGGATTATTTACTCTAGTTCTGTGAAAAATGTCATGGGAGTTTGTTTTTTTTTTTTTGTCATGGGTGTTTTGATAGGGTTTGCATTAAATCTGTAGAATGCTTTGAGTAGTTTGGCCATTTTAACAATATTAATCCTTCCAATCCCAGAGCATGGGCTATCTTTCCATTTCTTTGTATCATCTTCAATTTACTTCATCCATGTTTTATACTTTTCAGAATATAGGCCTTTCACCTCCTTGGTTAAATTTATTTCTAGGTATTTTATTCTTTTTGATGCAGTTTTAAATGGAATTTTCTTTAACTTTCTCTTTCTGATGTGTATTATTAGTGTATAGAAAAGCAACAGATTTCTGTATATTAATCTTGTATCCACCAACCTTACCTACTTCACTTATTAGTTCTAATAATTTTTTGGTGGAGATTTTAAGGTTTTCTATATCATGCCATCTGCAAATAGTGACAGTTTTACTTCTTCCCTTCTGATTTGGATGTCCTTTATTTCTTATTCTTATCTGATTGTGGTGGCTAGGTTTTCCAATACTGTGTTAAATAGAAGTGGTGAGAGTGGGCTTCCTTGTCTTGTTCCTGAATTTAGAGGAAAGGCTTTCAGCTTTTCATCATTGAGTATAATATTAGCTATAGGTTGAGATAATATGTTGAGATGTTTTCCCTCTATACCAACTTTGATGAGAGTTTTGATCATGAACGAATGTTGAATATTGTGAGATGCTTTTTCTGCGTCTATTGAGATGATCGTGTGATTTTTATCCTTCCTTTTTTTAATGTGGTGTATCACATTTATTGATTTGTGAATATTGAAACATCCTTGCATCCCTGGAATAAATCTAACTTGATAATAGTGGATCATCCTTTTTATGTGTTGTTGGATTTGGTTTGCTAATATTTTGTTGAGGGTTTTGGCATCTGTATTCATCAAAGATATTGGCCTGTAATTTTCTTTTTTGGTAGTGTATTTGTCTGGTTTTGGAATCAGGGTAATGCTGGTCTTGTAGAATGAATTTGGGAGTATTCTGTCCCCATAACTTTTTTGGACTAGTTTGAGGAAGATAAGTATTATCTCCTCTTTGTATGTCTTGTAAAATTCCCCTGTGAAGCAATCTGGTCCTGGACTTTTGTTTGTTGGGAGATTTTTAAATTACAAATTCAAGTTCACTACTAATGATCAGTCTGTTCAAATTATTTATTTATTCCTGACTCAGTCTTGGCAAGCTGTATGTTTCTAGAAATTTGTCCATTTCTTCCAGGTTGTCCAATTTGCTGGCATATAACTGTTGATAGTATTCTCTTAGAATTCTTTTGTATCTCTGTGGTATCATTTGTTATTTCTCCTCTTTCCTCTCTTATTTTGTTTATTTGGGTCCATTCTACTTATTGGTGAGCCTAGCTAAAGCTTTATCAATTTTGTTTATTTTTTCAAAACACCAGCTGTTGGTTTAACTGATCTTTTCTAATGTTTTTTTGGGGGGAGGGGCGGTCTGTCCTCTATTTTATTTCTTTCCTCTCTGATATTTATTTATTTCCTTCTGTTGACTTTGGGCTTTGTTCTTCTTTTTCTAATTCCTTTATATGGTAGGTTAGGTTGTTTATTTGAGATTTTTCTTGTTTCTTAAGGTAGGCCTGTATTGCTATAAACTTCCCTCTTAGAAGTGCTTTTGCCACATCCCATAGATTTTGGAGAGTTACATTTCCATTTTCATTTGTCTCAAGGTATTTTCTGATTTCCTCTTTGATATCTTCATTGACCTATTGGTTTTTTAATAGCATGTTATTTAATCTCCATGTGTTTGTTCTTTTCCCATTTTTCATTCTGTAATTGATTTCTAGTTTTATATTGTTGTGGTTGGAAAAAATAATTGATACAATTTCTGTCTTTTTAAATTTCTTGAGACTTGTTTTGTGGCCTAGCATGTGATCCATCCAGGAGAATGTTCCATAGGCAGTTGCAAAGAATCTATATTGTGCTGTTTTTTAATGTAATGCCCTATAGATATCTACTAAGTACAACTGGTCTATTATGTCATTTAAGAGCACTGTTGCCTTATTGATTTCTGGTCTGTATGATCTGTCCATTGATAAAAATGGGGTGTTAAAATCCTCTACTATTATATTATTGTTGATTTCTCCCTTATGTCTGTTAGTATCTGCTCTATGTACTTAGCTGCTCCTGTATTGGGTGCATATATGTTAATGAGAGCAATATCCTCTTCTTTTATTAATCCCTTTATCACTATGTAATGCCATTCTTTGTCTTTGTTATAGGCTTTGTTTTAAAGTCTATTTTGTCTGATATGAGTATTGCTACCCCTGCTTTCTTGTCATTTCCATTTTCATGCAATATCTGTCTATCCCCTCACTTTTAGTCTGTGCCTTTAGGTCAGAATTGAGTCTTATAGGTAGCACATAGATGGGTCTTGGTTTTCATCCAATCAGCCACCTTATGTCTTTTCACTGGAGCATTTAGTCCATTGACATTTAGATAAATTATTGATAGATATGTACTTTGCCATTTTATTACTTGTTTTCTAGTTGTGTTTGTAGTTACTCTCTGTTCATTTCTTCTACTTTTTGTTTCTTCCCTTGTGGTTTGGTGATTTTTTTAGTAGTATGCTTGTGCTCCTTTCTTTTTATTTTTGTGTATCTATTGTAGGTTTTTGATTTGTGGTTATCATGGGGTTTATATATATTGACCTATAACTGTATCTACGTGTTTTAAACTGGTAGTCATTTAAGTTCAAAAACATTCTAAAACATCTACATTTTGTACTCCCCTCCACCACTTTTTGTGTTTTTGATGTCATGTTTTACATCTTCATGTTTATCCTTTAACTTTTCATTGTAGTTATAGTTGTTTCTACATTTTTTTTCTCTTTTAATCTTCATACTGGCTTATTTAAGTAGTTGATCCTCAGTTCTTTGTATTTCCTTTCCTTGTGGGATTTTCCATTTTCTATGGATTCTTACTTCTTTTCCACTTAGAGAAGACCCTTTAACTTTTTTTAGGGTGGGTTTAGTATTGATGAACTGTTTTAGTTTTTGCTTGTTTGAGAATTATTTATCTTTCCTTTGATTCTAAATGATAATGTTGCTGAGGAGAGTATCCTAGTTTGCACATTTTTCTCTTTCAGCACTTTGGATATATCATGCCACTCCTTCTGGCCTGCTGATATCTTAAATTGGCTGCTAGCCTTATGGAGATTCCCTTGTATATGACTCTGTTTTTTACTTGCTGCCTTTAGAATTCTCTCTTTAACTTTAACTTTTGCTATTTTCATTTTGATGTGCTTTTGTGTGGTCTTTTTGGGTTCATCTTGTTTGGGATTCTCTGTGCTTCCTCTACCTGGGTATCTGTTTCCTTCTTCAGGTTTGGGAAGTTTTCAGCCATGGTTTCCTCAAATACATTTTCAAACCCTTTCCCTCTGTCTTCTCCTGGTATCCCTATAATGCAAATTTTGGTATGCTTAATGTTATCCCAGATATCTCTTAAAATGTATTCGTTTTTAAAAATTTGTTTTTCCTTTTGCTGTTCTGATTGGGTGATTTCAATAATTCTGTCTTCCAGATCACTTATGCATTCTTCTGTATCACTTAGTCTGCTATTCATTCCTTCTAGTGTTTTTATTTTTTAATTTCTGTTATTGAATTCTTTATTTCTGATTGGGTCTTTTTTAATATTTTCTAGTTCCTTGTTAAAATGTTCACTGTGTTCATCTATTCTTTCCCCTAACTCAGTTGACATTCTTATTACCAATGCTTTGAATTCTTTTTTTTTTGGCCATGCCACATGGCTTGCAGGATCTTAATTCCCTGACCAGTGACTGAACCCACAACCCCGGCAGTGAAAGTTCAGAGTCCTAACCATTGGACCACCAGAGAATTCCCTTTGAATTCTTTATCTGGTAAACTGTTTATTTCTGTTTCATTACTTATTTTTACAATGGTTTACTTGTAAGAAACCTTTTACTGCTCTTTTAACTGAGAGCAGTTTCTCTACCTTTTCATTTTGCTTAACTTTCTCTGCCTCTATGAATTTAAGTGAAGCAGTTACCTATTGCAATCTTGAAGGGGTGTTCTTATGTGGGAGCATCCCTATACAGACTGTGTGCCCATTGCCCTTGATGGGAGAGCTGGATTTGACATGGATGTAAGTCAGGTCTTTCTTCAGAGTATTTTTGGCAGCTATCACCTTAGTAAGGTGTGGGGCTGGAGATGGAGGTGCTAGAGCTGAAGACTGGAATGAGGTGAGACTTCCCCTCTGCTTAATGGTTATCTCCACCCTATCAGGGACAGGGTCTGATCCCATGTTGCTGCAGTGGAAGTCCTTAGGGTCATGCCCAGGCTGACTCAGTTCCCTTTAAGTATGTTCTTTCCTCTGTCCCAGCACCAGAACCCTTTCCCCAGCATGGGGAGTTCTGAAGCGGGTTGGACGCACACATGGTCTCAGTTTCTTTTGGCCCCAGACTGAGTTCCAAGCTGCCTCCGATGTACTTCCTGTACAGGTGCCTGCAATTGTTTCCCTCACTTTGCTCAGATGCAACCTCAGGTGGAAGTCCATTTTGTCCCTCACAGCTGATCACTGCCCCCAGCCTACGCCACCACTGCCCTGTTGTGGAGCTGTTTTGCAGGGCAAGTGGGTCCCTCATGGACTCTCAGCAGTGCATCGGCTTGTGAACTGCAGTAGAGCTGCTGCCATCAGAATTCTGTGCTGGTTTTGATACTCTGCTTGAATAAGCACCAACAGTGGCCACCAGTGTCCCACCCAGGCTCCACCCCAGGACCATGTCACCTCTGTGTACCACAGTCAAGTTTTCTTCCCAGCCATGGCAGCCCTAGATCCCATGTCACACTGTGGAGTAAGTGGAGCTGGATCATTCCTTTGGATCAGACTGGGGCAGGTGCCAAGGCAATCACAGGAAACCCAGCAGCCATGAGAGAAGTCCTCTAACTGCCTTCTCTGCCCTGCCTTGGTGTCAGGCCAACACACATGCACCCTTCACGAACAGAGTCCTTGCTTCCCACAGCCCTATTAGTCCCTGCTGTCCTCCAGCCAGCTAAGGGAGCTCATCTTCCCGGTATATGACCCAGGACTGGGGCACCCAATCTATGGCTCTCACCACTCACTCCCCAAGGTGGGTCTCTGCCCATGTATTTTCCCTTTTCCTCTAAGTCCCCTCCCAGGGGCATTACCTGATTGCTTTTCAACCCTTCCTACCTGATTACGTGTGGATCTTTTTCACAGTGTTGTTTGTACAGGAGTCTTCCTACCAGTTTCCAGTTAGATTTTGGTGAGAATTGTTCCACGTGTCATTGTATTTTTAATGTGTTCATGGGGGGAGGTGAGTTCCATGTCCTGTCTCCACTGTTTTTTTTTGATCCCCCCAAAGGTTTACATTTTGACATCCTTCACCCATTTTTCCCACCCCCACCTTCACCTCTGGCCACCACCAATCTATTCTCTGTATCTATGACTTGTTTTTTTTCTTTGTTTGTTTTTAGATTCCACATATAAGTGAGAGCATACGGTATTTGTCTTTCTCATTCTGGCTTATTTCACTTAGCATAATGCTCTCAAGGTCTATCCATGTTGTTGAAAATGACAAGATTGCATTCTTTCTCATGTGTGTGTGTGTGTGTGTGTGTGTGTGTGTGTGTGTATGTATGCATATCACATTTTCTTTATCCATTCACCTATTGATGGGCATTCAGGTTTTTTTCATATCTTGGCTATTGTAAATAATACTACACTGCAGTGGACATGGGGGTGCATATATATTTCTGATTTAGTGTTGTCATTTTCTTTGGATAAATACGCAGAAGCGGAATGTTTTCCATAGTGGCTGCATCAGTTCAGATATCCACCAGGAGTGCAAAAGTGTCCCCGTTTATCCACATCTTTTCCCATACTGGTTATTTCTTGTCTTTTTGATAATAGCCATTTTAAAAGGTGTGAGGTGATATCTCATTGTGGTTTTGATTTGATTTCCCTGGTGATTAGTGATGAGCATCTTTTCGTGTACCTGTTGGCCATCTGTATGTCTTCATTGTAAAATGTCTGTTCAGATTTTCTGCACATTTTAAAAATCAGATTGTCTTTTTTTTTTTTCCAGTTGAGTTGTATGAGTTCTTTATGTATTTTTGTAACTCCTTATCACATATCTGGTTTGAAAATATTTTCTCCCATTCTGTAGGTTGCCTTTTGATTTTGTTGATGGTTTCCTTTCATGTGAGGAAGCTTTTTATTATAGTTTGAGGTAATCCCAGTTGTTTATTTTTCTTTTTGTTGCCTTTGCTTTTGTTGTCAGATCCAAAAAAGTCATTGCCAAGAGAAATGGCAAGGGTCTTACCACCTATGTTGTCTTCCAAGAGTTTTATAGTCTTAGGTCTTGAATTCAACTCTTTAAGCCATATTCAGTTAACTTTTTTGGTATGGTGTAAGATAGTAGTTGTTTCATTCTTTTGTGTGCAGCTGTCCAGTTTTCCCAATACCATTTATTTCCCATTGTGTATGCTTGGTTCATTCATTGTAAATCATGCATGGGTTTATTTCTGGCTTCTCTAATCTGTTCCATTGATCTCTATGTCTATTTTTATGCCAGTACTGTACTGTTTGATTACTATATCTTTTTAATATAGTTTTCAATCATGGAGCATGTGCCTGAAGCTTTATTCTTCTTTCTCAAGATTACTTTGGGTGTTCTGGGTCTTTTGTGGTTCCATACAAATTTTAGGATTGTTTGTTATATTTCTGGGGAAAATGCCATTGGAATTTTGATAGAGATTTTATTCAATCTATAGATTATGTTGGGTAGTATGGAATTTTAATGTTAATTCTTTCAATCCATTGGCATGGTATATCTTTCCATTTATTTTGTCATCTTCAATTTCTTTCATCAATGTCTTATAGTTTTCAGTGTACAGGTCTTTTCACTCCTTGGTTAAATTTATTGCTAGGTATTTTATTCTTTTTTCATGCAATTGTAAATGGTTTTTTTGTTTGTTTGTTTGTTTACTTTCTCTTTCTGACAGTTTGCTATTAGTGTATGGAAATGCAACAAATTTTTGTATATTGATTTTGTATCCTGCAACTTTACTGAATTCATTTGTTAGTTTTAACAGTTTTTTAGTGGAGTCTTTAGGGTTTTCTATATATAGTATATATCTGCAAATAGTCACAGTTTTACTTCTTCCTTTTCTAATTTGGATGCATTTTATTTCTTTTTCTTGCCTAATTTCTCTGGCTAGGGCTTCCAATACTATGTTGAAGAAAAGTGGTAAGAATATGCATTTTTGCCTTATTCCTGGTCTTAGAGAAAAAGCGTTCAGCTTTTTACCATTTAGTATGATGTTAGCTATGGGCCTGTCAAATATGTTCTTCATTATATTGAGGTATGTTCCCTCTATATGCACTTTGTTGAGAGTTTTTATCATAAACATATGTTGAATTTTATCAAATGAAATCATCTGTTGAGATCATCATATGATTTGTACTCTTCAATTTGTTAATGTGATATATCATGTTGATTGATTTGTGGGTATTGAACTGTCCTTGCATCCCTGGAATAAGTTCCACTTGATCATGGTTTATGATGTATTGTTGGATTTGGTTTGCTAATATTTTGTTGAGGATTTTTGCATCTATGTTCATCACAGATATTGGTCTGTAATTTTCTTGTTGCATTCCTTGTCTGATTTTAGTATCAGGATAATGCTGGCCTCATAAAATGAGTCTAGAAGTGTTCCCTCCTCTTCTGTTTTTTGGAAGAGTTTGAGAAGGATTGGCATTAATTCTTCTTTGAACGTTGGGTAGAACCAGTGAAGCTGGTGGTCCTGGATTTTTTTGTTGGGAAGTTTTTGATGACTGATTCAATCTTATTACTAGTAATTGTTCTGTTCAGATTTTCTATTTCTTCATGAGTCAGTATTGGTAGTTTGTATGTTTCTAGAAATTTATCCATTTCTTCTAGATTGTCAAATTTGTTGGCATTTAATTGTTCATAGTAGTCTCTTATGATTCTTTGTATTTCTATTGTATCAGTTTTAACATCTCTTCTTCCATTTCTGATTTTATTTATTATTTTTTCTTGGTGAGTCTTACTAAAGGTTTGTCAATTTTGTTTGTATTTTCAAAGAATCAGCTCTTAGTTTCATTGATATTTTCTATTTTCTTTTTAGTCTTTTTTGTTTATTTCTGCTCTTATCTTTGTTATTTCCTTAATTCTACTAACTTTGGGCTTTGTTTTCTCTTTTTCTAGTTCCTTGAAGTTTGAAATTAGGTTATTTCAGAATTTTCATGTTTCTTGATGTCGGTGCTTAAAGGACTTAGAATGCTTTTGTTGAATCCCATAAGTTTTGCTATGTTGCATTTCTATTTTCATTTGTCTCAAGGTATTTTTTAATTTCTCTTTTGATTTCTTCTTTGACCCATTGGTCATTTTGTAGCATGTTGTTAAATGTCCACATATTTGTTAATTTTCTAGTTTTCATCTTGTAATTGAATTCTAGTTTCATACCATTATGGTCAGAAAAGATGCTTTATATGATTTCAGCCTAACTAAATATATTAAGACTTCTTTTGTGACCTACGCTATCCTGGAGGATGTTCCATGTGCCTGAGAGAAGAATGTGTAGTCTGCTGCTTTTGGATGGAATGTTCAGTATATATCTGTTAATTCAATCTGGTCTAACATGTTGTTTAAGGCTGATGTTTCCTTATTGATTTTTCTGTCAGGATGATCTATCCACTGATGTAAGTGGGGTATTACAGTACCCTACTATTATTGTATTGCTGTCTATTTCCCCCCAGGTCTGTTAATATTTGCTTTATATATTTCGGTGCTCTTATGTTAGGTGTGTAAGTATTTACAAATGTTGTATCCTCCTGTTGGATTGACTCCTTTATCATTATGTAATGTTCTTTGACTCTTATTAGAGTCTTTGGTTGAAAGTCTGTTTTGTCTCATATAAGTATAGCTACCCAACTTTTTTTTCCCCATTTTCACGGAATATCTTTTTTCCATACCTTCACTTTCAGTCTGTGGGTGTCCTTCCATCTGAAGTGAGTCTTTGTAAGCAGTGTATAGGTTTTTTAAAAAAAATCCATTCAGCCACTCTGTGTCTTTTGATTGGAGAATTTTGTCCATTTACATTTAAAGTAATTATTGATAGATAAGTACTTATTGTCATTTTCTTAATTGTTTTCTGACTGTTTTGTACTGCCTCTCAGTACCTTTCTTCTTGTTTTCTCCCTTTGTATTTTGAATATTTTTCTTAGTCACATGCTTAGATTTGTTTCTCGTTATCTTTTGTATATCTACTATAGGTTTTTGCTTTGTGGTTACCAAGATGCTTACATATAGCAACTTATTATTGTAATAGACTATTTTAAGTTGATAACAACATAAGTCTTAACACATTCTAAACCTCTACAGTTTTACTCTCCTCCCCACTCCACCCAAAGTGTTTTATGTTTTTGATGTAACATTTTCTGTCTTTTTATGTTGTATATCCCTTAACTAATTATTGTAGATATAGGTATGTTTACTTTTGCCTTTTAACCTTCATACTAGCCTTATAAATTATTATTATTTTTTTTAGCCTTATAAATTATTAATTCATTTCATTTACTATATATTTGCCTTTACCAGTGAGATTTATAATTTCATATGTTTTCTTGTTACTTATTTCTTTTTTGCTTATCCTTTCTTTTTATCTTAAAGAAGCCCCTTTAACATTCCCTGTAAGGCTGATTTAGTGGTGATTAACTCTTTTAGCTTTTGCTTGTCTGGAAAACTTTCTGTCTTCAATTCTGAATGTTTACTTTGCCAGATAGAATAATCTTGATTGGAAAGTTTTTTCTTTCAGCACTTTAAGTATATTATGCCACTCCCTTCTGGCCTATGAAAAATCTGCTCATAGTCTTGTGGGAATTGCCATGTACATACTAAGTTGTTTTTCTCTTTCTGCTTTTAAGATTCTCTTTGTTCTTAACTTTTGGCATTTTAATTATATTGCGGGTCTCTTTGGGACTTATTTGAATATCCCTGGGCTTCCTGGATCTAGATGTCTGTTTCTTTCCAGGTTAGGGAATTTTTTAGCCATTATTTCTTCTTTCTTTTCTTTTTTTTTTTCTTTGTCTAACTGTGTCTTGTTACAAAGAGAACAGATTCTTTTTTTTTTTTTTTTGCTGTGTTGGGTCTTCGTTGCTGCACGCAGGCTTTCTCTAGTTGTGGTGAGCGGGGGCCACTCTTTGTTGCAGTGCACGGGCTTCTCATTGTGGTGACTTCTCTTGTTGCAGAGCAGGGGCTCTAGGTGTGTGGGCTTCAGTAGTTGCAGCACACAGGCTCAGTATTTGCAGCACATGGGCCCTAGAGCATGCGGGCTTCAGTAGTTGCAGTATGTGGGCTCAGTAGTTGTGGCTCGTGGGTTCTAGAGCACAGGCTCAGTAGTTGTGGTGCATGGGCTTAGTTGCTCTGCAGCATGTGGGATCTTCTGGACCAGGTATCAAACGCATGTCCCCAGCATTGGCAGGCAGATTCTTAACCACTCCGCCACCAGGGAAGTCCCCAGCCATTATTTCTTGAAATATGTTTTCTGCCCCTTTCTCTTCCTCTTTCAGGGACCCATATAATGCAAATGGTAGTATGCTTGATGTTGTGCCATAAGTTGCTTAAACTGTCTTCACTTTTTTTCAAGCTTTTTACTTTTTGCTACTCTGATTGGTTGAATTCCACTGCTCTGTGTCTGAGTTCACTGATCCTTTCTTCTTCATCTAGTCTGTTCTTAAACTTCTCTAGTATATTTTTCATTTCAGTTATTGTACTCTTCAGGTCTGTGACTACTGTTTCATACTTTCTTGTACTTTCCAACTCTTTGTTGAAATTCTGGCTATGTTTATCCATTTTTCTCCTAAGTCCAATGAGCATGTTTATGACCATGACTTTGAACTCTTTGTCGGGTAAATCAGTTACCCCCATTTCATTAAGGTGTTTTTCTGAAGTCTTTTCATATTCTTTCCTTTGGAACATATTCTTATCTTTTTGCAACAGCTACCTCTCCAGGTTTGAAGTAGTGATATAGTGTGGGAGATTAACTTCATCATTCAACCCTGGCCTAGCTCTTGGTTGTCTCTCAAACCTTTGTGCTTGTCCAAGCAGCCTATTTTATTTTTAATAGCTCACAGTAGTTGAGGTTGTGCCAAGACCTGTCAGTGTCCCAAAAGAGGGGTAGTCAATCCACATCTAGATTTAGGCTGGATCAGAAGCCAGACCCTCATGTAGCACCCTTTAAAGTACGCAAGTGTATGCAGTTCAGTGGGACTGCAAGCGTAAGCCCCACTAGCCACCAGAATCAGATAATCTGGAAGTGTCCCGTGGGCAGCAGTCACAATATTCAGGGTTCGAGATGAGTGTATAAACTCCTGTCTGGGATATACCAGTGAGCGATAGTGAGGCAAAGGGAGAGCACAAAGATGGTTCCCAAGCATACCTTCCCTGAGAGCGCCTCCATACACCTCTAGATGTGTGCCAAACCTGAAATCTGCCCCTCAGGTTTAAGCTCCAGGACAAGCATATAGCCTCTTTAACAGAAAGACTAAGGTTGTGTTCCAGTCTGCTATCTGTGCAGTGCCCTGAGGGTGGTAGCCTGCCAAGAACTGTCTCTTTGATTGTTACAGTCCTGTGGGACCCAGGAACACCAGGTGACCCCTGGCTACCATAGCTAGGCAATCAAAGGGCATCTCCTCAGTGGCAGCCATAAAGACACCAGAAGTATAAACCAACTCTCCTCCAAAAGATAATGGCACTCTGGAGCACAGCAGAGGGAGAGCACAAAGATAGCACCCACCCTCCTAGGTCTATGGAAAGGATTACAATCAGCCCTTAGATGTGTATTTAATTAGAGGCCTGCTGTTCAGGCAGCAGCTGTGATGATGTACTAATAGGCCTCTTTCACAGAAATTTCGAGCTCCTTGGCCTGTTGCCTCTTTTTGTGCCCCGGGAGTGATAGCTGTATAAAACCTTTTTCTCCATTAGTTACAGTCCTGTGGTACCTGTGACTGTAAGCTCAGCTGACCACCAGAGCCAGGTGATATAGAGGTGTCCCCTGGTGGCACCTGCAAAATTTGGGGGTGCCAGAGAAGGGTAATAATCTTCTTTTTGGGAGGTGTCAGTGAGCTGGAGTGATGCAGGAGGAGAGCACAAAGATTGCATCTACTAGCCTCCATTCCTTGAGAGGCCGCCTAGATGTATGCTAAACCAGAAGCCTGCCTCTCTCAGGCCAAAGCTCCTGGATGAGCCAATAGGCCTCTTTCTTAGAAAGACTATGTATGTGTTTCAGTCTGCTGTCTATGGGCCTGGCAGTCTGTGGAGATCTCTCTCTTCAATTGTTACAGCCCAGTGGGACCCAGGAACACAAGCCCCCGTGGCAGCCAAAGCCAGGAGATCATTGGGTGTCCCCTTGGCGGCAGCCACAGAAGCTGTGGCCCCAGATGCTTGTAAAAGTTCATCCAGGAGATACTAGCACTCTGAAGCATGGCAGAGGGAGAGTATGCAGATGGCACCTGCCTGCTGGAGTGAGACAGAGGGGGACTGGAAAGGTGGCACCCACTGGAAAGAAAAAAAAAAATGATGCCCATCAGCATCTGTCCCTAAGAGTATCCCAGCAGGCCCCTAAATTTGTGTTAAGTTAGATGCCTGTCCCTCAGGCAGATGCATTAAGATTAGCAAATGAGCCTCTTTCACATAAAGTCTGGATGAGATCAGGTGCTTCTGTTTCTGGCCCAGGATGAGTCCTAGCGCATGAGTCTTTAATAGACATTTCTCAGATCACTGTAGCCTTGTGGATCTTGTGGATGCAAGCCCTGTTGGTTTTCAAAGCTAGATATTTTGGGATCTCATCTCACAGGTGCAGGTGTTAAATGTTGGGGTGTCTGATGTGGCCTCAAGCTCCAGGTTTTGAGTCCCTTCCTGATTGTGGGTCAACCCGCCAGTGGCAAGGTTTATGACAAGATTGTGTCTTCAGCCTCTCTTACCCACTTTGATGTGGCTTTTTCTCTTTTGCCCAATGTGTAATTATCACTTAGCTAGTTTTTAGGTTTTTTTTTTTTTTCCCCCAGAGGAATTTGTTCCATATGTAGCTGCAGATTCAGTGCGTCTGTGAGAGGAGGTGAGTTCAGGCTATTCCTACATTGCCATCTTGAACCAGAACCTCACTGCGCATCTTTATTTAAAATTTGGGTCAGTTTTTTCACATATCTACAACTCTTATTATCTCAAATGGGACTCCAATACAGATCTCATTAAGTGCTTAGAGTGGATTAAATTGGTTACTCATTGAGAGTCTGGCACAGAGCCTGGCTTATAGTAGTGGCTTAATAAATGACAAAAAATACTAACTCCCAGTACTTATTCCTAGTCCAGCCCTACTTCCACTTCTCTACTGGTCCCCCCATGTAGGATATTTCAGTGCCTAAATTCTAACTTGTGATGGACAGACTCCAGGGTGGCTTCCATCATCCTCACCTCCTAGCATTCACACTATTGTGTGATCCCTTCCTCCTGGGTATGAATGGGATGAGTGACTTGCTTTTAACCACTAGAATTTGGTAAAGGAGATGGAATGTGCATGATTAAATGCATGTGATTATGTTACATACAATTGTAACATTGATCTTGCAAGGAGACTCTCTGTCCCTTACTGACTTTGAGGAACAAAGAGGCCATTTTGGCTAGACTCACATGGCAAGAAACTGAGGCCCTGAGTTGATAGCCTGCACGGTAATGAATGTTGTCAACAATGATGTGAACTTAGAAGTGGCACCTTACCCAGTTGAACCTTAGATGAGACCACAGACCTGGGTGACACCCTCATTGCAGCCTTGTGAGATCCTAAGCAGAGAACCCAGCTAAACCATGCCCAGACACTGGACATAGAGACTATGAGGTGATAAATGTGTTTTGTTTCAAGCTGCCAAATTATGATAATATTGTTATGCTGTAGTAATTACTGATACAGATCTTTATTCTTACAAATAATTATTACGATATTTTGAGGTGAAAAGGGTTATATCAATACAAGGTTTTGGATTCTTTAAATTCTGGAGAAACAAGAGTTTACTGCTTTACTGAGGATGCTGTTGAAAACATTTCTCAAAGGCAAAGCAGATAGTTTTTATCATTGTGTGGAATAATAGCTGATACTGAATATACAGGTCTCATAGTTCCCCATTAAAATTTAAAAGCTTTCAGGCATCATGTTAGGAAAGTTCATCAGTAGAGATACCACTTTTACCAGTTTTTTTTTAATTGTGGTAAAAAAGACATAATATAAAATCTACCATCTTAACCATTTTTAAGTGTATGGTTCTGTAGTGTGAAATATATTCACACTATTATAAAACATACCTTCAGAACATTTTTCATCTTGTAAAACTGAAACTCTATACCTATTAAACAACCCCTCTTTTCCCCTTCCTCTAGTCCTGAGTAGCCATTATTCTACTTTTTTCTATGAATTTGACTATTTAGATACCTCATATAAGTAGAATCATACAGCATTTGTCTTTTTGTGACTGTCTTATTTCACCTAGCATAATGCCCTCAAAGCTTATCAGTGTTGACAGGGTTTCCTTCCTTTTTAAGGCTAAATACAGCTTTTTAAATCTTTTTTTAAAATTATGAAATATTTCAAGTATCATTAAAATCATTTAAAAAAACAAATTTTTTTATAAGAAATTCCTATTATAAACTACCTGAAGCTCTCTTTGACTCAAGAATCTGTGAACTGGGATAGTAGGATATTTAGAGTAAGCAGATATTAGTAGACAAAACAGTGATTTATTTTTCCTATTTCTTGGTTGGTAGTTTTATAACATTTTTTCATAGACATGACAAATGTAAAATATCTGAAATACACATTATCATCTATACAGTTGATCCTTGAACAACACAGGGGTTAGGGGTACCTACCCTGTGTGTAACCCATGGTTCTGCATCCACAGATCAATCAACTGCATGTTATGGAGTACTGTAGTACATATTAGTAAAACATCTGCATATAAGTGAACCTGCACAGTTCAAACGTGTGTTGTTCAAGAATAAAATGTATTTTATTAGAAATTAATTCATACTATTTTAACACTGCTAGGCCAATAATAGATACCTCTTTAAAATTACATAAAAATACAGTTAAATAAAACACAGAAGGAAGATAATATTTTATAGGAAGATAACATTTTTGTAATAAGCATATATAGTTATAAAATATTAGGCTTCATTCTTATTGTTAACTTATACAAAAATAAATGTGAGAAAGAGTAATTGTTTTGGAGTGCCACTTTTTATCATACTTTAAGAAACATATCAAATGTAAAGTCAAAATGATCTGATAAAACAATAACTTATTTAAATTTCCCAATTATAAATTTTACTGCACTTATGGCTACAGTAATTTCATAGATCAAGCATAGAAGAGAAATCAAATGCAAACTCTTCTCTCTTTTCTACATTTCTCTCCTTTCAACTCATCTCATTCTCCCCTTACTATACTTCTTTCCTTTTGGAAGGGAGCCATATAGACATTTTTTCAAGACAAACTAAATCACTTTGCAGGATTAATACAGACGTGTACAGATTCAATAAAAAATAGTGTTAACAGATGATCCTTAGATATATTAGAAAACAAAAGGAGCCAAATGTGAAATCCTATAACAACTTTATAAGATTATTTTATTTAGCTTTTGGATCAATTTTTTTTTTGACTTTCTATTTTAGTGTCTGTTCTAATAAAATATAGTTGTGCACATTTAGTACACAGACCATCACTAAGCTGAAGGAGTAAACTCAACCATTGCCTTATGTTTGTTGCTTTAGTAATTGTTTATAGATAAGAGTATGTGGAAAGTCTAATTTTCATAAAAATTTCTTAGCATTTTTTAAATGGTCTGCATAAAATTTTTAGAAATTATTTCAACCATGTCTTAAAACACTTGGTTTATGATTATACTGGCCAACTAAAGTACATTCTTTAAAAATAAAATGTGTTCTTTGGCAGGCAGCTGGCTACACGGCCATTTATGTGTTTTTATGTAAGGGAATAATGCAAGAGATTTTCTAAGGTGTCCTCTGCACTCCAAGCTTTACTCTTTGAAAAATGTCCAAGTACTTTCCTTTGGAAATCATGTAGCCTATACATATTTTATAAAAATCACAGAATGTGGGAACATGAATAACCTGAGAACATCAGAAACAATGATGTTCAATGTCATATGGTCTAAAATAGTTCATGATATAAGGCTTCTCCCAGATGTCCTATAGGTTGCTCAACAGTCTAATTGTCTTTGCTGTCTTCTTACAATGACAGCCATTTAAACAACTGTGTTTATTAACTGCCTGCTAGATGAATAACTCTATAGTAGGTATCTGGGGAGACTACTGCTATAAAGAGAGATTTCATATTATATTGTAAAGCCTTCAAGGTCTTTTTAATCTAATATCAGGCACTGATGGGAAGAATATAGTAAATACAACCCTACTTGACATAGAGGCACTAGAACACGTTCCGTTTCCTTCGTGTGTGTGTGTGCCTGTGTTCGTGTGTGTGTGTATCAATGCAATGGAAATAAGAGAAGTAACAGAAGCTATGGAACTATGGATAACGAGATTGCTGGAGTGAATTTTGAACATGACTTTCGGAGAAAGATGGTTTCTAGTTGGGAAAAATGGCAAGCGTGTGGCTTGGATGACAGGCAGTTCGCTGAACGTGGCACCGCTGGTATAGGTTCTGATAGGGTATGATTAGAAGTTTGAATCTGATGTTTGAAAAACCACTGTAGACATAGATATTACTAAAGGTATACTTCAAGAGAGTGCTTTTTGTGGCTCTGATTAAAATAAATTGGATGAGGAAGAGGCTATGGGAAAGGAGACTGGTAAAGTGGTGGGTATTAAAGGCAATTAAGACCTGGACTTGGGCTACGGCTACAAAATTAATTTGAAATTTTCAGATGACCCTCAGGGGGGTATGTGACTCCAACTTAACATCCAAATGTTGTATTTAAAAATCCTTCGGGAAAAGATTTCCAAACATTTTGCCTGTTGTCATAGATACTTCAAGACTGAAAGAAAAAAAATAATAATTCAAAGGGAACACGAGATGGCAGTAGTTATATCATATTAAGAGAAAGACTGAGGAAAGAAAAACATTTGAAATTATTTTAAAAATAAAAAATATGTAGCATTTTATTCTTTATGTGCTGTACTCTTTTTCAGTTCAGAGATTACTCAGTCATTGGTTTCACGCTTCACAGCACATCAGAGGTTCATTCTGACTAGAGTAAAAATCCTACTCCATTACATGTGATTATTTCCTAAAATAAAACTGTTGCTGTTTTCTGCAGATTACTGTTCCTCTGTGTTATCTGAGGCAGAAGAGTCCTGGATGGTACATATTAGTTTTAGATGTTCCAGCATTGCTTTTTCTTCCTCTTGTAGTCTTTCATCCTTCCTCATTTCCCACCTAAAAGAAAAATCACATCTTAGCATTTTTGTAACTTCCAAACTACAGTCAACACTCAGTTTTTCAGGGTTGAATATGAGCAGTCACTGATTTACTGAGTGTTTCTCCTTCTTTATTCTTTTACTCAGTGCCTCGGGCAACATAGTTCATTGGCACTGCTTCTGCAGAGTGGGCCAGGAGAATGGGAACGGAAGTAGAGTCAAACCAGCTCTACTCCAGGGGAAAGTTTCCAAGTATTGTTTTAAGTGAGTTTTCTATATTTCTAGATTTAAAAAATGTATGGCTTCCCAGAATATGCATGCATATGAATACATCTAGAATTAGCAATTAATAAGCAAATATTTTTCATAGTATTTTCCCCTCAACATATCAGTGGCTTTAAGTTGCAGAGACGTTTGCCAGGAAGACTTTAGCCACAAGATTAATACCAAGCTGAATTGGATATACCTTAAAGGCAGGTTCATCTATTCCTAGAAATAAGATCAGATTTCAAGTAATCAAGTTAAATCACCCAAGAAAAGCAGCAAACTGTCAGCAAGCTTCCACAGAGCATTTGCTAAAAAAAAAAGAAAAAAAAAGAAAAGACTAAAGACTTTCTAATTCTGGATGATTGGGAGATACAGAACAAAATGTTAGGATATGGAACTACATTTGTATATAATCTTGCAAAGTAAATATCACAATAACCCAAGTATTGTTAATCCTTCCTTCCTCTCTTATATATGCCACTGCCCCAGGAATGGCCATGGCATACTTAATCCAGCACTACAACAAGGAGTCGTCTGCATATATTTCCTTTTTCTTTTCCTCATTCCTGTTTTTACCAGCCCCTAAGCCATCAACCATGATATGCTGTCACAAAAGGATTTTAAAACCAGTGTTGATAATCCTAAAAGACCCTCTGCTAGAAGGGCTTCAAGGGGATAGGATTTCTAACAACAGATAAGCAGCTGTTCACTGAATATTTTCCAGAAGCTCCCTATTTTATTATAGTCAGAATTCCTAGATAATAAACAGCCTGTCATACACGAGGAAAGGATAACAATTTGGGGTGAGATTGTTCTGATCTTGTTTGAGTAGTGAAAAGGAGGCAAGGGCATTGCATTTTCCATAGAAACCTGCTAATAGGATCCCTGTTTCCACACAGGTTTCCTTGTTGGAGTGTTGGGTTCACTATGCCTGGCCAGCCCTAGGAGGTGAGATATATATATATACACACACATATGGGATGATCTGAGAGATTCAACCTGGGTTTAATTTACATTGCTTCCTCATCCTCTGCCTGGAACTCTCCTCAACTCCCACCCCCAACCAACCTTGGCTGGACCCAAAAACTGCTATTTCTGGCCATCTTAGTTTCTCTGTATGGTCAGAGTTAGGTTATGGATCTTATTGGTTTTAATAGCAACTTGAAAGATAAAGAGATTTTTCACCACCGCACTATTTGAAGTCATGTCACAAGGGGCAATACTCCTGAGCTCACTACTTTGAGATTTAAAATTTAGCCCACAAGGTTACCTTATACTGCTTTCATGGAATTTTGAAGATTAAAAACTGTCATTACCCATTTTATATATGTGAACTTGGGCATCATTAATTTGCATGTTGAGTTGAACTCCTTCCAAGCAGGAAAACATTAACAGAAGTTACTTACATAGTACTAACTAAGGGCTAGGTATTGTTTTAAACACTTGACATATCAATCTTTAAATCCTTACTACAAAATGTTATTATTCCCATTCTGTAGAGGAGTAAACAGGCACAGAATGTTAATGTCACTTGGCCAACTGTCTTTGGATTGAAATCAGGGACTCAGGCTCTGAAGTCTGGGCTTGTAAATGCAACATTAACTATGTTTTTAAAACCATTCTGCAAGTGTCATTAATTAATGTTAAAAATAGTTTGAATACTTTATTTCCTGAAAAATGTTGCTGGAATGGGCTAGATATTTTTAAAAAGGTGCTTTCTAAAATTCATATATATATATACTCAAAAAGAAATCCAAATATGAAAAATAAAGGTGCTAATATTGTACTGAGTAAATGAATTATGAATGTCAACAGAACAAAATATGTAACATGCACATATTTTGAGCATTGTCTCTAGTTGTGAAAAGTGAAAATATAATCTCTCTACTTCATTAAAAAATCTGTATAACTAATGTAATTTAAATGAATTGTATATATAATAAAATCCAAGATAAGGATTTTTGAAGCTTCATGAAAATTATAGGCACTTCACAGCATAATTGAGCTGTTAGTAATTAATGATATTAGGCAAAGTTATTACCTACCACAACCTTCTTGTATTTGCTTTGTGCTTATTAAGAAGAAATAATCTCATAAGAGAATAAGAATATGACAAAGATAGGAGTAAAGTAATACTAGAACTATATTTTCCCTAATATTTTCACTTATATTGAATAAAAATAATAGGGATTTGAAATGTATGTTTATTTTCACAAGCATTGTTATATTTCACATTTATAAGTTCTTAAGATAAGTTTAAATATAATTCTATCATAGTTTTAGGCTTTGTTAACAGTGCAAAAACAAGTCAGCTCTATCAAAAAACTACTGGAAGAAAAAATAAGCTATCAATTTGTTAAACATAATTAACTAGGTAATTTGTTCCCTAGTTTCCTCTATTATATTTAAAATCTGTAGTGAAACATGTCCGTACAGAAATAAAAAAATGTTGGAACCAATGTATTCTAGTTCTCCTTAAAAAGCATTATGAAGTGATTATGTTTCTACTTTTCCCATCTTTGGTAGGCTGCTCTCCTTCACTATTGCTAAATTTCCCACCTGCTTACCATGGAAAAAGAACTGCAACCTGACCCCCACGCCAGCTGGTGGCAGTCTTAGACACTGACGAGCAGCAAAATCCCATGAGACCTCAACTGATCTGTACCATAATCTTAATCATCTTCTGGAATTTGCCTCATCTATATGGCTCCTTGGTGAGTAGATGTGGGAGCTTGATCTGTCTTTGACTAGGGGGTCCCTTTTCATCCAAACACAACAGGTAACCTAAAAACCTGGGCTGAAATATTCTAACAGAGCCAGTCATCACAACCTTGCTCACTAGTACTACTTCAGTTGACTTGGGGGTTCTCAGTTTTGATGAGCCTAACTGGGTTTACACAGACATTGAGATCTAGACCAGCGGTATCTTCCTGCTCCTCTGTATGTTATATGAATGTTAGCTAATACCAAAGGGCTCTTACATGTACCAGACCATGGGCTAAGAGCTTTCTGTTTCTGCTCACCTCAGTGAGCTTGGGATTTGAGAGGTACAAAATAAAAACAGTCACAGATCAGTGAGTAACTGTTCTAGTGATCAGTTTGGTAGAATCTTTTATTTGGGGGCCTTTGTGGATAGCTGTGTGTCAGAGCCAACCAGGAGAGCCATGCTTGGGGAGCAGTTAAGCGTCAAGTGTGTCCATGGTAGCGTGAGTCCTTACTGTCAGAGAAGCAAGTCCTGGGGGACCCTTACTGCAGGAAAGAGCAACCAACACCAGGCAAGAGGAGGAGAGCCAGAATCTGGAGTGTGAGCAGTTGTCTGAGGCATTTACTACGCCTTCTACTAGGAGAAAAACATCTAAAATCTGTGAACTCAGAAGTATCCTGATTAAGAGCACATTCTCTGGAATCACTCTGTCTTTGGGATGAATCCATACCCCTCACGTACTAGTTGAATCACTTCAGGCAAGTTTCTTAACGTCTTCTATGCCTCAGAGTTCTCATCTGTAAAATGCGGTCAAAATAGTTTGATAGGAGCACAGCCATGCTCATTTGTGTATGTATTGCCTATGACTGATTTCACTCTACAGTGTCAGATTTTAGTAATTGTGAATGACACTGACTGAGACCAACTGTCCTACTATGCCTAAATTATCTACTATTTGGACTTTTACAGAGAATGTTGCCGAATAATGTTCTAGAATGGTGGTTCTAACTGGGGTGACACCACCTCCCTATGGGGAAATGTGGAGAGCACTTTTGGTTGACACTGTCTAGGGAGTGCTTCTAGGACCCAGCGAACAGAGATGGTAAGCATCTTTAATATACAGCAAACCTAAACAATAAAGGGTTGTCTTCCTGAAATGTCAATAGCATCCTTGCTGAGCAACATGTGCTCTAGAATCTCCAAAATATTGTTGAAGCATCCCTATTTAATTTGTGATTTTAACTGAAATGGTGTTTCATGTTTCACTGCTTAGAATACTATTTGCTGAAGAGTAGAGGTTTTGAAGTCAGGTGCTGGATTTGAATCCCTTACAAGCTGTGTGGCCTTGGGCAAGCCAGATGAAGTGTACTTCAGTTTCCTTATCAATCAAATGGGAATAATAACAGCGCCTGCTTCATAGAGTTGCCGTCAGAATGAAATGACTAAGTATACATAAAACATACAAAATAGTGCACAGTTCATAGCAAACACTCAATAAGTGATAACTGTTAGTAGTAGTATCATGATTATTTGGCATATTGGTTAAAGTTGCAAATAGCAGAAATCCTGACTGTGGTGGTTTACACAAACAGGTGTTTATTTTTCTCACATAATAAGAAATCCAGAGGTGGGTGACTACTGGCATGGGTTAAGTAGCTTGACAGCAGCAGGGCTGGTGCCTCGTGTTTTCTTGTCCTTTACCTCATGGTTCCAAGATGACTGTTGTAGCTTCAGCATCATGTCCTTGTTTTCAGGCAGGAAAGAGGAGGAAGGGGCTAGAGCTGCACCTGACTCATTTTATCAGGGAAACAAAACCCTTCCCAGATTCCTCCCAGCAGACACTGCAGCCACACTGTCTAGGTTTGAATCCTGATTCTGCCTTTTACTGACTGTGTGATATTGGGCAAGTTTCTTAACCTCTCTCTGCCTTAGTTGTCTCATATGCAAAATAGGGGATGCTATTTTTAGCAACTTTTAAACATCCTTATTGGAGTATAATTGCTTTACAATGTTGTGTTAGTTTCTGTTGTGTAACAAGGTGAATCAGCTATATGTAGACATATATCCCCATATCCCCTCCCACCCTCTAATGGTATACATCTTAATGCATCACTGTAAATAGTAGGTGAGCTATGAATTCATAAAATGTTGCTAGTATTTTATGAGACTCTACTTGTATCAAGTGGCTTCCCCACAGCTCCTACCTTGATGTTCCTTCTCCTACCCTGTGCCCTTCACATCGTTTTATCTGATAAATTCCCTGCTTTTATAAACATGTGGGTAAGATGAAGTTGCTACATATTACAGTGAAACTTTTACTCAGTGTTCAGTTATACATTTCTATGATCATGTTGTTGTTGCCTCTTGTTTTTCACGAGGGAGACATTTCTTGCCAGTTCACTCTGTTCAGCCTAGCATGGCCAGGGCTGTTTTTGTTCTCCTGTAATCCCTTTGTTGTATTTTTCAAGTACAGTCTATAATGACAGCATTTGATCATATTATTGGCATTTCTCCTGAAACACCAATAAAACACTTGGATATAAAAATGTAACTAGAAATAAGCCTCCTGATTTAATGTTATTAAACATTTATGTAGTACTTTATATTTACAAAGTGCTTTATAATTATTTATTAGTTAATTTCACTGTTAAACAACATTAACCATCTGGCCAAATTAATGATTTCAAATTGTCCTACCAGTTGGTATCTGAGGAGTGAAAAGTGAAGTCGTATTGGACTTTATTCTTCTCAAACAACCCTTTTTGTCCTTCTCTGTACAGCACAGTGCAGACTGGCTTCAAAGGGAGGTTCAAATCAGAGGGGAAAATTATGTCTCTGTTCTCTTCTTCCTGCTGTCCTATAAATGTGGGTTTTCTTCAGGATTCAGTCCTAGACTATTTTCAATTCTCTCTTGGAAAGCCCCACATCTAACCCCACATATTCAACTGTTGTCTCCACATCTGTAATTCATCTGTCTCCCAAACAGTAATTCAGTATCTTTAAAATTCATTTTCGTTCCAAGCTCTCTAAATTCAACTTCTTGATGTTATTTTCAGTCCCTTTCCAATTATATTCATCATTCATATATTTTTTCATATATATATTTTTCACTTATTCAAATTGACCATTAGCCCCCCACACTCAGTAACACAGGGTCTGAAGTTCACAAAGTAATTTACGCCTCTACTTCCAATCTTGTCTGCAGTGTCAGTCTCCAGTTAAGGGACAACTTACTCTGCAGTCATTCTCACATTCATCCCTCTGCAATCAGTCCACAGTTTGGGTGCTGTGATAGTGTGATTTGTAATAAGAAATATATTTTTAGTCTTCTTACCAATTTCTGGCACAGAGGTCCTAAAACCCTTGGAATTTACTGTGTGGAGAGCTATAAAGGTGTCTTTTGTTATGTTAATGGAAGCACCTAGGGTTGGAGGCTGGTTACCAGTGGAACCAACCACATGATTAGAGAGCTGGAATTTTTAGTGCCACCCTCCACTTCCCCGGGAGAGGGGCTGGAGATTAAATTCCATCACCAATGACCAATGATTTAGTCAATTATGCCTGTGTAATGAAGCCTCCATAAAAATCCAAAAGGAGAGGGTTCAGAGAGATTCCAAGTTGGTAAACACATGGAGATTTGTGGAGAGTGGCATGCTGGGAGAGAGAGCATGGAAGCTCCACTTCCTTTCCCCATGCTTTGCCCTAGGTATCTCTTCCATCTGGCTGTTCCTGAGTTATATCCTTTTAAAATAAACCAGTAATCTAGTAAGTAAAAAATTTCTCTGAGTTCTGTAAGCTGCTCTATCAAATTAATGGAACACAAGGAGGGGGATCAGTGGAACTTCCAGTCTGTAGCCAGGTTTGTCAGAAGTCTAGGTGACAACCTGGACTTGCAATTGGCATCTGAAGTTCGGAGGCAGAGGGTAGTCCTATAGAAAGAAGCCCTTAACCTACGGGATCTGATGTCATCTCCAGGTAGTCCCAGAACTGTGTTGAATTATGGGACACCCAGCTGGTGTCAGAGAATTACCTGGTGATATGGAAAAAAAAAACCCTCCACACGTTGGAAATGTGTGCAGAATCATAGGTGCTCATGATCTTATTGCCTGAACAGTGCAGTATTCTCCAGATATTCAGAGCTCAAGCCTCACACCACTGCTACACCAAACCTTCAATGACTGCCCTGCCCAGAGAGTTTATTAAGTCTTAGTGTTCTACCTCCACAGTAGTTCTGTTTAGCTGCCACCATCTCTCCTCAGGGAGAAGATGATTCTCCGTATTGCCTTTGGACTCATGTTTTCCCACATTTGCACGTCTACTTTTGCTATTCCATTCACTTGAAACGCCTTTCCATATATCCCAAACCTGCTTATTCTTCAGACTCAGTCCATATCTCACCTCTTTCATAAAGTCCTTCCCAACTACCTAACCCTGATGTGATTGTCCTCCTTTGAGTCCTATAGTACCTAATATCAGCACTATTTTGGTAAATTAACCATATATTGCTTTGTTACTTCTATTACTTTCTTGAGTGATTACATTGCTTTTTTTTTTTCACATGTAGTATTTTTTTTAAATATTTATTTGTTTATTTATTTGGCTGCGCCGGGTCTTAGCTGCAGCTTGCAGGATCTTTAGTTGTGGCAATGTGGGATCTTTAGTTGCGGCATGCAAACTCTTAGTTGCAGCATGTGGGACCTAGTTCCCTGACCAGAGATCGAACCCCAAGCATTGGAGTACCATTTTTAGAAATGAGACAAATATTTCAGCCAAGAATCTGTGCAGAGAATTTTGTAGACCATCTTGTTTTAGTCATTTATTCTTGATGTTGTTCAAATGGATAAATATATAGGAAAAAAATAGAATAAACTTGGAAGTTTGAGATTTAACAAGAAAAAATCTGAATTATAGAACCAATCACTAGCACTTGCTGATGGATATTGACAAACCATCCCCCTTTTCCTCCTAAATGTATGTATGTGTTTCAAGATTTTTGTTTTTCGATCCCAATTAAATCGAATCGAATTAATTCGATTCGATGCAGGGATCGAATGCATTGGGAGCATGGAGTCTTAGCCACTGGACCACCAGGGAAGTCCCCATGTGTAGTATGGTTTCATCTATATTTGCAGTTCCTTGAGGAAGACTTTTAATTATAACTTTTACTCCAAATTTTTTTTTCAAAGAAGATATTTCAAATAGCAAACAACATAGTGCTTTGTACACTATGCTCTGTACACTTAAAGCACTCACAAAATATCTGTTGATTGCTATGAGTTAGAAGCTTAGATGTTCCTATGTTATTCTTAGCTAGATTGAAGAAATAATAATCTTTAACCTCTAGTGTCACAACGGGTAGTAGCTGGTACCTAGAATAGGTATTGTTAAATTGTTATTTGTATGAATCATAAATATGAGGACTCTAGGAGCCTTAAAATTAGTCTCCTCATCCTTTGTTTCTACATCATTAGTTGATTCTTAAGGTCTTAAATTCAGTGGTCATACCAAACGACAACTTCTTGCAAGTTCATTCATTTACTAATCATCTCCATACCAGTTCTTAGGATATGCTGCTGTAGATATAGAAGAAATAGAAGACTGGCCCAATTAGCAAAACTCTGGGAAACTCTGTCTCAATGAATGGTAACAGTAGGAAATTAATTGTAGTGCACCTCTACATAAAAGACTGAAATTAGAGGACCTTCTGAGTTACTATGTTGGGCTTTTAGTACATGTATAGCTTATGTTATGAGAGATCTGCTTTGGTTTGTAGTTTATTTGGTATTTATCACAATGAGCCACATTTTAGAACAGTTTTACTGTGTATAATTAATTTGCCCATTCATCCAGCAAACATTTATTGAGTACCTGCTAACCTCAAAACACTGGGCTAGGTAATGTAGAGGTGAGTTGAGCTGGATATGGTCTTCTCTTCAGGGAGCTTATTCAGACCAAAAGAGGTCGTCATATGGGCTTGACTGAGTAATTATTCTAAATCCATATTCAAAATCCCATAAAGATTTTGTAGAATATTTCAGTTTAGGTATGAAATGTCAGTGAAAATATAAGGCACTGGTGCCATTTCCTTAGGCTTTATCTTAGCAATTGTTTGTGGGAAAGGCATAATTCAGACATTTCTTCCTTCACTCATGAAGTAATCTGTGGTAGTCTTGGGGAATACTTCATGTCCTTCCTCATTCACTGGAAAGGTAGCAACATTAATGACAGAATGCCTCCTCATTTTTTAAAGGTCATTATCAAATTCTATGGTAAAATTGGAAACTATAGAATTTGATGTCCTTCTTTAAAGACGTTTCTGTAGAAAGGTGATTCTGAACAGCACTTAATCCCAAAGGACAAACTTTAGGGAGGGGACAGATAAATGCTATCCTAAATTTGAGAAAAACTTCATGAATATTGTGATTCATGAATAGCTATGGGAAATCTATTATAAAGCAGAAAATCAGCTTTGAATGTAATCACCGTGAATATAAATGGCACCATTTTTAAGTAGCTCTTTTTATCCACATAAACCACAGAATTAGAGAGTCTCTTAACTTTGGAGACAGGTCTTTATAATACTATACTTGATAGATGAGACCTACCTACTTTTTTTTTTTTAATTAATTATTTATTTATTTATTTATTTATTTATTTATGGTTGTGTTGGGTCTTCGTTGCTGCGTGTGGACTTCCTCTAGTTGCCTCGAGCGGGGTCTACTCTTCGTTGCAGTGTGTGGTCTTCTCACTGCAGTGGCTTCTCTTGTTGCGGAGCACGGGCCCTCGGCATGCGGGCTTCAGTAGTTGTGGCATGCGGGCTCAGTAGTTGTGGCACACGGGCTCACTAGTTGTGGCACGCAGGCTCACTAGTTGTGGCTCGTGGGCTCTAGAGTGCAGGCTCAGTAGTTGTGGCACACGGGCTTAGTTGCTCTGTGGCATGTGGAATCTTACCAGACCAGGGATTGAACCGGTATCTCCTGCATTGGCAGGCGGATTCTTAACCACTGCACCACCAGGGAAGTCCTGAGACCTACCTACTTTCTGATATGTTCTCCAGATGAGGCAAATCCACAACCATGTTTATCTAATGTTTTAAAACCGAAGTTTTAAGAAATGCATATAGTTTCAGTTCATCTTCCTTACATACATTTAGTGAAAATGGAGAAATTGTTATTCTTTTCATGTAACATAGACAATTGATTTATTGCTTAGCTTTATCTTCTCCAAAATAGAATAGTTTAGAATTTCCTTCTAGTTAGTAATTTTTAATACTTTAAAAGTTTTGTTTTTCTCTGAACTTTGTATTGAATCTCTAAAGTAGTTAAATAATAGGAATCATACATGGGAGCTACGAGGCCTTATACCATTTTCAGTAGGAGCATTAGGGAATGAGAGGATGGCAAAAAATCTCACTTTGATAAGGGATCACAGAGAGCTTTGCAAACTTATTTCTAACTTAAGTTAGCTATTCCTTCAAGCTAATTAAGGTATACTAGTCTGCGGAGAATTCAGTAGGAAAAAAGAAAGCATTAAGGTAACTCATTCAAAAAAAAGGTCAAAAATGGTTAAGAATATCATTTATTTGTACTGTTTTATTTTCAAACTTAAAATAGAGATTTTATTTTGAATATTATAGAGGTTTTTGTGAACTGTAAAGGATGTTCAGTGTTTATAGGATACAATAAATGGAAATCACATCCTTGCCTTTGGAAGTTACAAAACATAAGCATTTCTTAAAATAAGGTGAGTTATTCCAACTCCCGTCAAATTATTTTGCCTCAACTTAACACTTCAATATCCAGAAAATAAGGTTTGTCTGTTTATTTTATGAAAATACATCACAGTTTGTTAATATACCACTTAGAACCCCTGAAACCCAATGCTATATATATTTAGTGTATAGAAATAAATAGAATAAATGAATAGTGAAATATATATTAAATATATATATAAATACACTTATATCTGAAATCCATACTCAATATAATTAAATCTCAAAACTTGCCATCATGAATTAGCAGGTTGGTTGCTTGCTTTAGCCAAGAATTTGTTATATGTTTATGATAACTAGCTATATATGCAGTTTATCTAGCTATTTCTGCAAGAATTCAAATGGATGTTCTTTTATAAGGTAGTTGATTTCTTTTGCTACTAGTAATACAGTAAAATGAATCGTTCCAAGCTCAGAAACAAGCAGCAAAACCCTTAATTTGAATTTATAGTCTACAGAGACTATCTGCAACACAACTTAACTTTCCAACAATTTATTTTCATTAATATGATTTGTTCTATATATTTAAGTAGGAGAGTTATATACCAACCAATGGGACAAGTAAGAATGCTAACGGTAACATTTTAAACAGTTATGGCTTAGGGAAAACATAAATGGAAGCATAGCCATCAGTAGTAATGGAAGCTGAACTTTTCCGTTACCAGTAAATCACCCATGTTTTCATAGAGACTTTTTTCACCAATGGCTTTTTAAAAATTCTAAGAGTTTAGATAGAAGTCCAAGGTCATGCTATTTGGCTAGCACTCACTGCTGATACAGAAGAAATGCCCTTTGCTAGGAGAAGTGTCAAGACTACTATATGTCGTGAGAACCATATTGCTCTTTTTTTCTCAGCAATGTATTTTTCTCAGAGTAATGTACAATTTAATGAATAAAAAAGTCTTTTTCTTTTCTAGCTAAATTTGATGTACTTGGAAATTTTCATGGACTGTGTTCTATAGACACTTGCTGTGTATCCCATTTACTAAACTGCTATGTTAAAAGTTACGTAAGCTATGTCAAGAAATGTTATTCTTGCTCCAAAAATGATTGTTTAAAAAGTCTTATTTTCATCAAGAAAAGGATTACATATTTGCAACTCTAAAACTTCTAAAAATTGAATGCATTTATACTAGCCATGTAAAGCTGATGACAACCCAGGCTTCACAGGTTGTTTTGGCAACGCAGACTGGCACAAGGCTAACTAACCACTGCATAACCACTTCTGGGGATAACAATCTGAATGAAAGCACTATTTATAAACATGAGGATCTATCAGCTGAAATGCCTGTTTGCAACCTCTCGTTCAAATTAATAGCATCATCATGTTTAGAAAAGGATTTGAAATATAGACCTGGCTCATATTTTATTTAAAATTGGCTAAGAATTTAGAAAGTTTAAAACTGTTCTAGAACCTAGGAGAAAATGAGAGCTCTACATGGTTAATGGTGCCATTATTCTTCATTGAGTCACTGCCTATGTATTCATATTCACATAGTATCCAACGTTCTTTCATTACTGAATGAATGAAATTATTTACTGAATGCCTACTATGTACTGGCACTGGGGGGGGGGGGTTGGAGCATATAATTATGACAGCTAATGCTTATTTAGCAATTTCAATGTACCAGGCACTGTTCTAAGGACTTTGCATATAGTAATTCATTTAGCCCTCATAGCAACTTTAATTAATTAAAAAAATTTTTATTTTATATTGGAGTATAGTTGATTAACAATGTTGTGTTAGTTTCAGGTATACAGCAAAGTGATTCAGTTATACATATATATGTATCTATTTTTTTTCAAATTCTTTTCCCATTTAGGTTATTACAGAATATTGAGCAGAATGCCCTACGCTATACAGTAGGTCCTTTTTGGTTACCTATATTAAATATAGCAGTGTATACATGTCAATCCCAAACTCCCAATCTATCCCTCCCCCCCACCCTTCCCCCCTGGTAACCATAAGTTCATTCTCTAAGTCTGTGAGTCTATTTCTGTTTTGTAAATAAGTTAATTTGTGTCATTTTTTTGTTTTAGATTCCACATATAATTGATACCATATGATATTTGTCTTTCTCTGTCTGACTTACTTCACTTAGTATGATAATCTCTAGGTCCATCCATGTTGCTGCAAATGGTTTTATTTCATTATTTTTATGGCTGAGTAATATTCCTTTGTATATATATACCACATCTTCTTTATCCATTCCTCTGTCAGTGGACATTTAGGTTGCTCTGTGTCTTGGCTATTGTAAATAGTGCTGCAATGAACATTGGGGTGCATGTACCTTTTCGAATTATGGTTTTCTCCAGATATATGCCCAGGAGTGGGATTGCTGGATGATATGGTAGTTCTATTTTTAGTTTTTTAAGGAACCTTCATACTATTCTCCATAGTGTCTGTACCAATTTACGTTCTGACCAACAGTGTAGGAGGGTTCCCTTTTCTCCACACCCGCTCCAGCATTTATTGTTTGTAGACTTTTTGATGATGGCCATTCTGACCAGTGTGACATGGTACCTCACTGTAGTTTTGATTTGCATTTCTCTAATAATTATCGATGTTGAGCATCTTTTCATGTGCCTCTTGACCATCTATATGTCTTCTTTGAAGAAATGTCTATTTAGATCTGCCCATTTTTTGATTGGGTTGTTTGGTTTGTTTTTTGTTTTTTTGATATTGAGCTGCATCAGCTGTTTGTATAGTTTGGAGATTAATTCCTTGTTGGTCACTTCATTTGCAAATATTTTCTTCATTCTGTGGGTTCTCTTTTTGTTTATGGTTTCCTTTGCTGTGTAAAAGCTTTTAAGTTTAATTAGGTCCCATTTGTTTATTTTTGTTTTATTTTCATTACTCTAGGAGGTGGATCCAAAAAGATATAGCTGCAATTTAGGTCAAAGAGTGTTCTGCCTATGTTTTCCTCTAAGAGTTTTATAGTATCCAGTTTTACATTTAGGTCTTTAATCCATTTTGATTTTACTTTTTGTGTATGGTGTTAGAGAATGTTCCAATTTCATTCTTTTACATGTAGCTGTCCAGTTTTCCCAGCACCACTTATTGAAGAGACTGTCTTTTCTCCATTGTATATTCTTGCCTCTTTGTCGTAGATTAATTGACCATAGGTGTGTGGGTTTATTTCTGGGCTTTCTGTCCTGTTCCATTGATCTATATGTCTGTTTTTGTGCCAGTACCATACTATTTTGATGACTATAGCTTTGTACTATACTCTGAGGTCAGGGAGCCTGATTCCTCCAGCTCTGTTTTTCTTTCTCAAGATTGCTTTGGCTATTCGGGGTCTTTTGTGTCTCCATACAAATTTTAAGATTTTTCATTCTAGTTCTGTGCAAAATGCCATTGGTAATTTGGTAGGGGTGGCACTGAATATGTAGATTGCCTTGGGTAGTATAGTCATTTTGACAATATTGCTTCTTCCAATCCAGGAACATGGTATGTCTTTCCATCTGTGTCATCTTCGGTTACTTTCATCAGCGTTTTACAGGTTTCCAAGTACAGGTCTTCTGCCTCCTTAGGTAGGTTTATTCCTAGGTATTTTATTCTTTTTAATGCGATGGTAAATGGGATTGTTTCTTTAATATCTCTTTCTGGTCTTTTGTTGTTAGTGTATAGAAATGCAACAGATTTCTGTGTATTAATTTTGTATTCTTCACCTTTACCGAATTCATTGATGAGCTCTAGTAGTTTTCTGGTAGCATCTTTAGGATTTTCTATGTATAGTATCATCTCATCTGCAAATCGTGACAGTTTTACTTCTTCTCTTCCAATTTGGGTTCCTTTTATTTCTTTTTATTCTCTGATTGTCATGGCTAGGACTTCCAAAACTATATTGAATGAAAGTGGTGAGAGTGTATACCCTTGTGTTATTCCTGATCTCAGAGGAAATGCTTTCAGGTTTTCACCTTTGAGTATGATGTTAGTGGTAGGTTTGTCCTACCTTTATTATGGCCTTTAAATATGGCCTTTAAATTTAAATATGACCTTTAAATATGGCCTTTATTATGTTGAGGTATGTTCCCTCTATTCCCACTTTCTGGAGAGGTTTTTTAATCATAAAGGTTGTTGAATTTTGTCAAAAGCTTTTTCTGCATCTATTGAGATGATCTTATGGTTTTTATTCTTCAATTTCTTGATGTGGTATATCACACTGATTGATTTGCAGATGTTGAAAAATCCTTGATTCTCTAGGATAAATCCCACTTGATCATGGTGTATGAACCTTTTAATGTACTATTGAATTCAGTTTGCTAGTATTTTGTTGAGGATTTTTGCATCTGTGTTCATCAGTGATATTGGCCTATAATTTTCTTTTTTTGTGATATCTTTGTCTGGTTTTGGTGTCAGGGTGATGGTGTCCCTCACAGAATGAGCTTGGGAGTGTTCCTTCCTCTGCTGATTTTTGGAATAGTTTCAGAAGGATAGGTGTTAAGTCTTCTCTAAATGTTTGCTAGAATTTGCCTGTGAAGCCATCTGGTCCTGGACTTTTGTCTGTTGGGGATTTTTTAATCACAGTTTCAATTTCAGTACTTGTGATCAGTCTGTTCATATTTGTGTGTGGATGATTTCCTACCTTTACTGCATGTTTGCCTTTACTAGTGGGCTCTTCCATTTGTAATTTTCTTGTTTCTTGTTGTGGCCTTTTCTTTTTCACCTAGAGAAGTTCCTTTATCATTTGTTGCAAAGCTGGTGTGGTGGTGCTGAATTCTTTTAGCTTTTGCTTGTCTGTAAAGCTTTTGATTTCTCCATCAAATCTGAATGAGAGCCTTGCCGGATAGAGTGTTCTTGGTTATAGCTTCTTCCCTTTCCTCACTGTAAATATATCATGTCACTTCCTTCTGGTCTGCAGGGCTTCTGCTGAGAAATCAGCTGATAACCTTATGGGAATTCCCTTGTATGTTATTTGTTGCTTTTCCCTTGTTGCTTTTAATATTTTTTCTTTGTTGTTAATTTTTGTCAACTCGATTAGTATGCATCTCAGCATGTTCCTCCTTGTGTCTGTCGTGCCTGCAACTGTCTGAGCTTCTTGGACTTGGGTGACTGTTTCCATTCCCATGTTAGGGAAGTTTTCAGCTATTATCCTTCAAATATTTTCTCAGGTCCTTTCTCTCTCTCTTCTCCTTCTGCAATACCTATAATGAGAATGTTGATGCATTTAATGTTGTCCCAGAGGTCTCTGAGACCGTCCTTGTTTCTTTTCATTCTTTTTCTTTATTTTGTTTCATGGCAGTGATTTCTGCCATTCTGTCTTTCAGCTCACTTATTCGTTCTTCTGCCTCAGTTATTCTGCTATTGATTCCTTCTAGTGTATTTTTCATTTTAGTTATTGTACTGTTCATCTCTGTTTGTTTTTTCTTTAGTTCTCCTAGGTCTTTGTTAAACATTTCTTGTATCTTCTCGATTTGTACCTCCATTCTTTTTCTGAGATCGTGTATCATTTTTACTATCATTACTCTGAATTCTTTTTTGGGTAGATTGCCTATCTCCACTTCACCTAGTTGTTCTTCTGAGGTTTTATCTTATTCCTTCATCTGGGACATATTCCTCTGCCGTTTCATTTTGTCTAACTTTCTTTGATTGTGGTTTCCGTTATGCAGGCTGCAGGGTTGTAGTTCTTCTTGCTTCTGCTGTCTGACTCTGCAGTGGATGAGGCTGTCTAAGAGGCTTGTGCATGCTTCCTGGTGGGAAGAACTGGTTCTTGCCCACTGGTGGGTGGAGCTGGGTCTTGTCCCCCTGATGGGCAGGGCTGTGTCAAGGGGTGTGTTTATCGGGCAGCTGTGTGCTCAGGAAGACTTTAAGCAACCTGTCTGCTGATGGGTGGGGCTGTGTTTCTGCCCTGTTGGTTGTTTGGCCTGAGGCATCCCAGCACTGGAGCCTACAGGCTGTGGGGTGGGGCCAGGTCTTGGTGGGAAAATGGCCTCCAGGAGTGCCCATGCTAACGAGTACTCCCCAGAACTACTGCCGCCAGTGTTTTTGTCTCCACAGTGAGCCACAGCCACACCACACCTCTGCAAGAGACCCTCCAATACTAGCAGGTAGGTCTGGCCCAGTGTCTTATGAAGCCACTGCTTTTCTTTCCTGGGTCCTGGTGTGCACAAGACCTTGTGTGTGCCCTCCAAGAGTGGAGTTTCTGTTTCCTCCAGTCCTGTGGAATTCCTGTGATCACACACTGCTGGCCTTCAAAGCCAGATTCTCTGGGGGCTCCTCCTCCAATTGCCAGACCCACAGGCTGGGGATCCTGACGTGGGACTCAGGACTTCCACGCCTGTGGCAGAACTTCTGTGGTGTAATTATTTTCCAGTTTGTGGGTTGCCCACCCAGTGAGTATGGGATTTGATTTTATTGTGATTGCACCCCTCCTACTGTCTCGTTGTGGCTTCTTCTTTGTCTTTGGATGTAGAGTATCTTTTTTGGTAGGTTCCACCGTTTTTTTTTGTTGATGGTTGTTCAGCAGTTAGTTGTAATTTCTGTGTTTTTGTAAGAAGAGGTGAGTTCACGTCCTACTACTCCACCCGTCTTGTCTCTGTCTAGCAACTTTAATTATTGCCACACACCAGGAGTTATCCAGGGTCACACAACTGGTCCGTGGTGGAGCCAGGATTCTAACCCAAGCAGCTGGCTCTAGAGTTAATGCTCTTACCCACTATAGTACATCTACTGCAACCTATGTCTCTGTGTCTCCTATAATAATAAGTTAAATGTGAGCTGCTCACAGTTTAAGACCAGTTAATATCCACTCTGTATTTGTTAACAAATTAATTAATGGGAAAAAAAACAACAGTCTCTTTGCATCCCATGATGGCAGGCCAGAACTGGAAGACCTGATTTATTTCAGACCCACTTGAGTTGAGATGCCTCAACTTTTACAGTGGTGGCAGATTAGGAGCCTCTCAAGATAACTCCCATTGCTTCAGCTCTTTGGGGATGATGGGACCACTTCCTCACTTCTCTTCCTTACTCCTGGGGAACTAATTAGAAGTACTGCTTCCTCTAACTTCATGCTGATATCAAGGAGGTTGGGAGGCATGATAAACAAGATCTTTACCCTCAAAGAACTTATATTTGAATGGATATCAAAGCTATTTCAAGAAATTTTTTCATCTTATGGCCCCTTCAGTAAGCTGTGGTGCCCTCTTCAATAGCTACACAAAATGTGGAGTATATCATGTGTCCAGACTTGGTCACTCTTTCCAAGATTCTTGCTGTTTCAGCTTAGGATATTTAACATGAAATCACCACTGCAATGTGGTGCCTCCATAGATGAATTTTAAGTTTTAATAATTTTTCATTTTCACCTTTGAGAGTAGCTCTGTATACATTTTAAAAATTAAAAACTCAAAGCAAAACACGGCCAACACTTTGATGTGAGTCCAAGCTTTGGTAAAATGCATAAAAGTAACACCAAGTCCAAGAGAAATTGAAACTCTAAGCACATTTTGCTTGCATTCGTTCCTTGTTTCTAATTTAATAAATATTTCCCAGAATGGAGTTTGTAAATCAAAGTAAATATATATATATAAAATGCTTACTTATTCCCTTTTGGGTTCTGTGTCAATTGTGTACATTTCATAAATATAAACATAAGACATATTTGCTAAGGAATTACATTTGTTGATGTGGCAACCTCATGGCTTAAAGTATAAAAAATTCATACCTTGTCAATTATGAATTGCATTTCCCCCATTTGTATAGAATATGGAATTTTTTTGAGTACTGGCTAAAAATGTACATACTATTTCAGATGTAAGTATTGCTTAAAAAAAAAAATCAACGTCACCCTGCCTTAAGAGATGAAACATCTGAAAACTATAATCCTTTTAAATAAATTTTAAAAAATCTATTCTTTGCTCATTTATTCAGCTTTCTTCTCACTATAGCCAATTACCAACCTTATCAGTCCATTTCTTTTTATTTATATTTTAGTCCAATGAGTGTCATAACAGGAAGTACGAATACCCTTTAATACTTACAGATTTTTTTTCAAATTTAAACATCTTTCTTGCTAAGCAGAATTAATGCACTGACTCACTCCCACAGCTAACACCCTGGATGCCCTTTTTCTATTTCATTACCATTTTGTGGATGAACATATCACTGGTGTGGTATTTATCTTGATAGGTAGTGAAAAAACAGTCTTGCCTCAAAAAGCCATGCCATGTTTCCAGCCCTTGTTTATAAGGCATCTTCCAGCAGCAATCTCACTGCAGAGTTGTACGTACTAAATGGTGGCCCAACCCAGATCACTGGTATTTTCCCTGAGTAAAATCCTATGTATGCTGTCAATTTAATTAGAAACTGGCCCTTTGCTCTATCTTCCCAATTACCTCACCCATTATCTCTCATAACCTAAAATCATATCATCCTCCAGAGAATAGGTTATTTCTCCAAACATCCTTGTCTCATTGCTTCCAGATAACTGTGACCCTTTTTCCCCTTCAACTGCTTATAGTCATTTTAACATCTGTCATCACAGCTTAAGGTATGATTATGTCTAATAATGCTTTATTTTGCAGTGGGTGTATCACAGTTATTGCCATATACAGAAAATTCTGACTGACATTTCCAGAGCTTTTTGGTGACAGAGTAAGTAAAGTAGTATATTACCTCTTTCTATGACTGCCAGGTGAATAACCCAACACAACTACCTAATATCTTGAGAGAAGGCCTTACTATTTTGGAGAGCCTTTCCCCCCCATTTCACATCCCCACAGCACTGCCCTTTATTCCTCTCCTCTGAGTTTATCTCCCTAATTTAAATTCTAACTTCAAATATATCAGTTGACTAATACTAAAGTTAACTTCCAAAAGGAGTCCATTTAAATACCTTCCTTCTATACTTAATGATACAGATTTAAGGTCGAATATTTGTCATTTTTTAATGGAAATAGCTAGGAAGCATTAAAAAATAGAGTGAACAATTGACATTGAAATATTTAGTAAACAAAATCATTTCAGTTATTTCTGTCCTACCACCTAACCTATTTGCCATAACCTATGAATTTGGCCAAAATGCAGGAAGTCTAATTCAAGCTGACATTCAAAGGTTATTCTCATTAATGTCTAAATTTTCGTGTTGAGTTCCTGCTACTGTATTACAATTCCGATTTCCATATCAAATTTATTAAGTTTTCTTTACTGTTAAAATCCATCATTGGCCCAGGAATATACAGTAGAACCAATAATGTCTATTGATGTTTAATATGCCTAACTTTGTTGTAAATTCAGTTTTTAAAAACAAGGTCTTTGCCAGCCCTTTTATTTATAGGCAATAGACTATACTCAAGAGGATCTTACCTAACAATTTAGAATTATGATTACAAAATGTAAAAAGCCTGTTGTGGGCCAATTCTTCTTTAACATTAGCCAGAAGATGAACTTTGCCCAAAGAATTCTTTGGAAATATAGTATATTAATGACCCAATGGAATAAACTCTTGACCATCAAAAAGCACTGAGTTTGAAAAATTGCTTTTTCTTAACCTAACCCTGCTTTATACAACATAAACATTCATTACTGCTGAAATATGCTGCATCTCTAATTTCATTTTCACAAAACTTCAACACACCACTGCAGAATCCCGATTAATTTTCTCAGTAAATAACTATGGCATTACCATTATTAGTGTTCACTGGAAGTCCCTATTTAGAAGAACAGGGAAATTACTACACAGTATTCCCCACCCCCAGCAAACACATAAAAACACAAGTACACACACACCCATAGATAATAAAACACTGGAAAATGATAAGAATATTCAAGAAAATGCTTTATTTTTAGCTGTGGTTCAGCTATTCAGCTAACTTTATCTACTGGTATATTATTCCATTATTTTTAAAACCTAGGAAAATATTAGCAATTGAATATTATGAGGAAAAATGTCAACCTAATTATGAAATGAAATTAAGCTATCAAGCAATGGAATACTGTGAATCATTAACCTTAAATTCTGTATTACATGGAAGCAGAGAGCAGATTCCAGATAAAAGGCTCAGACTGTATACTGTGAAATATTTTACTTTCACCTGCTCCTAGATTCTGTGGGTTTCTTTTCTATTTCTTTTTCTTTCCTTAATAACTCAAATTTTCAATTACTAGAATTTCATTCCCATTCACTTGCTATTAAGCTAGCATTGCCTGTGGGATCTAGAAATTGAATTGATGAAGTATAACCAACCTTTTTATAGAGAAGGGCCATTTCTAAAATCCTCTAAACCCTCCTAAGCTTTGAAATTCTTGGTGTTGTGTTGTGGAATCCATTAATGTTGGAGAGGGAAAGTGACAAAAGATAGTAATGCAAGACTCTGCGTACCTATGCTTCAAGCCATGAGTCATGATGCTGTCAAATGGATGGGTATTACAATTTGCTAGGTGATGGTAATTAACTAGTCTAGACTCCTTTCAAAAACTACTAAGCTACTTAGTGAATGTTTCTTAGAAGCTATACAAACTTCATAGATCAGATAACTGAACAAAATACTGGCATATAGAAAAATATTTTTGGAGTGCCTACTATGAGTCAGGAAATATATTAGGCACAGGGGATAACACCGTGAATACAATAATTATTGCTCCTTCTCTTATGGAACTTACTTATATCTGTGGCAAAGAAATTTTGGGCAAGTAATCAAACTGAATGAATTAATGAATGGCAGTAACTGCAAAAGTCAATGGTCACGTCCTTTATATTTCAATAATTTTTATAGTTTTCTATATATGGATCCTGCATATTTTGGTTAGGGTTATTCCTAGAAATTTTATGGTGTGTATGTTGCTATTATTCAGAGATTTTTTTTTTTTTTTTTTACTATATCTTAAGTTTCTTACTGGGATATTGATATTTTTCAATATTTTTCTCATATTTCATAGCCTTACTGATTTCTAAGAGGATTTTATGTGGTATTTTGGGGTTTTCTAAGAAAGAAATATTCTCTGCAGTTAATAACCATTTTCCCCTTTTCCTCTCCAGCAGTTAGTCCATTACTTCTGATTTATGTCTTATTCCACTAGCCAGAAATTCTAGAAAAATGTTAAATAGATTGGGAATTCCGTTCCCCCGTGATTTTAATAAGAGTTCTGGTTTTATAATTATTATTATATGATGTGATCTGTCTTAGATATCCTTTCTTTATGAAAAGGAAGTTTCCTTCCTTCCTTTTTTTCCTTAGGATTTTGTCTGTTAGGAATGGTGTTTTGTTTTGGTTTTTTTCAACTTCTTAATTATGACTTCCTTCTCAGTTGGCTAGAATATGATTTTAAGTAATTTTTTTCAAAAAGGCCATTTGATGCTATAGTTTTAAAATTCTTGAATGAGAATTCCACTGCCATCACACATAAACATCTAGGAGGGCATACAATTCTTAGGTTACAACGTTTCTCCTTAAAATGCTATAGACAGGTAGGAATGCAAAATTGAACAGCCACTTTAGGTAGTGTTTTTGGCAGTTCATTAAAAAGTTAAATATACATCTACCATATAACCCTGCTATCCCACTCCGAGGTGTCTTCCTAAGACAAAAAGAAATTTACATTCACATAAAACCCTATAAACAAATGTTTATGGCAGCTTTATTCACAATAGCCCCAAACTGTAAACAGCCCAGATGCCCTTAAACTATTTCATACAATAAAATATAACTCAGCCATAAGAAGGAGCAAACTGTTGGTTCACACAACAACTTGGGAGAATTTTCAATGCATTTTCCTAAGTGAAAGAAGACTGAATCAAGTGGCTATATGCTGTGTGATTCCATTTTACACGACAGACACTCCTAAAAAAGCAAAAGTACAGAGAAGAAAACAGATCAGTGCTTTCCAGGGGTTAGGAATAGGAGGAGAGATTATCCATAAAGGGGTAACTCTTGTTTTGGGGGTTGATGAAATTGTACTGCAGGGAACTCTAGTGGTCAACACATGACTCTCTGCATTTGTCAAAATACATAGAACTGTACACCACAAAGAGTGAATTTTATTATATGATAACAACAACAACAAAATCAACTAGGATGTGGGGGGAATATGAAATACAGACTGTGACATGGGAATCACACAATATTACGAATGAATTACATAACTACACTAAAGCGGGTGGACAAGAAAGGAGCCAAGCTAAGAAACTCTGGAAAGCAGCGTTTTAACTGACTGTTTTAAGACTAAAGACAAAAGAGCTGTTCACAAACACTGTCCTCTAGTTGGTAATTTGTTTCTAACAGAGGGATTAAGAAATGTAAAACTACTCTCTTAGATTAAAAAATTTTTTTTAGATTTTTAAAGTATTTTTAGATGCTTTTAAAGATATTTTTACTTATGTTTATATAGTAGGGTTATCAGATAAATTATAGAAAATGGGAGTCATGTTTCTTACTGTAAGAGAAAGAAGTTACAAATAAGGGAAGAAAGCTAGAATGAGCCCTGTCATGTTGGATTAAAATTGGAGATATCAATATGAACTTATTCTTTTAATATATTTACATATAAATGATACAGAAATAAATTTTGATGTGTTTGTATGCATGAGTTAGTATCTACACATGTGTTTCCTAGCTCTATCCACTGAAAGGAGTTAGAAGGTACCCCAGTAGCGATGAACAGCTGGCACCTAAATCTTAGTTTATAAATTCCACTCTGCTACGCAAAAGACGGACTCCTCAGAGAAACAGCTACTTCTAGGGCTAGGGCAGGGAAAACACAATATGAGCCTGGTACATCAGAAAGTAAGGCGGTTAGGGACTTCCCTGGTGGCTCAGTGGTTAAGAATCTGCCTGCCCCACCATCACCCGGATACCAAAACCAGACAAAGATACTACAAATAAAGAAAGTTACAGACCAGTATCACTGACAAATATAGATGCAAAAATCCTCAACAAAATACTAGCAAACAGAATCCAACAACACATTAAAAGGATCATACACCATGATCAAATGGGATTTATCCCAGGGATGCAAGGATCCTTCAATATATGCAAATCAATCAATGTGATACACCATATTAACAAATTGAAGAATAAAAACCATATGATCGGGCTTCCCTGGTGGTGCAGTGGTTGAGAATCCGCCTGCCAATACAGGGGACACGGGTTCGAGCCCTGGTCTGGGAAGATCCCACATGCCGCAGAGCAACTGGGCCAGTGAGCCACAGTTACTGAGCCTGCGCGTCTGGAGCCTGTGCTCCGCAGCAAGAGAGGCTGCGATAGTGAGAGGCCTGCGCACCGCGATGAAGAGTGGCCCCCGCTCGCCGCAACTAGAGAAAGCCCTGGCACAGAAACGAAGACCCAACACAGCCAAAAATAAATAAATTAATTAATTAATTTTTTTTAAAAAACATAAAAAAAAACCATATGATCATCTCAATAGATGCAGAAAAAGCTTTTGACAAAATTCAACACCCATTTATGATAAAAACTCTCCAGAAAGTGGGCATAGAGGGAACCTACCGCAACATAATAAAGGTGATATATGACAAACCCACAGCAAACATCACTCTCAATGGTGAAAAATGAAAGCATTTCCTCTAAGACCAGGAACAAGACAAGGATGTCCACTCTCACCACTATTATTCAACATAGTTTTGGAAGTCCTAGCCACAGCAATCAGAGAAGAAAAAGAAATAAAAGGAATCCAAATCGGAATAGAAGAAGTAAAACTGTCACTGTTTGCAGATGACATGATCCTATACATAGAGAATCCTAAAGATGCCACCAGAAAACTACTAGAGCTAATCAATGAATTTGGTAAAGTTGCAGGATACAAAATTAATGTACAGAAGTCTCTTGCATTCCTATACACTAATGATGAAAAATCTGAAAGAGAAATTATGGAAACACTCCCATTTACCATTGCAACAAAAAGAATAAAATACCTAGGAATAAACCTACCTAAGGAAACAAAAGACCTGTATGCAGAAAACTATAAGACACTGATGAAAGAAATTAAAGATGATACCAACAGATGGAGAGGTATACCATGTTCTTGGATTGGAAGAATCAATATTGTGAAAATGACTATACTACCCAAAGCAATCTACAGATTCAATGCAATCCCTATCAAATTACCAATGGCATTTTTTACAGAACTAGAACAAATCATCTTAAAATTTGTATGGAGACACAAAAGACCCCGAATAGCCAAAGCAGTCTTGAGGGAAAAAAACGGAGCTGGAGGAATCAGCCTCCCTGACTTCAGACTATACTACAAAGCTACAGTAATCAAGACAATATGGTACTGGCACAAAAACTGAAACATAGATCAATGGAACAAGATAGAAAGCCCAGGGATAAACCCACACACCTATGGTCAACTAATCTATGACAAAGGAGGCAAAGATATACAATGGAGAAAAGACAGTCTCTTCAATAAGTGGTGCTGGGAAAACTGGACAGCTACATGTAAAAGAATGAAATTAGAACACTCCTTAACACCATACACAAAAATAAACTCAAAAAGGATTTGAGACCTAAATGTAAGACCGGACACTATAAAACTCTTAGAGGAAAACATAGGAAGAACACTCTTTGACATAAATCACAGCAAGATCTTTTTTGATCCACCTCCTAGAGTAATGGAAATAAGAAGAAAAATAAACAAATGGGACCTAATGAAACTTAAAAGCTTTTGCACAGCAAAGGAAACAAGACGAAAAGACAACCCTCAATGGGAGAAAATATTCACAAATGAATCAGCGGACAAAGGATTAATCTCCAAAATATATAAACAGCTCATGCAGCTCAATATTAAAGAAACAAACAACCCAATCCAAAAATGGGCAGAAGACCTAAATAGACATATGTCTAAAGAAGACATACAGATGGCCAAGAAGCACATGAAAAGCTGCTCAACATCACTAATTATTAGAGAAATGCAAATCAAAACTACAATGAGGTATCACCTCACACCAGTTAGAATGGGCATCATCAGAAAATCTACAAACACCAAATGCTGGAGAGGGTGTGGAGAAAAGGGAACCCTCTTGCACTGTTGGTGGGAATGTAAATTGATACAGCCACTATGGAGAACAGTATGGAGGTTCCTTAAAAAACTAAAACTAGAATTACCATATGACCCAGCAAACCCACTACTGGGCATATACCCAGAGAAAACCATAATTCAAAAAGACACATGTGCCCCAATGTTCACTGCAGCACTATTTACAATAGCCAGGTCATGGAAGCAACCTAAATGTCCATCGACAGACGAATGGGTAAAGAAGTTGTCGTACATATATACAATGGAATATTACTCAGCCATAAAAAAGAACAAAATTGAGTCATTTGTTGAGACGTGGATGGATCTAGAGACTGTCATACAGAGTGAAGTAAGTCAGAAAGAGAAAAACAAATATCGTATATTAATGCATGTATGTGGAACCTAGAAAAATGGTACAGATGAACCGGTTTGCAGGGCAGAAGTTGAGACACAGATGTAGAGAATAAACGTATGGACACCAAGGGGGGAAAACTGCAGTGGGGTGGGAATGGTGGTGTTTGAATTGGGCGATTGGGATTGACATGTGTACACTGATGTGTATAAAATTGATGACTAATAAGAACCTGCAGTATAAAAAAACAAAAACAAACAAAAAACTAATACTAAACTTTCTTTGGGTTATTTGTATGGAAATATGTTAATATAAATGTTTCAGACATTACATGAAATTTCTAAAAATCTTATATGTTCTGGTATAGTGTTATAAGTCATAATTCTAGTTATTACTTCAAAATATATATCTCAGAAATAAAAAAAAAAAGAAGGTGGTAAAGAAGGTAAAATGAGCAAATCATAAATAAAGCCAGCTATTTCAAAAACAAAAAACAAAACAAAAAACAAAACAAAACAAACAAACAAAAAAAGAATCTGCCTGCCAATGCAGGGGACACGGTTTCGATCCCTGGTTTGGGAAGATCCCCTATGCTGCGGAGCAACTAACCCCGTGCACCACAACTAATGAGCCTGTGCTGTGGAGCCCGCGTGCCACAACTACTGAAGCCTGTATGCCTAGAGCCAGTGCTCCGCAACAAGAGAAGCCACTGCAATGAGAAGCCCACGCACCGAAATGAAGAGTAGCCCCTCATTCGCCGCAACTAGAGAAAGCCTGCGTGCAGCAACAAAGACCCAATGCAGCCTAAAATAAATAAATAACAAAATTAAAAAAAAAAAAAGAAAGTAAGGAGGTTAAAAAAAAAAAGATGGGACTATATAAAAAAGGCTTAGGAGCCAGCCTGGAAAAGTTAATTGACAAAGTTGGAACAGCTTGAGCAACAAAATAAATAATGATTGCATTACATTATAACCAAATAATAAAATAAATATTCATGAATCCATACTAATATAAATAAGTAAATAAATAGGGGGATATGTGACAACTCTTACTCAAATAACAATTCTAAATAATATATACAAAGGAATAAGAGAAATAGAAATCACTATTAAAACACCATGGCAATATTGCCACACAATGGATACTAAAATTAGTAGGTAAAAGTTTATGTAAAAATTGGATATTTGCATAAAGTCAAAGTATCTCCCTCAAATATTTAGTAATTACAAAGGAAAAAGAGTAACAACATTAGAGAATCCTAACAAACACCAGCTTAACTAAGTGAGCAAGAGTAACATCACCAGTAATAAGACTTACTGATGTTATTTAATCCCTGATATAAGACACTGAGAAGGGCCCATTGCCTCTATGGTTTCCTTACCAATAATGCACAACCTTAATCTAACGAGAAAGCATCAGACAAACAAATTGAGGCACAGTCTACAAAAATAACTGACGCGTACCCTTCAAAAGTGTCAAGGTCATGAAAGACAAAGACTCAAGAACTGGCATAGATTGGAGGAGACTAAGGAGCCATGACAACTAAATGCAATGTGGGATCCCGGAACAACAAAAGGACAGTGGTAGAAAAAAGTTCTGTACTTTAGTTAAGAGTAGTATCCTAAGGTTGATTTCTTAGTTTTGATAAGTGTTTTTTGGTTATGTAAGATGTTAAACATAAGGGGAATCTGGGTGAATGGTAAATGAGAAATCTATGTACTATTTTTGTCACCTTTCTGTTAAGTCAAAGATGGCACTAAAAAAATGCTGTAGATGTGCCATCATCTCATAGCACTTAATGCTTCAGAGAAGTTTAAGCCCAGCCTAATTTTGTCCCTTTTTAGGTAACCTGCTTTATTTTTTCCTTCCTGGATGCTTTAAATCTGTTTTCCTCTTTCTTAAAATTAACTACATATAAAAATTAATTTGATTTTCTTTAGTACCAACTTAAATCCTTTTACTTTTTTCCAAATCTTATCCACTTCCGTTGTTACTTTGGCCTCTTGTTATTGCATCTCATTGTTTCTCTTTCTTGCATTACATATTGTAACCTACGGGTTTCCACAGTTTGTTCAGAGGCTTGCCTTATATCCTATGGAGGATACTACAGAGTGTTCTAACCTTTTTGTCTGATCCCCATATTAAGCATGTTTCTGTGTGTTTGTTTGTTTGTTTTTCAGAGTGATTTTCACATTCCCTCAAGCTGGAGCATATTTTCACAAGCACTATTTGGGTTCTTTGGATCATTCATCTTTAAAGTAAGAGAACTCTATCTAGACCACTTCCATTATCTTGTGATTCATGGAAAACCATTGACAACAGGATTACTGACTGATCTTGTTTTTATCAGTTTTAGTGTTTTTATAGTTATTTCATTGGGTGGTTGTAAGAGGTTTTACTAGGGGGTGTTAGGTAGCACGCACTTTAAATCAAGCTACCTATTCAAAATGTCGGCATTTTTGAATTACTAATTTTAGCAGTATCTCCCAAGATATTTCTGTTGAAGAATAATATTTGTACTGTGAGAGTTATATCTGGAACTCCTGTACTCCAGAATCAAAAACAAAAATGTGAAGCAATAGTTTCTATTTCACAGGCTAATTAAAGCAAGAGATTTGGTATTTCTTTACAAAAAGAATGATGAAGGTAGATAGTGGCCTGGAAACCAGTGAAGCTGATTGCAAAATGAATATTTAAAAGCCCCTCTGATTTAATGTGCTCTTGTTTCCATTCCCTTTATTCTTTACAAAGACAAAGAGTCCTCTGTAAATATTGCTTTAAGGATTATCAGGCTTCAATTTTCAATTTTGTCCGAAGGCCATAATTTAAACCATAATATTGGCTTTACAAATGTAAACAGTGATTGAACCTCTTTCCTTTAGCTAATAGAAATGCCAATGAAATTAGAGTCAATTAAATAATTGCTTTATTAACCTAATGTATTACTGCTGTAAGACGTGCTGTGGCTCATCCCGTCAGGAGGGGAGCTAGGAGAGAACAAAACTACATCAACATAAAGACAATGGAAACCAGCATTTTGTAAAAACTTGATCCAATAAAAAGAATAAAACATTTATTGAAATGTTGATATATCAATTTCATTCTTTATAGTTTAACCATGACCGAAGATGGAAAAATCCTAAGAGATTTTAAAGGTTAAAGATCTTTCAGAATATGTTAAATGTCCCCTCTTCTGCCAAGTTTTCTCTGTCCACCTCTGTCTCCAGACTCCTCCTCTGCTTCTCTCAGGCAAGATATCTCACCTTTTCCTTTATGGTAATACAGAGGTATGTGATTACTGACTTCTAGTGTTATATACCTTGAGAGATGATTTGCAATTATTTTTTAAACTTCTGTATCCCCTACCATGTGGTCCCCTGCCTTTTTGAGGACTGAATTTATTATCTCAATAATTTCAGAACCTAGTGAAGTATTATACCTGGTAATACCACTAAGCAAATACTTGAGGAATGAATGAGTAAATAGGTAGGTAGCACTGTGGTATCTCTAGGAAGGTGCAGAGCAGGTTCTCAGTAGTTAAAGCCCTTCTTGTAGCTCACCTTTCTCCTGCTCTGCCCCAAATGTTCTTGTATACCTGAGCACAGAACAGCAAGAGGAGAATTTTGTGGGTCTTTTTTTTTCTGATCCAGTTTCAGACTACACCAAAAGTATGGCCAGAGTTGGCTACTTTGGAAAGGTGTATGGATGTTAATGATGGAAGGATGGATGAAAGGATGGAAGGAAGGAAGCAGGGGTGCAAAGAAGGATGACCATGTATTGGGTGCTATGTTATCCCTTCCATATATATTATCTAATTTAATCCTAAAACAACTATTCAGAGTAAATATTATTATCCCTATTTTTACAATTAAGGAAACTGGGACTTTTAAATGTACTTTGTACCAGGCCACACAGCTGTCCAGTGGCCAAGCTAGAATTTAAATTTCAGTTGGCTCATTCAAAACTCAGTGCTTTTCTTAGAATATGGGAATTAAGGAAGTTTTAGTTCTACAAAACTGTAATGACCCATTCTGTGAGTATCCTAAACTTGATGCAGTTTTATTTTTCAGCTTTGAACAATAGGATTCAGAAATACTTGCCTATCATTTCTATCATACTTAGTTTCGTTTGGTAGTCATTCATCTGTTGGACATTTACTAAGCCCAAGCACCCAGCTGAACACTTGGAACACAAGTATGCCTAGGACACAGTCCCTGGACTCAAGTTCCTTTGCCCTTTTCTTAGAAGAATTCTCATTCTGGAAAGCCAACCTACTTGCCATCCCATTTGTGGTTTCTTTACTTTCTCTTCTGCCTTTTAACAAATTCCCTAGCCACAAAAACATACACCTCATACTCCTTATATTAGAATATTTTATCTGCTTTCTGTTCTTAGTCTAAAAGGAAGGCTCCTGTCTTCTCCAAGGTCAACAAAAATCTCCTATTGTTTATACATGAAAATATTTAAGAAAGTTAGGTACAGATTTTGTACTATTATCATGTAAGTTATATTAACGGGGAGTGAAATTGATTTTACAAACTACTTATATATGTACATATATACATGTACATATATATGCATATAGTCTTTAGAAAGTATTAGACTCTAAACGTTCAACTCAGAGGAAACTTAATCTTTACTATCTCTTTAAGTCATCATTTTATCTTAAGTTTGTACCTTCTGTATTTTGTCTATGAAGAATCTACAACTCAGAATGACTTCCAAAGCATCTGCTCAAAGTATTGGCATAGAAAAGGGATTAGGACTTAAAATTAGAAAACATGAGCTTCAGTCCTATCATTCACCATCAAGTCACTTAATCTTTCTGTATCTTCTCTAACCTGGAAAATGGAAATAATAACAGTAGTAGTAGCTACCTTATAACATTATTTGGAGGATCAAATGATATTATTAAATGAAGGGTTGCAGAGCACTATACAAATGTGTTACAGATCCATAATCCCTTATCTGAAACCACTGAGGTCATTTTCAGAATTCAGACCTGTTTTTAGATTTTAAAAAGGTAATACAATACACATTCTTTTTATTAGGAAGCATTCCCAACAGGGTCTAGGGCAGTACCCTATAACCCAATATATTAATATATTTGCAGCAAAACATATAAACATTCATTTTAAGTGGGATAAATTAAGACTATAAACTTACAAAGACTTTCAGCTTAAGAGCTTTCTGTAGTTCAGAATTGCAGATAAAGAATTGTGGGTCTCTGTTTTATCTGCATATAAGTTTAGGCCATTTAAAATTTTTAAAAAACTCTATGTAACTTTTAATGATTAGGATTGATTTCATTTAGTATAGTACAGATAATTCATACTTTCACTTTTATGGTTTTCTTTCCTTACTGGTATATCAATGCCAATATTTATTGACCTTCATAAAGTAGTGAATACTATTTACATTTGGAAGAAGAGAAGAGGTAAGAGGAGATCTTTCAGAACAATAAATGATAGTGATGTTCAGGTAAGCAAGGAATGAGTGACAACAAATAAGTCAATCTGCAGGTGTTTATGTTATTTATGGGATATAAAATAAGAGAGAAAATGTATGTGAAAAGTACATTGTAAAGTTAGGAATACTATATACTATGTGCCCTGCATTGTACTTGACATTATGGGGAAACAAATTCAACATAGGATCTGGTCTCTGCCCTTGGGGACCGTACAATCCAGCACAGAGATAGAGCTAATGTGTAAAAATGAAGGGAGTTATTGAGAGCTAAGCATTCTCCATTCATTAGAAATTGGTATGGATAGAAGCTGACAGAAAAGGTTTTGTGAAGGAAGTAGTACTTGAAGGACGCCTTCAGTTCCGATAGAGTAAAGATGATTGAGCAACAATGTCATATCAAGCAAAGACATGAGGGTAGGAACATGTGTTCCAGAGGCAGAAAAGGGCCAGTGTGTATAGAGCAACAAATGAATCTTAAGTCATGTAGTATAGCCATTTGTGGAGGGATTTAAAAGCCTAGTGGGAGTAGTTTGGAATTGATGGGCCACGCAGTAGGAAATCCCTGCAAGTTCTTGTGCTAAGGAATGAAATCCTGAATTTGGACAAGCTTAGTTTGACAGTGAAATATAAAAGTGAATCATATTTGGGAAAGACTGGAAACAAAGAGGTTGTTGAAATAATCCATGCAGGCATGTAATAAGGATAAGACGGGTGTGAGGAAGGGGAGGGTTGGACTGGCTAGAGAGTTGCTGAATAAGAAGAAGAAAAGGTAAATTTGAAATATCTGGTTAGAGGGCATGGAGACAAGCAATAAAGAAAACTGGCATTTTTCACCAATTCAGATTCAGACTGGCAAGCCAGTTGATGCAGTTAGGGACAGACAGTGGAAAGAGGAGTCTACTGGGGGTATGGGAGGGGAGGAGAAGATGAAAAACAAAGAAAACTGAGATCAGAGAGTTATTTTTTAAAAAGCAAATTACAGAACCTAAACTCCCTCATATTCTTCACTGATAATTTTGTCAGTGATGATTAATGTTCAGAAATGATGGTGACTCCAAGTCATCACAACATTCTCAATCATAAAAAAAAAAACCCCACAAATCTAGCACAATGTACACCAAGATAATAAGACAGAACACTTTTATAACACATTTTATAAAGACTGTCACCAAGTGTTGAAACAAAAACCTGAAGAGTTACCCAGAGTTAACTTAGGGTTATTCAGAAAAATGCAAATTAACTAGAACATGCTATTCCAAAGCACGAATGAGATAGTCATAGAACCCTGGAATGGGAAGAGACTTTGAGGCATTGATTTTAATTTGCAAGTGTTCAGACCTCTCTAATTGATTAAGAGTTTATACCTAATTATCAGAAAACTCTTCCTTATATCATACTGATATCTCTTTAACTCATATCCATTAGTAAAAATCACACTCTGAAACAACTCAAAACAAGACCATCTCCTGTGGTAGGTAAGTGACTGCCTAGAGCCAGAGGTGGGAAATGTATTGAGAGCAAAGAGAACTTTTTAGGATGAGGGAACTCTTCTGTATCTTGATTGTAGAGGTACAAACTATTTAATTCAATTGACTTGTATGAAATTACCAAAATTCATTAAATTGTACACTTAGAATTTCAAACAAAGACTATCTTCCATATTAGGTAAGAGCCCTTCAAGTATTTGAAAACAAATATACTTTTCTTTATTAATTGTACTTATATATTTGGATATTTAAGATGCAAATACTTGATCCAGAATATGTTAATTTGCTCAGCATGGAATGACTAGCAGGACTTTTTTTTTTTTTAAAGAAAACAATTACTAAAAAACTTAAATATAATAAATAGGAAACAAAATATAAAATAAGCAGATAATTTGATAGTTATTTGTATAACATCTCTTAGGTCACAATCAGTAATTTAAGAAGATTATCTTCAATAGATTGTCTGCTTCATTCCAAGGTCCTAGAAATGCTCAATTTTCTGTAATTTAGCATTAGTTTGGAAAATACAGTGTTGAAGATAAAAGACACTTTATGAAAGAGTGAATGGAAGCCCAAAAGAAGCAATAAATTGGGCATTTGTATAACCATAGTGGAAAGGCGCCATTTTGGTTAATATATTAACTTGCATTCAGTAGATGTTTCTGTCCCTACAACCTTTGACATTCTATTAGTAATATTAGTAGTTTCATATCAGGTTGATTAAATTGACCACTAAGGTGGGTGAGGTTGGTAGAAAGGCAGACAAAAGAACATACTTGTTAGTTGCCCTGAAAATTTTAAAAGTATCAAAATGACATTGACCTTTCCAATGAGCATGATTTATAATCACATTTAATTGCATGTTTCCCACCAATCACCTTCATTTCCATTATCCAGTAGTTATGTGGCATTATTACAATCTAAAAAACAAAGAAAGAAACAAAAATCACAGAATAACTGCTTTATGTTTGTATCTTTTGATACCGAAACCCAGAGCAGTGTTTTCATGATAAAGGAGACTGAATCACTTCTAAAACTTTTAGCCAGCTTTGGGCCTCCTTTGGCCTATTCTGAAAAAGAAAAGATCTAAGTAGTAAAATGACTAATACGTTTATTAGTCACTTACAGACCTTTTGACTAAACATTATTTATAATTCTGTAGTTGAGGAAAAACTAGATGTACAAATCATTAAAGGTGAAAGGATACGGTATAGATAAAAGACCTCATTTGAACTATACCATTTGAATTCTTGAGAAACTCCACATGTAAAAATTATTTTAGGAATGCCCTTTATTGAAGTGTTACCTATATACAGTAATATTAATGAATTTTAAATGAACAGTTTAATGAATTTTGGCAGTTTCATACAATTAAATTGAATTAAATGGTTTGAACCACCACAATCAGAAAAAGAGGAGTTCCCTCATCCTAAAAAGTTTTCTCATGCCGCTTTGCTCTCAATAAAATTTCCCAACTCTGGCTCTAGGCAGTCACTTGATCCACTTTGTGTCATTATAGTTCTGCTTTTTCTAGAATTTCATATTATTGGAATCATATAGTACCTGGACTTTAGTTTTTAATTCTTACGCATAGCAAATTTTTGAAATTCATTCATGTTTTTGAGTTATTAATATTTTGTTCCTTTTTATTGCTGAGTAGTATTTCATTGTAGAGATATACCACAGTTTATCCATTTCACAGTTGATGGATATTTGGGTTGCCTCCCTTTTTGCTGTTATGAATAATGCCGCTATGAACATTTGCAACCATATCTTTGTGTGGACGTGTGTTTTTACCTCACTAGGAGTGAATTGCTGGGTACAGTGATAAATATAGGTTTAACCCAATGAAGTACTATCAGACTGTTTTCCAAAGCAGCCGTACCATTTTTCATTCCTAACAGCAATGTATGGAAGTTCCAGTTGATTTACAGTGTTGGGTTAGTTTTAGGTATACAGCAAAATGATTCAGTTATACATAAATATGTCTATTCTTTTTCAGATTCTTTTCCCTTATAGGTTATTATAAAATATTGAGTATAGTTCCCTGTGCTATACAGTAAGTCCTAGTTGGTTATCTATAATAGTTTCTATATAGTAGTGTGTATATGTTAATCCCAAGCTCCTAATTTATCCCTCCCTGACCTTTCCCCTTTGGTGACCATAAGTTTGTTTTCTATGTCTGTGGATCTATTTCTGTTTTGTAAATAAGTTCATTTATATCATTATTATTTTTTTTTTAGATTCCACATATAAGTGATATCATGTGATATTTGTCTTTATTTGTCTTTTGCTGTCTGGCTTACTTCACTTAGTATGAAAATTCTATGTCCATCCATGTTGTTGCAAATGGCATTATTTCATTCTTTTTTATGGCTGAGTAATATTCCATTATACACACACACACACACACACACACACACACACACACACACACACACCACACCTTCTTTATCCATTCACGTGTCGATGGTCACTTAGGTTGCTTCCATGTCTTGGTTATTGTAAATAGTGCTGCTATGAACATTAGGGTGTGTGTATCTTTCCAAATTAAAGCTTTTTGTCTTTTCTGGATATATGCCCAGGAGTGGGATCCCCCGATCATATAATTCTAATTTTAGTTTTTTAAGGAACCTCCATACTGTTCTCCATAGCGGCTGTACCAATTTACATTCTTACCAATGGTGTAGGTTGGTTCCTTTTTCTCCACACCCTCCACACCTTTTTCATGATGGCTATTCTGACTGGTGTGAGGTGATACCTCACTGTAGTTTTGATTTGCATTTCTCTAACAATTAGTGATGTTGAGCATCTTTTCATGTACCTGTTGGCCATCTATATGTCTTTTTTGGAGAAATGTCTATTTAGATCTTCTGCTCATTTTTTGACTAGATTGTTTGTTTGTTTGTTTATATTGAGCTGTATGAACTATTTGTATGTTTTGGAAATTAAGCCCTTCTTGGTGGCGTCATTTGCAAATATTTTCTCCCAGTCCATAGGTTGTCTTTTAGTTTTGTTTATGCAAGAAGAAGTAAAACTATCACTGTTAGCAGATGACATGAGACTATATATAGAAAATCCTAAAGACACTACCAGAAAACTAATAGAGCTCATCAATGAATTCAGTAAAGTTGCAGGATACAAAAGTAATACACAGAAATCTGTTGCATTTCTACTAACAGCAAAAGATCAGAAAGAGAAATTAAGGAAACAATCCCATTAATCATCACATCAAAAAGAATAAAATATCTAGGAATAAACCTATTTAAGGAGTCAAAAGACCTGTACTCCAAAAACTATAACATGCTGATGAAGAAATTGAAGATGACACAAACACATGGAAAGATATACTGTGTTCTTGGATTGGAAAAATCAATATTGTCAAAATGACTATACTACCCAAGGAAATATACAGATTCAGTGCAATCCTTGTCAAACTACCAATGCCATTTTTCACAGAACAGAGCAAAAATTTTGAAAATCTGTATTGAAATACAAAAGACCCTGAATAGCCAAAGCAACCTTGAGAGAGAAAAATGGAGCTGTAGGAATTAAGCTCTCTGACTTCAGACTATACTACAAAGCTACAGTAATCAAAACAGTATGTTACTGGCACAAAAACAGACATATAGATCAATAGAACATGATAGAAAGCCCAGAAATAAACTCACACACCTATGGTCAATTAACCTACGACAAAGGAGGCAAGAATATACAATGGAGAAAAGACAATCTCTTCAGTAAGTGGTGCTGGGAAAACTGGACAGCTACATGTAAAAGAATGAAATTAGAACATTCTCTAACTCCATACACAAAAGTAAACTCAAAATGGATTAAAGACCTAAATGTAAGACTGGATACTATAAAACTCTTAGAGGAAAACATAGGCAGAATACTCTTTGATATAAATTGCAGCAATATCTTTTTGGATCCACCTTTTACAGTAATGAAAATAAAAACAAAAATAAACCAATGGGGCCTAATTAGTCTTAAAAGCTTTTACACAGCAAAGGAAACCATAAACAAAATGAAAAGACAACCCACAGAATGGGAGAAAATATTTGCAAACGAAGTGACTGACAAGGGATTAATCTCCAAAATATACAAACAGCTCGTGTAGCTCAATATCAAACAAAAAACAACCCAATCAAAAAAATACGTAGAAGATCTAAATAGACATTTCTCCAGAGAAGATATACAGATGGCCAAAAAGCACGAGAAAAGATGCTCAACATCGCTAATTATTAGAGAAATGCAAATCAAAACTACAATGAGGTATCACCTCACATTGGTCAGAATGGCCATCATCAAAAAGTCTACAAACAATAAACGCTGGAGAGGGTGTGGAGAAAAGGGAACCCACCTACGCTTTTGGTGGGAATGTAAATTGATACAACCACTATGGAGAACAGTATGGAGATTCCTTAAAAAACTAAGACTAGAACTACCATATGACCCTGCAATCCCATGCCTGGGCATATATCTGGAGAAAACCATAATTTGAAAAGACACATGCACACCAGTGTTCATTGCAGCACTCTTTACAATAGCCAAGACATGGAAGCAACCTAACTGTCCAATGACAAAGGAATGGATAAAGAAGATGTGGTACATGTATACAATGGAATATTACTCAGCCATAAAAAAAAGAATGAAATTATGCCATTTGCAGCAACACGGATGGACCTAGACATTATCACACTAAATGAAGTAAGTCAGAAAGAGAAAGACAAATATCATATGATATCACTTATATGTGGAATCTCAAAAAAATTATACAAATGAACTTATTTACAAAACAGAAACAGACTCACAGACTTGGAAAGCAAACTTATGGTTACCAAAGGGGAAATGTGGGGGGGACATAAATTAGGAGTTTGGGATTAACATATACACACTACTATATATAAAACAGATAATCAACAAGGACCTACTGTATAGCACAGGGAGCTCTAGTCAATATTCTGTTATTATCCTATATGGGAAAAGAATCTGCAAAAGAATGGATATATGTACACGTATAACTGAATCACTTTGCTGTACACCTTTGTCTTTTTCTTACTGAGTTGTAAGAGTTCTTTATGTATTCTAGATTCAAGCTCTTTGTCAGAAATATTCTGTGAAAATTTCCCTCCAACCTTGGCATGGATTTCTGTTTTCTTAACTTTGTCTTTTGGAAGACAAAATTTTTAATCTCGATGAGAATCCATTTTAAACTTTATTTCTTCTTTTACAGTTTGTGCTTTTTATGTCCTATTTAATTTTTGTCCAACGTTTTACCTAATCTGGTATCTCAAATATTATCTCTCCTGTATTTTTCTTTAGAAGTTTAATAGTTTAGCTTCTCATATTTAAGCCTAGTACTAATTTTGAGCTAATCTTTGTGGAAGTTTTGAGGTAAGGATCAAGGCTAATATTTTTCCCCACACAGATATCCAACTATTCTAGTACTATTTGTTGAAAAGACTGTTTTTTTTTCTCTATTGAGAAAAAATAAATAAATTGATCATGTAATTGTGAATTATTTTAAATAGAGGTTTTAAAAATTTTCATTGTCAAGTGTTTGTTGCTAGTTTATAAAAATGCCAGTTTTTATTTCTACCTTGTATCCTGCAAATTTTCTAAATTTATTCATTAGATTTATTTATTATTTTTTTGAAGTATAGTTGGATTTACAATATTGTGTTAGTTAAAGGTGTACAGCAAAGTGATTCAGTTATATACATGTATATATTCTTTTTCAGGTTCTTTTCCATTATAAGATTTAATAGCTATTTTGTGGATCCCTTAGGGTTTTCTAGATTTATATCATGTCATCTGCAATTACGGACACTTTACTTTTACCTTTTCCATTTGCATGCATTTTATTTCGTTTGCTTGTTTTATTGCACTGGCTAGGATCTTCAGTAAATGTTAAAAGACATCATTGCCTTGTTGCTGATCTCTGAGTATTATGTTAGCAGTAGGTTTTTCACAGGAGCCGTTAATCAAGTTGAGTAAGTTCACTTTTGTTCCTAGTTTGCTCAGTTTTTTTTTTATCATGAAATGGTTTTGTCACATGTTTTTCTACATCTATTGCAATGACCATATGGTGTTTCTCCTATACTCTTTTGATATGTAAACTGCATTGATTGATTTTCAAGCACATGTAAATAATCTGACCTAAAAATAGAACATACGAAGGCTAGAACATAATAATGTCATTAAAAATGGAAAATAAAAATGTGTCCTAATATTACTTATTTAATATAACTTTTTTTTAATCAGCCAAAAAATATCAAATGTAATTTATCTGACTTAATATAGGTTGGATTGGGACCAACTCGAAGGGAAGAAAGTATCTAATGTTTTCCTTTCTTTTCTAATTTAAAACTTTTTATGTTTATTGAAAGTGCTCATATCTAGTTGTTTTGACAGTGCATTAAAAAGTTGACAACTCCATATTGCACTTCAGTTAAAAAAACTGCAAGTCATTTGCCTAAAAATCACATTTTTTTTCTATAGAAAAAGAGCTTGTCTTTAGGTAACTTATTTGTACCTGATTATGTAGGAAAATTGAATCCCCAGCTAAAAGTTTTAGCAATGATTCAGTTTCCTTTACAGTAAAAACAAAAATATTTCTGTGATTAAATTTAACTGTGGTATTGGGCTACTGCCTGATGCTTTTGATTCCATGAAAGTTTAATTTCATTCTAGAGAGAAAACACTTGGGTGATTAGGGACAGTAATAAGTACCCATTCCCACAAAAACTGAACATAAAATGAAACAATTCATCATACAAAAAATAGCCTCCATAAAAATACAGTTTCCTGAAAGGTAAATTATAAAAGTATGCATTTAGCCAATCATTTTAAATACCATAATTATACAGGCTGCTCATCAAAAGACTTTTAAGACTCATTAAAATCATAAAACAATTCTAATTAAATCCATATTTAAATTAAGTTTCTATAACTAACCTATAGGGTACTTTAAATCAAACAAAAAAAAAAGTTGTATAAAAGATCCAATTAATTGTAAGTTTTTGTAAGAATTAAAGCCTAATTACTCTATGATTAAGTTTCTCCCAAATGTAATCATCAATGGCTCTATTCAGAAGATTTAGCCTTCTGTACCCCAGATGCCAGTGGAGGGCCACGGCCTGTCTTTGACACCAGCAAATCTATTTGTCTGAAACCAGCATGACTGTGGAAACTTTACCTCCACCCCCACTGGGGATCCAAGCAGTGAGAACAAACAAAGCTGCATATTTTATACAGATAAATGTCTCCCTATCAGCAGAGGTCCCTGTCTGATTAAATGGATTCATGTTCATCAGCAAATTTTAAAAAATCCATCTTCAGAGCAGGTTTTGAAAACAATGGTCATTTCAAAGCTTCCCAAGTCAATGGGAAAAGATGCACAAGAAAAGAATAAGATTTGCAGCTTACAGAAAAAGAGAACTAGGCCTTCTAAGCAGACAGCACTAAAGCATTTCCTTCTAACCCTATGCAACTCTTCTTTCTTACTCAGCTACTTGAAATGTTTTTCATTTTTATTAGCCCAACTTCCCACGGGAAAGAAAATTAAAAAAAGCTCTGTGACATCGCTGCCTCTTGTGTGTTCTCTGAAACTAATTAACCCTATGAAGTTATTAGGGCAGCATCATTTTTTCTATGACATCACACAAGGTGAAGGTCACTTCTATAATAATCTTGGCTTCATTCATGTGGTGCATACCCCACAAAATATAATTTATTGTAATTTCCCCAGTGCCCTGATAGCCAAGTGATTAGTTATGGTACATAAAAAGTTCAGATGTATAACATATGATTTATAGCCTCTCTTTCTGATAATCTAATTTTCTTTTATGGTAAAATGAAATTTACTATTTATGTTTTATAGATTGTTATTTTGAGGAAATGACTATTTAAAGTACCTTCATATGGATACTTGCTGATTGCACAGTATCTGGAAGCAGAAGCATCCAAATGGTTGGGATATAAAGGCAGTTTTTTAATCCAGCTGACAAGAACCTTTTCTGAACTACCTGTCTGTGCTGGTGGCAGAATGTTTGTTTGGTGACAGGTTAAGTTAGGCCAGAGCTACCTGCCATCCACTTCAACAGACATCAGGGTAAGAAATGGTGGCTCTGGGCAGATGGAGCTGATGAGTTCAGGATCCAGCTACAGCAAGATTTCCTTCCCTTCAAGTGCACTGTCCCTGACTTGAAAAGTCCCTAGCTCTTTGCCATAAAAACCTCTTTCCAGACTTTTTAGTTGTGGAATTGACTTTCCTGCATGTCTCTGCTTTTAGAGAAGGGGCCTTTTAGAGCTTTGACCCTTAAATCGCTTCTCCTCTACTCATTACTATATTATCTTCAATTTCATTGTGCTTAAATTGTGTTATATTAATGCTAAGTTCAGGTGTTAATACTGAAAAAGGTTTCTATTCTAAGAGAAAGCTCCCTCCCCCACCCCCAGTTGATTTGAGAGGCTCATATGAAGGGTGAAATCAGCACACATAGTCACTACAGAAAAGGGTAGACTGGAGAGGAAATGTGAGCAGGCTTAGGTAGGTGAGACAAAGGGTGGTCCATTCATCTGGCTCCTGACTGTGAAGAGGTAAGGACATGAAAAAAGCTGTATCTACCATGGTGACTTGCCAGGCCCAGGGAGAGGTGGTGGCTTTCTTTGCCTGTATCAGGTGTAAAATGGAACAGCACCTGTGATCCCTGGTGATAAGGATGCTGGACTGGTAAGCCACACAGCTAATAATAATGTCTGTTAATTATTAAGTACTTAACACTTTACATGTACTGATTCTTTCAATCATCACAATTATAAAGCAGTTAGTATTGTACCCACATTTTATAGCTGAAGAAACTGAGGCCCAGAGAACTTAAATCATTTGTCTAAAGTAACACAGCTAGTATACGGCAGAGCTGGCTCTAGTAACTCTTAAACATTATGCATACTGCTCTTTCAATTCTTTGTATTCTGTACTTGTTTAATAGCAAATACTTATGTTGCACTTAAAATGTGCCAGGCGCTCAACTAAGAGCTTTAAACAAATGTGCCAGGCACTCAACTAAGAGCTTTAAACATATTAAATCTACTTGGTTCTCACACAACCCTATGAAATATGTACTGTTATTATTCCCATTTTTTTCAGACTAGAAAACCAACACACAGAGAGATTGAGTAACTTGCAAAGGTTATGAAGCTACTAAATGGGAGAGGCTGGATCTGAACCAAGGGAGTCTGGTTCTGGAGAGTCCATGCTCTGGACTGCCTCCTGTGTATTTTCTTCCGTTGTTTCTTAGTACTTTGTAAAGACTCTTAAAGCTTTAGCCTGTCCCAATTGTTCTAAGGGAGAATTAAAAGAGGTCGTTTTGGGCCAAAGCACTAGAAAAGGTGTTGTCTGGGTCTAGGGGTAGGGGTATGGAAGCAGGAGTCAGGGAGGAGCAGAAAGGTGATCATCTGCACAAGCGAATCCAAAGGAAAGGCAAAACCAACAGAGGCAGAACAGCTGGTCAGTGTCCCTCCCCAGACAATGGTTCTCCTTCAGGGCTCCCTTTGGATATCCTGGTTCCATCCATCTAAGGAAGGAAGCAGCTGTTCATAGACCATCTCCTCTCCTTGCCCTCCCCAGGCTTCTAGCTACCCCCTCTTGCTGAATGTGTTCTCCACACCACTATTCTAGCTTTTCTCCTAAAATTCTAACCACCCCTCTTGGTGGTTTTATTTTTGACTGAGCTTCTTCTGCTTTCTCCTCTGTAACTGGATTGTATCCTGTACAAATTCAGTCCTTGGTCTGCGCTCTCTCCTGTCACTGAGAGCTCACTGGGTTTAAGTATTGCTATGAGGTGAAGTCCTGCAAATCTATAGCCTCTTCAGAATGCCTTGACCCCATCTCCAGTAATATGAGGTATATTCTTACTTAGATATCATGTTACCTCAAATCTTAAAAATCCAAACTGGGGCTTCCCTGGTGGCGCAGTGGTTGGGAATCTGCCTGCTAATGCGGCGGACATGGGTTCGAGCCCTGGTCTGGGAGGATCCCGCGTGCCGCGGAGCAGCTGGGCCCGTGAGCCACGGTTGCTGAGCCTGCGCGTCTGGAGCCTGTGCTCTGCAACAGGAGAGGCCGCGATGGTGAGAGGCCCGTGCACCGCGATGAGGAGTGGCCCCCGCTTGCCGCAACTAGAGGAAGCCCTCGCACAGAAACGAAGACCCAACACAGCCCAAAAAATTAATTAATTAATTAATAATAATTAAAGGTGCTAATAATTTAAAAAAAAAAAATCCAAACTGAAGTGAATTGTCTCTCTCCAAACCAGTCTCCTGCCATCCTCTCCTGTCACTGTCAGGCCGTGGAGGGATAACCTGGAGCAGACTGGCCTCATCTCTCTTGCCTCCTGACATGGTGTTGCTCATCTTGCCTCTGTTTCTTGTTCTTTTTCTTTCACCTAGCAAGATTTCATTTTCTCACTCCCTGCTGTAGACTGAATATTTGCATCCCCCCCAAATTCATACATTGAAACCTAATCCCCAATGTGATGATATTTGGAGGTGGGTCCTTGGAGAGGCAATCAGGTCCTAAGGGTGGAGCCCTCATGAATGGGATTAGTGCCCTTATAGAAGAGACCCCAGAGAACTCCCTTGTACTTTCCACTGTGTGAGGGCACAGTGAGAAGACAGCTACCTGTGAACCAGGAAGTGGGCTCCCACCAGACACCAAATCTGCTGGTGTCATGATCTCAGACTCCTCAGCCTCCAAAACTGTGAGAAATAAACGTTTGTTGTTTATTAGCCATCCAGTTTATGGTATTTTGTTATAGCAGCCCTAATGGACGACGTAAGACACTTCCTTAATCCTCCCCATATTTCTAGACCTTATTACGTTTCTACAAATCTTCCCTGATTATCTCAGGTCTTAGTGACTCTCAGCTCCTTCATGTTGAATGTCTATACCCCAAAATGTAACATTTAATCAATTCTGTCTTGCATTTTTTTGCTGTGTATTCATCTGGGTCCTAAGCTAATCTTAGCTGAGTATATGTTATATGTCAGGCACTCGAGTACTGTCTGTACCCCATCATTCCATCAAATCCTCATGGTAACTCTGTGGGGTCTCATTATATTCTCCAGATTAGAGATAAAAATACTGAAATTAAGAGAGATGAAGTGACTTACTCAAAGTCATCGGGCAAAATGGCAGAGGTAAAATTCATACCCCTTTCTGTCTGAGGACTAATCAATAATCTTTCCACTCTATGTTGACTAAATCCAATTTCTTTAAACTAATTTTCTAAATTCCTGAGTTTGATTTCTTTTCCCTATGAAAGAATCTGGGTTTTAATCTGGAGCATATGTATAACTATTATTTTAAATCCTATTATGAACAAAATAAGGCATAAATAAATGAATATATAAATAAAGCATCAATGACTTCTATTAAAAATCCAATAAATTCTAATATAGATTTTTAATTGACAATTTCATATTATCAAAATAGAACACAAAAGATATTACCAAAAATTTTAAAAATTAATTTTATCCAAATTCAATTAATTTTATCCAAATTCCAAATTAATTTTATCCAAATTCCAAATTAATTTTATCCATTCATGATAAAAACTCTTACCAAAGTGGATATAGAGAGAATATACCTCAACTTAATAAAAGCTATTTATGCCAAACAACAGCCAATATAATACTCAATGGTGACAGCTGAAAGCCTTCCCACTAAAATCTGGAAGAAGACAAGGATGCCCACTCACCACTTCTGTTCAACATAGTATTGGAAGTCCTAGACACAGCAATCAGATGAGAAAAAGAAATAAAAGGTATCCAAATTGGAAGGGAAGAGGTAAAATTGTCATTATATGTCAATTATATGAAGTTGACATGATACTATATATAGGAAACCCTAAAGACTCCACACAAAAACTACTAGAACTGATAAACGAATTCAGCAAGGTAACAGGATACAAGATTAACATACAGAAATCGGTTACATTTCTTTATGCTAACAATGAAATATCAGAAAGAGATTGTAAAAACAAAACAAAACAGTCCCTTTTAAAATTGCACCAAAGGAAAAAAAAACACTTAGGAATAAACCTGACCAAGGAGGTGAAAGATTTATATGCCGAGAGCTAAAACATTAATAAAGGAAATTGAAGATGATACAAACAAATGGAAAGATATCCAATGATCTTGGGTTGGAAGAATTAGTATTGTTAAAATGGCCATACTGCCCAAAGCAATCTACAGATTTAATGGTATCCTTATCAAATTACTCATGACATTTTTCACAGAATTAGAAAAAATAATCCTGAAATTTATATGGAATCATAAAGGACCCAGAATTGCCAAAGCAATCCTGAGGAAAAAGAACAAAGCAGGAGGCATAACCCTCCCAGACTTCAGACAATACTACAAAGCTACAGGAATCAAAACAGCATGGCACTGGCGCAAAAACAGACATATGGATCAATGGTACAGAATAGAGAGCCCAGAAATAAACCCACACACCTACAGTCAGTTAATCTTCAACAAAGGAGGCAAGAATATACATTGGGGAAAAGACTCTTCAGCAAGGGGTGTTGGGAAAGGTGGACAGCTGCATGTAAATCAATGAATTTAGAATACACCCTCACACCATACACAAAAATAAACTCAAAATGGCTTAAAGACTTAAATATAAGACATGACACCATAAAACTCCTAGATGAGAACATGAGCAAAACATTTTCTGACATAAATCGTACAAATGTTTTCTTAGGTCAGTCTCCCAAGGCAATAGAAATAAAAGCAAAAATAAACAAATGGGGCCTAATCAAACTTACAAGCTTTTGTACAACAAAGGAAACCATAAAGAAAATAAAAAGACAACCTATGGACTGGGAAAAATATTTGCAAACAATGTGACCGACAAGGGCTTAGTTCCCAAAATATATAAACAGCTCATATAACCCAACAACAACAACAAAAAACAAACAAAAAAACACAACCCAATCCAGAAATGGGCAGAAGACCTAAACAGACATTTCTCCAAAGAAGACCTACAGATGGCCAACAGGCACTTGAAAAGATGCTCAACATTGCTAATTATTAGAGAAATGCAAATCAAAACTACAGTGAGGTACCACCTCACACTGGTCAGAATGGCCATCATTAAAAAATCTACAAATAACAAATGCTGGAGAGGGTGTGGAGAAAACGGAGCCTTCCTACACTGTAGGTGGGAATGTAAATTGGTGCAGCCACTATGGACAGCAGTGTGGATGTTCTTCAAAAAACTAAAAATAGAGTTGCCATATGATCCAGCAATCCCACTCCTGGGCATATACCCAGACAAAACTATAATTCTAAAAGATACATGCACCCCTATGTTCGTAGCAGTACTATTCACAATAGCCAAGACATGGAAACAACCTAAATATCCACCAACAGATGAATGAATAAAGAAGATGTGTTACATATATACAGTGGAATACTACTCAGCCATAAAAAAGAATGAAATAATGCCATTTAAAGCAATGTGGATGAACCTAGAGATTATCATACTAAGTGAAGTAAGTCAGAGAGAGAAAGACAAATACCATATGATATCACTTACATGTGGAATCTAAAATATGACACGAATGAACTTATCTACAAAACAGAAACAGACTCACAGATATAGAGAACAGACTTGTGGTTGCCACGGGGGTGGGGAAGGGATGGATTGGGAGTTTGGGATTGGCAGATGCAAAAGGTCCTACTATATAGCACAGGGAACTATATTCAACATCCTGTGATAAACCATAATGGAAAAGAATATGAAAAAGAATGTATGTATGTATGTATGTATCTATAACTGAATCACTTTGCTGTATAGCAGAAATTAAAACAACATTGTAAATCAACTATACTTCAATAAAATAAAATTTTAAAAAATTAATTTTATTCAATTTGAAATATTTGAGAATCAACAATAAAGGCCCATATATCCTACAGTCATGTGTAATTCAAAGTTGTATAAAATAGATATTTAAAAGTCGGAATAGTATTTATAGAACCTCAGACAAATTTAGTTGTCAGTCATAGTGATCAATTCATAGCTCTCTTTGTCAAGTCTTTTCTTCAACAGGATATGGCTGCATTAGTACCTAGTGGTTTTACTGATGGATAAATGACAGTGGTGGAAGATGCTGTCGGAAATCTGTCCATAGGGCCCTCAGAGCCTCTTACATTCTCTGTGCTCTACATCCTGACCATTAATAGCCAGCACCTGCATCTTTATAGGAGATGCCAGGATCTACTCTGACAGTATGCAACAGTTCAAATAAAACAGAACTAGCACTTAAACTCATGACCACTGACTTGAGAACTGGATGAAATTACACCTCTCACTCTACTGTTTACCAAACTAAACCAACCCACAAAGAGAAAAAAATTCCAACACCAGTACAACTATTATCTCCTACTCCTATTCCCTGTCTTTCTGCACCCTTTTATAGAAACTCTGCTTCTCCTTGATTTGTTCTCCTCTGCTGTATTCCCCACTTAAAGAGCACGTCTCCATCATTCCTCAGAGCTGCTATTTCCCCAGAAATGTAGAATTTGAACATACATATCAGGACCTTAAGTGATTAATTTCTTCGAATTTTTAGAGAGTTTTTTTTTATTATTAAACTATAGTAGCATTTGCACAAAAAGAGTTTTGTGGAAGCATGATAATTTAAAATAAAAAGTGAAGCTTCTTTGGCTGAAGTAGAGAAAGCAGGTCACTCTAAGGGCGACCCCCAGAGTCTTTGGCCGGTGGTGCAAGGACAGACAGAAAGCAGCAGCCATCAGGGAAGGTGCTTTACTTTAGTAAAGTGCATTAGGGCTCACAGCCGTGTCCTTAGCATTGCCAGGAGTAGGCTAGCATCTACAGAGCTGCTGAACACTGAAAAGCTACTGTTTCTTGCTTCTCTTGCAACTAAAATATGAATGTAAGGATTGTAGAAATGAGGAAAGATGGGGGGGGTGGGGTGAAGAGAAACATCACGAGGGTAGTATGAGTAGTGGAGTAGATGGCCTGGCCTGTCATGCTACATTTGAGGTACATGAATACAGGCAGAGAGAGGACACATTTCTGTGTATTGTTTACATGTGCTAGGCTGAAGAAATGAACACTACTGTGTTTAAGAGAGAAATTATGCCAGCAGTGTGGCTTAGGTGTTGACCTCTGCCAATGTCAGGGACCTGGCTAGAGACAGGAGGAACAAGCTATTAAGATCTGCAGTGCTTTTTCCTCTGCCCGCAGAGGCTTCTGCACAAGGAAATACAACAAAGCAGATGCCAAGGACTGGGGAGAGAAGTGTGGGATCCCAAATAGACTTGTAAATATGACATGAGTTGGTGCCATTTTATCTATCACTATTGCAACCTAGTGACCCAGGGTAATTGTGGGAAAGAGCCTCAGCACTGTCAATTAGTTATGATTTCACCTGAAGCACTGCTGCAAACTTCACTGCAGTTTTTGTTTGTGAACTCAGTAAAATTAACCAATATGGAACAATGTTCCAGCTCACTTAACTAGTCACAAATCGTCCTGGATATGATAACTCCTGCCTAACAGGGTCTGTTGCTCTTGATTGCTCTGTCTCAGAGCCTTTTGTTCTGAGATGGTGGTCTTAAATTCAGAGTGTCATGGGTGGCATTTCAGCATCATTTCTAAGATGCTGGTACCACGGTTCTGTTTTCTTAGAACTGTCCCCCTATATGTCCTCAGGTGAACAGACGTCCTAGTTTTAATGATGGTGTCCATGTGTACACACAGAAACATGTAAAGGGTTATTATTCCTAACAGAAGTACAGAAACTTCGAGAAATAAAGCACTACCTGTCATTTTCGTGATCAACAATTGCAATAGAGTGCATAAATGCTTCAGTTTACAGAAGTAGCTAGACCTTCCTGAACCCTCCCAGTGATTAATTAGAAAGCCTGTCTTACAGATTTTTCTCTCAGGTGTAGTAACCTTGTAGCCCTTACCATTAAGAACTTATAAATAAATGCTTGGTTAAGCATAAACAGGGTGATAGGCAGTGAAAGAGTGATGATCTCGGTTTTTATGCAGTATGCTCACTCTGTCATTTTACCTTGGAGGACAAAATAATATACAAAACTGAAAGCTGCAAAAGCAACTATAGTAAGCAATTTGTTATTATCCACTTAAAAAGTATTACTAGTCCTCACTGTGAATGATCATCTTTGTGATTAATTTTAGTCAATAAAAATTTACTAAATCAGATGTTTAAATTTACTCTATAAAAAGAAGTAAACTAGATCACAAAGCAAGTACTCAACAATCAACAGAAGCCTGCCCATTTAGCAGATACTTGATTTGTACAAATTGTTTAAGTTACCCAACATATTAAATACAGCTCTTCATCTCCTCCCCATATATTTTATGTTAATTAACCTAGGTAACTGCTGATTCCTTCCATTATCCTATCTTTTTAAATGAACTTTAAGAAATAATATGTCAAGCTGGGAGCTTTAACAATCACGAAATGATATCATAATCTTCAAAATTTTAGCTTCTATTATGAAAATGGTAATAAAAAGTGAAGTTAACCCCATTACAACTATGCAATCAGAATCCCATAAACATGATAGTATATTAAGAAAAAAAACAAAGATCAAACTGGCCGATTATAAACAATACATTTGGATAATTAGCTAAATTTGTGAACAACTTAATTGATTCATCTTAAAAGGATCTTTAAAGCAGTAACAAATTATTTTCCAAAATCTAGGCCACAGTGTGTGAGTCCAATCTTTCACTTTTGTTACTGGAGCAATGTGGTTTACGCAAATATGACAGATTTGTACTTCTCTGATAATTGCCAATTTAGTCGAGGATTTCCTTTAAACCAAAATAATGACTTGAGACATACTCTAAAATATATTCTTAAGGTATAATAAAGAGTTTGGATCAACATGTTTCTCTTTCCAGCCCACATTAAAGTACTGTAGCTGCCAAAGAGGTTGCCTTATACCTTGAATAATTTCCAAACAAAAAATTACCAATTTACTTGGATAAGAGAGCTGTGGTTTATATGTGAACAGGGAATAAGAGAGCCACCTAAAATATCAGTTTGATTCCTTGCAAATCCTTCTTCTGTTACAAAAAGTTAATATCACACCTGCACTCAAACAAATGCAAAAAACTTAAGACCATCAAGTTAAATTGTAAGCTCTTTATGGAAAAATAACTTTCTGTAGCTTCCTTTGTAATTCCTCTGAAGATTAATATTGTGCATCCTACATACACTGATCGAAAGAGTTTTACCTTTTTATTTTATTTTTCCAGGAAGAAATGAGAAGGAAGAATATATAAAAGATAACATCAGAAAGGCACTCCAGTTTTCTGGGTATTTGACTCATATCCTTTTTTCTGGATATTTAAAGCTATTCATCCATAAAACTATTTATATGCTGTAGTCTATCGAGGGCAATTTATAGTCACTCAAAATCTCACTACCCAAAAATAACTTCAATATTTGGTGAGTGTCTTTCCAGGCATCTATGTTCTTATGAAGACAAAGAGGTGAAAATATTTTTTAAGATGGGATAATTCTACAAATGCTGGCTTTAATAACACATAACAACTCAAAGGGAAAAAAATGAGGTGAAAGAGAAAAATCATTGGACTTCTGAAAAACATTTCTTCACTGAGTTGCTAGAATTCCTTTAAAATTTCTCTAAATTTAAGGAAAAAATATTATGAAAGGATTATAAGTGACTAAAGTCAGTGCTTAAAACAGCATCTCTTGAGAGCTGATTGTAAAGGATGTGCTGGCCCATCTGTGGTCCGGCCTACTGCTTCCCTTTTTTCTCCACCCTCAGTTGTTCATAAACGTGTGTGCACATTTGTGTATAATTATTTTTACACTCTCAAGATTTATAACATTGAAACATATAATAAGATTTCTGTGATTGTTTAACCTTAGGTATTTTTACATGTATTTTATTTTGATTCATTTCTTGCTAATAATAACTATCACGGGTGCTGTAATCCCTAAATTCTTACCTGCTTGAGAACATTGTTTTTATGTTTGAAAGATAACTTGCCTGTGAATGAAATTCTTAGATCACATATTTTTGCCCATGGCTCCACTGTTCTCTGTCATTAGTGTTGCTTTGAAGAAGTTTTAGAAAAACCCGTTTTTTCCCCTTTTACGTGACTTACTTTCTCAGGTAGGATGCCCATATGATTTTATCCTTAAATACCAGAAATTGTATTAGCATATGTTTTGGTGTTGATTATTTTATATTAAGTTTTCTCAGATATAAAGGGCCCTTGTAATATACAGATCAAATCTTTCTTCAGGAAAGTTTTCTTATATGTTAGATCATTTTTTGTTCCATTTGTCTGCTATTTTCTTCAGACACAGTAATTTTTTTATTGTTGGATCTTCTTTGCCACATCTATCATCTTCTTTATAATAATTTTTATATTGTTCTTTTTTCCTAATTTGGTTTGTGAGATGTATCCTCCATGATTTTATTTCCCAATTCTGACCCACATGACTTTGTTCTCATGAGTATATATTCTAATTTTTATTGCCTTTAATGGAACATTCATGTCTGTAATGATTTCTAGTTTCTCTTTCATTTTATTCCTGAGTTTTCTAGCTCAATTTTCATCTTCTGTTATTTCACTGTATCACTATTTTGAACGCTGTTTTGATAGTTTGTTTTCAAGAGGTCATGTTATCTGTAATTTCTTTGAGACTCTGAAGAACTTTTTTTTTGACATTTCCTGTGTTTCTCTGTGCCATTCCTCTTCAGATGCATATTCTTCATCCATCTTTTCGTTATGTTCCTTTTTTTCCCCCCAGGTTTTATGCGTAGGTCATAGTTGGTTTCTTTCCGCTGATAGGGCAGGCAAGATACCTTCTGAAGAACAGGCTGTTTCTTGTTTATTTGTGCTTTGTGGCTTCTTCAAGGAAGCCTCTCTGAAATATATATACTCTTACCTTCTTCAAGAGTTCTTTTAATTCTTGCGTCATGAGTTTCCCAAAACTCATACCATGCACTGGCTGATTCTCATCTTGTTCCCTTTCTCAGTGCGTCTCTGTCACACTCTTTCAGACTCCTCTATAAGTCTCATTACTGTTCATCAATCATTTGTGGATTAACCTTTCACTCCTTCTTTCCCCAACTGACATGTGATGTTTGTGAAATACACCTCTGGAATGGAGGAATTAGCAATGGATCAAATTAGATCTGTTTTAGAAAACACCACATTGCTGTTCCTTTTTGGTTGGAGGAGAAGTGTAGGGCATATTTCAAAGGTAGTATCCTTTTGAGTTATTTATTTTGAAAGGATTTTATGTTTTTCTATCAAGGATTATTATGTTTCTTTTACTAGCCAATTCAGAAATTGAGTCAGCAATGTTCTTTTTTCCTAATTAGGTTTTAGTTATAGCTAGGGGCATCCTAGGTGCCTATGGCCAAGAGCTCTAATATAAATAAAAATGCAGTACCATTCTCTGTTCTATTATAATTATTAACTGAGTTAAAGCAAAACCCACCGAGATGACTATTAAGCTGCAGTAGAAACTTTAGGAAATGTGTGGTCCCCAAAAGCACTTTTTACATCAGTCCTTTCTGATGTAAGGTGTCAGAAAGAGGTAAGCTTACATATCACCTTCCTTTGAAAAGCATACTTCCCCAGACCTTCAGAACTTTTCCATGCGGCTCTGCCCTGATTCCAGTCTGCCCTAATTATCTTTGGCACTGAAGGAAAGTGAGAGACATTTCCTCAGCTCCTCCTCCTCATCTGGAGTGTTGTAATTAAAGACTGGGGTAGATAAAGAACGATTCTTCTGATTTGAACAGGTTTGGCTCAAACTGGCTTGAATTATTTTATTTTTTCAAGTATAATTTCTCAAGTATCCTGCAAACAGTCTTTCCCTGCATTTCTGTGGGCCCCACAGCAATATCACAGGTAAAAGGGGTTTTTAAAAACAGTTACTATGTAAGGTCCAGCACGGTGACCATAGTTAATAATACTGGATTACATAATTGAAAGTTGCTGAGAGAGTAAATTTTTTTTTTTTTTTTACTTTTGGCCACGCCACGTGGATTGTGGGATCTCAGTTCCCCGACCAGGGATCGAACCCCAGCCCTCAGCAGCGAGAGTGTGGAGCCTTAACCACTGGACCACCAGGGAATTCCCAAGAGTAAATCTTGAAAGTCCTCATCACGAGAAAAAAAAATTGTAACTATGTATGGTGAGAGATGTTAACTAGACTTTTATGGTGGTGATCATTTCGTAATACATACAACTATCAAATCATTATGTTGTACACCTGAAACTAGCATAATGTTATATGTCAATTATACCTCAATATAAAAGAAAAATTGCAACATGGATTGAGGAGACATACTACTTTCAAGAATGATAAAACTTATAGCACTTGTCTGTCCATCTCTCTTTCTAATCTTTTTCGTACTTCCAGAATATAAGGAGGCTCAAAGTAAAAGACTTCTTTGCCTTACAATCAGGGTAAACATATTCCTTAGGTCATGAAAATCCACACTATGGTTCCCATGTTTTTTATACTATATTAGGGCCTATGATATGAGTCTTAAATCAAATTAGACATAGTTAAACAATTGTAGCCATTGACTGTTAGTTAAACATATGAAGCTATCAAATATTTAAGGCCATATAGTTCCTGGTTAAAAAAAAATGAATATCTGAAATATTTACAAAACAAATAGTCTGTAGTAGTCTACTGTAATGTAATTTATTCTCCAGCATAATTAATATACTTTATATATCTGTTTCAGCTGAGGACTTAAAATATTAACAAGTATTTTTTCAGGGAAAATATCCTTAAAGCTAATTTAGAAAATCTAAAGCAGAATAACATTTCACAAACTGCAGTTAAGTAAAACAAACAAACAAAATGGCAGACCTCATACAGTTTTGCTTACCAGGGAGACCCACTCTAAGATTCTAATGAGAATTCTGAGCATACAGTAAGAGAGAACACTTATCTCTGTGAATGACTTTTTAAAAGTATAAAGCTTGGGTTTGAATTAACTAACATCTATTATTCAATAGTTCAATTCCACAGACATTTACTGTACACACAGCACAAGGCAATGAGTTAGGTGGTATTAGGTATAAACAGATATATAAAACATGACCTCATGGAGTGAAAGAGCTAGTAACTGGGAGATAAAGCATGTGTACAGGTAACTGCAATAGAAGGCAGAAGGTGGTGATGCTATGAAAAGTACAAACAGAAAGGCTAGGATAGCAGAGAGGTCAGGATATTCACATCTAGCTGGGAGTGATGGAGAAGTCTTCTTGTAGGAGGCAGGCTTTAAGTTGAATCTCAGAGGATGGGAAAGATGAGGCTGGAGCATATGAAGGGCACAGCCTGATCAGAGGCATGGAAATGTGAAAGTATTAGAGTGTTATGAACACATGGAACACAGCTTGTCCAAGGGTGAGATGTGTTAGGCAGCAGTGGAAAGAAGCAAGTGTTGTACCTGAATGTGGACTTCTTCTTATTCACATGAGAAAAAAGTTGTTTTCCAGTTTCACTATGCATCAGAATCACCTTGGGGATCCTGTTAAAATTCCAGTTCCCAGGCCTGTTCCAGAGCTTTGGCTGTAGTAGGCTGAGGTGCATCTGTGCATGTGCATTTGCAATGAGCACTCTAGACCACATTTTGAGAAACACCCATGTGGGGCTTGGAAAGCAATCCTTCAGGAGTTAGAATATATTTTTAGTTATTATAACTTTTGCGTGTGACAATTTGGTTAGTTTCAGAAACTCTGGTTTTTTGGCTTTGTTTATGGCACTGAATACTTTCTCTAATATAAAAATAGATAATGAGTTCTAAAAATATTGATAAAATTTGATCACACACACACACGAACAGTTTACACCTCCAGTTATAAGAAATTTCTCTTCTACCAAAAAGAGTGTTCAGAAAAATAAGCTGTGCAAGCCCAAGAATTCTGCTGAGTTTGAAGTGTCTGTATTCAGAAACAGTGTGAGACATCAAATGCTCTGCATATCAGTAGGTTCATGTAGAAAAGAAATTTAACTAAGAGGTGAACTAGGCTGGGGGGCAGTGAGGAGGAGGACTTCTATGTAATTTGACCTGTCAGTGTTATGTTGAAAAGGGCTGTGCTCATGCTTACATAAATCTTCATGCTGTTTCTACTAATTAACATGTGTAAAAACCTTAGGAAAATTTTCCACAGGGGTAATGCATCTCTTTACCCCTCTACCCCCTTTAGAACTCATTTTTCTTCTAAGCTTTTTTAATGGGGGTTAGAACCCTACAGTATGAATCACATTCTTGATTTCTTTGACAGCATTGCCATATTTTCATCCTTTTGGTGTTTCTTAATTTCAGACTCTGCATTCTGACAGCTCAACCCTGTTGATTAATGCCTTGTAGGAACCCCTATAGGGCCTGGCTGTTAGTGATCTGATTTTGTGCCGGAATGCCTGGGCTGGTACGTTGAACCCATTCACCACCCAGGTGGCTGCATGCGGACTAAATGAGCTGTGAAGGGTTTCCTCTTTGCCCATCGCAGTCGTCCTTGCGGAGCCCCACAGTATGCAGCCACTGCTCCCACATGGTTTGTCACAACCCATCAACAGAAATAAATGATTGCCATTCTCACCTGTCAGTGGGCTAGCCTCCACTTCAGCTGGCCTCGTGATTGGAAGCTCAAAGGGAACATTTCCCATCTTTGTCGAGCATGATTATGACTGAATGCACTGCTCCCCTATGCATCTTGGCCAGTAAAAACACGCACGGAAAGCAAATTAATTGGCTGTTTTGCCCCAGTGATTAGAACATTACACTTGGAGTCTGCAGAAACTGATATTAGGCAAGCAAGATTAGGTCGGTTCCGACTTTTATCTGCCTAGTGCAACGTGATTAGCAACTGCTTCATTCAAGGTTAGTGCACTTGCTGCTGCGGAAGAAAATCTTCATAACATAATGATGCCACATACCTTTAAGCTGATAAGCATGTTCTGGGCAGAAATCAAAAATCTCTTTGGGAAGGAAGCAAATGAGGATATGTAACAGAGAACTCATCAAATGGCTTTAAAGTCATCCTTATGTCTGGCACTTCGAAAATTATATTCTTAGGAAACCGGCTCTGCAAGCTATATTTGCAGAGTGTCGAGATGGTAATTGTGTCAGTTCAGGAGACAAAGAAGTAAAAGGACCCAAGGAGCAACATGAAGTAGAAGGTGACACCTTTCAATGAACTAACTAAAAATGAGCATGCTTTTAAAAGAAACAGAAAACTCTTCTTTCTTACAATCAACAGAAAGAGCAAGGAGAGCAAAAGATGCAATGGCAGGGCATCAAGTTAGACCTCATAATTAAATTCAGAGATGCAGTAGATCAAAGAGGAACTGTATTAAAAAATTAGGTCTAGGGTGTGGATCTGAGTTTCCCTGTTAACAGCTTTGCCTGGAGTATAATGACAAGAGGCTTTATCTAACAGAATAATAAACAAAGTTATAGAGTACAAGTAAAAGAATGCCTGACACTTTATTTTAAATATGATAGTGTTTTAGATTTAGGCCATGTCTCCAAAGCTAAGCAATTTTTATTATTGCCCTATGTTTTCTACCACCACCCAGGGATAAGAGAGTGAAAAAAAACTGTCAATAAATGTCAAAATCTGAGTTCCTAACTTCCATTCTCTCTGATTTTCTTAGAGGATCTTTTTCCATCTCATTGTTTGCTTTTTAGCCCACAGATGGATGCCCCAAGAGTAAACTAAATCTTCAAAACGGTGTACAGTTTAGAAATACTATTAGTGTATTTCATGTTTATTTAATTTAGCTCAGTTTCACCTCTGCCACAGAAAGTGACACCTGTGGCTTAAAACCTAAAACGCCTCTGCTTGGTACCAAGATTCAAATGCATAGAAGTTTTTCCCCATATCATAGACATTTTGGTTTTCCAAACTCTTGGTATTTTTTTCCTCTTTTACTTTCCTTTACCAGCAGAAAGTACTGTCTTCCAGTGTTTGGAGACATAATGTTTTTGGGCTCTTAAGTCACCTGTCTTCTAGATTAAGCCTGCATGTCATCATGGTGAACTCCTTTCACATGGTTAGTGGTCCTTGTTGTAGGAAATCTTGCCTGCTCAAGGCCATATTTATCTTCATCCTATACTGTACTTCCAGGTTCCCCTATTAGAGTACACTGGATCTTTTACTTCTCCTCCTATCTTATTCTTGTCTTGGTCTACTCAAGTGAGATCTATCTCCTTGTCTCCTCTATATTTTGCCTGCTCTTTTGGGTCCTACTTGCAACTCATTTTTTCCTTCTTGTCTTTGCATTTTTTGCCTACTTTTTTTTTTTTTTTAGTTTACAAACACCATTCCCTACTGGATCTCATCTGCTCATTGATCCAAGTGAACATTCTTTATCTTCTTTAACTCCTGGATCTTCATATTTCCTTACAAAGCATATCCCTAACTGTATTCTGAGATACAACTAGGCATTTTATACACATGCACACACACACAAACAAAAACTGGTGTCTTTTTAGAAATTTTGTGCCCATACCTGAATAAACACTGGGAAGTTTGAGATCACCGGATATATAAATAAATACATGATTGTTACTCAGCGTTAATACATAGGTGGCATTTGTTAGCCAGTGGCTGCCTTGATCTATGCTATTTATTCTATGATCGCTGTCAATACTAGGAATTTTCTTGTGTGATTTCAACATATACTTGTGATATTTAATATTTATTAGATAGCAAAGATTCACACTATACAAATCTCCCATGGATTTGTAGCTGAAAAAGAAATTTTTAAATACAAAGTAGTCTTGTGTTACCCAAATTTTCCCCAATCAAATAAGCAAAAAGATTGAACTCTTCAAAGTGAAAATGAACAATCTTGTCTCTTGAGCTCCTGTTTTTATATTGTTCATAATTAGAATTATGAAAAGTATGTAATGTCAAGTTTGGGAAACAGTGTCTTACAAAACATCTGCTTCAAGGATTTATAATATACAAGTTTACATTGAAGAGACAACTTGATCAAGAAAAGTGAAGGCTCTGAGATTTTATTCTGCTTGCAAGCTAACAAGATAGCCTGCCAACAGTTTCATAAAGGCTGGCAAAAGAGGCAAGGCCATTAGGAAAGAGGCAAAGACCTAATTACACAAGGCACCATGGGCAACACCACCTTCATGTTCACATTTGTTACCCTTGCCCCTCAAGTACCAGAGGGCCATGCAGATGCTTCACACATAGTGGGTTTGTGTCACAGCTGAGGAACCTCAAATTTAGGAAACCCAATCTTCTAAGGGGGCTGCCAGCAAACCTGCCCAACCTTTGGCCCTGAGGGAGTTATTATCTTTATTATCCTGGTAGAGAAACAAATCTGCTCTCTGCCTTGAGGGAGTCACTACCTCTATCTTCCAAGGCTGTTTGCTTTGCAAACATCCTTGAAATGCAAACATCCTTGCAAAGATAGTCTGGGACAAAAGCTATCACAAGACAGGTAGAAACACCAGGGAGAACTGCCTCCTCTATAAAGTTTTAAATAATATTAATTATTTAGAATAATTCTATAGTCTAGGTTGCTGTGGAAAATATATTATGTATATTATGTTATTTAATCTATCAATAGCTCTATGAAATAGGTACTGTTATCCCCATTTCATAGATAAGGGAATTGAGGCACTCAATAAGTAACTTAACCAAAGAGGGTTTGACTCCATATTGCTACACAGTATGCTGTATATATGATATTAATATTCTCATGTAAAAAATAAACTAGTCGAAACCAAATTTTGATGCATGCATTTCAGATAGGAGGCATAAAACTTAGTTCCTGATAGGTTACTAGAGCAAGTCTAGATTTGACTACTTATAGTTGATATTAATCCCATACAAGTGTACATTCCTTTGTAATTGACCATGGCATTTCACAGGTATTATCTTTCATTCATTCAAAAATTGTTGATTATCTACTATAGGCAAGGCTTGGTTCTAGTGAACAGACACACTGTTATTGCCTTCATTGAGCTTAAAGTATAGTCATAGACACATATTAAACAAATAATACATAATTACTTGTTCAATTACAATTGTGCAGTCTTGGCCTGGGTGAACTCATTCATTTCTCCTAGATTCAGTTGCCATTTATATGCTAATGACACCCCCCCCAGATCTATAACTTTGTCTGTTGGCTTCATATTTTTTTTATCTGAAGTTTCGCTAAGCATCTGGGGTGTTTCTCCCCACAAATGGCTTTTTCTCTAGTGTTCTCTATCTCAGTGAATGACAGTGCCATTTATCCGGTGGCCAAATGAAACATCTGGGCATCATGATTTTCTTTTCTCTTTTGTCCAATAAACCATCAAGTCCTATTTTATCTAGTAAATATTTTTTGAATTAATCCCCTTTGCTGCTAACCTAATTTAGGCCACCCAGTTACCTCTGGCTAGAATCACTGCAACAGTGATTTAGAAATTGGTACTGCAATCTCCTGTCTTGCCCACCCTCTCTAATCCCATCTCCACTTTACAGCCAGAACCAACTCTCTACAAAGCAAATCTGGTTAAGTCATTTCCCTGTGGAAAACCTTTCAATGACTCTCCCATAGTCCTCAGGATAAATAGAAATCTTTGCACAGCACACAAAAGTTCTTTATGATGGGGACCCAGACTTGTCTTTCACCTTCTTAACCCTTAAACTCTGCTTTCCAGCCATATACAACTTTGTTAACACATGTGAAAGTACAATGTTCTTTCTTCCCTCCAGGGCTACAAGTGTTTTCCAGTTTGGAATATTATTTTGCTTCTCTGCCTTCACGTCCCTGCCCTTCCCTCCACCTCTGTCTGGCCAATTCCTATTCTTTTAATTCTAAAATGTCATTCCGGGCTTCCCTGGTGGCGTGGTGGTTGAGAGTCTGCCTGCCAATGCAGGGGACACGGGTTCGAGCCCTGGTCTGGGAAGATCCCACATGCCACGGAGCAGCTGGGCCCGTGAGCCACAACTACTGAGCCTGCGCGCCTGGAGCCTGTGCTCCGCAACAAGAGAGGCCGCAATAGTGAGAGACCCGCGCACCGCGATGAAGAGTAGCCCCCGCTTGCCACAACTAGAGAAAGCCCTCGCACAGAAACGAAGACCCAGCACAGCCATAAATAAATAAATAAATTAAATTAAATTAAAAATTTAAAAAAAAAAGTTTAAAATGTCATTCCTGCTATGAAGTCTTTGCTATTGCTCCTAATCTGGATTGACTTTCTTGCCTCTGTATCTCGAGAAGCACCTGTACTTCTCTGATCGTGGACTGTAAGTGCCTTTCTAGCTGTCTACACATACCGCTTCAAACTCCAGGAGGAACAGGAACTGTGTCTATCTCGTTATACAAATTACATAGCACTTTGTATAACATAGTACAAAGTACTAGCACATATATATCACACTCTCATTGAAATTTTTTTTTTTTTAATTTTTATTTATTTATTTATTTATTTATGGCTGTGTTGGGTCTTCATTTCTGTGCGAGGGCTTTCTCTAGTTGTGGCAAGCAGGGTCCACTCTTCATCGCGGTGCACGGGCCTCTCACTGTCGCGGCCTCTCTTGTTGCGGAGCACAGGCTCCAGACGCGCAGGCTCAGTAGTTGTGGCTCACGGGCCCAGCCGCTCTGCGGCATGTGGGATCTTCCCAGACCAGGGCTTGAACCCGCGTCCCCTGCATTGGCAGGCAGACTCTCAACCACTGCGCCACCAGGGAAGCCCTGAAATTTTTTTAAATGAATGAATGACTATATGCATAAATGAGTGAATGAGTAAACAAATGAACCATGTCTCCTATAGTTTTCCCTGCAACTAATGTGACGCATGAGAAAGAGGGGCTCTTTAAAGATCAGACCCTTCCTTCCTTTATTAAGTAATCATGGACATATTGGAAAAGAAATGGAAATTAAATCCTCAAAAAAAAGAAAAGAAATCCTTCAAAATAGAGTCTTATTCATTGAGGCAAACCTATGATATAAGAGAAGTTCATTTTCACTTTGGCCTCCTCTCACTTCAACATCCTTTCCTGATTAGCATCACTGCCCCCTCCTCCAGCCCCTTCCCCTAATTAGATGTCCCAAGTGCTTCTGCTGAGCTTAGCAGAGCCCTCCACTCTCATTGCCTCAGGGCTTGCACTCTGAGAAATGGAGAAATGGGCCTTGGTCCTGGGCCATCTCTACCCTTGCCTTAATCAAACCTTATTTCTTCTTCCTCCTCTCCTTTGCAAACATTAACACTGGCTGATGTCCTAATGGCTCCTAGTGGCTTAAGGAATTATATTAGCATTCTAGGAGTTAAAATGCCTCAGTTCGATTGAAAGTTAACAGTAAATACTTGAGCCAACTGTGACAAGCTACTGAGCTTTAGGACACCCTTCAAATAATAATCCCTAGTCAAACTCTGTCCCCTATGTTTATGTGAGGGCCTAGCTTGAGTTTTTTTTTGTTTTGTTTTGTTTTGTTTTTTAAAATTATTTTATTTATTTATTTATTTATGGCTGTGTTGGGTCTCCGTTTCTGTGCGAGGGCTTTCTCTAGTGCGGCAAGTGGGGACCACTCTTCATCGCGGTGCGCGGGCCTCTCACTATCGCGGCCTCTCTTGTTGCAGAGCACAGGCTCCAGACGCGCAGGCTCAGTAATTGTGGCTCACGGGCCCAGTTGCTCCGTGGCATGTGGGATCTTCCCAGGCCAGGGCTCGAACCCGTGTCCCCTGCATTGGCAGGCAGATTCTCAACCACTGCGCCACCAGGGAAGCCCCCTAGCTTGAGTTTTGACACAGAAAAATCGTTAAAATATTTTGAATTATATGCATGAAATCTAATATTTGTTCAAGATGAGGGTAATCTAAATAAAAATGTTAAAGTGACATTAATTTGCTTTTTTCTGTTTAGGAATTCATTAATGAAATACAACAGGCAAACAATTTCAAAGAATAAGGGAACAGAAAGGGAGAGCTTAGCTCCAGAAAGGCAACTTTTCAAGCTGTAGAAAGCATTGGGTGACAAATATTCAGGGAATCAGAAGGCAAGATGGAATGACAGAGAAGGAAAGGGAAAAGGATCAAAAATGGCAATCAAGAGGAGAGAAGGGCAGAGTGGGAATCTGAATTTATTACCAAAGGAGAGCAGGAGTTAATGCAAGTGGTAAGAAAGTGGACCTAGTGCACATGAAGCAGAAATGTTCATCCACCAGGTACATTTCACACAGGCCAGAGGAGAGGCCAATGCAATCAGCCTAGCAGGGTGAAGGAAACACCACTGGCTGTGGAATGAAGAAAAGGCAGCAAAGAACAAAGAAGATTTGACCTTAGACTTAGTGTGAGGGTTGTGAAGAGTCAAATATTTTTAAAAAAATGATAAGCTGAAATATTGACAGAGAACGTAGGTATGTTTTTGTCTGGAGCTAAATATGAGATGAAGACCAAAAGATTTAGGAATTAAAGTCCCTTCTATTTTTATTATTGCTAATCTCATTTACCTAACTAGTCTACTTGCTTTCTGTATTTCTCTTTTAATTTTCCCTGGTTAATCTTCCTAAAATACATTTGATTATATCATTCTAGTTATTGCTTTATTCGTTACCTTTTATGGGTCTCTGCCTTATCTCCCACTACTTACTGCCCAGACCTCTTTCCTCCTCTAACAAGCTTCTTGAAAAGGGTGGGCTTTACTGCTGAATGCATTTTCTAGTGGTCACAGTAATCTACCTGGCCCAATTCAATGAACACTTTTTAGTCCTAATCTAACTTGGTGTCTCTGGCATTTGAACTGATGAATGCTCATTCTTTCATGAAACTCTCTCTCCCCTTGCTTCCTTGCACTCTTCTTACCTAGTTGTCTTCCTCTCTACCTGATCAGTCCCCATAGCTCTTCCTCTGCTTCTCCCTGTCTTCACCTCCTGTAAACATCCCTGAGGACTCTCACAACCCAGACCTCCCTGATAAGCTCCAAATCCATACTTACAACTCTAGCTACTTCCACCCAAATGAACTCCTACCACTTCATATTCAACGTCCAAACCAGAATTCGCTATCTCACTGCCTCTTCCCAACCCCATACTGGGCTCCTCTGTTGTGATTTTGGTGTACTTAGGGAAGACAAGTCAGTTCATCCCATCCAAAAGAGACTCTCCCATCATGCTTTGTTTAGGCTGGTCCAGGACCCCCAGTATATCACCTTAACATTATTCTGTCAGCTTGGAATTACAGATCAGCTGGCTCATTTTACCCTAAGTAGGTATTGATTTTAACTGTAAGGAACAGAGAGTAAGATAAGAATGTAGTAAAAGCAATATTTGTGGGAGATAACTCTGGAAGCAAATTGAAGGCATTTAGGCTTGAATCTGGAAATTCAGTTGGAGACTCTGGGACTAGAGGAGGAGGTCTATCTGAAAGACATGCTGAGAGAAATGTTGGTGGAGCCAGTTCCATGCAGCTGGAGTAGAAGATCTGTTTAGTTGCTGCTGTTTAGGCCTTTACACTTAGCTTTTAACACTGGTCAGGGGAACAAAGCCATTCATTTGTGGTAGTAGGAGATAAAAAGCAGAGACTGCCTGGTTCTGGAGGACCCTGTGCTCCCGTTCACACTAAAGGGCTCGGTCTGTCCTGAGCAGATCAATGTCAACACCACTTGGGGCTGTATTTGGGGAGGTAAGCCATTTTTCTCCACCTCCTCACTTCCTCTTCATAGAAAAGATTCACACAGGTTTTCGCTAAGAACTTCCCTATGCAGGAGTACAGGCATACCTCAGAGATATTGCAGGTTTGTTTCTGGACCACAGCAATAAAGCGAATATCACAATAAAATGAGTCAAACAAATGTTTCGGTTTCCCTTGTTGTCATTTCAACAATCTCCACGGCGTCTTCACCAGGAGTAGATTCCATCTCAAGAAACCACTTTCTTTGCTCATCCATAAGAAACAAGTCCTCATCCATTAAAGTATTATCATGAGATTGCAGCAAATAAGTCACGTCTTCAGCCTCCACTTCTAATTCTAGTTCTCTTGCTCTTTCTACCACATCTGCAGTTACTTCTTCCACTGAGATCTTGAACAACTCCAAGTCATCCATGAGGTTTGCAATCAACTTCTTCCAAACTCCTGTTAATGTTGATATTCTGACCTCTTCCCATGAGTCAAGAATGTTCTTAATGGCATCTAGAATGGTGAATCCTTTCCAGAAGGTTTTCAATTTACTTTGCCTAGATTCATCAGAGGAATCACTACCTATGGCACCTATGGCCTTATGAAATGTATTTCTTAATATGATAAGACTTGAGGACTTCCCTGGTGGCGCAGTGGTTAAGAATCTGCCTACTAATGCAGGGGACATGGGTTTGAGCCCTGGTCCGGGAAGATCCCACATGCCACAGAGCAACTAAACCCGTGTGCCACAATTACTGAGCCTGTGCTCTAGAGCCCACGACCCACAACTACTGAGCCGGTGTGCCACAACTACTGAAGCCTGCGTGCCTAGAGCCCATGCTCCGCAACAAGAGAAGCCACTGCAATGAGAAGCCTGCACACTGCAACGAAGAGTAGCTCCCGCTTGCCACAACGAGAGAAAGCCTGTGTGCAGCAATGAAGACCCAACGCAGCCAAAAATAAATAATAAATAAATTTTTTAAAAAAAGTTGAAAGTTGAAATTACTCCTTGATCCGTGGGCTGCAGAATAGATGTTGTGTCAGCAGACATGAAAACAACATTAATCTCACTGTACATCTCAATCAGTGTTCTTGGGTGACCAGGTGCATTGTCAATGAACGCAAATATTTTGAAAAGAATCTTTTCTTCTAAACAGACAGTCTCAACAGGGAATTCCCTGGCGGTCCAGTGGTTAGGACTCCATGCTGCCACTGCAGGGGGCATGGGTTCGATCCCTGGTTGGGGAACTAAGATCCCAAATGCTGCGTGGCGTGGCAAAAAAAAAAAAAGGAAAAGAAAAAGAAGGTCTCAACAGTGGGCTTAAAATATGCAGTAAACCGTGTTGTCAACAGATGTGCTGTCACCCAGGCTCTTTTGCTGCATTTATAGAGCACAGGTAGAGTAGATTTAGCATAATTCTTATGGGCCCTAGGATTTTTGAGATGGTAAATGAGCACTGGCTTCAACTTCAAGTCACCAGCTGCATTATTAGCCCCTAACAAGAGAGTCAGCCTGTCCTTTGAAGTTTTGAAGCCAAGCATTGGCTTATCCTCTCTGGCTATGAAAGCCCTACACGGCATCTTCTTCCAACAGAAGGCTATTTCATCTACACTGAAAGTCTGTTGTTTAGTGCAGCCACCTTCATTCATTATCTTAGTTAGATCTTTGGATAACTTGCTGCAGCTTCTACATCAGCACTTGCTGTTTCACCTCACACTTTGATGTTGTGAAGATGGCATCTTCCCATCAACCTCATGAAGCAACCTCTGCTAGGTTCATACTTTGCTTCTGCAGCTTCCTCACCTCTTGCAGCCTTCATAGAATTGAAGAGAGTTAGGGCCTCATTCTGGATTAGGCTTTGGCTTAAGGAAATTTGGCTGGTTTGATCTTCTATCCAAATCACTAAAGCTGTCTTCATATCGGCAATAAGGCTGTTTTGCTCTCTTATCATTAGTGTGTTCACTGGAGTAGCATTTTTAATTTCCTTCAAGCACTTTTCGTTTGCATTCACAACTTGCCTAACTGGTGCAAGAGGCCTAGTTTTCAGCCTATCTCTGCTTCCTCAATAACTGTAATCATTTCTAGCTTTTGATTTAAAGTGAGAGATATGTGACTTTCTTTCACTTGAACACTTAGAGTCCATTATAGGGTTATTAACTGGCCTAATTTCAATACTGTTGTATCTCAGGGAATAGGGAGGCCCAAGGAGAGCGAGAGAGATGGGGGAACGCCTGATAGAGCAGTCAGAACACACACACATTTATCAATTAAGTTTGCTGCCTTACATGGGCGTGATTTGTGGTGCCCGAAAACAATTACAATAGTAACATCAAAGATCACTGATTGCAGATCACCATAACAAATATAATAATAATAAAGTTTGAAATGTTGTGAGAATTACCAAAATGTGACACAGAGACACGAAGTGAGCAAATGCTGTTTGGAAAATGGTGCCGATAGACTTGCTCAACACGGGGTTGCCACAAACCTTCAATGTGTAAAAAACTTAATATCTGCAAAGTGCAATAAAACAAGGTATGCCCGTATTAGACTAGACAGCCACAAAGGAACAGGAAATAGCTTGCTGATTTTTTTTTACTCATTTGTAATTCTCTGCTATTGCCCTCTCTTTGGTGATAGTTTAGGAGAATGGAAAAGTACAGAAAGAGATTAGATTAAAATCCATATTTTAATCCTCTAGTTGCCAAATTTTCATGAATCTATGTTAATTAAATAACTTGAATCAGGCCCTCATTTACACATTTACTCCTTAATTATTGTGATTATCTTCACTTTAAAATTCTGCATCAACTGGAAATGAGTCTCATAAAACAAAAAATATTGTGACATATTAATGTTGACATGAGGAAAATATGAACATTTCAAAGGCTTTCTCCCCCTATTTTACTGTATGTACATGTAGAAGGTGAATATGAGGCAGTTATTCAAACATTTCAGATCTCAAAAATCTAGATAACTGAAGGAAACCTTTGAAACTTACATTATTCCCATCTCAGGCTTCCCTGGTGATGCAGTGGTCAAGAATCTGCCTGCCAATGCAGGGGACACGGGTTTGAGCCCTGGTCTGGGAAGATCCCACATGCCGCAGAGCAACTAAGCCATGTGCCACAACTACTGAGCCAGTGCTCTAGAGCCCACGAACCACAACTACTGAGCCCGTGTGCCTAGAGCCCGTGCTCTGCAACAAGAGAAGCCACCGCGATGAGAAGCCCGCGCACCGCAACAAAGAGTAGCCCCCGCTCCACACAACTAGAGTAAGCCTGTGCGCAGCAATGAAGACCCAACGCAGCCAAAAATAAAATAAATAAATTAAAAATGGATTTCTATAAAAAAAATTATTCCCATCTTTTAATTTTCCATTTTTTTTTGTTGAGTATAGACAGTTTCAAGTGACTTATATGTCATTTTTAAATTGCCTTAAAATTGAAATAAATAGTGTAATCAGAGAACTTCACAGGAGAATAAAAGCTTCACTCTTAACAAATGTACATTCTCAGTGGTGTCTGATGTCACATCTTTTGTACACAGTAGCTTCCTCCACAGATGAGGAGTCATGAAGGTTAGCTTCCACAGTGATTCACAAAACCAGGCAGGGAATGAATTCCCTAATGTCACATATGCTGTTTATACTCAGGATCATCATAGGCTGAAGTAGTGGCCCGCTGAAGAGCATATTTAGTTATACATACCCAAACTGTAGTTAAGCTTATATTTTAAAATGACAGTCTTGACTTTTTAAATCTTACTTTCTTAAAACTTATTTCAGAGAGAGTTATTAGACAGGGATAGAGAAGACAGAACTATAGTCTAGGAAGAACACTTTTGCTCTTTATATATTCAGATATCAGTGTTTGGTTAAAAAAAAAAAAAATGAAAAGGAGGGAGGACAACAAAATCTATCATGGTGTTTTAAGATGTTGGTACTGAGGACATAAGAACATATATGGGACGGAAAGTACATGATACTAAAGGGGTTGTATGAATTATAATCAGAAAACACTTATAAAGCAGTAGATTTTCTTATCAAAAAAGAAGGTAGCAATTTGCAAATGTCTCATTGTTGGGCTCTCTTATAACCTTGGGTATATTGCCCAATAATATATGACCATGGGGCTCATTGAGTCAAAGTAATGAAATTCATAGAACATTGAATATATGCAGTTTGGTTACAAAATCATCATGTGGTATAATAATAATATAACACTAACATAAATACATCTGTATTCTGGAATGGAACAACGTTAGTATCTCCAGAGTCTTTAGGTGAAGGGTGTGGACCTATAATGGAAGCCATAAAACTATATTCCCACCTCAGTATCACATCAAAAACCAAACAAACATACAAAACCCAAAAGGACCGAAGCAGTAATGATACTCCCTAAACTACCTGAATGACTGTTCTGGAATCCTGGACTATCTGTAGTTTCCCAAACTCAAATGCTGTTTCTCACCTTTTGCTTTTTTCATGCTTTTCTCCTCTGTGCCTTGAACACCTTTGCTTCTGTTTTTCCCCTAACTCCTACTCATCCACCGAGACTGAGTTCCAACCAGCCTGCTTTAGTTGCGGCTCCTCTGCATCCACCAGCATTCCAAGCATATCTCTAGTAACTCTAAAACTTGAAAGGATTTGCCCCACCGTAAGTGATCTGAGGGCAAAGAGTGTGTGTACCTTTCATCTTTTATTCCCCTGCTTTGGCACAGTGCTTGTCACTTAGTGAGCATTCAAGGAATGGCTGTTGAACTAAACCAAACTGCAAAATCAACATTCCAGAAGAGTTCTGAGGAAAAGAGAGATTGCCGACATACCATAGAGTTGATCCTGTGCTACAGTTAAATTGGAGTGCTTCCTCCAAGAATTTACCCCGCGTATCTTGCCTCTAAACCCTAATTTATGCTCCTTCCTCCCCACAGCATATTTCTTCCCAGTGTCATCTGCTGAAATCCCACCCATGAGTCAAGGCCTCCATGAGATTACCTGTTCTCAGTGAGCTTATTTCTTATTTTCCAACTGGATATGATTCCTCTGCCTTTAACCCATAGATTTTTTGTTTTTATGACAATTTCTAAGTTAAGCTTTGGGCTCTCATTATTTATATACTTATCTCCTAAACATCTTTGTGCTTTTGCACTGGCTACTGTTAAGCTTTTATACATACCAAGTACTTTATAAACAGTTCTTTAATTGGATGCAATGAATCTAGTGCAAAAACAATTTTTAGTAATGATATATCTGAAATAGATTGTAAATATTACATTACTTAGATCATGAGCTATAAAGAAAAAGTTTTCTTTTAAAAAAATCAAGCTATATGAATAGATTACAAAAATATATACCATAGTCACAGAATTGAATGTAGTAACCTTATATAAGAAGAGACAACTAACTAAACCAAATCCTGTGAATCTTGATTCAAATTCTATTAATTAAGAATTTGTAATAAATAATTTGATCCATTTCTTTTTTACATTTTCTGTACGTGGTTAGCCAATTTAAGAGGATAAACAGCACTAAAAGTCTTAAGCCTTTAAATATGGGAATGAAAACTATTAATATTAACCTATTTTAAATATTAAAACAGACTCTTCTACCTGGAAACATATATGCATTAGGAAGATCTATAATTCAGACTCCTCACTAACCATTGATCTATTTTTGTGAAGTTTTATGTGCCCCTTCAAATTTGATTGTTTCACTGATTTTGTAATTAAATAAATTCAAACCAAGTTATTAGAATTCTTATCATTCATTTCCTCTCTTCCAAGATAATTAAGTGTTCGGTTTTAATCCCATCAGGAGAGGGGTTTTGGTTTTTGTTTTTTAATTTTTATTGGAGTATAATTACTTTACAATGGTGTGTTAGTTTCTGCTTTATAACAAAGTGAATCAGCTCTACATATACATATATCCCCAAATCTCCTCCCTCTTGCATCTCCCTCCCATCCTCCCTATCCCACCCCTCTGGGTGGTCACAAAGCCCCTAGCTGATCTTCAGGAGAGGGTTTTGATAATGTCCTTCCCTCTGCAGACTACCAGGTGTTATCCCTTGTGGCCCCAGGGGTGGAGCCTGTCAAGATTCCAGAAGGAGCTAAAGTTTAGAGTGACTGCTCCACCTAGTGACCAGGACCAGGAATCTGCCCCTTCCTTGGCCTCCCCTAGGAGTTGCCATATGACAACTCATTCCCATGCAACCCACTGACAATAAGTAAATGGTGTGTATTTCCATGTCCTTACAGATGAGCTACAAGTTCCACCAAACCATGCCTGTAAAGATTACTTTTGTGAAATCAGACATGAAAATATGTGCATTAGGGCCCTCAGCTAGGTCTGAGTTAAGAGGCCTTCAGTCAAGGCAAATGCAAGATATGCTCCTGGGCCAGAGTCCTCAAGAGGCCAGATGAGGGAACATTCTGAGAGAAGGAGGTTCCTGAAAACCAGGGAGGAAGGCCCAGTGGACAAAGGGAGGGAAAAACATTATAAGCTTTGCTTCCTCTCCAGCCATTCTGCCCATTCTGTCTCCAAGAGGCCTGAGCATTTAAGATTTCAAGGTCATGGAAAATCTAAGTAGTTCCTAGGAATGAGGCATCTACCTCCTTATTCTTTGGTAAGTTCCTCCTATCACTGAAGGAACAAATACACAGTCTCCTTTCTTTCCCCTCCTCCCCGAAGAACCTTGTCTTTTTTTTGCTGAAATCCACTTCCCCTGCTCAGAAAGAAATAGATATAAGGGTTGGGAAATTAGGATGTATGTGGCTCATTAGTTATTATATCAGGGTCCATTTTTCTCACCCATGCCTTTACCTACTAGGTCCAACCAAAACTGAAGTGTGTTTATTCTCCTTAATGATCTCACTTCTTCAATTTTAGCAATCGCTCTTCCTTTTTCTCTCAAGCCATCTCCAGACTACGTAAGACTACTTGTAATAAAATATTTTAAGGTTGAAAGGAACCTTATAAGTCACTTATTACAACCACTAGCCAAGTTCTCCTGAAATCCTAGTCAAACAAGGGCAACTGGCCTACACTGCAAAGCTAACTGTTTTAGCTAATCAGATAGAAGAATCCATGCTGATAACTAATGGGAGAAGAATGAAGAAGATTCTTGGGCCTTTCTCTCTTCTCCCAGGCAACCGACATATGTTTTAATGGCAAGTCACTGAAGATAATATTGCATTTAATATATCAGGTAAGAAAGGAAGACAAGAAGAGGGGGACAGGATGGTATAATGACAGGATGGAAGGGTCCTGTGGTTTTTTTGAGCAGGTGGGACCATTTATTTATTCAATGCGTAAGCCTTGATCCCATTTATTATTTTGAACAATCAGGAAAAACAGCTTTCTAGCTGGTAGCAGGAAGGTGTTGTTGAAATAAAGCAGAGATTCAAAGAGCAAGAATGTTATTCTTAAATTGGAACCTAACCTGGAAAATCACAGTGAAATGTACTAAGGGACCATTCGTGACCAATGACTGGAATGCCATTTTGTATTTCTTTGGAAAGATGCACTCTTGCATAATTAGCTTCCATAATCATAAAAGCACTCCTCAATGTGATAAGGCATAAGGCATTTTATTTGTTTTCCTCTATGATGTTTATATTAAAATGTTATGCTTTTTCAACCATACATCAGATACTCCTTATTTCTAGCATTGCCAATATGTTTTTATTGGTAAAAATCAAATATATTAAAACTGTATTCTGACCAAATAATACTTTATCATGATTTGCTGTTGTTGCTTTTAACTTTGAAAAGTTAATCTCAGATTTCATTTTCACTGTGTTACAATCCTGTGAGAAGGGTTCTATTAATACTAAATAATCAGGTAAACAGGCACAAGGAAACTTGTTCAAGTCAGAGAGTTAGTTAGGGACTAGCTAATTATTTGTGGTGCCATGTCTGGGGGCCTATGTCTCCTCAGTCCCACACCTGGACGCTTTTAGCTAAAAAATGTGCTTTGAGCGGACTGTGCTCCCTTGTGAGCTGGGTCCTGCTGAGAGTCCTTATAGAAACTGATTGCAAATGGAATATTCTCTCTCTCTGTTACCTTTTCTCATCAGTTTGCCACAGGTCCTGTTCCATTGAGCTCCTCTGAAGAGACAGGAGCCATAAATGCAACTCTATCATGTCAATCATTGACAGACATTCTCCAAGTGAAATTAATATGCAAGACTCTGCATACAGTTTTGTAAGCATTCCTACAATGCACAACTATGCTGAGACTATCTAAGATTGTTCTTTTGAGCCAGAAAGTATTATGAAAGGAACAGGTGAGACTATATTTTCTTTTTTAGGAAGCATTAAAGATGTCTTCTTGGGGCTTCCCTGGTGGCGCAGTGGTTGAGACTCTGCCTGCCAATGCAGGGGACACGGGTTCGAGCCCTGGTCTGGGAAGATCCCACATGCCACGGAGCAACTGGGCCCGCGAGCCATAATTACTGAGCCTGTGCGTCTGGAGCCTGTGCTCCACAACAAAAGAGGCTGCAATGGTGAGAAGGCCCGCGCACCGCGATGAAGAGTGGCCCCCACTTGTCGCAACTAGAGAAAGCCCTCGCACAGAAACGAAGACCCAACACAACCATAAATAAATAAATTTTTAAAAAAATGCAAACCTTTAAAAAAAAAATGTCTTCTTTAGTTATTACACTAAATATTCTCTAACCAACAACATATGCTTGCTAATAATTTTTGTCTTGCAGAAACATGATTGTTTTCTAACGGGAGGTATTTGAAATGCCTTAGCTAAAGACTGATTTAAAGAAAAGCCTTCTTTTGGATTCATCTCAACATCTATCAGGTGGTATTATTTTTCTGATAGTCTTTTACTCTGTCCTTTGCATTCTAAAGAGCTTATGTGCAACCTATAATTATTTTCTGCTAATTGTAATTCATGATTAATTATTCAAAATGATTCTTCTCCAAAATCAAATCCATTTCTTGTCATGACATTTAAAAAAGATACAAATAAAGTATTATCAGAATGCAAATTTCTGTCAGAGGGAATACTTTTTAAGTTTTCTTTAAATAGCATTAAAATCTTTCCCTACCAGCACAGGCCCCGTGATTCCCTACATCAATTAATGTAGACTAAAGAAGGGCAATTGGACCATGAAGTGATGACTATTAATGGTTTTGATAATTACTAAGGATTAGTTACACTGACTACATAGGAGTAGGTAATTTACAATATTCTTAAAGAAGAGCTGCAAAGCAGGAAGACCTAACGATGACTAAGGGCAAACAGTAAACATGTTAACGTGGGAACCTGGATGTCCAAAGATGTATTTTGACATGGATCATGCCTCTTTGTGGACACTCACTTGAGTCCTGTTGATGGCTAAATCTCCCTTTCCTGGGAGAAAAGCCCAAATTCCACTTCCTTCCTTCAAGAGGCAGCCCCTTCCCCCATTATCTCCTAGGGAGGCCCTGGACCTTTCTGTCTGTAAGCCAGGATCACACTTTGTCTGCCTCCTGTGCCTTTACCTGACTCTTGGCCCTACTCATTATTGTATGAGACACAAGTGTCTTTCCTTAGAAGGTGAGATCTTTTCTACTTAAATTTTTCTTAGGCAATAGCCTTAACATATGTGTGCTATACATAATCAAATTTTCTACGTACATTTATTGAATACCTTCAGTGTGCAAAGCCTTAAAGTTGCCTAATCTCCTAAATGAAGAAAGTTGAACATACCAACTCTGTGTGACATAAACAGTTCTATTAGATTCAAGCATGGAAAGCAAGACGTATATGCATAAATGTAAGAGTAAGAAAAAAAAGGTCTTTAGAAATAGAAGCTACTTCTGGGATTCAGAGGACAAGAAGAGAAAATTATAAATCTAGGAAATGCTGAAATTGTTGCCAGAGGAAAGCACACTGCTTCCACTTTGACCAGGACATGTAACCATCGTGTACTTCATCTTCATTAAAACTTTTCAATTTACTTTATTTGCTTTTTTCCCCTAATGGGGTTACAACTTAACTTTTATAATAAAAAATTATTATAAAAGTTTGTTTTATCAAACATCCAGATTTTCAGAATAACCATGACAAAAACTGGGGAAAGAAAAAAAAAAAAACTAGATGATAAGTGACCTTAGAAGTCTGTGATGGTGACAGTCATGCTTGCTAAATAGTGCATGTGTTTCTTTTCAGTTAGAACCATGTGACTAGTTCTGGCCAATGGACTGTGAACAGATTTACTGTGTGTCAAAGCACTTAATTGCCAGTAGGAGGACACCCTATACCTATTTGCTATCGCCATGGCAACAAAAGAAGCTGTATGCTGAAATGGCAGATTCAAAGACAGAAGCGGCCTTGGTTGCTAGGTCACCACATGGAGGATACTGCTCTGCAGAGTTGCCTGGACTTACAGTTACTTTGCTTTCTTCAGCCTACAGAAGTCATTAACACTAACCTGTGTTGTATGTGGCTCAGTCAGGCCTCAAGGTACATCTTTGTGCTGCAAGAAACTGTTTCGTATAGGCCCATTTCTCATCTAAATACCAGCATAAGTTTACGTTGGCAGCGTATTAGGGTCTCCTTAAATACTCATCAACATAAATGCAGAGCTCCCTTTTTGTGCTTGCAGAAGTAATTCTATGTCTTTCCTATTTGGGAGACAGCATGAAAGACTGCATACTGTTTAGTAAGAGGGCTATTTCTTTTAACAGCTAAACAAACAATTAAAAAACCATTTGTATTACTTTGCTTTCTGTAGTTCACTGGGTACACAAGGAAGTAGTAAGGCTGGAGATAATGATAGAATAATTTTATTTATCTAACTATCTGGAAAATTACTTTGCTAGGCAACTCTTTGAAAACTATTGCTGATTTTTGGTTTATATATCAAAAGTGTTAATATTCTAGTATTAATATTAAAAGTATTAATATTCTAATATTAACATTAAAAGTATTAACATTCTAATCATTACATCTGGTTGGATGTTCAAAGAGCTTAAGAATTTTTATCATGACACTATTTAAATAAAATATTAAGAGACCAGGCAAATGTCCAATGACAGATTATTCATATAATAAATTTGAGACATCCAGTCCATGAAATATTTTGTAGCCATTTAACATGATAATGGAGAACATCAACTTTCAGATGGAGTGTGCTAACATTCATTTATCTGGTTAGAGATGGGAAGGGTTACAGCTAATATGCCAGGAACTGTGTGGATCTTGAAGCCTATCTTATTTATACTACAGCCTGATTGTCAAAATTTGCCTATATCCTTTGAATTTTGTGCAAGTGAGCATGTGAGTTGCTTCAGGGGGAAAAATAGAGAACTATCATGAAAAGAATATTTAATGATATGACAATCAATAAAGAATAAAGACAAAAGAAAATGAGCTGGACCGCCAACTCATGGCAGCTACACAGAATTGCAGGGATTGACTTAAGAAGGTACATTCATTAAGTATTAGACAAATGATCAAAGAAACTTAGCACTAGGGCAAATACTTGGCAAAACCAGAGAGTATGAATTGTCTGCTTTGAAAGCAGAAACTTGTCTAACTTGAAGTGCAGTTATGTTTCACATACACTTTTTGAGGCCATATTTTCTTTCTCAAGTGTAATTCTAGTTGTTGGCCATGGGATTTTTCTTTTCTTCCCTTGTTACTTTAAGAAAATTGAGGCCAGCTGATGTGTTTTTACTTTCTATATTTGAATCTGAAGCGAAACAATTCCCATTGAGGGTTCTGGTGGAACTTTATTTTAGTTATGTTTTAATAAAGTCTTATTTGTATTGACTTCTGAGGCAGCATGGCATTCCCTAACTGATAAACTACTTGGGTTTACTTTTTTATGGAGAAATTTTAATTTAATATGATAGAGTCAAATGTTGTTTTTCAGGTTTTATATGCATGCCTGGAAGCCTTTTAATAACTTGCAATAACAAACAAAATAAATGTGACTTTTAGGGTAGACACTCTTGTAATTGATATTTCTACCAACTCAGGGTGTTTATTTATTTTGCCAAAAAATAAAGTGCATTCTTTTCATCCTTGGGGAATAAAGAGTAATGGAGTGGCAGTTTACTAAAAAGTTGTGAGAGATTCAATAATTGCAATGAAACATTTCATACAGATCTATTTCTTGCTTTGGACTTGATCCTTGCATAACTCACAAACAGTAAAAGATTTTTTCCGTATTGTAATAAATTCATCTGCCTTTCTGCATAAAGTAATTAGGGATCAAGGTGTAACAGAATATTTTAAAAATATATTAACAGATAGTAGACAAGGTTTGTATGCAGAGAAAATTATATTATTTTAACTTTGAAAATTGTATATTTTCAATACTGAAGAATGGGATTTTGGACACAGAAGTGATTTTGATAAATGGCAGAATTCTGCCTAAGGCCATAGAAGAAGCAAGAACAAGGAACATAAGAAGAGGGAATCTACAAATTAGTGTGTTATGATTACTCTCTTTCATAGCATTTAACAACAGCTTTGAAAAGATCCAATGTCTTCCTTCAGAAGTTTAAACTTATTTCTTCCATATCTAAGTAGCATGTACTGTAATTCACATTGACATGGTTCCCTGAGAAATAGTGGGACAACCCTTGGATAGCGATGAGGCATTACTGAACAATGTTTTTGGATGATACACAGTAATAGAAATTTGAGATTGAAATGGCCTTTTCAAGGCAGTAGGTTACACCTATGAAAACACAAGATAGGTATTTAAGTTTTTCTCTCATTCCTTGATATTGACCCTCTTTGAGTGTTTGTGCATTAGTCAATTTGACACCTCAAGGATCCCTAATTGTTATGAAGATGTCAGCAGGCTGGTAACATTTTTTGAAAGATCTATTTAAAAAAAAAAGTCTGAACGTTACTCACCCCAAGACTGAATATAATTTTTCACAATAGTTATAGGGTTGATGAAATACTGAATGGGTTGGGGGTAGAGGGGTTGCAGCAGGTGGGGTGGGAAGAGGAAGCAGAGGAATATGACGATTTCAGTAATTTGCTGCAGTGATCATGCTTTGTCTCAGCTCGCAAGAAACAAAAGTAATAGCTACTATTTATTAAGCTAAGCTGAGAACTTGGAGGACTAGAACCACTGAGCCTCAGTTTCTTCATCTTTATATAAGGGAATTGTCTAGCTCACAAATTACTGTGAAGATACAATTATATAATATATATAAAAGCTGTTCCAAGTTAAATTATACAAAAGTATTCAAGGTTTAAAATATTCAAGGTTTAAAAGGTAGAGTTTCATAAATGGGAGAACACTGAAAAGCCTTCCAGGAGACTACCCTGTAGATGTGTTCTTGATATAATGGACACACTAAAGAAAAAAATGCTGTATAATAAAAAAAAAGGAGTCAAATCCAGAGAAAACCATAATTCAAAAAGATATATGCACCCCAATGTTCATTGCAGCACTATTTACAATAGTCAAGACACGGAAGCAACTTAAATGTCCATTGACAGAGGAATGGATAAAGAAGATGTGGTATATATATACAATGGAATAATACTCAGCTGTAAAAAAGAATGAAATAATGCCAGTTGCAGCAACATGGATGGACATAGAGATTATCATACTAAGTGAAGTAAGTTAGACAGAGAAAGACAAATATCATATGGTATCGCTTATATGTGGAATCTAAACAAAAATGATACAAATGAACTTATTTACAAAACAGAAACAGACTCACAGACATAGAAAAGAAACTTATGGTTACCATAGGGGAAATAAGGTGGAGGGATAAATTAGGAGTTTGGGATTAACATATACACACTACTATATATAAAACAGATAACCAACAAGGACCTACTGTATGGCACAGGGAACTCTGTTCAATGTTATGTAACAACCTGTAAGGGAAAAGAATCTGAAAAGGAATCTCTCTCTCTCTCTGTATATATATATATGTATACATGGAATCTGAAAAGAAATATATATATATATATGTATGTATATATATGTAACTGAATCACTGTGCTGTATACCTGAAAATAACACGATATTGTAAATCAACTATACTTCAATTAAAAAAAAAAGGAGTCAAGGTTGAAAGAAACACTGCCTAACATAGACGTCACCTACGTCCTCAAAGACTAGGAAGGTCCCATGCATTGCAAACCTTCAGGATATTCAAATATAAAATCTCAAATGTCCTTGACCCACCACCAGGTGTTGCCACACTCATTTTCTTACTGCAAATCTGATTTTTATATATTTCTAAATTTAGTTTTAAATGGTCAAATAATTACATCAGACTTACAAATAATAACTAATACAGTAATTAATATAGTCCACTCAGGGGAAAGAATAGTTTGAGGGTTTTTTTTTTTTTCTGATCTCATTTATGTTATTACTTTCATTGTCGCAAAAAGTTGTAGGTAGGCTTGTAAAATTTTCCTGCTTGTTTACAGTACAAAAGTAAATTTCCTGAGTCATTTATTTCTCTCTTGCCTGTATAAAAATGTTGTATGATAAATATTCCAAGAAGAGTCTAATATCAATATTGGTCTTTTCTCCTAGAGTTTCTATTCCTTCTAGTTTTTAAGCTTGAATATCTTGGAGTTCTCTTAGAGTCTTGCCTTTCCAGCCACATATTTATGTTCACTGAGTCCTATCTATACTTCCTTTTCATTGTTTTGACTCTTCATTCCTAGCTGATTGCTAATTTCATTCAGATGTTGCTCTAATAATCTTCTCCACAAACTTTCTAAACTCACTTCCTATGTTACTGTGGCAAGCCAAGCAAAGTCTCCTCCTTCATCGGAGATTTTTTGACTTGGGGCAGGGTGGTTGTAGGAGTCTGTATAGTTTTCTTTCAGCAGAGAAGACCTTTCAGCGGGGACGCTGGACCTGAGACCTGAATGATGAGAAGGATCAGCTGTTTGAAGAGTGGGAGGAGGAGTACTCCAGGGAAAGAGGGGAGCAAGTGAAAAGGTTGTGGTGTGGGTGTGAGCTTGGTGTACGTGAGGAAAGGAAGGCTGGCAAGGAGGATGTGGGGGGTGAGAAGAGATGGGGCCAGAGATGGGAGGGAAGCCAGATCACACGGGACCTCGCAGGAGTTTGTAGTTTTCCTAAGTATGCTGGAAAGTCATTGAGGGGTTTTAAGCAAGGAGAGTGACAGGATCTGATTTACTTTTTAAATAGTCACTCTGGTTGCTGATGGATTGGATGCTGTGGGAATGGAGTCAGGGGACACGCCAGGATATTCTTACCTCCTTCCTCTAAATTCCCCAAAAGTTCCTCTCTTACTGACTTGCCTATAAATAGATGCAGTCTTGTATTACTCCACGTTAGGTGTGCAGCACACAATTTTACCAAATGCTCTTTGAGGGACTCCATATCTTGGCCTCTGTGTCTTAGGACTCCTTTGTGCTTTCCATAGCATTTAGCGAAATGCTTTGTACCTGACAGGTATACAACAGATAGTAATTTTTTTAAAAATTAATTTGATGGTGTGATGTCTTAGTTGTGGCATGTGGGCTCCTTAGTTGTGCCATGCGAACTCTTCATTGCGGCATGTGGGATCTAGTTCCTGGACCAGGAATGGAACCCGGGCCCCCTGCATTGGGAGGGCAGAGTCTTATCCACTGCGCCACCAGGGAAGTCCCAATAGTATAGTAGTTGTTGATGGAGGCCTATTATATAAACTACCCATCCTACCAAAACAGAATATACTTGAGCAGGTATGAAAACAAGGCTTTTGAGTCTTCTATATTCACTGAACCTCATTCCATGTCAACATCTAATAGAGTTCATCAACGTGACTGGAGCTAACCAAAAGTTTGTTGAAAATCATCAAATGCTACACTTAAAATATGAACATGTCACTGTGTGCAAATTTACCTTCAAAAGAAAAAAGAAAAGAAAGTAAACAATATTTGCACTCTAATGATATGCATACTGTAGTGTTTAGGAAGACGTATACCAATGGCTGCAACATATTTTGAAATGAATCAAAAAATAAGATGGATTGATGGATGGGCAGAAAGATAGATGGATAGATAGATGCAAAGGCAAGTATAGTAAAATAGCAGAATCGAAGTGATGGGTATATGGGTATTTAGTGTAAAATTATTTCAACTTTTCTGTACAGTTGTAATTTTTCATAGTAAAGTATGGTGAAAAATTAGATGAAAGTGATAACTAAAAAAATTATATTAACAAACGATTAAGTTTATAGTCATTGTACTTTTATGTATCTGAGTTTTCAGGAAAACTTCTAATCCTTACATAGAACATAGATTTAGTCTATTAATTTATGACTTTGAAAAGTGCCCCAACTTCATATTGGCTTTATAAATTAGAGTTTTGGTTATATTCACCTATATTTTCTTTTTTTTAAATTTTATTTATTTATTTATTTTTGGCTGTGTTGGGTCTTCGTTTCGTGCGGGGGCTTTCTCTAGTTGTGGCAAGCGGGGGCCACTCTTCATCGCGGTGCGCAGGCCTCTCACTATGGCGGCCTCTCTTGTTGCGGAGCACAGGCTCCAGACGCGCAGGCTCAGTAATTGTGGCTCACGGGCCCAGTTGCTCCGCGGCATGTGGGATCTTCCCAGGCCAGGGCTCGAACCCGTGTCCCCTGCATTAGCAGGCAGATTCTCAACCACTGTGCCACCAGGGAAGCCCCACCTATATTTTCTAAATAATAGTTATGTCTCTGATAAAATTTTCTTATCCATACAAGTCATAAAATAGAGTTCAGACATTAAATCATTGTTAAAATTGAGTATTTTGTGATACTTAGTGATAATAAAAATAATTATAGGGCTTCCCTGGTGGCGCAGTGGTTGAGAGTCTGCCTGCCAATGCAGGGGACGCGGGTTCGAGCCCTGGTCTGGGAAGATCCCACATGCCACGGAGCAACTGGGCCCGTGAGCCACAGTTGCTGAGCCTGCGCGTCTGGAGCCCGTGCTCCGCAACAAGAGAGGCCGCGATGGTGGGAGGCCCGCGCGCCGCGATGAAGAGTGGTCCCCACTTGCTGCAACTAGAGAAAGCCCTCGCACAGAAACGAAGACTCAACACAGTCATAAATAAATAAATAAATAAATAAAATTAAATAAAATAAAAAATAATAATTATATTATTACTTATTGGGCAGTATACTCTAACCGTAGCACTTCATCATGAGTGACAGCAAAAAGCACGATCAACTGAATATAGCAGCAATCTCTCCCTGACTCACTCTCCCTCTCTCTCTCTCTCTCTCTCACTGCCCCATCTCCTCTTCTTCATCTCGTTTTCTGATGCAGAGAAACTGCATAGGGTAGGTAAGCATGGCATTTAAATAGGAGGGGAAATTATCAACATTAACGTAATAATATTAATATTCTATAACTATATTTGTCTTTTTTGAGAACGAAATTTCTAAAAACCTGAAGCACTCCTGTGCTACTGTATAACATAAAGACGAACAATTTTTCTCAATTTGCAAACTTTTGGTTTTCACCTTTCTTTAAGTTCTAGACAGTTTATTTTAATGTATTGCTTTTGTGAATGATTTCAATGGAAAAAACTGTTCTTTAGTTATTCTTTTAAAATGACAGAATGCACATTCTCACATTAACACCTTTTTACTCTAGGAAAAATGAATGGAATGCCTATCTGAAGCACACTTTTAACTTTCAGTTTGCATTGCTGACAGTTGATATCTTTGAAGGAGACTTGGAGCGGCAACACAAAAGTATCCCTGCTTCGGCTGGGCCGACCTGTGGATAATGTTTGAAGTCAGTGGAAGCTTTAAGTTTTTAAAAGGTCTGCCCAGGTGTCAAGAAATATAAGAAATGGGCTCAGAGTTGTGTGGAAATGAATAGGTTGCATGCATTTTAAGGCAGTCTTACAGGAACACATTGAGAGATCTGGCATCCTTAAAACTGAGCATATGTCCTATCAACATTCCTAGTACAAAGTATTTTGTTACCGCTTCTGTGCAATAAATAGCCCTGTGCAAAGGCACATCATTGAACCGAAGCATATGGAGGTGGCTATTCAGTGATGCTGAGCTGTGCTGCAGCCTTACTCACCTTTTTTCTATACATTTGCCAATGGAAATTTCTGCTCTAGAAATTATACTGTAGCAAAAAAAAAGAAGTATATGCATGAGGGTGGGTTCCATTTCTCAGGACATATCAACATGAACCTGTGCTGCTGTCTGTTTCCTGAGACTACTGAATCAAAAAACATATGCACCTATGCTTTAAGGAAGCAGTAACTCTTTAAATTGCCCTTTATATTTATGAATACTTAATTACTTTATTTTGCCAAAAATTAAGTCATTAAAATCATCTTGAAGCTTGACTTAAATTTCAGAAGTAGCCTGCAAGTTGTATAATCTTTAACTATGTTCCATTCAACACATTTAAGAGATGTAAAAACTCACAAGTGATGATATAAAGGATAATTTACGCTTGCAATGCATTTTTGTCCAATTAATAGATTGCCTGTGTGTTGCATATTTTGCATGACAAAAGAGCAGAATATTAAAGTGCCATTCATAATGAAAATGCACTTTGCAAATTAAAAGTGCCGAAACAGAAATTTTTCACCCTGTTTAGGAACTAAACAGTCCTTAACCAATTAAACTGCATTGTAATAATTCTATGATTTATTGCAAGTTGTTTAACTTTCAAAACTCGGCTAACCCATATTAAGGTCACAATCCATCATGTCTTGCTTGGAAAGCCAGCAAATAATGGCTGTTGTATTAGCTGCTTTTGATGATAGTATGAAAGAAGTATTAGCACTTGTCAACAAAACTGCTTACAACATAACATTAGCATGCATGGGCTGCTGTACCTATTTATTATTCTGGCAGCTTCACACATATTGTTACAAGCTTATAAAACATTTTGTCGGGTGGAAACCGAATGTACACTGTTTGGTTTTCTGATAGACTGGCAGCATAAATGTCTGGGCTGACTTAGTTTAGTTTAAGTGTAAATAGAGACACAAATTCTTCAACCTGTTCTCTTATTGATACTGAAAAGTGCTGAATTATTCAGCATCCAACTCTTCTGTTTGTGTCTATCACAGTTATCAATTACCCATCAGTCTTCTTGTCAAAACAGAATGGATTAATCTGGCTGAAAATAAGACAAATAAATGGATACTGTAACAGGGGTGCGGGGTTGCCAGACTGTCAAAGGGAAATCCAGGCAGTGACATTTGCCGTCAAAAATGGGATCTCTGGCTTAAGTGAGCAAATGATTCCCCTTTGTGAGCCAAGAATGCACTTAGCTCACCGTAAGTAAATTAATCTGCCTTCTTTGACTGCTAATGCATTAGCACTGAGGTAATAGTTCAGTTTCTAAAATTCCTTTATGTTTAAATAATTTTGGTCATTGTTATTATTCCTCACAGGAAATGCAGCTACATTCAGGTACTTTATCTTGATAAAGAGAGGGTTGCCTGGTAAATAAGTGGACCCATTTAACAATAAAGTTATTGCTGATAGTTTTGTGCCACTTCATAGCTCTCAGCTGATGTGATACCAAGTAACTTTTGCACAGATGGCTGGTGGAACTCATCCAGCATCTGCAAAGTCCATCCCTGTTTTCTTTCCCAAACATTTTATTTGGAAATCTTGTTTGGCAAACTTCCTGAGACTCTGCCTAGCTGTTCAAAGTACATATTTCCAATCTATCTCATTTGGCCCTTCCATAAAAAAAGAGCCAGCAAAGTGCCTTCTTATTTGGCACAAAAATTGCAGCCACAGACTGAAGCAACTTTTAGGTTCCTGGCCAAAAATTTACAAGAATTTTATCTTAGATGCTTCCATACTGGACTGTTTTACATAGTCACCATTAACATCTGAAGCTTTCACATCATGACAGGATCAAAGCTCCCCAGTCTGTATCAACTGACAGCTTAACTTTGCTAAAAGTTCCCACTTGTTCTCATTTTCCTTTGTATCCTAACCATTGTGGACATGGTTCTTACTTAGACTGTAGGGTGGTGAGTTATTTAAGAAGAGCTACCGGCTGGAAAATGGCTCCATCCACTTGATGATGAATGAACATATTACTTTTGAATGAATCATCATCTTTTTTTTTTTTTCTTTTTCTAGTAGATCATGTAAAGAATTTTAAGCATTTAAAACGAAAACAAAACAAAACAAAAAGCCTTCCTATATATTTGGGGGGTTTGAAAGAGGTCACACTAATAACCAAATTCCAGGTGCAACTTCCATAATTCTCTTAAAGACTTTGACAGACTGGAAATTTCCATCTCACATTCCCAGAACATTACCTCAAGTTTCTCTTCAATGTAAATCAGTTTCCCAGAACATCAACATTAAAAGGAAAGGTACTAATTGGCTTGGTCACAGCTCATCTTTGCAAAATCTCCTTTGTTTGGTATATAATCTCAAAACTACCTCATAGAAGACAGCTATTTAACATGTGCAAACACTGAACCTTCTCTTGAAACGAGGCAGTATTTTTGCTACCAATTTATTGTTTTACTTTGTCTCTCTTGACCTTCTTCTCCTCTTCAATAAGTAACCCTTTTATACGGAAAGGTAGCATTGTGCAATTTTGCATGGCCCAAAAGTATTTTCAAAGTTTTAATATTTTTTTTTTCTAAAATTAATTCTTTGCAATACTAGCAACTAGGTTAATTGACAGGTGTGTACCACGACCTTATTTCCAAATTCCAGATGCCATTTCCCATTCTTTGAGGAGCGTTTCAAAATGCATGCCTGCCATTTCAGACCCAACTTGTCCCAGTCTAAACATTCTCTCCCAATGGTACCCTTTCACCAAAATCCCAGTCAGTGGCTAAGTCCTGAAGAGTCTGCCTTTACAATGTCTCTTCTGTTATCCTCCCTTCAATTACCACTATCACCATGCTTTTGCAGTCCCTACGGATTCATTCATACATTCATGCATGCACCAATTCATTTATTCAACAATTCTTTGAGCGCCTAACATGAGTGGTCTCTCTCTCTCTCTCCTTCCGACACCCCTCCCACTCTGGCGTTCTGCCTTCAGCCTGAAATGCCCTCTTCTGCCAACCTACTCATCCTTTAAATTTCAGTTCAATGCAACTTCTTTGGGCATTTTTCTTATTCCTTCACCCGTGTGTTATTTCTTACTTCTTCAAGTCACTTGAGCATTTTACTATTTCCCTTATCACAACAGGGGAGAATTTCTATCTCAGTCTCTAACCGTGGGACTGTGGGCAAGTTATATACCCAACTGAAGCCTCAGTTTCTCCTCTAAAATTGGGGATATTATTACTCCATAAGGTGTGAGGTTAAATGAGATAATGCACATCGCATTCTTAGAACAACGCCTGCGAACATTCAAGATCTTGCTTGTTATATTATTGTATGCAGCAGGGACTTACAAATGCCTGCTGTAACATTTGTATGTTGAGAGATAACAATTTTATTGCCTTTGGTGTTTCTGAGGGGCTTAAAAACTACATTTACGCACTATCCCAGGTGGTGGACCAGGGCATCGCATTCTGGGCTGAACTCGCTGGCGCCAGGCTGCCTGTCTTCATATCCTGGCCCTTACCATTTACTAGCCCATTTTTTTGGTGGGGGGCGGGGGGTGGTGGTGGTGGGGAAGTCAGGCAGTTAAAAGTTGCTATATCGAATGGATAGTTGTTAAGATTAGCTGAAAGTAAAATGTTTAGCAGTGCCTGGCTCATAGCAAGAATTCTATAAATGTAGCTTGTCGTTATACTAGAGGGGTGTCAAAATGCTCCTTGACCCAATTCTACGTGGTGAGAAAGGGCCATTAACACGAATGCATAATTCCCTGAATTATTGTCACATCCTTCTAAAAGGCCTTCCTGAATAACACTTCTCCTAATCCCAGTCTATCTTGTATCTCCCAGACTGACTAAAAACTGTCAAATTATATCACTCCCCAAACAGAGGGTGGTTCACATTCTCCATCTACTGGCACATCGACCTCTCTTTCCAGCTTGCAGGGTGCTTCCTAATCATCTCCCTTCTCCTGAAATGTTTTACCTCATTTTCCCCCTCAAGTGGATCGTTCATCTTCTAACACTTCAGTTACCGTCCTCCTGGGTCCGTAAACTCTCCCAGAGGCCACACTCTCTTTCTGGCCTTGCATCTTCTCTCCTACTGATCACTTCCTTCCCTGCCCTATGTCTAGAAGCATCCTCCCTATCTGCATCCATCTTTCGACATTTAAGACGCGTGCCTCTGCCACAGGCTTTCTGACTAACTTGCCTTCAAAGATCTATCATCCAAATGCTCGAAGCATTTAGAGATTTTACCACACAATTTAGCTATCAATTACAAATTGTCTTACAGCATTTGCTTTGTGTTTGTTTGCCTCTCCAGATATATTTCACTGTCTTTTCTGTTTCCTAGCTCTTTCCCTCTTTGGCTAATCCACAAAGCTCTATGGACAATCTCCCTGGTCTCTCATGGTAACCATGCCAGTTGTCCTCCAACTGTCCTTGCTATTGGCCGAGTCTGTTTTTATGCGCCAGGAAGAATTTGCCTTCTTTCGAAACTATAAGATTTTTCTGCCATTTCTTAGACCAAATGACATTTTTATTCTACAACCAGCCTTACCTGATTAAGGCAGCACTATGTTGTTTGGGAGAAGCATGGACTTTAAGGTATTAGCGTTTTAGGTTCGAGTCTTGGTTTCGCCATTTTCTAACTTGTGTGACCTTGAGCAAGTCACTTTTCTGAGCCTCAATTTTGTTCAGTATAAAAATACTAATACCTAGCTCACAGAAAAGGTATGAGGATTATAGGAGATGAATAACAAAGTGCCTGACACATAACAGGGAGTAAAGTTTAGATACTTCACCCCATATTCATAATACCTATAGTCTATTCTTACTTGACATACATGTTGACACAATCATGATTACTGTATAGATTAGGTTTTTTTCGGGTACTTATGCAACCATTTAACATCACTCACCAAATGATTAATTCCCTAGGAGTAGTATACATACTAATCTTAGTATCTGCAAATTTAACTAAGTGCTTTGTCATGAAACCTGTAGAAGCCAAAACTTACTAGTTGTTCAGAGCTGATTAACATTGTAACTTATCTTTCAAATGAAACACTGGTCTCTTTTCTCCCTCACATTTAAGGAAATTGAAGGCCAAAGGCTAAAATTCCCTTGGTTAAGGATAAAATGCAGAGGAATGGAACTACCATGTACATGGCTTGCCTTCCAGTTTTTGAATTCTGGAAATGTATTCCAGGATAGTGGGGCAGGGTTCCACAGGATAGCTAATGAAAATTTCCTCTAGAGCAGTCACAGTTATCAAGCCAAAATGAGTCTCATAACTGAAATTACCTTCAAATTTTAATGAATCCCTCAGCAAACACTTGTTCTGGTTGGGTGTATCCAGACTTTGGTGGAAAATGAGTGGTTTAAAACTGAAGACCTGCTTTAAGCAGAGTTTCTGAGTGGGGAAATCACAATAAAATATTGAATTCCTAGGTTTAAATGGGAAGCAAACTTGTACCTACTTTTTTCTTTCTTTCTTTTCTTCTTTTGAGGACAGTCTAAATTGCTCAACCTAGGCTGTTTATTGTTTCTAGCTACAAATATTTTCCTCTTCCCTGGGGACAATCTAACCTTCTGAGTCAGAGTTAGCATGCAGGGATTAAACAACCTCTGTGGGCAAGATATCGAGCAGAGGAAATTCAAAACTTTATATGACTCATATATGACTGAAATAACAGTCTATCACATATAGTGGTGAAGACAATTTCTACCCTCACGGGTTCATCTTTGAGACTAGAAGAGGTCTTGAGAAACCACAATTCTTACCACTGGCTTTTAGGAGAAGGGTAGGCAGGGAATACTTCCCTCCTTCCTCTTTAAACTCTTATTTAAAGGCTGTTGAGAAGTTCTGACTCAGCAACTTTTCAAGTTATCCAGTGCTTTAAAAAGGTTTACATGTGACCTCAGCTCTGCACAACACAGGTTTATAATCAGTCTTCTTTTTGGAAAACCAAAGCTTTAGAGAAACTGAGTGAATAATGCCACAATAATGGTATTTCAGCTCAACAATGAGATTTTCTCACACACACACACACACACACACACACACACACACACACACACACATATGTACACACACACAGCCCCTGGGAACAATTCTCAGGAGCATTTTATTGTTTTGATGGGATAATAAAATATGAGGTCATCATAATAACAGTAAGATACCTTTACTCCTTCTGGAAGGAAAAGGTACAGCAAAATATTTTCCTAAGTGGCAAAGATGACAAGAGCTCCTCTCCGTCCTGTGTAGACAGTATCTAGCCTTAGAAGAAGGATTCCCAGAGCGATAGTTTCACCCCACGTTGTGAAAGAGGTTAAAAATATATCTTTTGTCATAAGGTATTAGCACTGACAAGCTTATTATAGCAAACAAGGCTCTTCCTCTACTCCTTCTCCCTGGGCTAATTTACCACCTCTGAATTGTGTTTAGGGAGGGAGGGCTAGGGCAGGTGGGATGCATGTAGTAAGTCAGCAAATAAAACTCCGTAGAAATTCTCTTGAAGATGAAACTGCTCCATAATGATTTCTTTGTTTATTTTCACAGTAATTGTCGCCTTTGTCCACAGACTATTCTAGTAGAAGTTTGTCATTATGATGATCAGTCCATTATAGCACATACACATAGCAGATATTAGTTATCTCATATAATCCCCATACTTGTTCTGTAAGTGAGGTATTAATGTTTTTACGTCTGAGCAAAACTGAAGTGCGGAGAGGTTAAGTGACTTGCCCAAGGTCACAAAGTTAGCAAGTAGCAAGACCAAGAGTCAAACCCAAAACTCTATGACACCACAGCCCATGCTCCCTCCACATGATGTTGTGCGGCCTCAACTGGGTAAGGCTGGCTGTAGAATAAAGATGTCATTTATTCTAAGAAATGGCAGAAATAGTTTGGAAGGAAAGTGGAAGGAATTTAATCATTTTCTCTTGTTCATATTTTCACCTCTCTCCTATATCTCTTTATTTTCCTCACCTATTCATTTTTCCCATCTTTATTGTCCCCATTTTCATAATTGAATAAATAAGAAGATTGGTTCTTGAGGTAGAAAATGGTGGCAAATGTGTGCAGTTTCCTACTTAGTGGAATATGGGGAAGCTCCTGAATGGTCCTGACTCAAAAAAACCCCCAAATTTCCCATTCACTTACCATAGTTGCTGAAATTCCCACTATTAGAGAGTCACTCCTTTGGCTTAAGTGTAATTTGTCTCTAAAAGTTAACTTTGCACATGACAGTTTATCATGTTATTTACAACGTTTCCCAAGATTTGTGCGACTTTTGTTTAGTAATGAAGCCGCATGAAAGGTTTAGACAAGCCCTTTGTAGCCAGAGAAGAGAACAAGTTCTTTGAGAAAGGAAAACTGAAAGGAGTAGATGCTGAAAGGAATAGATGCTGGGAAGGGCATGGTGCTCCGTGGAAAGCAATCTTAAAGTATGTCAGCCTTTTATTTAGGGTTGTATGGATCTAGGGGGAAAGGAGGCATGTGCAGACTTTTAAATAGGTTTAATTTCAGCTTACATGTCAGGAAGTCTTCCCTGACTCCCCAAGACCAGATTATGAGTACCTGCTCTGAGCATTTTAAAATATCTCTACTAAGATCTGTAAACAACTAATTTTGCTAATCACTGTCTGTCTGGCTCTATCACCAGATCGTAAGTTCCTTGAGAGCATTCATTAATTCATTTGAGGAATATTTTTAATACCAGTGTAAAGTTCAGAAGGAAAACTATACAGATTTTAATATCCAAATGGTTGGAATTTTTTATCACTTTTTATTTGGAGATTGTGTGCAGCTTGAGTATAGGAAAAAAATCAAACACGTGCTTCTACCTCGGGATTCCGGAGATGAGCAGATATTATGCAGTCACCTTTCAATAGAAGGCTATGAAGAGTTACTGGGATAATATAAAAGGGGATCATGAATATATTTAAGAAATGTTTCTGACGTAAGGCAAAAATGTCTTAGGAGTTTTTCATTTATGCTAGGTTACTAAGAACATATTTCATAATCTCACTACTGACTTAAGAAATGTATAGATAGGTTCAAAATGTTCAAAGTGTAGAAGACTTTGAGACCCTAAAGAAAGAAACAAACACAAGAAATTGAACACACAAGTGGAAGAACCAAAAACTAATGGATTTTAGTGTATTGCTAACATGTAAAAGAGTACTGGGTAAGAAGCAACTTGACAATGATTGTTTAGAACCAGTAACCCTTCCAAAGGAAAAGTTAAGAAGCAAACAACGAAAACCCCTCAAACAGAAGGTTTTTTGAGAATTTGTCAGCTCATTACCTTGTTTGAATTATAAAATTGCTTCTTTGTCCTGATCAGAAAAATCCTGATATGACATAACCCCCTGCTGGCCAAATTCTGTCACATGATCCCATAATGTCATTAGTAATCATTGGGTATATCATCATGGCCATCAACACATGGAAATAGATTTGCCTACTGGAAAGGTTATCAGTGAATAATAGTGCATAGACCAAAGCCCTGTAACCTGTTGCAGCTCTAAACTATGGCATGCACTTGGGGCCACTCACACAGTAATTCCTGGCAACTCATCACTTGCTATAATGCAGAATATAGTAGAAAATGGGTCTCAATCCATGGACTCCGTTATTGGAGGGCGTGGGGAGTTGCTGACTGGCAGAAAGTCTTTGCTGCAACGTGGATTTACCTCTAAGGAGGCCCATGGGTGCGGGCCTGACAGCACTGCTCAGCATGGTGTGCTAATGAACTGTGTGCTAGTTGTTTTCCCTCTGTTAAATAAATCCGGCAGGGGTTACGAAGATGCTTGTAAGATTTCTGTTTTACTTCCTTAAATAAAACTACAATTTCAATCTGCTATGAACCATGGAAATTGCCATTCTCTAGGTCAAAAAAATGGTTGAGAATCAGCAGTTCTATAAGATTTGACCTAATTGTTAAATGGTCATGCAGATTTGGTACTACAATGTAACTGGGAAGAAAGCAAGAATTCAAATGTGAACACTAAATGCCTTGTTCTTTTCAAAGGAAGTCCTATCCGGTTAAAAGAGAAGGCAAATTCCTATTAGCTGCAATTATTATTTGTGGAATTTCTAATCACAAGGTGCTGTGAAGTATACACAATATACAGAAGAGACCAACATTATCCTTGAGGAATTTATCATCTGTATGTGAGGATTTGGCTAAATAAAGATCAAAAATAGTGTTTCCACTTTCTACATAGCAAACAAAAATGCTTTATTGTAAAGTGCAACTAACCTCTCATAAACTATACTGATGCCAGTACCACACATACCCAGAAATATCACTTACTGACCTTATTTTTAATGCACATCCAATCCCCCTCCAAAACACAGACACACACACACAACTCAACTATATTAGTTTTCTTTCCAGGACTAGCTACGTAACTTGTAGGAATAATGAGAGGTCCCTTGTTAAAAAATGATTATGAATTTCGAGATGACGCCAGAAGAGCATTAAACTGGGGCCCTTCTCTCATGGAAACCTGTGGAACCACCCAGGTTGCATGCCCATGAAACCAATCTTGCTTCTTTCTGTTTCTCATACGTGCCAGGCTCATTCCCACCCCAGGGCTTTGGCACTTGCTATTCTCTCTGCTTGGAAAGCTCTTCTCATGGCTAAGGTCTCGGCAAAAACACGTCCTCCTCCGAGCGGTCTTTCTTTACAACCCCTATCTAAAGAAGCTCCTTCTTTTATCACTCTCTGAATACTACTTTGCTTTCTTTCCAATACTTTGCTCTGTTATTTTCTTGCTAATTTATTGATTGACTTATTTATGGTCTCATTTTCCTCCACTGGGATGTACACTCCACAGTAGAAGTGATTTTATCTTGCTTTACTTCCTCTTGTTTGCATGGTTCCTCAAATAGTACTTGGTATATAGTAGGTGTCCCCTAAATAAGTTTTTGATGAATAAATGAACAAACTAGGTTATTTACAAAATAGGTCTAATTTGTAAAAAAGTTTCACTGGTGTTCAACTTTTTATGTGTCCCCAAAGACACAGCTAACACACACATGCATCCAAACGCAAGAATGACCCAATGAGTGAAATTCAAAATTTCAGCCAATGCAGTGCATCAAAAATGGAACACTCATTCAGTTGTGATTACTAAGAGATTTATCTTTAGAAATCATATTGCATTCTAAAGGTCAACCTGCTTTTAGAGTTAATTCTGCTATGGATCTCATAACTTAAAATTATTATGTAAACTGTTATGTGAAATTGTTATGTTAAGTAAAAATGAAGAGTAGACATATATTAAAATGTTGACAGAAAACATCTCACAAAGTAATTTCTAAGAAAATATGGTAATTCTTAATTGCAATTGTACCTACTGCTGATAATAGAATATAATTATTAAGACATTGTTAAACATCTTATTAGAAAACTGAATGTAGCTATATTTTTTTCACAAGCCTAATATTCACTTCAGAGTAGTTAAATAACAAGAAAAAAATCAAAATAATTACAAAAGGTCACAAAAATTAAGACTTTGAGCCTGTAAAGGAATTGCTATCATGCTATCATGAAAGTATCCTTGGTTGAATTAACCTGAAGCTCATGTTAGATTACAAAGCCTCCCATAAGATACTTATTTAATTGTGTCTTTTAAATTTAAAAGTCAAAGATAATGGCCCCCTAAGTCTTGATTTTGCTTTTCATGGCCCAACTGGTTCTAGCTGGAGAGTTGATACTGCATGCAAATCATCTTTTTTGGTTGATTTCATAGTTTCCAGCTACAACTAGAAATTAACAAAACAACTTATAAGCACTGACTGTTGAAGACTTTTCTACATATCCAACGAGATGCGCAATGCAAGTTAAATAGGAGAGCATTTGCAATTTAAAATATAATTTTCCATAATGAAAATGTAAAGCAGTCATTCTGTTTCATTCAGCATGGCAGGTTAGGAATCCCCGTGAAGCTATACTGAAGCAAAGACTAGATTAATAATTTAATTTGGTTCAGAACTATGCAATGGGGCACCACAACCTTTTATTCTGTAACCAGCTGCTGACCCTAATATGGATGAACCAATTAGACATCTCTATTTAATTGTTGGGTGACCCATCTAAAACTCACTAGGAATTTTCATTTTAAACAACACTTAAAGACTCCTAGTTATCCCCCTGGGGGGGGGGGGTGGTTGATTTGATAGAAGCACACAAAGCAGTCCAGCAAACGGGAGAAAAAACTGCAAGATCATTTTAGACTGTGTTCTGTAAAAGAACATCTTAATATAATGAGCCTTTTTTCAGTCTCCCTTGGCGGAGCATCAGCCCTCTCAGATAACCCCACACAAAGCAAATACCATTCGTCTGAAGTTACATTTGCTCCCTGTTATCACAACTTATGCCACTTAATTCATTATTCAACGAATTCACTTTCTTGTTTATTAGATGCAAGGTAGCCGCTTATCCCTAAAGGCCATGTATGCAAAAGACTGCTTGTAATCCTGTCACTTCAAACCTCTCTAGGCTTTTATACTGCTTCAAGAATTAGGAGGAAAGAAGCAAACAATTTAGATTTATTCCTGATGATATTAAATCTGTACATGATGAAAGAAATAAGAAAGAAATGTGAACCTGAAGTTTGTTGATTTGGAAAGTGGCTTCAGATGTTATCTTGACGTGTAAAAGTTAGTACATTCACTCGTTTCCCATAATAAACACCTAGAATTAGTCTTCCTACATGAAAGGGGAATAAATTAATTAAATGCATTTTTCTTGGGTACAGGTTATCTGCAAAAAAGGTAATATATCTCATCAACTGCATTTCAAAGACGCAGGCTAGCTCAACCATTCACGTGCTTAAGACAGAAATTAACATACTTTAAAATCTGATATCTGATCTGTCAAGGCTTTGGGGTACCATTCTTTAAGTATATTTAATATGGATTAAAAAGTGCAATGAAAATGTTTCTTTTCAACATGGGTAATTCAAGATTCTTTTTGGTAGTCAATAACAAGATATGATAAATATATTCTGCATAATATGATATAACTATCTGAACTCTTCATACAACATAATATTAATGGTCAGAGATATTTCAAGTTGATTCAGTAATCTTATGCTATTAAAATTATTAAAATGTAAATGAATTACTGAATTAAACAACTTTCACTGCACTCTTAGCACAATTAATATTGTATAAAATTATCTGCATAATTATACACAGTATGTTTACATAAAACATCCAGGAAAAAGCTACAAATCAGAGGCTGAGTAAAAAATATTTTAAGCTGTGCGCTGAAGTCTTCTAAATATGGAAATCTAAGTGGTTGTTTAGTATTGGTGCTTGATGTAACTGCAGACAGTTCTAAGTTTTATGCTTTACTTATTTAAATGCTAAATAACCCTATACTTATTTTTTAAATTCTTATAAATATATATGATTTATAAAATGTATCTAGACTGAATGCATTTTAAACCTCTGTGCATTATACACAAAATTAAGAGGCATTTATTTTCTTCAATTAATTTACATTATGGGCTAACTACTTGAGATTCAACATTAGTTCATCAACAAAAGCCACAGAGGACATTTTAATGCAGCGTATATACACAGATATGACTAGGACAAAAGACTCGACAACCCCAGAAAATAGGAACCATTTATAGGGAACCTCATTTTGTGAGTAGAGTTGTGACTAATAAAATGATGTGTACAGAATTACCTGCAACTATTCTAAGGAAGGAAATACACTTGAAAATTCACATATCTAGTAACTGTGGATATTATTGTAGTTATTGCCATTCTTCCAAAACATCAGTCATAGTAATATAGGGATGAACAAATTGATTCACCTGAATAATTAACCTTACCACAGCATAACTACCTTAGTTGCAGATTAATGTTTTCTGTTCAGCTTAAGACATAAACCTACCAGAGAAATCACTCATTAAAAATACTGCAAAAATCAATTGTTTTCTGCCACTCTGAGGAATTAATATCAACAACTAAGTTGTGCAGTGTTTTTAAAAGCTTATGTTCATCTGTGCTGATTAAACAAAAACAACAAAATAGAGCAAAATGAAATTAAAGAGTGCTAATAAAATACAACTTTTCTGTTGATATCTTATATAACTTTATTCATTATTGTACAACTTTTGGTTTTTTACATGTGGGAGATTTAAAAAGTCACCCAGTGATTTTTATAGTGCAACCGTATGCTAGATAAAGATATTTAAGCTGTCAGTATAAACTGCTTCTGTTTTCATTTTGCATTTAATTTCAATGCCAGACTCAAGGCATAAATTTTTCATCACCTGCAATGCTATGAATAAAAGATTAAAAAAAGAACTGAGAAGAAATTCTAACACATGCGGTGCATGCAGCACATTGTGCAGACGTAGTATTCATAACTAGATGTTTAATTTCCATCTTTTTTTTTTTTAACGTCAGGAACATTATTATTTGAGTTAATACATCATGGAGCTAATTTCCAGCATTTCAGCTTTGCAGAATTTAAGTTTATGTAGTTTGGGCCAAATAGGCCGTTCATTCCACTTGAAATCTGAAGTATACACCCTAGGATTTACATGCTACTTTGTTAGCACTGCTGGATACTATTACTCTCGTATTTCTAGAAAGGGAATATTTCAACATCATATATTTTTGTTTTATTCCATGAAATAGCATGTACATTAACCTTGCCTGCAAGTTCAAAGAACTAAGAATTACAGAAACGATCCCACCTAATATCAGTTCCTCATTAAGGCTTGCAACATGTTCTCAGCCGAAAGATATAATCAATCCCAAGAGGCAAAGTTATGAGCTCAGTGTTAAGGCATTTTTTATTTAGTACTTAGGACTGTTTTCTGTAGCACAATGCACCTTCATTTTCACTTTATTAGCCTCCAAAGGACACACACACCGGAACAATTTCTAATTCTTGCCAATAGGCTCTCAGTGAGCAAGAGATGTGCGACAGTTCTTCCTAATCTCATCAGGAGGGCCTTGGCTCTATTAGCCTTTTCATTCTGAAACCTCACTTTCTCAGGGCAGTCAAGAACCTGTTGAGGACGCCAGGCCTGTTGGGGACAGCAAGAGTTAGTCCCTCAGATGTCAGTGACATCTAATAACATCTAGCTTAATGTCTTTGGCTCTAATTACTCATACTAATATTTTACGGTTATTGAAATTCAATCTAGGGAAAGCTTTGGAAAAAAAATAAGCCAAACCATGTTCTGCTACATTATTATCAATGTGGTATCCAATTAGCTCAGTTGATTAGCTGATAGTGCTAATGAGACCTAGATCATTGGTTCAATTCCAGGGCGGCCACTTAGTTTTACTTTGTTCAATAGTCACAGACAGATACCTCGTTTTACCCAGCTGTCTTAAGTGCTACTGGTCACCAAAATAACCGAATGAGAGAGTAAGAATGAATCAGTGCAAACCCGTCCCTACAACTAGGCTCTAGAGGGCATCAGTATCACCTTTGCAATGATCGTACAAAAATAAGTATTTTAATAAAAGAAAACTCTTTTTTTGGCTTATTGTTTATGACTGTAAAGCAAGCACTTTATATCTTCAAAACATTAATGGGCTTTAATTAGCTAGACTTTATAACGTCTCTATGATGTTGGCAAGTTTAATTAAGCTTACTTTACAGATGACAAAGCTTAAACTGAGAGGTTGAGTCACTTGTCTGAGGTCACATAAAATGTCAGGGGCATTTCTCAGATAAGAATCCCTGTCTTCTGTATCTCATTCCATCCTAGTACCCATGAGACTGCTCTGCCTCTATGGAAACATCCTAAAGTCACAGTAACATGTCACTATATTATCACATTATTTTTCATTATGCCAGAAGACACAAGCTTAGTGAAAAGACATGGTGAGGCAAGGATTACAGATGTATCTCCTTTCAAGCAACATAAATGTATGGAAATTTGGATTTGTTGAACAGATAAATTAGAGGGTGTCATGTATCACTTAGTCTATGCTACCTCACATTGCTATTAACCACTTTTTTTTTGCATGTCCTAACTTCCCAACTAGACAGCACAGAGACCAGACCATGTCTTGCATCTCTTTGAATCGGTAGTAGGTATTAATAAATATTTATTCATGACAATGGCATTTGACTGGAGGGAGACAGGAGAATATAAGACTTCATACCCTATGGGAATGGTAAAATAGGGAGGGAGAGAAGCTTCATGATGGTGGGCAGGGGTGGATTTTTCCCGTTGAGCTTCTGTCATTATGGCAATTCTATTTTAATATATTATAGTCAAAAGCTTTATAAGAACACCTAACACATATCCCGGATAGCACGCATGAAGAGGATCTACAGAGATTACACAATTAAGGAAAATTCTTGCCAAGGGTAGAATGCTTAGCATCAGGGAGAGGAGGCAAGTTGATGCAGCTGTGGAAGGTAAAGGCTTCACTTTGCAACCCCACAGCATCCTGACAATGGGGAAATGGTGTTGTGAGAAGATTAGTTGCTCAGTATTACAGAAGAGAAAAACACACGATGGAGGGGCAGGGGGGAGGACAGTAAACATTTTCCATTTTATAAAATGATTATTCATAAGACGTTTTAAAGTTGTGTGCTTTTCTCATGACTGAAGTGATCGTAAGTTAAAATTGATTTACTAGCAAGTTTCAAAAATATGGCAATTTTGTGAGTTAAAGTATGCCTGTAAAGATTTTCCTCCCCTTGGGTAGCTGACTTGGATTTGATTCTCTTAGTAAGGATCAAGTCAAGAACTATTGAGGTTGCTTTGTAACATGAGGAACTGTTTTGGAAATAGTTCTTAACACCTATGTGATCCAAGAAGGAAATGGCAGCAAACTCAAGGTATAATGTGCATATTCCTCGGACATGGGCCAATCCAAGTTTTTCATTTCAATACAGCCATCTTCTTCCTGTTCATGTCTCTCTATCATTACATCTCTGGTTATTGGACTCTTTCAAAGAACAGCCTTATGAAGTCAATGGAATGGTCTTATCACTAACTCCTATAGTGTTTGGGGATAATCACTTTTTTATCTTACATATGAATAATCTGCACAAGATTATTAGAAAATATAAATTCGTTTCTCAACCTTGTTAAAAACTAGAAAAAATTAAAGTCATTTAGCGCTTATTCTCAGGTGAAATATAGCATTCACTTTCATGCTACACAGATTTACAGTATAATTACATGGTCAATATAGTTCAATTTTCATCTTCTGATTTTTAAAATAATATTAATGAATTAGAGCTTTATACTATTTGAGCTTTGAGACTTCTTTAATGTATAAGAAAATGTACTAAACACTAGTATTTCAGGGATGGTTTCTTCCTACTGCATTATGATTTATTAACCTAGGAAGATTCCAGGTCCATGAACCTCTTGAAAGCATATGCATATTTGGAGGGGTATATGCATATGTTGCATGTTTCGAGGCAGAGAGCTTTTCTTAGAACTTCAATGGAGTTCTTGTTTCAAAAACAGATGTACTACTGTACATCTTCATCTTGTGTTTGCTTTTAAGAAGTTAATATTTATCTCTATAATAATGAAAGATACCTATATGTATACATATATGTATTCAGTGTAATTTCTTTACGAATTAGCAGGATACTCAAATGAGTTTAAAATGCTAGAATTGAAGGAGTGCTTCCCGGAACTTCTGCTGCCAGTGTCCTTGTCCCCACGGTGAGCCACAGCCACCCCCCGCCTCTGCAGGAGACCCTCCAACACTAGCAGCCGTGTGGCTGACAGGGTCTTGGTGCTCCGGCCAGGTGTCAGGCCTGTGCCTCTGAGGTGGGAGAGCCAACTTCAGGACATTGGACCACCAGAGACCTCCCGGCTACAAGTGATATCAAATGGCAAAAGCTCTCCCTAAGATCTCCACCTCAACGCTAAGACCCAGCTCCACTCAACAACCAGCAAGCTACAGTGCTGGATGCCCCATGCCAAACAACTAGCAAGACAGGAACACAACCCCATCCATTAGCAGAGAGGCTGCCTAAAATCATAATAAGGCCACAGACACCCCAAAACACACCACTGGACGCGGTCCTGCCCACCAGAAAGACAAGATCCAGCCCCACCCACCAGAACACAGGCACCAGTCCCCTCCACCAGGAAGCCTACACAACCCACTGAACCAACCTTAGCCACTGGGGGCAGACACCAAAAACACTGGGAACTACGAACCTGCAGCCTGCGAAAAGGAGACCCCAAACACAGCAAGATAAGCAAAATGAGACGACAGAAAAACACACAGCAGATGAAGGAGAAAGGCAAAAACCTACCACACCTAACAAATGCAGAGGAAATAGGCAGTCTACCTGAAAAAGAATTCAGAGTAACGATAGTAAAGATGATCCAAAATCTTGGAAATAGAATGGAGAAAATACAAGAAACGTGTAACAAGGAGCTAGGAGAACTAAAGAGCAAACAAACAATGATGAACAACACAATAAATGAAATTAAAAATTCTCTAGAAGGAATCAATAGCAGAATAACTGAGGCAGAAGAACGGATAAGTGACCTGGAAGATAAAATAGTGGAAATAACTACCACATAGCAGAATAAAGAAAAAAGGATGAAAAGAATTGAGGACAGTCTCAGAGACCTCTGGGACAACATTAAACGCACCAACATTCGAATTATAGGGGTCCCAGAAGAAGAAGAGAAAAAGAAAGGGACTGAGAAAATATTTGAAGAGATTATAGTTGAAAACTTCCCTAATATGGAAAAGGAAATAGTTATTCAAGTCCAGGAAGCACAGAGAGTCCCATACAGGATAAATCCAAGAAGAAACACGCCAAGACACATATTAATCAAACTATCAAAAATTAAATACAAAGAAAAAATATTAAAAGCATCAAGGGAAAAACAACAAATAACATACAAGGGAATCCCCATAAGGTTAACTAGAGGGGTGGGATAGGGAGGGTGGGAAGGAGATGCAAGAGGGAGGAGATATGGGGATATATGTATATGTGTAGCTGATTCACTTTGTTATAAAGCAGAAACTAACACACCATTGTAAAGTAATTATACTCCAATAAAGATGTTAAAAAAATAAAAATAAAATTAAAAAATAAAAAATTAAAATTAAAAAAAATAAAAATTTTATATGAGATAGGGTTAATCAAGAATGATTAGGAGAAATAAAAATATGACCAAGGCAATGATTTAGACTATTAAAGAAAGAACATTGATGATAAAAAAAAAATAAATAAAATGCTAGAATTTGTTTCTAATAATGAAAAAGAAAGGAAAGCGACACACATGACAACTAAGAAAATTTACACTAATTATAATATTTCTATACTAAGCGCTGGAAGAGATTAACAGGGGCAGTTAAAGAAACGTCTTTCCTTGAGATATTTGAGATATAAATAAATCCTCTTTCTAAGAGATATTAGGTGTAGTTCTTCCTAGAAAGTAGTGTGCTAGACTAGAAATCTTGGGGTCCTTTCCAGGTTTATACTTTCTTTATTATGTGCTTCTAGGCAATGTAAAATAACTATTTTTATTCATTGTCAATCAAACAGATCACTTAGACACATGCTATGCTTACCTAACCTGTCTTTTAAAAGGGAAACCTATTTTGAACCAAAATACCCTAATCACACACACAAACAGACACAGAGGATGAGATGAGAGAGAACTGGGTTCCCTTTAGATTTACATCATCAATTCACTGAGTTGTCAAAAGCAAGTTAATCTTGCCCCAAACCCTTGAAGTGTATTTTTTTTTTTTACTCCCAATTGCCTCAAATACAGAAAGTTGGATTTGAGATTCTTAGTCCCTATTCCAGGTTTATGCAAACAAAATTGCTTGAGAAGGGCCCTGGGAATCTACAGTGTAACAAGTGGTCCAATACACTCATGATCATGCAAGTTCAGAAAATTTGGAAGGATGTGATATTCTTAGTCCTTTAAGATTTTGGGATTTTGGCTAGTTGGTATGTGGTTCCTTTCTTCTGAAGATCTTCAAAATATTATGTAACTCCCTGAAATCAACTTCACCTAGAGGCTGGGAGAATAATTCCAATCATGAAATGAATTGTTGGTGAATATGCAACACAGCACTCAAGGAGTTAATTCAAAATTCTATTGTCAAGAAATGTAGAGGAATGGGAATGTATGGGAATGTATGATATTAAAAATAACAGCTTTCTTTATTGTCCTTTAAAAATCAGTACTGATTTCAAAAAGCACTGATAAGCACAGGGTCAGCATGTTTTTTCAGTCATACTCTTGGGGATCCATTAATATATTCTTCTGGACAACTGGTTCTATTCGGATCTCACAAAAAAGGCTTTTAATTCAAAAGGGGAAGGGCAAGGTATTGGTGGAAAATTGTAAAAGGTTTATGTCTTTTTTTTGGTTTGTTTTGATTAACAAAATTGAGAGCCAAGACCCCTTCTATTTCTAATCATGTTTCTATTAACTTAGACCTTTTTTCCCCCAACCTGAAAGTGTGGGGCGAAATCGTTACAGAGTCATTTGCCCATATAACAATGCCACTTGGAGAATAGATCTATGACCAAAAACATTGTTAACAATGGACATTTTTGCCTTGGGTATGAGGCCCAGTAACATCATAGTATATTTTAAATAATGTAAGCTTATATATAAAGGAGTAAATATAAATATAGGAGTAAATGCAAAGATAATGACACATCTATTGACAAACACCAGAGTTTCCCAATCAACAGGAAGTGACTACAGGTTTAGCAACTAATCTACAAAACAATGTCAAAAATTTGAGCGGTAACCTAATAATGAAAATATACCTTTCTTAGGTTTCTAAAAGGTAATGCCTAGACATACTGATGTATTTCTAGATTTTTCTTCATAGAGGAAATGCTACAGAATGAATGGTGGTCACTGCACATCAGAGGGCTGCTTTACTGTAAAGGGAATTCCGTGCAGCCATTTTGGTGTAATCTTGCACAGCTCAGTTGGTAGCTCCTTGCTGACTGGTGTGTAAATTCCATATTATTTAAAGTAAAATGCTGAATTGTTAATGTAAATTCAACTGCCCCTTTTTTGTTAAGTAAGCAGATTTACTTCTGGCCGACCCCAGGGAATAACTTTAAATTTCGTTGGGTAGCTAAGTGATTTTCATTTGGGGCATATGTGAACATTTTTAAAAAAGAATTCCTGCAGATACAGAATTGATACTTGGAGTTTCTTCTAAATTTTATGTGCCAACTTATTTAAATTATTAAGATTGAACTAGATTTTGATCTCAGACCATCATTTTATAATCATTTTATCTATAACAGAAGCTTGGCTTTACTATTTCTTCACAATAATTTCGTTATGCTCCAAATTCAACATTCATGCTTTTAGTGACTCTGAAGTGATTATCTTCTCAATTAATTATTCGTAAGCCTCTAGGCTTATCAGTATGGTGAATTTTAGAATGCCCCCAGTAAGAATGTAAAATCACTCCTGAAACACACAGTATATATTATAACACTACTGTTAAACAATCACCTAAGTTTCAGGGCGACTAAAATGTTTTCCAGTGCTTTCCATATTGATTTCTAGTAGTATTCCCATCAATGATATATTAGCAAACTAGTGAGTTAGTGATTTAGACTGATGAACATGACTTTTTTTGAAGTTTCTGTTACACAATAAATTATTTTTAAACACAATTTTTGGGTAGTTCATTTATTTAAATGACTCCTAAACCTTGGGAAAGATTAAGAATAAAGTTTTATCTCAGCTTCATTTTTAATGGTTTTCTGGTGCCTTTCTTCTATGGTAATCTAATTTATATTATCTTTAAAATCTATCATATAAATATATTACCAGGCACAATTATTCTAAGTAGTAGCATTACTATTATTTTTATATTTATACTTACTTATTCAAGTCACTCAGCATGCTATTAATGGGCCATGTAGTTAGAAATCCTAATTTGTTCTTATGACTTATAATTAGTTTAAATAAATGTTAAATACAAAGTATTTTGAAGTTTATAAAAATTATTTTTTGTATGTGTTACATCCATGTCCATAGATATAAAAAAAAAGATTTTCTTTCTTTCATAATATACTATAATATGGTTACAAGTGCATTGAAATTCATCTTGTTAGAATGGTAGTAATATATCCCACCAGGACTACTGTTCCTAGTAGCAATTTAAAATAATTATTGTGAGACTTGATGCTAGACATCAGGTTTGCAATAGAATTACAATGAGGGAAGTGTATCAGAGACAAAACATTGCTGGAAGAAAACTTCATAATGGCGCAATTTGGAACTAAGCCTCAATTTTACAGTAATAGATTCTCTTTATGATGGCACAAAGGAGTGAATGCACTTAGCAAATTTAAATCTATTATTAGTCACACTTTGTGGATTGCAGTGCAAAAAGGAGAAAAGAAATTAGCTTTTTAAGTATGTTCTTATATAAAACAGGTTCTAGTAAGAACCGTCTTATAGAAAAACCTCCTTGCTACACTGCAGAAGCACTGGCAGTCTCTATAACAGCAGGGGGTTGTCCAGGTTTAAAAGTCTTTCCAAAATAGTTCTGGAGGTCTCTGATTTCAAATCATAAATTTCTGAAGTCAGGATACATTCAACATCAGTACATTTCTTGTTTACAGAAATACAGTATAGAACAAGAAAGACAGGTAATTTGGTCTTTGCTGCTGACTGCAACCTCTCTCCTTGAATAAAGATGTGCCTTTAGTTCACATTGCTACTATACCTGCCTTTAATGTGATTTCAATTACAGTAAGAGAACTCAGTAGCATTAGACCAGTATGATTTGGCACTCGTCTGTGTAAAAGGAGTTTCGATAGGCAATTTTGCAAAGGAAACCAATAGCAAGAATTCCGTAGGTATTTTTAATATAAAATCAAAACACTAATAATGCAAGCTTCCATTTTCAAGTTAAGTAAAACCTTATAGCTTTGTTTTAATTATGATCCATTTTTCCTATTTCATCCTAAAATAATACTGAGTAGAATATTTGACAATAGTACAATTTAGTTTTAAAATAACATATAATATTTCCATCATGTTATTGATTGGATACATAGGAATGCGGCTGTAATCCTTAAGAAGTGTGAAACAAAATTCTTATCTGAGATGTTTCACATAAGTATTTATCTGTGGAAAAGAGTAGAATCACCTGGTTGAATTGAGAAAAGTTAACCATACACACAAAAAATTAATGTTGGTAGATTGATGGGATAAGAAAGCAAGGGCAAAAAATGAATGGTCACCCATAAAATAAAGTCCTACACAACCTAAACGGGGCAGATATAAATAAAATTAAACAGTCCAAAGACTTTGCTAAAAACAGCATTTTATTATAAATTATTCACATTTACTGCCCATATTAACACTTAATATTGCTTTCCTATGATTTTGATTTTGCTCCGTAGCTGCCTCTGTTTAATAATTGGAGTACACTTTTATCCTACCGGGCTCCAGTTAGCAGTTTATACATAGGCTCACGCCTGCCAGCATTCAATTAATCCCTAAAATACATACTCTCGTTCTTTCACTTCAAAGACATCACCCTCTCCAAGTTTTCCTTCCACTTCTCAGTCTTCAGTATGTGGTATATACCTCAGCTTTGGGTCTTGTCTTTCCTTCTACATACTCAACCATTCCCACAGCTTCAGTTAGCATTTATGTGCTGATGACTCAAATCTATCTCTTTACTGAGCTCCAGACCCATACATTCATCTCCTACTGAGTATCCATCGCTCCTCAGATACTCCATAGGCATCTCAAACTTAGGGTGCCCCAAACTGAATCTGGCATCTACTCTCTCCCTGAACCCAAATCTATTTTTTCCCAGGTGTTGTTCATCTTAGTGAAGCATTTACTCAGCTGCCCAAGCCTGAAACCTGTATATCATCCTGGAAACATCTCTCTTCCTTCTCCCATGTTCAACCAATCCCCAAGTTCAGATGTTTTTACCTCTTATTTAACAAACTTGTTTATTTCCATCTATTCCCATTGCCACTGTCCTAATTCGAGCCACCATCATTTCTCTACAGAATTATTCTAACAGTCTCCAAATGGTTTTATCTCACCCTGATCCAATCCATTTTCCATGTTACAGAAGGAAGATTCTTTCAAAATCAAAACACATAAGGGAAATGACTGAAAAATATGATTGCATAAATTTTTTAAAAATCTCCTCAGGAAAAAATTCCCAAATAAAAATCAAAGATAAATCATAAACTTGGAAAAATATTTGCAATACATATAGCAAAGAGTTAATGTTGCTAGTCAATAAAGAGCTCATAAATCAATATCTAAAAGAAATAAAGGCAAAGGACATAAGCAGCCAGTTTGCATAAAAATAAATGGAACTTAAGAATCTGAAAAAATGCATGGGACTTCCCTAGTGGTCCAGTGGCTAAGACTCTGCGCTCCCAATGCAGGTGACCCGGGTTCCATCCCTGGTTGGGGAACTGGATCCCACATGCCACAACTAAGAGTTCACATGCCGGACTTCCCTGGTGGCACAGTGGTTAAGAAACCGCCTGCCAATGCAGGGGACATGGGTTCAATCCCTGGTCCGGGAATTGATCCCACATGCCACGGAGCAACTAAGCCAATGCACCACAACTACTGAGCCTGCGCTCCAGAGTCCACGAGCCACAGCTACTGAGCCTGCATGCCACAACTACTGAAGCCCGTGCACCTAGAGCCCGTGCTCCACAACAAGAGAAGCCACTGCAATGAGAAGCCCGTGCACCGCAACGAAGAGTAGCTGCCGCTCGCTGCAACTAGAGAAAGCCCGCGCACAGCAACAAAGACCCAATGCAGCCAAAAATAAATAAATAAATAAATTTAAAAAAATAGAAGAGTTCACATGCTGCAACTAAAGATCCTTCATGCCACAACTAAAGGTCCTGCAGGCTGCAAATAAATAAGAACTGGCGAAACCAAATAAATAAATATTTAAAAAAGAATCTGAAAAGATGCTTAATCTCACTCATTGGAAAGGAAATGTAAATCAAAATTACATATCACTTTATACCTATAAGATTGAGAAAAATTTAAAAATTTGAGCATGTGGGAAAAATAAGCCCTATCATATACTATCAATGGGTATGTAAATTAGATAAATAAACAAGGATGCTTATTGTAGCAATTTTTACAATATGTAAAATGGAAGATAATATGAATATTCATCAAATGAATTTTGGTTAAACCATTTATGGAAATGCATATCCTGGAATATTAGGCTGTAGTAAAAAAAGAACAAGGTGGATCTTAAGGAGGTCATATGGAAAAATCTCCATGTTATATTTTGAAGAGGAAAAAGTGAGGTAGAGAACGGTTTGTACAAGGTGCTCTTATTTGTGTAAAAAAGGATATGTATACATATATATGTATATGTATGCATAGATAGAAATTCTCTGAAAAACTGCATAAGAAATGTTCACAAGGAGGTAGGGGGAGGGATAAATTAGGAGGTTGGGATTAACACATGCACACTGCTATAGATAAAATAGATAACCAACAAAGACCTACTGTATAGCACAGGGAACTCTATTCAATATTTTGTAACAACCTATAAGGGAAAAGAATCTGAAAAAGAATATATCTATCTATCTATCTATCTATCTATCTATCTATATATATATAACTGAATCACTGTGCTGTACACCTGAAACTAACACAACATTGTAAATCAACTTATACTTCAATTAAAAAAAAAAAGATGTTCACAGTGATTGCCTTTGGGGAGCCCTTTTATGCTATGGCATGTGCTATTGATACTTTTTCAATAAGTGAAAACAGCTAGTTATAAACATTACAAATACTATCATGCCATTCTCACCTTAAAAAACTTTCATGGCTTCTAATTACTGTTAGGATGACATTGAGGTTCCTTAAAAAAGCTTACATGACATTTAAGACGGGGCCTTAGCCTCACAGTGACCCTTTCTCTCACCACTTCCCTCTCTCAAACCCTACCTCTGGTCACAGGAAACATCTTCAGTTCCTCAAATGTATGTGGAACAATTCCTTCTACACTGTTCACTTTTTCCTGTCTAACTATTTATGCTTCAGAAAATGTGAAAGTCTCTTTGGCCAGGAAGGGTTTTCTGATCTTCATATCCTTTTTAATGTTTAATTGTATGTCTTTCCTACCACTAGACCACATGCTACATGAAGACAGGGACCACACCTCCCTTGCTCACAGTTATAAACCCAGTGATAAATGTAATGCCTAGTCTTCAAATAACTGGATGTAGATGAACAGAAAGAATTAAAAGGAATTTGACTGATTTATTGTTAAGTAGCTACAATTTGGCCAGTCTTTAGTAGTGATTTTGGAAGTAAAAGAGAAGGTAAAGAATGAGCTGAAAGTGGGGAGTTTGGGTTGCAAAAGCATACAAAACTGCTCAGGATAATTACAAGTATGTGAAGAACAGTGAACGAACATTGAAAAACTGATCAACGGGTTAAAAAAAAAAGTGTGGAATTTGGGAGTAAACAGATTGGGAAGGGATGAATACGGGTAGATTTCCTGATGAATGTGGGGTTTTAACTTGATCTTTAAGTAAGATGGGAAAAGGATGAAGGGTTTTGGAAATAAGAATGGAAATAAGGATGAAGGGTTTTCTAAGTGAAGGCAAGAATGTAAGCAAGAGAACAGGGAGGCTGTAGAGATGCAGTTCCCCTAAAAAGTTGCTTTGTTTCTGCTCAAAGGGAGACTTGGCCTGCTCTATTCCCTACAGCTTTGTGACGATGCCATCTCAGACCTAGTCTAGAGTTACTACGTTCTCCAGAAATGGGCTCTGGAAGACATACTAGAGGAGGTTCCCAGTGGCCACCTTGGGATGGAAACATTATTGCTGAGCTGAAACCATTATTGCTGGTGCCCAAACCTGTCCACCTTCAGGATACCTCTGCTGAGTTTCTAGGCCACTAGGTGCCTTGTAACTCTTGAAAGAAACATCAAAGCGTGGCTCATTTTTTCCCCTTTAATTCCAGTATTCAAGTCTTCAAAAACTTTTTCTAGCAAATGATACGTCATTTCTGACTCTTTCACTCCACCTCCACTGCTGCCACTTGAATCTAGGCTTCATCGCTTCTTTCCAGGAGAACTTCTTGATTTCTTACTTCATTCCTTCCCACTTCAGGTCCATTTTCTCCTCACATCTGCCAGGATATGATTTCTGTGCTAGGCACCCTCTTTTTTTTCACACTCTACATGTTTTCTCCACTGGTGATCATTTGCTCCCATTTCTTCAACAATCACCTGTACACTAATGGCCCTCAAATTTATGTTTTGGGCCTGAACTTTCTCCTGAATTTCCAATAGGAAACTCAACATGTCACAGGACAAATTCCTTCTCTTTCCCCAAGACCTTTTTCTCCAGTGTGTCTCATCTTGTTAATGCCATCACCTTTGCTCTGAGTGGATCAGGCTACAAGCACTGAATGATCTTTTGCCTTTTCCACAATCACTTAACATATTTTATTACTTCTTCTTCCAAACGTTCCTTAAATTGTTTGCTCTTTTTTCACTTCTGCTGCACTGCAGGGATTCCAGTTCTCAGTATCGCTGGCTTAGTCTTCTCATTGTTTCCCAGGCTTGCAGTATTTCCACCTCTAGACCATGCTCTGATCTGCTGGGACAGCCTCACAGTAAGAAGCCTACAATGGCTTACCAAAACATAAGGCATAAGGATTGTTGCTGCTACCTGAATCCAGTTGACATTTCTGGTCTTATATTTCCAACCAAACTTCCCATATTTCCAACCTTCTCAGGATAATGAGCCACTCTCTATTTTTAAGCAGTGCCAAGTTTCCCCACATTTCTGGGCCTTTGCCAATGCAGTTTTCTTAGCCCAGTGTATGCTTTCTCCCATTTCTAGGGGGCCACCTCCTATAACTCCTTTCATTTACTCTCACAAGTCATCTCTTGCAATTTTTTTCTCTTTGCCCCCAAGCCGAACTAATTGATTACTTATCTGCATTCTGGTAACACATCAAACACACACACAACAATGTGTTAGGACAAGCTGTTTGGGATCATCACTACTGTGTGATCAAAGCACAAAGCTGGTTCAATGGCTAAACCAGGAGTTCTCTGACTGCTCCAGTGCCTAGCACAGTGTTTTGCACAGGGTAATCATTTAATACACGTGTGTTCAATGGAGGACTAGATAACTTTCTATGGCTTTTTCTACATCAAAGTTAACTTTGTCAGATTGGCCATCAAAGAACTCTTTGAAATTGTCCATTGCTCCCCCAACATCATTTCTTCATTTGCCTTAGAAACAGGGCTCTGTGCCTCATGTAGATCATAAATATACTTTATTTGCATTTATATCAATTTCTAAACTTTTGCTTATACTATTTCTCCTACTTGGAAAGGGTTCTGCCTCCTCAACCTGTATAAAATTTCTAAGCACATGTCTCTCTGCAACTTAGAAACCCTCTGGAACTCTCTACATTTTATGCTGGCTATCTACTCATTTTGTATTCCCTTAGATCTACACCTTTTGTATGACATGATTCTTTACACACAAACACACCTCACACACACATGTATATTTTATTCTACAGGTTGAACCTATGAAATAGCCAATATCCAAAAATTTTGACCTACAAAAATGGCAATTTCACGTGGTTAAACCTAATAAACTTTCTGAGGGCAAGTTACCACAACACAAAGTTTTGGGCATGGGGGCTTTGGGGCACAATTCTATGCAGACAGTAGGTCAGAGGTTCTCAAAGTGAGGTCTGTGGACCCCTTTGGGTCCCTGAGATCCTTTTAGGGGTTCATGAAACAAACAATTTTCATAATGCTACTAAAATATTATTTGCCTTTTTTTTTTTTTTTCTTTTCCTTTTTACTGTGTTGAAATTTGTAATAATGCTGCAAAAGCAACGGTGAGTAAAACTACTGGTGCCTTTGCACCAGTTAATGCAGTGGCACCAAACTCCTCTAGAGTTCATTGTATTCTTCGCTGCCTTGCACTTGTATTTTTTTTTTTTTTTTTAAAGCCAGGATGACTTAGGGATGTCCTTAATGAGGTAGTAAAAACAACCCATTTTACTGAATCTTGACAATTGAATATGCATCTTTTTAATATTTTGTGTGATGAAATGGAAAGTACACATAAAGCACTTCCACTACATACCAAAGCACAACAGTTGTCTAGAGGAAAAGCATTTGTGTGGTTGACTTACAGGCTGAACTAGCCACTCTTGTCCTGGAATACCACTTTTACTCGAAAGAACAACTGACAGGTATCTGATAGATATTTTCTCAAAAATGAACAACATCAGACAGTCATTTCAAGGAAAGCAACTGATGGTATTTGTTGCCAATGATAAAATTCAAACATTCAAGCAAATTCAGAATTCTGGAAAACTTGTATCTGCTGCCATAAACTTGACAGTTTCCTAGTATTTAAAGAATTTTCTGGTGAGATTAATGGTGATAAAAAACAATTAAAATTTTTGATATTGTATAATGAAGTGTATCAACATTTAAAGATCTGTATAATTCAGTGAGCCGGTATTTTTCAGATGAACAATACCTGAAGTTACTAAATGTTACATGGTAATAGACTCTTTGAAGTGCAAGGTATGGTCTCAGATTCCACATAGCAACTAACCTTTTAGAGGCCACACTTGTTGAGTTTTGGTGTAGTATTAAAAAAATACCCACACTTATCTGAAGTAGAAATATAAACATTCCTATATATCTGTGTAAGGCCAGATTTTTTTCCCTATACTTCAACCAAAGCATCATACCAAAACAGATTCAATGTGGAAGAAGATATGAGAATCCAGCTATATTAAGTCAGATATTAAAGAGATTTGCAAAAAGCAATGCCACTCTTACATTATTTTTTTGTTTTGAAAAATGTAGTTATTTTTCATAAAATGTTATTTATGTTCATATGTAACTGGTTTTATTATTATTTTCAAGTGAACTAACATATACTTTAAAAATTTTAAGTTTTAGTTTCTAATATGGTAAATATCAGTAGAAATAATCCTCATAAATGAAAGCTTTGGGGGATCTTCAATAATTTTTAAGAATGTAAAAGGGTCCTGAGACCAAAAATTTGAGAACCACTGCAGTAGATGCTCATTAAATGTCTGGTGAGGTACTGAATCAATGAAGCAATACAAAGGAAACAAGGAAGGTTGTGATTATATATGCTGAGATATGTGATTAGGGGTTCACTTTTGTGGGCTGCCTCAAATACTAGGCTGTTACCATACCTGTCACCATACTGAGAAGTGAATGAGGATTAAATCCTACTCAGTTTCAGAAAGCAATGAGGTGTTCCACTGGCACATCAATTGAAACTCAGTTTTAAATGGAAGCAGGATTAATTAGTCTTTAAAAATTATAAATGAAAAAAGACTCACAGAGTAAATGCCCCCCTCATCTGGCACTGGTTCCATTTATCAGGCAAAATCTTCAGGAACAACTCTTAGACTTCCCTTAAATTGCTTTAGAAAATGTGAGTTATGAATACTACTACAAGGTACATTTCCTGGGAGGCTGGATCACCAAACACATGACACTGGGAAGTAGTCAGTCTTCTAGCATTGAAGTTGTGCTCTCACAACACAACTCCTTTGGGCAGGATGGGTGTGGGGAATGGATGGCTTCATGGTGAAGTCAAGTGGGGCAACAAGGAAAAGGGGGCAGGAGCAGTTCTTCAAAGGAGCACTGAATTAGCAATACAAAGTCAAAAACATGTGGCAAATTGTTGACTACTAAGAACCAACAACAGCCAACAGACTGGTCTGCTGTGCCACAAACAGAAACACCGTGGCTCTTTTTGAGCAAAGGCACTGGGCCAAATGAGACTACGAGGCAAATAGCAGCTGCTGCCCATAACAAAGGAGACTACAATATGTTTATGAGAAAAGGATTGTCAGTCATGCTCTGCCTAGCTATTCAGCTACACCTGCACAGATATACATCAGGAACCCAATCTTGAAAAATAAAGAAGATTTCTGAGGAACAAATGGCACACAATGTCTCAGTAAGCACCTCTTTTTTTTTTTCTTTTTTTTTTTTTGAGAGAGTTAGTTCCCATCATACTTTATTTTTGTCTCTTTTGGCATAAATTGTTTTCAGCCTGGTATTCTAGTTATACCTGTACAAATTTGATTTTTCCATCTCTAGTGGAAGACCACTCATTTACCCTTCAAAGTCCATAGCACAGTGCCATATACATAGTAGGTGCTCAATAAATACCTGCTGAATAAATGAAGTCTAAAATTAGCAAAATGGCTTCATTAATATTGCAAAACAGAAGATGGCGGTGTAGGAAGATGCCGAGTTAGCGTCCTCCCACAACTAGGGCGCCTGCCAGCTGCTGGTGAGGGATCCTGATGCCCAAGGAGATGGGAGGAACCCCCAAGTGAACCAGTAGGATGTGGGGGGACTGAGGGAGGAAGGAGAAGTGGAGTCAAGACAGGATTGACGCCCCTGAGGCTGGGGGGATCAGGAGAGGCAGGCAGGAGGGGCCCCTGGGAGGAGCTAGAGGGGAGTGGAGGGCATTTGCCCCACCCACCTGGGCACGGGGAGCCTACTGAGCCCCCAGGCCAGTCTCCTGCCAGCCAAAGCCCCCTCCAGGCCTCATGGATCCTTGGGGGCATAAGAGGGAGGCTGAGAATATCAGGAGAGGCAGGTGGGAGGGACTCTCATGACCAGAGGAGCAGGAGAGGAGTGGAGGGCGTTTGCCCCACCCACTCGAGCCCAGGAAGCCTGCTGGGCTCCCAGGTGAGGTCGTCCACCCTCTGAGACCCGGGGTGGGGGGCACACCTGGGCCCCTTCTGTTCCATTGAGCCTAAGCCCCACCCCCCCCACAACCCCCCAAGGCCTTTTCCAGCCCTGTGTGTCCTAAGCATAGGCCCCGCCCACTGCCTAAACCTTGCCCTTGCTTAGGCCCTGCTCTCCACAGCCAAGGCCTTCCCCCTACCCTTTTTTTTTTTTTCTTTTCCCTCCTCCTCTTTTTTACTATTGTGGTACTGTTGTACCTTCTGGTTGTTGATTCAGCCATATTTTTATTTTTATATTCTTCCTAACATATCTGTTAGTTTCCTAGTCTGATTTTATTTTTTACTTTGTTATTGTTCTCTCTTTTTTTTTTTTTGCCACCCCACACGGCTTGCGAGATCTTGGTTCATGAGCCAGGGGTCGGGCCGAAGCTCCTGCGGTGGGAGCTCTGAGTCCAAACCACTGGTCTAACAGAGAACCTCAGACCCCAGGGAATATTCATTGGAGTGAGGTCTCACGGAGGTCCTCATCTCAGTACCAAGACCCAGCTATACCTAACAGCCTACAAACTTCAGTGTTGGAAGCCTCAGGCCAAACAACCAGTAAGACAGGAACACAATCCCACTTATTAAAACAACAACAACAAAAAAAACACAGCAAAAAAATATGTCACAGGTGAAGGAGCAAGGTAAAAACCTAGAAGACCAAATAAATGAAGAGGAAATAGGCAATCTTCTGAAAAAGAATTCAGAGTAATAACAGTAAAGATGATCCAGAATCTCAGAAACAGAACAGAGGCACGGACTAAGAAAATACAAGAAATGTTTAATAAAGATCTAGAAGAACTAAAGAACAAACAAAGAGAGATGAAAAACACAATAACTCAAATGAAAAATACACTAGAAGGAATCAATAGCAGAATAACTGAGGCAGAAGAATGAATAAGTGAGCTGGAAGACAAAATGGTGGAAATAAGTGCTGAGGAGCAGAATAAAGAAAAAAGAATGAAAAGAATTGAAGACAATCTCAGAGACCTCTAGGACAACACTAAACGCACCAACATTTGAATTATAGGGGTCCCAGAAGAAGAAGAGAGAAAGAAAGGGTCTGAGAAAATATTTGAAGAGATTATAGCTGAAAACTTCCCTAACATGGTAGAGGAAATAGTCACCCAAGTCCAGGAAGCACAGAGAGTCCCATACAGGATAAACCCTAGGAAAAACACACCAAGACACATATTAATCAAACTAACAAAAATTAAATTCAAAGAAAAAATATTAAAAGCAGCAAGGGAAAAACAAAAAATAACACACAAAGGAATCCCCATAAGGTTATCAGCTGATTTTTCAGCAGAAACTCTGCAGGCGAGAAGGGAGTGGCAGGATATACTTAAAGTGATGAAAGAGAAAAACCTACAACCAAGATTACTCTACCCAGCAAGGATCTCATTCAGATTCGATGGAGAAATCAAAAGCTTTTCAGATAAGCAAAAGCTAAGAGAATTCAGCACCACCAAACCAGCTTTACAACAAATGCTAAAGAAACTTCTCTAGGCAGGAAACACAAGAGAAGAAAAAGACCCACAGAAACAAACCCAAAACAATTAAGAAAATGGTAATAGGAACATACATATTGATAATAACCTTGAATGTAAATGGATTAAATGCCCCAACCAAAAGACACAGACTGGCTGAATGGATACAAAAACAAGACCCATATATATGCTGTCTACAAGAGACCCACTTCAGACCTAGGGACACGTACGGACTGAAACTGAAGGGATGGAAAAAGATATTCCATGCAAATGGAAATCAAAAGAAAGCTGGAGTAGCAATACTCGTATCAGATAAAATAGACTTTAAAATAAAGACTGTTATAGGGTATAAGGAGGGGTGCTACATAATGATCAAAGGATCAATCCAAGAAGAAGATATAACAATTATAAATGTTTATGCACCCAACACAGGAGAACCTCAATACATAAGGCAAATGCTAACAACCATGAAAGGAGAAATTGACAGTAACACAATAATAGTAGGGAACTTTAACACCTCACTTACATCAATGGACAGATCATCCAAACAGAAAATAAATAAGGAAACACAATCTTTAAATGACACAATAGACCAGATAGATTTAATTGATATTTATAGAACATTCTACCCAAAAGTGGCAGAATACACTTTCTTCTCAAGTGCACACAGAACATTCTCCAGGATAGATCACATCTTGGGTCACAAATCAAGCCTCGGAAAATTTAAGAAAATTGAAATCTTTATCAAGCATCTTTTCTGACCACAACGCTATGAGATTGGAAATCTATTACAGGAAAAAAAAAACTGTAGAAAACACAAATACATGTAGGTTAAACAGTGCGCTACTAAATAACCAAGAGATCACTGAAGAAATCAAAGAAGAATTAAAAAATACATAGAAACAAATGACAACGATAACACAATGACCCACAACCTATGGGGTGCAGCAAAAGCAGTTCTAAGAGGGAAGCTTATAGCAATTCAATCTCACCTCAAGAAACAAGAAAAATCTCAAATAAACAATCTAACCCTACACTTAAAACAACTAGAGAAAGAAGAACAAAGAAAACCCAGTCAGTAAACGGAAAGAAATCATAAAGATCAGAGCAGAAATAAATGAAATAGAAACGCAGAAAACAATAGCAAAGATCAATAAAACTAAAAGCTGGTTATTTGAGGAGGTAAACAAAATTGATAAACCCTTAGCCAGACTCATCAAGAACAAAAGGGAGAGGACGTAAATCAATAAAATTAGAAATGAAAAGGAGAAATCACAACTGACACTGCAGAAATACAAAGGATTATAAGAGACTACTACAAACAACTATATGCCAATAAAATGGACAGCCATGAAGAAATGGACAAATTCTTGGAAAGGTACAATTTTCCAAGACTGAACCAGGAAGGATTAGAAAATATAAACAGACCTATCACAAGTAATGAAATTGAAACCGTAATTAAAAATCTTCCAACAAACAAAAGTCCAGGACCAGATGGCTTCACAGGCAAATTCTATCAAACAGTTAGAGAAGAGCTAACAGACATTCTTCTCAAACTCTTCCAAAAAATTGCAGAGGGAGAAACACTCCCAAATTCATTCTATGAAGCCACCGTCACCCTGATACCAAAACCAGAAAAAGGTATCACAAAAAAAGAAAATTATAGACCAATATGACTGATGAACATAGATGCAAAAATCCTGAACAAAATATTAGAAAACAGAGTCCAACAACACATTGAAAGGATCATACACCATGATCAAGTGGGATTTACCCCAGGGATGCAAGGATTCGTCAATATATGCAAATCAATCAATGTGATACACCACATTAAAAAATTAAGGAATAAAAACCATATGATCATCTTAATAAATGCAGAAAAGCTTTTGACAAAATCCAACACCCATTTATGATAAAAAACTCTGCAGAAAATGGGCACAGAGGGAACCTACCTCAAGATAATAAAGGCCATATATGACAAACCCACAGCAAGCATCACACTCAATGGTGAAAAACTGAAACCATTTCCACTAAAGATCAGGAACAAGACAAGGATGTCCACCCTTGACACTCTTATTCAACATAGTTTTGGAAGTCCTAGCTACAGCAATCAGAGAAGAAAAATAAATAAAAGGAATACAAATTGGAAAAGAAGAAGTAACACTGTCACTGTTTGCAGATGACATGACACTATAAAGAGAAAATCCTAAAGATGCCACCAGAAAACTCCTAAAACTAATCAATGAATTTGGTAAGGTTGCAGGATAAAAAATTAATGCACAGAAATCTCTTGCATTCCTATACACCAGCAATAAAATATCAGAAAGAGAAATTAAGGAAACACTCTCATTTACCATTGCAACAAAAAGAATAAAATACCTAGGTATAAACCTGCCTAAGGAGGCAAAAGACTTTTACTCAGAAAACTATAAAACACTGATGAAAGAAATCAAAGATGACATAAACAGATGGAGAAGTATACCATGTTCTTGGATTAGAAGAATCAACATTGTGAAAATGACTATACTACCTAAAGCAATCTACAGATTCAGTGCAACCCCTGTCAAACTACCAATGGCATTCTTCACAGAATTAGAACAAAAAATGTTACAATTAGTATGGAAACACAAAAGACCCCGAATGACCAAAGCAATCTTGAGAAAGAAAAACGGAGTTGGAGGAATCAGGCTCCCTGACTTCAAACTATACCACAAAGCTACAGTAATCAAGACAGTATGGCACTGGCACAAAAACAGAAATATAAATCAACGGTACAGGATAGAATGCCCAGAGATAAACCCATGCACATATGGGCACCTAATTTACGACAAAGGAGGCAAGAACATACAATGGAGAAAAGACAGCCTCTTCAATAAGTGGTGCTGGGAAAACTGGACTGCTACATGTAAAAGAATGAAATTAGAACACTACCTAACACCATACACAAAAATAAACTCCAAATGGATTAAAGACCTAAATGTAAGACCAGAAGGAAAACAGGAAAAACACTCCTTGACATAAACCACAGCAAGATCTTTTTGGACCCACCTACTAGAGTAATGGAAATAAAAACAAAAATAAACAAATGGGACTTAATTAAACTTAAAAGCTTTTGCACAGCAAAGGAAACCATAAACAAGACGAAAGGACAATCCTCAGAATGGGAGAAAATATTTGCAAATGAAACAACAGACAAAGGATTAATCTCCAAAATACACAAATAGCTCATGGAGCTCAATATCAAAAGAACAAACAATCCAATTAAAAAATGGGTGGAAGACCTAAATGGACATTTCACCAAGGAAGACATAACAGATGGCCAAGAGGCACATGAAAAGATGCTCAACATCACTAATTATTAGAGAAATGCAAATCAAAACTACAGTGAGGCATCACCTCATGCAGGTCAGAATGACCATTATCAAAAAATGTAGAAACAGTAAATGCTGGAAAGGGTGTGGTGAAAAGGGAACCCTCCTGCACTGTGGTGGGAATATAAATTGATACAACCACTATGGAAAACAGTATGGAGGTTCCTTAAAAAACTAAAAATAGAACTACCATATGACACAGCAATCCCACTACTGGGCATATACCCAGAGGAAACCATAATTCAAAAAGACACACGCACCCCAGTGTTCATTGCAGCACTATTTGTAATAGCCAGGTCATGGAAGCAACCTAAATGCCCATCAACGGATGAATGGATAAAGAAGATGTGGCACATACATACAATGGAATATCACTCAGCCATAAAAAGAAACGAAACTGAGTTATTTATAGTGAGGTGGATGGACCTAGAGTCTGTCGTACAGAGTGAAGTAAGTCAGAAAGAGAAAAACAAATACCACATGCTAACGCATATATATGGAATCTAAAAAAAAAAAAAAGATGCTACTGATGAACCTAGTTGCTGGGCAGGAATAAAGATGTAGACATAGAGAATGGACTTGAGGACACGGGGTGGGAGGGGGAAGCTGGGGCGAAGTGAGAGTAGCATCGACATATATATACTACCGAATGTAAAATAGTTGGCTGGTGGGAAGCAGCAGCATAGCACAGGGGGATCAGCTCAGTGCTTTGTGATGACCTAGAGGGGTGCAATAGGGAGGATGGGAGGGAGGCTCAAGAGGGAGGGGATATGGGGCCATATGTATGCATATGGCTGATTCACTTTGGTGTACAACAGAAACTAACACAGTATTGTGAAGCGATTATACTGCAATAAAGATCTATTAAAAATAAAATCTATCGAGCTATATACACTGGGTGTACTTCACAGAATGTATGTTTTATTTCAATAAAAAGTTTATTTAAAAAAAATATTGCAAAACAGTCAAAACACCTGCTGTTATTATTCATCTATTTGTTCATCCAACAAATATTTGTTGACCTCCTATCCCATGTAAGGTAATATGCTAGATGATGTTGGTTATGTTAAGATGAAGTAGACATGAATACTTCCCTCAATGACTCCACAGTTCAGTAATCCAAATTTGTCTCTTTACTGCGAGCTAAAAACACAATATACATTTTGTTTTTTTTTTCTTTTTGACTACATCCTTATCAATCAACATCACTTTTTTATGGAAAATTAAGACAGGAAAAATTAAGTCAGGAAAAAAGAAGGATCAGATTCACAAAAGCTATATGCAAGCAGAAAAAAAATGTTAGGCTTACTTTGCCAAAACTCCAAGGATGAATAGGATGTTGCTCATATAAAACAGTGTATTTGGTTTAGAACAGAAAAGATGTACCAGAAAGACATGGTGTACCCATTTATTGACCCAATTTGAGTCTATAGCAAAACAAAGCTCAACTGAGAAAAATCTTACTTTGGTTACGAGAACTCACAATCCTCATGTACAATAGGAATGGAAAGAACAATTTCCAGGTGGTGAAATTAGTTAACATTGGGAAATAGAATAGGGTTGTGGAGTTTCCTTCTCAGGTTGTTTTGTTTTGTTTGTTTTTTTTAAATATAAGGTTGATTATCATTAGAATATGATTGAGCTATCTTTCTCACCCTTAGACCCTTTCAGGACCCTTTCAGTCATACGAATGCCAGTGAAAAAGAATGTAACAGGGTTGGTGAGCAACATGTCAGTTTCATCAGTTTTACTACAAAGCTAAAAGATAATTTACTGACATCATCACATAATCACCTGATCACTTTCATTTAGACAAAATAATTTTTGAGTGCACGTTGTTCCAGGCACTGGCCTAGTGAATACATCACTGGATGAAGAGGCAAGATACCTGTCCTTAAGGAGCTTACAGAATAGGGAGTACATACAAGTGACTCCAGCATTGTGTGATAGTAATAATGGTTTTATTGTATGCTAGAGCTAGAAAGTCTAACTCAAACCAACATAAGGAAAAATTCATTGGCTAAGATAACAGAACAGCAATAGAACTTCAAAGAATAACAGGGGACCATTCTCTTGATTTCACATTAGCTTCTTTTGGATTGGCTCCGTTTTCAGATAATTCCCCCCTTGCAGAAGAAGGGAGCTCACGGGTTACCCTCTTTAACATACAACTGAAGAGAAATCAAAGCCTTAGAATGTGGTATTATTGGCCCTGATTAGGCTGGTGTGGATTATCTGCCCATTTCTGAACCAATCACTGAGGCTAGGGGGATTAAATGCATGGATTGGCTCAGCCTCCAGCTCACTCACCTTTACCTGAGGCACAGAGCCATGGGAGGCAGGGTACTGTTGTCTCAAAAAGGAGGACATGATTCTAGACCCCTAAAACAGCAAATGTCCACTACGCAGGAATACACTTGCTTGACAGTATATTCAAGAAATAGCCTTTGAAGAGGGGACAGAAAAATTAGGGGTATGGGATTAACAAACTACTATATAAAAAATAGATAAGCAACAAGGATTTACTGAATAGCACAGGCAATTTTACCCATTGTCTTGTAATAACCTATAATGGAATATAATCTGCAAAAATATTGAATAACAATGCTGTACACCTGAAACTAATACAATACTTAATGCACTATTATAAAGCAACTATACTTCAGTTAAAGAAAGAAATAGTCCTTGAGCACATTGTGGAGATGATGTACTGGCCTAAGCATTTTTCAAGATTAGAAAGATGTTGACAAAAAGCTTATAATCTAGAAAGGGGGATAGGAAGATATACAGATAAGACACAAAGAAGAACTCCTATGTACTTTGGAGAGTTGTTGGAATAGAATTCATCTCATCATAACCTAAAGTAATACAGTTTCTCCTTACTTTGGAATGACCTTTAAATAACCTATATCATCTTGTTCTAAAAACTGCATCTTCAAGAAATGGCAAACTTCTCCAATTGGGGCTACTGATAGAAGGAAGATCGTCACCACTAATAATGGCGCCTCCCTTAAACACAGGACCTAGCACACAGTTGGTACTCAAAAAAATCTTGGTTGAATGAGTGTCTGAATGAACAAATACCATGGCAACATGCTCATGGGTAACAGATGAGATTCCTGTGGTCATGTAATGCCAGTTTTAAAGATACCTCTAAACCTTGTCTATGACAAGTTATTTCTCTACAGGTTCCTAGGGAGCCACCTTGCCCCCTCAGGTAGCCCTCCGGGGCTCAGCAGTAGCACCATTTACACAGCTCGCATTGTGTGTGATGAAATCCAACCTGGCATCTACCACACCTTCAGTTTTTCAGCATAAAACAAAGTGCAGCTTCCCCCACAGAGCATCCTGATTAAACAAATTAACTATGGTGCTGCCTGCAAACACACACACTAGAGTGCAGGAAATGAACAGATACAATGGCCAAGTCTGTATTTAATTTTAATTAAATTTCATTCTGTAGCTCAATTAATCCACATCTCCAAATGTCAGCAGGACTTAGGCAAATGGAATGACATCTGCTGCACTGCACAGGACTATAAAACCTTCACTGCATGCTAGGTGTCTGGAAGCACACCAGGAAAAATGAAATATCTTTATTAAGTGTGGAGTAATGTGTAGAAGTCTAACTCACGGTCTAATGAAAGAACATAAACTAGGAAAGAAAATTAGACTAAGAATGCGAGTGGTTACTGGGCATGGCAAATATTGCTCAATATCCTGCCTTGTGTTATTTATTGTTTTAAAGTTGCATTTGGCTTTATAGCTGTTTCCTTTCATATTTACCTAGTGGGTTCCCCAGTTGCCCAGGTTGGTTTTCTTTTTTTAAACTGACACAGATTTCTTTCCTGAGAAAAGGGAATTGGTGAAGTAGGGGTGATCTTTCTGCATAAGATATGGAGAAGACCACATTTGCTATGCAAGGCCATTTGTTACAGGAAGCCAGAGGTGGAGCAGAAAGAATGTGGGGTTTGACAAGCTTAGATTAAAATTTTTGATCTGCCACTTAAATATCAGATTAGAAGGTTAAAAAAAAACCCAAAAAACCCAAACATTATTAATTAGTGAGACTGTTCCCAGCCTGACAATGACTGGTTTTGGGAAATGTTTTTGTAGTGTTTTTAGAAAATGTCAATGTGATCATTCCTGTTGGATGACAAGAAATAGATGAATCTTATTACAATAAATTTGTTTAGCATTATGTGTCAGACACTGTGCTAGAACTGGAAACACAATGCTGAGTAAGACATGGTCCCTTCTCTGGAGAAGGAAGTGGAACAAGGAAAAAATAATCACAAAAAAATGTGACAAACTCCTATCAAAGAGAGATGCCCAAATTATTAGACAAACCCTAGAAAAATGCCAAAAGCCTAGGAGTGGGTGCTTGTCTCCTATGAAATGGCCCTAAAGGATGGATGGGATTTGAGCAGAAAAATAGCAGGGAGAGAGCAGACGGAAAAGTAGGTGCAAAGAAAGGGTCGGGAAAGTAATTTGTTTTCTAGTTTGGAAAAAAAGTTCAAAGTCTAGAGAGAAACTAAGACAGGAGGTGAAGAGAGAAAGGTACTCGGGTCAGACTGGCTGATGTTACATGTACTGTGACGGTCTCAGGATTGGATCCTGTAGGAAATGGGGAATCTCTGAGGGCTTTGGACCGGGGAGCACATGACCGGATCTGTGTTTGGCAGCGCAGTCTTCAGAAACCCACATCCTCCATCCTGGTCTCTCAGAGCTAAGGTGAGATTTTTGCCCTCATCTAATACACTGTGTTGTTTCTCAACTGTTCACAGCACAGGTGGGGAAGAGCAGTGCTATTTATTGGGCCGCCTTAGAATCCTCAACAGTGAGGAAGTAGACTTTTTGGCCTTCATTCTGGTGTTTGGGACCATCATAGACCCAAAAAGATCCCTGTTGAGGATCAGCCACTAAATTTATGTAAAGCCCTCAGAAAGGAAGAGGCATAAAACCCGGGAAATGTAACCAAAGGAGGAAAACACTGGACTAAATAAAGAGGGGCTGACCACAGAGGAAGTCCAGGTTTCTGTTCATCCAAGAAAGAAAAGGCAATAAAAGAAAGGCTTTCTTCACCTTTGTAAAGGCTGTGATTCAGTACGAGGGAGATTGCCTGCTGACTTTGAAATTCAGCATATCAGAAATGTTGATGTTACCTTAGAATAGCAGTTTGATGGTTTTACTAAATATGGGCCAAGTAGGATTTTGGGGGTTGGTTTGAGAGCCTCTAATTTAGTGTAGCGTTATTACAAGAATAATATTTTGCTGCCTTTTTAAGAAAAGCCATCGTAACTTTTAACAACTTAGAAAAAAATTCTCAAACAACTTAATTGTAAATTGGAGACTCACTGGAATGATACAAAAGCATGTATAAGCAGAAACAGAAAGATTTCAATTTAAGTGGAAAGAAGCTAAATATAGAGTGGACAGTCTAGCATTCTCACTTAAAACATTAATTCAGTGTTGAAGACTGAGGAATCTTACATAAACTAATAATCTATAAAAGTTTTTTTCCACTATATGTGAATATTTTGGGAGGGGAAATAAAGCCTCTTTGTATTTTGCCATACTTTGTATTTCTCTCAGATTTTCTTTTTTGTCTTTCATAAATTTGTCTTTATTCTTCTCTTTTTCATATGTCTATCTAAAATTGTAACTCTCTTCTAATTTTACATTTTGATTTAAATTATGTGCTTACTCAAAATAGTATAACACTTTAGAAAAGATCATGTTTGTCTATCAACATAGAAGGCGGACTGAACTGGAGGACTAAACTTCAATATATTAATTATTAAAAACTTACAGATAACAGAATAAGGAATTTGATTCTGGCAAAGTCTTCAAGAAAAATGTTCTAGTTCTGCTATGGCTACAGTACTGAATTTAAAAATCAGCATATGAAGATGTGGCACTGAAATTTATCTAATAAAAATGTATAGGAAATAATAATTAGCCTAAAACTATCTCATGATCCTATCTAGTGGGACACTGAATTGACATGTGGTTCCTAGCATATTAATGAATTTGAAACTAATCAGGGTTAAAGTTGGTTTTATTCCTGCCAGAAAGACAATGAGACATATTGATATTATAATAGTCTAAATATGTAAAAGTGAAGAACTGACATTGTAAAAAAAACTTTAATTGAGCTAATGAGTTAAATTGCCTCTAACAATCAATCTTAATGTATAATGTGAATAAGTACATAAAGCATTTCTGGCTTTTTGTTTGCACTGAGTTATAAGTATTTTATATACAAAATTGGTATAAAAAAATTGTAATTTAGAAATGCTAACCTATACTACTGAATGCTTACTACATTTTCCAAGGACCTGGAAAAGATAATACCTAACTATGAAGTTGTGTGATTCTATCAAGAATGTTTTTAAAAAATGAAATTGATTGACACTAACCTAACTTATTTAGTTGAGGTTTTTCTTGAAGTTGGGAACTCTGAGTTTAGAGCTCAAAGTTTCTTGCAGCACTGAGGGTCCAGGAATTTAGGCAACTTGTATTTATGATAGTTTTTCATTGGTAGAAATAACTTCTGTGTTGAACGATCTTGAATGATCACTATTTCTTAGGTCAGGTTTTTGATAGTAAATGAAGTTAAAATGTACCTTTTTAGATACTAAAAGTTAGATATACATAGTTAAATGACAATTACATTTTTCTCTAATTATCTGAATAATTTTTTCGATTTTCAATTTTGTTCCCACATATGTGCGCCTCTGAATGGGAAGTCACTATATATATTATCGATTTCCCCATCTCTTACCCTTAGTTTTTTCTCTAAGGTGGAAACCAAATGGTCACATAATATAAATTAGTTATTTCAATATCATTCCTTTATTTTTATCAAAATAAAATATAAAATTTTACCTCATCAGAATTTTATACATGAGCCAAGGCACCTAAAGGGCAGGTTTCATAAAGCACCTATATCCTAATTAATTAATGAACCATCATAAAGTATTAATTAGTAACAGGCTCTAAGAAAAATTTATAAAAAATTCTAGACACTCATATATTATTAAATAAATACTATTTATACATCACAAGGTATAGTATCCAAGTAGGCTGCTTAGGAGATATCAAGAGAGTAATATGAACTATAAAAATCTCAAAATAAGATCAGCAAAGTTTAGTGAGATAAAGCAAAATTTAGAGAGGTTTGAAAGTCTATCTTGGTCTTGATTTTTCCCTTCTACTAGAAATCCATTGCTTGACAATCCACTCAAACACAAAGGACAGTGAAAGAATGAGTGTGGCACAATATATAAAACACTGTGGAAAGAGTAGGGTTGACATGGAGTATTGTAATGGTACAGAATCACAAACATTTAAAACGGATTTGATCTTAGATATCACCATAGACCAATTATATCATCCATCATTCCTCTCCCTCTTTCCTTCATACTTCTCCTATCCTAACCTATTCCATCCTATCCTCCCTCCATCATATCCCTTCCCTCCCATTTCTCTTCTCACCTTCCTTCTGCTTCCTTTTTCTCTCCTTCCTTCCATACTGTTTCCTACCAAAAGCCCATTATTTGCTAGGCATCATGCTAGGTACCAAGGGAAGATAATTAAGATCGGGTACCTGTCTTTAAAGAGCATATCACCACCTTTATAGGAGGGCCAGTAAATTATCTAAACAGATAATTGTCATTCAATGTGATAATTATGATGAAAGTGAAGGGAAGCCTGCAGAAGGGCACCTAAAATCAGAAGGCTCACTGGATAGGAGATTCCTGAGATGCATCTTAAAGCATGAGGAGGATTAACTAGGAAAAAGGAATGGAGAAATATGGTTTAGGCCGAAAGGACAACATGAATGAAGACCCAGGGGACAGAAAGCATCAAACAATATCTGTACGAGAAACTCAGTCTGCACAGCCACATTTGGTGGCCTGGGGAGTGACAGGATTAGTTTTATATTTTCGAAAGTTCATGCTGACAGCAGAGTAGAAGGTGGATTTAAGAAGAATGAAACTGGAGTTCGGAAGACTAGTTGGGGGCATTTTTCTACTGGATTCCAGGTGAGGGATGATTAATGCCTAGTGATCATAAAATAAAGAACATTAAACAACACGGCTGGTAGATACAGAATCAAACCCCAGGTTTATCCACTCCCAGTCCAGAACTCTCTACTGTACCAGAAACACCGTTTCTTATCCTATGGTAAAACTGAAACATTTTTGTTGTAGGCTCTTTTAAGTACATGTAAATCTGTGAAGGATAAATCTTTTGGGATGACCAGATTACTGAGCTCTGGGAGCTCAGCTCCAAAACTTGTACAGAGAGCAATTCAGTATTCATTTATCATGAGTATTTTGCATAATACATCAATCATTTGAATACAGAGATATGCCATTTTGGGGGAGAAGAAAAATCCAACCAGAGCCCTTAATGTTATATTCATTGTTATCAAATATTTGGAATCCATGTGAATATAAGCTTCTTGTTTCCAGAGCAAAGGGTGCGGGCCTTTTCCTGGTATCTCTTCATGTGTAACATCCCAACGCTGCTACTTCTGATGCCCAAATAGCTGCTCCATTACACACCCCCCACTGCTGGTGCCACTGCAACATTTCAGGTAACGAGGTAAGGGGCACACTTGAGTTCTTTATGTGCCAAGAGGAGAAAAATTAATTTTCAACGCTAAAAAGATGAGGCTGCTGGTGCAGACGGTCACTAACCACCACCAGCTGCTCCATAGATCCGGCGTTTGGAAAAGGGAGCCCATTTCAAAATCAATAACGTAACTTCAGGACATGAGACACCAAGCTGCATCAGTGTTTTGAGCAAGAAGATATCGTCCAAGCCATACTAAATAGCCGGATGATTTGACAAAAATATTGACAATTCAGTTTGTGCTCACATTATATTTCTAAATATCTCAATATAGAGAGAAAAATCATAAATGTCAAAAATATTGTGCTTGCTTTAGTAGACTCATAAATAGACAAAATATACATCTATGAGATTTGTTTGCAAGATGGAAGTTTTAACAGAACATGGGGTCTTCTGGGTGGACATAGGGGAGAATGTGATAAATACATGCAATCTTCCTGAATTCCAACAGAAAGTCAAGTGAATTTTATACACACACACACACACACACACACACACACACACAAGCACATACCATACCCAAAAGCATTTTCTTGTACTGTTTATGTCAAAGTACAGAAATACGAATTTTTTTTAAAGTAGCATGAATGAAGAGCGTAAAAGAAAAAAAACAAAACACCACCCTTAAATCTAATCATCTCCCTGTCTCAGCTTCATGGATCCAGAGCAGTGGCTCTCAACTTTGGCTGCCCATTAAAATCACTAGGAAGCTTTTAAAACAACCAGGGCCCACAGCTCCATCCTTAACCAATGAAGTCAGAATCTCTAGAGCTTCATTCCCGCTGGCGGGCGGGAACTAGGTATTGGTATTTTTTTCACGTTTCCCAGGTGACCCTAATTTCCAGCCAGGGTTAAAAGTTCCTTCTATGTCTGGATCTCTCAACCTCAGCACTACTGACATTTTGGGGCAGGCAATTCTTTGTTGTGGGAGCTGCCCTGTGCACTGTGTTATGTTTAGCACCCTGGCCTTTACCCACTAAATGCAGTAACGACCCCTTTTCCCCAGTTGTGAGACAGGCTGGGACCTGGGACCTTTTGCCGCAGTGCTTACACCTGGATGAACAACTCCTTGAGCAACAAAATACAAAGAAACTATAAGGAACTAAAAATAACTGTGTGCATGCACAGCTGGGGCAAATCATGAACAACAAGATACAAAAAGACCAAACCCCCAACTGCCACTTCTGAGGAGCTGGGCGCAAAAGCAGGGTACTGCGAATGCACCCTGCACACAGCACCACCAAGGAAGGGGGTGGGCAGACCACCTAAAGCCATCCCTCCAGCCCAACCCCTAGATCCACCCCTCCGCTTACCCCACATAAGGAACCAGCTCCCCCCGCCCCCGCCCCCGCCCCCCCCCCCACACTTCACGGAGCGAGCGAGGGAACTTGTTACTTGTTTTTGCTCCCTTGCGCTGCAGCATGAGTCCCAGTAAAGCCTTGCCTGAATTTCTTGTCATGCTTCTTATCAATTTCTTTTGATTAAGGAGTCCAGGAACCGTGGTGGGTAACAGTTGTGACAACGAAAAATGGCTCCAAACATTGATGATTGTCCCCTGGGCGGTGGGAGGGCAAAATTAGCCTAGATTAAGGGCCACGGTTGTAGCGGGGGAAATCCCTCTTTCCCTTCTCCTAACTAACACTTAGCAGCTGCTGTATGGACGCCTCCCTGTGGTCTACATGTTGTGCTATTTTGCTGTCTTCAAAGCTGCCTGCCCCTTACTTGGCTCCCTGTTCTCCCTATCTGCCAAATCTGACATAATCAAGTATTCCAGCAGGAAGTCTTCCCCAAAGCTTCCACACCATCCTGACTTTCTCTTCCTTCTGCCACCTCAGCATACCTGCCACCAGACTGTTAGCAGGCTGCCTCGCAAATATGCTTGTCTCTTCTGGTGGAAGACATTCTCAATCAGACTACAATCCCATTGAAGGAATAAACGAGCTGCCTTTTGCTTATTTTAGAATCACAGAAGTTTTTAAATGGAAGGTTTTTAAAGATCATCTTGTTGTGCTTGACTTTACCAGGTAATATATGACAGGGTCAGACACAACTTAATACAACAACAGTTTTCCCAGTTAAAATTCCAGTTGGATTTTTTTGAGGGATTGAAGCTTATTTTAAAATTTACATGGAGGAGTACAGTTATATATAGCTAAGTACACCTTAAAAAAGGACTTGTCCCGCCAGATATTAAGATGTACAATAAAGCTCTAAAAATAAAAATCATAAGAATTGGCACAAAAACGGACAAACCGATGAACTGAACAGAATAGAGAGCTCGGAGACAGATCCAGGAATATATGTGAACTTAATAAATGAGTAAAGTAGCACCTCAAATCAATTTTAGCTGAGGAAAAAGGAATGATCAACTAGGAAATCTTGTACAGCTAATCTTCTTGGTATGAAATATTGAAATTCAAAGTTACTGTTTGATTTTCTCACATCAGTTTAACTCTTCATTTTTTGTTTTGGCACTTTTATCCTCAAAACCAAGTTGTTTCTTAGCTGGCTGCTTAATAAAATGCAACCTGTCTCTTTACTGTAAGAAATGTTTGTAAGAATGACCAGTGACAGGCAAGTAACTTTGACTTTAATTTTCACTGTGAGGAAAGCAAATTTCAAGGTAAACAGTTGTCTATTTAAAGGAAAAGAAAATCATAGGGAATATTTTCAAATGAAAATATAAAAAGTACAAAGTAGAAAAGAGACACAAGGTGTAAAAATTCTGCAGGTGGAGAGAGGGCGTGTAAAATGAAGAAAGCACCTAAAATAGAAGCTAAGGGAAGCCATAAAATATAACGATTCTCAACAAAGCAGAAGAATGCAATAATTACCTTCAGAGGATTGAAGCTTGAAGGAAATAATGTAAACATTCAAGACTAAAAGGCAGGAGTAGGAAGGAATTCTAAATTCAGAGACTATCTTTAAATCTGAGCTGAATGGTTATTACATTAAAAAAATCTTTTATTACATTTTGGATGAGTAATAACAATACTACTTTTGATTTATGGAACATCTTTATCCCAGTGATTCCAAAGTGCTCAGAAAATATCTTGTGACAGATATTATTGCCTTTTAACAGATGGAGAAATCGAGGTTATGTAGAGCTTGAGTGACTTGTTCATTGTCACAATTAATCAACGGTAATGCTGAAAATGGAATTTAAAGTTCTCTGTTATCCAGTGTAGAGACTGTTTTCTGTCTCATGTTAAATGATCCATAATTAACTTACTATGGGAATAAAGGACATTCTTAAAAAATAATTATGAAAGTCATGTCTTGGTTAAGATTCATGCTCATGTTATATTATTAATAAAGGCATAAAAATTACCCACATCCTTAAATGTTTTTAGAAAAATCTAACTTGTTATTTGAAGACTAATGTAGATATGGCAAAATTTCAGCAGTATATGGCAAATTCAGAGATGTTTTAACTTAAAAAAATTTTTTTTATTCATTCGTTATTCACTAATAATTTAACTGTCTTCTTAATGAGCTCTTAGCAAGTCCAATCAGTATTTTAAAAACAATTACTTCCAAACTAAAAATTAACCTTATATCTAGCTTGTGAATTTGAAGCTCAGCACACCTTTCTGATGTACTAAAGCATTCACAAGAAGAGAGTGGTTACCAATTAAACACAAACATGACTACTTAACACCTAATTTGGCACTGCAGGAATAACCTACTGATTTTCTAAGTGTTTATTGATGGAATCTAGTGTTGATATATTTTTAAGCAAGGAATCCAACCACTTATTCATTTACATACTGACTACAAATAAGTGATCATTTACGGACTGCACAGTCTACTGATGCATATTTCTTCATCTGGATCTGACATAAACAGAAAACAGTGACGTTTAAAATTACCCTCCCAAATAAACTTATATCGTAAGATTGATATAAAAAAATTATATATTTGAGCTGAGTTACCAGTCACTTCCTTATTTGATATTTTTCTCTTCTTAGACCTTTCACGTTTTCAAATTTTCTATAGTTTCCCAATATCTAATTATAACCGCTCTTTCTTTAATAAAGGTGTCACCTTGACAGAACTGTGTTCTGAAAGTATAGGAAGAGGCTGCCATTCTTTAGAAAGTTCGCAGACATCCTTGCCTCTGTCGTCCCACTGTGAATTGGTCCAAATAATACTTAATTGTACCTTAAGACACTGTGCAAGAAAGCTGCCACCAAACAGAATTCTCTCTGTTCTAACCATCACAGCATGCTGTCTTAGCCTGGACCAATCATCCTGAAGACAAGGTATAAGTTTAACTCCTTTAGACATGATATATTTAGTGCCATTTCTATAGCAAAAATTCATCAGTACCCTCCCTTCCCTCATCTCTACTGAATAAGTACAAACTTGGAGCTTGTCATTCAATTCTCTCTACAAACTGGATTTAACACAACTTTTCACTACTAATATATGCCAGTCAAGGTGTGCTATTTTGCTATTCTTTAAGTACATTTTGCCCTTTTTTCTTTACCTTTTGCTTGCAAAGCTGTTTGCTAATAATGGCTCCTGAACTGAAATGGTCCTTCTCTCAGATTCACTTGATCAGCCCCTTCATCTTTTCATCTCTTCCATCTCCCTGGCCCTGCTCTCCCTTAATTCTGTAGAAACACTGTGTGACTTTTACTAAATGTATCATGTATTAATTTCTAGATGGCTATTTGTGTGCAAGTCTCAGTTTCTCTTACTGGACTGTGAGCTTCCTGAAGGCAGGTCTCTATCCTGTACACACGCTAGTGTTTCACACTCACTGGCTGCCTAATACCTATTTGTTAAATGAATGAATACAGGAGAAGAAAAAAAACTTAGAGGAATTATATAAGATGGTCAAATTGTTGAAATAAATAAAATAAAAAGCTGCACATAAAATTTACATGAACTTACAGCTCAGCCTATGTATTAAATAATTACTGACTTCTTCAAAGAGAAGAAGATAATTCTAGAATATAAATGTATTTAAGGCGGGATTTTTGTCTATTTAGTTCACTAACATATTCTAAGCACTTAAAGCAATGCCAAGCACACAGTAGGCATTTAATACATATTCATTGAATGAACAAATAAATATCAAAACCCAGTTATTTTAAAACATACTCTGGCTTTTTATATGTTATTTTTATTTTTACTCACCCTTAATTTCTTAACATTCCAGTTAAAGAAATCTAGTCCAATGTCATTTTCTTAAATATTACCAGGTAATGTCTCTAAGCAGAGATATTAAGAAAAACACAAAACTACCCATAGTGAACATGAGTTTTGCATACTGAACTACTTTGCCACAAAGAGGAAGCCTATTGAACTTTCTGGAACAGATAATATGGTTTCAGGTTGCCAATGATGAAGAGCGCTACTGTCCATATGTTGCCCTTGCGAAAGGGTTTAACTAAAACTCGTCAGCAGGTTTAAACTTCTCCAGCTCTTGCCCAAGTTTGACTGGCCTTGAGAAAGTTATGAAGACTGAAGAGTCCATTAGGTAATGACTAGTCATGCTGGAGCTGATGGTATCACTTTTGATCCATTCCTCACAGCTCTTGGATAAAGCAGCCCTGTAATCATAGGCTTAGCCTTCTTAAATGTAGCACACAGAGCCACGACCAGAAAGAGTAAGGAAAACCAGAAGCTGGGGTCGAGGCGGAGGTTAGTTCATCCTGCTAGTTCTCAAGGAAACTTTTCCAAATCAAAAACTGCAAAGGTCACATATCAGCCAACACCAGAGAAAACCCACAGCAATTCAGAAAGCAAAGATGAAAACTATAATCAAATTCTGCCACCTGAGTGTCACATTGCCTAATGCACTGATAACAAAACAGAAACCCCTAATCAAGAAGTCAGCACGCCATTTAGGACAAGGCTAGATCACGTGGAGTGTCAACATGGCTGCAAAGTCAGACTGAGCGAAATACGGAGGGCTGACAACATTCATCTGTTTCTTACCTTTCTTTCTGATTAGCAGACTTGGACAAGGTGGCAGATCAAGGCTCATGAACAGTAAATGTACGTGTGTACATGCTTGTTCGTGTATGTGTGTGTGTGTGTGTTTATTTAACTACTATTTACTGTTCAAAATTCAGCTCAGATAAATTCCTCAATAAGCCTTCACTGATTGCCATCCCCACCTCCTATGGATCCTTGTTCCTTGACAATCCTTGTTCCTTGACAATCAAACAATCAGAACCAAATACCATAAATGATTAAGATCTGTTAATGTGCTGCTCAACATCACTAATTATTAGAGAAATGCAAATCAAAACTACAATGAGGTATCACCTCACACCAGTTAGAATGGGCATCATCAGAAAATCTACAAACAACAAATGCTGGAGAGGGTGTGGAGAAAAGGGAACCATCTTGCACTGTTGGTGGGAATGTAAACTGATATACCCACTATGGAGAACAGTATGGAGGTTCCTTAAAAAACTAAAAATAGAATTACCATATGATCCAGCAATCCCACTACTGGGCATATACCCAGAGAAAACCATAATTCAAAAAGATACATGCACCCCAATGTTCATTGCAGCACTATTTACAATAGCCAGGTCATGGAAGCAACCTAAATGCCCATTGACAGATGAATGGATAAAGATGTGCTACATATATACAATGGAATATTACTCAGCCATAAAAAGGAATGAAATTGGGTCATTTGAAGAGATGTGGATGGACCTAGAGACTGTCATACAGTGAAGTAAGTGAGAAAAGAGAAAAACAAATATCATATATTAACGCATGTATGTGGAACCTAGAAAAATGGTACAGATGAACCGGTCTGCAGGGCAGAAATAGGGACACAGATGTAGAGACAAACATATGGACACCATGGGGGGAAAGCGGCAGGGGTGGGGGTGGTGGTGTGATGAATTGGGAGATTGGGATTGACATGTATACACTAATATATATAAAATAGATAACTAATAAGAACCTGCTGTATAAAAAATAAAATAAAATTCAAAAATTCAAAAAAATTAAAAATTAAAAATAAAAGACCTATCTCTAAAAAGAAAAAGGTCTGTTAATGTGTCAGTCTCCTCCTTTGGACTGTAGGCTCTTTGCAGGCAGGGACATGTCCTACTCACCTCTGTATCCCATTGTATCAGCAACTTAGTGGATGCTTCACAAAGCACAGAGAGAAGAACAGAAGCTTTTGATCTAGACAGTGCCTGGTTGAAATCCTAGCTCTATCAGTGAAGGCCTGTGGCCTGGTGCTATGGCCAGTATTCAGGGAAATTGTTCCTCAACCCTCTGTTCTGCTTCTCCTCTGAAGTTATCCTTGGCTCTGACCCCTAGAGACCATAGGCCAGTCTCACATGTCCCTGTGCTCACCTTACATCCAGAGTTCCAAATTTTCATTTGTCCAGAATAGGAGTTGGCACAAGCCCCAATTTTACTAGCCTTGTATGCTCTAGAAAATACTTTATTTTCTCTGAGTCTCAGTTTCCTCATATGTTAAATGGGAATAATACCTCTACCTTGAATGGTTGTCATGAAGATGAAAAGAGATAATGTATATAAAGCCTCTGCCACCACTGCCTGGCACATAGCAGGCACTGAATAAATGGTAGTTATTATTAAACCACCATTATCACCTCTAGCTACAAATATATAGATCAGTCTTCAGATGACTCTTAGCTAGAATCAAAAGACACACCGGTCTTTGCAGATACAAACAAAGGTCTGAAATGTTATTTTGAAATATAAAAGACAGTCAGCACTTTACTAGATGCTTAAAAGCAAGCAAGTATTCTTTCTTAAATCCTGACATGCCAGATTTTATACCTTCTCTAATTATCATTTTATGAATAAAAATGGGCAGCTAATTCAGCTGCTGTATCTTCCTTCTGTTTGGAAAACAAGCATAATTATTTTGAGGCACTGAGATATATGCTCAAAGCTTATTTGACAAATCAAGACTTTAAAAAAATTTACTATATATTCATACAAGAATCCTCTATATCACTCATGTTAAAATTTGAAGTGCCTGAGAAATGATGTACTAAAATAAGGCTTTTTATTCTCAAAAATATATTTAGAAGCCAAAGAAAATTATTATATTAAGGACAACTCTGAATACCTTAAAAGAATTTGTGAAATATCAGTTTCCCTCTCACTGAATTTCTAGAATTGTGTGCTAAATTTAAAAACATTTAGTAGCCATTACTAAACAGCAAATTAAAAAATTTTTCTTACTGGTGGTGCTAGGCTGTGTCATGATGCCCAGTGGTAACTCTGCCTCTCACCATACTCCTTGGGGTTACTATTCCGGGAATCTGGCAGATGTCTTTGAGATGTTCCTGTTCTTGGGGGGCACTAGAACAGCGTGGAGCCTCCCGATAAGGGTCAGAGTGACTCACAAGTTCACAATCTTACCAACTTTAACCAACATCACGAAGAGGAATGTTTAAGGACATGGCTATGCCTATTCCTTCTGCTTCCTTTGGTTGTCTTAAGTAAAGATTGTCTTTGGGGGAAGATGGCTAAAGGCCCTGGGGTTAGCCCAACTCTGCTTTCACCTGAAGTTTCTAGAAGGAGGTACCTAAAATGATAGAAATTGAGAGAGTTCTAGCCAGAAGCAGTAAATGAAGCAGTGAGCCTGTAGGCGGTGGGTTTATCTCATAGCAATCTACAGCATTCCTCCAAACCCTTAACTGGCAACCATCTCAAGGATATGAAACATCGGCTCAGGTGTTTTAGTTCTCATCTCAATTTGCATTAGCTTCATAACAAGAGGTTAGATTGTTAAAAATAGGACTGAGGCTGTTTTTAAGGGAAAAGTTATAAAATAAAAATAATAAAATAAAAATTTGAAATACAGATTCAGATGTACTCACAAGATAGCTACAATAAAGAGTGAAGGCCGAAGACTGAAGACACCGGAAGAAACTTTAGCGTTGGAGAAATAGGGGTCTGTTTCACTAACCTGAATCAAGATATTCATGTACAGCTCTAGTTGCCAGTCTCAACACATACCTATTTGGGTGGAAACTTAGCACAAAACCTGGGATGCTTTCCTATTTTCCCTTTGGTTTTATCTGTCCATAAACAAACACACATACGTTTGAAATGTGAAAAAAGCTTAAATTTTGTAGCAGCTTTTGGAAAGATAATGGAAACTTTTGTAAAAACAGCTTTAAACACCCTGTTTGCCAAGTCAAAGAATGTGCCAATTCTGTGAAAGCTGCTTTAGGTTTTGTGCTTGTCAAGAGTTGTGGAACCTGGCCTGTTCTGACAGTCACCAGAGATTATTTAAATATAAGAATAACTACAATTCTATCAGCCACTTCTTAAGATTGTAGTAAGCCCTCTGAATTAAAGGCCTACCCCAAACCTGAATGGCATATGGCAGCAAATCACACTTACTGTGACAGCCCCCAATGTATGGGTGTTATGCTGATCAAGCCCCCCCTCTTTCTTGACCTACTGATGTTAGGGAATTTTTGTTGTTGTAGCTGGAATTTAAGGCCTACGTCCTTGTCCTTCTACCTTTTTTATCTTTGGATAACAGCATGCTTGAAAAGGCCATTGGCCAGAATAGGATTACTCATAGGAGAGTTATTTTCTATAACTATCCTTACAGATGCTTTCAGATGCTTGCTAAAAACAATACTATGGAAGACAGAAGAATTTTTAGTATTTCTTAGACAACTCTAATAATGTAAGCATGTTTTTAGGAAAAGATAAGAAGAATGACCATTGTACTAAAGAAAAGAAGAATGACTCTTGAGAAATTAAGTAGAGACCCTAACGTATATAACTGAATGAATAAATGAATGAAATAACAACTGAAGCAATATAAATATTGTTGAAAGATACTCAAAAGGACGGTTACTTTATATTCATTATTACTCTACAGAATCTTGGAACTTTTCACTGTACAGTGAGACAAAAGCCACTGCCTTATGTGCCTTTGTCATTTTACTGATTAAAAAAATAATAATAACTTAAATCAATGGCATACCAAAAGAACAGAGGTAGAAGAAGTCTGCCTCAAGATCAGGCAGTAACCAGAAACCTACTAGAGCTAATCAATGAATTTGGTAAAGTAGCAGGATACAAAATTAATGCACAGAAATCTCTTGCATTCCTATATACTAATGATGAAAAATCTGAAAGAGAAATTAAGGAAACACTCTCATTTACCACTGCAACAAAAAGAATAAAATACCTAGGAATAAACCTATCTAAGGAGACAAAAGACCTGTATGCAGAAAACTATAAGACACTGATGAAAGAAATTAAAGATGATACAAACAGATGGAGAGATATACCATGTTCTTGGATTGGAAGAATCAACATTGTGAAAATGACTATACTACCCAAAGCAATCTACAGATTCAATGCAATCCCTATCAAACTACCAATGGCATTTTTCACAGAACTAGAACAAAAAATTTCACAATTTGTATGGAAACACAAAACACCCCGAATAGCCAAAGCAATCTTGAGAAAGAAAAAAAGGAGCTGGAGGAATCGGGCTCCTGGACTTCAACTATACTACAAAGCTACAGTAATCAAAACAGTATAGTACTGGCACAAAAACAGAAATATAGATCAATGGAACAGGATAGAAAGCCCAGAGATAAACCCACGCACATATGGTCACCATCTTTGATAAAGGAGGCAAGAATATACAATGGAGAAAAGACAGCCTCTTCAATAAGTGGTGCTGGGAAAACTGGACAGCTACATGTAAAAGAATGAAATTAGAACACTCCCTAACACCACACACCAAAATAAACTCAAAGTGGATTAAAGACCTAAATGTAAGGCCAGGTACTATAAAACTCTTAGAGGAAAACATAGGCAGACCACTCTATGACATAAATCACAGCAAGATTCTTTTTGACCCAACTCCTAGAGAAATGGAAATAAAAACAAAAATAAACAAATGAGACCTAAGGAAACTTAAAAGCTTTTGCACAGCAAAGGAAACCATAAACAAGACGAAAAGACAACCCTCAGAATGGGAGAAAATATTTGCAAATGAAGCAACTGACAAAGGATTAATCTCCATAATATACAAGCAGCTCATGCAGCTCAATATCAAAAAAACAAACAACCCAATCCAAAAATGGGCAGAAGACCTAAACAGACATTTCTCCAAAGAAGATATAAAGATTGCCAACAAACACATGAAATGATGCTCAACATCACTAACCATTAGAGAAATGCAAATCAAAACTACAATGAGGTATCACCTCACACCGGTCAGAATGGCCATCAACAAAAAATCTACAAACAATAAATGCTGGAGAGGGTGTGGAGAAAAGGGAACCCTCTTGCACTGTTGGTGGGAATGTAAACTGATACAGCCACTAGGGAGAACAGTATGGAGGTTCCTTAAAAGAACTAAAAATAGAACTACCATATGACCCAGCAATCCCACTACTGGGCATATACCCGGAGAAAACCATAATTCAAAAAGTCATGTACCACAATGTTCACTGCAGTTCTATTTACAATAGCCAGGACATGGAAGCAACCTATGTGTCCATCAACAGATGAATGAATAAAGAAGATGTGGCACATATATACAATGGAATATTACTCAGCCATAAAAAGAAACAAAATTGAATTATTTGTAGTGAGGTGGATGGACCTAGAGACTGTCATACAGAGTGAAGTAAGTCAGAAAGAGAAAAACAAATACTGTATACTAACACATATATGTGGAATCTAAAAAAAAAAAGGTTCTGATGAACCTAGGGGCAGGACAGGAATAAAGATGCAGATGTAGAGAATGGGCTTGAGGACATGGGGAGGGGGAAGGGTAAGCTGGGACGAAGAGAAATGGAAATAAAAACAAAAATAAACAAATGGGACCTAAGGAAACTTAAAAGATTTTGCACAGCAAAAGTGAGACGAAGTGAGAGACGAAGTGAGAGAGTGGCATGGACATATATACACTACCAAATGTAAAATAGATAGCTAGTGGAAAGTAGCCGCATAGCACAGGGAGATCAGCTTGGCGCTTTGTGTCCACCTAGAGGGTTGGGATAGAGAGGGTGGGAGGGAGATGCAAGAGGGAGGGGATATGGGGATATATGTATATGTATAGCTGATTCACTTTGTTATACAGCAGAAACTAACAAACCATTGTAAAGCAGTTATACTCCAATAAAGATGTTAAAAAAAAAAAAGATCAGGCAGTAAGAGGGTACATTTTTAGTAGAGAATTTAAAAGCAGTAATAACACCCACAAAAAGTCTTTTTTTTTTTTTCCTCAGTATAATCATGTACCAGAAATTCTAAGCAATATCAGTACTTCTCCCTCCCCCAGATTTTTTATGGGTCTAAGTTATAAACAACTGCTGTTGTGGTTACACTTGAATTTTAATACTATACATACACAAGCTTCAAATTAGCACATTTTTATTATTTATTATTTAATAAACATTTTATTCTGCTTGGAAAATAATTCAAAGAACCTAATGTTATATGGTCAGCTCGGATACATGGCAGCTCAGCTGCATGTGGTCATTCAGTTCAAGACTAAGTTCAAGACTAAGCCTGCAACCACTCTCAAGCTGCTTACTGTGGCTTCAAGTGCAGTTGGGTCTCCAACTCCTGTGCTATGGCATATTCCTGTGTCTGAACAGTAGGTCTGAAATAACCAACGATAGCACAGCGAGAAAGAGTGAAGACACAGAACCTGAGTTACTGCAATCTCTTCCCTTCTTGTGAATGACCACTTGGAGTTTTTATCTGTGTTGAAAATTTTTTAATTTAAAGATTTTTTTCTTTTTTTTCCCCAAAATATAACAACATAGTTAAAAAGTATAAATCAATTACTTTTTCCCTTTTTTTGGTGCTGAAATATTTATTTCATTATTTATAATTTTTATTGACATGACTATATGCTCGAAGTTCAATGGAAGAAAATTATCACTACATATGTCCCCCCCAGACACCATCCTCATCACTGTTATTACTCATTTCACTTCATGATTGTTGCTGAAAATAATTTTATTGTGTAGAATGGGAGTGTTAAAAATGATCTGTTCCAGGTGTCAAATGTGCTCAGTATGTCACTGGCTTAAACAGGAGTTTTCTGCAATTTACTGATGTCATTGTTTTCTTCTTTCTTACATAGTGTAGTTATGATAAAAATGCACAATTTAGAAGACTGGTGGAAAAATTGCTGATCTCTTCAAGTTATCATCAGCTCAGAGGAAGCCAAGATTAAGAATGCCTAGAATTTTGAAGGCAATGCTCATTTGCATGGAATTGAAGCACTCTTCGTTTTGGAACTGAAAGAACTCATTTGAACTACCATAGGGATTTTTGTATTTTATTTTTGAAGTTCCAGGTTATTTGTTTCATTCACTTTATTCTTTTCCTCTCTTTTCTCGCATCTCATTCATGTGGATTTCTGTCACTTGCTCATTAGAAGGAAGTTAGGAGGGTTCTGAATCTACAGCAATGCCAAAATCGGATTCTTCTGAGTATTTTCGTTTTCGAGCTGATGATCTGTCTGCTTCCAGAAAGTCTCAGCAGTGAGATTCCTTTGAATATTTTCATCTTGTATTTGAGCATCTGGAGAATCAGCTGGCAAGTTAGTTAGTTGTGAAGATATAAATATATCTCACCACAGAGAAATATTTAGTATGACCCTATCTTTCGTTTTTTATCAGCTGTGAAGAGAGGCAACAGGGTAAGGTAACCCCCAAATCACACTGTGTGGGGGAGCAATAAGCAGGTAACTCAGGTGTATAAACTCATGACTTTCTCCTAGCATATCACCTATTTTTGTTTGTTTCCATTCAGTTGTAAGAACACTTCCATTTTTTCCCCTACTTAATTGATCAAAATTCTATACAAGCTAAACTATACAATTTCCTAAGGAACGGACACAGGCTGGATACTACGGACTCATATTTAATGTGGACACATGTAAATCATTCTTGTTTCAGGTTTATATATAGCATTACTCAAATTCACATCTATTAAATTGTTAAGGTGAATTCTACTCTCTCTCATAATTTGGAATTTCTAATGTGAATTTTATTTTAACACTTAAAAGTTTAATACTGAAGGCAGAGATACGGTGCTAATAACAATTATGAAAGTTTAAATGGCTTTGGGGAGCTTAAGTAAAAGGAGATAATTTATTTTTAAACGTATTAGGACAAGGAACAGGGTGTCAGCATTCATGAGTTCCTTAGCTAGAGCCATTAACTATTTCAGCTTATCTTGGTAAAAATTACTAAATATTTATATCTGCTTCTCTTCTAGAAAATGAGCACACGTACCTAAAACAAAACTAACTTTGATTTTTTATGGACAATTGACCTAGACAAGATTATTAAAAAACAAGACCATCGGGGGCAAATTCTTACATATATAATTCCCCTGAATTCCTTGTTATAGTTTACAAATTTATTAAAAATTTAAGTGAAAAATTGGTATGATATGGCACATATAATATTTTGCCTAATGAAATATTTAACCAGCTTACACATATTAGGATATCATGAGAATATTTAACAGGTATAACATGTTTCAAAATAATTTAACTGTTACCATAAAAGATGCCATACACTAAGGTTGTATAATCCCTGTCTTCCTCTCTAAAGATTAAAATTTAATTCCTTTCTTAAGGTGTATATAACCAACCTTGGTTTAACTCGTGTTAAAATGATAAAAATCTAGTTATTCCTTTTTATATTATAAGACATTTCCTAAGAAATGAGAAATAGCTCCTAAATCATATATATTTTAAGTTGCAATATGATCTTAGTCAATTGTCCTATTACTATTAGACATTAATTTATTTGAATTAAATTCACTGAATATCAAAGTTTTAAGAAAATTAAGTACTTGGTGTTTGCAGAATTGTCAAAATGAGATAGTAATTTATATCTTTCAGTTATATTTTAAAGGCAATGAACACAAACATATACTCTTGCAAGACATACACTGTTCTACAAAGGAAACGGTAATGTTATCAGTCATGTTAAAGTTTACATAAAACTTTCCAAAATCTGAAAAGAATAGCAAGATCTGCTTACATTTACCTTTATAAGGGATGAAGCCCAAAGGCCATGGCTAAACAAAATTGTGACTATGCTTTTCAGAACTTGCTAAATGTTCTTTCAAGACTTCTTTGTTAAAGGTGGGGCAAGAAAACAATTGACACGTAGCCATTCTCAGGGGAGGGAGGAAGGAAGATAGAGGAGGGCAGAAGAATAAAGAGGGAGAGACAGGAAGTCTCCCTTCTTTGATGGATTGGGTACACGCAACTCAGCTGCCATGGAGTAAGCTGAAATTCACTGGTTTTCTATATGGATAGGTTTTATTTTTCATGGAGGATTAGTAGGTGAATGTCAGGAAATGCATAGGAAACACGGCTTAGCTAGACCTAATACTGAATTACACAGTTTTTCTGACCAAGTTTATCACTAACAATTTTGCACAGCCTATTCCACTTTTGAACCACTCCCTTAGGAATTTGAGATGGAGTTAATGCTACTTCCTGCTGAATTTCCAATAAGTAGCAAAGGAATTTATGGATAGAAAGAAAAGAGTGTAAATCCTATACAGATATTAGTGGTAACTGTTCATACTCCGTTTGATCCCTAGCTTTACAGCCTCCAACTTAGCTTCAGATAGACATTTAACAGTTTCTTCAAACCAAAAAAAATGAGATGTTGATTGATTAGTTGGAAAGGGATGAGTGTGAGTGTTCTGAGCTATTCCCAAATCTAATAGACATTATGTATACATTATATACACCCATAGACCCAAACGATTTATTCATCTAACATTGTTGAGTCCCTATAACCCAAGGTGGTGTTCCTAGTACTACGATAGATACACAGTGTGAACCTCTGGCTTGTGCCCCTGAGGAGCTCACAGCCCAGTGGAGGAGAGAGGCTTGTACCTGCAGGGCAAAACAGCAACCATCACAAAATAGGGAACACAGCTGTGGGGGCTAAGTGCTTCAAGTATTCAGAGAAGGGAGTGATTTCTTCTGGCAGAAGTTATCAGGATAAATTCAAGAAAGAAGGGGGCGTGTGAGTGGGTTATAAAGGGTGTTTAGCCTAATATGGGAAAAATGACAAGGATTTTTGTGAAATAGCCAAATAAAATCAAATGTAATGAAAACACATTATGACCAAATTAAGCTGATTACATCTAATAGGTTTTCACAAGGAAAGCTTAATATAACAGGTTTTAATTGTATCTCCCCTAAAATGAGCATTAAAATGAAATGGTCTCCTTTTAGATCTTAATTATTAGAGCACTTCCCAAACTTTGTAATATGAATGACATTAGTAAGCCATAACTCTAAACACCGTATTTCACAGAATGCATGTGTAACTGTAAGGCATAAAAGGTGATTGTTCATTTTATCTTATTAGAAGCTTCCCTAGCCTCCATGGCAGTGCTCATCTGGCCCCCACTTCATGCTTGAGTCATGCAGATTGGAGTTGACTCTCAATTACACCAAGTCCTTCTCTAAAGATGACAGTCCAAATGCAGTAGAGATAAAACACATCAAGGTTTAAAATAGGCCCGTTCAGCCCCAGTGCCGCTTCATCATGAAATGATATAATTCACTGATGCCTCTGCCTAGCCTAACATATGTTTTATTCACAGCCCGCGTCACTCTTCATTTGTAATTATTTCCCTTTTTTTTTTATTCTTACCCCATCTTGTAATACTTTGCTTGGTTGAAGACAAATACTGAGAGGCGAAGAGTATTATCATACGATGACCTGTTCCAGGGTGTTAAACCCCTGTCAAGGTTTCATTTTAACACGGGGTATTGATGACAGTATATCAATTCAGGCATCATGTCCTGAATTAGACTATATTAATTATCACTTGAGTGCAAGATGCATGAAAATGCTGTTTCATTGACTAAAAGGATCTGACTGAATAAAAATCTATTTCTCATCTGGTTGCTTATGGATAAAGACATTTTTTTCTCTTTGCCTTGGATCGTTCTTTATTAAATATGATTTTTATATGATTGTATGAATAAATTGTATGATTTATGTATGAATATGATTGTATGAATAAATTCCAACAGTGGAACTGGATAGTTTTAAACAAAGAAAATTTAATGGGTTTTCTCCTCCTGGCACATCTCTAACAATGTATTTACAGTTAATAATTTAGGCAGATTATTTACAATAACCTTTCCCCAAAAAAGTTCTTATTTTCAGCATTTATGAGATAAAGATATTTTCAAATTGTTGCCTCCTTCCTTTAAAGGAAATGAAAGTTATTAATATAACTTACAATTATTTTCAGATGATAGGAGAGCAACAAGCTCTCTCTGTCAGCTAACAATTATACTGAAAGGAAAATTAATATTACTCTTAACTTCTGAAAAGAGGACATTCACTTGAAGAGTTCCAATGCTAGACTAAGTTAAAATCACTCATAAATTGAACCAACACAAAACTGCATATATATACATCTTTGCTAGAAACAATTGAAGCCAAACTTTTACTACACAAAACCTCTAAGTAGTTACAATTTCTATTTAGTTTTAACAGAAATATCATGTTGGGCTTAAAACAGAAATTTCCTAAATCTTCTCAAGTTATAACATATCTTAAAACTTTTTCCAAGAGTATCTCAAAACTAACGTATAAGCCTACATTTAAAATAGGAAATTAGGAATTCTAAATCCAAATTTCACTAAAAAAATAAAAAAAGAAAATGTTTACTAAAACATATATTATTATGTTTAGTCAATGAAATCAATTCATATACTAGAAATGATTTTCAATTGCAATAAAAAACAAACCACCTCCCCCTTAAAAAAACAGACTGGAAATGTTTTTAGCTTTAATACCAGCGTTTATTGGTAAATATGATTCTACGATCCCCCCCAAAATGGCCTTTTCAGTAAAAATTTCACAAAAGATTGAGTTTAAATTTTGGAATAGGGAATTTTAAAAATTGGAAATATGTATTTGTCGCATTATAAAGAAGAGTGGGGGTCCTATTAAGCAGAATGTTGAAACTCAGCTTGGCAAGTTAAAGGAGTCATCACAACTAAAAACTCATTCCCATTGTCCTTTCTACTAGGGCCTCACAATTCTTATATACTTATTAAAAGCATTAAGTGGGCCCCAGAAGGAAGCTGGGAAAAGCTCCCCTGCACTCCCACCTAACCTGCCCCTGGTAAAATGGGACAGGAGTTCCCAACATGTGCTTCACATTTAAGTCACCAGAGTGAGGCCTGGCCACAAAGAGATTCACTAGAAAGGCTGTATCCCAATATCATGATGGCTTTAGAAAGCAATAGATTTCTCACCATATTCTTTGATAATCACTGAATCCTGAAATCAAAATTTGATCATGCCCAGAAAACAGGGCCCAGATGATGCACATCTGTTTGGCCTAGAAGACATTAAATAAACCTCACCTTTGCCTCAAGTTATGAACTGTTAAGCCTACATAAAAATCTATTGTGTGGAAGAAACCTAAATATTTTTATGGGGCAAATAGTCAGTGTGGTAGAAAGAGTACTAGGATAGAAATGATAAAAGTCACAATACACACCTGGCTCTGCTACCTACGAGTTACATGAAACGAAGACAGGTCATTTCTTTGAAACAAGTCATTTCTCTGAAACTAGCAAAAATAATGCCTGCCTTCCTGTGGTACAGATGTGTGGCTGGGATTATTGTAAGCGAAGGAACCCTGATGATGGTAAGACATGACATAATTGCAGGGCAGGGTTGCTCCTGCTGTTAGCCTGGTAAAAGAGGGAATAATATGAGGGGTGACTCATGTCAACCAGAGAAGAGGTACCACTGGAAGATGTGGACCTCATCAACAAATGTCTCTAATAAGAATGGCTGTAGATCTGAAGACTGCATCTGAAGACTGGATCTCGTTTAACTGTGCTACTATTCCCCCCTACACCACAGTTCACACTTTCTCTTTTTGCTCTCTCTTTGCTTTCTGGTTGGTCAGATAGTGACCAAGGTGAGCCATTCAAGGACCTCTCTGACAACAGTAGACACACACACACATTCACACACCAGCCTCAAAGGAAAGAAATTTTCCGATCTCAAAATAACTGTATTTTAGTATTAACCAGTTTAAAAATAAAAACACATTAGAACTGAAAATACTCCACCCACCCTTTGCTATCATATTCCAAGTTCATAATCCTACAATCATTAGACAAAGGATGGCCCATAAAATATTAAATGCAATAAAAATAAAAATACATTTGTTATTCTGCAATTAGTAATCCAATTTCCTTTATTCACAAAATCCAAATCCTCATGCACCAAAGAAAAACTGACTAAATTACCTGCTAACACCTTATAACATTAACAAGTTTTTAAAACCTACCTTAAAATAAAGGCTACCTTTAAATAATAAACTCTGACTTTTTTACTTCTCTCCAATACAAATTTCAATTTAAATTTATGGAACCAGAAAATATCACAGCTACTGTTGTTCTAAGATCAAAATATCAACAACAGAAAAGTAGAATTTAAGTTTTCATTTCACTTTTTTTTTTTACTTCAAATCATTAAAACGTTGCCTCTACTCATTTATCGTAATAAAATGACCAATCTTTCCTGATTCATGTACACAAGCCAAAAGGTTTACAGTTAACTTGTAAGACAAATCTCTCTCTCTTTCTCTTACACACACACACACACACACACACACACACACACACACACACACACACACACCCTACCTTTCTTTAGGGCTACAATTAAAAACAACAACAACAACTCATTGCCAACTAGTGAAATGGCCTATCGTATGACTATGACACCACCAGAATGCAGTGTTTCACAGCTACCACAATGTAGGACTGACATATGACATTTATAAAATGTCAGAACCCTTCCCCCAATTTTTACTGCCTATTCCCCAGTAGGGTTTCATGATGTAAAATGAACTAAAGGCAACTGTGTGCTCATTAGCAGTGCCATTTCTGATACATTATGTGGATTGACAATGAACCACTGTGATATCAAAGTGCAGGTGTAAAAAATAATAAGGCAACTGCTTAACAAAATCTCACTAACTGTAATAAATATGCAAGGAGGCCGTTTTTTATTCATTGAAAATGTGGCATGGTACATCAAACATAATATCCAAGAAAGGGTTTTGACATGCCAAACTCCATTTAAAATTTGTTTTCATGACTATCAACAGAGAAACCCAGTAACTTATTTGTGAATGTAAAAGGTGATTATGCAAGTACCAGTAGGAGAATCTGACGATATTAAGAGATTCAGATAGTGTCAGAAACAAAGCTAGAAACAAAGCTAATGTCTAACTCTGCAAAAACTGTTAATTTTAATAAGTGATAGAGAACTTGTCATACTGGAAATTATTTTAGTACACGTAAAACATATTTTGGACACCTCTTGCCTATTGGAAGAATATGCAAATTACTACCTCTCCATGAACCATGCCCCAGTTCTCCAATGGCCCCATGATCTTAATGCTTAAAAAAAGATCCCTCAAGTGGAAAACTTAAAATAATTAATAAAACAAAACAGTGATAACAATTTGAATAATGTATTTGTATGTATATGACCACATGACTGATTTTATTTAGAGATAAAAAGGAGAAATATGAGATCTAATTGTGATTTTGTTTCCTAGAAAATTAATTATATTGTTAATTCCCAAAATCAAGCATATATTTACATTTTATTGCCTTTGAGAACCAGCCAGACAAATAAGTGTACCATTATAACTGTAAAATCCTGAAATCAGAAAATGATAAATACATTGGAAAAGAGTTTATTTAGTTTTGATATGCCCTCATCATTTAAGAATTGACAAAATGATTTAGTGTCATGGACTGTCTGGGAAATCCCAGAACCATATTAAAAAGTTACCGAAGTACATCCGTTTTTTTCACATAAGGAAAATGTCCCATTAGAACTTTTGATGAGTATGAAACATTTTACTTTCACAGGATGCTAGGAATCCTGACCAGGTAGGTAGGTTTACTATTAAATTCTATCATTGTACTCTCCAAGTCCTCAGTTAAACTTAGTAATAAAGTTACTTAGCTAATCTCTTCTCAGAAATCTTTAATGGATCATTTTGAGAAAATATAGAGATATTAAAGGGGAATTATCAAGATGTCTTTAACAACGCTGATAACAATCTTCAAGTATGAATGCTGTGGTAGCCATCACTCCTTTCCATAATTTCTTCAGGTGGTTAATTGCCTTAATGATAAGTGAAGAATGCACAATAGAAAGAGCATGACATCATAGTCATGGATTTCAAACTTTAGTACGCATCCAGATCATCTACAGAGCTGGTTACCAACGGAGCTGCCCAGGCCTCACCCCAGGCATTCGGATTAGGTATCTAACGGGTGGGACTTGGGTTTATGTATCTGTACCCGTCTCTACAGGCGATTCTGATAAACACCAACACTTGCCATCCATTCCCTCAAGATACTGATTAAAAAATTATCTTCTCAGGTGGATTTTCTAAAAAAAAATTACTGTAAAATTTTGGACCGTAATTACTTCAGACCAAAAAGAGAGACTGCCTTCTTCTGGATCCTCACAGAATCTTCTGCCATTTGGTACTTGACACACAATATATATTTTCAATTATCTTCACATTTTTTTCCTGCCAAATATGGTAATATTGAAAGCAGGACTATTCCTCCTCCATCTTTTTAATTTCCTTCAGTGCTTTTCGGAAATCACACTCTCAGGAAATATTCATTGACTGGCATTATAGAGTGACCTCTTTAGTAAGACACTAAGAATCAAATTGCTGTTGGTAGACTAAAAAAGCTACAAGAGCAAAGGGCATGAGTCTTTTTCACTGCAGATAAGCAAGGGGTTAATCATTTGGGGGTAGACTGAATGGAGTTTTTCTATACTAAATCTTTCAGTGTTACTGCCACACAGATAAATTCAGGTGTTCCTCATGGAAAAGTGAAATTAAATTCAACAAACATTTATCGAGTGTTTCTGCTAAGGGAAAGATACTCTGATGTCAGGTACTGTGGGGGGCCGTCACTCTACGACTTCTAAGAACCTAACACGGTGCTTTATATCTATCCTACTCAAAATTTCTTTTCTATTCTAAAACTGATTTAAATTATAATTTAAGCACTTGTGGGAAAGAGAACAATTAGATACAGCCTCTTCTCTCAAGGAGCTTTGAATCTGATATTGGTTTAAAAGACCAAACAACCTACCCATTTACTGGGCTGAAAGTAAAGGGAAGTTAGTAACATTCCAGAAGGAAAAGAAATTTATTATGATAATAAAGTATAATAGTGTATGTACATATGTATGTGCATAGAGAAATGTGAACATAAATTTAAGGGTCTCTAGATTTTCTATGAATGTAGCACAAAGTTCCCTGCTGAATACAAAGAACGTTTGTGTTTTAAGCTGGGATTATTTATTTTTTTATTTGATTAGTCAATAATGCATCAGAGTGAGTACCTGTATTCATTCATTCATTGAACAAATATGTGAGCACTGGCTTTGCGCAAAGTGTTTCCTTCCATTTGGCCTGAGATAGATTCAGGTGCTCAAGCTTAAGAGACCTTTCGGCCATTGCTTTTTTTGGTGGCATGAGACTGAATGAAAATCCTTTCCATTCAGGTTCTTCTCCGATCCTCAGAGACAAGTCTTTGCCATAGATCATGCCATTGAAACTGGTTTTAAAGGCAACACACACCACATTGCCAAAGATCTGACTGAAAGCTTGAAACTGGCTACTTCCATTCTCCGTCACAACTCAGAGCTCTCTTTATTCACTCTGCTCTGGTCGTGTTCCTGTATTATTCACAGTCATTACTCTCTCGCCCACTGTATTGTAGGCTCCTCTTTGGTATAAACGATGACACTTCACACTGTATCATCTTCAGCAATTAGCATAGTGCTCTGTACCAAGGTAGCCAGTAAATGTTTGTTAAGTTGCTAAAAAACTAAATTGAAAACATGGTGCTAAATGTGGCTGTAGAGGTGATGATAGCATGGGATATGAAGACGTAGTTCTGCTCCCACGAAATGTACATTTCAGCTGAGGGGAAAAAGACACATTCTCAAATAACTGCAATACAAAGTATGAAGTGATGTGGGTCACAGAAGTGGTACAAAGGAGGTGCTATGAGAGTTCAGAGGAGGGAGAGATTACTTCCAGCTGTTCAGTGCCCAGTGCTCTGCTCGGGGCAGTGAGGACTATTGGATAAAAGAGAGAGTATTTGCTGCAACTGGATATAAAACTCACTAGTAGGATGAAACAGACAAACACACAGTTTCTGGTTATAAATAAAAACCCAAAGAGGCACATATTAAGTCCAAACTGTGTGGTACACTCAGTGCAATACTGCTTGTGAAAGCGAGACATTGATGGTGCAAGAGTGTTTGGCAAAGGCTTCGCGGAGACACTCAGCACTGAGCCTACCACAGCGGACGGAATGACTAGATTAAAAGGGGGGATTTGAGACATGGGATGTAAGACTGGCAATGCCTCAGAAAGGAAGTTGAAAAAAGGAGATGCGATGCAGTTGCCCCTCTTCATAAAAATCAACCATCTGGAGCCTGAGGTATGGCTCATCAATTCCCTCCAATGAGCCCTCAACAGGGAGAGACAAGGATAGTGGATGAAGAGAGGGCTTGAGTTGCTCTGATAGTGGACGGATATCCCTGGATATCTTCAGGCTTTGCCTAGGGAACATAATGGTGTGCCCTCTGCCCCCTTGATCTTGCTACCCCCTATGAATCTGTTAAAGACATCGTTCCATATTTTAACTCACTTCTGACCTCTGACTCTTGCGCCAAATAATTGACACATTATGCTAAATATTTATGAAACTGGATATAAGACACCTTTTGATGAAAGATTAAAAAGTGCTATAAAAATAATTGTATACGAAAGTAATACGCCTCAGGAAAATTCATGGTATTCCGATTCCATCTTAAGGAAAAATGTAAGAGATAAAATGTTTTGTTTTGTTTTTTCTGTAAAAACTTCACACTTTGCTCGTTACAGCTCCCAGATGAATGCTTACATTTTCAGAATATTTTTCTCACTGAAATGGAATCAAACACTTCTCCTCGATCTACCTTTGGCTCCTACTTTGAATGGATTCAAGATGCAGGCCAAATGTTTTTTGCTCAGTTTTATGTTTTCTTTCATTGAGATATATGCAAAAACCAGAGTTCTTATTGAGTTTAATAATTTTGTTTTCATATACAATCCTTGCTTCCAAGAAGATTTTTAAAGCAATGATGTTTTTTCATAGTAAAATCATATGTTATTTTTGTCTTGAATGGATATAAAAACGTGAAAGTAACATGGTGGGAAAATAGTAGAACATGGTCAACTATTTAGCATACCACAATAAATTATGTGAAAATAATATTACTACAGAAGTAATTTTTCTTATCAACAAGCCATAAGTATTAACTAGGGTAAAGTTGTCCCCAGAAATGATGTAGTAAAAAAAAACCTAACAAATTACTGAATAAGAAATGCATATGAACTCTACTCTAGAATTCTGTTATACCAATATGGAAAGATTTTCAAAATCCATTAGACGTAATGTGTAATGAAAGCTTCTAGTTTCGTTTTGAAAAGCTTCCTGTCATTTGCTTATTTCATCAGAAAAATCAGACAACCATAAGATTTTTATAATGGGTGCTTTAATTGCACTTAATATGACTAACTATACATGGAAGACACATAACACCCATGTATTTATATCAAAATATCGTGAAAACTGTGTGGTGTATATTAAAAGTATGCAGGATCTACTTTTGTTTTGTAAAATTGTAGAAAATTTGTAAATAGCAAGGGTGACCTCCAGTGTGCAATAGGCTTATGCCATTGTATTTTTTCAGTAACAGAAACTGTGTGTTGGTCTATTCCAATTCTCTAAGAGTGCTAAAGGTAAGGAGAAAGGGAATTTTCTGTGTCAAAATGAGTTTGTAAGTTCAAAGCAATTGCTTCATTTTGTTTTTTGGTTATTTTGAAGCTTATGATGTCGCTTGGAATCTGAAAACACAAAAAAGCATTAATCCATGGGAAAATAATCTGTGACTAATAAAAGTCAGAAAACTATTTGTCTTATATACGATCTGATTAGGACTTATTAAAGCTTTGGAGAATAAGTTGAATTTACATTTTTTAAAATGCAACATACTGCCTTGCAAACAGTAAAACTACCTGACATAATCTCTATACACTGATACTGACACTTACAGCAAATAACAAACACCACCAAAAATCAAACTTAAAAAGCTTTTCAGAAAGTCATCAAGATCAAAAGCTTTTCACTGTAGATAAAATTTCTTTTTATGAAAAGCTAATGGCTTGCCACATTGTATAATATAATTTCTATTTGTCTCTAATCTCAACACAATAAAAACTATTCACATGAAAAGAAAAAGCCTGATGCTTTCCTTACAAGGCAATCCAACATCACTCACTTCATCTTTTACACCGCAGATAATACAAATCATCCAGAGCTACCACGGAATTTTTTCTTTGCAGATTTTATTTTTATTTCTTTACTTGGTAAACAACCTAAACTTTGGGGGAATGAGGTTTCTTTTCAAAGGATTTTGTTAGTAAAACATCAAGTTCTGCCTTAGCTAACCAGACCACACAAAAGATCTAATTATATGGGTGCCCACAAGAGCCCCTGCCTGTCAGAGTCAGTGTCACTCAAGCTGTGTCACTCTTTCCATTAGGCATATCTACTTTCAAAGGTCTACACCATGGACGGTAAAAATTTGCTGCAGGCTGACTCTTGGCATAAAAGGTATAAGGCTGAGAACGAGTTGCTTTTTATGAATATTCATAACAATCAGTGTGGATTTCTTAAATTCCTAGACAGAGAAAAGTGTACATAACTACATGTGATCTGGTTTGTTTATATAATTTACAATATACATGGGGTGTGTGTGTGTGTGTGTATAAAATGTTTATTACTGATAGAATATAATTAATGAATTATTTAAAATTCACGTTGGTGATGATATGCTCTAGTTTTAATAAACTATGAAATTCCCAAGTATGGTATCATTTCAGAAATGGTAATTATTCCTTTGGACTTATTATGATCTATCATGTCAAGAGTCTGTGTGCTACCTGCTAAGAAATGCCTGAGCAGGGCCTGACATGATGCACCCTAATGGCTCCAAAGGAGCCATTATCATCTATTGTGTCAATATTTTGCGTCTTAAAGAGGATCCACAGAAGAGTTCTAAACCAGGCCTTTGCATATCAGACAGTAATGATGACTCAATCTATTATGTCAATAATATGGTATAAAAAAGTCATTCTCTTGAATGTACACAATTACAGTCATAGGCATGTTTTGTCAATGATCTGCTTAGAATATTCTTTGAGTACTCGCAGAAGACAGCATTTTTCAGATTTCAATAGAATAAGTTTTTTTTCATTCTAAAAATTTGTTTTTGAAAGTCATTTTAAATGTGGCAAATTAATACCATAAAAAGGTTTAGATCAAAAATTAAATTCACCTGAGCAAATTATTCTCACAAACTCCTCTTAAGTCAAATTAAGAGTCCCTCCAAATGTTTTAGATAACTTTGTATGTAAAGAAGATACCTTTTACTATCCTTCTGCAAGGAAACAATTCAAAATTATCAATGCAGTTTTGACCTTAATTCACAGCAATACATGTAGGTACCACAAGGGGCTCAGCATAGAAAATATGTAAGTACTCATTACATTCTACATTTTCTAATCAAAGGAGGAAAATTAAGGCCAAAGATCAGAGTCTACCAAGTTTTCAAGATATCATTATAAATGATGATTTTACTTTTGGAACAAATTTGTTAAAATGTATTAGAATTCTACTTCATTCGAGACATCAATCGTGGAATGTTGACCGTATTTTTAAACACTAAGAATTATTAAGTGATGCTTACGAATACGGAGGGCATCAGAAAAATAATGTAAGCAAGAAAAATTATGATAAATTATTAAATTACAGTCCAATATAACTTCTTTCAAAGCTATGAATACATTTTAAGACCAGAGAGAAGAGAGTAACTTTTATGGCTTAATATTAATAAATTGACTTCTCATCCTAGTTATTTGTTAAAAACCTGTACTGGCAAAATACCAGCTATATTCATGTGCCAAGTTGAAGATCGAGAATTAAAAAAATAGTATCAGATGCCTTACACTTAACATAGGAATTCTAATAAAATGTCTTTTTTTGGGTAATTTTATACAAATGGATTAAGTATCCATAAAAAGTGAATACAGTGCTTTTTTGTGTGTATTGATTTTAAAGAAATAGTTTCTCAGATGTGTCAGACATGTCTAGATTTTTGAGTAAGAGAGTATTTTTTTTTTTTTTTAATCTTGGCTCTGTTCTTACAAAGCAATGTTTTGGCAAAGTCGGCAGGTTCCTTAAATGAAGATCTTTTTCCCCCCTTCTCGGTATCAGGAGACCATTTTAATTCACTCACCAGCTAAATTCTCAAAGGGACAAGTGTATATGGTAACATAGGAGCCAATATCCTAGCTATCAGTTTTCATACAGCCTAGCTGGACCTTTACATTACGACTGCCCCACATTTATTGTTCTTTCATTGCATCTGTCAGCATTTCCTGACAGCGCATTATGGAGCATGGCTACAAAGTCAGTATCAATCAGTCCACGATCATGCAGATATAAGTAGCAGACTATTGATAATGGGCCTTAAATCAGATCATCATGGTTTAAGCATAAGATTCTTAAAAGGTGGCAATCTCAAGGGAACTCCTACTTGCCTGCACCTGTTACAAACCCTACAAGCCAGTTTCTACTACCTACCACCTACAACTTCTCCGAAGGAAAAAAAAAACGGATCCATTAAACACACATCACCATGTATCATTTTACATGGTAACACATTTCACCATGTAAAATGAAGCATGAAAGCAAAAATGGCAATTAATACAACTTTTACTCTATCTCTTTAAAAAAATGTGCAGAAGTAATACGTAATATCTCCCTTTACACTAATGAAGCCAGTCCCCCAAGCCCTACATATACATCACATTGATAGCAGCAGTTTTGTTGTGCTTTGGAAATGTCTTACTTCAAAAGCATTTCAACTTGATATGGCCATTTAACAAGCAAAGTGAGAGAATTCAGAGTTTAGAGGTATGCTACACCAAACTCAAGGCACCATGTTAAAAACAAAGGCATCTAATTTTTCCCAGACATAAATAATAAAACAAAACAGGAGTTGCATGCAAATTTAGTAACATAAAATTTAAGGTGATAAACAGAATGGAGGCTGGCTTCTTGTTTAGTATTCCTTAGTTATCACCATAATTGCTGCATGTCTGTCATCACTAGCAAAAGAAAAAAGTGTCTTTCTCAGCTGCTCCCCTGCTTGTTTTGTTCGCTGTATTCTTGTAAAGTGGGAGAAAATAAGTGTCATTTAATGAATAGTGCTATTCTTTGTCTGACAGCTTCATATCTGTTAGGTGTAGGAGGCCTCGTACTTTCTTTTTCTGATAATGTTTTTGACAGTGTGCTAAATTCCTCCCCCAAAAGGCCGGCGTGTATATTCTGCTAAAAGGGGCTTCATCTATCCTGAATGGGTGCCCTCTTTTAACCCCCTTCAGCTTCTGTTCTTACATTAATTGAGCTGATCAGATTGAGCATATGAATTTGTCTTTGATGTATTCGTATGTTTAGTTGACGTTGCTCTCTCTCTCATTGGCAGCGGACAGAGCTCTCAGACAAATAGGACTGTTGCCATGGTAACAGGCAATAGCTAGGGATCTCTTGAAAAATATTTTTATTTCAAAATTCAAACTGGAAAATTCTCCCTGGATATGGTTCTCAGTTCTAAACGTGTCATATCTAATGATGAATGCAATTAGGAATCCCACCAGTGCTTTAAATAATAAATTAGCCTAATTTTCTAGGCCTGGCATGATGACATACAAATACTAAAAAGGCGTCTTCCTTTTTAAAATCCGTGACAAAGGACTTATTAATGACTTTTGTTCTTAGGATTTCAAATTAAAACGGATAGTAGGCTAGTGATAGTGCTTTCTATCTGCTGAAAACCAGAGGCCTAGGGGTAAACTTATTATTTTTTTTCTAAAGAAAACACTTCAAGCTGCTCTGATATTTGGGTATTTCATAAAAAAAAAGCAGGTGTAGAAATCCTTCTATAAATGTTGAAGGCTATAGCAGTTGGTAAATCTCAGTGGATAAAAAATGCCCATAGCCATTTTTAATTACTGAGCATGAAAAAAAGGGATGGATGGTAAACATAAGTTTTATAGATCACTCTCATCTTACAATGGTGGAATTTTCAAATTCTTACTATTTTATTTGAAATACAAGAGAAAATAGAAATAAGTAGTTCAATACATGATATAAATGGTATTTATTTTTAAAACAATTTATTCATGGCCATACAATTCCAGTTATATTAATTATTATTTCCTCCCGATGTGGGGTTTGGAGAACAATGAAAATCACTGTACAGTTGGGCAGTTTCAAGGATCTGACATAACGTGTAATCACATAATAAAGAGGGTTATTGAAAACCAACCAAATTTTTCTATTTGTTAAACTCATTGTTCAGTTCTTTGGTATTTGTTTATCACTGTGTTTATATGTCAAAATGCAGAACTTAGCTTTTTGACTTTAACCGGCAATGGTGCTACTTTCTGTAAGTCAATATAAGAAAAGCAAACAAATCCATGTATGTTATGGGTTTGTCTGAGGAAAATCAATCGTACTCAAACTTTAGAAGGTCAGCATACAAAATAACCAACAATTAAATTAAATTAAATCCAAACAGTATGTTAAATATGGCTTTACATCTGTACATGTAAAAAAGTTTGTGCTTACAGCAAAAGATAGAAAAAAAGATAAACCTAAAATATTAACAGGTACTAATTTCTACTCTTTTGCTATTATTTTCTCTATAATAATTTTGTTACTATGGTCTACATAGCATATGACTATTACAAGTTTTATTTTAGGTTATGCTACTAAATCACATGAAATATTACTTTTCTCCTCAAAAACTGAAGTGTAATATTTCCTAAAATACCCCCAAAAAACCTGTTAAATGAAAAACTGCAGGGGACTAGCAAAGGACATCTCAGCTTCTATTGGTAAGTGAACATTTCTCCCCTTAACTCTATTTCTGGTCTGTTTCATCCAAAAACCCACAGTGAAGACACAAAATCCAAATCAACTTGAGATTTCCTAATGATAGCTGTGGCCTCCTGCAGCGCTCCTGGAAGGGAAGCACATACCTGGGAGGTCCAGGCACGTCCCTCACCCCACCTGGCTGTCCTGAGGGTCATATACAAATAGTCAGGTCTGATGGAGAGGATATACTGTTTCTTCCTCAATAAGGCTTGAGATGTTTTTTCTGAGTTGGGGAAATATGACTTCTTTGCACTCTTTCAGAGTAGTTAAAAACAATATTAAAAAGTTTTATTTATTATTTTTATATATTTATTTATTTATTTATTTATTTTTGGCTGCATTGGGTCTTCGTTGCTGTGTGCGGGCTTTCTCTAGTTGTAGCAAGCGGGGGTTACTCTTTGTTGTGGTGCGCGGGCTTCTCATTGCAGTGGCTTCTCTTGTTGCAGAGCACGGGCTCTAGGCGGGCGGCCTTCAGTAGCTGTGGCTCGCGGGCTCTAGAGTGGAGGCTCAGTAGCTGTGGCTCGCGGACTTAGTTGCTCCACAGCACGTGGGATCTTCCCAGACCAGGTATCGAACCCTGTCAGGCGGATTCTTAACCACTGCGCCACCAGGGAAGTCCTCTTTTATTGTTTTTTAAAATTACAAAGGTAATTCAGACTTCTCACACAAAAGCCAAAAAAATATCTTGGAAGCATCTCTTCATCCCTAAAGCTGACCACCCCGCCTTAAAAGAACCACCATCTTCAAATCAATAATTGGTTAGGCATCCATTAAGATGTACAGTAAAAGCCATTTTGGAAGCACCGCATTTCATTTACCATCTACCTTAAGACCCATGATAATAAGTGGTATGGGAAAGGAAAAAGAAAGCAGGAAAGTTTTTTCTGTTTTTTTTTTTCCTGTGCCTAAATTAGATAGTATGACATGAAAAATAATACGGTTTCACCTCTCAGTCATCAACAGCCACAGCCCTGGAGCGGGGAGGGAGTGAATTCTGGCAGTTCCTTCCTCACCACTGTCACAAACCCTCTAAGAGCCTGGCAGTCACGATTCTCAGTGTCCTCCGAGTCTTCCCCGGTCTGGGAGCCACTTCCTTGAGGCGACTGACAACCCAGAAGCGAGAGTGCCTGCTCCTCACTGGAGTACCATGCTGCCATGTTGGGGTGTAAGAGGAAAGCCTGGCCTTTAAGTGTTTAAAATATTTTGAAAACACAAAAGCATGATGATGCCAGTTGTTTCTCCTGCTCAGCACTGCACAGACCTGCTCCAAACACTGAGTGGCTCATTGGCTTTGGAGCTCAAGGCTTAAATCAGCTCCACAGGCGGCCAGCAAGCCAAAATGAATGCTAAGCACGTTGTTCTAAAACCCAGGCTGCATCCCACAACTCCAGGGATATAACTTAAAGACAATTTACCTCAGAAAATATAAGGCAGCTCAGGGCAGTGGAAAGAGACCTAGATTTGGAATCAGAATGACAAGGTCAGACATTTCTCACCAGCACCCAGACCTTAAGTGACCTTCCTGAGTCATAACATCTTCATCTATAAAATAGGGATCACAATATTAGCCCGCCTCCCAGGGTTATTGTGCAGCAAAAACGAGATGACACATACGAATTTGTTTTAAAATGTGTGTTAAAATATATATAGATTGCACTTGAACCCTATATCCTCTATATTTTAAAAATTAGAATCAAGCATATTGATTTTGCCGTGTAAGCTACATTTCTCCATAAAATCTTCAAATGTATACTTATCAATCATGGATAACTAATTTAATTTTATAATGTATCACATTAAAATATAAAACATTAATTAAAAAAATACTTCTTTAGAATTAAGTGGTTTGTTTTCATATATTTAACTTAAAAAAGTCTAATTCCTATATACCATACCACTTTTTTTCTGCAACAGAATATGCTTTTGAATTCATTAATTTAGAAAGTAAAAGAAATTAGAGAGAAAATTAGTCAAAGGCAAAAATTATCATTCAGTAAATTATAATTAAATAAAACTACTTGAGAAATATAGAATTTATTTTGATAAAAAATTTCTTGTTTGCATATTTCAGAAAATTTAAATTAGATTCATCATTAGTAATCATGTCTGTTATAGATGATATATAAACATGTATACTATATCTATGTATATATAATAGATATAAAATTAGGTAAGATGGCTATAAATACACAAACTAGTCTCTGAATTGTAGGTAGATTATAGTCTGAAAGTTAATGAGGCAATTGCTTATTAACAACTTGGGTATATTTTCTCATACAAACAACATTAACATGATGTTATGGGCCCAGGCTACCTCAGAAAAAATCCATTTGACCCATAATTTACCATAGGGATTAATAACCATACATGGACAAGAATTGCCTGTAGAAAATACACATTTGCCCTTGTTGGTGCCCCCTTGCTCTTTCACTGATTATTGGAGAGTTGGAAAGAGTGGTACACAGGGCTGAGCTCTGACAGTCCAGAGAGCAGATGACAATTTGTTTACTTTTAGAGGAAAAACTACTCAAAAGGTCAGGAACAGGTATAAAGAATGATGGCAGAGATGATATATGCTATTTTCTGGTACATAGCAAAATAATTATTAGCCAAAATAACATTAAATAGAACTAAGCAAGCTGTGATTTGTGGGAAATGAGAGGAGGTTGAAGAATTAGGGCAGGACCAGGAATGTTGGCACTGTGGCTGCTGGGTAGGTGGAAAAAGAGGAGAGGCTTAACAGGGGTGCTTTCTCCCTAATACTACCCCTTCTTATCCCTACAAAGATTGTCCTGGGTTAGTCGTAAATCGATCCAAGAGCAAGGTGAGAAGCACTAAGAGAAACTGGGGGTAAGGAGGGCACATTTCTGTAGATGGTAGTACCAGAGTTGGTATTGAGGGAGAAAAAGGAAAGGCAACAAGTCCAAGTGCGTTCACTGAAAAGGAGAGGGGTACCCAAAGCCATGGCTGTCTATGAACATTTGTGAGAAGAACTCAAGAGAGACGGAGAGCAGCATTTGATCACTCCCTCTCTCCCCGTGAGCCTCACTGGCCTCTCAGGACACCACATTCTCCGAGTTTTCCTCCTGCTCTACTGACCATTCTTTCTCGGTGACCTAACAGGATCTTGCTCCTCCCAACTTCTCGTTGTTAGCGCGAGGTTCCTGATCTCAATCAAGATCCAAATCAGTCCCGTCCTGGCACACACTGCTGTCTGATCACTGCCATAATAACTCCAAATCCAATCTCTCCTTTGAGTTTCACATTCTTATGCCCATCTTTTACTCCTCCCGGATGATGCCTTAAAGGCATCTCATATGTAATATGTACAAAATAGAACTCCGGATCGCCCCCCACCCCCGCCAAATTCCATCCTCGCCCAGGTTTCTTTATCTCCACAAATCACACCCTTATTCACACATTGGTTCAGGTCCATAGCCTGGGAGATATGCTTGATTTGTTTCTCTCACACCTCGCACTCAATCCATCAGCAATCCTTCAAGTTCTATTTTTCATATGGTTCAACTCAGTATCTTCAAAATAGATGCCAAGTCCAATTAGGTGAACCTAATTCCACCTGGGACTATTGTTGCGGCATTCTAATTTTTCTCTTCCACTCTTTTCACCCTTACAGTCTATTCTTGGCATAGCAATCAAAACAGTGCTGTAAATGTGTAAGTCAGATTACATCCCTTCAAGCTCAATACCCTCCAAAGACTTGTTATCTCACAACATCAAAGCCTTTCTGTGTGATCTGGCCTCTGGTCACCTTTGCCTTCCTCTCCTTCCTCTTGCATTTAGCTGCAGACATAATGGGCTTCTTGCTCTTCCTGGATCATGCAAAACTTGTTTCTGTCTCTGAACAGAACGGCTGTTCCCCCTGCCTGATGTGAAACTTCCTTAGAAGTTTTCATAGCTTGCTCCCTCGGGTCACATAAATATCATATATTCCTTCCCCGGTTACCTTATCTAAAAAGTCATCTATCCTCCATATCCCTATGTGCTTTACTTTATGTCATAGCCTTTATTACCACCTGATGTTATGGTACATATTAATTCATCAGTTTATTGTCTATCATTAGAGTATAAACTTTAAGAAGGTAAGGATTTTGTCCAACTTGTTCTCTATAGCTCCCCCTGAGCCTAAAATAGTCCTGACCTAGTAGGTATGTCAGTGCTCATTTCGACACCCCAAATCTTTCATGTCTTACAAGGGAAAATACTAGTTACTCCTATTGATACATAAAAATCATGTCTTACAAAGGAAAAATGTTATGGTACTTGGCCTTTAATCCACCTTTCAGAATATATTTTGCATGATTATTTTTTTAATAATGATTTTCAAAACCAGTTGGATTTTTCAAAAGCAGTTAAGACCTTTAAAAGTAAGTACTTTCTAGAAGTACATACTAGGAGAGGAAAAAAACGAAAAGGCTGACATTCTTTACTCTTATATTTTTAAAACGTGTTCTGAGATTTAAGAAGTAATTATGTAACTCTTCCTACTGAGATTTTGTTAAATAATTTACTATGTGACAGTTTGTGTCACAGTTTTTCACACTATATCTGGAGTTATGAATGAAACTATAAATGGCCTACTACTATGATCTAAAACAGAAATCCCAAGGGTAAAGGGTTTATTTATATTAATGGGTTAAATACTATAAAGTTATCGGCTATCTAGGAGAAATATTATGAATAAATGCTAAAACTTTTCAAGAGTTATGAAAGTGAGCATTGTATGCTATTTATTTACACTATGTATTCAAAGTTAACAGCATAAATATTACTAATAAAAAAGCTGGTACTTATAAACTGCTTACTTTGTGCCAGGTACAATTTGAAGTCTTTTATTTGATAATTCATCTAATCCTTGCAACAACTTTAAAAAGGAGCTCCATTTTACAGATGAAAACGTTGAGGCCTTGAAAATTTGTCTGTCCAAGATCACACAGCTAGAAGGTGGTAGAGCTAAGATTTGAAACTAAGCAATCTAGCTCCAGAGCATAAAAAATTAACCGCCTTGGATTTACACCACATGCTCTTTGCTCTGTGATTCTGCCAGCAAAGCGTATTCCAGTTAGCAAAAGAGGTTTTTATACGTAAGGGATTATTAATAATGGGAAATTCTTTCCTAACACTGTACTTTGAAGGTAGCTAATCACCCTTTGCTTTGAAAATGTTGGTCACAGAAAACAATTTATTTAACACATTGCTCATCTTCTAGTGGTCTTCAATTCTTTAAAGGTACACTCATTAAAATCATGTTTAACAGAAAATAAATTTTCTTTAGTAAAGTTGAATGTGTATAATTCCTAGAAAAGAAAGATTTTTTTCACAAAAAAATAAGTTACAAATGATTATAACATAAAAGTTTATTATTAATTTCTTACTCTAAATTCCAAACAAACTACAGACATCTTACCAACACACAGATATTGTTTTAAATTAGTTTTTACATAATTTGCACAGGTCAAAAGCCAAACAAAAATTTCAAGAGGTATGCCAAGAATGAAACCTGATTTTAGGGCCTTAGAGACTAAAATTTTGTTGACTTTTCCTCTGATTTCTAACAACTCTAAAATCATTCTCAATGGAAAGTAGGAACTAGAGATAAAAAAATATTTCAGGCTTTAAAACTCTTTTCAGAACAGAATAATGTGTATGTACTAAGCCACAAGAGGCACTGATTTCTTGGCCATCTATCTTTTAATATCTTAAATTTCTCTGTCATTGATATGTTGTCTTTTTAAAGGCACATAACCTAAAAAAACCAAAAAATAAGTTTGCAATAACTTAAAGGTTGCCCAAACTACCAGAAACTAATCAAAGTTACCCATATATAAACAAACTGCCAAATAAGGCTATCATCTACTAAATATATAAGCTAATAAATTAAAAAATCACTATAAACTTCCTATACGTTAAGATTGTCCAACACTCTGCATTCTACAGGGATGCTTTGCACTCCAGCTGTAGCAGTAAAATTACTGAAACTGTAATTCTCTTAATATTTAAATAATATATTAAAATTTAATTTTCAGCACCTGGAAGAATCTGTTTATGTGCCAGCAAATGAGGTAGCTGGGCCTGGAGCTCCTTATACATATGGGACTCAAAAACAACCTATCACAAATAATTACTAAGCTAGAGCAGCTGTAGTCACCACAGTAGTCATTTAAAAATCAGGTCAAAGTTGCTTGAATTCTTTTCCATTTCCAAGACACTGTGTGCATAAATTCTATGGTGTTTATCTTTTTCTATTTGCCGCATTACGTAAATTATTTATTTTTACTGATAATTGTAGATTGGGGTGGAAAGGGTAGCAAGGGTATCTTGTGAATTTTTTTTTTTTTTTTTAAGTTGGGCATGTTAAAATAAATTAAGCTCCTGATTTCTCAGGTTCTTTAAATGGCTTACATGAATGCGCCGATCTGAAAGCATATGTATTTGTTCAATCTGTTTACAGGAAGGATTATATAGTCTGTGAATAAACAAACAAACAAAAAACTAAAGTATATTTACTGCTGTATGTATCTAGCTGTCCACACACATTGTGTGTGTATGAAATGAGTCTAAATATAGATACACACATACCTCCTTAATAAGATATTCTTCAATGTATTCTCTATATTTTTTCAAAATCATGATGCCATCTGGTCAATGTATAAAAGAAAATCATTTAAATTTTATAATTTATTAAATCGGAACCAATTACTGGGGGGAGGGGACTACTGAATTGAAGATTCAAAAACATTTTATATTTTATACACTTTCATTCACACCTAAGAAAGTAAAACCGTTTTAAAGAAGGTGTTATATAGACACAATTCCTAAATTCACAACCCTATCTGAAATTGGATAGGTATACATCTCTCCTCTTCCATCTCTCAGCATTCCTAATGTACTTACTGAGAAATAAAAACTCAAGAGAGCATTGAACATCTTAGGATTTTTTCCATCACTTTAGTGAGACTCACATTGCTTTACCCAAAAGCTCTAGATAAAATGAAAATTAATTTGAAAAGTATATTTAGTAAAAGGATGACAATGGCAATAAACTCTATTCAAATAGAAATTTTAATTGCTTTGAGTTATTTTTAGATCTCCAATCAGATTCCTGGACATGGGAAAAAGTCTAAATGTCTGTTTTTGGAAAGCATCAAACGACATCCTACACCTGATATTTAGAAAGAAAATAAAATAAGATTTTTTTTTGTTGGAGGGAAAGATGGGGATTAGGGGATAGGAAAAAAATGTACCAAGAATTTATACACTATTACCTTCAATCATTTTGATGCGAGTCATTCATACCACCACCATGCTAACAAGACATCCAATTTACTAAACAATGAATCCTGAAAATACATTTAAAAGGTACAAATGACTGTCCAAAGAATGACACTGAAAAATATTAAGTAACAGCTCTACCTCAAGATAAGCCTCACCATTAAAGAGTTTTAATGAAGAGAGCCTTCAAAGGCTAAATCAGGAGGCATTGATTAGATTGCCTCTAACTTTGTGTTTTGACACCTTCGTCTTTCGTGGCATTATATTGTCTCTGTGCATCTTACAAAGGAAGCATTTTACTAGGCCCACACAAGAACAGGAGACAGCAATGCTTATAAAAGAGACTGTCAAGGGTGTGAGCCAAAATGGGTCTCATTTGGATTTCAAGTGAAGAAAACTCCTAATGCATTTCATTACAATGTATGCGAACCTTTGAAAAGAAGGATGGATTGGGATTCTCATCCCTATTAATTTATTGAAATGGATTCAGTTTTTTCTGGTATATCAAGAGAGACCATGTGTTTCAAGCAAGGTAACAATATTATAGTCCCAATAACCAAATATGCTATGATTCAGTATGCCCTTCTGTGAGATAAAGAGGATGCAATTTTCCTGATAATTGGGATTTGAGTTTAAAAATAAATCCTACAATAGCATGGCAACAAATAAATATTCTTTGTTACTATCAGTTTTAAAGATATGATCAAGCTGCTATACAACACAGGGATTGATTCAGTCTTTGTTACCAGGGCAGGCTTTTTACCATTTGAAATCCTATTTTTCCCTTACTACTGTCATTCACATACTGACTTTTTATTTCATTGAGGAATTGTATGCATGATGTAATTAGGATAACACCAATGAAAGTCATATTTTATTAAAAGATAGTGAAAAGAGAACGAGACAAAGTCACAGCATTTTAAGCACTGTATTGTGGTCTATATATACCTTCCTTCATAAGAATGTTCTAGTCATCAAGGCACCTATTAGGTAATTCATGATTTTTAAAAAAGGTGCTTATATTTGGCTGATTCTCCAACTTCATTAAAATGATAGCCACCATTCAAAAAATTTCAATCCTTAACCACGGAGAAATGCCATGAGCTAATGCTCTTAGACATCCTAAATAATTTCATAAATCTACAGGATTACAAATATAAGACATATGCTCTCATTGCTCTTTAACACCATTAACATTTAGAGATGATTGATTATGTTATACCAATAACATTCAGTGAATTCAAAGCTGATCTATTTTTTATGTAAATCACACAACCTGCTAGTCAAATTAAAGGTTAAATATACATAAAGTCTTAGAATAAAATACAGATAATCTTTCACATATAACATGGACCCACGATGCACACACTCAAATGTAATAGGAACCACAAATTCACAGGTTGCTTACTAACCAAATCCAGAAAAACTGTATGAGCATGTCCTCCTTATGTTGCTATACATTTTATTCCAAATGGGAATAATATATCCACAGCTAAGTAGAATTGCAAAATATAGCTAGAAAACACAATTGGGAATAAACGTACATTTACAAACTTGGAAAGAACCCTCTATAAACAAATTCATATTCCTCATTTAAATTTTCCCAAGGATCTAACTATAAAATAGGTGCACTAAGAAAACATATAAACCAAATATTCAGCATGTGTACATACATGTTGATGTATGTGTGTATACAGATATTCTTCAAGCAACAGAAAACTATATACAAAAATTCTAACAGCGAATCTCAATTAAGCTTAGTATATGATTATTTTTTTAAGAAAGTTTATACATCTTCCTGTAATACAGACAATAGCGTAATTTTTTGATGAATTGTAATTAAATTAGAATGATGCATGTTTCTTATTTTTATATTGACAGTTCTTGTATTCTCAGGCAGAGCCTATTCCTCACAAATATACAGCAGGTTACTTGTTGAATAATGTATTTCAAGTACTTAAAATTACCAGGGAGTTGCCTAAGATCTATACATGAATACATATTTTGGCCTTACTTTTCATCATTGCATGTCTTCAATTGAGTATATTTTATAATCTCCTAGCAAAGCAGTTAATATCAGTTTTTTTTTCAGGACATAACAAAGATAATAATACCATCTTTATGATATAAACTTTATGACATTCTGAATAAAACTGACAAGTATAAAATTTGATCCATAAAATAACTGATATACTTATGTTAATTCACCTTTTAAAAGATATTATGTGTTGCTTCGTTTTTTTGACAAGGCTTCCATTCATACTAGAGACATGTTGAAAAACACTATATTTTCTCTCAATAAGGAAAGTCACTTTACCCACTATCATGCTTGTTCTGTCTCAATAAAAAATCAATCATCAAATGCTTGCTTCCAAGTTTTACTTGTTAAACTGCCAATTTATGCATACAGTTTGGCTCAGCAGAATTTCACTCAGTACCATTTCTTTCATTATTATAATTTTGTACATCTCATAAAATGTTTTAAACTCGGGGGTAGGGGAAGTAACGAACGTTTATATGTGTTTCTATGCAGCATTTAATGTTATGGTTAAAATACAGTGGTAGGATGTAGTTCCAAATCATCATTTTTAAAGAAAAAGAAAAACTATATCTTTCTGTAGTTTTTATAAGTAATAAAGGCCTGATTGATCCCACTGACTAAGGCAATTGAACCGGTTGTCTAAATGGTAGCAACGTCAATGTCAGATATGTGGTTATCTTTTCATCTGGGCCCATTCTTGAATGTAAAAATCAGATGTTTGAAGGACGTCTCACTGACCTGTTATGGCCTCTACGACTCTCAAACACAATACTAGTATTCCTTATATAAGTGCCACATTTTGGATAAAAACCGTTTCATCAATGATGCCTTTGCGACATCTGGCGGTCCTTAGGATATATAAAAATTACTTTTTGTTTTTCCAAATCTATCGGTACTTGAAATTCCAGACCAAAAGCTTTTGATACCCCCTAGCGGGGGCACAAAAGCACTCTGGCCTGTAAGCTAGGACGTGGACTACCATGAATCCATATGGTGCAAAAGGTCACAAATCTTGAGATGTGGTGACATCATGACAATAAGACACTTTCTAGACAGAAGCTGACCCATTTTGAATATAAAAAGGACCCTGATCACTTGTTCCCACACATTTAAGACTATAGAGAAAAAAGAAATATGCTAAGTGCTCTACGCAGACACTGAACACTGGTGTTTAAGGGTACCTATAGTTCTCAGACTTAAGGAATACTACCCAGAGATTCCCGGCAAGATTGCTTTAAATGATCTAAGCATACTGGTTTTTTATGTTATAAGTTGATGCTCAGCAAATGTTAATAAGCTGGGGAGAAGTGGCTGAATCACAGGGTGCATGTTTCTATGCAATCTTCCCTTCCTTTTTAAATTATTAATCCAGCCATACTGAAGCTTGTTCTACATGCTTCTGCCTTTATTTATATTTCCAACAAAGCACGGAACTTGAATATTACTTTATGCAGAAGAAAAAAACTGCCCTTTGGATTTTTATTCTTGTTCTATAGGCAATTCAGTATGAGGAAGGGGGAATAAAAACTCATTTCCATCTCTTCATTACACTCTCTACAGGTATATTTGTTGTCCACATTGAGAAATCATGACTTTGCTAATTTTCTGCTCAGCAGGAGAAAATTACATGTACTATACAGTTGATTTTTCATTTATTCTAAGTCTTGGTGAAGTAGCACACTTGACAGCAATAAGATCAAATTCAAGTGCACTGTGTTTATTCTCCATTTTCAACCTTCTTTTCAAATATTTGTCTGAAAATCTGTATTATTTTGGCTATAAACTAATACTTTCAAGGGGTTTTCCAGAGAAAAGAACTCAGGTTTTCCAGATTTTGCTTTATGGCTAATATTTAATATGTATCTCATTTTTTATTTTTTCAAGTGATTAATAGTTTATAAGCAGTCAGTGTAATAGATAGTGGATTCACTTCTCCTGACACAATACTAAGATTTATTGTATTTATGCATACATTACTGAGTTGCATTCAAAGATGTTTTTATTTCATAACTGAATCAATTTATTTTCATTTATAAAGAACATACAAAAGCTATCCCGGTAGAAATGGGTTTGAATTTACATTCAATTTTTTAAAATTTCATATATATTAAAAAATTAGCAGATGTCTTCCATTAGTTACATACTGCTCTTAGGGGGGCAATAAGTTCCCTTGACAGTACTTATAGATTGAAATTTGAAATGGATATAGATACTTATCTTTTAAAATTATTCCATGTTCTCTACTTTAACAATACAGGATCATATAGAACAATAAAGTAAATAGAGATTTATATTGCATTCTCTTGTCATTGTTTAAAAGGATCTTATTTAATTGAGAAAGTAGTGCGATACAAAAACAACCAATGTGCACTATTTTTAAAAAGAAAGGATAAGAGGAAGAAAAGTAAAATGATCTATTATCACTATATTATTTACTAATATTTTAGACTACAAGAGATGGTTTGATAAATAATAAAGTAAAAACTATAATGAGATATATTGAGTAAATTAATGGCATTTAATCAAATACCACTCTTTGCCCCAAACGTGCTTTGTATAATGAACATTACAATGGAAGCTACAAAACTGATAACAGACATACCTTTACAATAATATGGCTTAAATCTTTTAAAATGCTAAAGCAATAATTTTGATGAAGAATAATACCAAATATACAACCCTCCCACCTATAATTACATACAAAACTAGCAAAATATGTTTCCAATAATACACATTTAGATATAAAGAGGTAAAGTCATAATTCTTAAGTAAATTTTATTGTTTTCTTGAGTCTGCCTTTTAGAAATAGATTTGTAGGCTGTTATGGAGAAATTTTAGTATGCAACTTCCAAGGGCCACACCAAGAATTATCAAAATAAATCCTGCCCTCAACTCTCAATACAAAGAAATTGAAATTTTGCCACATTATCTAAGTATTTATTAAAGTTATTTTCTTTTGTGAAGGCCATGTTGGAAGCAGCTAAAAGGTGAAAAGACATAGAAGGATTAAGAAAAGTGAGAAAATTAAATGGAAATAAGCAAACAACTAAAAGTAAAGGATGTTAAATATGGAAGCCATTGAAGGAGATCCAACACAAGCATAATTGGTATCTCTTAAAAAAAAAAAAAGAATTAAATAAATGGAATGGGGAAAATATCCAAAGATATAATTTAAGAAAATGTACCAGAAATAAAGTAAGATTTGAATACATAGATTGAAAGGACACATTTCCTTGGGAAAACTGACACAGAATGATAAACACCAAGACATATACTGGTGAGAGAACTGACCTTCAAAGATGAAGAAACAATTATCTTTCAGGTAAAAATATCAAGTTACTAAAGGAGGAAAACATTGGCTGGCTCCAAAGCTATCTACAAAAACAGTGAAGCTATGGCTACAAAGTCTTCTGAGAAACAAAGAATTACCTCATTAGTATATACCCAGTCAAGCTGTCATTCAAGAATAAAGGCAAAAGACAAAAAATATTTAAACATGCAATATTCAAGAAAGATAACTATTAAGATCCTATCTTTAATAAACTACTGAAGACTGAACTTCAGTTGAGAGATAAATGTAGAAAATATGGCAAAAGGATGACAAAGAGAATTGAATCCATTTAAATATACAACTAATACTAAAATAACTATGAGAATTATAGTTAAGGAACAGAATGTAAATGTTAAAACCAATACAACTTATATATAGTACGAGTAAAACTTTCTCAACAAGAACTGAGGAAAAACGATGAACTTATGGTGAGCATGTTAATTTCCTTATCTTCCAAATGAGAGGTCAAAAAATACCTTTAATGAGGCATAGGCATATAAAAAGTTATAACTGTAAATAATAAAAGAACCAAGACAAATAACATATTCAATTACAATTAGGTGGTGAAGCATAGGGAGGTTAGAGAGGAAAGGTGGCAAGATGTTGAAGATACTAATTTTATCATTGTTTATTGTGGGGAGTTAATAGATAAGATGTGCTTAAGTATGTTATATGAAGTTACGGGTAGTCATTAGAAGAACTAACAGCAGAAAACAACTACTTGTTGGGGTAAGCTGAGTGGCTGGAGGGCATGGGAGGGGGCCTTACATTTCACTATTCATCTATTTGTGGCTTTGGATTTTTGCACTACACCGATGGCTTTACTTATGCGAGACAAACACTTTCTAAAAGTTGAAAGTATCCAACATATCTTCAATATGACTCTTTTTTTTTTTTTATTTTTTTTTCAATATGACTCTTAATAACAAAATACAAATCTGATCATGTTGGTCCCCCCACCCATTGCTCCCCCACTGAAACATTCTTCATTTAAGGTGCCAAAACCTTAAAAACACTTCACAACCTGGGGTGGTTCCTCTCTACGACCTCAAAGAGAACTGATTCCCACCATGTATGCTTTATTCCTTCCACTCTGGGCTATTTTCAGTTCCTTAAAAGTTCTGTGTTTCCTCTTGCCACCAGGCCTTACCTCTCCTATGCAGACAGTCCAATAAGCCCCAATTGTACTTCAGTGTGGATAAGTGGGGTGCATTGCAGAGTTAAATAACTTAGAGTAAATTAATGTTTCCCATAGGAAGTGATACTAAAACTGAGACCAGGAGAATGAATGAAATTAGCTAATTGAAGCAGCCAGTAAACATTTGTGTAGAATAAGAGGGCACCACGCAAAATGGGGAAAAGCCTAGCAGTAAGAGAAAGCAATGACTTTTGAGGAACTGAATGAAATGTGACTGAATCAAATTCAGTAAATACTAAGGGAATAATGCATTAAAACTATGTTGAGTTTCATCCTGGTAGTACAAATAATGATTTTGAATATGATTTTAAATAATGATTTTCTGTGCTATGAATCACACAGCATAAAATATAGTAAGTTCTACTATTATATATCTAAGGTCTTGGACAGTTTCTGATATATAATAGGCACAGAATATTCATTGAATTAATGAAATTTGAATTTCATTAATTTGAATAGCACTGAAGAAATGGTCACACTGTGATCAGATTATTTCAAAAGTGGAGTTAACCAAGTGAAGCCCAATAAATTCCACCTTTATATTAGAAACTGATGAAGTGTTTTGTTGACAGGGCCAACATTACTTTAAACTGTAGTATATTTTAAAACGTAGAGTTCTGGGTCTGGAGAAAATGGAGTAAATCCACTAGAGCTGACCTCTCACACTGATACAACTAAGGATACTAAGCAAAATAAAAAACAAACAAAACAAAACAAAACACTACTCAAGGACTATGAAAAGTAAATAAGAGCAGGCATATTAGGGAAGGAAGTTTAAACTTGAATAAAGACCAACAACAAAATTTGTGGGACACAGCTAAAGCAGTGCTTAGAGGGAAATTTATAGCATTAAAGTGCTTGTAGTTGAAAAGAAAATAAAAACGATCTCTAACCAATAATCTATCACCATGGAAATTAGAATAAAAAAGCACAATAAAAGGAAAAAAATAATAAAACTAAGAGGAGAAATCATTAAAACTGATCACAGAAAAAATAAAGTAGGTAAAATCAAAAGTTGTTCTTTAAAAAGATCAATAAAATTAATAAACTTCTACTGACTCCCCCTGTCCGAGAGAGAGAGAGAGAGAGAGAGAGAGAGAGAGGACATAATTTACTACTATCTGAAATGATAAGGAAAATATCACTACAGACCCTATAAGCATTAAAGGGATAATAAAGGAATACTACAAACAACTGTAGGTACATCAGTTTGACCATTTAGATGAAATGGACCAAGTCCTTAAAACACAACCACAACAACTCATTCATGAAGAAACAGGTAACAGATGATTTCTTCCAGAAATCTGAAGAAAAGGAAGTACTTCTCAACTCAGTCTATGAGGCCTGCTTTAACTGAATACTAAAACTAACACATTAGACACCATAACAAAACATCAGACCAGTATCTCTCATGAACATAGACAAAAAATCCTCAACAAAATATTAACAAATCAAATGAAGTGATATGTAAATAGGATAATACATTACTAACAAGTGGAGATTGTCCCCAGAATACAAATGTGGTTTCATATTTTAAAATCAATTAATATAACTCACTATTTTAACAAGCTAAAAAAGAAAAAAAAAAAAACCCACATGATCATATCAACAGATTCTGTGAAAGAATTTGACAAAACTCAACAACCCTTTATTAAAAAAAAAAAAATCACAACAAAGCAGAAATAAAGGGAACGTTTTAAAACTGATAAAAGTCATCTACAAAAATACTACAGTTAACAACATACTTAATGATGAGAGACTCAATGCTTCCTCTCTAATAAAGTTATAATAAGATGTCTACTCTCACTACTCCTATTTAATGTATTACTGTAAGTCCTAGCCAATGCAATAAGGCAAGTAAAGGAAATAAAAGGCATAAATATTGTAAAGGAAGAATTGAAATGGTCTCTATTTGTAGATGACATGATTGTCTACATAAAATACGGCACGCAGTTTACCAAGAGAAGTTCAAATGGTTATGCTAAACACTGCTACCCTCCAGCAAACAAATTTCCTATTGCTGTTTCTCAGAATAAAAAAAAATAAAAAGCAAAATATAGACTTCACAATCTACTTTTTTCAAGTCCAGCTTTCCTAATCATGATATTAGAAACTCACTTTGCATTTGGTGAGATCATCAAGCTCAGAGGAGCAATCCTGTTTAAATGTACTTCTGTTTAAAATTATAGAATTGTAACATAAGGAAAACATGTTATGATGTTGTAACAAACAACTTCAAAATTTGGGGGATTTATAGTTATTAAGCTGAATAAAACCAGGACTTCTTCTGTTCCATTTATTCATCAATTCTTACATCAGTTCTATGTGCATAACTACTGTAGATGTTTGATGTGTGTTAATATCTGGTTGTTCAATTTCCCCCCCATTATTCCTCTGTATGAATTTAGAATCAATTGTCAAGCTCCTCACTTCACCATATCTGAAAATTCTGTAGGGGTTGGGGTAGAAATTACATTAAAAGTATAAATTAAGTTTGGGAAAATAACATCTTTATGAAACTATATTTTCCTATTTAGAAGCATGTTACATTTCTCCATGTATTCATCCTCTTTTAAATATTTCAGTACAATTTTACATTTTTCTTAATATAGACTCTACATTTTCTCAGCGCTTATTCCAAGGTAGAATATTTTATGGCTTTTATTGCTATTTTTCATATTTTAAGTTTATTTGCACTATACAGGAAGACTATTGATTTTGTACATTTATTTAAAAACTGGCTTTATAATTGATCTCTTATTAACTCTACAATTTCTCAGATTAATTTCACATTAAAAAATCATAAAAATTATCTTTATATTTCTTCTCTCCAGATTATACTTCTTATATGTGTTTCCTTCCTTCCACAACGGTTAGAATCTAAAGAATAATGTTAAATAATAGTCGATGATATCAAGCATCCGTCCTATTCCCATTTTAATAAGATTGTCTCTCATACTACTGATAACAATGACTGGGTTGAGATTATGTTAAAGGAATATCCCCCTCAGTTTTAGTTAACCAAGAATTTTTATCAGGAATTTTGTTAGATATTGAATGCCTATTATCACTTACTAAAATTATCATATGGCTTTTTAAATTTAACCTTGTTATGTTGTCATACTATTTTAAATAATTATTATTTTCCTGGAAAAAATCCAACTTAGTTGTACTGCATTATACCCTTGTGTCCCAATGAATTTAATTTGCTCATATTTTACTTATCAATTGTATATTCTCATGTATAGTTATCATTGATAGTTGCCCATGGTTTTCTATAGGGCTATTTTCATTAGGGCTTAGTTTCAAAGTTACAAAGGTTTAATAAAATAACTGGATAGGTTTCTTTATTAGTTCTTGGAGGTTTTAGTCTAATTATATGATGAAAGGTAACATATTTTCAGTTGCTTAGATAATGTTCTTTTCAGGTTCATACATATTTTTGGTAAATTTTGGTGATTTGATTTTTTTTTTTTAAAGAAAAGTTTCAAAATATCAAAATATTAACATTTATTAGAAAATAAATGTAATATCCAAATTTTAAATCTCTACATCTGCTGTCATCCTGTTTCTAGTAATTCTCTTTGCTTCTCAATTAGATTTAATACTCATGCTTACTTTTTATTAGTTTGTTGACATATTCATCAAATTTTTTCCAAAAACTTCTCATCAAATAGAGACCAGAAAGAAGTGGAATGACATATTCAAAGTGTTGAGAGAAGGAAACTATCAACCAAGAAACCCACATACAGCAAAACTATCCTTCAAAAATAAATGCAAAATAAAGCCATTTCCAGATAAACAAAGATATATAAGTTGTTGGTAGCATACCTGCCTTACATGAAATCCTGAAGGAAGTCCTTCAGGTTGAAAGAAAATGGTGTTAACTAGAGTCCACAGGAGAAATGAAGAACACCAGAAAAGGTAAACATGTGGGATGATAAATTTTAAAAGACTGAATAAATATTATCACTTTTTTCTTTACTCTTTACTGTTTTCTCAACTTCTTTAAAGGACACAGGTTGCACAAAGCAGTACTCAAAACTGTACTGTTGGGGTTTAAGCATATATAGATTTAATATGTATGGCAATAATAGCACAAAAGAGGAGGGAAGAAATGGAGTAATACAGGAGCAAAGTTCCTGTGAAGTAAATTGTGAAAAGATTCATATTTTAATACCAAGAGCAACTACTAAGAAAATAAGTCAAAAAATAGTAAAAATTCAGTTGAGGGATAAAATGTTCCAGAACAGGGCAAGCAAGTCTTGTTCTGCTACCAAACTGGACTACCATGCTAAATGAGATTCAATACATGCTTTCATAAGGTTTATGTTTGGACATAAAAAAATCTTTCAGTTCTGAAAATTCTCTATTCTTTTCCCACTTTGGAGTCTCTGTATGTGTCTAATCTCTGGCACTGAAAAAAAATATCCAGGTTTTCCCTGATATTTAAATAAAATGTTTAGTTGAATTAATATATGATATATTCTCAGCCTACATGTCAATATATATTGAGTTATTTATACAAAATCATTTATACAAAATGATTAAAGACAAATTTTGGTCCACATATGAATATTAATATAAACATTAATTATTAGTTAATATGAACATTCATATGTACTTCATGTTTTCACAGTTCAGGGTACCTGAGTATACTTTTCTTGTGTCATTTTAAGTTCATGGCAATGGAAGACAATAAAATAGTCTGAATGATTAAGTTACTAAAACAAATATGGTACTGTTGCAATAAATATATTAATTACTCTGACATTATGTGAAAAAGTTCACGATAGATAGGGGTCAGTGACCTGTAGCTACTCTAGAAGGCACATGGAGCTATACGGGCCTAACTTGGAGTATCACATACAAATATCAGTTAAGCTCCTTAACGGAGTCAAGCTCTAGTGAGAAAAAGTAAAATGTAGCAAAATTTTATAGTTTGCAAAATTCAAATTCTACAATTATTCACCAGTGTACTGTATAGCCTAAGACTGGAAGACGCTTGAGATGTACTAATTAAGTACAGAAGAACACAGTCTGCAAAGATGGTCATATTTACTTTCTATTCTTTTCAAGCATAAACCCACTGTTGGACTCCATAGTTTTAGTCTGATGTTCCTTCTTTCAAAGATGTTTCTTTGTTTTAGTGAAAGGAAGCCTGTTTATGACAGCCTGGAAAAGTAAAAGTTTCAAATAGAAACTGATAATATTTGCTTATAATAAAATAGAAAATACTACTTTAATCATTAAAGACAAATAGTAAGTTCACGGAAAAGATCTGTCCTTTAAAAGGGCAAAAGAACTAATATTTAGAAAGGGAAATTGTTTTACAAATCTTACTACATAAAAAATTTAAAACTTCTATTTACTAAAAAACACCATTAAGAAAGTGAAAAGGGGGCTTCCCTGGTGGTGCAGTGGTTAAGAATCTGCCTGCCAGTGCAGGGGACACGGGTTCAGGCCCTGGTCCGGGAAGATCCCACATGCCGCGGAGCAACTAAGACTGTGCGCCACAACTACTGAGCCTGTGCTCGAGAGCCCGCGAGCCACAACTACTGAAGCCCGCGCGCCTAGAGCCCGTGCTCCACAACAAGAGAAGCCACCGCAATGAGAAGCCCGCGCACCGCAACGAAGAGTAGCCCCCACTCACCGCAACTAGAGAAAGCCGTGAGCAGCAACGAAGACCCAAAGCAGCCAAAAATAAATAAATTTTTTAAAAAAACTTAAAAAAAAAAAAAAGTGAAAAGGCAAACCAAGGAGTAGAGGAAGATATTTGCAGCAAAGGATTTGTATCTCCCCATCCATACGTCTATCAATATTTATCTATATATTTTTCATACAAATCAATAAAGAAAAAAGATCAAGAGGAAAATAGACAGGAGGCTTAATTAAAGACATTTCACCAAAGAAGCCATCCAAATGCTTAATAAATACATGAACAAAATGTTCACCATCATCAGTAATCACACCTGTCAGAATTGCTAAAAGCATGTTTGTACTGGTGAGGATATGATGCAATAAGAACTCATATACTCCTGATCAGCAATATATTCTATGATCCAGCAATTCTACTTCTAGGTATAAACACAACAAACTGCCCACATATACACCAAGATTCAGGTACGTAAATGTTCCCAGCCACGTTACTTGTAATAGCTAAGAACTGGAAACCACCTAAATGCTCATCAACAGTGGAATGGTTAAGAAACTGGATGTAGTCATACAATAGGATACTCTACAACAATGAAAATGTACAACTTTGGTTACATTCAACTACATGAGTGAATCTCACAAACATAATGTTGAGCAAAAGAAGGCAAAATGAATAAAAAATATGTATGATTTTACTTAAGTAAAATTTTTAAAAAGAGCAAATTTACCCCCCCCCAAAAAAACAAAAAAACCCAAAACCAAAAAATGGAAAATAACTGTTGTCAAGGGTATGGAAAAATTAGAACCTCTATGTTTTGCTGGTAGAAATGTAAAAATGCTGCAATCGCTGTGGAAAACAATATGGTGGTTCCTCAAAATATTAAACATAGAATTACCATATGATAAAGCAATTCCACTTCTGGGTATATACCCAACAAGATCAAAAGCATGAATTTCAACAGATATTCACAATAGCCAAAAGGTAGAAGAAACCCAAGTGCCCATCAACCAAAAAATGAATAAACAAAATTTGGTATATATACACAATGGAATCTTACGTGGCCTTAAAAAGGAAAGAAATTCTGTCAGATACTACAACATGGATGAGCCTAAAGAAATTATGCTAAGTGAAATAAGCCAGTCACAGAAAGACAAAAATAATATAATTCCACTTATTTGAGGTACCTAGAATAGTGAAATGTATAGAGACAGAAAGTAGGATAGTAATTGCCAGGGCTGGGAGAAGAGAGGAATGGGGAGTTATTGTTTAATTGGTATAGAGTCTCAGTTTGGGAAAGTGAAAATGTACTGGAAATGGATAGTGGTGGTGATTGTACAATAATGTGAATTACTTATGCAACTGAACTGTACATTTTAAAATGATTAAAATGGCAAGTTTTATGTTATGTATATTTTACCACAATTAAATAAAACACAAACCTGAACTATGGTGTTAGAAGTAAAGATAGTGCTTAGTCTTCAGGGAAAAAGGGAGAGGATGGTATTTAGAATGGAGCGTGGGGGTGGGGTGCTTCAAGGGTGCTGGCAAAGTTCTATTCCTGGACACGGTTATCAGTGGTGGTAAATGAATGCTTGCTTTATGATAAATCATAAAGCGTCACACTTAAGTTTTATGTCCTTTTCTGTTTGTTATATTTTACAATAAAATCTTTAAAAATACCATATGTATATTACATGCATGTTCACAGAAAACAAAATATTTCAGTCATATATCATTACAACTTGCATTTTGCTAGCAGTCTGTAGTAGAAAGGACTTGGGCTTTGGAGTCAGCCATCAGCCTTGGACTTGAATCCCAGCTTGGTCATGTAAAAACTGTGTGACATTCAGCAAATCCTTATCTTCTTTCACTCTATTTTCTTAACTTTATAATTAAGAATATGACAAGTGTTTTACACAATGTTTTGAGAATTAAAATTTTATGTAAAAATGTACAGCACGTTGCCAATCAAGTAACAAGTGGTCTAAACATATGAGGCTCCATAGGCTTTCCTTTAGAAGACAAATTCCTTCACATTATAAAATATGTTTTCATTGGATAGTCAAGAATATTCTTGTGTCGAAACAAGCTAAAAAGAGTACAGATCAAGTTGAAAACTGCCCCAAACTATGTTATTTGAGAGGCTATAGTTCATTCTTTCATTTTAATTGATAAAATTAAAAAACAAGCAGACTGGATTTATAACTTTGTTGTGAGGGTATAAAGTTATACTTCAAAAAATGTGAACAGACAATAAAGCCATGAAACAACAATTAGTCAAATATTTTTAAAGAGCTATTTATTAGAATAATAAAAGAGAAAACTTATCTTTTAAGCACTGCTACTACTTAACATTTTAAAAGATTCCTTTTGTATCCAAAAGACAATGGGACAGTCTTTGACTTTCTATATACCATTTACAGAGGTTTAACTGTATATCATACAAATGCTTCCAGTTTCATCCAAATCTACTGTTAAATTACCCATGTAATTATCCCAGTAGACATCATTACACCTTTTTATTATTAATTTTATTAACACTTTACTGCTAGGAGTCTGGGTATGTGTATTTAAATGTAGTTCTCAGAGTTTTTATTATAACAAGTATAGGGAACACTTCTATATTATTTTATGGGGGAGGAGTGTGTAATTACTGAGCAATTACTAAGCCACTAACAATATAGGTAAAAAATAAGTGGCCATTAAGCTTACTTCAAGGCATACTTTTCAAAGATCCCAATGGCAGCATCTTTTTATCCATATTTCCATTAAAATGAAGCTAATTCAGTTATATATTCCACCTATGATGGGACTATGATGTGACAGCTCTTTCTTCTGATGTTTGCCAACAAGAGAGTAGTTACCAAAAGTTATGCATCAATGTACACAGACAGCAAAAGGGGTAAGAGAAGGGGAAAGTTTATGTTTTCAGACTAACATGAGCATAGAAGACTGTATGTAAATGGAAATTTCAAAATGCTTATATATCTTTTCATTGGAAGTTTAACCTTTATCATCATATTTATTATACACTTTATTTTCTAACTTATCACATAGTAGTGTTTACTGTTCTCAATCAAACTTAATTCAGTTAAATAAAGATCACAGATAAGATAGAAATATTAGTACTTCAGTAAATTCTCAGGATACAATTCTCATTCCCCTATTCCCTTTCTGTTACAATCCTGTATTGCTAGTGATCCTCCAACTATTTTCAAATCAAAACAACTACTGAGTGAGGGCTTCCTCTGTGCAAGTACCTATACCCAGAGTAAATCAGCTTGATTTCTCCCTAACCAAGAATTCCCCGTAGAATCTTGGGTATACAGAAATTGTAAAAATATCAGTTTGCTTCATTTTATTTAGACAACCTGAATTGGGCCACAAATTAACTTTTTATTAATTTCTAGTTGTAAAAATCCACCCCTACCCCCCTATCCCTACTCAGTTCCTTCAAAGTAACTCTTCAATATCAAGTTACGGTCAACATAGAGTAGTAATCATAGTATTTTATGGGAATTTATATATAATCTACTAGCATTTTGGCAGAACAGAAATTACCAAGGAATGTGAATTAGAGTATGACTCTCTGAAGGATATAAATTGTAATTTCTATCTCCTTTTTTACATCACAGTCTATTTAGTAAATATTTATTCTTATTTTTCCAAGGGACACAGAAAACAGCTCAGAAAAGTGAGAAAAAAAAAAAAAAAGACATACTTCACTCAGCTTATTTCTAATCAGGATTAGCTATGAAGGAAAACATTTAATTCAGGTAATGAACTTCATAAGGGACATTGTAAAATCCTGCTGTTTTGAAAAATGTTTCTGCCTTTTTCAATATTAAAACATTAAAAAGATAGAATGAGGTCACGGAAGAACTTTGGAACTTCATAATCAAACTGCCTTATAGTATATGAAAATATGGTTTGTAAGTTTTTTATGAACAAGGATGTGTCTTACACTTTTTTGGGTACACTCTGCCTTTTCCTACACTAGTGTAATATATCCAGACTTAATAAACAAATACTTTGCTATAATATCATTGGACTTTGTATATTTAATGTGAACTTGGCTATGTTTAGGAGATCAAATCCCACCTCAACCAATGTTACTGGAGTGTTTTAATTCTATTTTCAACTCAGTGTTCACTGTATTTGATATTGTTTGAGACATTTAGATAATTAAATAGAGAGGTTGGAAATGATTTTTAGTATGAGAACTCTCTTTATAATGGTATTTGCTGGGATGATAGTTGGATGGCGGGTAGAAACCAGTAAGAGAAAAGAACTATCCAGCTCACCTTAGCCTCATGCTGTAAGCTGCTGTTCGTGGGACAAGCTCTAAGGGGCAAGGGCCTAGAGAGCGCAAACAACTTACATTTGCACCATGCTTAATTCTATTTCCTCTACTCAATGAGCACCAATGTACTATTCAATGTTTTAAAGTTAATAAAATGAAACTGCAGTGAGGCAAAAAAAAAGAAAAAAATCATTTGGTTTTATGTATCAACTTCCACTTGTACCAAAAGCAAAAATACAAGTTACTGTAGGAGTTACAGATCTGGGAATGTCAGACTTACTCAAGGCCATGACATATTATTTTACTGGATTTCATTAACTTCCCCCCAAAATGTAAAGCATGTATTCATTTAAAAACTTACTATCATTTTGTGGCAAGGCTCCTGGCAAACCACACATCAACCTTAAGATTTAACTTGACTTCTTTGGTGATGCACCATTAAAAAAAAAAAAAAAAATTCAAATCATGATTTCGTAGAGATCAAAAGAAAAACCCCCAAATCAAGCAGTTAACCTGAAGTAAAAATTTCTTTTAGTTAAAAATAAAAGTAGTTTACATAGTCCTCCCATTAAAACATATCTACAGACATTTTCTTCTGAGTGGCACAACTCAAGCTAACGCACATGCTAAACAATGGATTTTTACTACTGATAAAGCTTTGGCACAGGCCAATTCAATCCTCCACCCTTTCATGTAATACAAAAGAATAGATTCTTAAAATAAAGGAGAGTAAATAATCAATAGAAAACAAAATGAGAAATAAAAACACTAATATAAAATTTGATGATAGAAAAGAATGCCAAATCTGAGTCTTTTTCAAGAAATTTGAATTTTATGAAATAAAATAAACATTTCATAGCAGGTTTGGAGGAAATTCAACATTTCAAAATCACATCTTAAAGACAAAAGAGTTGGAATTTTGCTGTGTTAAAATGTTTATGGATGGGTCTAGTTTGACAATTTAGCCTGTGGGATGTGACTTTCACAGTCTGTTGGCAGTTTGTAGGCAAGCCATCACACCTGTGACTCTGTGGTTGATTAATGAGTCTTTCAGCTCATTGCTACCATCTGAAGGAGGGCTATGGCCTTTCTGAGCTTCACTGGTTTATTCGCCTTAAACTGCAGTCCTGCTGAGGTATCGTCCATAAGAAAATCACACCTAGTTAAAGCTAATGAAAACCTCAATATGTCATTTTCTAGACAAGTCAAAAAGCATGTAAAACTAGACAAAAGATGTATTCAAGTAACATGAATGCAGTTTTGTCATAACCTGCCAATCCAAAGAGTCACATAAAAAAGCTTTCCTATGACATATTTCAGTGTCAAATTTTAGAGTGATAATTCTGAATTCTCTGTTCTGTAAGAGGGCTTCTACAATGCCAGCTCTTTTGCTATACAGAACTTCTTTTTTCATCAGAACTACAAAGATTCTAGTTCATGACCAGATAGCCATTTAGCTTTAATTGTCTATAAATGATTAATCCCATTGGGAAAATTTTAGGCCTTATTTCAAAGTTCTCACCTTCAGTTGTTCTACTTGAAGTGTGTCTGCTATTCTATGACTTTTTCTTGAGTGCAAGGCAGCACTGCAACTGCTTTTCCCCCAATCTTGCTCTAGAGACTGAAAAGCCATGTAAAACAAAAACACGTAATGCCCTCCCTATCCTTTTAAAGTGTGAACTAGAGAAGAGGAAGGCCTACTGTGAAAACAGTCTAGTATAGGACAAAATGGTGGGAAATTAAGGAAACATGGAAGATAGGAATCTTTTTCTCAGGGCTTCATACTTTAGCTTCATTTTTGAAGCCCTATGAATCTCCAAAACTTCAATAATATTTAAATAAATACTAAAATTTATTTTAAAGGTAAATACCTGTTACTCTTTAATCTAGATTTTAGACCAGCATTCCCTTCCACAGTTTACATATATAATACAAAGTTTAGCTATATTTAAGTGACAGAAAGACTAACAAAACTCTCAGTACTATCAATAAATGAGCAGTAAAGAATCACGTTTCCATGCTAGCAATTACCACTTTCTGATCTTTATTATCATCACAATCATTGCTACTTTTCCAGTTACCTGTTTGATGACTATATTAAGAATAAAAAATATTGAGTAGTGTACTAATCTTAATTTGTAATGTGGTGATGTTTATTTGGAAAGAACGATGTTGGCTGATAGAAATATCGAGTCCTTCAAGAACTTAACTGAACAATGTCAACAGTGACTTTTAAGCATTCACAAAGTGTTTGATTATTTCAACAAGTTTTCAAATTGTTGTATCAATTATTTCAATCTTGGCTGCAAAGTTAAATCACATGGAAAACTTTTTAAAAGTACCAATGGCTGTGCCTCACCTAAGAAATTATTTAATTAGTCAGTTTTTTTTTCTTATACTCTTCCCAAATAATTCTAACATGTGTCCAAGGTTAAGCACCACTGCTCTATATAATTAATCCTCACGCTCATTTTGCTAATCTAAAAGAATAAAAAACTTAATTCTACCAGGGAAAAGAGATTTCTCAAATTAAGTTGGAAAATAAAGTCATCAGTCTTTAGGATTCTTAGATCTATTACTATAGTTTATAAGAAAATATGCTGGACCATGAGTCAGAAACCCTGGGCTTAAGTCATTGTTCTGCTACCTGCTAGTTCCATGTCTTCAGTAAGGTCCTCAAGACAAATGTTTTCTAAACTATAAAATGAGAAAGTTAAGATTTCTTCCAGCTTTAAAAGCATGTTCTCAAATAATTTCCAAGGGTGCAGAGTGCTGTTCTTAAATGTGAATCAGAGCATTATTTGATTCCATAACTAAAGTTCGGATCTAAGCCACGATGAACAGATGTGCATCACATAAGCCATGATGCTCCTCTCCTGTCTATGGCAGACATTGCTAATTGATCTCGGCATTACAGAAAAAAATACCACTCTCCTGGATTCTTCACTCATGATAAGACTATTTTCTATTTGGGAGTTAAGTACTTATTAGCTGTTGAAGGAGTTCAGGACATGCCATCTCAAAATATGCTGCTTTGGTGTACTGATTATTTTGAGCTGAAGACACTTCAAACACAGCCAATACAGGGAGAGGCATTTTCTGAACTCCCCTTATCTGCCTAAAGACAGATTGTCCAAAAGGAACTCAATTGCCATAAATCCCCTTCCCAGGTGTATCATTAACCAGGGGAAGACTAATTCTTCCCACAGGAGAAGAGATTAGAGGTCAGTACCACACCAGACAACTTTGCCACAAACTATCATACCTCCCATCTATTCTTCTAAAAGCCCATTCATCTTTCCTAAAAATCTTTTACTCTCCCATAAGTAGCCACATTCCTTCTCCCCTTCACCTATAAAGATGATATATAAGCTCTCAAATCTCACCATTTTGGGGGGTATTCACTTCCCCCCACCCCAAGTAATGCCCCCTGCATGTAATATTAAAAATTAATAAATTTGTAAACCTTTTTTCCTGTTAATCTGCTGTTGTGCATTTATTTCATAGACCCAGCTATCAGACCTAGGAGAGTAGAGGGAAAGTATTTCCCCACCTATGTTGTTTTATTTAAAGAGATGATGTAATCAGAGTAGTCAGCAGAGGACCAAAAATGTCCAGAAAGAATAAAAACTTGTTAGCACAGTTCAGAAGCAAGGACACCCTGACTCACAACATGTGAATCAGGTCTTAATGGCAGGCATAGCCCCATGGAGAGATGCTTTACTCCTACTCATCGAATAAATTTTTTTTGTCATAACCTGGTTTCTGATGTCAATTTACCTTGAGGGAGAGAATGAACAGGTTTGCTTCAAGTTGTATTTTTCACTGTAAATTAGTAAATTGGAACTCTGATTTTGCACAAGTGTCTGATGAGTTTGGTTAGTGTGAGTCAATATTTCTGTATGAAACCAAGTTACCAGACTTTCAAAGCTGAAAACCAGATCATATACTAGGGTAGAAATACCAACAAAATTGTGTCCTGCCCAAGAGGTCAGTTGGTCCTCTAGCAGTGAGGCATTCAGTGAGGAAAACACTTACAAATATAGTGGAAATAACTCAAATAGTTTCTAAATAAAATATTTTCTTATATAAACTAAGAAAAAGGAAGCTTTAAAATGTACCAAAACCTTTTCATTTTTGCAGGGTTTTTTTCATATTTACAAATAGTAGCTTATAAAATGTTGTAATGATGCAATAAGACGAGAGTCAATGCTCTCTGAGGGCAGGACCCCCATCCCATCCAGCCCTAGTCGCCATCTCTCATGATAAGTCCTTTACCAAAAGACAGACTAGCCACACCATCTGCTGCCTCCAGGGAGATAAGTTGCACATTTAAAAGTATGGCAATATTCCACTATAGCATAATGAAGAAAATGAAAAACATATTAGCAAACTGAATACTTTGGGGGAAATTTCATTTTCAAATTGTGTGCTGTTTTGCTTTTAAAGACGTAAAATTATTAAATAAAATGTGAGAGGAAGCAAATATTCTTCCTTGTAGCAAAATTATGACTGCTTTTACTTTGTGAAAAATAACATTATTTCCAACAAATGCATTAAAATCATACATATAATTCACATTCTTGGAGTTATGATGAACAAGCATCTATCTCTGACATGCACGTACTTTTGTTAAAATCAAATGTCAGTCCTAAAATCCCCATTAGATTATTTGCTAAATGAGAAAAATAAGCAATTAATTAGGAAAGAATTCCACTTAGTTTCTTCTTCAGAAACTCCCTGGGGTCTTACAGATTTAGTTTGAGGCTACCTCAGACCAGCTAGTTCAGAGCAACACACATGAACACGCAGACTAGGAAGCATCACTACCTCTCCTGGGCATTCCCACCACTGTCAGGTAACTCTTACGGTTCAGAGAGAAGGTGAAGCACTGAAGAACAGACTGTGCCGCTCCAGAACAAGCTGCAACTACACTGAGAGATTAAGAGCAAGACAAATCAGGTGTACCTCTCCTAATTGACCAAGGCCGGTATTAAAACTAAGGGCTTTACTGGTGGCGCAGTGGTTAAGAATCCACCTGCCAATGCAGGGGACACAGGTTCGAGCCCTGGTCCGGGAAGATCCCACATGCAGAGGAGCAACTAAGCCCATGTGCCATAACTACTGAGCCCACGAGCCACAACTCCTGAAGCCTGGGCGCCTAGAGCCCATGCTCTGCAACAAGAGAAGCCACCGCAAGGAGAAGCCCGCGCACCACAACGAAGAGTAGCCCCCACTCACCGCAACTAGAGAAAGCCCGCACACAGCAACAAAGACCCAATGCAGCCAAAAATAAATAAATAAAATAAAAAACAAGAAAACCCCAAAACTAGCACATCTTATCTGAAGAACCATCAGTCACCCACCAAGAGTGCCCTCACGAAGCCAAGGCTTATCCAAACCGTATAAATGTAAGGCAAATAGAATTTTAGTGACACACTACAAGGCCATTTGATCTACGAATTACACTGGCCCAGCAATTTCTTACGCATTCCTGAAAACCTTCAGGGTCAGATGAGGCCAAGGATTCAAAAGAAAGAATCTGTAACTCCTTCAATATTCCCCAGTTATGGGCCAAAGTAGTACAGGTGCCCCCTTTCTCTCCCACCAGCCCTCACTCAATTCAGCATCTGACTGTGTCCTAAGCATCCTAACATTCATTCACTGTGCCTATATGTTGCAAATAGAACTGATTTAAAAGTGAAAAATGCAGTGAAGAGACCTTTACCCTAGCCAAAATAACCTGGATGACCACTGCTCACCTTGGCTCCCTGGCTGACTCACCTTCAACCATCAATACGCAGCTCAAGTATCACCACATCCCAGGTGGATTTCCTGACTGCTTCCGCATTCACTGGCGTGAGCTCTCCCTCCCCTGTGATCTTCCAGTGCTCTTGCATGAACCTCTATTGTATCTATAACCACTGATTTTTTAGTCTGTCTCCTCTACTAGATTCTGAGTTCCTTGACAGCAGGGGCTGTGTCTGGCTCATTTCTTTATCTGCTGTACCTAGTGAATGTTTGATGGATGGATGAATGAACAAACAGTCACAGATCCATCTATTTACTCAAAGTCTTGCTGGACTGAATAATGAAATAGAAGTATTCTTATAATCAACACAGTGTTTTTTGTGGGTTACATAATACTTTACTTTCATCTGCTAACAAATGTATTCTCTGTATAATAAAATAATAAGAGTCTGAATTGCCGTTTACACAAAGTTATCTATTTCCAGGGAGTCCTAACTCTCTTAAGTCCTTTAGGGGTCTGACTTGCTGAAATGGACAAGTGGATGTTCATCACTGGTTCAGGCTGAGCCAGATGAACAACTATGGAAAAGACATAATCCTGATGAAAAGAACCTTCTGGGCAAGTGAGACAGGCAAACAACAAAACTTTAATCAGCTTACTGACTTCTTTCCAAATCTGGTCAGCCCAGACCAATTCCATTTACCCTAGGACTCTACTAATAGATTTTAATTCATTAACCTAGAATTGTCAATTATTTGACAATAAGAGATTCACTAGCTTCCAGGTCAGTTGTTAAATCCCACATCTCTCTGTGGCTTTAGAAAACTTTCATTTTACGGAAAACTAGAATATTTTATTTTTACGAGGGAAAACTCGGAGGCATTTGGTGTCTAACAGAATACAAATGATAGGAGATGGAAATTTTGCAAAGTAATTGAAGGTTTCTAGGCTGAGGCCAGAAAAACGTTAGTGCTATGAATAGAAATCACCCAACTCTAAAGAGGCATTTTTTAATGAAGATAATTATGATGTTAGGACTACTTTATGAGATGAGAGTTACTACATTAAAATATCATTACAGTGAAAAATCCAAGTGTGTATGTGATCTGGAATCTTATTGAACAATTAGAACTGGAGCTCCAGATGACTCAGTGGCATAGATTTAGAGGTTCATATTGGTGGACCTAATCCATTCTGATGACATGCGTTATTTAGCTAACATAGCATTAAAATAAATAAAATTTGGATGTTTTTATCTAGGTATGCACTCACCTCCCTGTACTGTATTATACCTCGCCTTTACATTTTTGTATTATTTGCCCAGCCCCTGAATGCATTTGATCTCGATAGCTGGGATAATCCCTTAAAGCCATAGAAATGAATGAGTTAGCTGAGAAAGAGAGGTGGGAAGGATATAGAGAGTTGGTGAATGAGACAACGGACTAAGGCTAAGAAGCCTCTAGTAGTATCTGAGGAAAGAATAAATCAGAATGTCTGTCTACAGGAATTCAAGAAAGGGATATAGATGTAACTGGGGATGGGGGCCAAGAGAATAATCAGAAATAGGACAAAAAATCTTTGAATCTGAAGGAAATCACAACATCGAAGGGGCCTACTCAGTGCAACGAGAAACCAAAGACTCACACATTGACATAATCTCATTTCAGAATGACCAGGGGCAGTTGATGGGAGGAGTTACTTAAAACAAACAAAAAAGGCACCATCCAGGGATATGATAAGGAGAAGAACCGTCTGCCATCAGATTTCTCATAGGCAACATAAAATACAGGAAGATGTAGTTTCTTTATAAAGTCAAACATAAATGTACCATACAACCCAGCATTCCCACTCCTAGGTATTGTCCAAGTGAAATAAAAACCTATATTCATGCAAAACCTGTACACAAATGGTTATAGAGGCTTTATTCACAATCACCAAATACTGGAAATGACCCAAAGGTTCTTTAACAGGTAAGTGGATCAACAGACAGTGGTACCTTCACACAATGGACTGCTGTTCTAGAAGAAGAACAAGCAAGTGGAAGAATCTCAAACGCATGATGCCAAGTAAAAGAAGCCGGATTGAAAAGGTGACATACTATATAATTCTCTTGCAATGACACTCTTGAAAGAAAAAATCTTGAAAGAGAACAGATCAGTGGTTAGCAGGGATTGGGATGGGGGAAGAATTGACTACAAACGGTCAGCACAAGGGAATTTTTTGAGAAATGGAATTCTCTGTATTTTGATTGTGTTGATTGTTAAACAACTTTATGCATTTGTCACAACTCAACTATCTAGCAAGAAGAGTGAATTTTACTTTATACAAAATTTTTAAAATAAAAATTCAAACTGATTTTAAAATACAGGTTATATTATATCACATAAAGGTGAGCAATAGAAGAACTAAAATGAAAATTCAATTAGCAGAGCTTGAAGGGAAGAGGAGGAGGTAGTGTGAGTTAAATCTTTTTTTTGCAAGGTGCCCGTAAATACTAATTTTAAGCTGATAGATTAAAAAAAATAGTGGTGTAGCTTATCCCTTAGATTTATCAACCAAAAGAAATAAAACCAGAAATGGTTCAAATGGCTGCAAGTGCAGTGGAACTTGTGTGATTGAGGAGCTGGGGAGGGGAACTTTTATATTTCATGTCTTACGTTCCTGTACCTTTTGAAATCATATACGTGTATGTATTGCTTATAGTTTATTACAAAATAAATTTCAAACTTATATTAACACAAATATTGTGGATGCAAAATATCTTGATTTAAATTTGTTTTCACCAGATCTCATATTATGGAAAAAAAATCAAATTTAGAGCTACACCTCCAAGGTACTTAAAGGTGAAAGTTTCATTTACAGTAGTATAAAAAAGCACTATTGGTATCCTAACTAATGTCATATATAACACATTACAAATGTACTGTAATAAATACTGTTATAAATGTTAATATATAAAATATTATATAAAGTGAACAATTTTATTAGTTGTTCATACTTATTATAATATTTAATTATATCAATACCTAATAGATATTTAAATTTCTCTAATTATGTCATAATAAAAATACCTTCAAAGAGATAATTTCCTCTCTTTATGTTGATATAGCAACAAAAGTAAACTGAGATATTCAGTGATGACCAATAATCCTGAAAGCAGTCAAGGTTCTTTTCATCTACAGCCAAACTGAATCAATGGGCCTATGACAGCTACTCCTGGTGGAAACTATGCTAAAACTTCTTGTAGAAAAACATCATAGAGGCTTTGGGGTCTGAACAGAATTTGACAGGGGAGAGACTTAAAGAATAGTTATTGAAAAAATAATTTACTCCATTCAAGCAAGTTTTTAATAGCTTTTGATCTGTTGCAAGAACCCCAAAGTGCCAGTATGTGAATGCATAATTGGGTAGGAGAAAATTCATTACAAAGTGAATTTTGGTTCAACTTGACAAGTAAAAAATTTTCCCATGGCTGCTTTTGAGAAAATTATTATACCTTCCTTTCATCAAAATGTTGCTAATTCTGCATTTCTGTCAATAGCATTTAATATATTTATTTAGGTTGTCTGTTTTCTACCTCACTAAAGTAACAGAGACCTTTATTTAAATCCCATCCTTGTTAAGTTACATAATACAGACACATACAATCTCTCCATATGTAAGAGAATCACTCTTGGCATCCCCACCGTGGGAGCCACGGAAATGCACCGCTCACATCTCCTGCTGCAGTTAGCGTGGGGAGTGAGGGCCCTAGCTGTCATTCCTCTGCATCTACCATTGCATTTGTGCTTTGGCCATGCTTCTCCCAAGCACATCTCAGTCAGTGTCTGAGCACAGTGGAGGTAGAGTACCAGCCCATTCCTGCAGGACATGAGACTCTTCCAGTGTGGGACTTTAGCTCAAGGAGTCCCCATTGGCTTTGCCAACACTTTCTTAGAACTACTCTGTTATCTGAGCCTCTTCCAACCCAATCCTCTGCCCCACCTCCTTTCACAGGTATCAGATCAGCAACTGGGTCTGAAGGTTTGCCTGCCTATTCCTGCTTCCTCCTCTTTACCCTCCATGTGCATTTCTCCTGCCAAATCTCATGTACTTCTAATCCCATTTTGGCACCTGCTTGGAGGATGTGAACTGACACACTCAATCTGAAGAAATGATAAGCATGGCACCTTTCTATAAACACCTAGGCCACACTGGCTTCAAAGAGAAAGTATCAGAGCTAACTTTTACGCAAATGAGGAATAGATTTAGCTGAGCCCCCAAGCTTCCTTGGGAATATCTTTTATATCTGTGATATATAATCTCCTCCTCAGTCTCTAGCCATAGTCTCTAATCTGGTCTTCCCTCCTTTTAATTAACCTGTCCCTCCACCCCAGCTATTATTAATGTCCTAAAGTAGCCTTCTGTTCCTATCACTCCTTTGCTTAAAGGCTTTGATGATTCCCTCAAGTTCAACAGTTAAAGTCCAAATTTCTCAGCCCTCAGACCCTCTACAACCTAAATACAGTCAACTTACTTCTCAAGTTTTAACTAGAAGAGGGCTCTCTTCCTCCAAGGCTAGAGACAAGAAGCAAAGGACTGGAGATGACATAAACAAAACTGAAGTTTAGGAAGAAAAGCTGGGAGATTCATGTTAGACGGCCTAAATTTTCCTGGTAAATAGGTGATGGCGAGCCAGTTGCTGAGAGGGATATAAAGAGTGGAAGAAGGGGGATAAGTATTGTGATAACCAAAGTGGAAATTCACAATGAATTAAAAATTTTGTGGAACAGCTCTCAAGGACCCTTTGACATATATTAACATTCTCTAGTAAACTGTTACTTTATTACAAATAAATGTATTTCACAAAGCAGATGCTCGAAAATATTTTTTGAATGAGTAAAGTAAGCACAACTCTAGAGAATTAACAGAAGTGGTTAAGAATATGGACATGAGCTAGAATCTGAGAGCTCTGTGTCTTGGTGCCTTAGATTCCTTATCAGGAAAATAATGGTAACATAGTACCTACTTCATAAGGTTATCATAAGGATTTATAATTAAATATGTATGTAATTTACTTAAATTACACCAGCCACTTGGCAAGTGCTTCCTGTTTTCTGTCTTCATTATCACCAGTACTTGTACAGTGAACACTGAGGTAATAAAAAACAAATTTTGACCTAAGGGTACAAACCCGAAGTTATTAAACACCTATTTTAATCGATTCAGAATTAAACCAAAGCAAAATGTAATGGCAACAGTCAAATGTGAATCATACACATGCACATACTGTTTTTCTCTCACGCTAACTGCTCTCTCTTCAATTTCCAAGAAGAAGACTAATTTTTCATTGAACATACATATATACAACAGCTATTCCCATTCACTGGAAAAAGTGATCAGCTTTTCCTTTGTACTGTTTCTACCACATAATCAGTCCCTATGAACCAGTCCCTATGAATTTATTAAGACTAATAAATTCTGGGGACCTAGTGTACATCATGGTGATTATAGTTAACAATACTCTATTATATACTTGAAAGTTGCTGAGTAGATCTTACATGTTCTCGCCACAAAAAAGAAATGGTAATTATGTGAGGTGATAGAGGTGTTACTTAGCACTGTGATGGTAATCATTCTGCAATATATGTGTACCAAATCAATACGCTGTACACCTTAAACTTACACACTGCTATATGTCAATTATATCTCAATAAAGCTGGAAAAATCTGACCAGGAATACGGTGTAGTAGATAAAGCACCAGATACAGAATCAGAAGCCTTCATTTTGCCTTCCAGACACTACTTAATATCTGTGACCTTGGGTATGTCATTTTGCAACCTCACAAGTACCTGTGTCTTATTACATAGTCGTAGTGAGTGTCAAAGGGGAAGATTTGTGTGAAAGTACTTTATACACCGTAAAAGACGACATATACAAGTTACCACTCAGAAAACAATATACATTTATGGATTTGTTTGGTTCATGTACCAAAGCCCTAACCCCTGAAAATCCTGAGGATCAGAAGTTAAATTTATACCTCCTAGATACACTGTAGACAATCTCTGTCCAAAAAACATGCTGCTTTAGGAGTTAAAAATGGAAGGGAAGCCTTCTGCTATTAGAGAAGATGGTGATGGTGGGTAGAATCACTCAGTCTGAGGTCTTTTGGTGGAGGTGGGAAGAAAAGGGTTTTCCAGGGAGCTAGAGCATGAAAAAAAACTACATTTGAATGCCATGGCGTATGCGATGTATGTAATGGCTCAATGTATTCATAAAATCAGCTTCCCCTTTTTCTTAAACCCATCTCTCCATAACCAGGCAGCCTGCTGCTACATCAGGAATTTACTGCTGTGAGCAACTATAAACATTGTGCTAATGGCGGCACTGCCTGAGAACGATCATTGGAGAGTGTCGTGTGTGCAGTTCAAGGCCAGAGACAATATTTCCTACTCTCTACACACCACAGGGCACACACAGGATACAGCTTAAAGGCACTTTAATAATTATTATTATTAAAAGCAAACAATCAACTCCACAGATCAACGGCTCTTTTAACACATGTTTTCTAAACTCCCGTTTCCTCTCAGATGTATGGTTATCGTCCACTGGGAAAGGCCCCAAAATGATAGCCAGAAATCTGCCACCACCACCCCTTCTGCTGTTCCTGCCATCATATTTAATTGTGCTTGCTCAATGCAAAGCCAAACTCATATGCAGTATATTTAGATGGTTAAAATAGTATAGCATTCCACTGTATTCACAGATTATTTTCAATGCCACCATTCTTGGGAATTAGTCTGGAATAAATAAGGTAAAGAGAAAAGAAGCAACATAAATTTGTTCCAGTGACAAAGAAAACAATACCAAAATGGCAGTCTGGAGATTCGCCGTGAATGAAGGAATACAGAGTGTTCCTTTTGGTGAGCTTTCCTGCAAATGCAATCACCATCTCATTTGATAGTCTGGATTTATTTTAAAGTGGGTGAGAAAGAAAGCAGGAAAGTAATTGTAAGAAACTGTGAAAAGTACCTTTATTATTTCAAAAGATCAATGTATAATCACTGTACTTACTCTTATATGGCATTAAAGGTAAAGGTGTAGAACTGATATATATGTTGATTTTCTAAACCTCTAAGGAGTCTTTATTTTCCACAATGGCAAACTTTCTAAGTTGAAAAACATATACCATTAATATATATTCAGGATCTCTTTTCTGAGGTCTCAGCTACTATCTATTTCTTCAAATGCCTTGAAAATCACAAATTTATAAAGGCTTGGTTGGATGTTTTTGTCGTCTAACTCCATCTTAAATTTTTCAACGATAGTATCATTTAACAAATACAAACCCTACCACCCCAAAAGTCAAAAGACTTCTGAATCGTGGAGTAGAGAACAGACTTTGTTGCTGGAGAGGTTATGGCTTGAACTGGATCAATTAATTAAAAATAAAGACCCGTGTTCTGTGCTTTTAATCTGAGCTGAACTTCACATAATAACAAAAACAGGCACTTTAAACATACAAAGCTTAATTAACCCGATTTTCATCCAAATGAATGAATATGCACATAGATAAATTTTTACTTGAGATTTTCCAGGATACACTTCTTATTCCAACATGACTATTGATCAAACACCACCTTTAGAGAACACCTACTCTGTGTTCATCTGTCAAAGGCTGACTTTTTCTCTGCATTCTTATTCCTCATTTGTTTGTTAACTAATCCAACAAATATTACTCAGAGCCAGCTATGTGCCCAAGGGCTAGTCTAGGTACTGAAGACACGGTTGGAATAAGACAGCCAAGGCACTCTTCTCATGGATTGTACTTTCCACCCTGGAGGTGGGGGGGCGGGGGGAAGCAGGGTTGAGCGACAATAAACAGAAACTATGATTTCAGGTAGTGATAGCTCAATTGAGAGAGCACAGTGAAATAGACTTGGAGGATCACTTTAGATGGGTGATAAGGAAAGACCTCTCTGAGCAGGTAACTTATGCCCCAGATAGACAAGATGGCACCAGCCATGGAAAGAGCTGAGGGAACTACAAGTACCAAGACCCTAAAATGGGGAAGAGTTTGGAGAATCCAAAGAACAGGAAAGGCAATGAACTTAGAACATCATGTGAATTGGAGGGACGTGTTTTGAGATGAGGCCTGATAGTAGGCAGAGGGCCCATCCTGGCCAAGGACTCAGGCTGCCACTTCAAGATTCGTTCTGACTTTGCAGTCAGCACAGAATCAGCTTGTGGAACAAAGGTTAGTGTTGTCTCAGATACACATATTATTGGCACCACCATATCTCCTCTTTCATGTACCTGAACCGTCCCTCAAGTGCTCATCCCTTGAGTCTTTACCTCCTACGTGGCTCACCTGGTCTTTAGACCCTCTTCCTTGCTCATTTTTTCACTGCTTGTCTTACAGACTCATGGGCCTGCTGCCTGGTCTCTGACCTGACACTTGTTCTGACCCTCATGATTGGTTTAGGCCTGGAGTGTACATAACCTCCATATACTTGACCTCAGGTATAACCTCACTGCTCCACCTCCCACCTCCAACTCCCTACTAATCCCAAACGACTTTTACTGTTTCCTTACTTGGCCAGACACTAACACTGCTTTCTGCTAGTGCTACTACTTTTCTAAGTATGTACAGTATTTTAAACTTTCAAAACCACTTCATATCCTTTAACACTCTCTTGATTGTGTCAACAATCTCTATGAAGTAGATATATAATTATCATCACTTAATTTTAAAGATGAGAAACTCCAAAGTTGAATAGTTTAGGTAACTTTCCTAAGGTAAGCTCACAACAGGACTGACCTGAGAACCCAGGAATCCTGTTTTCCCATTTCCATCCTGTTCCGGAGGTGAGGGAAATCTTGTCCACTCAGGGTATTAGAGTCTTGAGAGAGTAAGTCCACAGATGGTCTGCTTATGATATTGGATTTAAAGGCCAGGCACAAAGGAATTTAGGAGGTGAATAGAAAGGATTCCCTTCTCCTCAACTTTTTTCATATTTGTGTAGTTGAGTTCACTTTTGTTGTGACAGTTGTTTGTGACAAATGTTTGTCCCCAGACAACATTTGCACTGCTATATATGAACTCAACCATAGTGTAGAGATAGATTAGTATAACTTTATTACCAATTAAAGAGAGAAAAAAAATGGAATAAGTAACTTGTTTAATTGGTGACTTTGGGAAAAAAGAACTGAGCATATTCAGCTGAGCTGCTCTAGGTTTTCATCTTTGGCTCTGCCTACCCCCAAAGATCATGGTTGTACATAAGAAGTATCACTTTTTGGATGTAGGATAGCATATATAACTCTCATTTTAAAAGCTCAATGTTCTGTGGTCTCATTTTCAAATATGTAATTTCAAATAACCATGTTGTCAAAAATTCAGTGCTGCGCTCTAGAACCCGCTCACCACAACTAATGAGCCCGCACGTGTAGAGCACGTGCTCCGCAACAAGAGAAGCCACTGCAATGAGAAAGCTGAGCACCGCAATGAAGAGTAGCCCCCGCTCACCACAACTAGAGAAAGCCCGGAAAAAAGCAAATTAAAAAAAAAAAAAAATTCAATGCACTATTTTTTTTAAAATCAGCATTTCAGATAAACCTAAACAAGAGAGTCTCTCAGAGAAAATAACAGAAAAAATTTTCCTTACCAGTTCAATATTAATCAAGTCTCATAAATAACACTCTTAAAATAAATGGGAAGGTGCTAAAAGAGATGAAAAACTCTCAGGGGTCTTTCATCCTTCTAAGGCAGCTCAATTATATTCATTGTAGCTGTGGTGTGTGGTAGTTTAGAATAGAATGTTTTTCATACTATTCCTTAAGAATTTAAGAGATTCTAGCTGTTTCTGTTAAAAATTCATGACCCTGGGATTTCCCTGGCGGCGCAGTGGTTAAGAATCCGCCTGCCAATGCAGGGGACATGGGTTTGAGCCCTTGTCCAGGAAGATCCCACATGCCGCGGAGCAACTAAGCCCGCGCCCACAACTACTGAGCCTGCGCTCTAGGACCTGCAAGCCACAGCCTCTGAGCCTGGGCGCCACAACTGCTGAAGCCCACGTGCCTAGAGCCTGTGCTCAGCAACAAGAGAATCCACCACAACGAGAAGCCGGCGCACTGCAACGAGGAGTGGCCCCCGCTCATCGCAACTAGAGAAAGCCCGCACACAGCAACGAAGACCCAACGCGGCCAAAATATAAATTAATTAAAAAAAAAAATTCATGACCCTTTTCCAAGAGAACTGTTTTGACCTGTTACTTCTGGTTAAATTTGTAGGAGTTCTTTTTCCCCACTCATTCCTGCACATAATATGTCAGGGAAATAGACTTTAATAGCTATCAACCTAATTGAGGTATAACTAAAGTTGTTGAACAAAAACAACAATATGCGATTTGGGGTAAAACACAAATTCACTCGAAAGTGAATATCATACAGAGCAAATGCAGTAAGTTTTGAAGGACGTGTTGCCCCTAGATTACCATTTAGTGGACTGGCAGCAGCAATTCACAGCTGAAAGAACTCAGTAAATGATACTACAGCTAATCGACATAAATTCAAACTTTCCAAATAGCAGGGAAAAAACGACTTATCTTCCTTAGTTCGTTTCCAGACAGACATTTAATACTGGGCAAACATTATGTAGCCATAGATTCAACAGAAGACCTGGCCTTTCCTCCAGCACCGCTACCTCTCATCTCTCCAGGCAACTTTGGGACAGGTTAGGAACACCTGTGGGGGACTTGTGCCTTAATAGGGTGCACTCTGAACTACTACCTGCCACATGGTAAGCTTGCTGAGAGAAGGCTCTGTCCTCGATGGGGAAGTTTCTGGATTGTTCAACTTTGTCCATGATGGGTGGGTGAGCTTCATTCAGGGGTGAAATATTAGGAATACCACTATGATGACACATCTAAGCTACCGCTTTTCTTGGCAACAAAGCTGCCTTTTTTTTTAAAACCTCCACCTGGGAAATACTGAAATCTCTCTCTCAAAATATTTTCTTATATGCACCCAGATATCTCAAGGATGATTCGACAATTCTACTATGTCACTATCCTTATCGTCTTTTATGAAAAGTGATACTTCATATTTTTTTCAGAAAGATAAGAAAACATACAAAGATCATAAAGAAGATAAGTGAGTATAAACAAACAGATAATACCTGAAGAATAAAAGCAACTGCACATATATATTTTATGTAAAAATGTGACACTTGATAGAGAAATACAAATTTAAAATTTACACCTTACTGTTTTCACTGAAAACTTTAAAGGTATGGGAAAAAAACATATTCATTGATCCAAAATATAAAGAAAACATTTATGCTTTTGTGCAAAATAAATTACATGCATAGACTCCTAGACTGAAATCACATAATCATTTTATTGGGTTGTCCTGGGGTGTAAGTGTACGCGTGTGTGCGTATGTGTGTAAAGTAGTATGCAACTGAGATTACAGCAAGACGGTGCCAAAATAACTGGCTGAAAAGCAAAAAAATTCAATCATGACAGTTTTACTTACATGTTTCCCCTGATTAGTTGATTTGGCTTGGCATTTTGTATGCATTCATTAAATTGTTGTAAACAAAGGCATAGTATTATAATGACATTCAAATCAATAACTTTTGGTGTTTACAGCACAAAATCAAAAATATTTAAAATTTAGGCTAAAATCAACCAATTTCATCTCAGAAAAAGTTTTCCTGCCTTCTGCAAATGCTTACTATAGAAAAACAGCATTCACAAACTATACTTCATATAATTTCAAATATATATATATACATATATATATACACACACACACTCACATACAACCTATATATAAAAGATATATATCCTCTTCCCCCCGCCACATCCCCCAAATCCCCAATCTTATTACCTGTTTTTGAGCAGTACACTGAAGGTCGTCTTATCCAGTCCCAGATAATTTGGCAGCAAGTTTGACCAATTCCAGTTCCATTTTGTGATAGCTGACTGTTGATAAATGAGAAGACGCTATTGTTAGTTATTAATCAGAGTTAATATGATCAGTAAATTAAAGCTCCAGCTGTGATAGACTAACTAAGAAGGAGGGGGGTCCAGAACAAGGACTTAGACAGATAACATCAATCATGTCCACAGAATAAGGTTTTTATTCCAATAAGACAGCAATTAATTTATAAATCCATTTGGGGATGTAGTCATTATTTATAAAAATATAAATCAATTTCTTGAGTCGTTATTCTTCCAAGAGCTAATGAAATTTGCCCAACAAGTTACTCTGAAAGGGTGACTCTTTGTAGAGCAAAGCAAAATAATTGGCAACTTTTTCATGTATCAATTTATAGTTTCTTGGGGTTTTTTTTTAGCACCCAGAAGTTTGATTAAAAAAACAAAGATGGAAGTACTATGGCTCGAAATTACAAGACACAGCTTAATTAGAGTATGATATTAATGTTTTTGGTTAAGAATCTGCTTTAAAGGGGAAATTATAAGGACCTGTAAATGTAAATAACATAAGTAATTCTTTTTTTCTCATTTAATAGATAATTTCACAACAGAGTAAGGAGAAAAATTACTGTGAAAGATAATCTCATAATTCAGAACTGAATACAACATACCATTTATTTAAATGAAGTGAGGATAATTTAACAGCTATAATGATTATTTATGGTTGGAGGAATCGAATGTACAACACAGGAAGGCAGCCAATAAACTCAAACTTATACAATATATTTGGTTTTAAAGGATTATAGATGCTTATACTCCTTAACACTAAATAGTTTTGATAATAAGCATCCAGGCCAGTGTTTAAAATCCAACCAGAACTATGCCCTGTCACCTGCTGATTAATGGAACACTACAATCCTGTCATAGAGCAGGAGAATTCTGCCCCAGGTTGTCAGCATTTGAAGGTCTTATTCTACTACAGTATTGATGAATGTAGACTAGGGTTGTAACAGGCAAGGTAAAAATATTATCTGCATCCCGAATTAGGCCATTGTTTTAATTCTTATTTTCGTCAGAGCTCTAGGTCAAGCAATCCTTCTCTTCTGCCTTGTTGGTTCAAATAGTCTGTCAGGAGGCTACTGGGAAAAGGCACCAAAAAAAAGAACAAAGCAAAAGCAACTTTAGGTTTCAAGTCCTTTGGCATAAAGATGATCTTTTTAATGTGACTATGAAACATGCAGCTGAAACAATGGCATTATCTGACATTAAAAAATGAGCGGTGTTTATCACATTGACTTTATTCCAAACATCCTGACTTTAAGATTGTTAACAAATTCATTTTAAATTCAGGAATGTGTTTAGGGTTACAAGACAGCAAATTTACCTCATGCCACTTAAAATAGGAGCTCAAAGCTCTATTTACAACCAATTTTAAACTATTTTTTAGTTTACCTGATAAATTAGATAAATCCATAAAGATTGCAAGGTGTTTTGCGAGTGTGGGGGATGGGGGAAGCCAGGGAGGGGAAGATTGTAAGAAACACGGGTTTCTCGAGGCTGCCGGAGACACAGCCGAACAGATGCTCTCTCTGCCCACAGTGAACTGACCGGGGCAAAAGTCAAAGTTTACAGACCAAACATATGAATCCGTTTGACAAATAGAAAGAAGGTAAAATAACTTTTCCCAAGTCAATTTGCGCAAACAAGAGCAAGGCCTTTTGCTTCCTAGCCAAAAAAGTTTATGAGTAAATATTCAAACATAAAGCACTTTTTTTCTAACTTGTGTAAAAAAAAAACCCACAAATTTTAATTAAATTTACTATTTAATTTCCACATACCTGATCAAGCATGTTTTCGCTAAACACCTTGTACACATGGAAAGGGTTAAAGGCAGAGGGCTGATCTTCCACACTCCTCAAGGTCATCTTTAAAGGTCGGATGCATAATGGCTTTTCCTCTGAACCATTCATAGAAAACAGCTGTTCTTTTAAATACTCCTTCAAGGGAAAAAAATTACAAGTCGTGATGGTAGGAAGCATGTATTCTCTTTAAGAATGAACTGGTCAATATCCAAACCTACCCTTTCAGCACATTTGCTAGATTACACAGTATTATTTGCCTCAGGACAGAATACATTTTCAGAAGAAACATAGCAAGTACATGCCAATCAGGATTACAATAAACCCATCAAAAACAGGTTCACTTAATATATAGGATAGATTAGAAAACCATTTAACAAATTCTCACATAATGAATGTATGCTTGATATATCAGAATCTTTTTAATAGGCATTGTCTTGTCATTGCTTCACATGTTAACATGTCTGGTTACCAAAACTTAACTCGGGTGCATGACTATTCACAGTACAAGACTGTTCATCCATTCATTAAGTGTAGTTGCTACCTACTCCATGCTCAGCAGAGTACTAAGTACTCTGATAGTTCCCTGCAAGCAGTCTCCCTCTATGTAGAATTAATTATAATGCAAGCTCCTAAACTCTAGTTTCACACTGTGGACTGAAAAATATCAAGGTTCAATAGAAGCTCAAAGTATGTAATTTTAATTTTACCCCCAAATGCCAGTGACAACCTGGGGAGGAAAAAAAAAAAAAAGTCCATCTACTGCATTATACCTCATTTTCCATCCACAAATAAAAAGGTGAATAACCATAATCTACTTCATAAGACTCCTTCTGGAAAATGATAAATTTAAATGACTAAAAGTTTCCCACAAACTATCAAATACTTAATAAGTCATTTAATAAATAATATAACAGAAATGTCCTCCTGATTTTTAGTGTGTCACAATATAATGTTTTCTTCAAGGTTAGGGTTAGGACTTAGGTTCAGAAAGTTAGAGCTGAAAATGACTTCAGAGGTCATCTTGAAAACCCTTACTGCTCAAAGTCCGGTGTGTGGATTAGCCAAATGAGCCTCACCTAGGAGCGTGTTAGAAAAGCAGAATCTCAGGCCCAACCGAATGAGAATCTGCCTGTTCACAAGCTTTCCCAGGAGGTGAGTGGGCACATGAAAGTTTGGGAAACTAGCCCACACTACATTCAGTGGTTGGCTCTGAAAGGTCAGAAGACACACTTGAGGTCACACACGGGAGCTTGGTAGCGTCAGTAAGAAGCCAGACCTCCGGTCTCAGGTCACTGTGTTTTCCCTGTGCCTCTGTAACTTCATGGAGAGAGAACGCCTGCTGTATTCACTGTAGAAGGCAAATTTCAGATCCTAAAACCCTCCATCTCGCAATAAAAAACACTGCTTGACATTTCTTAAACCTGCTCATTGTGGACCATATCTTTTTTAGAATGATTAATTCTGTAGCATCTGACAGACACACAGACACACACGGACTCTTATTAAATATTATTAGATAACAAGCCATCAGAAAAGAATTAGATTTAGATTTTTGAACAGAAACAATTTTTCTCCATCAAGATTTCTGAAAGTAAAATTTTAAAAAGGAATAAATTATTCCCCTTTCTTTGAAAAACTGCTTTGTTTTGGCTAATAACAATCGTTCTCACTGTTTCCCCTTACGTGGCTATGTTTTGGCTTTTTTTGTTTCCACAATTCAGAAAAGAGAAAGTGCTCTGTTCTGTTGTAAGCTGTGAACACAATGGTGTTTTCTCCCTTGTGGATTTCTCTGACCTCTGTGCTATATTGACACTTGTCACTGCCCCTTCTCGAAAGCCTCAGATTTTCTGTGGCATCACTTTAACCAGAAGTACTGCTAATGTGGTCTCTTTCTTTAGAAGAAATACATTTTTCTTTGAACATCCTTTCTTGAACATATTCCCTGTGCAGTTACATCAGAGCTTATTCCTCTACCCATTGCTTCTCTGTTGCTCTCCACTGAAGAGATCCACTGGCCTCATGAGCTCAACTACCGTCCTAGTTGAAAGCCACCAAATCTACAGTCACAGCCTCTTGTATCTGTGCTTCTGGACAGCATCTTCAACCACCATTTGGACTTTTATGCTCGGACACCTTACCTTTATTTCAAACATTTAAAAACTCATCTTCTCTCAAAACTTCCCTGTCTCTCAATAGCACACCAATGCTTCCACTCACCCAGGCCTGTACGTGTAAATGCTCTGTACTTACGTTTTCGAACACTATTTAGCAGCACACCTGAAAGTGCTAAAGACATGACGCCACTCATTAAATGAACAAACGTCACGGTGCAATTTACCTACAGCATAACGATGCCTCACAGTATAAAAGCAGCCATAAGTATTATTCTAGTCACTCAGTCACCCTTGTGTTGTTTGTGTTTACTGCCTGCTTTGTCTGAGAAGTCAAGGCAGAGGCCTCGCTACTTTCGTTGATTCTATCCTCACCTTACATTATGCCTCTAACCTTGCAGCCCTGCATTTCACGCAGCACAATAAACCACCAAGTACTTAGCTTGCTTTCCCATCTGATAGATGTTGCCACAACAGTAAGTATATTCAGTTGCAGAGAAAGAAAAATCGTAACTTTGAATCAGAATGTGGTGATACTCCCGCAAAGAGTCTTATGTACATCAGCTCTCATAGCACACCTGTTCAGAAGCGCTTCCTCAGAGTTCCACGAGTTCTACGAGAAAACAGCCTTTGGATTTCCTGAATACAACAGGTGGCCGATGGCCAGTAAATAGCCAACTTAATTTTTGTTGATTTTGCTTACTGGTGATTTACTGATCTTTCTCATGTTATGGAACTTTGAAAGAAAGGACTCCTCTATCAGTTGGGCAATCTATACCAGCCATTGTTGTGCTCAGGATTATTGTAACTCAACTTTACTAAGGCTCTGAGGGTACTCTGACTACAACATCTGTTCCTCTGTAACCACCACAGTTACTTTGGCCAATCTGGGTGGCCAGGGTGACATGCCCATGAAGACCCTGACTCTGTAATGGAGGTCTTTCAGTTTGCCAAGGCCACGACTTCCTGCTTGCCAGAGATGGAAACCTCAGACAAGCTGTGAGAGATCATTAGCAAGCATGAACAGGTTGTGTTACTTTGTAACAATTGCTACTGAGCTCCAGTCCCTTAAGAACAGGACCTTGTCTCATAGCTACAAAGGCCTCCATCCTTCTCAGGTGATCATTGAAGCTGACTGGTTGATTACCTCTCTGCAAGCCAGAAAACAAGATTTACTTGAAGTAACTTTCAGATAGATAATAGTGGGGAGAACATTTATGTAACTGAGTCGTAAAATCCTGTTGTAGAGTTAATTCACTCCTTGGAAATGTATGGTTTTTAAGGCCTACCTCATGGAGATAAAACACTATATCTTAACATTATTCATATTATACAATTTTTATTATGCCAAAAAATACATTCATGTGTTTGCAAATATAAACATAATTCTAATTCACACTAGATGTCACATTCGAATCCAGATATGTATGATCAAATTAAAAACCTAAGTTAGCAAATTTGGATTGTTTCAAGTAAATAACTGAGATACCTACTCTCTAAATTTTTGCTAAAATAGCCAGATACATGCAAGGTCAGACGCTTAACCCGGCAGAGAGGTGAATAAGCATGACATTGGTTCTAATCAGTGTCCCTACATTAATGCATTTTCTTGGGTTAATCTAGTTGCTCCCGAATATGGTTCGATATTCTTCTGAAGTTTCTTAGTATGTAAGGAATATTCAACTTCACCAACACGAATATGACGTCTACAGGAGAAGAGCTATATCTCTCTTCAGAAAATTCATTTCACAAATACCAGATTTTAACATCAGCTTAGTGGTCACAAATACACAATTCCCATACTACACCTCTAGTCTCTACAATTCCGAACTGAGTTTATGAACCGTGTTATTGTTTAAACCGTATAAATAAAACCGACATTGTCTCGGTGAAGCTTCTGCTGTACAAATGCAGAACAGCCGGGGCTGAATAGATTCTATTAATAATGCAATATTGAGTTTGGTATTGACTTTAAGAAGTATTATCACCTCCTTTACTAACCCTTAGCTGCCAGCAGACGCTGCCTCAGGCCAGTACACACCTAATTGCTCGGTAAAAAGGCCGTTTCCCTACCTCATTGAGCCGCATGATGTGATAAATTTGCCTCAGGTACTCGCTGCCACCTGGTTTGTGGCAGATATCCAGGACCATCATGTTTATTTTCTGCTCAGTCAGTTCAAGAGCAATATCTCCTTCTTCTAAGGCTGTGTTTTTCTCTATTGTCATAAATGCACTAAATACAAAGAAAGCATACAAGTATCAGTGGTGAAGAATTGTAAAGATGGAAAATAATCAAAGAGATTGAGTGTGGAGAGTCGATGTAAATCTCGGATTCAAAGCACCTATAAAGACTTTGCTCAAATAGGTAAGCCTTCCCAAAAGGCTGCAGCTCACATAAACAGCGCCTTGGAACAGAGCACCTGAAAGCATTTTTAAAAATTGAATCGTTTCTTTTAAAACATTTCTTTATTGCATTTATACTCCTATCTATAAAACATTTCCCCATTACCACAATTGTTGAAATTGCTATAATCATGGGATGAAAACAAAACATTTCTTTCTAAGAACATGTAAGAAATAATCTGTATTTTCTCTTTGAGGATAAAGAGTATCTTTGATGCCAGAAATAGCTTTGGTATTCTGTCTTTTGCAGATTCCTCTTTACACCTGTCTCAGAACACACTAAAGACTAATTCAAGTGTCAAAAGGGGGAGCCTATTATACTAAATATAGGCTGGGTGCTTCCTGCAGGAGTGCTGACCACTGGGTATTTTAAATTGGCCTTTTGACACTTGTTGCCTTCTAAAAATACATGCCCCCCTCCTGTTCTTCTAGGTGACAGATACTTAGCAAAAGTCACTACCCTGCTTACCCTTCCCGGAAAAGGGTCTATTATAACCACACCAGGAATGTGCAAGTTATATGCAGGAAAGGTTTCTTTTATAAGAACTCATGTGCTTATTATTGATTTTAAACATTATTTACATAGTAATAATGGATGACATAATTTTTAAAAAATTCTCAAGCTGTACCAGTGTAAAATTAATCACGATATTCAACTTACATCATATATATTCCATACTAATTTTCTTTTTACAAGTGCTATTAGGATCACGTTAGTCTTTGCAGTCTAAGTATTCTTAAGAAAACGCAGGGGTTTCCACTGTTTCCCAGACTAAATGAAATTTACTGTGGTGTAATCAGCTATATACTGCAGTTCATTACTGAGATTTTGCCATGATTATAAAATTCATTCTGCTAAGAGTCAATGCCGCTGACCTGAAGACTGAACCAAATGATACCCAGCTGCTGGACATTAACTGTTATATTGCTTCCACATGTAGCTTCAAAGCATCCTTCTCTAAAAAAAAACAAAAAAAGAACTTTATGATCATATAAGCCTTGCTAAAAAATAAAGCAAATCCTACTCTTAAAGATATTTATTAGCTAGAGTAAATCTTTAAACAAACAAAAAAGACCTTTTTGCAATAAAAAAAAGTTTGTAAATATCTTTTTGAAGCTGCATGCAGGCTGCAAGCAAAATTTCTTGTCAGGTTTTGTAGAGGCTGACATGGAAAAAGTTGAGGCCCTCTGACAAAAGAGTGTCTCAGTGTCAGCCCCTGAATTGTATCCTTTCCTGTCCATCACTGTGCAGGTGAAGCAAATGATTGGATTCAGTCAATGCTATGATTAATGAGTTCCTCTCTGGATTTGGGACTGCCTATCAATCATGTCATTAGGGAGAATGTGCCCTGAAAGAGGCAGACCTTAGCCAAGGAATAACTGCATTAATCTTAATCTGTATATGCACCCAGCCAGCCAAGTCAGGGTCACCATGATGAAAAACAATAATCTTCAACTCGACAAATTACTTTGCAAAGACAGACGTTTCTTTACTTTTTGGCCTGTGTGTTCTCCAGAATCTAAGTTGACTGTTTACAGCTTGAGTGTTACTACAAAGTGAAGGTTATTTTAATGAATAGTAATGTTTTCAGGCAGCATGCAAGACAAGCAATGCTTACAGCTGCCACCTTTCCACTGCAGTTATTTTCACAGTTTCCATAAAATCAAAATTAAATCTGGGTGCAAGTGAAAGAAATCTAGCTAAATGATATTGTGTAGTTACAAGATAATCTTCATGAGGAATTAAGATTTCATTTATTTTAACAGAAGAACTATTTTAGTTTAAGGGCTTACATTCTCATACTTGAAAAAAAAATTATGGTAAAGCCAAGGCAACCCTCCACCTGTATACAGACATCATGGTTTAAAATACATTTTCCTCATGGTATAGATCTATGAACTAAATGATCATCAATTTGTGAGAAATGCATAGAGATGGAAGTTCATGTGTATATCAGATAATCAACTCGAAATCAAACTCGAGATGAAACATTCCTATAGCACCCAAATCCATAAGAGATTACCTAAAGTGAGTTAATAAGTCAAATTTAACTCTTTCTCAAATAAATGAAATAACTTTAAATCTGGATTTTTGTACATTGATATTATTTGAGAAATTGAGAAAGACATAGCACTGTGCTAATTATAAGTTACATAATATGTATTCAGAATCTTTGAGGGCTATAAACATTTTTAAAAATCAATAATTATTTTGGATGCATGTTACAACAGATAGCTAATCAGCCAAATATTAGCTAGACAATTTCCTACTAAAGGAGATAACCAGATGTGTTAGTGCTGTTTATAAGAAACTTAGACGAAAATTAACTTTTAAGGAAAAATTTTTCTTATGGATTCCTGTGTGTAGCCCCAGGTATATTACAGACATTACTTTAAACTGATCTTATTGATAGAGGGGGTCATAATTCAGCAGTATCATAAATTTAACTTTATAATCAGATCCACTATTTTTACTCTGCTTTTTTCTCTCCCTTTTACACCCACTGCTATGGATAATGACATGGCCTTAATCTTTTAGTCTTTGAATTAAAGCCTGTAAATTGGTATCAAATGCAAATGTAAAGATTAAGGTCACTGTCAATGTTACTAAGCATTTTCCTGACTGCTACTGTTATTCCTACACACAGGATGCTCACAAGTAAATTTCTAGAAGTCATATGACAAGAACAGGAAAATCATGAGTACTTACATTTCTTACATTACTTACATGACTACTTATATTAATTTGGATTAATATAAAGTCTTACAGATTAATATAAACCAGTAAAGAGTATTTGTTATCACACTACTAACCAGTGAGTGCAACATATTTTAATGGTTTATAAATAACAAATGCTCCCCAGTTCTAAGCTCGATGTTAAGAACTTCACAAATGTTATTTAATTTTTCAAAACAACTCTACCAGCTTAGTATCATCACTAAAAATGAGGTTTTGAGAGATTCTATAACTCGCACAAGATGGCCCACTTACAAGGGATTTGTATTTGTCCATCTGATTCCAGAGCCTGTGCTCTTTATCACTACCATGTACTAAAAGTAACAACTTTTAGTTGTTTCAGGCAGAAAGTTATAATAGTATCTTCTAGCAATATGAATATACTTTCAAAGAATGGGGGACCGGGTGAGAGTGTAGAAAAAGGAGGGGCTGGCTTAGTGAACTGTAGACCACATGAACCATAACTCCCTTATCAATATCATGCAATTCTATACTGAAGACTACTTTTAAGATAGGAGGACTCTATGTACATATTTAAATTCATCAGGGACCCTTAAAAATCTTCGCAATACCACAAATCACTCAGCTCTTGGTGACAAACCTATGAGAAGGCTGACATTTTCATACAGAAACAGCTGGGTGTGTTTATAGCTTGAGTGTGATATGCCCCAGTTGCCTTCTGGGATTCTTACATTACCAGATGAAAAATGTGTACCTTTTTGACAATCAGGTACACAGAAAGCAATAAAGAACCTTTTATATCCATTAATTCCTTCTTAATTTAATCTCCATGGCCAATCCATTTACGAAACGCTCCAGGCTATCCACTAGATACCTGTTTGCACACTGAAAAGGAGTGAAACCAAATTCTCCTGGGTTTAACTACCACCCTTTTAATCAGAAACCTTAAGATGGTGACTAAACAAGTATAATGTTCCAGTGTATCAATGGGGTTCAAATTCTAATAAGACAAGGAACATTAACAATCCAGTTTTTAATGGAACATTTATCTTTTTCTGTATTCATCAAAGTTCCCATGAAGCTAGGAAAATGACCATTGCTGCCTATCCGACAATATTTGGTTGTGGTGGTTGTTTATCGGTGACTTTGTTTTTGTGAATGTATTTGATGAAATTCAGTGAAAGAAAAACATCGCTTTACCATTCGGTGCTCAGTTTCCTTGCTTTCAACAATTGGCATTCAATCCAGTTGGGTTTTTGCTGCTCAATGCTCCGTATGACCTTTTGGGTCATTTGATTAGGGCTACTTGTCTGCTCTCCCATGATGCTTTCCAAACACACACAGATTAAACCGAGTTTCTCTTTACTCCATCTGTCAAGGGAGGCACCTGTTAAAAGTTCCACAGTGTTTCCATCCTCAAATATCCGACATATAATTACAATCAAGTTCCAGACAAGCAGGCCAGCTTTCTTTAATTCAACAAAGTTTTTTGACATTTTTCTCTCAGACAGAAAAAAGAAGTATTTAACTGGGGGAGGCAAACATGCAATCACCGTAGGTAACTTGCTGATTACAATAGATACTGCCTGAGCAGCAAGCCTTGTGCAGCCTGGGGAAGACAAGAAAGAAAAGGTATGATTAATATTAGCATTTGTGTTCCATCACTGTGTTGCTTTGAGTGTTGTGTGGAGATGTCTAATTTTTGCAGAGAAAATTGTTGAGAAGAGCAAGTTCCTGACATATTCCGACAGGACTCTACTGGGGTCCTCTGTAGTACTGCCAAAAATTCCCCAAATCCCAAACTTAATTTTTCCTCCCACAAATGAAGATTAGAAAATTCAGAATTATTACTTATATTTTTATCTACTAAGACCTCAGGTTTAAAGGGCCCAATGTCCTCCTAATTAGTAAATGCAAAGGTACTCCTGCTGGACATCTCTGTGGCCTTTGGCACTTCCTTAAGCCTTTCTCCTCTTCCCCTGGAATCCATGACAGAATCATTCCAGCTCCTGTTGGGACTGGCTCCTCTTCTTTTAGTTCTTAGCCCAAATGTCACCTCCTCTGAGAGCCTCCCCACACCATCCCATGTAAAGCAGTCCCTTCATGCCCTTCTCAGGCCAACCCCCAGTCCCTCCTTATTATTAGACCTCATTTTATTGCCTTTATTATAGCACTTAGCATCAGTTAATAATAATCTCCTTTATTTCTTCACTGTCTCCATCCACTAGAATATAAGCTCCAGGAAGGCATTCCTGTAGCCCAAGCACTTAGGACCTCATCTATAACAGTTGTTCAGTGAGTATTTGTTGAATAAATGAGTCAACAAACTGGTTCATGTTTACCTCTATTATTCTGCTTCTTTGTGTCCCATGCTAGTTCCACTTCTACTAACACCTCTTAAATGTATTTGCTAAGTCCTTGGCCTGTTGACTGAAGATTCTACTCTCCCTTACTTGGTGTTATTTCTCTGAAGGATTTACTGATCCTCCCTCTCTAGATCAGAGTTTCTCAACTTTGGCACTATTGACATTTGGGGCTGGAGAATTCTTTATTGTAAGGAGCCGACCTGTGCATTGTAGGATGTTTTAGTGGCATCTCTGTCCTACACTCACTAGATGCCAGTGGCATCCTCATCCATTGCGACAAACAAAAATGTCTCTAAAGCATTGCCAAATGTCCCCATCTTCCTAGTTGAGAACCACTCTTCTAGATGATTCTAGAATCTTCAGTCTTGGCCTTTCTCCAGGGTAACAGTCCTACGACTTCAGCTCCCCGATGGGCATTCCACTTCTCTGTCCTAGTCATCATTAACTCAAACCATAGCTAAAACCAAATTCATTGTTTTCCTCCCAGACTGCCTTGGCCCTCCTGACCCTCCCTCCCATCCTCTCTTCCTTCCTTCTTTTCTTCTGTCCTTCCTTCCTTTTCAATCTTGTAAACATTCCTGTTGATCCTTCATACCACACCGGGGACTGCACTGATAAATCTTCCTACTCCCTCATCTGACACCCAATTTTGCCTCACTGTGACCATGGCTACTACCTATTCAAGCCCTCCCTCACAAGTGGTATCTGGACTATTGTAGGACTCTCATCTCCCTGCTCCAGACCATGCCCAGCTGTACAGCCAGATTACCTAATTTCTCTGCTACAGTTCTTTTAGCTGTTTTCCACTGTTACGAGATCAGTCTGCAGAGCGTTGCTGACAAAACACTCCACAGTCCAGTCTCAGCCAGTTTCTATGAACCTTTATTTTATCCTCTTTGCTTTTAGCCTTCTGAATATCTCATTATTCTCACATAGGATGCCCTCCCTCTTCATGGGTCACTCATAATCTTCAATTCTTGGTTCAAAGTCCTTGCCTCCTATGAATTTATTTGAACATATTACCCATATGACTATGTTGGTAATTAGGTCCATAACGTGCCATGTTGTACTATGTTTTGTATTATCATCTATTACTGTTTATGTTATATGCTTTTATTTTATTTTATTTTATTTTTTTAACAGCTTTATTGGAGTATAATTGCTTTACAATGGTATGTTAGTTTCTGCTTTATAACAAAGTGAATCAGCTATACATATACATATATCCCCATATCTCCTCCCTCTTGCCTCACCCTCCCACCCTCCCTATCCCACCCCTCTAGGTGGACACAAAGCACCGAGCTGATCTCCCTGTGCTATGCGGCTGCTTCCCACTAGCTATCTATTTTACATTTGGTAGTATACATAAGCCCATGCTACTCTCTCACTTCGTCCCAGCTTACCCTTCCCCCTCCCCGTATCCTCATATTCATGAGTTGTCTTTACAACTAGACTAAAAGGCTCCTCAAGAGCATGGAAGAAAATCTCCTCACTCCTTGAGTATCCCACAAAGCTCGGCACAAGTGTTTTAATCCACTATGTATGCAATTGAATTTGAACATTGGAACGGAGTGAGAAGTCTAAAGAGGATAGCTTTAAGTTCTTCAGAAAAACATTTTTTACTGTTTTTACTGAACAAAAATAATTTAACACTGTGAAAGATTTTTCAAGATATTTGTGACATTTAAAGAGGTCACTCTGCTCTAAAAAAGTACAAAGCTCTTGGAAAACATAGGTCTAGTCTAGTGACTCCTCAGAAATTCATGACAACTTAAGAATCATTTTCAAAATGAACTGGATCAGTCTTTATACGTTTGTAAAAATTGGGTCCAAAATATATTTGAATGATCTCATAAGACTTTTGTATTAAATAAAATAACAAATATGAAAGCACCTAGTTCAATACTTGGTAAAAAATAGTTCCTCAGTAAATGTTTTCTTTTTATTCAAATAAATATGTTTAGATGAGGCTTAAAATATAGATAAAGCAAATTAAGAAACCACTCTTCTCAGTGTTCTTAAAGTATCTTAAATGTTTTATTGTTTTTATGTGTTTGTGTCTCATATTCCCTAATCTGCTGTCAGGTATTTGACTTAAAAGATTATATCTTATATTCTGTTTATCCTAAAGAGGGCTTAACTGCACACAGTGAGTAAACATTTGACAATAATATAAGCAGATACCAGGTGAAGATTAGTGATTCTCTTCACAACTGTACTTCTACTGATATTTATAAAATCTGAGAATTGCAGGTACTCAAATCCCTAACTACTTTATTAAAGCTTAAGGCAAATTCCAATCAGAACCTTTAGGCTGATGACAAATCCATTCTACTAATCACAGGGTCTCTGAGTCTATGGTGATGTTAACAACACACCAGGGAAGGATCTTTTAAAAATGCCACACACTCATTTTCCTGTCTTTATTTAAAGAAGTTGACTTCTAACTCACATATATATAATATATTGTAAGAGCCATCCCAATTTCAGAGCTGATAAAGTGTGAAAAAATGTATGTCTCTGAATGAATGCAATGTGAGAAGTATATTTATATATTTATCATTTCTTCTTTCCTATGCATGGACTACTGATTGTAATAATATATTTGGGGGATTATAAAACATGCAGAAAGGAAATTTACAATGAAATAGGTAAAGACAAATAATGTATTAAAATTAACTTTAAAAATATTTTTTATTAGTGGTGTAAAATGTCAATAATACATTATTGAGTGAGGTTAATGTGATTTAATATACTTTATTATTTTAAAAATCTGGGCTTTAACAGTTCATGATACATTGATTCAAATGTCAGGTCATAAATTTAGTTTGTTTCAATACTTGGTTTTAATGGATGTCACAGGTGAAAAAGCCGTGACATGGACTATATACATAGACCCACATGGAACTTGTGAAATCATGGCACTCGTTTTTCAATCTCAACCACCAAATAGGCAAAGGTTGTTGTTGAAATTTGAATAATAAATATTCATCATCATTACGTTAATCAGTTGTTCTCGCAAATAAATTGAAATATATTTCATTTTCGTATTTTTAAGAAGTGTTCAAAAATAACCAAAACTCTGATATGGAATATTTGAACCATGTTAAGAAATTCTAAGTTCTTAAGTGTGCAGCTATGACATTTTTATGGGTGATACTGGTTTTTATACAACGAACATTTCTGGTTTTTATAAAATAAAATATCTCAAGGACTTCTGATAACACTCTGCGTATTTCTGCCATCAGTTTCTTTGTCAACAATTCACATGCGAATGGTGCCTTGAATACATTTTCCTTGTGGTGTTACCTCTATTTCCTCTCCAGAATCCATTGTTAAAACAATTACTCCAGAGTTTCCCCATAAAGTATTCTTTTTATTTAAAAAGTTATTTACTGGTAAGAAAATATATTTTCTGGTATATCTTTCCTTTAGTTGCTGTCGAAGAAACAAAACAACTAGCTGTGTATTTGCTCTTAGGGAGCGAATTCTTTGTGTATTTGCTTCGGGAGCAAATACCTAAGCTGAGCTATATCAGAAACATCTGAACTTCCATTCAGTTCTTTGGTAAATCTCTTACGCTGTATAATTTATTGTACTATTTATTTCTTCAAATCTTCAGTGTTTTCTATGTATTTGCTGACAAAAAATAAAGAAATACATTTTAGTTTGTCACCATAGTGTTTTCCATGTTCTGTTATTTTCACTGTGTCAGGAAGGACAATTTTTTCTTTAAGGTAGTGACTATTTGTCTTTTATTAAGTTAGAATCCTCAAAAAAAAAAAAAGGCCTCTAAACACTTCATTACTTAGATGAATTGTGCAAAGTACTGAATTAAATATCAATTGACTTAAAACATTGCTGAAAATGATTACTGAGGTTTATCTTCATGTTTTGGATGCTTAGTTTTGAAATCTTTGGCTAATCAAGATGACTTCGAACTATCTCTAGCTAGATATCTCTAACTATCTCAAGGCACAATACTCATTTAGGAGGGATTCGTGTTTAACAACAATGTATGGGAAGCCATGTTTCAAATGGTTTTCCCACACATTTCCCATTTTTATTTTATTTTATTTTACTTTTGGCCAAATCTGATCAGACTATCAATGTTCTACCTTATAATACGGCTGAGAAACAGCTCATGTTAGAAATATTCCTAAGTGTGAGCTTTTTTACTTTGTCATTGTTTGCTCTCCCTTGGAGTCCCTGGTAATAGTTTTAAACCTCAGTTGATTTACAGGAATATGTTAAAGCCACTTGTGTGTTTTGTGAGGATTAATTTTGTTAAAACTAAATTCTGAAATACAAAGGACAACCTTAATTGATTACTGAACGCTGAAAGCTAATGAAGAAGTAAGGTTACCCTGTTCATGCCCTCCCCAACAATATTGTCCCCAACACACGACTGGCTCACTCACAGACCAAGGGAGAGTTCCAGTGACACCCCATATGAAATTTCAGTAGTTTTACTTTCTTTCTTCTCACACACCAGAGAATTGTCTTGTACATCCCCTGAGGTGTTTGCACCCATTTGTAAACATTTATACTAGTCTTCAAGCACCAAGAGGGGATATCTTATTTACAGTTTATCCCTGGCCCAACCCCAGTACCTGGTATGTAGTAGTAACTGACTTAGTAGGTATCTATTGAATGAATAAGTGACTTAGTGTCTGGCATGTACATATTATCTATCTTACATACTGTAGTGAAAATAAAGGTTGAGCACTGTCAGTTTAAAAGAGGATAGGAATGAAGAACAATGGTATTCTCCTATTGTCACATCCACCTGGAATGCACAAAATGCTTTATAAGGTCACTTTCCTCCACCACTTTCTTTTATATATTTATGTGATCTGGCACTCCTTCATGGCTGTCTAAGTGTTCTACTTCTACTCTTAGTGATAATTTTATGAAAAAATATTATTTAGTAAGGAAAACCACAAGAACTGGTATCTACAAAGTAAGCATTTTTTGGAACCAGAGGCTCTTTGAAACATTATGGAAGAGTTCCAAAATGCCTGTAGGAAAAAAAAAAAAAAAATTGTTCATGAATAGACCAACTTGAAAGCCGCAAGCAAATCAGTGCTACTCATATGACATGATACATAAACTATAGATCATGCTTCCTGTATTGCTCAAAATCTATGAAATATCTCAAAACTAGAAAGGAGAGGTGGCAACAACTCAGGTGAGGAAGAACTTAAGTAATGAAAATCTGACATTTTCCAATTTCAATTAAATGGCTTTACTAGATTCAAAGGCAGTTTAATAGGGCTTGGACAGAATTAAAGCATTACTATGAAAGGTCACTGATGGATAATTGATTTGAGTCTATATATAAGGTTGCTGGATAAGAGCCACATTATTTAGGATCTCCATGGAGAAGAATGAAAGAAAGGCTAGTTTCCTCAATTGACTTTAGCAGGTTCAGCTGGAATATTTTACTGTTGAAAGTTTCCTTACAGTTAGTGAAAAAAAATCATCTTTAAAGATGAAAATAAAAGGGAAAAGTTTTATTTTAAAAATCCTAAAGAAGATCCATGAATACAAACAGATAAGATACATTCAAAGGAATCTTGTGAAATTCTTGACAAGTATAAACATCTAGGTAGGAAGAAACCATTTAAGAAGAAAGGACTTGATTAATAAAATAAATGAATAATACAGGTAACTGATAATCTTTAAATACACTTGATAGATGCATTGCCCTGAAGAGGAACAATGCACTGAATCCAGAACCATAGATATTGGCGGAAAAATACCCTGTCAGAAAAATATGTGCAGCTACTAAATGGGGTGCTATTTTTGACCTAAAAGCTACATATGTAGGTGTATTAACAAGAGGAAAGAAAGTAATAATTGGTAGTTGTAGAGGAAAAACTTCAAAAAAAGAATAATTAAACTGAATATCAGAGCAATCTTCCTGAGAGGATGAATTTTAGATTACTCAATAGATTTAAGGGAAATTAGTCAAACTCATGTGACTAATCTGTGAATACTAACATGAACACAAAATATCACAAAAAATTTTGAACTGGTAGTTAGTCCATGTCCATCAACAGGTGAATGGATAAAGAAGAAGTGGTCCATGTACACAATGGAATATTAGCCATGGAAAACAATGAAACACTGCTCTTTGAGGCACCGCAGATGAGCCTGGAGATAATCACAAAACATGAGGTAATTCGGAAAGCAAAAGACCTATATCCTATGATATCATTTATCAACCATTTGAGTCATTTTCATTTCTAGGTTTTTTTTTTTTTTTTTTATCATATGGCTCACAGTAACAAAAATTAGGAATCCTAAATATACATGGTGGAAAGAAGACTAATATAATTTACAAATTTTATAATTTTTAGAATTTTACTTGTTCTCATAACCTAGAAAATGTGCTTCTTCAGGGATATGTTCTTAAAGAAAAACAAATGTACCTTTGCTTGATTCTTTCCTTTTGGTTTCTTTTGGAATATAATTCCATTCTTTTGGAATGCTCTCACGCAGACTTTCAAGAACACTGTGCTTGTTTAGGTTTGTCTCACAGTTTCTCCAAGAGCTCAGCACAGATATTATCTGCTGCACAATGTCCTTGACGGCGTCAGTCAGTGCCAGTCTCAGGCATCGGATGACCTCTACCTCAGACTCCATGCACGTTGAGACTTTAAAATCAGACAGCATATTACAGTTAGCAGAATCTGGAAATATTCTGTGCCCTGTTCAGTTGGGAATTCAGCTTCTCAATAATCTAGTTTAAAGCTATAGGAAAAGAAAGCTGCTTTTAGCCTAGAAATCATGTAATTGATAAATGGTCCATAGACATTTGAAAAAAAAAAGTTACTGCTTGGTAATAAAGGGAATGGTAGTTAAAATAACAGTGAATAACAGCATTTGCTGGTACTTTGGGGACTCTACTGGTGGATATATAAATTGTATGACCTTCTTAGATGACAACTTGACAATAATAGTAAAAGCTTTAACACTTTACTTACCTTTTAACACATTTATTCCTTCTCTGGAATTTTATCCTAAGAAATTAATTATGATTATATAAATAATATAAAGAAAAATTGGGAAATAATCCAAATGTCCAATAACTGGGGATTTGTTTAGTTAGCTTAGGTATATCCATCTTCACGTAAAGCCATTTATTGATTAGTTAAAAAAAAAAAAAGCAGGTTAACAATGAGATACCACCTCACACCAGTCAGAATGGCCATCATCAACAAATCTAGAAACAATAAATGCTGGAGAGGGTGTGGAGAAAAGGGACCCCTCCTGCACTGTTGGTGGGAATGTAAATTGATACAGCCACTATGGAGAACAGTATGGAGGTTCCTTAAAAAACTAAAAATAGAACTACCACACAACCCAGCAATCCTACTACTGGGCATATATTCTGAGAAAACAATAATTCAAAAATACACATATACCCCAATGTTCATTGCAGCACTACTTACAATAGCTAGGATATGGAAGCAACCTAAATGTCCATTGACAAATGCATGGATAAAGAAGATGTGGCACATATATACAATGGAATATTACTCAGCCATAAAAAGGAACAAAACTGAGTTATTTGTAATGAGGTGGATAGACCTAGAGTCTGTCATACAGAGTGAACTAAGTCAGAAAGAGAAAATCAAATACCATATGCTAACACACACATATGGAATCTAAAAAAAAGGTACCGATGAACCTAGTGTCAGGGCAGGAATAAAGATGCACACGTAGAGAATGGACTTGAGGACACAGGAGGGGGAAGGGGAAGCTGGGACGAAGTAAGAGAGTAGCACTGACATATATACACTACCAAATGTAAAATGGATGGCTAGTGGGAAGCTGTTGCATAGCACAGGGAGATCAGCTCAGTGCTTTGTGACAACCTAGAGGGGTGGGATAGGGAGGGTGGGAGGGCAGCTCAAGAGGGAGGGGATATGGCGATATATGTATATTTATAGCTGATTCACTTTGTTGTACAGCAGAAACTAACACACCATTGTAATGCAATTATACTCCAATAAAGATATTAAAAAACAAAAAAAGTGGGATGAGTCTAAAGTAAAAATATTAAAATAAAAAGCTCACCCTTAAAAAAAAAGAGGAGGTTAGAAAAGAGTATGAGATACTATTTTTATTAAAAAATACATATCTACATACATTTATAAAAGAATTAAAAGATGTACTCTAAAAGGTTAATGGTGATTATCAATGACTAATGAGATTTCAGGTGATTGTCCTCTTCCTTTCCTTCTTCTTCTTTTACTTTTTCTCCCTCCCTCCCTCCTTTCTTTCTCCCTTTCTTCCTTCCCTTCTTTCCAATAATAAGTATTACCTGCAATGATTATGTATTACTTGTGTGATAAATGCAATAAAAATTTTTGTCTGTTTTTTAAAATGACTGGGAAGTCCAGGGACCATCACTTGAATCAATAGAGAAGAGCAACTATATGATTTTTTTTGCCCTCAAATTTCAAGGTGATATTTCTCAAATGACAACCCATTGTTAAAACCACCATGGTGCTGAAACTAAGAGCTGGTTCTTTGAAAAGATAAACAAAATTGACAAACCTTTAGCCCGACTCATGAAGAAAAAAGAGAGAGGGTCCAAATCAATAAAATCAGAAATGAAAAAGAAGTTATGTCTGACACCACAGAAATACAAAAGATCATCAGAGACTACAACTCTACGCCAATAAAATGGGCAACCTAGAAGAAATGGACAAATTACTAGATACGTACAATATCCCAAGACTGAACCAGGAAGAAATAGAAAATATGAACAGACCAATTACCAGTAATGATATTGAGTCAGTAATTTTAAAAAACTCCCAACAAACAAAAGTCCAGGAACAGATGGCTTCAAAGGTGAATTCTACCAAACATCTATCCTTCTCAAACTATTCCAAAAAATTGTAGAGGAGGGAAAACTTCCAAACTCATTCTACAAGGCCTGCATCACCGTGACACCGAAACTAGACAAAGATATCACAAAAAAAGAAAATTACAGGCCAGTATCACCGATGGACATAGATGCAAAAACCCTGAACAAAATGTTAGCAAACTGAATCCAACAATACATTAAAAGGATCATATACCATATCAAGTGGGATTTATCCCAGGGATGCAAGGATTTTTCAATATCTGCAAATCAATCAATGTGATACACCACATTAATAAATCAAAGAATAAAAACCATATGATCATCTTAAAAGATGCAGAAAAAGCTTTTGATAAAATTCAACATCCATTTATGATAAAAACTCTCCAGAAAGCAGGCATAGAGGGAACATACCTCAACATAATAAAAACCGTATATGACAAACCTACAGCTAACATCATACTCAACGATGAAAAACTGAAAGCACATTCTCTAAGATCAGGAACAAGACAAGGATGCCCAAAGAGGTACAAACTACTATGTATAAGATAAATAAGGTACAAGGATATATTGTACAACACAGGGAATATAGCCAAAATTTTATAATAACCATAAATGGAATATAACCTTTAAAAACTGTGAATCACTATGTTGTACATCTGAACCTTGTATAATATTGTACATCAACTATACCTCAATTAAAAAAAAAACAAACACCATGGTGAAGAGGATCTTGGTGATATCAAATGTTGAGAGTTTTATTTTTTAGCATGACATAATCATCAGTTAGGTAAACTTGTTGCTCTTTATGTGAATGGTGGACGGTGTAGCTGTCTGTCTTTTTAATGATGTTTCAAGACTTTAATTCATTGAAGGACATAAAGAAGCCTTCTTCCTGTATCAGTAATTAACATTCATTTGGGTTGAACTCTTTGGAGTCATGGATTAAATGCATCTCAGATATCTAAAGATTCTAGAAAGCCAGGAATTCCTCTATTTCCTTTTGTTAAAAGGGTATGTTTATTCCTTTTAAAATAAAATCAAGGAATTGAAAATGATAAAATAATAGACTTATCTCAAAGAATTATTTTAAAATTACATGAATTAATTTGTGTAAGGTAACTACCATATAGTAGGCACTATGTAAGTATTTGCTATTATTATTATTATTACCTAAGATAAGAGTTTTCTGGAAAAATTACAATTGTACAGTGTTGTGGTGCCAAGTGTTCTCTTGATGCAGGATTCTGAAACATCTTGAGCACTAGATACTACTATAGGGAAGATTAATCAATATCCACAGATGCCGATGGTAGAGGTAAGAAAGAAGAAATGGAGAACAGAGAACAGAGAAAAGAAAGTGGCAGGGTATTCTGGTTTCTGGCTCTGCATACAATGAGCTTGGATGTTTCTACTTTATTCTAACAGCAAGTAAAAAACTGAACAGATAAAAAAAAATCAACAACTCTTCCTGGATCTGTAAAAGAGGTGAGGACACAAGGCAAACCACAGCCCCCCAGACTGGAGAGACAGACAGGCAAATACAGCAAGGCACAGCTTACTGGAGTAGAGACTCACACGCAGAAACTATCCTGGGAACCAGAACCAATGCAGGAAAATCTCAGCTGTAACTGATCAATTGCTGGAGGCTCAGTGTAGACAAGTCTGAGAGTTAAAACTCTAGGGAGACTCTCTCATGGGGGAGCTGTTACACTCTTGTGAGTTTTACCTCCAGGGACTTGACTAGGTTTCCACAGTAGATATCAGAGAAAAATCCTCTAGTGCTTCCAGCAAGAGGAGGGAAAAAGAAACATTTGGAAATATGCCAGCACACCCTGTTTTTCTTAAGGCCTGCCCTTAGGAGAAACTACTAAAACAGAGCCTAACCCACTAGGCATATTCTCAGAGCCTAACTGTCCTAGGACAGGAGAAATACTCAGCTCCAGCCCACTCTAACCATACTCTCAGACCTAAGGAAGGGGTAAGAAAAAAATTGAAATGCTTGTTAAGTACACCATAGAGGCATAGGCTCACTAAAAGACTGAGATCTAAACATAGAACTACAGAATGCTTCCCCTCCTTTACACCTCTCCACCACTTAGTAAAGGCCTATTTACAGCAGTTCTTTTTACTCAGAACATCATGTCCAGCTTTCAAGAAAAAAATTACAAGACAAACTAAAAGTCAAAAAATACAATTTGAAAAGACAGAGCAAGCATCAGAAACAGGCATGGCAAAGATATTAGAATTATCAGACTGGGAGTTTAAAACAGCTGTGATTAATATGTAAAGGGCTCTAATGAATAAAGTAGATAGCAGGCAAGAACAAATGGGCAATGTAAGTACAGAGATGGATACTGAGAAAGAAACAGAAAGAAACACTAGCAATCAAAAACACTGTAACAAATGAAGAATGCCTTTTCTGGGCTTATTAGTAGAAGGGGCATGGCTGAGGAAAGAATCTCTGAGCTTGAGGATGTCTCAGTAGAAACTTTTAAAACTGAAAAGCAAAGAGAACAAAGACTGAAAAAAAACAAACCCCACAACCAGAAGAGAATATCCAAGGAGTATGGGACAACTATAAAGGTGTAACATACTTGTAAAGAGAATACAAGGAGAAGACAGAAAGGAACAGAAAAAATATTGAAACAATAATAACTGAGCATTTTCCCTAAATTAATGTCAAACACCAAACTACAGATCCAGGAAGTTCAGAAAACACCAAGCAGAATAAATGCTAAAAATCAAACAAAAAAACAAACAAAAAATGAACAACAACAACCAAAAAAATCTATACCTAGGCATATCATTTTCAAATTACAGAAAATCAAAGATAAAGTCCTGAAAGAAGCCAGAACATAGAAACACCTTACCTATAGAGGAAGAAAGATAAGAATTACATTTAACTTCTTAGAAACCATACAAGCAAGAAGACAGTAGAGTGAAATATTTAAAGTGTTTAGAGAAAAAAAAAAAAAATCAACCTAGCATTCTGCACCCTGCAAGACTATCCTTCAAAAGTGAAAGAGAAATAATGACTTACTCAAGACAAACAAAAACTGAAGAAATTTGTTGCTGGTCAATCTGACTTGTAAGAAATGTTAAAAGAAATTCTTTAGGTAGAAGGAAAACAATATAGGTCAGAAACTGAAATCTACATAAAGTAAGGAAGAACATTGAAGAGGAATAAGTGAAGGTAAAGTAAAACCTTTTATTTTTCTTATTCATAACTAATCTAACAGAAAACAGTTTGTTCAAAATAATAATACCAGCAATGTGTTTAATTATGTGTGCTTATGTATATAGAATTCTTATATATGCTTATGTATAGTGAAATGAATGACAGAAATGATACATGGATGGGAGGGAGAAATTAGGATTATTTTGTTAGTATAATGTACTCACACAATCTGTGAAATGGTATAGTGTTATTTGAAAGTAGACTTAGTTGCAAACTCTGTCTCTCTATATATACTGCAAACTCTAGGGCAACCATTAAAAAAGTTAAAAAAGAAGTATAACTGATATGCTAAAAAAAAGTGAGAAAATAGAATCATATAAAATGTTCAGTTAAAACCAACAAAGGCAGAACAAAATAGTGAAAGATAAAAACAAGAACAAAGAACAAGGGCAACAAACAGAAAACAGTAACAAATATGGTAGATATTAATCCAACTATATGAATAATCACTTTGAACAACAATGGTCTAAAAGCACCAATTAAAAGACAGAGATTGATCAGTGGGGATCAAAAACCAAGACCCAACTATATGTTGTCTATAAGAAGTCAACTTTAGATATGAAGACACATATAGATTAAAAGCAAATAGATGGAGAAAAATATACCATGCTAACACTAACCAAAAGAAAGCAAGAATAGTTACATTAATTTCAGGCAAAGCAGACTTCAAAATAAGGAAAGTTATTAGAGATAAGGGAGGGCATTACATAAAGATAAAGGTGTCAGTTCTCCAAGAAGTCATACCAATCCTTAATGTGTATGCACCTGACAACAGAGTGTCAAACTATGTGAGGCAAAAACTGATAGAATTGCAAGGAAAACTAGATGAATCTGCTATCATTGTTGGAGACTTTAGCACCCTCTATCAGAAATGGACAGATCCAGGAAGTAGAAAATCACTATGGACATAACTGAACTCAATACCACCATCAATCAGTTGGGTATAATTGACATCTATGGACTACATCCAACAACAGCAGAATACACAGTCTTCTCAAGCTCGTATAGAACGTTCACTAACAGACCACATTCTGGGCCATAAAACATACCTTAACAAATTTTTAAAAAATATAGAGCATACCATGTTTGCTCTCAGGCCACAATGGAATTACACTAGAAATCAATAACAAAAAGGTAACTGGAAAATTCTGAAACAGGTGGATATTGAACAACATACTTTTAGATAATACATGGGTAAAAGTAGAAATCTCAAGAGAAACTGTAAAATACTTTGAACCAAATGAAGATAAAAACACAACTTAAAATTTGTCAGATGTAGCGAAAATGGTTAGAGGGAAATTTAGAGCACAGAATGCATATACTAGAAAAGAAGAAAGATCTAAAATCAAGAGTCAAAGTTTTCACCTTAGGAAACTAGAAAAAGAAGAGCAAATTAAACCCAAGCTAAGCATAAGAAAAGAAATAATAAGAATTAGAGCAGAAATCATGAACCTGAAAACAGGAAATCAATAGAGAAAATCAAAACTAAAAGCTGGTTCTTTGAAAAGATCAATACAATCAATAAGCCTCTAGTCAGGCTAACCAAGAAAAAAAGAGAGCACGTGCAAACTATTAATATCAGAAATAAAAGAAGGAACATCACTACAGATCCCATGGACACTAAAAGGATAGTAAAGGAATACTATGAACTACTCTATGCTCCCAAAATTTGATAATCTAAATGAAATGAACCAATTCCCTGAAAGACACAATCTGCCAAAATTCACACAAAAAAAGAAATATACAATCTGAATAGGCTTATATACATAAAAGAAACTCAATCAATAATTAATAATCTTCCAAAACAGAAAGCACCAGGCCCAGATGGGTTCACTGGTGAAATTCTACCAAACATTTAAAAAAAGAAATTATACCAATTCCTTTCAATCTCTGTCAGAACATAAACAGAGGGACTACTTCCTAACTCATTTTGAAGCCAGCATTACCTGAATACCAACGAGACAAAGACATTACCAAAAAAGAAAGCTACAGATCAATATATCTCATGAACATAGACACAAAAATCCTAAACAAAATATTAGCAAATTGAACTTAACGATGCATAAAAAGAATTATACACCATGACCAAATGGGATTTATCCAAGATATGCAAGGCCGTTTCAACATTAGAAAATCTGTAAGTACACAACTGTTAGTGAAAACAAAATCTGTAAAGGACAAAAACAAAATCTAGACACTTAACAATGTAACATTCATTAACATCTGGCATTTTTTCCATAAGATAAAAAAACAAAAAGGAAAAGAAAAAAGCTGTGATCCATAATCAGGAGAAAAATCACCCAATAGAAATACACTCAAAAATGATAGAAATGATGGAATGAGCAAACAAAGGTTTAAATTAAAACAGACTTCATACATATGTGCAAGGATTTTAAAATGAGGAGAGATATACAAAATATAAAAAGGAACTAAATGGAATTGCTAGAAATTAAAAATATCTGGAATAAAAAAATTCACTGGATAGTCTTAATAGCAGTTATACACTGCAGAAGAAAAGATCCTTGAATTTGAAGGTACAACATAAAGTGTCCAAACCAAACCACAGAGAAAAAGAAGGCAAAAAAATAAAACCAAACAAGAACAAGAACAAAATCAAAGAATACAGCTTCAGTGATACGTGGGATAATACCAAGAGGTCTAATAATAAGAATCCCAGAAAAAAGTGGTGGTAGGGGGAACAAAAGATAAAATATCCCAAGAGAGAATGGCTGAAAAATTTACAGATATGATAAAAACTAAACATCATCAGATATAAAAGCTCAACAAACCCCAAGCAGAATAAATACAAAGGAAACCAAAACAAAGCACATCATAATAAAATTGCTGCAAAGTAGTGATAAAGAGAAAAATCTTAAAATGAAAAACAAAAAGAAGACACATTATATAAAAGGAAACATACACCTTAAAACCTATACTGATTTATCATCAGAAACAACGCAAGCCACAAAATAGAATAATGTCTTCAAAGTGCTGAGTGAAAAAGGAAAACGAAAGACAACAAAAAAAATCTCTGAACCCAAAAGTCTATGTCTGATGAAAAATATTTCAGATATGAAGACAAAGCCCTATTTTCATGCAAATAAAATATATAAAATAAAATAAATTGATGGCAGAAAATTTGTAGTACATGAAATGTTAAAGGAAGTATTGATACTTCAGGTAGAAAGAAAATGATATCCATCAGACACCTAGATCTATACAAGTAAAAGAAGAGTACCAGAAATGGTAGATAGATGGACAAATATGAAAGACTTTCTTCTCATTTTTAGCTTCTTTAAACTGTAACTGACTAAAACAAAAAAACCCCAATAGATTGTGGGGTTTATAACATTAGTAGAAATTACACGACAACACTAGCATAAAGAACAGGAGAGAGTAAATAGAAATATACTGTGTAAGGTTCTTAGATTAGATGTAAAAGTGGTATAATAGTAAAAAGTAAACTGTGATGAGTTAAAGATACTCATCACAAGATGTAAACCTTCGAACAACTACTAAAATAAATAGAATTATATCTAATAAGCCATTAGCAAAGATAAAATGTAATATTGAAAAATAGTTAATCCAAAGAAGACCAAAATAAAGGTGGGACAAGCAGAAAGCAAATAACAATATAGTCACTACAATATAGTAGTTCCAAGTGTTAGAATAGAGGATCCACAATTAGATATGCATTTAATCAATTGTTCATTTGATTTCTGACAAAAACACTGAAGTAATTCAACTGGGAAAGAACAGTGATTTCTAAAAAGGATGCTGGGAAAAATTGCATGTTTGTATGAAAAAGTATGAATTTCAACACTTACACCACACAAAAAAGCAACAACTTGAAATTAATCATAGAATTAAATACTAAAAACTAGAACTATAAAATTCCCAAAAGAAAACATAGGAGAAATCTTGGCACTCTTTAGATAAGCAAATAGTTCTTAGGACACAAAAAAGCACTACTATAAAGAAAACTGATAAGTTGGACTCATCAAAATTGCAAGCTTCTCCCTATCAAAAGACCTTGTTAAGGGAATGAAAAAGTAAGCAACAGACTGGGGAGAAAAATTTTTTAATACATTATTTTGACAAATAACTTGTATCAAGAATATATAAAGGACTCTTTACAACTCAGTAAGACAAATAATCCAATTAATAAATGAAGAAAAGTTTTGAACAGATATTTTACAAAAGAATTTTTTTCAGATGACTGTTAAGAACATGAAGAGGTGTTTGATGTCATTAATCACCAAGGAATTGTAAATTAAAGTCACAGTGAGATAATAGCACATACTCCTTAGAATGAATAAAAGCAAAAAGACAATTCCAAGTGTTGGTGAGGTATAGAGCAACCCAAACTCTCTTACATTACTGGTGGGAATGTAAAAAGACAGGATTACTTTGAAAAACAGTTTAGTAGTTTCTTATAAAGTTTAACTCACCGTATGTGTTAAAGACATTTATTTCTTTTAAAAGAAAAAGGGAGTTAAGGAATAGTGTGACTGAAGTACAGTCAAAGTAACTTACGCTTTGATATTTTCATTTGCCCAACTAAAGATTGCTGACCTACTTTGAGAGTACAGGCCTGAAATGATTGCTACCAAATCTATTACTTATAGTGTATTGGCCTTTGAAATGCCCACATGAGGTCCCCAACTTAATTGTTTTCTGTATTTCCATCTTTTGTAATCTTTTTTTAAATGGATATTTCTACTCTTGTTTTCCCCCCTAGCTTATGTTCATTCTAAGGAGTTATGTGTTGGATTTCTAATTATTAAATCAAATTATGTGTTTCATTACGGAATTCCAGTGTTCATAAAGCAAATGTTTCAAAAAGTTTAGTCTAATAGAAAAAAATAAAGAGAAATAACATGGCCTGTGATCAGAAATTCTGGGGTTTTTTGTTCTGAATCTGCAATTTAATCAGTGGATAATCTTAGGCAAGTCTCTTAACATCTCTGACCCTGGTTTACTTAGCAATAAGATGAGGATACTGCCTACTTCATCCTCACCTTTATACCCTAAAATCATAAGACTGTGATATATTATGGCTAAACTATACAGAAACCATAGACAGTGTTTCAGGAGGAAGAAAATACACCAGTTTTTAAATAATGTACTCCAGTCGATCTGGGTAATTATATTTACTGACGCATAGATCCATTAGCAGTAAAATGCAAATATTGTGGGATTATGATGTGTCTCAGCTGTATTTCCTTTAAACCTGTCATATTTTCAAGTCAAACAGAAACCACCGTAAAGGGCTTAATTTTGTTATGAATTAGTATATTTTATTATCTTAATAGCATTTTTAAGATACCTGTGATTGGTAACAGAAGAAAAGGAAAACTTTTGCAAAGACTTAAATAGGAGAGAAAACACAAAGGCACTGTCCCTCACGACCACTGCAAGGTCTTAGGTTCCAGAGAATATTTAATGTTGATGGAGAAACAACTTGTACAAAGGCCAGGGATGTTTCACCAGTTTGAAGTTCTGCCCCTTTGAGCCCCTCGACAAAATTCGGGCTCTATGAATATGTGTACTACTTGTTCCTGTTCCTGTTCAGACTTGTCTGACCATGGGGAGGCGGGTTTGCTCAATGTGTAGATGGGAGAGAAGGCTAATTAGAAGCAAGTAGCAGTTTTGCTTTCTCAGGCCACCACCTGAAACCCATTGATCTCTTCTAAGTCATTTTCAGTACAGTTTTGTGCTGAGTGACAGATGGTTCAAGAACTTAAGAACTGAAAGATAAATAATGGTTGAAGCATGTGATTCACCAATTCTTTATAGTCTTGTGAGAGAATTCCGCTCTTACCCTGACCAGAAACAACTAAAACCAGCAGGGGGTGGAGGGGGCATTCAAAGTTGTTTTTCTTTCAGTTCAATAAAGTCTACATCAGAAATAATACAGTCTTTTAAACTTAGAAGACTGACCATTTTGGGGGTTAAAAGGAAACAGTGAGAGAATACATGAAAACTAGAAAAACTAGAAAATAAGACTTTAAAAGGAGATAATTATTACAGAGTCATATTACAGATTCAGGGTTTTGAAATCATTACATAAAGTTATCTATTGCTACTTTGCAGGGATAATGACCAAGAGAAGATGTAACATAATGACTTAAAAATAGTTTAAAAGGCATTCAAGTCATGTCTGGAGGATAGTTAAAAAGTACAGGAAGAAGGAAACCATGATATGAGCCAGTTAGATTTTTTATATGGATTCTAGTAAATATTTTAAGGAAATGTCAGTCGGTTCCAAAACAGTGTATAAGAAAGCATATAGGTTGAAAGCCAAAGGTAAATGATTTAAATAGTTAATGGACTAACAGGATAACCCCTAAGTCCTCACCCTTCATTTTCCCAAGACATTAAGTATAGAGATTTAAAGGCAGAATATTAAGGATAAAACAACGTGAGAATGTTTACACCTGGTCCTGAAGGTGGGGTAACCCATGAACATTTCCAATTCGGATATGCAACCCGTTCTGTCTTTAATATCCACTCTAGCTGCGGGCAAAAGAACAATATGGCTGGGGAAAACACATACTGTCCCCAGAACAATGATAGGACATAATTGCCTTGTAGAGAGAGATGCACTATAATCATAATAATAAATGCCTTTTACACTTGAAGAAAACTGGCCGGCAGTTTTGTCCATCAGTTTGTTTAATAAAAGCACCCAAGAATCACAAAGTATTTTTCACATCTTACTAATTTCTTATATGCTCAATAGCAAAACATAATCTGTGGTAAATATTAAATTTTTATGAGAGAACACTACCTAATAATAAAAAAAATCTGCATTGCATAATTTTCCCCCTCAACTTTCCCTTCACCCTTGTCCCAAGTATATTAAATTTTGACAGGAAGTAATGGTTAATGATTCCCAAAAGAAGACTTTATACTGAAAAAATGTAAGATAATCCTTTACAAATAACAGATTCAGCAAAACTGACATCAATAAAATTTTTAAAACATCTTTAAAGATATATTTAAGTATCTATAAAACACTACTTTTTCAAATAGAAAATTTCTCATACCTGGAACATTATATAAAAAGTCCCATAAATGTTCTTCTTCCATGTAGCTCACAAAAACATTTCCAAATGTTTGTGGAGAAAAATTGCAGTGGTACAATACTTTAAAGATAGCTTCTATCAAGCTGGATCCTTGGTTCAGATTACTTTCTGTATCAGAACCTTGTTCTTGAAAGGTGCGCTCTTAAAAGGAATAAAAATGGTTTAGTAAGGTAGGTATCAATGAATATGATTATATTCTCATCACTTACTCTAGCATAATATTGTAAAAATGTATTTGATTAATATTTACATAATAAGAGAAACGCCACAGTCTTTCAGATCAATGGTCCATCAAACTCAATACAATTTCTGAGATAATCCTGGATATTTGTGGGGGAAAAAGTTGTGAGAAGGGGCTTCCCTGGTGGCGCAGTGGTTAGGAATCTGCCTGCCAATGCAGGGGACACGGGTTCGAGCCCTGGTCTGGGAAGATCCCACATGCCACGGAGCAACTAAGCCCGTGAACCACAACTACTGAGCTTGCGCGACTGGAGCCTGTGCTCCGCAACGAGAGGCCACGACAGTGAGAGGCCCGCGCACCGCGATGAAGAGTGGCCCCCACTTGCCACAACTAGAGAAAGACCTCACACAGAAACGAAGACCCAACACAGCCAAAAATAAATATATAAATTTATATTAAAAAACAAACAAACCAAAAAAACTGGACAGTCCTGGCTACTGTCACTTTAAAAAAAAAATAGTTGTGAGAAGGACCACATGACATCACTTCAAAGGGCAGTGCTAGTTTCCCTTTATGTCAGAATTCTTTTTCCTCTTAAAGAAACTTTTTTGATTTCTTTTCTCATTTAAAAGTAACACGCATTCATTCTAGAAACTGTAAAAAATTCAGACTAAGAAACTAAGAAAACTAAAATTGTACCAAATCCTACCAACCAGTGATAGCTACTATATTTGGTGCAGTATTTCATTCATATTATATACAAATATACACAAATAAGTATATGTATGTATAACTTGAACACCAAACAGAATTATTCTATATGCGCTCTCTTGTTATTGAAAATCTACTTAAAACTAGATGAATCTTTGTATCTCTCTTTGGGATTTGCGTTCTGAACATTATTATACCCTTTATTCAGAACATAAATTTCATAGGAAATTCACATTTATAGTGTTCTCAGTATTATGCTATCAATTCTACGAATAAATTTATGTGTTTCTCAAACCCATAGATCCTGCCATTTCAGAATGAAGAGGTTTATCAGCTGGTTTCTCAATAAAACTAAATAGGAATTCTCACAAAGATAGAGCCATTTTAATCGCTCTTTTCCGTCCTCCTCTGGCTCCATTATGACTTCTTCAAAGATCAGTTCCTATACTGTTGCATCTACAGGTAGGACTGAAAAGGTGAAATAATTTCTATTTTGTCTAGATAATTAGCATGATATGTCCAGTATCATAATATGTACAAATATTTATTGAATTAAAGATAATGACTCTCACAAAGTTTCTTATATTTTAAATATATTGAAAAAATATAACCTAGATCATTTTGGAATGAGTACATTTCCTTTTCTTGCTCATTTGGAAGCTCATCACTTCTATGGTTCTTCTTGATAATTTTATTTCTGTGATTTGATTTTCATGATCTAGAGAGCCTTCCTCAGGATTTTTGCTGGAACTATTGGTAAAGTGACGTTCTCTTTGTACTGGGGTTGTTAAGCTGGTAGAAAGTAGGCTGGAAGCTACTGATGTCCATTCTGGGGAGAACTCCATTGAGAAGGAAGTCGATAAAGTAAGTAGAACCAAGAGATGGAGAGAACAGTCCTGATGGGATGACACTGTGTGAGAACCAGTGGATCCATTACTGGATCCAGTAATGCCTGTATACTTATGTTAGCTGAGCTGATAAATTTCCCTTTTGGGTTAAACCAGGTTAATTTGGGTTTCTGTCACTTGCAATCTAAAGGGTCCTAAGTTTTCATCAAGCACAAAAGGTTAAATGACAAAGAGTCCTAGTCCAGGCATTCATAATTTCATCTTTTTTATCCAAACAGTCTCCTCGGTCCTCTCTGCGTTTCCCTCCCTCGGATTCAGCTTACATTCAACTGTCAGTTATCCTTCATGTCATTGCCCCATGTTTAAACCTTCCCCTGCTCCTACACTTTGTTAGAAATTCCTGAACCTGAAAATCAAGAGTTTCCACAATCTTTTCCCAAATTATGTTTCAATCCCCAGTCATCTGCTCCTCCCAAACCGGTGTACTTGCTTTCCTTGCACATGTTCCCTCCCATCGCCTTTTGTTTGTCTCAACCACTTCACTAGTCTAGAATATTCTGCTCCAATAAAATTCCCAAGATTTAATCAGTCAATTACTATGTCAGCAGCCATATTAGATGCTAAGGCCTACACCTTCAAGGGATTCACTGCCTCTGTGTGTGTGTGTGTGTGTGTGTGTGTGTGTGTGTGTGTTTGTGGGGGGGGTGGGAAAGATAAACATGTAAACAATCATTACAGCAATGTAAAGATAAGTAGGGTTACAGTACATCCTGGTTCGCCTCAGGCAGTCCTGGTTTATGTCTGTTGTTCTGGTGTAATTAGTAGCAGCATCCTCTTTCACTCTTAAACTGTGTCCCAGCTTGAATGAATGATTATTCGATCACCTTAAGTCTAAGTGCCTTAAGTATAAGTTACTATGAAAATATAGAGGAGGATGTTGTAAATTTTGGGAGAGGAACACAGAGAAGTCACAGAGAAGATCATGTCTCAGTGAAGTCTTAAAGGAGGAGTAGAAATTTACTGGCACGACAAGGTTGAGATGGGAAAGGTGCTTTCCAGGAAGACAGAAGAGTTGGTACAATGGTGAGAAGACAGGTTGCTGCTGGTAGGGTGGCACGGCTGAAGTGTGAATGGTATGCGGGAGGGAGAGATACAGCTAGACAATCAACACAGCCTGAATAATCTAAGGCCCCATGAATCGTGCACTGACAATACAGATGGAGAAAGGGGGATGGATATGAGGAATACTATAATAAAAATAATGAGTTTTATTAGCATTAACATTGTTGTTATTACCATATAAATGTGTCAAAATACTTCAGCGTATATATTTTATTTCTCTCTATTTTCCCTTGCCTCGAAAAAAGTAGTCTGTTTACTTGCCTCAGGGATTTTTGCTATTTGGAAAGCAACAAATAGACTGAAGTCAGTTGCCCGCCCAGACTTAAAAAAAAAAAAGCTAAATCCATTGAATAGTTATTAGTTTGAACTAAATGAAATAGCCATTTTTTAAGGCCAAAAAATATTGGTACTATATATTGGTACCAATATTGGTACTATGATACCAAAGTGGAATCATATGTGTCTGGCAGGTGGACAGGGGCAAGGGTCATGAGGGCTCAGAGAGAGGAGACCTCTGGGACTGGAGAGAGACATCTTTGGGTTGCAAGGGCTTTGCTGGAAGGCAGAGCTCAGGGAGGCTTGTCTGGGTGAGGCACTGAGTGGATCCTTGACACAGGTTCTCAGTCTCAAAGGTTACAAGCCACGCCTGGCTGCTGTGCTTGGCAGGAGTCTTTGGACAGGGATAAAGGGTATTTCTACAGTAACTAGGGTGACCAGATAACTGATGATCAAAACAGTCTCACAGGGACTTCTGCACGACCCTGGGGGTAAGTGTGGGAGCTCTAAGAATAGCTACAGTTAAATGTCCTACCAGCCAGGCAGGAGGCGCTCAGAATCCTCTTAAAATTGATTTGAAGACAGTAAGCGACTTAGATATTCCTTTTATATCTGAGTTTGTGAATTGAGATTTATACCAACTCCGTAAAAACAAAGTTACTACCCACAAATTACAGTAGGCTTGCGGGCTTCCCTGGTGGCCCAGTGGTTGAGAATCCGCCTGCCAATGCAGGGGACACGGGTTCGAGCCCTGGTCCGGGAAGATCCCACATGCCGCGGAGCAACTGGGCCCGTGAGCCACGATTACTGAGCCTGCGCGTCTGGAGCCTGTGCTCCGCAACAAGAGAGACCGTGACAGTGAGAGGCCCGCCCACCGCGATGAAGAGTGGCCCCCTCTTGCCGCAACTAGAGAAAGCCCTTGCAAAGAAACAAAGACCCAACACAGCCAAAAATAAATAAATAAATAAATAATTTTTCAAAAAACAAAGTTTAGCTTGAGGGTAAAGCGTGAGTCAGATAATTCAGCAGGAAAATAAATAAATAGCCCACACACTCATTCACTCACTGGTATTTCCCAAATGTCCACCACATGCCAAAAAAAAAAAAAAAAAAATTACACTAGGCTGAACATCACATGAGCTGCATTAAGTGTAATTTCATCTTCCTAACACTCTACAGAATGGGTGCCGGTTATCCCAGTTTTACAGATGAATAAGTGAAATTGAGAAAAATTAAGTAACTTGCCCCAAGATCACAGAGGCACTAAGAATTTGCCTGTGCTGTTTGTATTAAACTATAATCTCAAATTTCTCAAAGGCTGCTATGACATTTTATTGTTGATAACCTCTGAATGCAAAGTACTCAGTCTAAACCAGGTATTTGGTATGTGGTAATTTATTGTCTTCATACAAAATACCTCAATTTCATGTAGCTTTCTACAATTTCACATATATGACCTCATTACCTCTCTAGTACTGCTTCCTTAGTGGACTTTCTATGGATGTGCATCTTGGTGTCTTTAGGTATCTTCCCACAGCATCTGGAACACTGCTACATGCTTAACTAATGTTTGAATACTAAAGAAAGAAGGAAGGGAGGAAGGGAGAAAGAAATAAATCTCTTGAGTAGTTTTGTTGGGTGTTGGTCCATCTAGTAATTGGTTTTTTTGGAATGACATTTACCTCCTAGTCATAATATTCAAATGTCATTTTCTCCCCGCAAGCCTCATCTTCCTCATATCCACTGCTTCCTTTCTTTTCACCTACTCCTTGAAAACTCTCGTCTCTCTTAACTTCCTTATAGCCATGCTTTCTTGGTTTCAGGGTGCCTTGTGGGCTGTCTTTTCTATAGCTCTCTCTCTTCTATCATCTAAAACTGGGGTTGGCAAATGAAGAAGCTAACTCTTAAAGAGGCTTACCCTTAATGAATAAAGGAGAAAAAAAGCATTTTATGAATAATAGAGAAAATAGCTACATTCAGTAAAGATTAATAACTGAGCGATTGATTCTAGTTCCTTGAAAACCGATCATCAGTACATGGCATACACAGGCAATTCTGTATGTTGAAAAATTATTTTGTGTTATTTACATATTAGTAAACATAGATAGGCAAACCTCTTTGAAACAGTTCTGGCTGTATGGACCTGTGTCTACTAGGATTCTTCCTCATGCTTCTTAGAAAGCAAGATTTTCCAAAGTGTGTTTTGTGGGATGTTAATGGGTAGCACATATGTCCTGGAAGTGCTGGCTCCAACAATAGTAAACACTTTTGTTTTCTGCAGGATTTTTCACAGCCTTTAATTATTCATGAGCTCTGTGACTCTCTACGAAGGTATTTTAGTATACACATAGTGTTTCTAAGTATTTTTGACCATGAAACCCTTTTCTAGTATTGTGTCTAGCAAGATTACTATTCAATAAAACTGAATCTAGGAATCATGTTTGCAAAGAGTCTCTTACATTACCTTTAAGCCATTTAGGTTTGCAAATCAACGTGAGCAGTTCAAATGGAAAAGGAACAAGGTAGAAGCACAAAGGGCTATTCTGCATAAGAAAATTGTCAATTGGAAAAGAAATTACTAACCAGGTCACCAAAGTTGGATTTAATTTTAATTCAAAAGCATCATTTGTGGAGCAAGAGGAATTTTGCTTTAGCAGTAGGCACTGGCAAGACTAACAAAACACAGCCAAAATAGGTCTTTAAAACTTTGACTCTTACCCCACAGATTTATATCAAGTTCTAACTGATTAAGAAACATAATGTGATTATATGGCTGGAAGGCACCTCACAGGGAGGTCAGTAAATATTTGGTCAATAAATGAATAAATCTTTGCTGAGTGAATAAATAAAACGTCTTCCAGCATCTGTGACAATAGTGACCTAGCTTGCTTTTGAATACTTTCAGGGGTGGGATATCCACTACCATTCAAGGCAGCCGTCCCTCTGCTGGACAGCTCAAGTTACCAAACTGTTTTGCATTTAAAAAATATAGCGAGAGCACTTATCTGAAAGGACTACAGAAATCTGGGCAAGTCTCTTTAGTGAATAGAGAAAAGAAGAGCACTTCCTCAGTTATCATTAGGGATGACAATTCAGGGTTTTTGACTGACAGACTGACAGCCAAAATCCATTTCCTTTTAACTTATTCCCAAGCATGTCCACGTGTTGAATTGGACAGCCTATTATTGTTTTCTTTTTTACGTGAAGACTTAACATATTTGAAGATCGCTATCCTGCCTCCTCTAGTTCTTTTCTTCTCCAAGTTAGACATACCCAGTTTATTTAAGCAAGGCATGGCCTGGTTTTTACTTAACATCTTAGCACTTTTCACTCTTCAGTGGGCACTCTCCATTTAAGCAGCCTGTGCCAAAAAAAGACCACTAAGCATAAGTGCACTATTGGTCCAAATTCTGCAACTGGCAGCCCTAAGGAGTAAGGGGCAAGTTTTGAGCTCCACCTGTGCTCCTGAATAAGCACAAAGTCCACAGAATGTGAAACTGAGTTAAAGTTATTTCAAAGAGAAATTCCTTCTGTAAGGCAGACACCAAGCCTATCTCTCCAGCAGGAATGGTCCCTCTAACTTCTTAAGTTAAAGAGAATGGGCTGTTTAACTTCTCTCCCATAGTCTCCGAAAAAAGCACCATGCTAGGTCTAGGTGCAGGTCCTCATGCCAAATGACCACCTTGCAGAGAAGTGATAAAGCCACTGTGGGCGCTTGGGTGCTGCACAATATTCTAGAACAAGGGTTGGCAACTATAGCCCAGGAGACATGTCCAGCCTGATGCCTGTTTCAGTAAGGTCCACAGCTAAGGATGGTTTTTACATTTTCAAATCGCTGAAAAACATCAAAAGTAGAATGTGATTTGTGACACACAAAAATTATGTGAAATTCAAATTTCAGTGTCCATAAATAAAGTTCCATTGGAATACTGGTGATGAGGTTCAGGAATGCTACCCCAAAATATGGCACCTTGGCATATTTAATATTTTAAGCCGAAGGAGCTTGAGAAAAGAGCAGAAGCAGGAAGGTCGCTCTGACCTTCCCCCTGCCCTTCTCCCCTGAAACAGGTCATGAAACCCTCACATCAGAGGTGCCTGCCCTATACCAGGAGGAAAGGTGCATCCTTGTCTCTGAAGTTGAAACGATGCTGAGAAGAATCCTAGCAAATAAGCCTTGCTAAGTTTCCCCCAATTTGTTACACTTAACCTCATACTCCTTGACCTATCATATTTCTCCACCACTGTCCATTCTTCATTAAACCTAGCATAAAGATATTTTCTGTTTCTTTGGATCTTCATTTCCTTATGAAGTCTCTTGTGTCATGTAAAACTTATATTAAATAAATTTGTATGCTTTTATCCTGTTACTCTCTATCTTTGTCAGTTTAATTTTCAAACCCAGCCAGTGACCGTAAGAAAGCTAAGGAAAACTTTTTCCTCCCCTGCACAGCCATGTCATTTGCTTATGTATGGTCTGTACCTGCTATAATGGTAGAGGTCGGTAGTTGTGATGGAGACTGTGTGGCCTACAAAGCCCTCTATCTATAGTCCATCTGGCCCTCTATAGAAAAAGTTTGCTGACTCCTATTCCAGAATACTGGAAGAAAGCATACATATATTCCAAACATCTAATACTACATAAGGACATCTTCCGTCTATTCCCAAATAACTCACAAGCAAAAGTAGGTGTTAGCTCTTCAAGCAGCCTTTCTTTATCACCCAATACATCAATCTCTTATCAGTCACTCTGTTTTAGAAAAGCACCTCATGGTACTTATTAGCAACTGAACTTATCTAATTTTTATATATAAATTTTTTACTTTATAAGGTCTGTCCTCCCCATGGTTCCCCAGCAATTAATCCCCCAGAATATGAAGGCAATATGGCGTCATGTTTACCACTATATCTCCAGCTGAGAACAGTGTCTTGTACCTAGTTGATGCCCATTAAATATTAGTTGAATAGAGAATGTATTTATAAAATCGTGACCCAACATTTTTAGAAATTAATTCAGAAGGATATTATTTCTCATTTCCAGGAATAAATGTCTCCACAAAGTCTCATGTTTTCATTTTAGAATTTATTTAAAAACAATAGATATACTTTCATGAAATAATAGCTGTCCATTCTTCTAAGAAGGACCACTTAAACACCAAGTGCGCAATTTGCTCAATTTCTCTGTATCTGAGTTTCCTCATTCGCAAAAGTCCTAATGATCCAAGGGTCATAAATGAAATAATATGTTAAATCACTTTGAGTTGTTGGGGAAAAGATACTACATAAATTCATGATAATAGTATCACTCGTAATATAATGCCAAATCATTTACATGCTAACACTAGAAGCACATTAACTACTGAAGAAGAAACATGTTCCTATAGATATATTAGACATTTTCTAGGTGCCAGGAAGAGACAGAATATAAAAAATTTCAGCCACTGTCAAGCCAAATTAGATCTGATTCTGTGTAGATGAAGCATCATAGCAAAATTTATATTACCAATCTCCCAAGCTATATACAAAGATTCTCAAGAAGTGCTATAATATATAAAACTTGGGACTATTTATTTGGTCCAGTTCTCATCTTCACACCCATGAGAGCTGCTAAGGCAACATCTTTTCAGGCCAAAGATGTCAAAGGGGAAACCCACCTCCTGGAGACAAATTTATGCTTGGATGGAGGGGAGAGTTACTGAGAAGCTGAGGGAAAGACCACTGCATGGAGAGCACAGGAGGAGTGATGAGAGAAGAAAAATATATCAAGCATATTTTTCCAGAGAGTGTATAAGAAGAAAAGAATCTAATAGAAATTAAGTACCTACTAGGTGTCAAAAAATGGTGCTTTATGTTTATTTACTTTTTCTAATTAGGTTTTTTTTTTTTTAATTTATTTATTTGGTTGTGCCGGGTTTTAGTTGTGGCAGGCGGGCTCCTTAGTTGTGGCAGGTGGGCTCCTTAGTTGTGGCATGCGAACTCTTAGTTGCAGCACGCATGTGGGATCTAGATCAGGGATTGAACACGGGCCCCCTGCATTGGGAGCGTGGAGTCTTATCCACTGTGCCACCAGGGTAGTCCCTATTTACTTTTTTAAACCTCAAAATAAACACTTAAGGTCATTATTAGTACCCTAATTTAGAAATGGGGAAACTGAAGTTTAGACAGATCACAACGCTAATGAATGAAGTAGAATTTTTTCCTGGAAATTTCATTCATTCACAAATACTTTTTATGCTCCTTCTATGTGCTCAGTACCTGTCTCAAGTGTCGAGAACCAAGCCAAGTACTGGGGAACAATGACGAGCTGTCCCTGCCCTTCTGGAGCTTGCAGCGGCTGACACAGGGACTAAATACGGAACTATGTCATTTAACCTTTCACTTAAAATTGTGACGAGTGTTACGAAAGGAATTATGGTGGGACGTTATGGGATGATCAAAGATGACTTCCTAGGAAGTAATACTGAAGCTAAAAGATGATTATCAGGTGCCAGGAAAATGAAAACGAAGAAGATTCTAGGCTCAAAAAAATAACATTTCAAAGGTTCTGTAACAGGAGAGAACGTGGAATTTGGGCCAATTAATTGAAAGGTCACTGGTGTTGGAGCATCTCCCTCTTTTCTCAAGATACTTCTACAGGGACATTGCTATTATAAATATACAAATCTAAGATGCACAACCTAGACCAGAATATGCATGTTAAGCTTGCATGGACCCGATGCTGGACAAGTCAGCCATTGGCAGAGCACAACGGGCATTGCTTGTGTCTTAAGGATTAGGGTCTGTACTCTATAAGTAGTGGGCAGCCACTAAAGGTTTTTAGCAGGGGAGTGATGTAATCAGTTCTGTATTTGAATAAGACCAAGCTTTCTGACTTCTGTGAACGTTCTGACAAAATGGATTATAAATAATCTTAAGTAAATCATGTCTCTTTAAAAGCATAATACATTGGAAAGACAAAGCACATACCCAAATTTTTTGCCATCTAGAGCAACAGATACCTTGTTCGATGGCCCTGCTCCTCAAAAGGTGGTCCAGGGGCTAGCAGCACCAAGAGCAGCATTACCCGGGAGCTTGTTAGAAATGCAGAATCTCAGGTCCCACCCAAGACCTACTGAACCAGAATCTGCAGTTTTAACCAGTTCCCCAGGTAATGTTTTTGCACTGTAAAGTCCAGAAGCCTTGCTTTACATAATCACACCCTACAACCACCCTACCCTCATGGAGACTCAGCACAGACCCTAGATGATAACTGTTTCTGGGACTGTAGTAATTCTATGGAGACCACTGATATTCTAGGCTAGTCTGTCATCATTCGCGGATAGGATCCTTGGTTGGAAAGACTAAGGTGAGAACACACAAATATGATTCTACTGTTCTTGCTAAGAACAGGGTACAAATCCAGCAAAGAAAAAAATATTGAACAAGTAAGAATACAGATGTTGTCACTAGTGAAAGCAGCCAAGGACATTGAAGTTAGGTGCACTAAGGGTACCAAGAGGGAGCATATTTTTACTTTTGGTCACTTCCTTCAAGACAGTCATGAAACAGCATAAAATGAAACTCACACACACATAATGTCCAGCAAAACACCAAGCTTCTGCCACAATATTCCTCATTACCCAAGAGATCAAGAAAACATTAACCATAAAGTCAGAGAATTTGAATTGATTAATTCATATTAAGTCAACCAAGCCTTTGTAGTGGTGGCAGCCATTTATTGAGAATTCTCTGTAGGTCACTTTCTTGACTATCTTTTGGCACTTTGTTACAAGGTTGAAAAGTACAGATTGTACTAGCAAAATTATCCACGATAGAGGTTCCTGATAGTTCTCATAAATTGTGCAAGCCTGCAATTTTGTAAACTTTCTGTGGCTCTGCCAGGATGCTTTGCAGGTGTGGTGGGTGAAAGCACAGACTGCACACCGGCTGTCTGAATCAGATCCTGCTTTGCTGATTATTAGCTGTGTGACTTGGACAAACGACTTGATTTCTCTGTGTCTCACTTTCCTCATCTGTAAAATGGAGGTGATAATTGTACCTACCACACAGAGTTTGTTTTGAGGATTCAGTGAGTGAACACATTTAAAGACTCAGAAGCAGTGTCTAGAACATGTTAAACATTACGTGTTTGCTAGCTGGTTGTGGTTGTTATGTTATTACTGAAAATCACCAGAAGCCAAGAAGTTTCACTGAGAATCATTCTTGGGGCAATGGGCAAAGGAAAGAAAGTTAGTTACACTTCATTCAAATGTCACTAGCAGGAAAAGGCCACCTGCTAACAACTGGAAAATTGCCAAATATTTGTTCTTTTGATGTCACAAGAAACTGGTTAAGGGCATGTGGCCTCAGTGAGGTAATGTCAAAACAATTGCCCTGGGTTTTTAATGTCACTAATCCAAAATAGTGTCTTACAAATTTAAAATTTTCTATAAACATTTGTAGTTGAGAGGTTTTTTTCCTTCAAATTTAGGATGGCCCATCTTAAAAATAAAACCAACAAACATTACCTTCTCATGCCCATTGAACCTTATCCAAGCTTCCTAGAAGCTTGCAGCCTATGATTTTTTTATTATTAATGAATAAATTAAAATTTTACTATTCATTCATTTATTAAATTTTACTATCTTCTGACCTTCAGTGAAGTTGTATCTCATATTACAAGAAAGTTATTTCCATATATGCTCAGCTGATTCTTTTTAAAATAAATAGAAATTCTGATAAATCATTTTCATAGAGCAAGACCAAAAGCTACAGATATAAAAGAGATAAACCTCATATATTTTAATCTTTATAATATATGGTTGTCTATCAAGAAAAATTCTCTACCTAACATAATTTAATAATTGCTTATTGGATGAAGAGGACCTTGTTTTAAAATATGTACAATAAAAATATGTATTTAGGGACTTCCCTGGTTATCCAGTGGCTAAGACTCCGTGCCTCCAATGTAGGGGGCCTGGGTTCGATCCCTGGTTAAGGAACTAGATCCCGCATGCATGCCACAACTAAAGAGTCCACACGCCGCAACTAAGAGCCCGCATACTGCAATGAATATCCTACATGCGGCAACAAAGATCCCATGCACCACAAATAAGACCCGATGCAGCCAAATAAATAAAAATAAAAATATGTATTTAAAATCTCTATTCTTATTCCTGAGCCAATTTAACAGAAGTTAAATTTTATCAATTAGACCAAAAAGACACTATTTATAAAGGAAAACTCTCACATAAAAAGCCCAATAGTTATGATGCTTGGAACACCTAATCAGCATATTTTACTCTAAAATTTTGCTTTCCTAAAAATATGATCAAACTTCTAAATTACCAAATGGTATTCAATGAAAACAAAATCTCTGAAAAAATATTATGTATGTATTTTTAGGTGCATAATAATTTCCATCTTAGTCTGGTTAATAAGATTCCCTGAATATACTGTTTCTAAATTAAAGTGACAAGGTTTCTACTGCAGCTTAATAAGTCAGTCAATCAATCGATTAGTAAATTCTGTCACTTCATCCTTACAGTATTTGAAGTAGCTAATAAAATTCAATACAATACCAAAGCAGTTATGTAGCCCTGATCAAACACCTAAACAACCTTTGCAAAAACTGATAGATATTTGAGCAGATTGGGTAAATACACTTCCGTATTCCATAAGAACCAGAACTGAAGGAGATACAATATAGTACCTTTAATAACCTGTAAGTCCCTCAAAAACAATATCATGTTATACGTACAAAAGGTAGATGTAATATTTTTGGTAAGTAAATGTGGAATTTTTTTGTAAGAAAACATGGTTAAATATTCATTTAACCACAGTTGCTATTCCTATACTTAGTGGCTATATCAGTATAGTCCAATGTTTGATCGCAATTGTTTTTCCAGGCTGTTCTATATAACTCTATCAAGAGGAAACCATTTCTCTTCTGGGACCATGCCCATGAGTTTCATGAGTTATATTAGAGTAACTCTCCAGCCATGTCAGATACTATCTGTGTTGTGTAGTCACCTTGCCTGAAAGCTCAGATTATAAAGTTTAATGGAAGCTCCATATTTTATATTCTAATAGATCACTGGCCAGTCACTGGACTTTTTCTGTAAAAAGTACTGTGTTAGCTTGAGGAGGAATATGAAAATAAAAATCTATGATCAGCACTAATTACCTAGCTGGAAAGAACAGTTAAATGCATGTGCACTGGGGTGTCCTGGTTGATTCAACCTGAGAGTGGACAGATTACAGTTCTTGCAGATACCCCTGGTCCACTCCAGGATTTAATTTGCAAGAGTATTTGTACAGAAGGGTAGGGGAAAGAAAGCTCCAGCTGGGTTCAGAATCCTGGGTTACCCACCATTTATCAGCTACATGTGTCTCTTGGCAAATAACATTATCTTGAACTCTAATGTTATTTTTAACATGACGAAAATAATTATATTTACTTCATAAGGTTTTAAGAATCACAGTGCCTGACACCTAATAAGTAAACAATATATGTTGGCTACTTGAGCAATTAGTTTCCCTAGCACCTGTTTTCCCTTTAGGAGAGTGGAGTTATAGATATTGAAGGTAAAGATAATGGTTTCAGTTCAACTCTGTAAGATTTAAGGCCCACAGAGTACTGCTTGGGGGCTAAGAGAATAAAGTCAGATTCAGGGTTTCGAGGAGAGGTAACCTCTGAACTTCTCCTTGGAACACAGTGACACTGGAGGAGTTGTAGTGACCTTTGGCACCACAAGATTTTATGAATTTGAGAGCACCTGGAGAGAAGCAAAGGGCTCAGTAGTGAGGCACTTCCCCTAAGTGGCTTTTGGGAAGCAAACGTCAAGGTGTACGGAAGAGAAGAATATGGGGAACTGGTCATGAGCAGATCTGAGAAACCAAAAATTCCAGAAATGACTGGAACGATCTGGACTGGGGATGCTATGAACCTCATTTGTATACCAACAGGCTGGTCGGGCCTGGTAACATTTGCCTCATTCATATACAGATATAATAAGAATACAAGGCAGAGTAAGCTAAGGGCAGCAGCCACCATAACAGACACTGTGAAGTTCAGGGGAGGGAGGGACACATCAGCGTGAGCTACAGTGTTCAGAGATCTGGAACATCAGTGGCCTTTGCCCATTGGTGGAGTCTGGGTTGTCTATGGAGGGTCTTTCAAGTAGGAAAAATGGGTGAGCCAAGGTGTGGAAGGAGCATGTGCATGGGGCTTTGGGGACAATGGCTGAAATGGGTGTGTGTGTGTGTGTGTGTGATTGTGCGTGCGTGCGTACACACACACAAGAGGATAGTGGGGAAAAAGCTTACAAAACTAGTCTGGGGCCATACTTGAATGGCCAAAGGACAGGAATTTGTTCCTGTAGGTGATGGGGAACTAGAGAAAAAAGATTTTGATTAGAGAAAACTATACTGAAACTAGTGATTGATAAAAATTAATCTGGCTACACCTGTAGTATAGAACAGAAGAAATGTGTAGGGGTATGTAAGATGGTTAGAAAACTATAGATGTAGCAGGAGAGCAGTAGGATATACTATGAGACTGGAATAACATTACTTATCATTTTCTAAAATAGCACTTACAGGGGAAAAAAGAAAGTCTAATTAAGAGAAGTATGGTCTTCTATTACTCCTCAATTTCCATTCATAATTTTCTCATGATTACTTCTCCATGCCCCAGTGGATATGGCTGTAAGCCATGCTTGCTTGTTCATAAGTTATATAAGCATTCTTCATGATCCACTGAAAGGTCTAATGTGGCTCTAAAGCAATCTCTCTCTCCCTTTCTCTCTCTCTTGCTCTCTCAGGTCTAATTGATACTTCTGTTTTGGACATATAACTGTGTTCCCATAATATTCTTAGGCATTTCAAACCCCATATATTGATATATTTCTATATTATGATAGTTTATGATAGGACAGTATTATATAAAAATATTTTTTGCCCTCATTCAGAATCCCTGAAAACAATCTTTCCAATAGGTTTATAAAGTTACTCAATATTTTGCCTGCTGCTAACCCCCCTGACTATTGATATAATGCATTTGGTTTCATCCCTCTACCAACATTCAAGGAGGAAAAAAAATTCCATTCAACTTGAGCAATGACTGGGTTTTTTCAGGACATTCTCATAACTACAAATACTCACTTGAGCTCTTTAGCAAGATTCTCAGTAAAAGACCATCATGATGCAGTAGAGTTTCCAGAAGCAGGTTCCAATTACAGCCTGGCTGGGATAAGAGCAGTTTCAATTGACCCTCGGCTGTCAATCGTCCAGCTGATGGAGTCCTTTCAAAATGCAAGATAAAGATGGAGTAATGAAGTTAATTTATCTATGAAATTAATAGCTTTAAAGTACAGATGTAATGCTAACTCCTTTAAATGTCAATTCCTCCCAGATTACTGTGAAAATGCTTTCATGCTTGCTTACTTTAGGGCTGCTCAGGGAAGGAATTACATTTAATCTCTACTAGCTAAAAGCAAATTAACATTTGGTAACCTGCCAAATTTAAAACTGATACAAAATAACCATGTGTATATTTCATGGAACTATGTCTGTTTTAGCTTCATGGAGCAAATAAAAATTATTTATGCATTTTTTAATGCATTTATTTGTTCACTCAACAAATACATGAGTGCCTACTATGTGCTATTAACTTCTTTCATTATTCATGGAGAGAAGTTACAATGTGTTTTGGCTACTAATTTGCCATGTACTATGATTGCTGATAAAATGAAAGGAATTCAAAGCTTCTGTCAAAGGTCAACCATAATCTAATTATTTAATATGTAAAGCCTTAAATCAACATGCAATTATCAGAACCACTCTAACAGTCACACTGCTACCTACTTGGGTAATCAGTTTATCAAAGAGAAATAATTCCAAGGCAAATAAGCTTCTACTTGGGAAATTATAATCAGTGTTGAATAGAAAATTAAAATCAGGTCCCCCACATCACCACATTAATTTACCAATGAATCTGCAAGAGATAAGGAAATAAGGTAGAAACTGAACACTGATAACATTATTCACTTTTTCCTTCTAAAGTCTCAAGGTTTAGACTGACTAAAGGTCACAGCATCTGATATCAGCTTACAATTACAACAAAAAAGGGGCAGGAAATGACCAAACTCAATCTGATTGTGGAGATAAGGGTTGTGGGACTAGGGTGGCACTGGGAAGGAAAGATGAGATTGAGAAATGTATAGGTGTGACTGAGAAGACCATATGCTTTAGCGTGGAAGAAAGCAGAACAAAGAGTATCGCTGAGAGAGACGATTTGCAGCATCATTTCCAGATGAAATGTACTGAGTGGTGAACCATCATCATAGTCTAGACCAAAGGTTTCCAAAGCTTGGGCCCTGGACCAACAGCATCAGCATCACCTGAGAACTTGTTTTTGGTTTTTTTTTTTATAAATTTATTTATTTTATATATTTATTTTTGGCTGCATTTGGGTCTGTGTTGCTGCGTGCAGGCTTTCTCTAGTTGAGACGAGCGGGGGCTACTCTTCGTTGCGGTGCGTGGGCTTCTTACTGCGGGGGCTTCTCGTTGCGGAGCACGGGCTCTAGGAGCACGGGCTTCAGTAGTTGTGGCACGCAGGTTCAGTAGTTGTGGCGCACGGGCTTAGTTGCTCCACGGCATGTGGGATCTTCCCAGACCAGGGCTCGAACCCGTGTGCCCTGCATTGGCAGGCGGATTCTTAACCACTGTGCCACCAGGGAAGCCCTGAGAACTTGTTAAAAACGCAAATTCCCAGGTCTTACCCCATCAGAAATTCTGGGAATGGGCCCCAGAAATCTGTGTTTTAACAAGCCCTCTCCAGGAGATTCTGATGCACACTAAGGTTTGAGAACCACTGTGGAAGGCAGTGCTTTCTGGAGCACAGGTAGCAGGGATAGGCCTAGTTGGTATTACCTTTCCTGCCTCTGTGCCTTTGTGCCCATTACAGGTCCACCTTGGCTGCCACCTGGGCAGCAACCTCCACATGACCCTATACTTAATCTTACCCATCCTTCAATTTGCCACAAAAATATCACTTTCTCTGTAGAGTCTTCACTAGAACTTTCTCTCCATAGCAGTCTATCTCACTCTGAATTAAAGAACTTATAGCAAGTATGCAGATTTTAGCACTTTATTATTTCATCAATTAAAGCTTTATCTCTCCACTCAGATTCAAGCCTTGTGAGCACACTTGTTTTACACTCCAAAGCTCTTACCAATGAACTAAGCACATTTAAGGCTCTGTAAATGTTAGCTGATTGACTCATATGCTCATAAATGGGTAGATAAACTCTTAAAAAAAAGAGGATGCTTTGCCAAAATGCTGGTTTAAACAAAAGTGAGAGGATCTGAAGATGTAAAATGAAATTTCGAAGCATCTCCCCTTTGGTTTGGCTTGGGGCATTTGGAACATCTCGCAACCTTATGATGCACAAGATCACCTGAACTTTGGACCAACTCAGGCTTCCCACGTGAGACTCTGATAACATAACTCAAAACAGAGAAACTCCCTGGCAATTGGTGAGGCAGTGTTAGCTAGGAAAACTTGTGCCCTAGCTAACACTGGTGGAGAGAGAAGCGGGTAATTATTTAACCCTCAGACCAGAGGAAACAGGTCTGTCAGTTCAGCAGTTCTGAATTCCTTTGGGTATTCCCAGATTGGTCTAGCTCTTGCAGTAATTCCAAACATGGTGCCAAAGGAAGAATCCACTAGGTGAGCCTTTTGGACTGAAACACTGAAGCAGATCCTCACAATGGCTGCCCCTGTTTCTATCCTAAACCCCAACTGCTGACTTCAAGAACTTGCTCGGGGTCTGGTAGATGAAAAGCAGCTAGTTGGTAGTAAGCTGTGTATTAAAATTGACTTAGTTTTTGAACATTTCCTACCTATGTAGTTTGCTTGAGTTGAGTGCTGACTTAAGGATACATTTAATGAACTGAAAGATCCAGTTTGATGGAGTTTAGAAAAGGAAGGGGATTGTTGAGAGACAATTTGAAGAAGAAAGACAGGGGCCAGTTCATAGAGGGCCTCATTAGCCAAGGTGGGGACTTTGGACCTGTTGAAGAATTTAAGGCAGATGAGTTTCCTGACCTGGCTGCAGTATGGAGAGTGAATTGGAGGGAGGGTTGTGTTTTTGCTCAGTCCTTTAGACGTGTAATAAGACAAAATAATTTGAATGTCATTTCATACCACTTATTTGAATACCTGGTTATAAATAAAACCTCTCATTTACCAGATGGGAAGCTGTTTGTTGAAATGTACCTCAATTCTTGGATCTTTCGACTTATCACAGATTTTGAAATGTACAGTAGAATGACTCACTATAAGGAAAAATAAAAGATTACAAACATTCCTCAATCACTAAGCTCCAAGTAATAAATGCATTGAAGAGTCGGCACTGGGCATATGGAGAAGCATATGTTCCCTCATCCTTTGAGCTGGTGGAGCTGTGAAAGTGAGATTAGCCTTACAAAAAATGACAGAAAAGGAAATTTTTAATATATGTATATATGTATCAAATATGTACATGTTGACTTCCACTATAATACAAAGAAGAGAACAAAATTTATAAATCCACTGGAATGCCTAAATCTTGTATTATGAGACAGGACAAATTTATGGCTTGGTTATATCAGGAGTTCAAGAAAGGTCTCCCCTGGCATCACAGTTCTGATAAGTGCAGAGACCCAATGAGAAAGTAGTTCAATATTCTTTCCACTTTATCATACTTGGAGCTGGTCCTTTTTACATGTTTGGATAATTGGTAAGACCTGCCACTTTCTGAAACATACAGCTCTTTACTAACACAGCAGTACTGAATGATTGTTTAGTAAGCACTTACGTGATGGGTGCCTTGTAGGCACGTTAGCTAATTAAATCCTCATAACTCTGCCATGAGAATATCTCAGAAGCTAAGGGAAGAAGATGTTTCAAGATGGGGGAAGTAGACAATGGTATTATGTGCTGTTTTCAAGTAGATCAATAAGATCATACTGTATTTATGTCTCAACTTCCTCACAAAAATATAAACTATTTAACTAACTTTCCAAGATCACAAAACTATACACGTCTGCAAACTCTGTCTGTCCAATGTGAAAACCTATATCTGTTTCTTATTATCTCATTGCTGGTTCCATTGCTATATTCTTATTTATATAATACCTTTAAACCATAATAGAAAAGGAAAGATATGTAGAAATATCTAGCTATATCAAGTAACCAGCTCACTTGACATTTTCACTTCTTTTAGTAACTGCTTCACAAACATATGACTTTTTCTCTGAAAATCTTTTCAAAGATCCAGCTGCTTGTCCATCCACACTCTGGAACAGCCATGTTAGAGCTTTGGTGTTCAAAAGTTCCCATTACTTCTCCCCTGACTGTTGGCTCCAGGTCAAAGCTTGGCATCTCATCAGAGTACAAGTTCTCTAAACTTTTCTCTTCAGTCCTATGGAACAGCCTGACAGCAGCAGCTGGGAGACCAAAGTTCTCTTTTGTCCTCCTCCCCAGATGTTCACTCCTGAGGATACTAGAAGCCACCTCCCCAAAATGAGCTTTCTTCCCATCACTGAGCTTGACCACTCAGATCAAATGTTTGAAAAGAAAAGTACCATTGAATGTGGCAATATCTGAAACAATACTACAATAACTCATTTGTTCCTTAATTCACTTAGTCATTAAACCAATATTTGTTGGCTGATTTCTATGTGCAAGGCCATGGAGACACAACAGTAAGTAAAAAACAAACAGTCATTGTTTTTACAGAATTTAGCAGGGAATACATGCATGGTTTAAATGGTCATACAAATAAAGATAAAATTACAACTATAAAAACTCAATCAAGAAAAAGCAAAAGATGCTATTAGAAGATGTAGTAAGAAGAAGTAAGCTAGTCTTTGGGGTTGATGAAAGGCTTCCCTACAGAAGTCACACTGGAACTGAGATAGGAAGATACATTGACATTACTAGGTGAAAGAGGAAGAAGACCTTTCAGGGAAAGGGAAAAGTATGTGCAAAGATCCTGTGGCAGAATGGAACATTTCATGGCAAGGAAATGTAAAAAAGGTTAATGTGTGAGGAGCAAAATCACAGGGTAGTGTGGTATCAGAAGAGTTTGCAGAGGAGGGTAAGCCACATCTATGTAGGTCTTACAGGCCATGGTAAATTTTTTGTGTATGCTTAAGGATAAAGGGGAATTCATGGAGGGCTGTGAGTTATAAGTGTGAAATGATAAAACTTAGTTTTGAAAACAGATTTTGGTTTGAGAAGTCTCTGGCTATAGTTTGGAGAATATTGGAGTCAACATATACACGGGAGGAAACCAAGGAGTCATTGCGGTAGTCAGGAGAGAGGTGATGCACTAAGGCGAAGGTGGTACTATGGAGAGCAGATATTAGGAGCTAAAATTAACGAGAGTCAGTAATGAACTGGATCCAGTAGAAGAGAAATAGGGAGGTATTCAGGTTGCCTTCTGGTCTCTGCTTTACACAATCACATGCAGGTACAATTAATCAAAATGGGGGAAAATGAAAGAGGATCAATTTGGAGGGGAGTATCCTAAGTTCAGTTTTGGTCATGTTGAGTTTGAGGTGTCTCTGTGCTCACCAGGTATAAACCTGAAGAAGACATTCATGTATGATTCACACCCATGAACATATAGGTCTGTAGTCCTGGAAGAGATTAAAAGCAGAGATTTGAATTGGGGGGCACTTAAAAAGTACATGAAACCATAGACATGTGTGAGTTCACCTACAAAAGGTTCTATGATAGAATGCTAAAGATGTTCAATTTTTAATGGCCAGGCCAAAGTAGATGAACCTGCAAAGGAGACAGAGAAATTTTATTGGCTATCTCTTTCCTCACCACTTATACCTAGCATACGCCTTACTTGGAGAAAAATTTTTAAATGCATTTATCGAAAGAATGAATGAACACATCTTGGTAAACTGTGTAAATGGGAAGAACCACATAGCATATAATATAACGAAGCCAAAGGTAGCTTAATATTTAGGGAGGGGAAAAAAAAGCATATAAATCCAAAATGGGATTACATTGAGTAAAACCATAATGGAAACAAAAGCATAGTAGAAAGAAATATCCACAGCTCAGAATGGACTGGCCATGAATCAAAACATCATGTTGTCATCATAAAAGAAAATGAGCAGTGTAAAATGAATGGACTGTTTACTCATACTGATTATGCGACTTGGATTCAGTGTCCAGTTATGACCTCCTTAGCTAAGGAAGACCTGAAAAGTATTTGGAACTACTGAGAGAACCACAAGATGATGAAAGTTGGGAAAATAATTTAAAAAACTTTATAATGCAACAGTATAATTGACTAAGATAGTATTCTTTCTTGAACATTTATATGAAAGTACAGTGTGCTGTCATAGTATTAACACTGAGATTAATATATTCTCCACATGCTTTAGTTTAATCTAGCATGAAACTGATTACCCTTTCAAAATCAACTCACATTGTTAGCCTGTAACACTGCTAGGGATAATGAATATAGTATATTTTACTTATTGCTTGAAAATACATATATTTTCCCTAAAGCAAACTCTTCTAAACTCTATTCCAGGAGTTCTAGGAGAACATGAAAAATTCTATTTTTACCAATTTATATACTTGGTTAGGCATTCTCTAGTAACCCTCTAGACAAATTTACGGTGCATACAATTATTTATGCATCTCTAACTCTTATTGTAAGTCTTAATTTCATGTCCTCCTTGCTCTGTTTCTTCCTTCTCACCTACTTTTAATTCATTATCTTAATATATTTAATACTATTAAAAGCCAACTTAAATCTTTCTGAAACAATGCACAGGTGTAAATAAATGAGCAAACAGGTGACTAAATTACTAAGATACGTCATAATATTAAATATTTTAGTCTCATCCTCACCCTTTCCAAAAAAAAAAGCATAATATATTTTTAGTTTATCATCATTCAACCTGTGTGTATTTCCCTGAACAGTTCATTTTAGTTGCTAAGGTGAGGAATGGAGCTTTGGAGGATAATTTGGGGGTGAAAAACACACAGAAACAGCTGATTTATGTGAGAAAATGGATGGAAAGGTAAAGATTTTTAAGGTCACATGATGGTGGTCTAGGAATTCCCATTGCAATGCTTGACAAATGCAAATCAATAAGTTGAGTTATTTTGAAACTACTTTTATTGCTATCCTGGGTTCCTCTGTTCTGAACATGTTGGATCATGAATCACATGGATCATGTCTTTCTGTGCAGATTATATGGAACTGTTAGAGAGAATAACTGTCAGAAAGTCAGGGTAGAAGGGCTCATACTGTACCTGCATGGAGAATTTAAAAAGGCAAGAGAGAGAACCAAAGGCATTTCAGGAGAGAAAACTACATAAATAAAGGCTCAAAGTTGAGAGTAAGCAATAAATAAAAGTTAAAATTGTAGAATAACTGTGTCTTAAAGACAAGAGAGAAGACTGACAACTGGAGCAGAGAAGAGTGTTGGGTGCTCCAGGAAACAAGCCAGGCAGTGTGGGAGAAGCAGAAGCTACTGTAGGTTCTTGAGCAGTAGAATGGTGTTAACGAAAACAGTTTTTAAAACATATTAAATAATAGTAAGATGGACTAAGGTTGTCGCAATGGGTTGTAGAGAAAGACTGGTTCTAAGAGAACTGTGGGAACGAATCAACTGAACATGATAATACAGTAGGAACAGGCAACAAGCAGGTCAATATGGAAAGCAGAATCAAGATTCTACCCTGGAAGTGTTTAAGAATGATATGTTCCTTATAGAAAAGACACCATGGTTAGGGGACAAGGGAAGAGTGAAAAGAAGGATCTGTTGAAGAGATCATGCTGGGTTTCCAGTAATACAGTGGGTCATTCAAGAAATATGGGCAGCCGGACATAGAATGTTGGGGTAAAGGAAGTGCCCAGAGCTAGAAATCCTCTGTAGAGAGGTTACAGGGTAATGCATGTGAATCAAAGAGCATTTAAAAAAATGAGGTTTCTTTTTCCTTTAAAATTTTTTTTATCTTAATAAAATTAAGCTGCTTTCATTATAGGAAATTTGGAAAGTGCCCAGATAAAAATTAAATTTGCTTACAATCCTACCATATAAACATGTAAACTATAAGCTCTCTAGCATAGAGTTTTTATATCCTTTCAATATTTGTTTTTCTCTACATACTTTTAAAATGCTGTGTGTAGAGTAGTATGGCATAGTTCAACACTTCTCAATTGTGTGCCATCTTGCAATAATTGTTCATCCCCTGGGAAACGGGGGCTCCCATATGATGCAAGTTTGGGGAATCTGCGTACTAGATCCATCCCTTGGAGGTAAACACTATACATTAGTATATCGGGGCTTCTGCAAGTCGAACCATAAAGAGACTTTACATAATGAATAACTGACAATCTTAGATTTTTCTTGCATGACTGTTAACGTCACCCTGAACTGCTCTCCCTCTGAAAGGTGGAGATGCAGTTGTCACGAGCTCGGGCTTTGGAAGCAGACAAGCCGAGGTTCAGAGTCTGCCTCCCAGATTTGTTCTCTTCAGAAAGTTGCTACCTGCACATCACTTTACTCTCCATGAAAGAAGCACATGAGTACTTATTTCAAAGACTGGTGTGAGGTTTGAAAAAGATAATGTACATGAAGAACTGGGCATGTCAGGTTCACAGTTATCACTCTAAAAATTGGGCTGGCTTTGATAACTACAACATTACTAACCTGCAGTTTTCCCTTAAGTATAAATCACAATGATTTCTCATTTAATATTTTTCAAAATCAACCTTTTTAACGACGCCACAGTAGTCTATCGCATGGCTAATCCATAGGTGATTTGTCTACTTCCATACTGTGAGACATTTATTTCCATGTTTTCCTTTTACAAATAATGCTTCGATGAATATCCTTGCATATAAAACTTTCTCAGCAGCTCTGATTAATTCTTTATGATTGATTCCTAGCAATGGAATTGCTGGATAAAGGGCCATAAATATTTTTAAGGTTTTTGATACAGTTTATTATATTGCTCTCCAGAAAACGTGTATCAAATTGCATTTCCACTGTGGGCTGAATAGTCACCACCATGTTCTAATCTTTGCATTAGGATAATAGTGAAGATTGATTGCTACAATCAAGCAGAAAGAAAGAAAAGTCTTATTACATTTACGTTTGCTTTAGGTATAGAAAAGAGAAAGAAGTTAAATATAAGAAGAAGCTATTTGAAAGATAAACCCATTTACATGCTGACTTCCCAGGCTTCTAGATGGGCTGAACAGAGCAAGCCTGGAGGTGGAAGTCTTATCAGCTATGCTTAAAGAGGTAACTCCATCCGTTATAGATTAAGATAAAAGCAGGCAATAAAAATAGATTAAACAAATGTGATAATAACATGGAGAACAAATATGTTTACAAGTTTGGGAACTCATCAAAATGAAATAGGTTGTTTGTTTAACCCACACTGTAAAGGATCCAGTTGTTTAATGTGTTATCTTTGCAATAACGAATATTAAAGTCAGCTATTTAATCCTCAAAGACATAAGAGGTATTTACATGCCAGCTGCAGTGTATGGAGGTGACAGAGTATTAAGGGTGTTCCATTTCTTTCTTTCTTCTTTTTTTAAAAAATATTTATTTATTTATTTACTTATTTGGCTGCGCCGGATCTTTAGTTGCAGCACACGGGATTTAGTTCCCTGACCGGGGATCAAACCCAGGCCCCCTGAATTGTGAGCGTGGAGTCTTAACCACTGTACCACCAGGGAAGTCCCAGGGTGCTCCCTTTCTAGGAATCAGTCATAAGGAATTGTTCAGAGATGTTGAAAGTGTTTTATATGTAAGTGAAGTAACAACAATACTCTGAGGTCTTTGAAGGTAGGAGGGTAAATGTCTCATTGATCTTGGATTCCCTGTTACATATATGGGGACAGGCACATAATAGGTAAACAGTATATGTTTATTGTGTCTATAGAGACTTGTGTATGAGGTTTTCATGCCCTCTTTTTACGGGTAGGACTCTTGTTCCTCAAGAGAGAGATATAGTCAGTCAATTTAAATAGTGAAATCACTAATAGTGTATTTCTAAGATGAATCAAGAATGTGTAGGGATTAACAATATTCTCCTACAGCTATACATGATATATTTATTCACAGATACCAAGGAAAGGTACTTTCCTATGATATATTCAGCAAAGAATCAAACTGACATTCCACGTAATGCCACAAAATGTCATCAAATTACTCTGGAAGTACATTTCATGCTTTAAATGATTTTTCTTATGTTTAAATGCCATTAATTAAATAATAAAAGTGAAAGACCCTATTCATAATTTTTAAAGTTACTCCTCTCTCAACTTTTTCCTCAGGCTCTGAGTTAGTCACATGAATTACCCCGTATTACTGCTTTTTTTTGACAATTAGTTGGAGAACTGTCAAATCCCCAGTCATAGATCAAGAAGGATGAATTTTAAAATGTCTAGGCAATTAGCTAAAATAAAACTAATTCCAAAAATTCACATTTTTCCATTACTTTAGTAAAACTATGTTAGTAGAATGATTATGAGGCCTATATCTTGGATTCTTGAGCTAAAAAAAGAAATATACTCTTTACTTACCTGCGTAGTGTCAAAAGTTTTAATTTCTTTTTGTAAGATGCATTTACCTCCATGGATAAAAGTTTCTATTAAACTTCAAAGGAATCAAAGAATTATAGATAGTATAGTTTTTAGAGGTTCTCACCTGAGTAAAGAAGGGTAGAAATGTGATATGCAAGAAAGCCAATGTAATGGTTGCTTGAAAAATGGCTTTAAGGAATCTGAAGCAGAATCATTCATGCCATGCTGAAAAGTCCTAGGGAAATAAAAATCATTATTTCAGCATATACAGGGAACATTAACTATGAAGACCATCAAAACTTATTTTTCCTTAGTATTCAAAGTTAATGATTTTACACAAAACAGTATTGTGCTAGAATGGACAATGCACCCACTTCATCCACTTGGTATTTATAATTTAATAGGTGATTCAGAGGCCTCTCTGCAACAACCCTTACACTTGGGAAGGTATGACAATACCATTATCATTTAATTTAAAAAATTCCCATTATAAAATTTGTCAAAAATAAATGTATGAAGAATAGTAAAATGAATACCACGTATGTCTCCCTCCCTCAATCTGAATCCAATAAATGTCAATATTTTGTCTTTTTTTTTTGTCACTTGTGCACTTCGTTAATGCAAAAATGTTTAGCATAAAGGTACCTCTTTTTACTCTTTAAAGTGATTTATAAATACTAAACAATTAATGAGAATTTACAATTAATTTTTTATGCTCCTAAGGGCCTACAGAAGGCGGGTAAAGAATTTAACTGTAAAATATACGACTGTGATTTCAAAATTAAAACAATTTGGCCAGAATATCTGGTCTACAACTATCTTTGGAGAAGTAACTATAACATTTTTCTATGCTGGCCCAAATTCAACAATAAATCTTGAGGTAATAAAAAAGGATTTGTTACATAAAATCTTTAGTAGATAGCTTGTCTAATAAAATTTTTATAATAACAGAAGACTATATTTGCCTACATGGAGTTAAGAGTCACAACTGGGAACATTTTAGAAATAGAATTGTTTGAAGTGGTGCTATCTCTCTTCATCTAAAGTACAGTAGCAATAGCATCTTTTAAATAATAGGTAGAACGGAATTTGACTTTGAAAACCCACCCCTCTCTTTTCATCCTACAGCCTGCTTCTTGTATCCTCACATTTCCAAATTTGACCTGCCTCTCCACTGTTTGTTTCGCCAAGTAGAACACCTTCTAATTAAATACATGTTGACATTTTTTAGACTTTTAATAGATCATCTCCTCTCTGAAAGCCATTTCCTCACTAAATTTCAGATAGAACCAAATTCCATAAATAGGCTCCAAAATGAGGCTGTCCTATTTCCACCCCATACCTTCCACTGTGTGAACTAGAGAAGCAGGCATGAGCTAGGTCAGGACACCAAGACATGCTTTTCTAAGGAGTCTGGACTTTGTATTAGCAATGAGGAATCACTGAAGAGTTTATAGCATAGGAGTTTTATCAGCTATTTTACATTTTAGGAAACTCACTTGTGCACTAGTGAGGAGAACTGATTGGAGATTAGGGCAGGAGGAAGGGAGATAATGAAGATGATATTTCAGTAGACCAGGCAGAAGAAGACAAAGTCCAAAACCAAAGTAAGAAGCAGAAGAAATCGTGTGTATGGGACAAATATAAAAAGAAATAAAATTAATAGAATTAACAATATTCATTCTCTAATGATATGGGGTTGGAGGCAGCAAAAGGGAGGAGGTAGAAGGCAGAAGGGTTAAGATAAAAGGGGAAGTCTGGACGACTTGCAGGTGCTTTCCTTAGTTTTAGATATGCTGAGGGGGCTGCAGACTCCAATAGGAATTTGGATTTACTGATTCAGCATATACAAGAGACATTTGGATTGAAGATACTGATATGTAAGTCACTAGCATAATGGTGAAGCCATGGGAATGGGTGAATTCACCCAAAGAAACAGTGTAAGATGAAAAGATGGACAAGGATGGAACTCTGGAACACACCAACATTTAAAGGATGAGGTGAGAAAAAGAAGCACTCAAATGAAGCGGAAGGAATCATCAGAGAAGTAGGCAAAGAGCCAGGAGAAAGTGATGTTAGGGTTAGAGAAATGGCCAATAGTGTCATAAGCTGCAGAGAGGGTAAGTGAATGGAGGGACAAAAATTGTAAAGTTAGCAATTGGGTGTGCATGGATGACCTAGCCCATGTTGTTTGTTTAGCATGATGAGGGCAGCTGCAGTATATTGAGTAAATGGTAGGTGCCAAAGTGGAGACAATGAGCACAAGCTCTGTTTTAGAAGGGAGGCACAATAATAAAGAAGGAATATTTTTTAATACAAGAGAGTCTTGGGGAGAAGAACCAGAGACTAAGGCCATGGTGTAGGAGGTAAATGTCATCAAGAGCTCAGGTTAAAAGATTTGCTGTGGTTGGCAAAATAGACTCACTGATCACCAGTCAAAGGATGTAAAGGTAAGTAAGAATCAAGATAATTATTAAGAATGGAGATGAGAAGTTAAAGTACATACATGATGGTCTGGGTTTCGCAGAGAAGTAAAGGAGAAGGCCACCTTCTAGCAAATAGTGGGATGGGACAAGGTGGAGGGTTTGGCCAAAGTGAAGAAGGATGAAAGAGGGAGCTACCCAGAGACAGGACAAGGGGTAGGATTGTCAAACGGTACAAAAGGACAGCTGAGTGATTTTTGCCAACAGTGTTCCAGAGGCTGAACAGAGAGGCCAAGAGAGTGAGGGTGCAGGAGAGGGACACGTACTAGCAAGGGAGCTAGGAAGAGGAAGGTGCTGGTATAATGTGAGAGGAGGTACAGTAAGGAGTCTGGAAAAAAAGGCTGTCTCAAAGAAAGTGACGTACTTGGATAAAAGGATGGGACAAGAGCTGGGCTTGATGAGAGAGAAGGAGGAACTAGAGGCTGTGGTATCATAGCCTCTGCCTACTTTTCCACCTACCTCTTTGAGCCCTTTGCATAAATCCCCATTTGTCCAGTTATCTGCAGGGGGTAGGGGGCACCTCATTTCTCCAAGAATGAATACCTTACCTAGAATGCCCTCTCTGTCATGTTCAACTGGCTCTATAGATGGCTCTACCTCAAAACCTTATCTGATAAGTCTTCCCTGACCACTCTGTCTAAAATATTTCCCTTCTCACCACTCCATCCCTCGTTATGCCCTTATTTGGCTTTGCTTCTTCTTAGGACTTAACTCTACCTCTGATCCTTTTACATTCACTTTTTGCTGCCTGCTCCATACCCAAGGGGAGGGTCATGGAAGATCATAAATGCACCTGCCTGAGTATGTGCAGGACCTCTGGAGCCAGATAGCCTGGGTGTGTATCTTGGGTGGGCTCTTTATTAGATGTGTAATGTTGTTTGGCAATTAATTTTGCTTCAGTGTTCTCATTTGTAAGATGGGGATAATAATAATCACCTCACAAGGTCAGTGTGATGATTGAGATAATGCATAAAAGCCTTTAGCAAAGTGCCTTGTACATAATAAGGGCTCAACAAATGTAAGGTAGTATCAGTATGATAACGACAGTTGCAAATACTTCTTCAGAAGGTCTACAACTACCTCAGAACTGACATGGAATTCCTAATAGTCTAAACAGTTGCCTAGGTACAGTTTTATTCTCAAGATTAGAAAAAATAATGGAGGATCTAATAATAATGGAATGGTTATTTGGTGCCAAAATTTCTTAGACTACAAACCATTGGCAATGCAATACTTCCTAGAACATTTCTGCCAGTCCCTAAACTCTTTTCCTCCACTGAGAGTTGTACTGGCAATAGTAAGGTTATTTGGCGATAATAAAATATTATGGCAGATGTTTATGGTCTCAGAGGGGGTGGGATCTGTATGAGCATTTAATTCCACAGCAAGATCCCAAATTAGTTTCATTATTCTGGAGAGTATAACAGGGTGAAAATTGGCCTACAAGCCTCCATGGGAGAATGAAATGATGATCTAGCTATTAGATAACCTCTAATGATGTTTTGGTATACAGTTAAAAGAGAAGATGCTCTAAATAATTCATAGTGGAGAGTAAAATACAATCATATGAGCCACAGAATTATATTTTCCACAAGGCATAAAAGAATTTTGATATAGCAAATGTGCATACTCCTTTAAAAATAAGTAATTGTACATAGGTTGAAGCAGAATACATTTCTTCACATTTCCAAATTAGTGGCCTGTAAAGACAGCTTTGCTTAATGGGAAAAATATAAATTTGGGGAAACTCCTTGCCTTTGCCTTTCCTCCAACATCATGCCCCTCCTCTATTACTAACATCATACTGGCTCTGGGCTGATCACACCACCCGACTTGAGCACACTATCCCAGATTCTGTCTCTTTTGGGTCCCTGATCTACAATTATGTTGCCTTCCTTCCTTTTTTCATTATCAAAACTGATTGACTCCTTGAGCTTATGCAGCCAGCTGCTGCTAGAATGAAATAAATTCAGTGCACATCAAAAGTGAGATAAACTGATATGTTAAAAAGAGTTAGCTGCGTTTTATGTTTCTCTTGTGCCACCCTGCTTTTGGCTGCCCTCCCAGAAGAACTGTGTCTCATAATATGATGCTAATGGAGTAAATCTCCAGGATGGAATCGAGGTAGCCCAAGGATGTAAGTTCCACAGGGGCGGAGGGGTCAGGTGAGATGTCTTATATCATCTGTGGCTACCATGGTGCCGAATCCATTGGAGGTATGCAATAAATAAAAATAACAAGAGAAGACCATAACTTCAGAAGAAGTAGAATTAGTTTGAAACTGAACTATTGAGACAACACTGGAATACTTGAGATAACTGAGGACATATGAGCCTTTCTGATGCCCCTAAAATCATAGCCAACTAACCATGAATATGTAGAGATAACCAAATTCAATCTACTTCACCATTTTAAACATAATTCTAAGTCACTGCTTTTCTTTCATAAAGCAGTGTTACCCCTGGGACTATAAGTTGCTGCCTAAATGTCATTAAGTGAAAGACACAAGGTAAGCTACTTGGAGTACAGTATGGTTCCCTGCATTTCTCCTGCCCCTGGCTTGTGTTTCTCATGATGAAAATAACTCTTTGAGGTTAGAAAATGATGATTTGAAGTTAGAAAATGACTGGCACAATGCTTGGCCTATAGAAAGTACACTGTAAATACTGGTTAAAAAAAAAAAAAAGGAGTGAATAAATAGAAGGTATTGTCAGACCCTGCTCAGTAGAAAGGAGGATGAATTTTGGGGGCATCTGTGAAGTCAGTCTTGGGTGGTACACAGCCAAGGCGCAGATTGAGAACAGGACATATGGTGAAGAGACAGAACAAGACTTGACCCCAGAGTACAGGGCAGGAACCAGCTAGTCAGAGATTCAGGGCACTGGCCTTCTCCAAAATTAACGACTAGCCGTTTACCAGTGTTTTATCTTATTTAGACCACACATAAAGCTGTTTGATTTTAGTTCTTTTTTTTGATAGAGATTTCCCTCAAAAATAATGTTTAGAGGGAAGAGTACAAAGGGAGTCATTTAATCTAAACAAAATGGCTAAGAGAACTACCTCTGTTTTCTGGATCATTTTGCATTCTGCCAGACACTTTTTTTTTTTTTTACATATTTTTATTTCTATTCCCATCTAATCTATATTCATTTTTTAACAGCTTTATTGAGATATATAATTCACATACCACAAAATTTACTCATTTTAAGTACACAACTAATTGATTTCTACTATATTCACAGAGCTGTGCAACTTTCACCACTATCTAATTTTATAACATTTTAATTAGGCTCAAAAGAAACCCTGTACCCTTAGCAGGGACTATCCATTCTCCCCTCCTCTCAGCCTCTGACAACCACTAATCTACTCTCTGTCTCTGTGGCTGTGCTTATTCTGGAAGTTTCTAGTAAACTGAGTCACACAATATGTGCTCTCACATGTCTGGCTTTTTCCACTTAGCATGCAGGTTTTGAAGTTCATCCCTGTTGCAGTATCTGTCAGTACTCCATTTCTTTTTATGGCTGAATAATATTCTACTGTATGTATATGCCACATATTGTTTTCTATTCACCAGCTGATGGACATTTGCGTTCTTCCCACTTTGTGCTATTATGGAAAATGCTGCTATGAACACTTGTGTACAAATCTTTGCATGGACATATGTTTGCATTTCTTTTGTGTACATACCTAGGAGTAAAACTACTGTCATAGGACCATATGCTCAACATTTTACATGAGCATCCCTATGCTTAACATTTTGAGGAACTACCTGTTTCGAGTGTGCCAGACATTCCTGAAGTATGAAAAACAAAGTTTTAGTCCAACATGTTCTGTTTTGTGAGGGACAGTGAAATAATTTCATATAACTAAAGAGATAAACAAGCTAAGACAATAACTTTAAAACACCTAGTACTAGTTTGAAACTGAACTACAGACAAAGCACTGAAATACCTTAGAGTTTAGTGATTCAAAAGCCATGAGAATGATAACAAGTGAACCCCAAAGATAGGTCTGCTGTTCCTTGGCTTAGTGATCAACATTCTGGCCTATTGCTGATGACTCCAACCTTTGCCTGGTATGTTGGTACTTGTACTGAAATTCATTCTTCCATGTTATTAAATGATGTAACACTGGGGACAATCAACTTTCAAAAAATTTCCATTTTTAGTTTTTATATAACACATCAAAATATTCTGGAGATATAACATTCAATTTTAACATTAAAAATTTTTTCAGACTTTCCTTAATTACTTGGGGGTGAATATTTCATCTTGTTCACTGCTGTACCCCTTGTGTTTAATCCTGGTGCTCAATCATAGGGCCTAGGGAGGCAACAACATTTGTCGAATTGAAACTAAATTACATTTACCTAAAATTCTAAAAATTAATTTTAATTTGCTATATACAAACTAAAACTAACATTCTACGCAAGCAAAATGCAATACGTGAAATCACTGTCTGGGTATGTGTGTGAACGTGCATTGAATACACTTCTGAAAGTGCAGCTTAACTGCCTTTACAGACGAGGATAAGTATAACTACACGTGATAAGCATTTTGGAAAATACATGGTGAATGTTTTCTGTTTCAGCAGGTTTCTTTCCCTGGAGGACAAACCTAAAGTACTCCTTTTACAACATTCTAACAGAAATCTGCAAAGGAGAGTTAAAAAAGAACACACATTTTTGCAAACAGGTTTCATTCTTTCTGAAAAGATTTAAAAATCGTATTTCTGCCCTGGGATTTAGTAGTCCTATGCTAAGCTCAGGAAGGAAAATACAATCAGTTTATCTGTCAGAACTACTTGGAATAAAGGCAGTCACCTTCAAAAAAGGTATATCACATAGAGTAACAAATGTCAGGCATAGTTTATAAAAATTCAATGCTATCAACATCTGATTGCTACTTTTCACCAGTTCCTCAAAGCATACAGTTTACTTTTTAAATGTGAGACAGAGATACAATTTTTTTCTAAAATACTAATAATATGAAAATCATATCCTGGCTGTGAAAAGAAGCTAATAAATAAGTTAATTGGGTTCTTGCAACATACACACACTTTTTTTTCCTATTTGGTGAGGAACATGCTGTCCTGTAGATTTTCTTTGTCAATACAAAGCAAAATATATTTTAAAGATTAGATTTATACTTTAGGAAAGCAATAATAAATTTTATATCAACATAAATGGATACAATCTGTGAAAATTTTTATGATCTGAGAAATAATAAAAGAATTAAAGTATGTATAGAGTTTTGTTCATGCTTCAAAGCAATACCACTATCTATGTTTTATATTAAGAAAACCAGAGGCAGTGCTTGGTATAAAATGTTCTGCAATCCTGGTTGAAATTAGCAATTTAAATTTGTTGAATGAGGTTACAGTGCAATATCTAATGCACAAATCACAGAGATTTGAATACTTCCATAGTTGTTTTAAAATGTATCAGAAGGCCACAGGTTAACAATAATGAATGTGTGTTATATTATTATTATTAAAATATGCAATCTTTGATAATAATTTATTTGTTTTACAAATGCATTGGGGGGTTAAAATTTTTCTATTCATCTGTGACAGACCATGAAATTCAATATTGCTCACCATGACCAATCCATGAAATTTGTCAACTTTGTTCCTGATTTTCACAGGGCCTTCCCCTTAGATGAAATGACCCATTGAACTAAGAGCATAGTAATTTTTTCATCTATGGTAAATCAGTTTAGTTTACTAGGATTTATTATAGGCTTCAGACCTTGAGCTTTTTATGATTATGCACCATTATGTATATAATCCCAAATTTATGGCAATTTATCTCACTATTTCTTTCCCTTTCTGAAAGAATTCTCCATTTCTAAAATGAGTTCTCAATGGTAAGGTTGCCAGAAGAAGCAATCTGTAAACAATGGGTCTGTTGAAAGTCAAGGAGTGGGTGAAAATTATAGGGAAATTGAAATCAAACTTGTTAATTACTCTTAGAATTTCTAACACAAAAGTCTTAAAATTTACTGAAAATCAAGATTTATATATTGTCTTTACCAGCATAGTGCAGAAACAAATACTTTACCTAATTTATCCTAAGAAATAGAAATATGTATAATTTTTACTATCCAAGGAACTAAGAATATGCAATATCTAGTCTTTCAAGATAAAGTGACTATTCTGGAGGAGGGTTTAAACAAAATTGTATTAATGTTTTATTATAAGATTTACTCTAATCTCTTTTATAATATTACAAATTTGAATGAAATAAGCCAGAAAAGTAGTTCAAATTTTTTAATTTCCCTAAATCTTATTTGTTTAGCTAAGTAAAATATTTCAACATTTAAAAAATGTAATTACTTGTTCCTATTTCCACTGACTGCCATTACTAGCTCAGTCACTAAAGTCTAATACTAAAAATGCAAATCTATGGCAGAGTAACTGAAAGTATGGAACCATTAGGTCTCTTCCAGATTTGAGAATATTTTATTTTATTTATTTTTTTGGCCGCACTGCACAGCATGTGGGATCTTAGTTCCCTGACCAGGGATCGAACCCACGCCCCCCTGCAGTGGAAGCACAGAGTCTTAGCCGCTGGACCACCAGGGAAGTCCCTTGAGAATATTTTACAATCATTTAAAAATATTTTTTTATTAGAGAAAATCACTGTATATCAAATTAAAAATTAAAAAATATTTTTTAAAGGCGCACAAAGCCATTGGATATGATTTATTTTTTCATAGAGTATTCAAGCTATGACTGAAATAACCAATCCATTAATATAATTTGATCATTTAAACAACTCAAAATAGTGATGCTCAAAATGATCCTGCTTGTATTGGCGCCTTATCAACTGAATAGGCTCGACCAATAGAGATATACCACATTACTAGGACCAAATTACTCTGAGAATGAAGAAACCCCTGTTGGTTAGTGTTAGTTTTGTAAAATGGTTCACCTCACATCAAAAACGCACTTCAATAAATTTCTACTTGCTACTTCACACAATTCAGTAAGTATCATGAAAATAACTCTGTTAAATCACATTATTTTATATATCATAATAGCGAAAAAGAAAATATATTGGATACTTACTGGTATAATTCAGTTAGTGGTGAAGTCAAAATGACTAATGTTGTGAAGAGATTATTACAATGGGTATGAATTTTAAAAATTTTATCATCTACATACTCATGAGGATTCAAAAGCTTCTGTACAGATGTGCAAACTGACCATAACATGTTCTCAGTGCATATTAGAATTGTTGTGACATCAAGTCTGTTGGAAAGAAAAAGAAGAAAATCATGTTAAAATCGTTTTTCTGCTTGGTATATACACTATCATCCATAGCTATTATATTAAGAATATGTAAGAATAGATATATTTGGTTAGCTATCAGAGCTTCAGAGATCAAAAACAGATAGACAGCATCAAAGATAGCTTTTGAGTTTCCAAGTGTTAGCTGACCCATAATACCATTCATTATCTTTAGGGATAGTGAAGTCTATAGTAGTGAAGTGTTTCAGGAGTACTTCTTTTTTTTTTTTTTTAAATGTTTATTTTGCATTATCAAGATACTCTTCAAGAATCTCAAGAGACTTTCCTTCAGCAAAAGTCAGCAATTAAATTCAGCAAAAGTCAGATTAAAAGAAAATTTGCTATTATCCATATATGCATGATAGGTAAAAATCTGATAGCAGGACAATTCTCCTCATCCAAGTACAAGGTGTCAAAAGAAAGTTACAAGATTGGGCAACATGTTCTCCCAGCAAGTGGGAGATGAGAAAAGATGACACTAGAAGTGCAAATGGAAAAGCTTATTGTTTCAGAAATTTCCAATATTAAATAAATTTGTGGCAAATATGCTATATTTTTTCTTATTCATAAGCTCATTTTTTGGTTTCTATCTTTCTTGAGTTTTAACAGCACTCCAAAGATCTGTTTAAAGACGATTTTGGTATATGACTAAATGTACAGAGCTCAGTTAATTTCCTCTTTTTTTTCTTTTAAACTCAGTGCTGAAGAAATAGAAGATGAAAATTTTGAAGTGATAAGAAACAAATAGGTTTGAGGATCTTTTAAAATGACATTTTGGCTTCAAATGTATTATATATAATACATGTATACATACATTAATAATATATAACATATTATATATAAATCATATATATGGTTTTGGTTATACAACAGTTGGAAGATACTGGAATTCTAAAAGCATCAAGAATCACCCGTAGGAAGGTTTAATTATAGTTTGCATCCACTCACTCTAATTGCTAATTAAACAATTGCAAATCCAAGATATATATATACACACAGACACAAACACACACATGCCTGCGAAATCTGATTTCCTCACTATCGATGTTTTAGAATTAACCATTCAAATAAAATTATTTATTTATTTTACATATTAAAAACTAGGAGAGATAACTCTAGCTTTGTGTGGCATTTTTATGTAACTACCCAGAAAACAGAAACCAAAAGTCTCTATAGTACAGTTAATCAATTAAATATACTACCTATTTCATGAGCTAATAGTAAATCTGATTTCATAAGCATCTCATCATGGCTTGCCACTTCACAGTCAAAAGTGATTTAAGCTACATCAGGAAAAGAATGAAGGTATTCTTTGCTCTCAAAAGGAATTTTCCGTCTATTCTTCAGAGTTCAATGTTTTTTAAAAAAATGCTTGGTCAGTAATTCAAAACAGCCTGTTCAAAATACCATACTTATAGAACACTGTAGCAGGACCTAAATGCCCTTCAAATGCAGCATGCTTGATCAGAAAAATAATTCCTACTGGAAAAAAAAAAAAGCCTCTGATGTCTTTCGGTTCCTCCTAACATATATCGGAAAAAAATTTTTTTTATACCTAAAAGGCAGGTCTTAATCATATTAGCCAGAATGTTTGTAAAAACAAAAGCCTTCGCTTTGTACAGACCATTGCTGTCACGTAAGCACATTTTTGTAATATTCATTGCCTAGATAACCCATAGAATTGGACTATAATTCAGCCTTTAATTTAAGACCCCGTGACTGCTGCTACTCATTTTCTGTGATTTCACATTTTGTTGAACTGGCTTTTAGTAATACGTACTGAAAAGAAAAGGAAAAAAATAAAGGAAAAGAGGAAAGAAGTAATTAGATTATATTAAGAGACAAATGATTAGACAAAAGAGTTTCCTTAATGAAGATTAACTACACTATTTAAAGACATTAAAAAAAACCCAAAAAAACGAAAATCCCCTGGTTGCTTAGAATCTCAAAGTCAAATTACTTCATCTCAGCACTGCTGCTTTCTTCTTCATTTCAGGACCTTAATTTTCTCTCTTTATCTTATTTATTAACCTTTGGACATCTATGTCCTAGATTGTAATACATCTTGACTCACTCTTTAGAAACAAGTGGGTTTTATATACAGTTTTAAGAAGAAAAAAGAACAATGTTATTTTGATTCAAGTTCCACATTTCTACTTAAGTATCTCGGGAAAATTGAAGATGATTTCCTTTCAGATGTTAGAAATGTGTTAAATATACAAGGAGCTATGTCATGGGACACAGAATTATATTCTGCTTTATACAAATGATGAAAAAGTTTTCCTAAAAAACAATGGTTTTCACAACTTCAATTACCTTATCTGTGGAGTTCTCTCATAACTGGGATGGGCCCGAGCATATCTGGAAGCCAGGAGACCCAAAGATTTCTCCAGCACTTCTGCTAGAATCTCCTGGGCTAACTTAGGGGGCAGAATGGTCCAGAGATCGTGATGAAGCGCCCAGAAGAAATAATGCCACATCTGGAGCGAGAAGGAGCATCTTTCCCCCTAGCAAAACCACCACACATTAAAAAAGACAATCACATCTTCCCAAATATCAGTTTGCTTCCTGTGAACCTAATTAGTTCAGGCTGAAAGGAAATAGCTGCAGAGTTTGACACACTAGATGACCAAGAAAGATTTTTGACAACATGTAAAACATCCTTATTGACAAAGGAACATATGTTTTATTTCAATTATGAGACCAGACATTCTCGTGCAAATCCAGACCACAAGCATTTAACCTAGCATAGCCTTGATTTACCTACACCTGGTCTAGAGTTTAAAATTTACTTTAAAATAATTGTCTTTATAGCTGCTAACCAAAGTCATGCTAGTTTAAGATACTGGGCCGATTCTTCGAAAATTAAAATTTATTAATTTAAATTGTTTATGTATGTATATTTTTTGGGGATTATTAGCATCATTGAGATCATTTTATAAATGGTTTAGATTTCACATTGCAATGAAATGACAGGAGCAAAAATAAACTTACATACTATATACTTATCAACATGCATGAAAACAAAGGGGGTGGGTAACTATCGAAGATTATATTAGGCTATTTCATCCATGGAGTTTTAACAATACTAGAAACAGTAAGATAGTCTGAGTTTTGCAAGATTTTGTAAAGCCTAGGCATATGTTATCATCATTTCTTAGTATTTTTACAGTACTTTATACTTCCAAAGGGCCAGATTTTCATTCCTTTCCACCCCACTACAGACCTCTGTGCCAAATTTTCCCTGACCACAGAGTGAGACCCAACAGCAGCCAAAGACAAGGAAAACGGGCAGAAATGAGAAGGTAGCCTCAAGTGAATTACAACCCTTAATTAGTTAACATGCTCTCAGGGAGGTATGCTAGTAGTTTCCTCATTTTCTTCAGACCAGAGTAAAAGATTATTTGAAATAGATTATTTGAAGTTTGAAGAATGTGTTCTTCAAACACTATCCTGATTATATGTTACTGTATCAAAAGTTAAACGAGAAAAACTTCCAATTTATCTCTAAGTAATCCTCTTGGACTTAAAAATTTCTGCTTCGCCCACTACTTATATTTCTCAAACAAATGTCATCTTTTTTTTTTTTTTTAGAATAGTTTTAGTTTTCGTTCTTTTTTTTAATATAAATTTATTTTATTTTATTTATTTTTGGCTGTGTTGGGTCTTTGTTGCTTCGCGCAGGCTTTCTCTAGTTGTGGTGAGCGGAGGCTACTCTTCTTTACGGTGCGTGGGCTTCTCATTGCTGTGGCTTCACTTGTTGCAGAGCACGGGCTCTATGCGAGTGGGCTTCAGTAGTTGTGGCTCGCCGGCTCTAGAGCACAGGCTCAGTAGTTGTGGCGCACGGGCTTAGTTGCTCCGCAGCATGTGGGATCTTCCCGGACCAGGGTTCGAACCCATGTCCTTTGCACTGGCAGGCGGACTCTTAACCACTGTGCCACCAGGGAAGCCCAAACAAATGTCATCTTAAAAAAAAGTCTGCTGTTCTCCTATACCTAAAGTTGATCGTTCCTTATGTGGATACTCCTTACGTATCATTCTCCTGGTAATTTCTTTGATTAGTAAAATCTTTTGTAGTTACTCTAATAATAACAATCTATAGTTATTATCTATTGACTTTCAAATGGAGTTTATAAATGAGTAGAATTATTCTCCTTGGGTGGGAAACTTGGATATCAAACTGTCAAAGAGTCAAGTTCAAACTGGTGGGGACTTTGACCACTTCTGATTTCCTGACTAGATGTACATGAAAACTGTTTAAGAAAAAAAACAATTACAAAATTAATGCAGAAGTCTCAAAATTATAGTTTCTTATATTTTCTTTGTTGTGTGTTCTGTGATAAAGAATGCTTTAAAAAATTTCCTCAAGTAAGAAAGGAATTTTAATGCTTGATTTTCTTTATTACTTTCTGTGTTGTGTGTTAATTAAAGCAAAACCAACCCATAACTGGCCTGAATGATTTACACTTTCTCTATGGCAATGGGTGGGTGCCTATAATAACATGGCCAACATGATTTCTCATATTTTTCAAAATATAAAAAACCAATTTTCTTAATAGCTACCTTTTAGCAATAAATGAGAAAATAAAAATAACTTTAGGCACACAGATTTCTTCTCCTAAAGTGAAATATACTTATTTTTAAGACTTTTAAAAATATAAACTTCATGTTTACTTAAAGACATTCCAAGCTGGTCATCTTTCTCACAATTTTCTTCAAAATGTGTGTAAGTTCAATGTATCCAAGGGCTTTTATTAAACTAAATGTGATTCATTTATTTTTCTGACCTGTTTCCCTCTTTGTTGTCATTTCAAAAGTATTCTGCTAGTAAACATCTGTTATTTTTGTAGACCCACTATAAGGTAAACAGATGTGAGCTTTTATTTAGATTATATATCAGGAAACAAGCAGCTGGGCTTTATTATATAAGCCACTCAATATTATCTTTGAACAGACAATTCTTTATTCTCTGACTATTAGAAAACACAAGTTGCTAAAATTGAGCAGATGTCAACTATACTAAAAGCTTAATTTTAAACATGTAATTTGAACACCCACTGTGCCATCTGACCAGAACCTTATCAGAAAGATACTGAACTCTTTGGCTCTCTCAACCTGACAGTTTAGAAAATGGAAATGATGTATCTAGGACTCACTTGATATCACAAAATGTGAGCAAATATTGCTCCATATCTTTATAAATGTTTTCACTATTTCTTTACTACACTCTGCACATGGCGATAGGTTCCCCTGAGATCTCTATCCTACCCTTCCCCTCCAGTCAGGCAGATTTCATCTCCTCTCCTCTAAAAACAGCCCTGCCAAAAACATACTAGTCCTGTTTCACAAATCAGTTGGAATAATGGGGGAGCGGAGGAGAGAAGGGTATAGTAAACGGGATAAAACCATGTCAGGGACTCCAATTGTCAAAACAACTTAGCATCTGTGCTATTTTTAGAAGGTTCTTAGTTTTGGTAAATAGAAAAGCAGTATCACTTTATTTTTCTGAGCATAAATAACAACCACTAACTGCAATTAAATTGTAACTACTGACCATGTAAGTAAGTGTATGGAAGCTACAGTACCATGTAATCACAGGGTAGCTATCTCGTTATTTCTGTTTTAGAAGCTAAACTCTTGTCATAAGATCTAAGAGCTGCATGTTATGTGGTAATTTGTTTTTGTTTTTGTTTTTTTAAATACTTGGTAACTTCAATAACAGGTTCTCAATGCATCTACTTATTATTTATACTGTACGACTCTTCTACTTCCCAATTTGCATGAGGAAACATAATACCCCTATGTTGGACATACAGTGAGAGAGCTGTTCTTCAATGGAAACATTACATAAAATCGCTCATTAGTACACTGACACATTGAAATAGTTTGAAACATGAGATGGATTCATTTTCAACCTCTCTGTTTACCTCAAGGCACATAAGGGAGCTGGGATGCTGCCAGGAGAGGGGAAGACCGACACTTTTATTCTTATCTCAGGATACCAGCTGCACCATACCACTTTCCATTTTTCTTCCTGCTCACTGCTGTTTGAAGTATGTCAGGTTTGGAAAACCCTATATGGATGCTCTTGCAAAAAGAAAATGTATCTGGGAAGGGCCTCTAAAGGAGACCCTTTCTAAGACCCATGAAATCGTCTTAGAAAAAGTGGAAATCCCTTTTAAAAAGCTTCTAAGCTGCTCCTCTCTGTTGTGACAACATTTATTATGATAATAACTCAGGCATAAGTGGAGCCACTGGAACCTTCAGTGTCAGGAAGGTGACAGGAGTGACTTCACTGAATAAAACTCCACTCTGTTTTTCGCAATACTCCATAGATATAATGTTTCACCCCACCCTGAAGTCAACTTCAAGGGATTTCAAGAGTTGTGGTTTATGTATAATCAATGGGATTCAGGGGAAGGAAAACTAATGAAGCCTGATGATGAATAATTTTAATTGATCCTGGCTTTGTTTGCACTGGGAATCATTAGGCTTTAACTCAGTAGAAATTTGGGATTTCAAAACATGGGTTAAATGAAAATAGGTAAGCTATAAATGATCAGATGGGTCTTAAAGCACACTCATAAGAACATACAATAAGAAGGAAAAAATAGGTATAAAGAATAAAGCTGCTTAATAAAAAATATTTATCAAACACAGATGGAAATATATAACAAGAAAAAAATGCAAGGATACCTATAACTGGTCCCTTTGAAAACAATATAAGGCTGTAGTATTTTGGCATTGTTTCTCTTTGAGTTTTCATTGTACCCCATTATATTCCAACTTATTATATAGCACTGAAACACTGCAGCTCAAATTAAGTTATTTTTACTTTTAAGCAGAAGGAGAGTTCTAATTATTTCAGGTTTTTAAAAACAGTGTTTTTCTAAGTACAGATTCAATATTTAAAAAACATTATCCTAACAGCCTTCGTGTGTCAGTACTGCCAAGCTCATGTTTCTAATTAGCCAGAAAGCAGGTAGGCAGTAAAACATATTTGTGTAAAAAACGAGGGACAGTAAACTTAACTTCACACCTCATAAAAAGCTTTGTAGTCATCCCAGTGGTGGCTCTCAGCATCCTGTAAAATGCTTGTAGCACAAACTCTGACGCAGTAGTCCGTAACCTGAAACTGTAGAGTGTTGATGAATTCCTGATATTGTTGGACAGGTACCAGGAATATGGGTCTGTTCAGAGGGAATGATCAAAGAGACAGAGATTTAAGGCCTGTGCAGTAGGAGGTAACAATCTCCAGTACTACAAATGGTTTTGATTATTAGATATCAATCATTCATTTCCTCCTAATGCTGAAGTCTGCATCCACATTCACTTTCCAAAAAGAAAAAAAAAAATAGCTGGCCTTTGTTTTGCAAGTCCTTTGAAAACGTACATCTGCTGTTCCACAAATATGCACTTCAGCTTGAGACAAACTTCATTGTCAATACATCATTCAAAAATAAAAGTATTCTTTGTAAGCCTATTATTAGAGATCAGTGCATTATTTAGGCATTAGGTTATCGTTATTATAGAGAAAAACATGCATTTGTCAGAACCAACTTTTGTAAAGCTATCACACATCCCACAAACACACTCTTTTTATTTTAAAAATTGTAATTTTGTAGATGTCAATTATCTCATAAACTGCTTTACAATATTCTACAGAAATAAAGTGATTGCTGGCACATTTTGTTTATAAATTCAACAATCTGACTACTTAAGAGAATTAAAGAAATATCATAGTTATATCCTACAACAAGCCAAATTTACTTTTATCTTCAGCTATTTTTACTACACTCTGTGCTTCCTCTCATTACTACTAAGGGATTGCAAAGGCTGAATAAGGAATATAGACTAGATTCTTGGGCTCACACTGGACTGCCCAGTCTACATGCTCCCTTTGCAAGGGACTGTGCTCTCTTCTAGAGAGCACAAGAGCAGCCAGATAGACCATGTGATAATACCTCTGGTCATTTTTCTTCTCTATCCAGAAAACATTTGGTCTTTTTGGACTACTAATACATGAAAATTATGACTGCCAGATGCTTCCTCTTCAAATATGAAGGATAGCTTATTATTAAATGCATGTTCTGAAATATGTTTACGTTCGTCAATAAAATAGATTGAAATGCATCTCTTCTCTATGCCTGCTCCTAACATCTAGTTGGCCTAGGAACAAAAGAGAAGGGCATTTTCCACAAATATTGTTTTGTGTGACAAAAAGAAGTTTGTTTTTCCTTTTCAGTGTAGTCAGTACAATGTGCCTTACAGAATGGAGAGGGTTTGTTTGGTCATGTCATAACAACATGCCGAAAATAGTCGCTCTGGTTTAGAGAATGGGAAATGCAAGGGTCATCTGAGTGGGCCTTTAGAGGGAATACCTATCCTTCTTACCATCCGTATACCTGGTTTAATACACCCCATGCTCTACCTTTTTGACATTTCCTAGTCAAGACAAATGAAAATAATTCACCATGTTATTATTTTCTTCTTCTCAAATATTATTATCAAAATTCCACCTCTGTGATATCCAAAGATTACATGTTACTTTAAGAATGGCCATCAACTTAATATAAACGACACTCACTTCTTAGTATTTTCTTTCATCAAATTATCATATTGCATAAAATGCTGGAAGACATACACCGCCGTGGAGAGCAGCATGTGCAAGTTTATCAGGGGTGCTTTGGAAGGAACCTCCTTGCCTCTCTCTTGCAGTCTGACCAGGACAGCTGTTGCCACTTTACAACAGGCCTCCACAAAGTTTGCTCTAATTTCCTGAAAAGAATCATCTCTGCATGCCAGAGCCAGTGGAAGGATTGTGTCAAGTTTTTCCATGATGTCAGAACAAAACTAGGGAGAAATAAATGTAGCACTGAGTTATTTGTATTCTGACAGCACCGTGTAATTTATGTACAGGGGAGCTAAATTCCAAAATAATGAATTTGGCATCAAACATAAATATAATGACACAACTTTATAATAATCGATTTCTCTGTTGTAGAAAGTTAAATGTTTTATTTCAAATAAAGAAATACCAAAATGATGCTTCTCTGTATATAACCGTCAAACCTTATGCTTACCAGAGAGACATTATGAAAAACTCATGAAATAGCTTTAAATTACTTTTATTTGTAGTTAATAGAACTCAGAAAATATGTATCCATGATTACATTATTTTTAACTTATTCCTGGGTTTTTTTCTCTAAATTTTCATAGAAGTATTTTTTTAAATTAATCACCACAGATAAATGAGGCTGTATCAGTTTAACTTAAACAATCTAAAAGCATCAGAAACAATCTCATATAGCATCTTCTTATTGGTAAAGAGTCAGCAACTCTCAGAAGTGATGCACTTAGATTTCACTAGTTGTGAATTTACTCCTTCTTAATGGCAAAGGAGGCGTGATGGATGGATGGGAAGGCGTAACTTGCCTCCACTCCAGGTCGGCCAAAAGTGTTCCCTGGGGAATGTTCTGGAGCCTCAGGGTGGCAATAGGGGATTAAGGCCACCTTTAAAAACTCTCTTTCAAAAACATTTCAGGGGCTTCCCTGGTGACGCAGTGGTTAAGAATCTGCTTGCCAATGCAGGGGACAAGGGTTCGAGCCCTGGTCCAGGAAGATCCCACATGCCGCAGAGCAACTAAGCCCGTGCACCACAGCTACTGAGCCTGCGCTCTGGAGCCCGCGAGCCACAACTACTGAGCCCACGTGCCACAACTACTGAAGCCCGCGCGCCTAGAGCCTGTGCTCCGCAACAAGAGAAGCCACTGCAATGAGAAGCCAGTGCACCACAACGAAGAGTAGCCCCCGCTCGCTGCAACTAGAGAAAGCCCACGTGCAGCAACAAAGACCCAATGCAGTCAAAAATAAATAAATAAATACATAAATTTATTTAAAAAAAAATTTCAATGATACGTTGCTGACCTCACTGTGGACTTAATGCTGAGTAACTATATTTCTCTATTTCCGTAATTACTTCCTATTTTCTCAGTATGTTCCATGACTCTCAAAACACAGATGTAAGACTGATGTTAAAGGAATGGTCACTAAGGTGTAAATAAAGATTTAAAAGTTGCCCAAACCAGTAAAAGACAGTAACTCCTTCAACCTCCTAAATTTCTCCTGGAGTCATTCAAAGGTATAACCCAAACAAGCAGTTTCTCAGCCCCCCAGGAAGTCACAGAGGCCCTCTCTTTAGTTACCTCAGATTCATGGAGCAAAAAGTTGGCAGCAGGTTTAAGTCCTTTTTGCTAGCACAGTGGCCCATGGATACCAGAGAAGAAAACTGGTACTGGGTCAAGTGCCAAGTGTTTCCCAAGAGACTCCGTCATTTTTCTATTGGTTCCTTTTGCAATGGCGTATATGAAAAAAAAAAAAAAAATCTCATATGCCAATCTAATTTGAAAGGATTTCATTTGATACTTGCCTTTGCAATTTTCTTTGGTTGGTCTGCCTCAGGAACCGCACGGCTATCTTGCCAAACTTGCTGGACATTTACAAGGTTCAAAGCATAGCTCATAGCTGAAGACCTTTCATTCTGTTCCTGTTGGAGAATTTTTGCGGAAAAGTCTTCAATGGCTGTTGTTATACAATGTGCCATGGGAAGAGACACTTCTTTAAATGCACTTCTCCAGCCAAAATTTAGTAGAGTAGCCTGAAATATAAGTTTACATGAAGTTATATTCATCTTAACTCAACAAGTGTTCTATTGTTATAGATATAAAAGTATTACTTTCATTCAGCATGTTGAATGTAGGTATTCTTTGATAAACTGTAAAAGCCATTCTTACAACCTAAAAATATTACCCAGTGAATAAAGCAATATACAAAAACATGTGCATTCTTTACACACAGTAATATACTGTCATTTCATTTTAATTCATCAGTGGATTTAATCAAAAACTTTTTTTTTCAAAATTTAATCTCTTAAATATAGTTCAATAAAACCATCTTTATGAGAGCTGAAAGTTCCACTTACTATTTATCACATAAAGCAGCCTTTAAATTCAATATATTTAATAAAGCCTATATTAGATTTTTATGGTCTTTTTTTATAGTTTATTGTTAACAAGCATTGCAACATAAGACAGCATTTAATATTCAATCTTTTATTTCTTTTTCATTCTCAGAAATCCAGACAAACCAAAAAAATAGCAATAAGAAATAAATTTCTCAGAGAAAATATACCACTGTGTGTTTCTAGATTTTTATTTCTTTAGAATTTTACTTAGTTTCTCCACCCACAAAGTGCTAAGCAGCACTACTTTTGTTCCAGAAAATGAGGAATTAAAATGATCTGCATTGCTCTGTGTGTGGGGAGTGGGAGAGGCTGGGGTGGAGGGTGGCGGTGTTTTCTTTTTTTCTTTTGGTCTTTGGCTCATGTGGCAGTATGTTTACATATGTATATTTCCCTCAAGTCCTCTAATGTTCTCTAAAGTATAAAAGCATTATGGATAGTAGGCTGAATCTATGCTTAGGATTAAACTTTTCCTGTTTTAGTGTAATCTTGTTTACAGCAATAATTTACCTACTCCAACTTCAGAAGACGCTAGGCTTGATATTCCTAACTGAATTACTTGCTTTTCTGGATCTCAAGTTTTTTGTTGGAAAAATAAAAGAGCTGAACTGAATGATTTCTACGGTCCCTTTCAGTCTAAAATTACTGAGATGATGATCATTAGCTTCATTTTCTTGTATACATAATCCCACTAAGCGTTAATTTAATGCTTTTTTTTGTACTGCATATACATGCAGTACAAAGTAATAAAGGTGATTCATCTTCTAGAGCTAAAATTCTATGATCCCATAACTCTATAATCAGAAAAAGTGGCTCTCCTTCTCATTATGCTTATAATTAAGATGTAATTGAAATTTCCTTTCTAAAGTTTATTTGGACCTTTAACATCATAGGGCCTGCCTAAAGATACAACTCTCATTTTATTTTTACATAAAATGAATCAATAATTGAATCTACTCAGCTCATATAATTTCTTTTCTCATAAGTGAAACTTTGAAAGTGCCATGCGTGTAGTTCTGTGCTGTAACAGTATTTTCTTGGGACGCATTTATGATAGAAATATAAAAAGGAACCTACCTTCATAAAAATTAAAAACAACAACAACAACAATAAAACTCTGCTTTTTGTTCCCCCACCAGGGCATGTCTATTCATTAAAATCATTCATTTATGCATTCAAGGCAATATGTTATGGGGAAAATTGCCATCAATTGCCATGGTCACAGTGACTTTTTGTGCGTGTGTGCGTGCCATGATGATTACCTTTGCCCATGGTAATTTATATGTAATTATACTACCTCCTAAATTCTCTTTTCAAAATATGGAAAACCAAGCACGTTAATAGCTGATCTTAAAAAGAAAGTTGAAAACATTTACTATTCAGATCTCCTCCTAGAAGTCTATTTATTTACATAAAATATCATTGGCTTGCTTCTACCCTTCCCATCTGATGTTTGGAACCATACACCTTCCAGTTAAAATATAGAGAATTTACTAGGTGATCAAAGAAAAAAATAGAGGAAATAATGTAGTTTTCTGTTCTGTGTACAAAGGAGCTACCCACTAAATCCCTTTCTTCTATTACCTAACGCTAATTTCTTAATATCTACTCTGATTTTTGGTTAAAACATAATGTATAATTTTGCTTTTTTTCTGATTATTTTCCTTGCTTTCTACATTGAAACTCTGTTAAAATTCTATGTTCTTTTGCCTTTTAAAGGTTTACCTACTAGATCAGTCAAGATCCATTCAGAAAATAGAAACCACTCTCGGTATTTTGAAAGGAAGAATTTTAATGTAAGGTATTAATTACTAAGGTGATAGAAGATTTGAGGAGCCAAACATGGGTTATGAAGCAAGACAGTTATTTTATTACTATTACTACTACTACCACTAGCTACTACCACTCCTAGGGCTGGAGGAACAAAGAATGGGAACAGTGCTATGGAAGTGTAGTCCCCGGGGCCACCAGTGAAGGAGGCCGACCTTCCAGGCGGACCTGAAACCTCAGAGAGAGGACTGTGTGTGGGGAGCAGCATGGAAGAAATGAAGGAGTCACAGCTACTCCTGGAGATGTTCTCTAAAACAGAGCAAGGGGAAGAAATCCTCTGGTTTCTCTCCAAGAACTACCCTCCAATCTTCCCTTAGCGCTTTTCATTGGCCAAACCTACCCAGGTCCAGAAAGCAAGAAAGCCTGGAAGAGGTTTTTCTCTACTATACAGAACAGAGCAGAGGAAGAGTGGTAATGGATCTGAGAACAAACAGGGGCATGCTGGGCACACTCAAATAAGAGGCCAGTGCAAACTATTCTTTCCTCTTTCCTTTTTCATCTCCACTTTCTCACTTTTCAACAATTGTCTACAGTCCAGATTCTCAAGGTGTAGACCCCCGAGTGGGATGAGAACAAAGATCTCTTCACTGCCAGCTCCCTACTCCTTGCATGGAACACACTGTGCAGCAGAGCAGTGTTCCCACTAAATTCAACTTTCATCAAAATTAATAAGACAATTTTCAACCAGGAATTATTGTTTTAGTGGCAAAGGGTAAAACTCAAGACATTTGATTCATAAAGGAGTCATATAAAAATGATGATGCTATTACATATGAATAAAAAAAAACACCACCCATTTTTCCTCACTTACCTCTTTTACTGGTAGCAATTGCTCTGAAGGAATACTGGTTTCATTTGTTCTAGGTTTCTCTATTACAACTTCTCTGTTGGATGTCTCCAAAATTTCTATGCAATAGAAAACAAACACACAAACTTACATTAAGAAAAACAAACCATACTAGATGTGATTAACAGGTTAAAATTAATTACATAGAAAAGCTCTATCCATAGTACACACACACACATACAAACACATCAAGATACAAAGAATACAGTCAACAAGATGTAGGGTGATATTGTCATCACAATAATGAGAGGATCAAAATATAGAGTTCTTTTCTATACATACAACTTGATGGAATTTATATGTTATTTATATTCATATTTGATGTATATGCATACATAATCTGTAAAATTCAGATCCTTTTGTCATTAATTCATTTTCATGTTAATAATGTAGGATAAGTTAACAATACAAAGTAAATATCAATTTCTTTGTTCATTGAAAAAGCTAAATTCTAAAGTACTGCTTTAAAAACCAGTGGTGTTCTTTAGCACATTAATATTACTCTTTTTGAAACAAGACAGAACAAAAGCACATGGATAAACATCATCATATCAGGAAAAATTATACTTTTAATAAGATTATCAATAAGTCATTGGAAAAACACAAACACTGAGACAGGTAAGAAATGATCTCTAGCTTCTAAAATGGAAATACTTCCTCAACTTTTATTTTTCAGAATTAAGAAATTCTTTCCATGGGAAAAATACAGATCTACAAAAATGTAATGAATAAATATGCCAAAGAGATCCTTCCATTTTCTATTATGGTTCTATTAATTATAGTTTAATTCAATATGAATGACTTAGCAATTATCTTTTGGTTTTGCTTAGACTTGATATATGATGACGAATTATATAGCATGATTAATTTTTCTTTTATTTTAATAATCTTAAGAGTCAGTTTCTCTTTTATGTCCTGGGCAAACAAATCTCCAAATATCAGTGATTCTTATCGGTAGGGCTTCTGACAAATATAGTCATCTAGAAAATATGTGGGATTTTTGTTTGTTTTTTCTAAATATGGTTCTATGAGCTTAATCATGAACGATTCCTAAGTAACACAATCCACAGAAACATTCTCTCAAAAGGTAAATATTCCATTTGGTAGGCGATAGCAACAACCTTTTGAGAAATGTTATCAGAGTTCATTCTGAGGAAAAGTTTCCCCCAACTCTAGTGTTTCTTAATCACTTTGGATTTGTGAACACTTCATAGAACTTGATTAAAGTGACAGAACACTTCATCCAAAATGCACAGTATGACTGTGTGCGCGCACACACCCTCACACGTGCTATTGGAGATTCCCAGGCCCTCTTGTAAAGCACGTTCACGATCCTCAAGGGGCCATGGACTGCAGTTGAGGAATCCTGCTTCATTTCTCAACACACATCACAACATAGACAAAGTTTTAGATCAGTGTTATACCATTTAACCTAAAATGCTTTCTCTATGGCTTGCATTTTATTACATCTTTTGCAGAAGCTAGTGTTATTAATAAGGATCAATCTCAATATTGAAATAAAATCCAGATTAAGCAGATTTTTAAATAAAGAAAAATGAAACTATAAGTCTATTAAAGAAAATATAGAATTTTTTTCCCAAAAGATACAAGGTAGAGACTTTTCAGAAGGACACAGAAGCCATAAAACAATTCTGCATAACAAAAATTTTGTTAATTGAACTGGATATGAAAAACTGGCTTGTAACTCTCTCTCAATGGCCATAGCTTTTAAAAAAATTAATAGACTTTAGCTTTTCGAGCAGTTTTAGCTTTTTAGAAAAAATTGAGCAGAAAGTACAGAGTTCCCATATACTCCCTCTCCCCATGCCCTCAGTTTCCCCTATTGTTAACATCTTACATTGGTGTGGGATATTTGTTACAACTGATGAACCAACATTGATAGATTACTATTAACTGAAGTCCATAATTTGCGTTAGGGTTCATTTTTTGCGTGGTGCAGTTCTATGGCTTTGCCAAACGCATAGTGTCATGCATCCACCATTACTATCACACAGATTAATTTCACTGCTCTAAAAATCCCCTGTGTTCCACCTACTCACCTCTCCTCCCCTCCTCACTCTCCTTAGCAACCACTGATCTTTACTGTCTCTATACTTTTGCTTTACCCAGGATGTCTTATAGTTGGAATCATATAGTATGCAGGCTTTTCAGATTGGCTTCTTTCACTTAGCAATATTCATTTAAGTTTCCTCCGTGTTTTGTGTGGCTTGATATCTTTTTTAAATCAATGAATAATATTCCATTGTATTGGCATACCACAGTTTACCCACTGACCTACTGAAGGACATCTTGGCTGCTTCCAAATTTTGGCAATTATGAATAAAACTGCTGTAAACATTCATGTGCTGGTTTTTGTGTGGACATAAGTTCTCAACTCATTTGCATAAATACCTAGGAGTGTGATTACTAGATCACATAAGGCAAGGTTTAGCTTTATGAGATAACAACCACACAGTCTTCCAAAGAGACTGTACTATTTTACAGAGACACAATTTTACAGTACAGTCTCTCTTCCAAAGAGACTGTACTATTTTACGTTCCTATTAGCAATGAATGAGGGTTCCTGTTGCTTCACATCCTTGCTAGAATTTGGTGGTGTTAGTGTTCTGGGTTTCGGCCACTCTAGTAGGAGTGTAATGGTATCTCCTTGTTTCAATTTGCCTTTCTCTGATGACATACAATGCTGAGCATCTTTTCATATGCTTATTTGCCATCTGTATATCTTCTTTGGTGAGCTCTCCAGATCTTTTGCTCATTTTTAAATTGAGTTTTTTGTTTTCCTGTTGAATTTTAAGAGTTCTTTGTATATTTTGGATACAAGGTCTTTATCAGATATGTATTTTGCAAATATCTTTCTCAGTCTATGTTTTGTCTTTTCATCCTCTCTATAATCATTCCTTTTTACTTAGCAATTCCACCTTAGTAACTTACTGTCCAGATATACATGAGGACATATAAGACGTAGTTCAAGTAAATTTGCTGTATCATTGCTTGTGGAAGCAAATGAAGAGGAAAAAGCAACCCTATGTGTCTATTAATGAGTAGCTGATTAAATTATGGTACATGCACCAATAGAAAACTATTCAGCTGTTTTTCTGAATATGGGGTGTTCCTACATAATTGTTAATAAAAAGAAGAATCTCTGTATAGTATGACAAGATTTTGTGTTATTTTAACATGGGGATATATATGGAAGTAGTTGCCTTTGGAAAGGGAAACTAGACAAATGGAGTGGAAAAAGACTTAATTTTAACCATATATCCTTTTATCCTGTTTAAAAGTTTTACTATATGCCTGGACTATTATTGGAAAATATTTTTAAAGAAGAAAAAAATAATAAAGATCAAGTTGTCAATGACATGAAGAGGAAACACTTGGATTCTTAATGTCACTTTACTTTTCTACAGATAGGTCATAAAAATAGTTGATGTAAAAGGTATTCACCCTGGAAAAATAACATTAATTCAAAGCACAAGCTTTGCAGATCTATTCTTGGAACTAACTATTTGCCATTGTGTAACTATAGTTTAAAACTTATTAAAAAGGTTAATTATCTTATATTTATCATTTCATTCCCAAATACATTCTGCTTATTCACTCAAAATAATGGGCTTTGATGTTTATACACACCATCTGCCTGTTTTCAAGATGAATTAAAAAATAAGATAAGCTTCCCAAGACTTCTTTTGCTGGTGAGCAATTCTATAGTAAGATAGAAAAAGAATTATTGAGCAATTATGATAACCTGTATAATATAATCTTCCCCTCCAAATTAAAAACGTTTTAAAAAATTTAATCCTATACAGAGAAGCCAAAGGGATTATTTTAAGGCAGGATTAGTAACACTGAATCTAGACTAATAAGATATCTCACGATTTTAACGAATTGTGGCATTTTTATATTTGTTTGGAATGCAAAATGGTCAATTTCAAAATTTGGCATTGTCAAACTTTATGAGCTCTTTGAACATTTAACAAATTATTTCACCTATTTAAAAATATATTGGACATTCTATACACTTATTAGCATTGTCTAGAGAAGGTAGCCCATTTTTGGCTCATCGTTCTAAAACATAGTTATTTGCACGCAATCAACACTGGTTTCTTTAAGAGCGTGCCCAGACTAAGGACCTCAGTAGAGTAGGGCAGAGGGTCACAGGAATGCCAGCTGCTGAACAGCCTCTGCCTATGGAGTTCGCTGTGGTTCATTTTACACTTCTGGTTAGTTTTCACACTGCCGTTTTCTTTCATAGAGAGTAGAGGTTGGCAGTACTTCCCTGTGACATCCACTTTCACACCCAAATTGGTCTTCATAGGCTCCCATTGTGTGCACTACAAAGCAACTTGCCTTGTTGGCAGCTCTAAGTGAGAACTACAAGTCTCTCTTTTCTTTACTGTTCTTTTCTGGCTCACAAGCAACCTCCCACCAAAAGCTGAATCTGTAGAAGAGACTACATCCAAGAGATAATACTATGAAAAAGTATGAAGAGAAGCCCAGGTGGCCACCTTGCAAATTTCCAATGTGGAAGCCTTCGACCTCTCTGCCCAAGAAACAGCTAAAGTCCTAGTGTAATGAGCTTTACAAACCCTAGGAGCCTCTTTACCTTAACTACATACGCCTCCCTAATACAATCCCTTAACCATCTAGCTAAGGAACTCTTAGAAGCCATTTGACCCCTCTTAAGACCCCCTAAGAGTACAAACAATCTTTCAGAAGATCTGAAATCTTTGATTCTTCTGAGACAAACCCTAAGTGTTCTTCTTACATCCAATTGAAGCAGCCATTGCTTTTTGTCATTGCTGGGGCTAAAGAAAAATGAGGGCCAAGAAACCTCCTGGTTTAGATAAATCTCAGATGCCACCTTTGGAAAATTTGAGGAACTGCCCGAAGAACAGCTTTATTCTGAAGGAGTATTAGAAGTGCCCCATAAATCAAACCTGAGTCCACTCCATAAGATAAGATCACCTAAAAGAAATACAGTAAGATCCCATAACAGTGAAATAATGTCCTATCATTTTTCTGAAATGACCAAAATAGAAAACCATCAAATCATGACCAAACAAAAGCAAACAAATATAATGACTAAATATCTTTTCTTTCTCAGAAAATATTTCTTGTGTCTCCACAAAATCTATTGCATTGTATTCAAATTCCTAAAAGCACTGCCAAGTTGGCCAAATCTACATTATAGTAGTAAACATCAAAGTAAAAAGTAAAACATTTGGTTAATCATCTTTATATTTTCTCTATGTGATGTTAAGCACCTGGATATTTTTAAAACATCTGGACAATGAAAAAAAAAAAAAACCTTACTTTTCATCACATTGTTTTGGTTACATAGACATACTAGGCAACTCCTTCCAAGATCTTTATTAGCAAAATATGTTCCAATCAAAACAAATACACCAAAAACCAAATGACTTGATCTTTTTTCTCCCCATCCTCTCCCACACAAGATTTCTAAGCAAAACATTAACTATCAGGATAACTTAAGATTCATTTGGTTTCTTTAATCATTCAAGAAATCTTTTCCTTCCTGATTTAAGAAACCAAGGCTTTTGATAAGAATTGATTAACGTGGCTACACTGAATAAACCATTTAAGATTTTTCTTGACAATTTCCCTCAAGATCATTCTTTTCAGGGATCCATTTACATAAAATTATGGCAGATTAAATCTTGGCTTTGTTACAAAAATATATGAATGAAGAACACATATATCACAAGAGGATGTTCTAATACTTAGACATTTCTTACAGCTGTCCTTCAAATTTCCTTCCACTTACTATGTTTGATAATCCACAAATGTGTTTCTATAGTACACTATTATTAATGTGATACTGAAGTTGCCTTTATCTGCCATGCTGCTTATATGATGACAAATTTGGGGTAAGACAGTATATTGTGGCATAATTATATATTTTCTCTGTTGACTTTATTCAATAATCATAACTATTGCTCTCAAATACACAGCACTGGCAAGTCTCAACATTGCTTGATCTCAATCCAGTGCAGTTGAACCAGCTTTTTCTTTTTCTCCTTTTTTCCTGGAATCAGTATGTCAAATCTTTGCTTCAGTTCTTGGCTATTTAACTTTTATATCTTTAGAATACCTCTCTAACACAATTCTAGTTTTGAATTTATGCTGCCCTTAAGAGGAATAAAGTTCTCAGAATGAGCTATTTCTCAAGGGCCTGGCCTAGGACCAATACAAGATGAATCCAAATGGATAGGGGTCTAGATGCTTTGGAGTTCACTCTGTGTTTTGATCCACACCTCAGAAAAGATCTGCTAGAGATGTGGATGAGAGACGCCAAATCTTAGCCGGGCATGATGGATGAGTACCAACGCCAAGTGTCAACTGCTTGTGGCACCAATAACTTTTTGTCAAAAATTAGGACATCATATTTCTCTATTCAGATCTCTCTTTGATCCAGTTAGTTCTATCTAGAAGACCCTCTAGGGCTCACATTACCTCCTAATAAATCGACTTTTTCATTCCATCTTTTAATTTTCATATTATCTGTCCTATGTTTTTATTATTTTCCCATTTGATTTTTTTTGTCAGATTCAGAAATCTATATTCCACACTCATTTTTCTTCAAATTATATCCAAATTTGGAAAAAACAATCTACATTATTTATTTTATAATTTAATAGTGCTGCTTAAACTTAACCTGAAACGTAGAAGGCCAGTAACCTATGCTTAATATAAAACAAACTCCAATCCTATAACTTTTCTAACATTATTTACCCAGGCTAGGTAAATAAAGAAATACAAAAGTAAATATATTAAACTAAATGTAATTTTCACTAAGAAATCAGGTTTTGAAATTTGCAGATAGATTTTTAATCACTTGCTTCCCTCACTTTGTTTTGCAAATGCAGCCACTATTCAAATTTACTCTCCTTAAAATGATATGTGGTATTATGTAAAAGAGAACTTCATATAGTCCACTCTGATATAGATGAAAATCTTTATAAATATAGATATGAAAACAGAGAACATGTCTTAACCATTATGTCTCTGAATTGTTAGAAACATTATTTGAACACACATGGCACAGTTTTCTTTAAAAGGATTTTGTTGAGACTAACTAAAAACAACATATTGTATAATTATAATTACAATTGTAACAACTCACATTTATTGTTTATGATATACTAGACATTCTTTTAAATATTTTACATTCACTAAATCATTTAATTCTCACAACCCTACATAATATATTGGAATCTAAAGCACCTAATACTGAAAGAAAATAAAGAGAAAATTAACTTAGTCTTACATCATCATTTTAAAGATGAGAAACTGGTCATCTGAGGAAACTAAATATTTTGCTCAAGGTCATCAGGCTGCTAGTGGCAAAAGAGGAGTTACTAGACCATCCGGTCTCCTTGATATTTCCAAAGGCCAGGCTGTGTTTCTTTGAGTTAAAAAAAAAAAAATTGATCTTATTTTAACTAAAGACAATTATCCAAAATTGACTTATGATGCTTTTCAATTAACACTATGGAATTTACAATGTATAAAGGATAAAAATGTAATTTCATGGTGTGCTTTATAGTTAATGTTTATTTAAGGAATTCTGTCCTGTATTTTCATTTTTTCAGGTAATGGTATAGATTTAATAGCAGGAAACAAAGACAGAATTATAGATTTGCAGAAGAGCATATTACCTGAAGTATTCCTGGGTGTCTTGAGCCATAAAAACATTTCTTCAAACAATTCCTGAACATTTTGTTCCAACTTCAAAAAGGATTTTATGAGCTGTGATAAGAACTCGAGTTCATCTAAGGAGAGGAAAACATTTCTTCCTTTCTGTGGGCATTCAGGAGTAACTGTGAAAAGAGCAGATCAATACTATTGAACATGTTATGTGTTTTCTCGTTCAATATTAGAGTAATCAATGATTCCTTAAATCATCAAAACTAACAAGATCCTTAATAATTAAACCAAGTTTGTTCTTTAGTAAATACATATAAAATCTCCTGGGAGAGTCTTTCCCCCCACCCCACCCCGGGAAGCTGGAGATAAGTATTCTGTTTGATGCAAACATGACAATTAAATAATTATATTAAATCTCAGAGTTATTAACAGGAATGTGATTTGTCGTTATAAAATCACATCTTATACAATTCTGTTTTTTTAAGGTCTGGCATAATTTGAATCTAGTCACAAGGAAATATCAGACAAGCCTAAACTGAGGGACTTTCTACAAAATAGCTGGTCTGTACTCTTCAAAAGTGTCATGTCAGGAAACACAAAGACTAGGAAATGTTCTAGTCAAAAGGAATCTAAAAAGACATGACAACTGAAATCAATACATGATCAGCATTTTATTTTATCTTATTATAAAGGACATTATTAGGGTAATTTGATGAAATCTGAGTAAGATCTACAATCTAATGCTATTACTGCATGACTATTAATTTTCTGATTTAGACAACTATACTGTGGTTATGAAAGAGAATGCCCTTGTTCTTAAGAAATGCACACTGAAGTATATAAGGGTAAATACTTGTGATTTATTCTCAGTTCAGAAAGAGAAATCATTTTAAGCGGGAAAGAGAATGCAAATTTGGAAATGTGGTAAAATATTAACTTTTGGGGAATCTGATACTTTTTAAAGTGTGAAATTAAAATAAAAATTTAAAAGAAAAAAAGACTAGATAAAGGATATAAGTCTTCAAGACCTTAAAAGTGTTGTTCCTAGATCAATAAAAAGAAGCAAGTTAACTTATTGCATCTAGATTATATTATTCATGAAATCATAATTAAAAATAACTTTCATCTAAATAATTATGATATCTATTGCTTTCCTAAGAACAATACAACTCAAAAGATTGATTTTTTTCCCTCAAAATGACATTCATTGTTGTCACACTACCATTTTAATATGATTAAAAAAAAAAACAATGTATACTCCTTAAGAGTATGGAGAAAAAGACTGACCTCACTAAACGGTACTTTTGACCAAATTTTCAAGGATTTAAAAAAAAAAATCCTTCCTTTTTGATTGCCACTTCTTAAAACATGTATATAGGAAGTGTCTTGAGGCTTAATTACAAAATGGAAAATTTGTAAACTCTTAGAAAGTAAGCATTTCAAGTGCCTTTGGAGAGAAAATACTGAGTGCTACTTAGAAATGATATTAGGTCTGGTGATTCCATGTGAGGAAAAGATTACCTTTGTCGCACGGATTTAGAAGGAAGTTTCCAGAAATGTAACAATTTTATGGGTTATCCACTTGCTTAACTGAAACTTTAAAATGTTGGTATCAAATTTGTAGCCATGTGATACAGTCTTTCATATGATATAGGACCAAAAATCTCATGGTATCTTTGCAGATAGTATGAGAGAGACCAGTCAGCCAACTTAAACTGTGGAATTTAGTCCCGTTCTTAAAAGAGTAAAAAAATGCTGTAAAAAATCTTTAAGTATTTACAAAAACTGTTTCACCTCTACACTGATGCTAACCCCACATATATTAAAGTCTATCTCTAAATAGCCCTACTCACATCTACTAGTCTCCCATAGGCATGCCAGAGAACACAAGCGTGTACAATCATCATGTATAACTAAGGTTTTGCCATTAAAATCATGACCCAAAAATGAAAAGAAAGGAGAACAAATATATTATGATTCACTTAGCTGTTGCTTGATTCTCATTTGGCCTGTAGATGGAGGCTGGTCTAACCTTCTAAATCATAAAGATGTTCTTTTTGGAACCAGATTGTTTATAAGGCAAATTTTCAAAAATTTTAAGAATTCTTCCTAATTCTTTAATAGTTTGGCTGGAAATTAAACATAGGTTTTGTGTAGCTCAATTCTAAATTGGAAATATTGTGAATGTTTACAAAGTAAGCAAAAAAGCCACCACCCCCCCAAATCTCTCAGAATTATGTATAGATATATATATGACCTAACAGTGCTACTTGTTTAAAAATACATAGGGTTGGAGGATTCTACATGAAAAGGTCTTACCTTCATGACCTGGATTTAGAAGGATCTTGTATTCCAGAAATGTAACAATATTGAAAGGCAAATCTATTTCAATCCATGAATCATTATAACTTAATAATGAAAGAGGATAGAATAATATGTATGACCTAAATCTAACCATTTTGTCCCCAAAAAGCAATGATTATGATACAGATCCATTAATTAGTAGTTCTTATTTGCTATTACTATTAGCTCCGTGTTCTCCCAAGGCGCATCTTGAGGGTTAATTTATGGGGAAAATAATTTGTGATGAATTCATTTTGTGAAAGTCCAATTGAAGTAAAATAAAACACAAAGGATGAAATAGAATTTCCCAAACTTATCTCACAGGACTTGTTTTAATCATCACACTTCAGCTCATGATTTCTTTCTGCCCAAGCATACCTATTTTTCTGTTCCTTAGACTTTTCACTGTTAATCACACTAGGAAAGGGTTTCCCCCAGCAGGAGTTCCCTTTACTTTTGCCTTCACTAAATTAATCTCCTTTTCCTTCTTCTTTCAAGATTCAGTTTGTTCCTCTCCTCCAAGTCACCTCTCCATAAATTCTTATCTGGATACAATCAATCCAGGAGTTTGCCTTCCCGTGTTAAGCCAATCTGGTCTTTACCCTTTTTTTTTTTTTTTTTTTTAAAATCACTGTAGAACTGTCTTACTTCAAGAAATTTTGGACATATCTGTTTACACACAGGCAAATATGTTTAGCTGGGTACCAATCATTGTTATAAAATACATGAAATAAGGATTGTTGTTTTATTGTAGAATGAGCTCTATGATTCTTAGGAAATACAAAGTTCTCCTAAATCCCAAGAAAATTATAAAGAAAAAATCTAAGTTTCCATTTTAGAGCAAGACATTATTTAAATTCACCATCAACTAACAATGAATAAATTCATGTAAATAATAACTAGATAGCTGAGGTTTTTTCCTCTATATATATTTTTAATAAAAATTTTTTCTAAAGTATAAAATTCTCTGCTATTCTATTATTCAGAGGATTTAGAACACAATTGAAATTTTCCTTCATGACAAGGTTACGATGAAAGTTACTTATCTTTGTGCCGCACTCAGGGACTAATGTCTGTCCCTCTTTTAAAGGGCATTTCTCAAAATGACAATCATTCGAAAAGGGTTCTGTGATCAAATAGGTTTGGGAATTACTACATGCTAATGATTCTTTTAAGTGATTCACAGTGCAAATTAGTAAAATAAAGTCTATTCACTTCTATAATAAAGTTAAAAAAATTAAAAGCTTAATGTTTCTCAAACTTTTTTGACCAATGAACACTGGTTTACTGACGTATCTATTAACTTCTAGAATTTCTCAAACTGCTTAGGGGATACTGCTCTGGATTACAGTCCCACTTGAGTATTTATAGCTGCTTTGTAGTGTTTCCCCCTATTGTTAGGCCTTTCACTGTGGGTTCTTGTTGCTGCCCTTTTCCACTTATAAACTGTTGTTCCTAATAGAATCATGGTATTTTTCAGACTCCTTTGAGAAACTAATGAACGTCTTCTAAATCCTTGTAGACCCTCTTATTGAAAAAAATTCAAGTAGTCATAGTTTCAGGGCTAAACAGAACCACCTGAAGTCTATCCATGGTTGTCATAGGGCAGCATGGTCCAGGACTTTGTGTTTTATTAAAAATGCAAATCCCTAGGTCATCTCCAGATCCCTTTTAAGCAAGTGCCCCAGGTAAGTTCTCTGCACAGGAAAGTTTGAGACCACTGCCTGAGGGATCCATGAACTCTAGTTAAAAACCTTTGTGGTTGAAAATCACTCTCTAGGCATCAGAAAATGGATTTTGGTCTTAGCAAGTCAACCAAAGAGGTGCTATTATATAAAACAACAATAACTATTAAAAACAAAACAAAACAAAACCCTCTACTTTTTCCATGGTCAAGAAATTTATTTATGATTTTTTTTTTCATTTCTGGAAGAAATATGGAATGCTTGTAGGGAATTTCTAAGATAAATTATTATTTATCTATACATTTGCCCTGGGCAAAGGAAGAACTGCTCCTAGAAAAAACACCTAAAGAATAGTTAGAGTTCTTTAGGCACACTCATCACAAATGTTAAATTATTTCCTTGAGTCCATAGACTACGTCCAGTTTATTCATTATAGTATCTTAAGAACCCAGCACAAAGTAGACACTCAAAAATACTAGTTAAAAAAATAAATGTATGAAATCCCTAGAAATATCTAACAAAGAAAGAAATATAAAACAAAGAAAGATTTCATACTTAATCCTAAGATGCATTCCTCAAAACAATAAATATTTAAAGATGTAAGTCAATAAATAAATAAATAGACAAATAATTACAGTATTATATACACACTCTTTTTAGTATTTTGTTTGACAAAATAGATTTAAAAATTATTTCTAAAAAAGAAAATGTGTGCAAAAAGATATAAAAACAATGATGATGTGGAAACTTGATAAAGCATATTGATACAACTGACTAAAACACAATTTTTTTGTGTTTAAAAATACAATTATACTTTAGAAAAAAATTCCACCATTAAAAAATGCACAGATATTCATAGAACTGTTATCTTAAAAAAATAGACTCTCTCTCTTCTCTCTGTCTCTCTGTCTCTTGTCTCTGTCTCTCTCTACATATATATTTATACATACACACACACACGTATAGATATATCACTCATAAAGAATATATAATACTATAAATTATATACTTAGAAGTGTTTTTCACCCAGTAACTAATAGTTAGAATATTAACTCCATTATCTTGTAGCAAAAATAGGGACACTGAAAATAAATCTAGAGGGACATTAAAGCGTCTCACATTTGATCTACAACAAAGCAGCTTTTGGAATAAATATCAAAGTCCAGCTAAATCAGACAGAACATAAAAATGTGGGTTGTGGCTGAAAGTACACATATTATTTTTCAAAACCATTAGCAACAGAATTCTTGTTAATAATAGCATTAAGATACATGAGAAAATGAGAAGCTAGAAAATCAGATAATCTGAAGCTGGTGGATCAGTATAATAGGATAAAAGGTGCACATTTTAGTTTTCCCAAGAAAAACGAACACTAGCTACCCTATTATTGACTGTAAATGGATCCATTTTCAGTGAGGAAGTATTCTTGATGCCACCAGACAAGTGATGTAAAAAAGAGGTGACACACAAAAGCTATTGACAGTCTCATTATTCCAGATGAAATTCATGACATAATCCAAATGGAAGATATTTGTTCCAGTAAAGAGAACTTTTTAAACAGTCTTACAATAAGAAGTCAGCAGAGACTGCTTAGGAACAAATAACAAGCTGTACTTTTCCTAGTACCCAAGTCACTTTCTGAGAGCAGGTGGGGCTTTGGAGCACATTGCTGTGTTCCAGTGGCCTGAAGGAGCCCTGTGCCTCCTTGAGCACCTGCTTCCAAGAAGCCACACAGCAGGGGAAGGAACAGAACGAAAACACTAAGTCCCTTCTTTGTTACAGGAGCCTCGTCAGTAGATGGAAATCATGAAGGACCTGCAGGCATTGCTTTTTTGTCACATACACTAAGAAGAAATTGAAGCTGTTTTTCCCCCTTTCTATGGCATTATTTTTGTAACTTTTAGTTATTTTTCAAATTTATATGACTAGGAAAGCATTTGAGGTAAAGACAAAGAATATTTCCACCTTAGTTTTCCAGACTGAATTTATTATTTCTTATCTCTTTCAAGGATGCTTGCATATGTACTACCCAAAACAAACAGGGTAAAACTTTAAGATAAATTGAGTAAATGAATGAGCAAGTCAATGAATGACTAAAAGGAGGAAGTGAATAACTTTGAAGTTGAGTGAAAGTGCAACCAGACACAGTGAATAGACATTTAGATACCCCACAGATAAGTGTCAGGACCCTTCTTCTATATGGTGAGAGGATGGAGAAGGAACTATAGGGAAAGCTGAGCCTCAAAAAGGTAAATGAATCTGAACGTGAATTCAGGAAATGTTTATCTCTTAGAAGCTGGAAGTTGGACTCCCCTTTTCTTTCGCTCTTTCCCTACTTTTGTTTCTTCCCCCATGTTTTATTATGGGGCATGCTGCTATGTCTAGCACCACTACCTGAAGCTCAAGAGGTAGCACAATGGAGTAACTAACACATGGAATTATGAACCAGAGGGTCTGGGTTCAAATCCTGACACTGCTTCCTACTAGTTGTGTGACTTATAGGAAGTTACTTAGTCTCTCTATTCCTCAATAGTGTATAAGTTTTAACTGAGTTAACATGTTAGAACAGTTCCTGAGAGGTAATAAGGGCTGTATAAATGTGTGATATTACCACATCCTCTGAGAAGCCTGCCCTCATATCCTAGGCCAGCTTAGTTTCCTATTCTCCATGTTCCTCCGTATTTTACCCTGCACATATCTTTATTTTAGCACTTACTATGTCATTAATAATTATTAGTTTGGGAGTTGTCTCCTGCAACTTTAATCTGAAAGGCAGAGATTTTTTCCCCCTTTACTGCATTCCCATTATCCATCATAGTGGATGATACATACTGGTGAGTGTCAGAGACAACACCAACTGTTTTTAACTCATTTTGTTTGGCTTTTTTCCCCTACCATAAGCAAGTTTCTTTAGTAAAATACTAATATTAAATGAGTTTAACATTAACTGTTGTATGTCAATTTTAACAGGAAATACTTTGGGGAGTAAGAACCATAAACAATATATCAAAGACCTATTTCACTGTAAAATATTTTAAATATCACTGTTATTTAATAGGACCATCTCTAAGCTTGAACATTCATAAAATTGAATGGTAGCTCCACTCCAAGACCTTCCACTGCTTCTTTGCTATGTCAATCCTTCAAAACACTGGTTTTATTTTCATGTGTATGTGGTCATCATCTTTTTTAGGAGCTAATATAAGCTATGCACCTATGCTCAAGAAAGAATGGCATATGATTCCAGGAGGTTCCCCGATCCACTGAGGCCTTAGGGCCTCATTGATAACCTGGTTAAGGCCCTCTGCCTTGGTGTGCCTGACTTGAGAAGTCAGAAGAGCAGGCCTCAGGGTCTTCCTCCCACTGAGGAGAACTGTAGCTTCTAGAAATGTCTACTTCCCTTTGCAAGAAGAATGGGTTTGGTCCAGCTTCTACTTCATAATCTCCTTATCACTCTTTCCATATGATAAAAGTTCTCAAAACATTTACAGAGACAACTCTCTGCCTACTAAGACATAGGCCCTGTGGTAAGGTGAGGGAATAAACTGAGGAATAACTAACTAATCCTCTACCTGCTCATGAATTTAGATAAACACACAGATCAGTACCAAGTGGCTACTGCTTTGATAGTGGGACACGATGACCAAATCATTCTATTAGAATAGATTGAATTGCTAGTATACACCATATCTGCATTTGCTATACCTCCTTTCTCTGACTGTTCCAGGCAAAGATAGTTGTTATGCTTAATTTTGCATCCATTGACAGGATTGGTAATCGTGGTCTAAAGACAGGTAGACCTAGGGACAGAGGGAGTCACTGTGTTTGGAATAAATCCTCACAACCCACGCAAAGCCCCCACGTGACATGGAGATTTGCTGTTCCCTTTGGAAGGGTTCACATAGCAAATCTCTCCTTGCTTCACATACCACTGGCTGAAAAGGGTGGAGATAAAGTCATCTTGAAGCTATTCTTCTGGGTCAATGAGAAAAACTAAAAAGAAACTGCTTCTATTATTACCCTTTTATGATTCCCAGGCCAACACTGGCTCCACTGGATGTTACCTAAATGTACTGTTAAATGATAACAAAATTCTCCCACACTCCATTCCATCTTCTCTGGCAGAAGCTGTCAGTATTACATTAACAAGGGATCAGACTTCTCATTCATTTGCCAAGGGTATAATACTCCTGTCCCTCTCCTATTTTCTCTCTTTCTTATTTTGTTTTTCTGACTGAGAACATGAGAGAGAATATCTGACTCCTGATGTGGTCACTGTTATTTGAAGATGCTAATCAAAGAATGGCTTACATTTGAATTCAGCCAAAATTGAGAAATGTACCCAGGATAAATTTCTGAATATTTTCTCAGCTGACTTTTGTTTTATGCTGGTATAACTCCCAGTTATAAACACATAGATATGCTGATCCTTTTAAAGAACATCATAATAAAAAGACATCTCTAGTGTAATGAAATGGGGTTTAAATTCTAAGTACTGTATGCTAATGGCACATTATTAATGAAATATCTTCCTAATATCCCTTTCTCAGTCTCAAATTTTGCTAGAGTTCAGTTAATTATAGCTCTTATCATAGGTGTTACATTCTATTATCATGACCAAAAATTAACCTGTAGAAAAATCTTAAACTAAGTTAACAATTCATTTTTACTGTAGTCTAAGGTTGTATCTGAGAATTGATATTTCACTTTTTAAAAGAATATGCCATGATAGAGATGTTACATTATCAGCTTTTAATATAACATGTTAAAAATTAATTAAAAAAATTTAACACTGGCATAAAAATAATGCCATCATCAAAAAGATGGATTTAAGTTAAGACTAACCTGCTGAGTATGCTTCCTAATATATTTTCTAATTGAATCATAACCTTTCAAAAGAGATTGAACATTTTTCCTCTCTTATACTAAAAAATAAAGAGTAAGATTCTCTTTACACTTTTTTTATCAGTAGGCAAATTATAATACCTATGAAGGTATGTTAAAGTTAATATGAAAGGAGATAGATATGGTGATAATAGCAATATCTTGTACCCACCCAGAAAGCTGTACTCATGAGCTCATTATTCTAACAGAGAGTAGCACAGGCCTTAGACTTAGGGAAGCCATTTACCAGGTGTGATAGCACCTCACTGAGCAAATTTTATAGGTATTTTACCTTTTTAGCTGTCTTCCTCACCTAAGTAATAGTTAATTCAGCCACAAAGGCAAAGTCATATTTCCTTCAAACTTCAAATAAGACTTTGGAGCCCCCTGGGAAAATATCATCTTTTATATTGTCTTCCCTCAAAAGGCCTATGAGCTACGAAAAAAATCTTTAAGTGGGTTTCACTTGCTAGCTCAACAAAGATTTGCCTTGTACGTATAATGCACTAGGCAACCATGTGACATACACCACTGGTGGTAACAGATATGAGAGAGCTACAGAGTAGCATCTGAAAGTAGGATGGGGGTGACTAGTCAGGGCCATGCTTCATACCAGTCACCATCAGCTCCTGTGGCCACCCCTGTCTCTTCAGAGTAAATTTATCCCTCTTCAACTATTTAACTTCAGGCAAGAAAAAAGGCATTAGTTTCAATATATATTAAAAACTCAGAACTAAGAAATGTCCACAGATAAAAAACTAATTGAGGACATGATCAGGAGTTGATTGTCAACCTATTTTGATATAAATGGCCAGTAATGGGCTCTGTTGTTCTGTTACAGTTTATTTCATGAAAATATTGCTTTTGATTGAAAAAAGTAAATAAAAAAATACATGAAAAATTAAACGGAACTTGGTTTTTCTTTGCGTATATAAATATTAGTTGTCTTTGATTTTTGTATTATAATAAAAAATATTAAACTGTTCAATAAACACAAATACTTTAGAATTCAACTTGCATTGCATTGGGCCCAGTGTTGTTGGTAACTCGGTTGTGACAAATTAGAAAGGAAGATAAGAGTAGCTAGAAATACATCAAAAAGTCTACAAACAATAAATGCTGGAGAGGGTGTGGAGAAAAGGGAACCCTCCTACACTGTTGGTGGGAGTGTAAATTGGTGCAGCCACTACGGAGAATAGTATGGAGGTTCCTTAAAAAAAAAAAAAAAAAAAAATAGAGTTACCATATGATCCAGCAATCCCACTCCTGGGTGTATATTTGGAAAAGACGAAAACTCTAGTATGAAAAGATAACGTGCACCCCAATGTTTATTGCAGCTATATTTTCAATAGCCAAGACATGGAACTAACCTAAATGTCCATCAACAGATGAATGGATAAAGAAGATGGGGTACATACATACAATGGAATATTACTCAGCCATGAAAAAGGATGATACAATGCCATTTGCAGCAACATGGATGCACGTAGAGCTTATCACACTAAGTGAAGTAAGTCAGACAGAGAAAGACAAATATCATATAATATCACTTATATGTGGAATCTAAAAAAAATGATACAACTGAACTTATTTACAAAACAGAAATAGACTCACAGATGTAGAAAACAAACTTTTGGTTACCGAAGGGGAAGGGGGGGATAAATTAGGAGTTTGGGATTAAAACAAACACACTACTAATAGATAAACAACAAGGACCTACTGTATAGCACAGGGAACTATATTCAATATCTTGTAATAACCTATAATGGAAAAGAATCTGAAAAAGAATATATATACACACACATATGTGTTCAGCTATATATACACATGTAGATATGTATATATCACTGAATCACCTTGCTGTACACCTGGAACTAACACAACATTGTAAATCAACTATACTTCAATTAAAAAAAAAAAAGTAGATGGAAAGGGAGAAAGAGGGAAAGGCAGTGAGAGATTAGTGGGGGGGAAAGTCCCCTCTAACAGAGATTGGGGCTTTATAGTTTGTAGGATAAATCTGGCCCACAGCCTGTCTTGGTATGCTCTGTGAGCTATGGTATAGTCTGGCTTTTCTCTTTGTAAATGGGCGGGAAAATTTTTTAAAAGGAGAATATTTCATGACATAGGAAAACTATATGAAATTCAAGTTTCAATGTGCACAAAGTTTCATTGGAAAACAGCCACGCGGATTCACTTGCATACTGTCTCTGGCTGCTCTGTGCCACAATGGCAGAGTTGAGTAGTAAAGACAGAGACTGTATGGCCCGTAAAGCCTAAAATCCTAACTATCCCTTTATGGAACAGAAAACCTCTGCCATAGAAGAGAAGGACGAATGTGAAAGAGAAATAGTCACAGACAAGGTGACAAAGAAAGGGAGAAACAATGTTTAAAAAGGAGCGGCAAGATGAAATGGAGATAAGGGTAATCAACAGCTACCATTTACTGAACACATAATATATGGTAAAAACCATACATACGTTATTTCTCATCTTCACCGAAACCATAATGAGGAAAGAGGCTCAGAAAAAGTAAGTTACTTATCACTGAGGGACAAATGTGAAAGTACTCTTTAAGAAAAATAGCAATGACACTAAATTTCAGTTGAAAAACAAAGTACTATGGGAGTCAGGAGGTGACTTCTAGGAACAGCTTGACTCAGTAAGATCCATGTAAGAATAATATGGACAATTTTGGTCCATCAACAAGAGACAATGTCAACTTTACCCAGCACTGAGAATCATCTTTTATGTGTATCTTTCTTTCAAACACCAAGTGCTATCAATGATAATAGAAAATAATTACATAATGCTTACTTTGTGCCAGATAACTGTTGTAAGCATTCTTCCATACATTTATGCTAATCCTCTAAACTGTGAGGAAAGCACTAACATTAGCACTTGCCTTGAAAGTATGAAGAGGTTAAATAAATTGCTCAAGGTCACAAAGCTCATAAGTAGCTTTTTAAATGTGCTTGCTACATTAGGATCAAACTATAGCAGGCATCAGAATTACCTGGAGAGCTGTTAACACACAGATTGCCAGGCTGCCGCCAAAGCTTCTGATTCAGTGAGTCTGGGGTGGAGCCAGAGAATTTATATTTTTAACATGCTCCAGGTGATGCTGCGGCTGCTGATTTAGAAATCACACTGAGAACCAGTACTCTATCGCCTCTCTCCCTTTTTTTTTTTTTTTTTTTTTTGTACTCCCACCTAGCCATCCTGTTTTCAATGTTTAAGGCTTTGCTTCAGGATAAACTCTCATCAAAATTCACACTTAGATCTGAGAGAAAATGGTCCTCTAGGCAGTTTCCTTATATTCTCCTCCCATTCAGGTAATCTTACACATCACTGGACAAGTTCTATTTCTTAAACACTTTTCTCAAGTTACTTTTCTGCTCAAAAACGTTTAACAACAACCATGTCATAACTTAAACATCAAAGACAAGTTTTCAAGACTCTGTATGTAATCTGCCCTTATGCTAGGTATCACGTCATGCATTCAGTCATCCATTTATTTGACACCTTAGTTCTTGTCTGCCCAGCACCCTTTTCCCCCTTCTACTAACGAGTTGATCCCTTGCCTGTTCAGAGGCCTTCTCTGAGACGTTTTGAACAGAGGTACCAGGGAGTTGTTAGGATGTAAGCAAGAAGCTAGCGGCCAGGGATCACCTACTTTATGGAGTGGAAAAACTGGTCTGAGAATGAAGTCATCACATGGGGAGAAACCAAGACAAGTGATGAAATACAGCTTGAAAGCTAAGCTCCATTTGCTCAGGTCTCCAGAAATCCTCCAGTTTCTGTCCTTCCAGAGGTTTAATTGTTTAGCGCTTTCTTCTATTGTGTGAACTACCACATTCTTCTTTAATCAGTGCCCCGCCCCCCCGCTTTTCGCATATGAAGCAGAGACGAGGAATGGAAGAACAATGGAAGAACACCCACAAGCTCAGAGTCCTGGCTAATGCTTTCACCAGTAATCTATAGACTAGTTCCTATGTGCCAGTCACAGGTCTCTTCATGGTCTCCAACAAGTCACAGTAAATCTCCACCACGTTGCTGTCTGAACTGCAAGGGAAGCTCTTTCCCTTAACCTCTGCCTACACAAGGCCTACATACCCTTCAAGGCCAAACTCAAGTCCAAAAAGTGTTTCTAGCTTGCTCTTTCTTACACTAAAATCTCCCTTCTCTGAATTTCTTATATACTTAAAGTTTTACACAAATTACTTGGTGATTAATTTGACATGATAAGATTTTTTTCCTCTCATATTGCTTTGTAGGTTAGTCTTTTTCACCTCCTAGATTTGAACGTAATAGGGACAGAGTAAAAGGGACAAAGTAGGTGATTAAATAGTTAATCCCAGTAAGGGATCATAAGTAAAGGAAAAAGTATGCGAGAACCCTATAAGTTAACGATCACTCAAGAAAGCAGGTTTGCTTAGCCACAAAACCATGCAACAGAAGCATGAGACATGCCCCCAAACAATACAACAATGGTGGACTGAGACCCACATCCTGACCAGTAAGGTAAGTTAGTAATTCCTAGGACACGCTTCTCTGAGCACACTAATAACAAAAACATAGGGAAAGGTGCCATTACACTGAAACCTAAGATGATTTACCATATTTTAGTATATGTTACTGCCTTTTTGCTCATTTCCATTGTGCCATGACAGTCCCAGTTTGACCAGGTAGGGACAAGAAAACTCCCCCACCTGATGTGGAGGAGAAGCTGATGCTGGAAGCGTGACGTCTACTCAAGAATGAGGAAGAAGCTGGTCTTCTCCTCTCCCCACTTTTCCTTTGATTATAAGACTGTAGCCCGCTAAGTTCTTGGTGCGGCACTCTCTTGCCCGCCCACTTGTATCTCTCACAAGGGTCCTGTACTAATAAACTCTTTCCTTACCTGTCGCTCTGCCTCTCGCTGAATCCTTTCTGCACCGAGACAGAACCTACGCTCTACTGAGTACCAAGACGTGTTCAGTTGGTTTCAAAGGCACTTGAAGACATCAAATATAATTTAGGCTTTAAATTGATTTCAAACTTCTGAAAAAAATTACTTGGAGGAAAGTAGCTTTTCTCAAAAGAAATATTATTGATTGTTTCAGAGTTGAGCTGGGGGTGTGGGTGGGTAGCAGAGTAGGACTGAGCTACAGAATAAGCCATCTTGTCAGAAATCTCCGGGTTGAGTGATGAGATGGGAGAAGCCAGGAGGACTGAGAAACAAGGCCCAGGTTTCTTTCTGTTGTGCCTTCCAGATAAACCCTCCATCCTGTATACATTCCCTACTTTGCATTACAGGAAAGCACCAGGAAGTGAACACTGTCTTCCTGCCTCTCCAGATCCTGCCTACTCTACAACCAACACACTTCCATTTCATCTTGTTCATCCTGGACAGAAGTCAAAAGCGACCCCCACCAGCTGGAATCACTTTCTCAGAACTCTGCAACTGCTTGTCTGCATAACTCCCAAGCAGCTTTTCATATATTCATATTTGATTTCTCAATATAGATGGGAAGTAAGGGTCTTATGCCTTTTGGAATTCCCATTAATCCTAGCACAATATTGCTTAAATAGTAGGGGCTCAATTAATAAGTTGATTAGTTGGCTACTACAATATACCTCTAGATACTGATTTATTTCAAGAAAATGATTTGGTTAAAAAAATATTCATTGAACTCCTATCGCGTGTTAGGCAGTGGCTTGGGTGCTAGGGAAAATAAATAATACTTGCCCTTGAGGTGCTTAGTATCCATATGGGGAGACAGACCCCTAATTAGATATTTTAATAGAATACGCTAAGAGCTTTGAGGAAGGCATATGGAGATGCGGTGGGAGCATGGATTAGGGGCTCTAGCCCAGAGAAAACTTCCTGGAAGAAATCACACATGAGCCGTCATAAAGGATCAGTGGGAATTAGGCAAAGAAGAAGAGGAAGAGGGTAGGAGATGGGAGGCAACAGAGCATGAGCAGGGGTTTCTGTCAGTTCAGTGTGTTACTAGAGAGTGAAAAATATGAGGTAAAGAGAGTCATGAGATGAGGCTGAAGGAGGCAGGTGCCAGGTCAAGGAAGGCTTGCTTTCTAATACTAAGTAGCTGGGGCTTTATTCCTGACAGTGGTGAGGAGCCCCTGAAGAGCTTTAAACAGGGGAGTGGCGAGTGCTCAGCAGATGTTTTAGAGGAAAATAAGAATAAGGGTAAGAAATCCAATTAAAAAGCGAAACAAAACTATTTTAACAGTCCAAATGAGAGATGATAAAGGTCTAAATTGTTCCTTGATGACAGAAATGGAGAGGGAGAGATAGACTTGAAAATATTTAGGTGATGAGGCAAAATATAGAATCTTGGTAATTGCTTTGATGGCGGGGGAGGGGGTGGAAGGGGAGAATGAGCCATAGTTTCCGCTTGAGTGATCCTTAGTGGCATTAACTTGGATTGGGGAAGAGGACCGGGATCAGGGGAATTGGCGAGGAGTTCCGCTGTGTCCATGCTGTGTGTGGAGTGCCTGTGGAATATCCGAGGGACCTGATGAACAGACATTAAGCTCTACAGGTACAGAGCTCTGGGGGGGAATCAGTGCTGGATTTAGATCAGGTAGTCATTCACACATAGTGGCAGTCAGAGTCAAGATGATAAACAAAGGAGATATCCAGATATATCTATTATTTTAAGTTAGTCTTATTTCATTACTATTGTTCATTTCTAAACTGAAAAAAGTTAGTATAGCTCTTCCAGATGTCATTATATGAAGCATTTTAAAGATAAAATGAAGTATTCAATGAGAAATTGATTTAAAAATAACAAACATGCAGCCTTTTGTCATATATTGGTGTTTAGGAACACCATATTAACATACGATGGCAAGTCACTCTGTCAGATTAATGCTACATATGTTTTAAATAATGATAATAACAAAGCACTTAGTTTGTGCCAGACACTATGTATAATATCTATATTAATACTTAGACACTATGAGGAAGGTCTTGTTATTATCATCTCCATCTTAGAGATTAAATGACTGACACTCACAAAAGATAAGCAACCTATCCAAGGCCTCAAAGATGCCAAGTGGCAAAACTGGAGTGCAAAGCAAGTCTGGCTCCAAAGCTCCTAACAGCTATAAGGCATCGAGCATTAAGTGCCCTGCCCTCACCCCCAGGCCTTTTTTGTTTTTTTGCAGCAGTGAGAGGATAGCTGACAAGACAGCAATAGCCTTGATAATCCAGAAGGAGGCAGCCAAGCACAGGAATTTTAACACACACACAAAATCATAATTAATGAATTGATGTCTAAATGAAAACATGCATCAATCCAGGTATTCATGCTTCTGAATTTGTGTAGTTAAAACCAACTGACTATATTGGTTTTGGAGGGCAATTTGAATTTACACATCAAAATTTAAATTAGCTTATTCTTTGGCCCAGGAATAACTCTTCTAGGAACAAAGCTTTCAAAGATATACACAGAAGCATACAAAGAAAAGAAACTGGGAGAAATCCTAACACCTGTCAACAGGAGCTAGTTAATTAAATAATTAAATAATCAAATAATGATACGATAGCTTGCCGCTTATAAAAAGAATAATGCATTTCATACATATTGATTGATACAAAAGAGGTCCATGACATAGCAAAAAAAAAAAATTTGCAGAGGAATTTGTAGAATGTACATACACAGTAAAGGCAGGTGTGTAAGTGTAGAAGGGTACACACCGAGCTATTAACAGGGATCACTTTAGGATGGTAGGATTAAGGGTAGAGAGGGTGAAAGAGACCTAACACTTTTTACTTTATATACTTCAAATACGTACATACACACACACACACACATTTACATGTGTATTTATGAAATAGTGGGCATGTACTGCTTTTGGAAGGAAAAAATTAAGACATTTCTAAATCCAGTGAGTCAACAATCTAATAAGATCAATTTAAATTTAGCCACATGCAAATAAATTATGCTGCATCTATATAACGGAATATCATGGTGTTACTGAAAAGAATGTCAGAACAGATTGCATTGACATGGGAGGAGATCATGAAATATTAATTGGAAAAAAGCACATTGCAGAATAGTAGGTCTAGTTTGATCTCATTAAAAAATACAAATTTGTATGTTAATTCTTATATGTGCATACAAAAAATTCTACAATATTCAACAAAGTATAAGAATAAGCGTGGTGATCCTGTGGAATCAGGATTTGAGGGAAGGAAATGAGTTCTTAACTCTCTCCTTAACATATATCTGAGGTTTTAATTTTTTTTAATAATTAAAATTTATTACTCTGAAAGATTACCTAAGTAATAAAGACATTTTCATCTTATTTCCTATCTTAAATATTTGATATCACAAAATCTATAAATATGACCTAGAAAAAAATTTCAGATTCAAATGTTTATGAAATATATAATTTAGCATAGCTTTAACGTGTTTAAAGGCACACTAAAGACTGAACAAAAAGTAAAAGTACTTTAATATATTTTCAAAATCTCGGTTTTTCTCTTTCTTCCCATTCCCACAATGTAAATCTAGGCCAGAAATGCTCTGGTCTTCCTATTGGCTGTGGAGTCACCTCTCCTCTGGTCCCACCTCCCCTCTCATGAAGGCAGGAACTTAGCCTTCTTCTTTCACTGGGAAGGCCCCTCGTGAGACCCCACTGCCCTGTGAATGAGGATGCATGTTCTCACCTTGTTCTAAGCTTGTTAATGGGAGTCTCTCACCTCTGCTCCACCTCTTCCACAGCACCCACACTGCTTCTCCATTATGTGACAAGCTCATTCCCTCTTCTAAGATCTTGCTCATGCCGTAAGCATTCCTCTTCCCCTTCTCGGTTGTCTTTAGAGAAGACCAATTCAAGAACCTCTCTGATTTCTCCTAAGGGTTCTGTAGGAAAGCCCTGCCACTTGAGAAGCAAATATGGATATCTTCCTAATGAGGAATAGTCCACTCTGCCTTTTGCAACCTTTGGCATCTTCCAGGAAGTTAGATATCTCAGAGCCAGACTTCCTCACCATTAGTCCAAAGTGGTAGGGCACTGCAAGGACATGCTGTGGAAGATGCCTGTGATTCTAGCCTGCAAGGATTATGATTATCAAACATGTACCTAAAATTCAAAGGGACCTAAGGGAGAAAGAGCCTCAATTAGATCAGCTTATGAATCATTCTGCTTTTAACCAATGATATAAAAATAGTATTATCAGAGCCCTTAATATAACTTAAATAAGGCATTTATTGATAAGATCATATTTCTCCAAAGTTTTTGGTTACAAGTAACAGAAAATAGGTAAATTTGAGCAATAAATGGGAATTTCCCACATGGCTAAGGGTTTTCCTGTGGTCCTCATCTCAAATGGGTAGAGGGACAATGGACAATAAGCTGGAGTGAAAGTTGTAAAGTCCCTCTCTTTAGTCATCATCTGAGTTTGCCTTCACTCATACCAAGCAAGAGGATAGGAAAGCAGCCATTTACAGTTGTTTGGAGAGCCAAGATTCTCAGTTTGCCAAAGTGAGACTTATATGTTTGGAATTCACTTGGAGGCTAGAAGGCTCCAAAAGGCTTGTGATAAATTGGGGAAGCAGCTGTGCCCCTTTGTTTTTATCACAAAGTGGCATGAGTGATTCCCAAGTGATATTAGATGAGCAATCTTATTTTTGTGAGTGATTCAATATGGAGACCAGATTTTATCTTAGTGTGTATAAATTCTAACTATTGAAAAAACAAAAGTACGAATCTGTTCTTTCCCTGAGAAATCAAAAATTATATTAACAGAGGCTGCCTTTTTAGAATTCTCTTATATTTATTAAAACTCAAAGTTAACATTTAGAATTATGTCTATGTGATATCAAAAAGTTAATCTCAGTATTCAATCCTTTATTTCATGGAGATACTGAATTAAAATACCTTAAAAGCCAATTTTCAAGATCAAACCTAAGTTATGGCATAATAGCTAACAACATAAAATATGTCAACTCTACCACATCATCAATAAAGATGAGATGCTTCAAACTGCTAACATAGATAACTTAGCAATTCTTGTTTGATGACTATGAAAGCTAATATCAAACTATTTTAAAATTAATATAAAGAAGGCCACATATATCTTTTTTTCCCAAAGACTTATCTTACATAAAAAACAAGGAAATAAAACTATAACTGAATTGAGGCTTCAAGTTCTTAAAAGAAAATGTCAAATTAACAATAAACATACTACATGTAAGTAAATAATCATGTATAGGATAAATTCTAAAATAATAATTTTAAAAGCACAATACCCAAATTTTATTACAAGTTAAGATTTCAATACAGAAACTTTGCTATGGTGTTGAGTAACCTCATGACATTTAACATTACTTTGGGGAATTTGAAAAATACAATTAGTTATCAGCAATCAATTTGTTGACTCTATTGTTCCCAGATACCATTTGCTACCAGTGGGAAAATGCTGCTTATTCTCTAACTACTATTGTGCACTTCATAACTTGTTAATTAGCACTTAATTTTCCCTTTGCTTAGGGAATAATGATTATTGCCTTCATCTAATACAACAAAGGGCTACCTTTAACAATCAATTTTTTTTAATTAGCTAATGATTCATAGACAATACCCATCACCCCATGAGTGCCTTACATATTCCATCAGAACATAATAACCACTACAATTTTTCAAACTTTCCTAGAGACAGTTAACTTTAATGCTAACATAAATGCAAGATAGCCACTTTGATTATTTTAGGAACAATAAAACTTTGAACATTTTGACCTTTAGTATGAAAATTTCAATCATAATCTTTTTAAACTTGCATACTAACTGAGTAGGATGTGATATAAAATATTTAACATGAAATGGCAAAAGTGAGAAAGTAATTCCTATCAAGTAGATGTTAAAGACACAAAGCACAAACAATAGAAGCTAAAGTCTTTCACTTTTATATTCTTTAAATATAAGAGAGAGAGACATGGAACCATGTGACAATTTTTCCTTGATAAAGGAAGTAATTAGAAAAGGTGACAGTTGACTTCTAAATTATGTCTAAACATCATCTATGGTTTTCAATAGCAGATTCTAATCTGGAGATGAAAATTTCTATCAAAAATTTTTTTTCTTTACATTTATAGATCAGAGCTTGCAGCAGTGTTAAGTGTTAGTTCATTTTTACTGAATCATATAAATATCATAAGGGGATGGATTAATGAAGTAGGTTCTCTATCTCTGGACAGAACGTACACTTACAGAAGGCAACTCTTCTCTAGTTTCTAAGCCTAAACACATGTTATACTTCATTCAAATAAACATTTTGAAGTGCAAATTTATGAAATCTGGATTGTGATTCTGAGGATAATGAAAAATAAAAATCTAGATATTCTAGGTGATAAAAATGAATTTATATTATACAGTCACATATAACTTGTGGTTGTATGTATATTACCGTATATTAATTAATGTCTTACATAGGTGACAGACAGAATGCCAAATAAATAATACGAAGTGAAGAAAATGAAGCCAAAGTACTTTCCAGTATTGATAAAAGTATGAAAGATATTCTTGTTCAAGTTTCCAAATTCTTATTTCTAATTAAATCTATTTAATAAAAAAATACAACAAACTTTCAAAAAATGTTGGCCAAAACAATTTAGCTAAGTGAAGTAGCAAAATAACTGTCAAGGAAATTGAAATATTCACACCAAACACTTAGACATAAAATTTTGAAAAGACATCTTGACTAGGTGACCTGATCAAATAATTCCAAATTTTATTTGTGGCTTATGGTAATCCAGTGAAAGATTAAAAAAAGTCATACATTTGACAAAAATTAATGGGAAAGCGTAAGATTTAATGTTTATTATATAAGTAAAAACAGAAGAAAAAATTAGGTATGGTTTAAATCAGATATGAAGTAGTTAAATAAAGTGAAAACAAGGCAACTAAGCAATTGTGTATGGGGAAATTTTAAGGAGTAAAATTTTTAAGTAGTGAGTGGAGATAGGCAGGCATAAATCCCATTGGCAATAATGTGTTCCTCTGATCTTGGTGATATTCACTTTTCAGTGATGCCATAACTAGTGTTAACAATCCTGCATTTGACAGCATTCATCTACTCAGTCCCTGAAGACAGTGAACTTACAAGTAGTGTTTTCCTGTTTTTTGCATTTACTAATGACATATTTAGTTTTATAGGCACGAGTCACAGATTGAACCTTTTTTATGTCTCACTGTGGTGTGTAATTTTTTTTTAATAACTGTATGTTTAAAATAATTAGTACTGATGGTTATAATCACTAATTTCCTAAAACTGCAAAAGGCAACTTAATATTTCTGCATAGCAGCTGTAATACACAATATTGCACAGAACTAAATTATTACAAACAGTGCCAGCAGTTTTCTATACACAGTACTTAAGATAATTATAAAAAATCATCTTCATTACTGCTTGCTAGCATTTTTTTAACAGTTTAATTTGGATAGGTTACAAAATACATTCAAATCACACAGATATAATTACTGTAAACCCAAGAAGCCATAAAATGTTCCCAACCAAATCCCTTTGACCCTGTTAATGTCTGTTCCTTGTTAATCTAAGGCAAACATTGTTTGTAGTGTGCATTTGTTATAGAATATAAAAAAAAGGGGGGGGGGGGAGGAAATCCCTTAACAGTTGTTATTGATTTCAGCATTTACCGACTGAGAGTTAAGTGCTGTTTACAAAACAGAACAGATGCAGATGCTGACAAAAAGGTAAACAATTGTTGCATGGCTTCCTGCCAGATTCTGAACCGATATATTAAACTCCAAGTGAAGCACATTTCCCCTATGGATTGCACTTATTGCCACTTCATTTCCTATGTGCTCCGTCTCTCTATTGCCATGCCTGGCACTAAGCTATTTCCAGTTCTTTGCTGACCCCTGAGGCCTGGTGCTACCACACACAGCCATTAGAGAAGGGAATTGCATGTGTCTGACACGGCCTGAAACCAATTATTTGATATTTTCTTCAGAATGATGCCCAACTCTGTTGGGAATGAGCAATCATGAAATAATTTACCTCCTGATTTAATTTTTTCCTGCACAAATTAGTTGTAGACTGAGCTGGCTATACACAAATGCCTGTGACATAGCTCTGTCTTATCAAGATGATACTTGAAATGAAGCATGGGGATCTGAATTGAATAGGTTGGGGAATCCTGCTTTAAAGAGGCATTGACAAGTTTATCAGATATACTGATCACATGTACTCTCTGTTGATTGAAAATGACAGAACCTTAAAGAACTATCAGGATAGTAGGGAAAAAACCACAAGGATGCAAACCATAGCAGTGTATTTAATGTTTTTAAACATCCTCCTGATTTCTGGTTTCCTTTTTGTGTCTTAGAAACCTTGGCACATGATTAAAATTTAACGAAAACTCACATTGGTGCATGACTGAGTGATCTTCACCAAATTTAGTATTAAGCAATTCTGTTTTTAGATATACTCATAAATGGCAAGAAAGTATGTATTTTTCTGTAACTCTAATCCCTATGAGTACCTTTCATAGAAATATAAAGGACTTATATTTTGTTGTCTGTATGTCACAGAAACAATGCAAAACATGAGATTATCACTTATCAATAAACAGAGAGCTTGTACAAATTTGCATATGCTTCATCTAAATAATGAGATATTGAGGCCAACTGTTCAAGCTCTATAAAGACAATACAAGTCTCTTTAGAGGGACTCAGTGAACATAAAGCTTCAGCAAAATCTGTGCAGTAATATCTTGTCTATAAAGTTGAACAAGGATTTTTCTCATTTTTACATACTGATTCCACATTAGATCTTAGCTATTAAATCTTAAAGAGGCTGTAATTGCTACATCTTCCCATTGCTCTTCGAGGTTCAGGCTCTACTAACTAGACCCATATACCAATAACCCATATACCAATATGGTATACCAATAACCAATACCATATACTAGACCCATATACCATATACCAATAACTGGGAACTTTATGGTTTTTGTAACCATGACTAAGAAAAATTATAAGAAAAATATCCATTAAAAGTACACACTCTTCAAATAGCTGAAGGATTACTATTTTATTGTGCTACTAAAAGAACATTAACAAAGATGATAATAATTGATTTCAGTACAGTTTGGAAAAAAGATATAGGAAGGCACTATAAAACAATTTTACAATATAACTTTCTTTCACAATGATCATCATAAAATTTGGAGGGTATTTCTCTTCTTTTCAGCATAGGTTATTTCGCAAACCTGGGTGTCTACTCCAATAATTACTACAATGATTAGTACTGTGTGCTTTTTGCTAATGGAAATGCTAATACTGAATTTTAAACTTAAAATAATTTTTACCTTGGAGGACAAACAATATAATGCCAGATATTCTAAAATCAGTTCAGTCTGACCATGTCACAGCAATCAAAAATATCAAAACTTCAAATTATTTAGTTTTTCATATATCACTGGCATCATAATTCCAAAGGCCTTAATAGATTTTCATCTCTCACTGGCACTTACCTGCTAACTTGGTACTTCCTATGATTCTATTATGGAAAAGATTAAACAGGTAACAAGATAAGCTACATTTTTCTAAATAATAGACAAGGGTTTTCTGTTCTTACTCAATGTTGAAAAGAAGTTGCAAAAACAAACAGTGATAGGTTTGGCTTTTGATTGAAGCAACATACTGTACTTAATTTTAAGTAACTTTTTACTTCCTTACAAGCGCAATTTTAGATCTCCGTTTAGATAGCCCAACCATCAAAGTGCTTATGAGTGTTCTGGTAAAACTAGAAGCAAACTAAAAATATATGTATTAAACAAAGGAATAGACATTAAATTTTAAGAATGACAGAGGCAAAAGACCTTGACTGGAAATCCATTATAACTTTTAAACATTTTACCCAAAGCTAAGGATTATTTTCTTATTTCCACACGTGAGGAAGGGATTGGTCTAACTCTCAAAGCTACCAGCAGTTTCTCCTCTATAAATCCCTGTGCAGAGAGATCAGTCCATACTCAGAAAAATGCCAATTTAAACAAAGAATTTTAACAGTCCCAGGTGTATGAGACACAGATTTCCCCTCGGTTAAAAAATAACTAAATAAAGGTAGAGATGTTAAATGACAGCTACTTTGAGGCAGAAAGTATGTTTTATAACAAATATTTGACTTCATAGATGTGACACTGATGGTCAAAGATTTTCATACTTATATATAAATAATGACATTGAAAATGTTATAACGTAATGTATATCTGCCGAGTTGATTTTCATAACAAAGAATGTTGAGGTGCAGGAAGAACCATTACAATTTTCAGTCTTCTGTTAGAAAGAGTACATTTTTAAAGGAATCTTACCAATGTCTTTTTGCTTATTAAACTTTTCTTCTTGAACATTTATGAAAACAAGTTTGATACTAATAACTGATTGATAGCATAGTAACCAGAAGTCACGTATTACATTTTCTGAGAACCTAAGAAAAAAATATGTTAATTAAACAACATTCAAGGTTATAATAGTCTACTGGAAAATGCCCATATGCTAAACAAGAATTCAGGGATTCATGATCTGTAAAAGCAAAAACCTGTAAACATTTTTACATAAAACAACAGAGCTAAGCATTCACATTTATCACTGTGTTCATAAATCAAGACATCGAATGACATAAATAACTTTAGCAGGGGAAAGCAGAAGTCAGAAAAATTTTAGAAAGGTTGCATTAGTGACTTACCAAATCACTTTCTACAGATTTTGAATTTCTGGCTTAAAACTGCTTCCAGCGTATTACTCATCCACATTCTTTGCTCAACATAGAATAGTTGCAAAATAAATTTGTTTACTTTTAGAATAATTTTATTCTGAACTTCTTTTCAATAATTTGTTTACAATTATTTTCATTCTTCTCTTAATTTGTTACTTATATTTTTAACTAGACAATTTTTTTTTCCAAGTTAAAAAATAAGGGTTTTAAAATCTCAGTATTTTAATCTTCTTTTTAATTTTTAAAACTGTTACTGAATGGTTAATAAGGAATATAAATCTCAAGCTGACTTATGACCCCTCATGAGAAACCAGTAAGTCATTTTTATCTACCATCCTTAGTTTTTGAATGTCATAACTAGAGAATGTGGCTGGTAAAATATTCTTTCCACCTTTAGGAAGAACACACAGGTGTTCTAAGGAGTCGATAATTGAGGGCAATTTAGCGTTTGCTAATTGTTGCTGCACGGAAGCAAAAATATTACCCAAACTAAACTACATCCACTTTATCTTTTAGGGAATATACTTTCCACCTTTGTTGCTTTAGTGTCTTTAAAACAAAGATTCAGAGGCCTCTGAACATTTAATGGTGAATAATGGGGTCAGAAAAATAGAGCCATGCAGCAGAAAAACATTTTAGGTAAATAAAGATACGTGCGCATATGCATAATACTACATATCTACCCAACCACGTAACGTACACCCTCCCCTCATACACATCCAGTCATTTTTCTCACAGTTTTTAATCAAATAAATAATTTTCACAGATGATACAACCTTTAGTAGGAAGAATTTAAATACGCCATCAACTCCTTAGGGAAAAAATTCTAGTGTGAGACTTTTCGTTTATTTTCTTATGAGGCACTGAGGTATAGTGGGAAGATACTTCTACTCTTAGTTCCGTCTCCAACTTGATTTGTTAATCAGCCAAAATGCCGTAGTTTTTGTCACCCATAAAACAAGAACTGGAGTTGCTGCACTGCCTAATTTCAGACTGGTGGTGGAGCAAATATAAATTAAATAAAAAACCCCAAAATGTGGAAGCATCTTGCAAACATATCACTAACATGTGGGATTATTATTAATTAATCGTAAAAAGGATCTTAAACCTAGCAATAATTGCTTCAACTATTTCAGTAACTTAATTACTTATAGCTTAACTCTGGCAAAAGTCTTATATGTAAGCAGATTACCTGCTTCTCTAGGAATAAAATGAGAGCCTCCTCTAGATATTTGTTTATATTAAGTAAAAAATTAACATTATTATTTTCCTTTTCATGTGTTAGATGGAAAGTCTTGGATTTTTTTTTTTCCTTTCCAAATTTTTCCCAAGCAGAAAATCCAGTGATGTAGCTTTGCACTCTATTACTATCATAGTTGCTTCCAAAATCCAAGTTTGTTTAATTTTATATGTAGAGAATAAGTATATGTGTTACAATTCCAGAAAGTCCAACACAAAAATCAGGATCTGTGGCTCATGGGAATTACTCTTCAAATTATAAAAGGGTTCCTGATCTTGCAAGGGATTTCATTTAGCAAGAGAAAGAAAGACAGTATTTAAGAGAATAGGCTTGGTCATAATTCAGAAATGGATTTGAATCCCAGTCAAGGTACATCCTAGCAGTGGGACTTTGGGAAAGCTCTTTAACTTATCCAACCTCAGTTTCTGCAACTATAAAGTAGGGATAATATCCAAATTTTCAGAGATGTTTGTAAGAATCAAATGGTGTATCAGTGCATAAAGTGCTTAGCATGGTGCATGGCAAATTAAAAGGACCTAAAAAACAGTATCTATTATATAACTGATTTTATATATTTGTAAATAGATAACAAGGAAAACTGAAGATGATCAATGAGAAAATATTAACAAAAAATTAATGGTGAATTCATGTTCTGAGTAGTATCCTTTGCAAAGTATATACTTTATTCAGGTTTTTAGTGCAAAATAGAGCCTAAGCTATTTGTGCCTTACCAAAACTCAAGAATCAGAATGGCTGGGAATGACTTTTAACACAGAAAACACTATCTTAAATGGCATGAAAAATTTGTCCTGTCCTGCCTCTTATATAAAGGATGAAATAAAACTAAATAGTTCTAATTTTCACCCTCACCTTGATGGATCACCCTGTGTACTTCTACTGTAGAGAGACAGACAGTACAGAAAGGAATTAGACTGAGTAGAGAACATCCTCCAGGCTCAGAAAAAGGGAAGACAAGCCCGTTCTCTCTACTGATGGCATGGATGCCCTAGCACATTCTAGGAGAAGCCTCAAGAAGGCTCTGAACATGCCATGTAACCGAACTTGCAGGAGGGAAGGCTTTAGAATCAATTACGCCACAACCCAAATCACGTTTGACTTCCTTCACATGCTGAAAAAAATACTAAAATTATTTACATAAGTTTAACATGTACAATTGTTTTCATATGGCTCATGAAATTCTTACCCACAGACTCTTAGGAAAAGATCACTCACTCTTCCATGCTTTATAGTCCTAATTCTGAGGTTTTCATTTTGTTCTTACTTACAGAAGGGTTTGTATGGATACAGAGACACTTTTTGAGAAAACGTATTTCGTCCATGCCTACTGTCTATAGCATTGTAGAAATGAGCTGGTTCTTCCCCAGGAAAAAACACAAGTCTTAAATCCCTGCTTTGCCTACTTTAAATACATGCCAGAGAAAAGGCATACGAATTTCTTTTCAATCAACAATACAAAATAATATTGTATTTCCAGTTCTTGCCTGTGATCTTAATTTTCAATGATCTGATTTAAAATGCTACTAGAAAAAAAAAATTGAAACAAAAAATAAAACAAAACAAAAACAGTTGGTTGTAGGATCAAAGGGGAAGCCCAAAAAAGAATTTCTAGGAATCACTTCAGATGTCAGCTGGAAGGAGAGACTCTACTTCCTGTTTTTGCTTAATCACGGACTCCCCTCTTCACCCTCCCATCCTCATTAAAAATGCAACTGTAGGAAGTGGGCACTTTCCATACTGTTATTTTCGAGTTTCACTTGGGGAGGAAAAATCACACAGATGAAGATCTAAAGGACGTTTCTGTATTTGTTACAGTGGCATACAAAGTCACACACTTACCCAGCTAATACATCTGTACTGTCAGTCAGCAAAGAAAATAAATGTGACAGTTTCCAATGATAAATCGTAGGTATAAAAAATCTGGTTGTGGAATGATTTCCACGTCACAGAGTCAGAATAAGTTTAAAGTTAAAGCTTAGATATTATCTAATATAACCCTTTCATTTTATCAATTAGAACGATATGAAGAGGTTAAGTGACTTATCTAAGGTCACAAAAACAAGGGGGTGGGAGATTCAAGACGAGCACCCTTGACCCTGATAACTGTACTTTTCTCCTTCTGAGAGCAAGTACTTGTAAACAAGGAATATACCAGTATTTCATTAAAGAATAGCAAGTATGATAAAACAGTGGGGAAATAAAGCTAATCAACAATATCATTTATTAGTATTTTCAACAACGGTAAAACAAAAAACCCTGAAATTGTACTATTACTTTAAAGGAATTTGTGATAACTGAATAAAGATATAACTTTCTCTTAGGAATTTTTTTCCCCGTTACTGTTTTGTATTACTTGAAATTCCAGCTTCTACTAGTGTGGGGTTAGAAAACAACAAGCATGACTGACATCAGAGATCTAATGGAGCTCTTCACCTCTGTCTCAGGAGCACAATAGGATCAAGAGATGTGGTATCATTCTAGGAGGCTTGGTCTCTTCTGTAACAATACCATACAAATGCTTCTTTCTGTACACACTTTGCATGCTGGCCTCAATATACTTCTTTACATTTCCCTGAGATCATCACTCAGCTAGTCAGAGCTACCTGAGGAGTAGGAGAGAAATTAGGGTGATTTTGACTGGCCTACTTTCCAATTGTGATCTGTGCCTCCTTAGTCAAAATTCTGCCTTTATCTTGGCTTGAGGGTCTTCTTTACTCTAAAGGATCTTTTCATCCCCAGAGGGATTCTGTTTCCCCTACCCCCAATCTTCCTTAAACAAAATATAAAGGAACTGGGAGAGGGAAGGGGTAGAGGTCACCAAGTTTCAACCTCTCACCCACTGGAGATCTTTAGAAACCTTCCAAATACTCAAAGGCATGTATCATACACTCAAGTCTTTCCCTTTCAAGCTAACAATAACCTCAAGAAAAATTCAGAGTAAGATATACAGGGGACCATGACATTTATCCTATGATTGAAATCTCCTAATTGCATCGTTTCATATCAAAATACAGAGAATTTATCTAACTAAAATTTACTACACATAAACAATCCTCTTTTTCAAGCACTGAGAAAAGTAGCAATATCTTTTCTTACATCCAAAGAAAATACAATTTTAAAAGTAAAAGTAACTCGATGACTTAATCACTTAAAAGAGTATCTGTAAAAATAATATTATTCTTTTCTAGAATATATCACCAAATCACAAAGAGTCTATAATATTTACATTATAACATTATTTCACCATTTTCTTCAAATATCAAAACATAAAAATAGACACATAGACCAATGGAACAGAATTGAGAACCCAGAAATAAACCCTTGCATATACGGTCAACTAATATTTGACAAGGGAACTAAGAATACTCATTGGGGAAAGGGTTAAATAAATGGTGTTGGGAAAAGTGGATAACACATGAAGAAGAATGAAACTGAACTGTATCTTACAACATACACAAAAATTAACTCAAAATGGATAAAAGACTTAAACCTAAGACCTGAAACCATAAAACTCCTAGAAGAAAGCATAGGGGAAAAGCTCCTTAATGTTGGTCTTGGCAATGATTTTTTGGATATAATACCAAAGGCATAAGCAACAAAAGCAAAAATTAATAAGTGGGACTATATCAAACTGAAAAGCTTGTGCACAGCAAAAGAAACTATCAACAAAATGAAAAAATCTATGGTAGGGAGAAAATATTTGCAAACCATATATTTAGTAAGGGATCAATATACAAAATACATAAAGAACTCATACAATTCAGTAACAACAACAACAACAACAACAAAATCCGATTAAATAATGGGCAGAGGACCTCAACAGACATTTTTCCAAAGAAGACATACAGATGGCCAACAGGTACATGAAAAGATGCTCAAGATCACTAATCATCAGAGAAATGCAAACCAAAACCACAATGAGATATCACCTTACACCTGGCTATCATCAAAAAGGCAAGAGATAACAAGCATTGGTGAGGATGTAGAGAAAAGGGAACCCATGTGCACTGTTGGTGGGAATATAAATTGGTACAGCAATTGCAGAAAACAGTATGGAGGTTCCACAAAAAATTAAAAATAGAACCACCATCAGCAATCCCACTTCTGGAATATATCTAAAGGAAATGAAAACAAGATATCAAGGAGATATCTGCACCCCCATGTTTGTTGCAGCATTATTCACAATAGCCAAGATAAGGAAACATCCTAAGTGTCCATTTATGAATGAATGGATAAAGAATATGGGAGATTGAGATAGGTAAAATGGACTATAATTCAGCCATGAGAAAGAAGGAAATCCTGCAATTTGCAACAACATGGATGGACTTTGAAGGCATTATGCTAAGTGAAATAAGTCAGACAGTCAGACAGAGATAGACAAATACTATATGATATCAGTTATATGTGAAATCTAAAAAAACTAAACTCATAGAAACAGCGTATTACGGTGGTTACCAGGGGATGGGGAATGGAGGAAATGAGGAGATACTGGTCAAAGGGTACAAATTTCCAGTTAGAAGATTTATAATTTCTGGGGATCTAATGCACAGCATTGTGATTATAGTAATAATAATGTATTACATACTTGAAAGTTGCTAAGAAAGTAAATCTTAAGTGTTCTCACCACACAAAAGTAATGGTAATTATGTGACATGATGGAGATATTAGCTAATACTATGGTGGTAATCGTTTTGAAGTATTAAGTGTACAAATATTAAGGGTACAAATCAACACGTTGTACATCTTAAAGTTAAACAGTGTTATATGTCAATTATATCTCAATAAGGCTGGAAAAAAGAGACGTGTATATACAAGGTCTGCTTAATATATCTCAGTAGATCACAAAATAAGCATTACGAAGTCTTCGAATGAGAAGACTGTGGGATAGTTCAGGGGAAAGTAAAACAATGACAACACTAAAGTAGATTTAGCATACAGAGGATTCACAACAGTGTTCTTAATGGAATGAGCTATTTCCGTCCTGTTCTTTTAGGCAGTAGAGCACAGTTACAGTCAGGGCATTGCAGTCAGACAGACCTGAGTTTATATCCTGGCTTTACTTTGTAACCTTGACCAAATTACTTAATATCTCTATGCCTTAGTTTTCTCACTATATAATAGAGATAAATAAGGGTACCTACCTTGTTGGGTGGTTAGAAGGATTAAATGAAATAATGTGTTGCAATGTCTGACCCAATAAATGCTAACTCTTGTTACTTAAGGAATGTCTAGAGTTTCAGGCAAAATATCAAAGACTTGGGCTTCCCTAGTGGCACAGTGGTTAAGAATCCGCCTGCCAACGCAGGGGACACGGGTTTGAGCCCTGGTCCGGGAAGATCCCACATGCTGTGGAGCAACTAAGCCCATGCACCACAACTACTGAGCCTGCCCTCTAGAGCCCTCATGCCACAACTACTGAAGCCCCCGTGCCTAGAGCCTGTGCTCCACAACAAGAGAAGCCACTGCAATAAGACGCCAGCACACCACAACGAACAGCAGCCCCTGCTCGCCGTAACTAGAGAGAGCCTGCGTGCAGCAACGAAGACCCAATGCAGCCAAAAAAAAAAAAAAAAATTGAAGACTTGGTGAGTGTAAACATATACTAAAGACAATATACAACCCATTCAAGCCAATTTAGATTTTATTCAAATAGGAATATAAATTATAAATTTTATTAAGTATTTATAAATTATTATTATTTTGCTAATCTCAAACTGTATTTCCTTAATAAATAAAATTTGGTCATTGGGCTAAATATTAGTGGAAAATATGATTGCTCTGTTAAAAGTTAGTTTAGGAGTTCTCACACAGCATTAACAGCAGTTACTCAGTTTTCTTCCCTTTACCATGTCTAGCTTAGAAACCTTAAACACGGTAGCTGCTAAATGCCGTGCCTGTGGCAGGTACTCGATACAGCAGAACGGAACTGATTTTCAGGCAGCCTGCTTGAACAGTGCTGTTTGAAATTTCTTTTACAAGTGACAAAGAATTTAATTTTACATTTTGAGACAAGACCCAATAGTATGGTGGTTAAGAACATGGGTCTTAAAGACATAAAGATCTACATGTGCATCCTGACTTTGTGCAAGTGACCCAAGGCAAGTTAATCTTTCTAAGCTTCTTTCTTTGTTTATCAAATTGGGATAATAAGGAAAGGGATGCACTTAGTACAGTGCTTGGCACATGGAAAGCATTCGTTTAACAAGTGATTTATACCAAAGTTCAGATAAAGCAGCTTGAGAAAGATCAGTGCACTTGGACTTGTGGAAAGTGCTTCAAATTTTGGTGTAAAAGCCAACGCACATAGTTCTCTCTCACAAAAGGGAAAACACCTCAATATCAGCCCTAAAGACTCCAGAGCAACTTACACATATTTTTAACCATATGGATCTTTTCTTCTGTTATAAACTAAACTGTATTTAGCACATATAAAACTATCATGTTGAAAGTACTTTACAAGTAAGCATAAACTTTTTGAGAGGACATAAAAATTACAGAAAATAAGTACACTTATGAAAATGCATTTAAAATTTATGTAATAATTAAAATGAAAATCTATTTACTTTGAGCAAAATTGTAATGTTCCTAAATTAACTGATTTTGTATTCTGCTGTAACCTAAACTTGGCTGATGCATCTCTGTTCTGTGATGTGACACAGCTTCCTGAAGAAAATAAAAATTCTAAGACAAAACAGTAAATTATTTGAAAATTCATATATCATATTCATATAATATATTCATATTCATATATCAGGGCAAATTGGTATTATGGTATTTTATTAAGGAAGGTAAGTAAAAATATAGTGAGTTATGGAAATTTTTATGAAATGATCATAAATTCAAAAATAGCAATTCACCAAATGATAATTTTCAAATAATTAAAAAATATAGTTTATGAACCTATGTAGAAACATACCTCAGCATTCTATGTAAAGCATGAGTAATCATAATTTTCAAAATAATCATATTTTTTACCTTAATTTTTCTTCACTGGTAGGAAATTAAAATGATGACAAGAAAAATTTATTATATCATAATAGATTCTTTTATCTTTTATATTTTGAATAAAATTAGGAATCTTCAAATCCTCTTTTATTATATATATTCTTATAGGAACAACATTAGAGGAACTTTAAAAATCAGCTGTAGTTAATGCTATGCTTCCATACCAATTATAATATAGAATTTTATAATTAGTATTTCATAATAGGGCCATATTGGCATTGGCTGACTAAAATATTACAATTTTAAACTTCCAATTTTCATTAATAAAAATTTCAACAAGTGTTCAACAATTCTTTTTACTTAATAATGCTTCAGCTCTGGAAGATACAATGGGTTAAAAATTAAACTTTTCTGTTATATATATATATACAAAAAGTTCCACCCAATAATTTATGTGATTAAAAAACTGAAAGTCTTATTGGTAATATTTCTGACTTACATTTCCAATATCTTTAATAATTTAAATGACAGGAAAGAACACACTTCTATTACTATACTTACAGAAAAAGAAATGCATAAGAGAAATGTGTAGTGGAGAATTTCACAACATTTATTTTCTGATTTATTTTCAAATTTGCAATTAAGTTTAACCAAATAGAAAAGTTAGAAAATTAAAGGTATCAATACTGGAGAGGGTGTGGAGAAAAGGAACCCTCTTGCACTGTTGGTGGGAATGTAGATTGATACAGCCACCATGGAGAACAGTATGGAGGTTCCTTAAAAAAACTAAAAATAGAATGACCATATGACCCAGCTATCCCACTACTGGGCATATACCCTGAGAAAACCATAATTCAAAAAGACACATGCACCCCAATGTTCATTGCAGCACTATTTACAATAGCCAGGTCATGGAAGCAACCTAAATGCCCATCGACAGACGAATGGATAGAGAAGATGTGGTACATATACACAATGGAATATTACTCAGGCATAAAAAGGAACAAAATTGGGTCATTTGTAGAGATGTGGATGGATCTAGAGACTGTCATACAGACTGAAGTAAGTCAGAAAGAGAAAAACAAATATCGTATATTAACGCATATATGTGGAACCTAGAAAAATGGTACAGATGAACCAGTTTGCAGGGCAGAAATAGAGACACAGATGTAGAGAACAAACGTATGGACACCAAGGGGGGAAAGTGGTGGGGGGGTAGTGGGGTGGTGGTGGTGGTAGGATGAATTGGGAGACTGGGATTGACATGTATACACTAATATGTATAAAATAGATAACTAATAAGAACCTGCTGTATAAAAATAAACAAATAAAATTCAAAAATTAAAAAAAAAAAGAAAATTAAAGATATCAAAAGGTTTAAGTTAAACCAAACAGAAATGTAAAAAAATCACTAACCCAAAGCATGCACTGCTCCTCTATGCCTGCTGGAGCTCTTGCTTGTTTTAATCACACGGACAGCACTTTCTTTGAACTGCAGCTCACAAAAATTTTCAAGAAATTTTGCCATTTCTTCTGTAACAGTATCCAGGTAAGTTTCTTTAATGAATTTCACTGTTGAGGATGGAGCTAAAATTTCACGTAGTATGTTAAAATCCTCTTTTATCATTGAGTATAACTTAAGCATTGTACCTTGGTATCCATCAGCCATTATGTCTAAATTTGCTTCTCTGCTGTAAGAAGGAAAACAGTTCTGCAGAAGTTTAGTCAACAGTTTATTCTGTATGTTTTGGTACTTGATTGTTACTTCTGATTCTGGATAAAGAAATAAGAGTCGTTGTATGCATTGATTTTTCAACAAAATTTTTTGCTGTGAATTGTTTATTTCATTGTGGGTTTGTAATCTGCTCACTAAGAAGCGTCGAAGATGTAGTCTTATATCATCCCATATAGACTTTACATCCATAGAGGAATGATCTTCAACAGAATGAAGAGAAGTACTAGAGAGGAAATGGAAAGATGTTCCACTTAGAGTGGATGGGAGGGAAACACTGCTGTGGCAGGAGAGGTCCCAAAGTAAATCCAATACCATTTCTTCTTGATTTTGTTCATTCTTCAACAAATCTTGCTAATAAAAGTAAATTATAATGTTAGAGATGTGATTAACTATAAGAGTAGCAGGAAGAAATGATTTCTACAATCATACAGAATTTCATAATAATTCATTTCAATTTAGAATCAATACTATGATGTTTTCAAAAAAAACCTTTTTGCATTTGAAAATTAATCTATTCAGACATTTTAGAATATTATCTTTATGGTCTGTTAAATTTTGTAAAGCCCAGGTGATGAACTAATTTTTCAATTAGATTTCTCGACACATAGTTTTTAGCCCTCGTTGTTATCCATTCCTGTTATAACCTGAGCTATATGGAAGCTTTAGCTTAAAAATTCTAAATAAAAATCTATAGTAAAATATTGACTGAAATGTACTCCTAAGATGAAATAAATTTAAGATCATGCCCCTAATTAATACCTAGTAGATAATTTTCATGCCTGAATGAGTATACTTATTATTATAAATTCCCAAATGAACATAGAGAACAGAGACCTTTAAACACAGTATGTGCCTAGGGCTTACTAATAGCTGCCATCCTGAGAAATAAAAGTTAATACATTTAAAGACTTTAACTTTCATTTAAATTCCTTTTTGAGAGTCATGTTAAGAAAGATTTTACTTTGGAAAGTAATCTGAGAATATTTCAGTTCTCTCCAAAGAAATAACCAACTCAAAATGGGAAAAAAATACTCTCAGAATTGTTCCTCAAAACATAAGAAAATTTTTTTTATATTTTCTGTGTTAACTGACAGAAACAATAGTAGGTGTAATTAGGAATAGAAAAGGGACAAAAATTTACTTTGTTTTTGGACTTTGAATTACATGCACAAATTCTCCTTACATGCTGACTCTCCTAATTATGTCTATTTCAGGTAGTACTGAAATTAGCTTATATTCTCTAAGTAGCAACAAGCTGATTATTTAAAAAAAAAACAACAAAAAACAAAAAACAGAAGCAAGGTTCAAGCGGTATCAAATCAGGCCAGCTTGGAAATTACCTATTGACAAAGGTATTATGTGTGACTCAGAAAAATGAACAACTCCTAGACAAATTCCAGGGCTCCCTCTCAGTCATTCTAAGCATTGTGATCTCTAATTTAATGTTCTGTCTGTAATAAATAATAATGCCTAATATCTATGTCGTAGTTTATTATATAAAAAGCATTTTTTGATGCAGTCTCTGACTTCTTCATAATGAAAACTCTGTGACATAGGTACTTAAAACCCCAATTTACAGATAAGGACACTAAAGTGCAGTGTGTTTAAGTTACTTTCCAAATGTCACACACAATAAAGCACAGAACCAAGAATGGATGCCTGGTTTCATTCTCCTCATCCACGTTCTTTCTACTACACTCTGGAGAACCAAAAAGTGAATTGACTTTTCTGAAGCTCCACTTTCTCTCTTCCTTTTTATTTAGTTCTTTTGATACTTCCGGAAAATAAATGTCCTTAGATAGAGTCCAGAACACCAGCATTATGGTAAATTCTATAGAGCAAAGTGGTCATATTAGTGCCTCAGACTTGGGTTTCTCTAAATCAGTCAATAACTGTAAAGAGTTGATCAAGCAAACATTTAAAGAATGATAGATTTAAAACATGTGAACATGTGTTAAGTATGATTGCTTAAATTTTGAAAATGACTTCATACAACTGCCATAATGAGAACCTCTGTTTCTTATTTAGTTAGATAATTAATAAATAAAAGCTTTCTATGGAAAAAAAAATAGATGTATGAAAAAAATTCTGTCAAGATTGACACTTTCAGCATGTAAAAACTTGACAAGGTCATTTAAATCTGGATCTGTTTTAATAATGTGGTTCTTTTCTCAAAATAACATGATCAATTATGTTAAAACACCTAGGTCTGGAAGAGGCCTATCAGTCTAATGAATTTGAGCAAAACTAAGGCGGCCTTTGCCCTGCAGTGAATAGAGAATGACTTATGTGTGACAGATTAAAAGATAATTAAAAGCTTTTGCTTTTAATTAAATGAGAAAGCATCATTATATCAATATTAATGAAATTCATTACACATGGCTCTTAATAGAAATTAAAGGAATAACTATATCCATATTTATTCTTCAAGCCTCCACCTTCAAGAGATAATGGGTGAGAGGATTTTCTTAAAAGAATAAGCCTTCAGGGCACATAATCTTCCTTTCTCTCTCTTTTATTACTTTGTAAACATTAAAGAGACATCTGCAATAATAACAATAGCCAAAAATTATTTTCATCTGATTCTGTCATCCTAACCCATCTACACCCTCAAGATATTTTCCACATCTGCCTTAGTCAATGTTTGATGTTTACACAAGAACAGTGCCTTTTTTCCCTAAATTAAGTTAAAACCGTAGCTACAGAAATCCTGTTTTCTAACAATTGTGCTGTTTCTCTAGTTTTTGGAAGTTAGCTACCCTTGTAGGTACAGGTGTAAGAAAATAAGTATTTCTTATACCACCTCTCTAACATAGAGGGTGGTCAGTATCCAAGAATGACCAATGTAATAATTCTCCATCAATTAACAGTGTCCTATAAATTGCTGCCTTGATTGAAAAGAACTGGATATGCCTGCAGGTTGGGGATGAAGGGAATAATGGACAAGGCTACTTAATAGATACAACTGATGATGATCTTATTGTGCTTAGTAATGAGCACAAGAAAATGAGTAGTTGTGAAGGGACACAAAATGTAATAGATACCAACTTTTCTGATAGACAATCGTGGTACATTTCAGTACATTTTGTGGTGTTAATATGGTATACATCACACCACAAATCCCTCAGGAATTATACTGTTTAATGTCCATTTATGTAAAACCTCATTTTATAAAAATCATAGTGAAAAATAAAAACACATAGCTTACTGGATTCCATTGAGGATATAGAAACAAAACACAAACCCTAACCCCTAGATATGGCAGGCTAATATGGTCAATGGAATAAATATTTACATACAGAAATTGAATGAAATGTATTCCATGTTCACCCACCCCACTCCACTGTTAAAACAAAGATTCTATTTTTTTTTTTTTTACCAGTGCTTTGAGAAATTTTATCATATCTCCATGGGGAATGGATGGTGACTTGGATGAATTATAATTATAATTATTTAGCCATTCAAAACAGTCAGTTGTTGTTCGTAGCTGCACATCTGGACAGTGTTTGTTAACTTCAGACTGTATTTCTTTAATGCAGTGTTCAATGCTATAAAAAAGAAAAGAAAAAATTACTTTGGTAGGAAGTAGGTAATGGCTTTGTCTCATAATATCACAGATCCTGAAATGTTTACATGCAGTACCCGGTGGCATACAATTTACAAAATTATAAAACATTCATATATGAAAATAGTAACAAAGAAACTATATATTTTCATTCATAATTGAAAACTGAATGCTCAAATTTTCTGGCCATTTCATTTCAAATGCAATAGAGGAAACATATCTAGCTACTCAAAGATGAATTAGAAATTCTTTTGTGTTAAATCAAAAATCAAGTACAGATGCAATGAAATAATGATCCTCTTGATAAGCAGTGGACGGAAGACAGAGATAAAATATTCTTGATGACCGAAATCAGAAACATACACTATATACTAATACGTGAATGACTATATAAATTATGGAAAACCTCAATCAATGCAATATTAAGAAATCACAAAAGTTACAAAGAACTTATAATTTTAAAAGTTGTAAAAGATACATGCTATATATACACTGTTACTACGGCTAAGTACCTTTTCCTGCCATCAAACTCTACTCCAAAAAAAAAAAACCCCAAAAACATGCTAAAGATTGCATGTTAAAAAAAAAGACTGGAAGGAAATGAAACAAAAGGTTAATAGCAATTACCCCTGGGTGATGAAATTTGGTGTTTTTAATTTTACTTTTCTATATTTTCTAAATTTTTTGAAGGCATAAGATGAAACTCTTCATTTACAAATAAATAAATAAATAAAGAGGAAACATGCCCAACTGCATCTTCCAATATATATGTTTTTAAAATTCCGTTAAAAGTATCCTTAGCTCTGAAACTAAAAAGATGTACTATTTTATTTTAATTTTCATTTAAAAATCTGTGCATTAATTATCATAAATCTTTGTGGAGTAAACTGGTGACCTTAAGCATAATGTCATCTGTGGAGCCACATGGATATGACATATTACTACCACCTGATGGCAGCATATCTAAACTGCAAGAAAGCTTATAAACAGGAAAATTATTTTGAAGCTGAATCCCTTCACCCCAAACTGACAAGTTATGCATTTGCCTCTTAATAGTATTAAGAAACATCTGTTACTAAAAAGGTCACTACTGTTTTGAAAATATCATTGCTATTAATTATCGATTCCATGTGATAGAAACACGGAGGCTTTGGAAACCAAGCTCTGATGATTAAAATTGATGTCATATGAAATTCTCTTCTTCGAAATTCGTATAAGGTATTGGTTGCATATAAAACATACACTGTAAAACATTAAGGAAAGATTTTTCAGGAGACTTCTGAGCATGAGCGAATTCAAACTAAATTACCTTGAAACAAATACATTCTGAGAATCAAAGAGTCTTTTCATGAAAACAAAGAACTTGCAAGAAAAACAATACCTCCTTAGGCCACAGGCCACTCAGTTTCCTGATGAGACAGTCTTACTCAGGAATACCAGTTCTAAGTCTGACACAGATTGGTATATATTTTCTTAATTTACGTAAGCACTTCTATGGACTGAGAAACACGATGCCCAAAGCACACACCTTGACTCTAGGGACTGGTTATCAAAGGTTTTTATTATAGCATCCTCCTGTGTCTCACTCAGTCAAACCTAATAGATTACAGCAATGTGAATTGGAAAGGCTCAGCCGTTAGTCTGCCTAAATCTATTTCAATCAAGACTCAGCTTTTAGGCTAATCTCTAACATGTGAATCTGGGTAGAGGCCAATAACTACAACTTATAAATAGAGTAAAGCCTTCAGAGAGCTAGATATTTTAGTAATTTGTCCAAACACTGATAAAGGGATTGAGCAGTTGCATTTCAGAGGACCTCCCTCATTGATACAAACTAAGACAGTTGAGCTGGCTTTTAAAATCATTTTGTCACAAGTTTTAAAATGACAGAATTCACCTGTACCTGATTTTGTTTTTATGTGGCTAAATATCTTGTCATTCTGCCATTCACCACTGTCTATACATCTTGCTTTAAAAGTCTGAAGTCTAGAGATTTATCGCCTGATTATTATTCAAAATGAATATTTTCAAAATTTAAGATGAATATCAGTTTGGCAATTTATCTTCTTTAACTGAGGTCAAAATTAATTTAAAAATTAATTTTCAACATCTAAAAGGTAACATTATTTTCATATATGTGTAGTAACATTGCTGATGGAGATGGTGATCTTGGGTGGGAGGAGGTCTATATATATCCTCAGACTTAAATGATGCAAGATCTTGATCTAGCTTTTCAGAAATAACATGATACTTCTCTTTATTCTGGTTTAAGTGTTTTCTATTTTACTGTAAGTTTCTTCTAATTTTCTTTAGAAACACGGTCAGTCGTGAAAATACAACCAAGGTAATTCGGCAAATAGAAATCCAGTTAGCACATTTATTAACTAAAAATGTCAAAAGTCTAATGTAGATGTAGAATCTCTGCCCTAAACAGTTTAAATTCTCAAATTTACACCATTAGTTGGCTTACCAAGGACTTTGTAAAAGCATATTCTTAACTTTATTTGTAATATTAAAACCACTGAAAATACCCTAAATGTCCATCAATACGAGAATAGTTATATTCATTCAGTGAAATAGTCATGAAAATAAACTAGAAATACAGTTATCAACATAGATGACTCTAACAAATGTAATGTTGAGAGGAAAAAAGGTATAAATGAATACAAACCATACAATAGTTTGAAAACATGCCATATGACCCTACATGTTGTTCAGGATTATAAAAATATGTAGTAAAAGTGTAAAAAAATGTGCTGGAGAAAGGAGTACAATCTATAAAAATGCTGAATCACTGTGATGTACACCTGAAACTAATACAGTATTTTATTTTATTTTATTTTATGAATTTTATTTTATGTATTTTTTTATCCAGCAGGTTCTTATTAGTCATCAATTTTATAAACATCAGTGTATACATGTCAATCCCAATCGCCCAATTCAGCACACCACCAACCCCACCCCTCCCGCGGCTTTCCCCCCTTGGTGTCCATACGTCTGTTCTCTACATCTGTGTCTCAACTTCTGCCCTGCAAACTGGTTCATCTGTACCATTTTTCTAGGTTCCACATACATACATTAATATAAGATATTTGTTTTCCTCTTTCTGACTTACTTCACTCTGTAGGACAGTCTCTAGATCCATCCACGTCTCAACAAATGACTCAATTTCGTTCCTTTATACGGTTGAGTAATATTCCATTGTATATATGTAGCACATCTTCTTTATCCATTCGTCTGTCGATGGGCATTTACATTGCTTCCATGACCTGGCTATTGTAAATAGTGCTGCAATGAACATTGGGGTGCATGTGTCCTTTTGAATTATGGTTTTCTCTGGGTATATGTCCAGTAGTGGGATTGCTGGATCATATGGTAATTCTATTTTTAGTTTTTTAAGGAACCTCCATACTGTTCTCCATAGTGGCTGTATCAATTTACATTCCCACCAACTGTGCAAGAGGGTTCCTTTTCTCCACACCCTCTCCAGCATTTGTTATTTGTAGATTTTCTGATGATGCCCATTCTAACTGGTGTGAGGTGATACCTCATTGTAGTTTTGATTTGCATTTCTCTAATAATTAGTGATGTTGAGCAGCTTTTCATGTGCTTCTTGGCCATCTGTATGTCTTCTTTGGAGAAATGTCTATTTAGGTCTTCTGTCCATTTTTAGATTGGATTGTTTGTTTCTTTAATATTGAGCTGCATGAGCTATTTATATATTTTGGAGATTAATCCTTTGTCCGTTGATTCGTTTGCAAATATTTTCTCCCATTCTGAGGGTTGTCTTTTCGTCTTGTTTATGGTTTCCTTTGCTGTGCAAAAGCTTTGAAGTTTCATTAGGTCCCATTTGTTTATTTTTGTTTTTATTTCCATTACTCTAGGAGGTGGATCAAAAAAGATCTTGCTGTGATTTATGTCATAGAGTGTTCTTCCTATGCTTTCCTCTAAGAGTTTTATAGTGTCCGGTCTTACATTTAGGTCTTGAATCCATTTTGAGTTTATTTTTGTGTATGGTGTTAGGGAGTGTTCTAATTTCATTCTTTTACATGTAGCTGTCCAGTTTTCCCAGCACCATTTATTGAAGAGACTGTCTTTTCTCCATTGTATATGCTGCCTTTGACATAGATTAGTTGACCATAGGTGTGTGGAATTATCTTTGGGTTTTCTATCTTGTTCCATTGATATATATTTCTGTTTTTGTGCCAGTACCATAATGTCTTGATTAATGTAGCTTTGGAGTATAGTCTGAAGTCAGGGAGACTGATTCCTCCAGCTCCGCTTTTTTCCCTCAGGACTGCTTTGGCTATTCGGGGTCTTCTGTGTCTGCATACAAATTTTAAGATTTTTTGTTCTACTTCCGTAAAAAATGCCATTGGTAATTTGATAGGGATTGCATTGAATCTGTAGATTGCTTTGGGTAGTATAGTCATTTTCACAATATTGATTCTTCCATTCCAAGAACATGGTATATCTCTCCATCTGTTGGTATCGTCTTTAATTTCTTTCATCAGTGTCTTACAGCTTTCTGCATACAGGTCTTTTGTCTCCCTAGGTAGGTTTATTCCTAGGTATTTTATTCTTTTTCTTGCAATGGTAAATGGGAGTGTTTCCTTAATTTCTCTTTCAGATTTTTCATCATTAGTGTATAGGAATGCAAGAGATTTCTGTGCATTAATTTTGTATCCTGCAACTTTACCAAATTCATTGATTAGCTCTAGTAATTTTCTGGTGGCATTTTTAGGATTCTCTATGTATAGTATCATGTCATCTGCAAACAGTGACAGTTTTACTTCTGCTTTTCCAAGTTGTATTCCTTTTATTTCTTTTTCTTCTCTGATTGCTGTGGCTAGGACTTCCAAAACTATACTGAATAACAATGGTGAGAGCAGACATCCTTGTTTTGTTCCTGATCTTAGAGGAAATGCTTTCAGTTTTTCACCATTGAGAATGATGTTTGCTGTGGGTTTGTCGTATATGGCCTTTATTATGTTGCGGTAGGTTCCCTCTATGCCCACTTTCTGGAGAGTTTTTATCATAAATGGGTGTTGAATTTTGTCAAAAGCTTTTTCTGCATCTATTGAGATGATCACATGGGTTTTATTCTTCAATTTGTTAATATGGTGTATCACATTGATTGATTTGAGTATACTGAAGAATCCTTGCATCCCTGGGATAAATCCCACTTGATTGTGGTGTATGATCCTTTTAATGTGTTGTTGGATTCTGTTTGCTAGTATTTTTTTGAGGATATTTGCATCTATATTCATCAGTGATATTGGTCTGTAATTTTCTTTTTTTGGAGTGTTTTTGTCTGGTTTTGGTATCAGGGTGATGGTGGCCTCATAGAATGAGTTGGGGAGTGTTCCTTCCTCTGCAATTTTTTGGAAGAGTTTGAGAAGGATATATGTTAGCTCTTCTCTAAATGTTTGATAGAATTCACCTGTGAAGCCATCTGGTCCTGGACTTTTGTTTGTTGGAAGATTTTTAATCACAGTTTCAATTTCATTACTTGTGATTGGTCTCTTCATATTTTCTATTTCTTCCTGGTGCAGTCTTGGAAGGTTATACCTTTCTAAGAATTTGTCCATTTCTTCCAGGTTGTCCATTTTATTGGCATAGAGTTGCTTCTAGTAGTCTCTTAGGATGCTTTGTATTTCTGTGGTGTCTGTTGTAACTTCTCATTTTTCATTTCTAATTTTATTGATTTGGGTCCTCTCCCTCATTTTCTTGATGAGTCTGGCTAATGGTTTATCAATTTTGTTTATCTTCTCAAAGAACCAGCTTTTAGTTTTCAATAAAATCAATCTTTGCTATTGTTTTCTTTGTTTCTATTTCATTTATTTCTGCTCTGATCATTATGATTTCTTTCCTTCTGCTAACTTTCGGTTTTGTTTGTTCATTCTCTAGTTCCTTTAGGTGTAAGGTTAGATTGTTTATTTGAGATTTTTCTTGTTTCTTGAGGTAGGCTTGTATAGCTATAAGATTCCCTCTTAGAACTGCTTTTGCTGCATCCCATAGGTTTTGGATCATCATGTTTTCATTGTCATTTGTCTCTAGGTATTTTTTGATTTCCTCTTTGATTTCTTCAGCGATCTCTTGGTTATTTAGTAACGTATTGTTTAGCCTCCATGTGTTTGTCTTTTTTACGTTTTTTTCCCTGTAATTCATTTCTAGTCTCATAGCATTGTGGTCAGAAAAGATGCTTGATATGATTTCAATTTTCTTAACTTTACTGAGGCTTGATTTGTGACCCAAGATGTGATCTATCTTGGAGAATGTTCCATGTGCACTTGAGAAGAAAGTGTAATCTGCTGTTTTTTGATGGAATGTCCTATAAATATCAATTAAATCTATCTGGTCTATTGTGTCATTTAAAGCTTCTGTTTCCTTATTTATTTTCATTTTGGATGATCTGTCCATTGGTGTAAGTGAGGGGTTAAAGTCCCCCACTATTATTGTGTTACTGTCGATTTCCTCTTTTAGAGCTGTTAGCAGTTGCCTTATGTATTGATGTGCTCCTATGTTGGGTGCATATATATTTATAATTGTTATATCTTCTTCTTGGATTGATCCCTTGATCATTATGTAGTGTCCTTCCTTGTCTTTTGTAACATTCTTTATTTTAAAGTCTATTTTATCTGATATGAGTATTGCTACTCCAGCTTTCTTTTGATTTCCATTTGCATGGAATATCTTTTTCCATCCCCTCACTTTCGGTCTGTATGTGTTCCTATATCTGAAGTGGGTCTCTTGTAGACAGCATATATATGGGTCTTGTTTTTGTATCCATTCAGCAAGCCTGTGTCTTTTGGTTGGAGCATTTAATCCATTCACGTTTAAGGTAATTATTGATATGTATGTTCCTATGACCATTGTCTTAATTGTTTTGGGTTTGTTTTTGTAGGTCCTTTTCTTCTCTTGTGTTTCCCACTTAGAGAAGTTCCTTTAGCATTTGTTGTAGAGCTGGTTTGGTGGTGCTGAATTCTCTTAGCTTTTGCTTGTCTGTAAAGCTTTTGATTTCTCCATCAAATCTAAATGAGATCCTTGCTGGGTAGAGTAATCTTGGTTGTACGTTCTTCCCTTTCATCACTTTAAGTATATCATGCCACTCCCTTCTGGCTTGTAGAGTTTCTGCTGAGAAATCAGCTGTTAACCTTATGGGAGTTCCCTTGTATATTATTTGTCGTTTTTCCCTTGCTGCTTTCAATAATTTTTCTTTGTGTTTAATTTTTGCCAATTTGATTACTATGTGTCTCAGCGTGTTTCTCCTTGGGTTTATCCTGTATGGGATTTGCTGCGCTTCCTGGAGTTAGGTGGCTATTTCCTTTCCCATATTAGGGAAGTTTTTGACTATAATCTCCTCAAATATTTTCTCTGGTCCTTTCTCTCTCTCTTCTCCTTCTGGGACCCCTATAATGCGAATGTTGTTGCATTTAATGTCATCCCAGAGGTCTCTTAGACTGTCTTCATTTCTTTTCATTCTTTTTTCTTTAATCTGTTCCACATCATTGAACTCCACCATTCTGTCTTCCAGGTCACTTATCCGTTCTTCTGCCTCAGTTATTCTGCTATTGATTCCTTCTAGTGTAGTTTTCATTTCAGTTATTTTATTGTTCATCCCTATTTGTTTGTTCTTTAATTCTTCTAGGTCTTTGTTAAACATTTCTTGCATCTTCTCGATCTTCGCCTACATTCTTTTTTCGAGGTCCTGGATCATCTTCACTATCATTTTTCTGAATTCTTTTTCTGGAAGGTTGCCTATCTCCACTTCATTTAGTTGTTTTTCTGGGGTTTTATCTTGTTCCTTCATCTGGTACATAGTCCTCTGCCTTTTCATCTTTCTGTCTATCTTTCTGTGAATGTGGTTTTTGTTCCACAGGCTGCAGGATTGTAGTTCTTCTTGCTTCTGCTGTCTGCCCTCTGGTGGATGAGGCTATCTAAGAGGCTTGTGTAAGTTTCCTGATGGGACGGACTGGTGGTGGATAGAGCTGACTGTTGCTCTGGTGGGCAGAGCTCAGTAAAACTTTAATCTGCTTGACTGTTAATGGGTGGGGCTGGGTTCCCTCCCTGTTGGTTGTTTGGCCTGAGGCAACCCAACACTGGAGCCTCCCTGGGCTCTTTGGTGGGGCTAATGACAGACTCTGGGAGGGCTCACGCCAAGGAGTACTTCCTAGAACTTCTGCTGCCAGTGTCCTTGTCCCCACGGTGAGCCACAACCACCCCCCCACCTCTACAGGAGACCCTCCAACACTAGCAGGTAGGTCTGGTTCGGTCTCCCCTGGCGTCACTGCTCCTTCCCCTGGGTCCCGATAAGCACGCTACTTTGTGTGTGCCCTCCAAGAGTGGAGTCTCTGTTTCCCCCAGTCCTGTCAAAGTCCTGCAATCAATTCCCACTAGGCTCCAAAGTCTGATTCTCTCGGAATTCCTCCTCCCATTGCCGGACCCCCAGGTTGGGAAGCCTGATGTGGGGCTCAGAACCTTCACTCCAGTGGGTGGACTTCTGTGGTATAAGTGTTCTCCAGTCTGTGAGTCACCCACCCAGAAGTTATGGGATTTGATTTTATTGTGATTGTGCCCCTCCTACCATCTCATTGTGGCTTCTCCTTTGTCTTTAGATGTGGGGTATCGTTTTTGGCGAGTCCCAGTGTCTTCCTGTCGATGATTGTCCAGCAGCTAGTTGTGATTCTGGTGTTGTCACAAGAGGGAGTGAGAGCACGTCTTTCTACTCCGCCATCTTGGTTCCTCTACTCTAATACAGTATTTTAAATCAACTATACTTTAATAATAAATACGTACTTACATACATACATTTGGAAAAAAAAAAAGAAATGTGCTGGAATGAGCAACATCACCAAATGCAGGGTGGGGATGGAAGTGGGATGAGACTGGGGAGATGCACATAGTGAGTTTTAGCACTAGTGGTAATGTTTTATTCCTTAAACTGGATGGTGGGCACATGAATGTTTATCATAGTACTCTTTATGCCTTTTCATATGTCTCAACACTTAATAAATTTGTACCCCAACGTGCTTTAATTATAATGACTGAATTATCCGAGTTAATGGTGTGTGCAAGTGGATGCATTACCAAGAGGCTGTGTGTAAAACAGTTTATAAACCATTTTTAAGATGCAACATGCAGTATGCTTTTTAAAAGGATATCTGTGGTAATTTTCTCATTCAACATTCAATCCTAGGTTCTTTGAGTGTGAAAATTACTTACTGAATGAAGGCATATTTGATAAACATTAACTGAATACTGAATATGTAGTAGGCACTGTGATATATGCTAAGGGCCTAAACATGAATAAGACATGGTCCCATCCCTAAAGGAATTCTTTCTAGTGAGAGAGATAAGCCTGTAAATGGATAACTACATTACAGTAAGACTTGATAAGAGGTGTGTGTATGACGTGCTAAGCGAGTACAATAGAGTACAACAGGAGGGAGCCACTCAACGTGCCTCTGGGAGGTGTAGAAAAGGCTTTTCCCTGTAGAAAAGGAGATTATATGCAAGGATATTGATGCTTTAAGAAAACTAATGAAATCATTGTGCTTAGAAGTCCCTGACCCCTGACCCCTGAGAATTCAGTGCTGATCATCTGATCTCACTGCCATGTCACTTTATAATGATCAATATATATATCTGGATGATAAAAAATATGAATTTATTTTTTTGGTCACAACTACACTTATGCATATATGTATGTGTGTATGTATATATGCACTATCTTACTCCAAAAGGACAGAGATGTCCTATAACTAAACAGACAGCATTAAACAACAACAGCACAACAGATGATTAATATTGGGCTGGTGTAGTTGAGGACAGGAAGAGGAACTGAGAAAAAGAGAATAATTATGACATAAAATCTTGGCACTTAAGCTGACTGTAAAAACTCTTACAAGATGGAAAACACATAGTCTTTATTATTCAGTCACAGAAAAGTTCAAAGAGAAAAAAATGTATGTTCTACCGGTAAAAATTATTAGAACTTCTTTGATGTAAAGGTTGTAGAGAACATATAGGTTTGCTTTAATAGAAGGTTAGATTTTTTATTCTTATTTTTTTAGATCAAGGTAGAGGTGTCAAAAATGGCAGAGATTAAAGACTATTTCTACAGTATGGGAAATGTAAACATTACAAAAATTTTTTTTAAGTTTTTACATTTTTGGTGCTCTTGTTTATACTTTTCACCAACATAAATTCAGTCTAAGGAAAAGGCTTTTTCAATTCTATCATATGTTTAAAAACACCAAGAAATAGTTGTGAGGTAAATAAGAGTTTTCTGGTTTTTAGATAAGTCTAGCTCATCTAAAGAGATTATTAAAATTCCTTGAAATTAACAGTAATTATTAGGGAAGAGGGCTGATGTATAAAAACTAGTATGTAATTAAAACGTAAGTCAGCCATGAAATAAAAACTTATTTTCCTGAGACAAAGATATTTCTAGATAATATTTTTTAAAAGGCTGAGAAAAGGATTTATAAAACAACTACTTTAATGAAAGTGTAGTAAGAAATCAGACATTTTTGCTGAACTATTTTCGATTTCAGAGACGTTTTGGTTATTTCAAAAAGTTTTAACTACACTTTCAGGAAAAAAAATCCTTGCCCCCAAATCCTGTTAACAACACTCTCATTAAGTCTTTCTCAAATGAATCTTCCCCTTTCCATTCCTACTGTGAAAGACAGGGCTCAGGATCTTATCACCTCTCATCTGGACTACAGAAATAGCTTCCCAAGATTCCCATCTATTGTCAGCCTTCCTTTTGTTCGGAGTTATTCTCTGAGGAAGACAGTATGAAAGGAAACCTTAGAGTTAGGACCCTCCATTATTTGTTGCTTTATATCACCAATCCTTACCACATAAGTTTACAGAGGCTCTAGAATGGTCCAGATTGCTTCAGGAAAGTTCAGACCCTGTGTAGGGCTGTGCCAATCTAAAAAATCTGAAGCGCTCCCCAAAGAGTCAACCAATTGTGAAATACTCCCCAACTTCCAGTCAATGGCAGGGTAGTCCTGGCAGTACTGTAGTGAGCCTGGCATCATATCCCAAGGCACAGTTTTCATTCTTAAATTTATGTCTGACTTCGGATCCCTTTCCCTAGACTATAGTGATGATGGGAGCTCAATGGAAGTGGCACAGGGCTGTGTTAACAACATAAAGAACATTTCCCGGAAATGTTCTATAGGGGTATCAGGACATGGCAGTTTAATACCCATGACAAGCAAGAGTAAGTTAATTTGCTTTCTTTTTTATCTATGGAGGCTTGCCTAGCTTCCATATTCAGCACAGTTACTAAAGTCAGAATGTGGCTTATCCCAATGAAACCACAAAAGTTGAAATCAGGAGAAATGCAGGGAATCTGTACCAGCATTTACTCTGTGATGATTCCCTTGATTCTCTTCCTGAGAAAGAGATAGAAAAAAGAAGAGAGAGGGAGAACATACATAATAATGAAAATCAGAAGAGATCTGGGAACACATCTGATTTACATCTTTATCTCCATTGCCCCAATAAATTCAATCACTAAGCCAGACAACAGATTTGACTGCAAGTTACAAACTGAGGGTTTTAATAGTACATATGGTCACATTGTGAGGAGGCAGGACATATAGCATACAGTTTCATATACTGCCGACAGGAGAGAAGACAGCTGCAGCACTTCTGTGGAACAATTTTATAACAGCTAATTGCACAACTTCTAAGAAACCATCACATAAACTTTCTTAAGGAAGGAAGGACACATACATGCATGTGTGTGTGCAGTAATAGTAGAAAGACTGCAAATAACGCAAATGCTCATCAAGAGGGAATTGGCTTGTTCTATGGAGAGATTTTAAAAATACATTAAGTTAAAAAAATCTAATTGCAGCATATACACAAATTCCCATTTGTGTAAAAAGGGGGATATATTCTTGGGTGCACACATCTATATGTAGAGAACATTTCTGGATAATTATACAGTAATTCACTAATATAGGGTACCTCTGAAGACCAAGACTAGGAGAGTCAGAAGAGTAAGAAAACTTTTCCTCATCTCTGCCCTTCCATACTCAATTTTTCCTTATATCTGCCTTTCTCTACCGTCTGAAATTTTTCCTGAGTATGTATTACTTTTATAATGTAAAATACTTAATGGAAAAGAAAACTATCACATTCTACTCATCTAACTTCACACTAGCTGAAGCTAAAGCAAACACAATAGATGTCTAACAAACACATTTATTGATCATCCTCCAGCCTACTTTCTGCCAGGGCTGTTTTAGGTAATGAGAATATAATGAAGAACAGCTGGTCTTTAAAGCAGACATATAGGAAATAAGAATACCATTTTGCAGGCCCCCAACTCAGCTCCATCCCAAGTTCCATAAAAAGGTATTCTTAGTCGATTCTAGAATAAAGATTGTGATTAGCAAATGCTGTGGTGTTAGTGACCCTTTTAAGACAAGGTGTTGACTCTGTTAAATCCTTGACAAGACTCTTTTCCAGGGAAAGCTGTCCGGGTTGGGTTAGATCTCGAGGCATCAATCATCTACAGGAAAGATGAGCCAGCCACAGCAGTCACATCTCCTTACCAGGGCTCAGTCCCCTTTTAGTATTTCCTCCCCTGTTCTTGACCTCACAGCTGGGTTGTCTTTACCTGGCACCTCTGGTTGGTATCTCAGGGGTGGGGGGCTTAGTTCCCCCTGGACCATTAACTCTGACCCTCAATGGGGAGTAGTGGCCTGACTATTGCTGGCTCAATCTCCTCATCAGGTCTAGATTCTTAGTACAATATTATTCATACTTTTGTTATTAAAACAGTTTATAAATAGGAAGACACTTACTTCCCTTTCCTTATTTCCCATGAAAAGATAATTACAATAATATTCCTTAGGAATATCCCAGGCAATAATTCTTTATTGTCTTATGCCTATTTGGCCAAAAGTAGATAAAGCTAACACACATAAAAATAAAAGTTATACTTTTAAAACCTGTCAAACACTTAAAATGTATGCATTACCTGAAAGAATCTCTTAACAATCATCTAGTGGAGCTACTGATCCCACATTTTATGCCACTTATCTCAGCCTCCTAAAGCAGAGGTCTAATGAAAGCATCGAGGGCACACAATACAGGACTCTGGAGAAAGAAGTTGGAGCACCATACATTATCTGAATGGAGCTAATGGTGACAGAAAATGATGAGGAGGAAGTGGTCCAATATGCCACCTTGAAACAGAGAGCATGGTTAAATTTATAGAAACCATGTATCCAATATTCTGTCACAATATAAAGTTAATGCCTTCCCTACCACCCGGACACCACCTCTCCTGGATCAAGACAAACAATATGATCCATGGTAGCACTTCTTGTTCTTTCTTTAGATTAAAAAAAAAAATAAAAATGTAGAAATCCTGCACAGTGCCAGCAAAACTTACATCCTGGGGTACACACAAAGATTGTCTATAATTAAGAAACAGATAGGCAAAAGAAACTCTTAATGATGCAATTATAGCTATCCAACTGAACATTAAGAGGAGAAGAATCATTCATGTCATATTGTAAGCCCAAGAGAACTTCTAGACCTCAATATTGTGTTAAACTAATAATAAGTTCCATTCAGCTCAAAAAAGATTTCAGTGCTACATGTGGTTTTTGGTTACTGAAGTGAGTCTGTGGATACAACATTCATGGTATTCCTCTTTGGCAGGTTATTTACCCTCCTGCTACCAATGTTGATATGTGTTAAAATTAAATGATTCACCATCACTGATTTCCACTGTCAGACCTAAGAGTCACCTAGCTCTGACTTAAATGGAAATGAGGATGTAAAAGCGAAAATGGTCTGAGAGAATGACAGCCTCTCTTGAAGGGCAGGTGAAGGTTCAGTGACCTCTGGGCACTCTAGTCCATTCTGGTGAATCACTGCTTTGGGAAGTAAAAGACCCTGTGGCTCATAAAACCTGATGATATTAAGAAGAGGGAAGGAATTCACACTTAGAATTCAGGGTCACTGCTAGAAATACAACTTTAAAAATTCAAGGGTAAGGAAAAATACCATATTTAAAAATGAATTACTAATGTGTTTTTTCTTTAAAAGTATTGGGAAAAGCCATATCATACAGATGTTCATTACTTATTCAATGTACACCATTGAGAGATAAATAGAACTGTTAGAATACAAAAATGCCAAGGGTAATTCAACTACTGCAATGTAAGTGTGGCATAACTGATTCGCCATGACATACAATTTTCTAAAAGCTATTCTGTTAGAAGGCAATAAATGAGTGCAGAAATGATTTACACTCTTCTGAAACATGGTTATTATTCAGTATTTTATTTTTAAAAATATATACACTCTATACTGTTATGTTTATTCTCTAGAGTATAATAAAAACATAATTGAATTTGATGAAAAATAGACTTGATTCTAAATGTAGCATACAGCACATACAGTTCTCCCTTATTTTATCCCCTGTGAAGATCAATGGTCACTTGAGGTGGTTTTGCTCTAGGTTTGTTTTAATACATGGGCAATAAAATATTTTTAATTTAAAAATTATATCCTTATATTCCATGTCATATTTTCTTTTTAATACTAACATCTGAATTTTGACCTAAGTAACAATTTATGAATGCAAAGTACAGTATTTTAATCATTGTTTTACTTCTCAATATGATTTCTTATTGACCAGGTAGGACAGGAAATTAACTGTAGATGGTTTAGCAAATAAAAATGAAGCAGTCTATAACAAAAGCATCAGAGCTCAGTGACTTGTTTGTTTGTTTTATCTTTTTTTTTCTTTGGCCGTGCCCTGCGGCATGTGGGATCTTAGTTCCCCGACCAGGGATTGAACCCATCCCTCCTGCAGTGGAAGCACAGAGTCTTAACCACTGGACTGCCAGGGAAGTCCCTCAGTGACTTGTTTTGATGGTGCCTCAAGGCCATTATAAACGAAGAAGGTTACTTTTTAGAAAATATTTAAAATTTGTTTTAATATAACCACCTCTCTCTGTATATGTATAACTGAATCACTTTGCTGTACATCTGAAACTAACACAACATTGTAAATCAACTATACTTCAATTAAAAAAAATTTTTTAGTATCAGTTAGTGAAAAAAATAATAACCATCTTTAGAATATAGATAAGTGACTTGTTAATCTATTCAAGCTAACACTCTTTTCATTTATAAGTTCCTTTGGAGAAAAAAAAAAAAAAGAAATATAAGTTCCTTTGGGTTAGAAACTGTTTCATGAAATATATAAATATATAATATATATAAGTTAAATAAATACATAATTACACTGAATTTTAATATAGTGATTTTATATTTACATATACAATATAAATTATAATATACAGTCTCTATAGTGTGGTTAAGTCTCATATATATGTTATTTTTAAAAAAGACACACACACACACACACACACACACATAGACATATAAATTAAAGGCAGATACAAATTAAAAATAAGAGACTTAATTCTCCCTATTGAAAATAAGGGAAAAGGTTTCCCTCGTTTCCTATTTCTTAAAGTATTTACCTTAGAAACTTGCAAATGTAAGAACTTTTTCATCTCTTTAAAATGTATCCCTTGGAAGACTAGACAGACCTTTTGTCAGCTTTCTCAGCCAGGACTGTCTTTCTCAAGAACCTGGGAATCATCTTTTCAAAATACAAACACCAAAAGAGATAGCCCCCCTATATCCCTGTTCCTGTGAAGAGTAGGAGCCTAACTTCAGTGGGTCCCTTGATCCAATTTGCAACACTGCTTCTTGTCATAAAGATATAAGAAGTTTGCTTCTCCTCAGGATGAAGCCAACTAGCTAACACAGGTGTTCTTTAATCATGGTAAAGTTAGGATGAACCATGTGTGAAAAAATGGGCTGTCAAATCCTCTATTTGAAGGCTAGTTATGAGACAGGAAGGAAGGGGGCAGGGCACAACCACTAAAAGAATGATACAACCATTAAGAAAAACAGGATACCACAAAAACCAGTTAGAACCTGCTAGGCCCAAGATGGCAGAAGGTTCGACTTCCAGTAGACCTTGAGCCTCATTATACACTCATTGTAATACATTAGCATACACTAAATGATACACCCACAGGAGCCATAACAGTTCTGAGGCTGACCATAAAAGGCCAAAAAGTGGGCGGTGGCCCAATTCCTGGAAATATCCACCCCTTCCCCAAAATACCTGTAATAATCCTCCCACTCATTAGCCTATGAAACTACCCAGCCCATAAAAATTAACCACCCCATATTTTGGGGCTGCTCTCGTCTCCTGAGAGGGCCCACACCGTCTATGGGGTGTGTATCTCTCTAAATAAACCTGCTTTCACTTTACTATGGCTAACTCTTGAATTCTTTCCTGCTTGAAACCAAGGATCCTCACTTGACGGGCTGTCCCAGGGACTTGGGACTCACCCGAGACCTGGGACATGACCATCCTCTCGCGCCCCATTTTTTCCTATAAGTTATTGTCGATCTTGAAAACATGTATGTAATGGGTGTACCTACTAGACTATATAAAGGGCTGTGCGTGGTTCCTTTCTATCTTTGCAATCTCTTAGCAGATCACCTGGGATGCTTATTACAGTTTGGTCTAATGCCTATTGAATAACAGAAGTGTTTTCTTTTTCTTTTGCCTTTGTGGAGAGGATTTCTGGGATGGGAGAAGATTTTGTTTTTAATTATAATTCCGCAACAATATGTTATTTTTTGGTTTTTTGTTTGTTTTCTGTTTTTTAAAATTTTTATTGGAGTATAGGTTATCTTTTGAATTTAAGTTATTTATGCCCATTGTTATGATGAAAAGTTAACTGTATTCTCATATTAAACATGAGGAAAAGATTGCAAGAAAATTTCACTTGCTTGGTTCAGTTCCTTTGACAATCCAATATAACTATATTTTAAATTTTAAAATGGAGATAGTATATGTCATTCAATAATAGAAATTTTTACTGTGGTGTGCATATTTGTAACCCACATTGATAGGGATAGAGTAGGATAGTTACACAGGTAGTTGTAGAAGTCCCAGTAGGGGATTATAGATAGAGAGGGAAACCTAGGGAACTTTGGGAGACCACCGTAAGTTAACAGTCGCTCAAGAAAGCTATCGGAACGTTGTAGAACGAAGCAGGCTTGCTTAACTATAAAGTCATAAATAAAAGCACTAGATACACCCCAGGTCATTAAGTGAAAGAGAAAAAAATGAGGCCTGCATTCTGCTGGTTGAAATCAACAAGATAATGATCCTTAGGAGCAAGGACAGGAATTTAAGGGAAAGGTGACATTCCAAAGTAGGAGACCCTCATTATATGGAAACCTGAGATGATTCAGCATATTTTAGTATATGTTACCACCCTTCTGCTGATTTGAATAAGTGCCGCGACAGTCCTAGTTTGACCTCATGGTTCAAATACTCTCCTGCCCAATAAGAAGGAGGAGGTAGTGATGTAAGCCTGATGAGGAAGAATGAGGAGGAAGGTGGTCTTTTCCCCCTGCCCCACTTTCCTTTGATTATAAAAATGTAGCCCGCTTAATCCTTGGGGCAGAGCCCCCTCACCTGTCCTCTTGCATCTCTCACAAGCTTCCTATATTAATAAATCTACTCGTTGCCTATCACTTTGCCTCTTGCTGAATTCCTTCTGCGCTGAGACACAAAGAACCTGAGCCTCAGTAAGTCCAGACACGAGGTGAGTGATTCAAATTAAAACACCGTGGGTTCAAGTACCAATTTGGGTTTAGGCTGGGTTCAAGTCCCGGCCCGTGGGTTCAAGTCCCAATCTGAGTTACACGGTTTCAACATGAGATGAATCATTAGAATCTTTGACCAAAAGGACTGAAATAAGCGAACTGACTCTAGGGTCCAAATGCATATGAAGACAAAGTCCTTTCTATCAGAGGATACGTATTAATGGAAATCTGCTTAACTGTCCCTGCTTCCCCCAGTGTTTAGAAACACTAATTTTGGAGTAGGTGATAAAGACTAACCTTGCATAGGTGGACTCCCTAGCCTCCTAAGTAAGTGAGGAGACTTAAAATGACAAACATTACATAAAAATAATTTAATGTTCTGCTTTCAGCAATTCAAGCAGTCCATGGCCTTATACTACGATTTTATTTTAATACCTTAATTCCAAAATTTTAATTTCTGTGCTTATCCATCAAATGAGAATATTTAACTCTAAACCTGTTAGTGAAAATGCAGGCCATCAATACTGGCAAACTAAGAAATCATGAACAGTTTAGGGGAGCAGAATTTGCCACCCTAAAATATGTCTCTTTGGGATATTAAATTATTTTAAGCTGGTTGTTTTCTAAGAAACACACACATGGTAAACACTCTGAAAACCAAGCACGAGCTACCCTTTTGTTAGAAACATTCACATTTATAAGGAAACTCTCCATTTGTAAGGGTGTCTCCCTCACTGTACCAGAAAGAGGAGGATCTCTAGAAACTCTTCTCAGTGGAGAAGGTACTGACTTAAATCTGCATAACAACCTTACCCTTGTTTACTGTGCTTTTCCTGGTAACTTCCCAAGACGCTCTACCCACCCTCAACATCCTCTTTTGCCTTTAGCTGAGAATGGTATTTAAGATGAGGATTTTGGCCATTTTGGCCAGCTACTCAGTTTTTCTGGTTCTCTCCCACGTATACATGTTATTACACTTTTGTTTGATTTTCTCCTGTTAATCTGTCTCATGTCAATTTAATTCTTAGACTACTCAAAAGAACCTAGAAGGGTAGAGGATAACTTCCTCCTCCCAATGAGAGTAATTCAACAAACTTTATCTATTTGAAGGCAATGCCTGTATCTTTTAGCCTTATTTAAAGTAGTAATCAGATAAGGAAAATCATGTTATATTCTAGAGGGGAGGGTCTAATTAATTTTTTTCAGGAAAGTTAATGATAATTAAAACCTAAAATTTTCTTAAGAGCAGGAAACACTAAAATTAGACCAGATAAAAGTTCGTGTAAATGAAACATGAAACCAACTTGTTTTAAAATTAGCAATATTTACCTTATGGCATTTTGTTCTATCTTTTCATCAATGTCATTGAAGATCTGCTTAAACTCCAAGTCTCCAGGAAATGAATTTAACAAACAAGGTAGGTCAAAAGAATTATGGGAATATTCATCTCCCCAATCCATCCTGAGGAATAAGAATAAAAAATGTCAGTTTCCCCAAAATGAAAGGAAAAAAACCCACCTCAAGTTGTGATATTAACTCCAAAATAATAATGCCCATTTAGAGGCAAAATACAGCAGTAGAAGAAGTAGGGTATTATTAATCTAGGTAGATTGTTTTATTATTTAAATTTCATGAGGTGTGACCTAATTTTCACACTTTTCTATGGTTTGAAAGCTGAAAAAAAGTCAGAGTACCTAAGCATCCTGCTGCTTCTCACTGTAACCAAGAGCTGCAAAGGAAATCGCGAAGCCTCAGGGACCTGTGTGAACAAGGGTGGTTGCTTCAAGAATTCAGCAACTTCCCTCCACTCGTGTCAACATATTGACCTAGTCATTGGAACCTCAGAATTTTTTAGTCTCATCCCCTAGTCCTGTTTTATATGTGAAGAAGGTAAAATTTCCCTTGCGTTCTTCTACCACCCCTGTCAACCGAAGTACTGATATTGGACTAAAACTTAAATACAATACTCCTTCTAGAGATAAGCATTTTCCCACTACCAAAACTTCAATCATTCATTCCATGTGTATTCACTGAATGCTTGATATATAACAGGCACTGCTGAAGAAGCTGGGGATATAGCTGCAACAAGTCAAAGCCCCTGCCCTCATGGTGTTTTTGATCTAGTGGGGAAAGTAGATTTTAAAAACACATAACCAGGTATATTTTATAAAAGATTACATGATGAGAAGTGCTATGAGAACAAATACAGCAGGGCAATGAGATAGACTAAAAATGATAGAGTTGGGGCAGAGTGTGAACTTTTTTTATTTAGAGGTATGTTATTTTTTGACATAAAATAGCAATCTGATGACTGATGGTATAAATGAATGAGAAATTTAAACATTAAATTATAACACATATACATAGACTAAATATTAACAAGAAAAAGGCTTGGAAAAATGTGGTTTTAGTTTGGATACGCCCAAAATATTTGAAATATTATCTAAAAAGTTTTGCAGAAGCTACACAACACTAATAGACACACTCATCCTTAATTATTTAATTATTAATAAATGTAGGTAATTTATTATCATATAATAAAACAGCTGAAGATTTCTCATAGTTTCTATCTGGTACTTCAAAGAAGTTGTTTTGGAATACAGCTTTTATTCTTCCTAAGAGATATTATTTTAAGAGGAAAACATTCAACTAAAACATTTTAATATAGAAGTCCATGGTATCACCAGACTTGTCATTTGAAACTCAATTAGTTCCAATATACCATTTTTAAATATCAAAATCCTCATATATTTGGAGTCTCCTTTTAAAAATGTTTTGCAATAAAAGGTTTAATTTTTCATTTGAAAACTAATATTTATCTATAATATACCATAATTAATATTAACTTGAAATCAGGCAAAAAAATAAAATTGCCAAAACTATAAGCTAAGTGGTAGAAAATGCTATGTCCATCAGAAGTTATACTTCTTTAGGACAACAAAACCTCAATATTTCCATATACCAATGAGTTTGATATCTTCCTATCTTTCCAGTAGCTCACCTACTTACAGCTATTATCAGAACAGTCATTTCTGAACCCAATGGCCAATATTACTAATAATGAATTCAGTTTATGTATTTGCATATTTTTGAATCTTTTTGGGTAGTTCAACTTTTCAGGTGATGAGATTTTCAAAAACTGTTGCAAGAAAATAAAATTTCACTTTTATAATGGAAAGATTTGAATGGCTGAGGGTTCTTGTAGAGAACTCAAACTTAGTAAATATTTTGTTTATAGCCAGCTTCTCTGTAATAAAACAAATTATGTTATCAATATTCTGTTCAGAGTTGCCCCAATTTGTCGATATTGTAACGCCTCATTACTTCAGACTCCACATATTCAAACTAAAGAAAATATGTGTAGAAGTCAGCTTAAATATAATAGCAAACTAGTAATATGATTTGTTGTATATCTGCTATGTATAAGGTAATTTATATACATCACCTTCCTTAATCTTCATAATAACTCTACAAAACAGTTATTATCCTCATGTATAGGGGAGGGAACTTGGGCCCAAAGAAATGAACTAACACGTCCATGTTACATAGCTACCCAGTGTTAGGGGGTAGGGTATGAACCCAGACCTGTTTGGTTTTAAAACTTGAGGTTGCTGGACTCTTGATAAATGAATCAGTTACTGCATATAAAACATTGTAGAATGTAGAAATGATATTAAACAAAATGTTAAAATGGTTATCTCTGGACAGACTGGATAGACTATGGTTGATTTTTATTTTCTTCTTCATATTTAGCACTTTCCTATGTTTTGCAATAAGTACTTATTTTATATATAATTAGGAAAAGTAGTTTAAAAAGAAATCATACACGTCCTTTGCTCTCAGGATGTGTATGATCTCTTCTTTTATTGGGTTGGCCAAAAAGTTCGTTCGGGTTTTTGGTAAGCTGCTATGGAAAAATCCGAACGAATTTTTTGGCCAGCCCAATATACTGTCTGTATGTCTTCATTTGAAACATCTTCCAACCTTAAAAGTTCTCTCTTGCCAATTTGTATTTATAATTTCTTTCAAAGTCTGATTCAAACCTTACATAATTCCTAAATATCTCTCCACTGACCATTTCACCAAACTTTTTGTATTGTTTTGTGGTATTTGTGCTTACAAATGCTGTTAAAAGGAAATCTGTTGTTTTGTATCATTTCAATATTGAATGTGTGTGTTATGTTCTTCATTGAAATCAGCTCTGGGGTAAAACAATAATGGATAGAAACAGGTCAAACATTCAGATGGGTTTGGTGACCATGATTTTGAAGGATTCCCAATCTACATGGTTGCATGATTTTCTCTATTTAACCTCAGGAGAGAAGTTAATCAGTACACACAAAGACTGTCATTATAAAGGAATGCCATTTGATAACAATGATGGGGTACCAGAATGATGATGGTTCAGAGTTTTCATATGACTGGCATAGACCTGTGATGCTTCCATGTGTATGGTAAGATTTCAAGGTGGTGAAGGACAAGAGAAACAAGAGTCACCTTTACAGTGGTAGTAAAGTTTAAGATGCTGTGTGATAGGATAATAGAAAACTTGATGGGCAAACTATAATAAGATGCGAAAATTAACCTGAGTGAATAGGGATGCACAGGACCAACATGAGAAATAAAGGAGGGAGAGTACAGACTGTAGTAAGTGACGCTCAAGTTTGGATTTAGAAGTTTTCCCATTAGGATGGCAGTGATCCCTGCAGGACTGTGATGAGAAAGAAGCACGCACTGAATGAGTATGAGCACAGACACCAAATTTCCCACTTCCTTACATGTATTTTGTGGGCCCACAGTGTGTCTGACACTGTGCTGGGCATCATGAAGGAGCAGAGAGACTGAATGACTGAACAGTCTCTCCTCTCAAGGAACAGTAATAAGAACAGGACCATAAGAAAGGGAGCGAGTAGAAAGATCATTGCTATACTCTAAGTGAAACATAACTATGACCTCAACAACAGAAAAGTAATTATTGAGGGACCAATGTAATCTGGGAAATACTTCAGTGGTATTTCAAAAAGATAGAATTACCTTTAAAAAATCTAAGGGGAAAAAGGAAGAGGCTATGAAGCTATGGATCAAGATATAGTTTTATATTCTGTTTATGTCCCTATAAATCGTCATCAGGGACACAATAATAATTTGACATAATGAATGAAGTCTCTTATCCTAATCCACGATCAATCAAAGATGGGAACTATAACTTTTTAAAGAACAATAACTTTGATTTTGAAATTTCCATTCCCCAACCCTGTTTTTAAATGTTCATTCTCCTGTAATGTTTCTGATCACTTTTTGTATAAGATTAAAAAAACATTGTTTAATATTTCAAACAAGTATTAGCAGCCAATCTAATATTAATTATTGACTTTTAAAGACAAGTTATGCTTGAAGAATTATATCTAAGCCAAACATCTGTAGATCAAATTTCAGCCATAGGCAAATTATAACAGTTGAGTTATAAATTCCTGAGAACAATGACTATAATAAAATATGAAAATATTAATAAGCACTGCCAGAAAACATTACAGTAAAGCAATAAACCTAATCATACCTTACGTGATCAAAAGAAAGCACACAAAAGTAATTTTGGATTCTCACTTGTCCCTTAACATATTTTAAAATGATACCTTTCTATCCTAAGGTCTCTTCTTCTTTATTTAAACACATACAATGGTTAGAGTTCTTATCTTATCTTTTTTTGGTTTCTTCAATAATAAAAGTCCTGAGTGCCATTCTTCTTAAGATCAACATGATTAAAAAGGAATGAAAGATAGAAAAACCAATCCTTGGGAGGAAATCCACACGGAAAGTTAGTTAGTAAAGGAAACATTTGGATCAAGTGATTTCTCCAGTGAGGAGGGTCTAATGCCTTTCATATCTATGGCTGGACTGTGAAATTAAAGTGTCCACCAGCTCTAGCTCACCTGAAGTCCTGCCGTCCAATATCACTGTCTAGCCTAAAATAAACAGTTAATTAGCAGAGTAAGTGGGGTATTCTAATTAATGAAAGATAATTATACATTCCACATATAACTGAACAAGTTTCAAAATGTTGCTCTATAATAAAATACGTTTAACTCTAAACATCATTGAACCAAGAATCAAAAGATTTGAGTCCTGATCCTGGTCTGCCAATGCCTCTGTGACTTCGGGTGAGTCACTCAATCTGTCAAGAGGGATGGAGCTTATGTTCCTCATTTATAAAATGAGGTGAATGGATTTATTAGGCTCTGAGGTTTCTTCTAGCTATAAATTTGTTGATAAAAATGGTAGGAGAAGGACATATTTCTGAACCCCCTAAATTAACTTTTCCATGGACTATTTTGTTTGTCAATACCATCATTGTTCCTGTATCCTGGACTCTCAGAGCTATTTTTAATTCTTCCCTTTTCCCTTCTCCAGGACTGCCACATGAAAAGCTAAAGTAGAATCTGTAGCTTAGCAAGAAATATTATGTGAAAAGAGGACACGTGAGGCAGGAAGACATTCTCTTACGGTAATAGGTAGATGCCCTGTACTGATGCTCCATTCTCCAACCTGCAGCTCCCTAAAATATTCTAAAAAGCAATCAGCCCATGTTTCTGGGTTCCTTTGAATTGACACACTCTTTACTCAACAAAAGATGTCTGAGAAGAACTGAGTTTGGGCATTATGCCTCCACAAGGAAAAAGGTGACATTACAGCCATCATGTATCCTTGAGCTATTATTCTTGGTATCTTTTATATTATTTGTATTATTCTTTGTATTTCTTGTTTGGTTTGAGTTGCTGATTTGATAAAAAAAAAAAAGCAAACTGAAATTTGGACCAGGTCGTCATTCTTAAATCTGGACCAGCCTTTTCTTCTGGCCTGGTTCATTTTTACTTTTCCATCCATATTTAGTCACAAAGTAGTCTTCTTATGTCATTCACAAAGTCCTGCCAACTTTATATAATTCAAAATTTAACTTTTACTAAATCTTGACAATTTTATGTAGTTATAAAGTTGTACAAAAAAATTATTATTTTATCTCTTACATATGTTGGCTTGTTTACTGCCATATATATTTAACAGCTTTCCCTAGAACCATTATAAATTTCATTCATTATGAAGCCTATATAATTTCCAAAAAAAATTTTTTTTAAGGTTAGATCTTCCCCTGTGATATTTCAGAGTTGCCAAAAATTTCTTTTCATCAATTACTGAGAGTTGAAATTTTAATGTTCTAGCCTCCCCTAAAGACTGAGAAACAACTCAAATGGATCTCCATTTGTTGACAGTCATTTCAAATACCTAATACATTAAAGTCTTATATTAGGAAATAATGAACTTGTTTTATTCAATTTATACTGCTATGCTTTCTACTAATTATTGTGGAAGTTCTGATTATTATAATTATATGAGCTATAATATTGATATATATCCAGTAAGTACTCATATTAACATACAACAACTATTAAAATCCCCTTTGATAAAATATAGAACACTTCACTGTAACTCCTCTATTAGTAATTTAGATATGTGTATGTATGAAGTAGAAACTGACAGGATCAGTTGGAATACACTATTGCAGCTTGACAAGCAAACAGAATTAATTGTCATATGCTTTACTCACCAAATTGACATTGCTTTCTTTATTTTTCAGTGTACCTTTCTTTCCAGAAAATATTTTCATTTTAATAACTCTTTATAATCTTCAATATGCAATTCTCGTCATCTCTTGCTCTAATACAACAGTGAAACCAAGATAATTAAAAATGAATTTAATTTCAGCATTCTTTTATAACTTGGAACTTTTATATTTCACATGATTTAAAAGTTATAAAACACAGATGTAGAGAACAAATGTATGGATACCAAGGGGGGAAAGCGCGGGGGGGGGGAGGGGATGGTGGTGGGATGAATTGGGAGATTGGGATTAACATATATACACTAATATGTATAAAATAGATAACTAATAAGAACCTGCTGTATAAAAAAATAAATAAAATTCAAAAAAAATCAGTTTAAGACTAAAAAAAATAAATTAAAAAAAGTCATAAAATTATTATACATTTTGAGATTAGAACTAAATAATGTCACAAATCATGGGGCTGTGATTTACTAATGAATTTTCAAGTACAGTAAAACCTTAGTAATTTAGAAAACAGTACATCTGCATTAGAAAGTTTAAGTTATGGAGCACTTTTTAAAAGGCGGTTGTATTATGCAGCAAGTGGGAATAATAAATAGCTTATGAGATGTCAATTATATTTTTAAGGAACTCTTTTAATAATTAGGCAAGAATGCTTTGAACTTAGTATGTACTTTGTATTGAATTGGGTGCTTCTAAAGGAGTTACAGTTCTTAAAGTATGTTCCAAGAGTTGAAGAATTTCTCCCAAAATGTTAATATTATTGATTAGCTAGTCAAATTAATGTGATACTATTCTCCTAAATTTTAGTAATATTATTAATTAACATCCATTTGATGAATAAATCTATCCACTGAAATACCCTTTTATGACTTTCAGGGCTTTGCTCCATCAGTTATCATCAACTAGTCCTACAGCATCAATATCCCTTTCAGTTGACTATAAACATGTTCAAGTTTCTTGCTTTTTAGAAACCAACAAAACCCTCCCTAGGATCCCCTTCTTTTCATAGCCCGGCATCTCAAAATAGCAGTCCATATTTCTTAATTTCATGTTCTCATCTTTCACTTCTCAACCCAGAATAATCTGGTTTCAGCCTCCATCCTTTTACTGAAACTGACAAAACATATTTCACTTCCCATCATACTCAATCTCTGCACTATTTGGTACTGATAGCTACTCATTCCTTGAAGTTGTCTTCTCTCTTGTCAATTTTCCTAAGTATTATACTTTCCTAGTTCTCTTCTAGTTTCTCACACCATTTATTCAGAGGCTCCTGGTAGGAGTCCCCACTTTGGGTAGCTGGCCAGCTCACATTTCTTTTTTTATCTGATATACTGTATCAGATGTACAATGGTGGCGCATTTTCTATGCTAAAGGACCCAGCTTTCCTGGTCATAACTAATTGATTCAGGGTTAGAAATCTGAGCCAAGCTAAACCATCAGATGCATACTAAATAAATTTTGAAATGTGGAATGAAGGCAGGGACAGGGAATCACTGGTAGTAAACCAATCACGACACTTCCAGCCTCCCAAGAAAAGACGCATGGATTTTTTTGGCTGAGGCCCCTGTAATTGCCCAGTTCCTGTCCTCCTCTGACTGACTGATTGCTCATACAGCTTCCTTTTGGTTCTGTGCGATACATATAATAAATCCTTTCCCTGCTCAACCGCCCAACAGCCACTTGTTTGTTTGTTTGTTTAAATTAACCAGAGTAGTTTTTATTAAACTAATAAACATCTTGATTGGCTCCTCTCTCATCTCTGCCATTGAACACTGATATTCACCACAGAGTTCTTTCTAAACCTGCTTCTCATTTTACATTCTTTCCTTGAGCATTTTTCATTCAAAGCAACTGCTTCCTTTTATGTAATTTTACTGTAGTAGATTTATTTTAATTAAAAAATTTTGTTTTATTTTTATTCATTGGATTTTCTCCTCAGACCTCAAAAATCTTTTCCTATTAGTTTCATTTTTCAGTCTTCCCAAATCTCCTTATTTCCCTTGCCTGAGTTGGGAAGCAGACTATGGAAATTTCTCTTTTGCTTCTCTTCCTACCCATCTCATGCTGGAGTTACTGGTCCTCTTCCTATTCTGCATGTTTTTCACAACCTCTTTCATCTACTATCTTGATGCTGAAAATTCAAGGTCTATGTCTCTAATTCTCTAAAACCCCACACATACTTCCAAGCACTTACTAGACAATTCCACTTTCCTGATCCAAAGGTCCCTTCAACTCAACATGTTCAGCATTTAATTCAAAATCTTTTTTTGGACTTCCCTGGTGGCGCAGTGGTTAAGAATCCGCCTGCCAATGCAGTGGACACGGGTTTGAGCCCTGGTCCGGGAAGATCGCACATGCCGCGGAGCAACTAAGCCCGTGCGCCACAACTACTAAGCCTGCGCTCTAGAGCCCGCGAGCCACAGCTATTGAAGCCCGCACGCCTAGAGCCCGTGCTCTGCAACAAGAGAAACCACTGCAATCAGAAGTCCGTGCACCGCAACGAAGGGTAGCCCCCACTCGCCGCAACTAGAGAAAGCCCGCGCACAGCAACGAAGACCCAACGCAGCCAATAAATAAATAAATAAATAATCTTAAGAAAAAAAAAAATTTTTTTTTCTTAAAATGACATTTCTTCCTATGTCATAGGGTCACCACCTACCTAATCTCCCTCTCCAATGCGTAGTATTTTAAATCAGGAGTCAGCAAACTACGGTGTAGTCTGTTTTTTCTATGGCCTACAAGCTAAGGATACTTTTTACATTTCTAACATGTTGTAAAAATTAAAAAACAAACAAAAAAGAATATACTACAATGGCCGTATGCTGTCCACAAATCCTAAAATATTTACTATCTGGCCTTTAATAGAAAAAGTTTGCTGACCCCTGTTTTAAATGGTCATCAACTTCTTTGACCCTTTCTCTTCCTAGTATCTTAAATGGTCACCACTGCTCTCAAATTTGACTTCTCCTTCTTTCTGCACCAGCGCCCCAAATCTGGAACACTATCTTGTCTCCAAGATACATAAATACATATTTGTGGTATAATAAATACATATTTGGTTTTTGCCACTCCTACCCCCTTCCTTACTTCGTCCTATGTGTCTCTTCCATTTGGCTGTTCCTGAGTTGTATCCTTTTTAATAAAACTGTAATCAGAAGTATGGCACTTTCCTGAGTTCTGTGAGTCATTCAAATGAATTACTGAACCTGTGGGAGCTGCTGAATTTGTAGTCAGCCAGGCAGAAGCGGGTATCCCTGGAGACCTCACTTGCTCACGTCTGAAGTGGGGGCAGTCTTGTAGGACTAAGCCTTTAACTTTCAATGACTGTGCTAACTCCAGGTAGTTAGTGTTAGAACTGTTGAACTGAATTGTAGGAAACCTGGATGATATCCACATTGCACACTGGCATTAGACTTCTCATGTTACAAACCAATTCAGATCATTTCACTACCTTGCCTAAATATCACTGAAGGTTTTCCACAATGCATAGGATATCTCCAGGTTCTTCACCTAGTTTTATATATATGTATTCGTCATATTTATTTATATTTTTCTACTATAACTGTCCTTGGTTGACATCTTGAAATAGCCTTTTGCTATAACTCCTTCTACTAAGAATGTTTTCAGTAGAAAATCATGTTTATGGAAGGCATGTACTTCATTAAAGTAGATAATACTATTTATAGAAAACATATAACTATAATATACTATAATAACTGTGGAAAGGTAAGAAAATATATTTATGGTGAAAAATTGGATTTTACATTTATTTATGCTATCAAATAACATTTAAATGTGATACCTTAAAACTCTTTCTAGTTTCCATCTACCAAAAAAGGAAATCAAATAAAAGTGATCTTTAAGGACCCTTCTAGTTTAAAAATTCTATTATTTTAATCATGTGGTCTATTTCTTTAATATTTAATTTTCTGTTATCCTGCCTTTGAAGTATACTTTTTAATTCTATAGTTCAATAGAGGGATAATTTGTTGTTGGTTATAAATAAATTCATATGAAATGACCTGAAAACCTATTTAAAAAGCAATCAGTGAAAGTAAATATTGGATTTCTTCATGTTAAATCTGAAAATCCATCACTATTCTTGCTTTTTACTTTATTTGCTGCTTAACACATCTCAACAGTGAATCTATCATATCAACATAGTCATCATGATCCAAGCTGCAAATAATAGAGAGTGTCAGTGTCAATTTTGCTTTCTCACACTTGCTTCCCTTCACTTCATCTGATTTTAATAATCCCTGTCAAACCACAAACAGTCCAAATTACCTTCATGACACAGAAGCTTTCAAGGAGCAGACAAAATCTCAACTTTCATTTAGCAACTACAAAAGAAAGCTGTCCAGCTGGACAAATATTATTTCCACACTTGACAATCTCTACAGTTGAGCGTGCATTTTAATTTTAACTAAACCTGCCAGGAGTTTGATACGAGCTTCTTGTTTTGTGTAGATTGACTCATAGGATTATCAGACCAATGACTGTAATTGTGATGAAAGAACCCAGTATTTTTCTACTAAAAGATGAATCATATACCAAAGCTGAGGGACCAAAATGAACATATAAGAGGCAATGTGGAGGCATGGATTATAGAAAGAAAACTACTTAAATTAGGTGCTTTAATTACTAAATAAAGTCTAAAGATACAGAACACATTCTTTGAAAGAACTAATAAGTAAAAATAAAATGTAAAAACATTAAAATTTTATGCATAGATACCATTGAGAAACAATCCTAAGAATGAAAAATAAAGAGATTTTTAAAATTGTTTTGGATTGACTCAACTTCAAAGTCAAATTTCTAGAATAGTTCTATGTGTGAAATTATAATAAAACTGACATTCTTGACAAGATATTAGAAAGTCCACTCTATACTAATCAACATGCCCTTGTACACACAATGTGAAACTTTGAAAAAAGTCAGAGTAAAAATGAATAATGATAATAAGGTTGTAGAGGAGTAGTAGAATAAATGTTACCTGCAAAACTATACATAAACTATTATATCTTTGAAGCTTAATTTATTAAACTTACAATCTAAAAGTTTCAAATGGTAAGATATTTCTGGGAACATTTCCTAAGCTAGACCTGAATTCTTCCTATAGTTATAGAACCTCGAAATTGCCAAATGTCAGTCTTCTGTCCAACCTGCTACACTCCACACTAGTCCCAGGCACTTCCCCAAAGGAAGTGCTATTAGGGCACTGTTCCTCCCTAAATCTGTCCTGGACACCACAGCTCAGTTTCCTTTACCAGTCCCTTTTTCTGTCTCTTTCCTGTGGTCCTCTGACTGAACAATTTCATCCGCATCCATGTCTTCTGCTACAACTTGTGTTTGGAGCTCCTGTTCTAACTGTCCAACTCCACACTGGATAATTCCCGTGGATGTCCCACAGACACCTAAACTCAACATGCCCCAAACAATTTTATTATCTTCCCTCTAAAAGGTCTTCATTTTCTTGAGGTCCCTCTGATAGTTAACAGCACCACTATCAACCTAGGCACTCATGTCAGAAATGTGGGAGTCATCCCCCATGTTCTAATGTTCTCTCACCAGTCCCACAGCCAGATGGTTAGTTTGCCTTCATATTTGTCATATCCAACCCTGTTCTCATATTGCTTCTGTGTAAATCCAAAATCCAAACTGCTGGATTAGTAAAGCAGTTTGCTAAAGTGTTTCCCTATTTTTTGCATTATCTCCTAACTCATTCTCTATCCTACCACCAGAATGATCTTTGTAAAGGTGAGAGAGGAATCAGTGTTTATAGCAAGATTTTAACTCTAAGTGACTGGTAGAAAAGACATACTCTTAAGCGAAAGAGAAAAATCAGAGGAAAGAGTTAATTTTTAATTTGTAGGGGGAAAGGGAGTGTTCATTTTGGAAATAATGAACTTGAAGTATAAGAATTAATAAAGCAATCATTTGGAAAAGGGGAAATGGGATTTGGGAAGGAGGGGATGAAGCATATATACATCAAAGGATTATAGAATTTATTCATCCAAACTAGGACTTTTTTTTTTGGAGTAAAAAGGGTACTGAAAATAATTTAAATTATGTAATTTTTTGAGATGGATACTTACAAATCAATTAAGTAGCTTTATAATATTTGTGGACCTATGTAATACTTATATTCAAAATAACATTCTTTCAAAAAATTCCTATATCTATGCCCATTGAAGTAAAAAAATCTTTATATTGTTTTAACATTAAATATATAAAAACAGATGATTCTTGGTACATTTCATATACTTTAATCAATTTCTTAGTTGTGTCTGCCTCTCACAGTTATTTTTCTGAAGAATGTATTTTTAAAAATATGATTGTATTATTTGTATAATTTTCCAAGATACAATTTATGGTTAGTAAATTTTAAGTTGTTGATACCTTCAAGTGACTCTTCTGTATACTCTTTCTCAGGTGCAAATCTACCTGGTAAATTTATTAAGTTCAGAGCAAATTCAATAGTGGAAAATATCACCAATTTTAATTTTTAATAATGAAATATATAAATACTCTAGCCAAAATATTTTTACAGTTTCTATTTTTTTGCCTCTATGCAAAGTGCCTTTTTGGACTAATAACATAAGACAAATTTATCAAATAAATATATATGCTTATTTTCAAAGTTTTGCTAAATTTATTTATTTATTTATTTATTTATTTAACATCTTTATTGGAGTATAATTGCTTTACAATGGTGTGTTAGTTTCTGTTGTATGACAAAGTGAATCAGCTATATGCATACATATATCCCCATATCCCCTTCCTCTTGCATCTCCCTCCCACCCTCCTTATCCCACCCCTCTAGGTGGTCACAATGCACCGAGCTGATCTCCCTGTGCTATGGAGCTGCTTCCCACTAGCTATTTATTTTACATTTGATAGTGTATATGTCAATGTTACTCTCTCACTTCGTCCCAGCTTACCCTTCCCCCTCCCCGTGTCCTCAAGTCCATTCTCTACATCTGTGTTTTTATTCCTGTCCTGCCCTTAGGTTCATCAGAACCATTTTTTTTTTAGATTCCATATATATGTGTTAGCATACAGTATTTGTTTTTCTCTTTCTGACTTACTTCACTCTGTATGACAGACTCTAGGTCCATCCACCTCACTACAAATAACTCAATTTCGTTTCTTTTTATGGCGGAGTAATATTCCATTATATATATGTGCCACATCTTCTTTATCCATTCATCTTTTGATGGACACTTAGGCTGCTTCCATGTCCTGGCTATTGTAATAATGCTGCAATGAACATTGTGGTACATGACTCTTTTTGAATTACGGTTTTCTCAGGGTATATGCCCAGTAGTGGGATTGCTGGGTCATATGGTAGTTCTATTTTTATGTTTTGCTAAACTTAGGTACTGCAAACTTGTAGGCTTTTCCAGGTTAACTTCATTCTGAACCATATTATAAATTTATTCAATTAAAAATATGAACTCCATCAAAATATTTTCCGCATAAGCGTAGGTATTTCAAAACACAATTATGGAATTTCACAATTAAATTTTATACATCATTCGAGTTCTTATAAATTAATTTGTTCAGTTTCCCATTTGATTTCAGGGAGAAACATGTCAAGGTCCTCCTATTTGCAAGCTTTGTGTTCAATAATTTCAATTCCCTAAAAGCTTCACATAAACTGAATTTTTTGCCTTCTACTTGCTAAATGCTTTGACTAAAAATTTCCAGTAGATTTTGCAGAAACTGCACCAAAATTTAGAGAACATTTTTACCAAAGTATTTAATACCATGGTAGGATATTTTCATTGATTTACAAACTTACTCTTCAAAGTCTCAAAAATTTCTAAAATCCTACATCTGTGTCTTTATTCCTGTCCTGCCCTTAGGTTCATCAGAACCATTTTTTTTTCAGATTCCATATATATGTGTTAGAGAGAAAGTGTATACTGCCATGCTTAAGTTATTTTTATTTTATCAGATCAATCTAACCATAAAAATTTCCAGGCTGGGGACTTCCCTAGTGGTCTAGTGGCTAAGACTCCACACTCCCAATGCAGGGGGCCCGGGTTTGATCCCTAGTCAGGGAACTAGATCCCACAGGCCACAACTAAAGATCCTGCATGCCACAAGGAAGATCGAAGATCCCACATGCCACAACTAAGACGGGGCGCAGCCAAATAAATAAAATAAATAAATAAATATTAAAAAAAAAATTTCCAGGCTGGTTATTTCATGTATGTATAAACGTATTTGTACTTTTTTAGAACTATATCTTCTATTTAGATTGGTAGATTTTATAGATTTCTTAGAGGCAATTATGAATTGTACAAATATGTGCATCACAACATATTCTAAGTATAGTTCTCTCTATAGGTTCTAAATTTATTCAAAAAATTTTATGATGTTATGTTCTACCTCAACTTTTTTTCTTTTTTTTGTCTGCACAGGATCTTAGTTCTCCGACCAGGGATGGAACCCATGCCCCCCTACAGTGGAAGCACAGAGTCTTAACCACTGGACTGTCAGGGAAGTCCCAACATATTTTTAATATCACCAAGACCAAACAATTTTATCATGTACGTTGCAGTTTGTAATTCAATTTACAATAAATAGTATTCACAATAATGTCAAGTGTTTCACCTTTTACAGAACAAACTTCTAAATGCTTTACTTTGATGCTCTGTATTAGACAAGAAACTTGAACCATTATTGGAATTAAGTGATTTCTTTTTACTAGAAATATCCAATGATACTGAGGCAAAAGTGGCATCATTTAAGTGTTAGTAAAGTTCTTTTAATAGAGCCAATACATTAACAGCTATTGTTTCACCTTTCATACATGCACAAGAAAACCTGAAGCTGAAGATGAGAGAAATTAATTTAGTACAGTCACTTGATCTAAATGAAAAGTCATGTTTCATAAAGTGGTACACAAATGTACCTTCTGCAGCTAAGTATTAAAGTGTTGTATTTTCAGGCATGGTCTTAAGACTATGCAATAGATGTTGATGCTTCTATGTCTTCTTTTTTTCCTTTAGTATTTTTATTTATTTATTTATTTATTTATTTATTTATTTATTTATTTGGCTGCGCCAGGTCTTAGTTTTGGCACGCGGGATCTTCCTTGCAGCATGCGGGGTCTTTAGCCGCAGCATGTGGGGTCTTTAGCCGCAGCATGTGGGATCTACTTCCCTGACCAGGTATTGAACCCGGACCCCCTGCATTGGGAACACAGAGTCTTAACCACTGGACCACCAGGGAAGTTCCTCTATGTCTTCTTGTTTTCATGTGTTCTGTGATATCATTATAGCCCCCATAGTGTGAGTTACACATTAATTCTTTTCGGCAAGTCTAATGAAATTTAGTACTAACTATTAAATGTACACTGTTATTTTCTTTTGTTTTTTTCTAAATCACTGTCACCAAAATGGTTATTACAAAATAAAAATGTGTTACCCAAGAGTAAAATAAATAGTTGTAGATTTATATCATATGATATGTAATAAAATCCTTGCAGCAATAGAGAGCTCAGATTGTATTCACTCTGGCAAAACTGAATAAAGGATGGGAAATGTGCAATCCACAGGCCAAAGCAACCACAAGGCTCAGTACAACTGGCTGCGCATTAAGTGGCCAGCAGAGCCGGCAGCATAGAATAGTTCTGCCACCACCATCCCCTAAGATCTGACGAAGCTAGCTGTATCTAACTGCTCGTGCCAGAGTGCATTTACTTTATCAGCAAGCACCCTTCCTGCTCTCCTTGAAAAAGATGTGTTAGCTTATATTACTTCTGGAAAGGAACTGGAAAAGATAAATGGGATTTGGCCAATTTAACCATATGTTAAAGTGAGAATTCTGTTCACTATACTGGTGTCTCACATATGAGAACATGCCAGGATGTAGACAAACAAGGTGTAGGTCTACCTAAACCTATCCTAGTTTATTTATATGTAACTATTAAATAATACTTCATTCAAAAATGAAAAATCTGAGGCAAACGCTAAACCAATGAAATACTGAGATAAAAGGCCTAAAATGGGACTATCCTGGGCAAACTGGATATATAATGTGACGTCAGTACATGGGATATTTTAAATATCAATATAACATATACAAAATGAAAGCACATGTGTAAAAAATGACAATCTAGCTCTGTATGGCATGAGATGGAAAGATTTCCAGAATGCTATAGTATTTTATTTAAAAAGTAAGTTGTAGAATTATATATGCAGCATGATACAGTATAATACTTCTGAAAAAAAGCCAATCATCCCCCTAATCAGGAAGGGTACTCAACAAACTATCAATAGTGCTAAGCTGTGGGTGGTAGAACTAAAAAGGAACAGGGAAAAGGAAAGATTTACTCTTTATAATCTATTTTTGTTTGAACTTATTATAATGAACATTACTTTTGACACGTGAGCGACAAAAACAAAAAAAATATTACAAGGCATTAGCTAATTTAGTATCAACTGAGTGGTACAAGTAACAAATGATCTAGAAGTCCTGCAGAGGGACATTCCCTTTGGGCAGAGGAAAATAGAGAAGTCAAGCCGCCAAGAAAAAGGAAGATAAAGGTGGGAGCCCAGTGATCTTGCAAAATCCATAGTCTCACAGACCCCACAGTTGATGACACAGTCTCTCACTGTATATAGATTGACGTGCTCTCCAATTCTGAGAATGATCCAACAACTAGTGAAGGGAGGACATAAGGAGCCTCAGCCAGACAGTAAGTAGAGAAGTAAATAATGAGTTGGTCTCCTGCTCATTTCCCTCTTCTTCTACAATGTGGGCTCTTACTAACTTCTTATTGCCAATGTGTAATCAGGTCCTCATGTTGAGGTTTCTTCGTATGTAGTGGGACCCTACTCCTGAACCGCAGCCACAGCTGCCTGCTCCACAATCATGAACCACAACCAACAAGGGGTCCCGGTAATTGAAATGGTGAGAACATCCCTGGAGCATATATAGGACTGCTTTGGGGAACTAGAACAGAAAATTCACAAATGAAAACAGTGAAAGGTAAAATAGTAATGCTATGGCCAGATGGGTATGCCAAGGCCTTTTTTCCTCCAGAAGGAAAATATTTGTACTTTCATCCTATACAAAACAGGGAGTCATAAAAAGTTTTTCACTAAGGCAGTACATGACTACCACTTTATAAATATTTATCAAACAGGGTGTTAAGATGATTTTGGTGTGGGGTGAGAGAACAGATGTAGGATGATCAGTTAGGAGGATAGTGAATTAATCCAGATGAAGGTGATGATGAATAAGAAGAGGACGGGACCACGAGAAAAGGAAAGATAGCTTTTGAAATGACTTTCCAAGGTACGACTAGATAGTTCGGGGTCACTGAGTGAGGCAGGCAATTATAGCTGAGAGAACACCAGCCAGGTGTTACATATATATCCTAGGCATCAAAAGCTTGGACTTGAGACCTAAGTCATCAGAGAAACCAAACAAGACGATGTGAAAATTATAGTCATGATAAGAGGCAGAAAACTTGTGGATATGTCATTAGAAAGTAGCAAAGGGTAAAATCCAGGGTGTGCCTCTTCCTTGGCAATAAAAATGACCAATTATGACAGGAATAGCTAAGCAAAAGAGGTGGGCATTGTACAGAGCAAGGCATCTTGTTGTCAAAGGCTCTTACAGTCTTGAAGAAGGCAGCCATAGATACCACGCAGTGCACGCTCCTGGTAGCCGTCAAGAAGCTAGCTGAGGAGCGGCGACTACTATGCGTGCCCATAGGTTTTCTGCTGGGTAGGGCCATAGCATAGGCCAGGGTAGCAAGATGAGGCTATAGGGAAATTTATGTAGTAAGGGCTAAATTATTACAAAGGAATTCTGAAATTTTAATCTGGATGACAGAAAAGTAGTTTATGGATAGATTTTTAAAACTTAGGAGGAAAATGTTAGCAAGAAGGCATAGCAAATTCAGTTTTAGACATGACAATTTTGAATGGATTATACAAATGGTAATGTCCAGAATAGAGATGGGTTAGATATATGAGGGGAATGCATGAGAAAACATAGTGTTCGTAATGTCACACTGAAGTTCAGGAGACCAAGACTCAGACAGTATGTTTCAAACTTTTTGAACTATGGCCTACAAGGTTAAAAAAGTGCATTGCAATCTAATGTGTAGGTGTACACACATATCTTAAAGAAAAGCTCCATGAAACATCACTTATCCTTAATACTTGCTTTGATATTTTCTATTCTATTCCTCCTTCTCCTCCTTCTCCTTCTTCTTCTTCTTCTCCTTCTTATTCTTATTCTTTTTTTAAATGTCGCCCAAAGCCCCTAAATTGATTTCAGCACCTTCCTTTTGGTTTAGAGATTTTTAGATTAAAGAGACCTTTGTGATTATTTTGTAGAACCACCTGCAAAGATATGACTGATAAATCCAGAAGATATATTCTTGGAGAAAGAGTAAACAAGAGAAAAGCACAAAATTAAAGATCACTTGGGAACCACTAACGGGGGTAAGGGAAAGGCCAAAGAAGACAGGGAAAGTAGGTCATAGGATAGAAAAAACTAGTACCAAAGAGGACAATGTTGCAAAAAGGAATGGGTGGTCACAAAAGCTTTTTTCAGTTCATGTCTTTTTCTCTACTGCAGTATTTCTCAAAGTGTAGTTGAAGACACTAATTTAAGCAGAATTACCTTGGTCACTTGTTAAAAATTCAAATACCTGGATAGGCCTCATCCCAGGCCTAGTGAACTGAACTTTCTGGGTGTGTGTCCTGGAATTGACAATTAAAAGTTTCCCAGGATATTCTTTCCACCAAGGATTTTTATCTCAGTGCCTTTCACAAATCAGTTTTCAAAATGGTATTTTACATAGGAACATGCAATCTCACTTCACACATTAGATGTATTCTTAAATAGTTGCTAAGTAAGTACTTGCACACTAAACCATTATTCCCCCTGAAGACTACTGTGATTAACTTCAGAATTATGTCCACCCAGAAGGAAACAAACAAGCTTCCAAAGCATTCAGCCTTCAAATAAACATTCTTCATCCTGATTTTTCTGTACTACTTATGCCAGTGGCTGGCCAAATGGGCTTATAATCCTCATTATCTTTATTCAGTTTAAAAGCATATACTATATTTTAAAATTCACTACACTGTTACATATTTCATTTTGATTTTGAATTGAGTGCATTGGACTTAACTAGCTAAGTATCCCAATCAAGTGGCATTTAGCAGAACTCACAGGCAGGAAGTGCCACAAGGAGAAAGTTTTCAGAAAAATACAAAAACTAAAGTTTATGATTTGGACTCTAACACCAAAGATATCCCTTTATGTGGTAAGCCCTGCTAACAAAAATATTTGTCGTTATTACCAATTGATAACCAAGAAGTATGAGATATGACTCTAAGATAAGAATCATAACTAACAACAACAACAACTACTACTACAGTAGATAACATTTATTCACTTATCTCATATCAGGCTCTGTTTTAAAACCTTTGCATGGATTAACTCATTTCATCTTCACAACAATCGTGTGAAGTACCGTTTTAGACCTTATTTCCCAGATGATGCAGCTGAGATGCAGAGAGCTGTGTAACCCTCCTAGGGTCCCACAGCTAGAAATAGGAGCTGAGATTCAAACATAGGCATCCGGTCTAGAGTCTGTACTCAAAGGCAGTGTGCTACAACGTGATTGCAAGAAAGTCTCAGATGTTGAAGTAGTTAGCTGCCCAGTAGAGAGAAAGACTTGCTGTTTATGGTCTGGGATTTTTTCTTTTTCTGTTCTTTATGCAAGTGATTTCAAGATAACTTGGGTCTATAGTGGATCCCTGTTCACATTATACATGATAATGGGATACTGCGGTGGAGCCTGAGAGTCTGCATTTCTAACAAGTTCCCAGGTAATGGTGATACTGCCGGCTTGGGGCCACATTTTGAGTAGCGGGGGATTACAGTATGAGATCTGGAGTAACAATGCTAGTGTTGGAATCCTAGCTCCATTACTTACTAGTTTTATAACCTTCTCCTTGTGTGCCTCTACCACATCTGTAAAATAGTGAGATCATTAAAGTGTTGTTATGAGGATTACATGAGATAATCCATGGATACTACTTAGAACATAGAACATATTCTATGATACTACTTAGAACATATTCGCTGGAACATAGAAAGCACTCAATAAATATTATCTCTTAATCTTATAGAAAACTATCACAAGCATATATTGTATCCCATTAGAAAGCCATTTATAGAATTGACTGACATAGCAGAAACACTAAATAAAATTCTATCATATTTTTCCAGGCAGTCACTAGAACATCACTGTACACTGAAGGACATTTAATATATATAAGTTAGACCCACTATTCAACTTTATTAATTACATAAATCTGAAACTACTCTAAACGAATTTGTGTAAAGCTGGCTTCGGTCTATACTATTTAAAGAGATTATTTTGTTTCTATGCCAGAAAACTTTTTTATATTGCAGGTGTATACTGAGTTCCAACTCATTTATTTGAATAGCTTTCTCTGAATTGAGAAACAGGCATTTTTGTTTTAACAATTCATTTTTACCAAATAGAAATCAGAACTAGTATTAGTATGAACAATAATAATGATTTTAAACATTTGTTCAAACAAGGGCACTAGCATAGTTTAGATGAATTTGGATGAGTTAGTCAAAACCTTCACAGACAACTGTATACATTTTCAAACCACTGTACAATACAGCATAATTACCTCTTGCTATTGAGGACTGGGGCTTAGAAAGAATATTACTTGTCAGAATTGTGATGATTTAACAGTGATGTGATATGGGAAAGTTCAGTGGGGAAGAAAAGTAAAGTCAGAACCAGAAATGAAAACTGTTAGAAATTTCTCAAATTCAACACTGCTTGAAAATTAAAGAGATAGAAGGCAGTGAATGGAGTACAACTAGGAAAGAAAGATTAATGTCCCCCTCCAGTCACTGATAAAAACCAAGAAGGGTAAAACCTGCAGGTTCAATCAAGGAGGAGATGAGAACTATGAAGTGTTTTGGGTTGGCCAGTATCTTTATGAGTCAGCAAGAAAAGATCAGTAAATAATTTGCCTCTCTTTTCACCTTTTATTTCTCGAACACAGGTAATGAAAAAGACAATTGTGGGACAGATTCTGATATGTTTATTTTTCTAAATTAAAACTATATTCAACATATGACCTGCCCTGTGAGATCACGAAAGATGAGAATCAAGGAAAAGGGTGGAATCTGGGTGGGGAGATTATTATTTCCCTACTCTCTCCCTTTCTCTCTTTCCCTGCAGAATGGGGTAAGGCTCCAGGCTCCTCCTTTAATGTCCAGTGTGGTACTAGAATTTTTTTTAACATTCAGCACAACATATCAGATTTTACTCTACATGTTGCTTTGTATAACAAGTGTTACTTTAAAAAATAAGATTTTACCCCCCAAAAAATCTGCTTAAAAGTGCTTCTATAAAGGACTGGCATACGGAAAAATTTAAGGCAGGGTTACCGATACTTAATTATATCGAATAAGGATTCTTCTATTGAAATAATTATCAGGTTTAACTTGTACTTTTAGTGAAAAAAAAAATCAATTGTTGGAATTGTGATTCTTAACATCTAGAGATGATAACCCAACAAGATCGGATGGTTTGGATTAGAGGAACAAGAAAACAATTATACCAACATCATGTTTTGTTATTTGGGTTTACAATGGACTGAATCAAATTCCTGAAAAACAGAAATTTACCAAAATGCATGAGCTAACTTTTTCCACTTACAAGGCAGGTATTAGCTGTCTCTCAATACCAGAGAAGCAAGGAATTCCACTTCAGTGTGACCTATTTATGCCTCTTAGATTCATCATATGCATTTTTTAATGACCTCGAACCAAAGGAAATGTAGAAACCTATTTGAAAAGCTGACATTAAGGTTGTGACACCAACCAAAACAACAAGAGAATCTAAAGTTAAACTGACACACAATCCCCAAATCAGTCTGTTACACTCCTAATTTAAAAAACAGTTACTATGTGAAATAGTGATGGCATGTCAGCCTCTGCTTTGAAACTCCTGAATTTTGTCATTTGGTGTTTGTGTCACAACCTTAATATTATTTAAATATACTTTTTAATATCTATTATTTAAAAAATATCTTTGAATTGAAAATACTCTAGCTTTGAAGAAGCCAACCTCAAAGCACTGCATGCCACTTTTATTAGAAGTGGTGCATAAAACATTTCCTGTTGACAAATCTAATTCATTAAAAGGTGAGATGGATGCATTTTAAAATAACTGGCTGGCATCATTATCTGCAACACCTTTTATAAATTATTCCTCTTTTCCCTTTTGACTGAACTTGTCACAGTTCCCTTTCAGCGTCTGAGTGTTAAGCCTCATAGTCAATGCTTTCAACATGTTTAGACAAGTCATAAGTTAAACAAGCAGTGGTACTTTATTTTCTAGAAATGAGAAAGGGTAGCAGAAATACAGATTATTTCAGTCAATTCATTGATTTTTAACTAAAGACAAGTAAAGTCAGTTAGTGGTGGTTTCATCTTACACAAAGGATTTAAAAATAAAGCTATACTGTTTGAGTAGAAGGGAGAATTTGAAAGAAAGGAACATAAAGAGAGATGCTGGCAGCCCTGCTGCACTATTGTGCAGAAGACTTAGTTTAAAATTGAATTGTGCTTCCCCTGACATCGGAGATCAGGCATATCATAAGGCTGACAGCTGGCTGGCACACTACCTTCCTAAAGGAAAATGCTAACTGCATTTCTCTTAGAGGCCAAAGGAATAGAATTATAGAAGCTTTCAAGCAAACTGGGGAGGCAGAGTACAAATCATTTAAAATATGACAAAAACCATTTCTTACCTAATTTTGTTTCAGAAGACTATAAGAATGAGCTTGTCTTCTAATCCTAAGTAGGTGGTAAATTATTTCCTTATGAGTTGTCAGTAGAAGAGCTGCCCTTTCTTTAGTATCTTCAGCAGTTTTTTTCCACAAAATATACAAAGCACACCTATAAAATAATTAGATACAGCTTTCACTGCCACATGGAGGGGGCATAGTCACAACATTAGTCATCTACAATGGCAGTGACAGTACTATCATTGTTATAATATACAGACTTGATCCAAGAGATGCTGGAAACACATAAAGACATCCTGAAGTTGGGATACCTAAGAAAACCTTATCAACAAGATGATTCATAGATTATAGGCAAATGGATAACGGATGTACCTAGGAAAACGATATTCAAAACATCCCTTTTATTTTCAGTGATTTTTCAAATGCTCCTAAAGAAACGTAGATCACAGAGAGTAAGGGATGTTTGCACCATATGAAGTAAGCAACCTTTCAATACAATTATGTTTTTCTTGTTTAATTACCAGTTGCCCCAGAACTGTTTACTAAAACCATCTTTGGGGCTTCCCTGTCGGTCTAGTGGTTAAGACTCCATGCTTTCAATGCAGGGGACTCGAGTTCAATCCCTGGTTGGGGAACTAAGATCCTACATGCCGCGTGGCATGGCCAAAATATTTTTTTAAAAATTTTTAAAAAATTAAAAAAAATCTTTCCCCACTCTTCTAGGTTATCTTATTAAAGTAGATTCTGATTCAGTTGATCTGGGGTTGGGATCTGAGATTCTGTGTTTCTAACAACCTCCCAAGTAAAGTCACCAAAGAGGTGGGTCTGTGGTCTAAACATTCACTAGTAAGGTTCCACCAATCTATTTGACTTTCCCTGCACCAAAATACACTGTTGTTATTCTTGTTTTTTGGCCCTTTGTCTTTCTATATAATTTTAAAATCTTTTGTCAAGTATTCTCTCCTCCCTACCAAAATAGACAGTTAGGAATTTGATTGATCAAATTGGGCATCTGTAAAATCTTGACTTTCCCAAGCCATGTGTATTGTATATCATTCCATTTATTAAGGTCTTATTGTCACAAAATAATGCTTTACTATTTTCCCTATGGGAGTTTTACACATCTCTTGTTATGTCAGATGTATCCCCAGGAACTTCATATTTTGAATGTTAGTATAAATAATATCTCTTTGCAAGGGCTTTTTCATGTTTTGTTTATATATGTATGTGTTTGTATAATTTTTGTATATTGATGTATTTATCCAGGATATTTTCTAAACTCTTATTATTTTTTCTGTAGTTTTACATCATGCATACATAATGAGTTTTACTTCTTCATTCTAAAGTCTATACTTATTTCTTTATCTTGCCTTACTAAAAGAAAAAGAAAAGAAGTCAAATGATAAGTATATTACTTAATAGAAAAATCTATTTTATAATCTGTGATCAGCCAAAATGATCTCTTCATTAGGCTTAGGTCAACTAGAAAACTAATACGAAGAAGGTTCCAGATGTTTCCCTTGATATTTATTGATTGTTCTCATACTTCTTGACTTTCTCCGGTGTCTGATATACAAGTGCTTAAATGTTACTAACATCCATTGTCCCAAGCTGACTTCCAGTTGATACTTCACCAGAAACAGACAAAAACCCTCATGGACAACTTGGCCAGTGTAGGAACTAAATTTGAGCAAAACAGGAAACAGAGGAATTATAACAAGAGACATGGTTCAGTTCGGTCTAAGAACTAAGTGGAGATGCCCACACTAGGGAGCCATTACAGAGATACAACATATTACCCATACTACATAGCTGAAATCACAAGATTTCATGGAAAACCCATAAATAACTGAAATTGCTTTCTTGATAACATTGTCAGCCTGTAGGGTGAATTGCGCTTCTTGATAGCTTTCAGCCAATCAGTTCGACCACAGGAAAAAATTAAGACTTAACTGTTCCACAAAGTCAATGTTGTTAATATTGGTTACCTGAGGAAAGGTAAATGTGCTTGATGGTGGGATGAAGAATGGGGTAAAGAAAGAAAAAGATGCAGTAACTAAAATAATAATGACTACAATAATAATAATAAAAATACAACAATCTGTTCTTTAAAAATGGGTTCAAAATCCACTAAAATAATAATCATGAAGAAATATAGCAATGCAGAAAATGCTGAAAAGGACAGATGAAAACAGGACCCAAGCACACACGTACACATTACATTGCAACTGTTTAACAATATGTGCACAAAATTTTTGGTTAGGAAAATCAATAAGCATGTATTTTTCCCCCTTCCCTTCTAGAGGTTCCCTTAAAAAGATAAAAAAGGTGTGTGTTGGGGTGAGGGAACAGGATGTAAACTCACAAAAATGAAGAGACTGAGAGAGACATCACTACAAATTTGTACAAGGTAAACAGATGAAAGAGCTTTCATGGTAAAAACAGATTGGAAAAAGCAAAACTCTAGAATGTGTGCAGAGAATGCTGCAATTAAAGGAATGTCCTATATCATTGGCAGAAGTGTGGAGTAAGAAGTGAAGCTAAAGTATGCAATCAATTGACTGCCCAAGAAACACTGAATCTCCCTCCCCTACCTTTTTGAACAGCAACTTCTTTTTTTTTTTCCTTCTCCATAGTTAAATATCTGACTGTGATTAAAAAAAAAAAAAAAAGTAAATGGAAAAAGTGTTGTGTTTGAAGATATGAAATAACTATCTAGAAAATTAAGGATCAAAAGAGATGGGAGGGAGGGGATTAGGAAAACATGGTGGAGTCGAAGGACTTGAGCTCACCTCCTCATATGAAAACATCAAAATCAAAACTAACTGTTGAACGACCAATGAAAAAAAGACTGGAACATGCCAAAAAAGATATTCCGCATCCAAAGACAAAGAAGAAGCCACAACGAGACAGTAGCAGGGACACTTTCATCATATAATCAAATTCCATACCTGCTGGGTAGGCGAGCCACAAACTGGAAAATAATTATATCACAGAGGTTCTACCACAGGAGTGAGAGTTCTGAGCCCCACACCAGGCTCCCCAGCCTGGGGGTCTGGCATCAGGAGGAGGACCCCCCCAGAGCATTTGGTATTGAAGGACAGTGGGCCTTGAGTGCAGTAGCTCCATAGGACTGGGGTAAACAGAGACTCCACTCATGGAGGGCACATACAAAGTTTCATGTGCTCTGGAACCCAGGGCAAAGCAGTGACTCCATAGGAGCCAGGGCCAGACCTACCTGCAGGTCTTGGAGGGTCTCCTGGGGAGGCGGGGGTCAGCTGTGGCTCACTGTGGAGATAAGGATACTGATAGTAGAGGCCCTAGGGAATATTTAGCGTGAGCACTCCTGGACATTGCCATTTTGGCACTGAGACCTGCCCCCATCCAACAGCCTGCAGGCTCCAGTGCTGGGATGCCTCCGGCCAAACAACCAACAGTGTGGGAACACAGCCCCACCCATCAGCAGACAGGGTGCCTAAAGTCATCCTGAGCCCACAGCTGCCTCTAAACACACCCCTTGACATGGCCCTGGCCATCAGAGGTAAAGACCCAGCTCCATCCACCAGTGGGCAGGTAACAGTCCCGCCCACCAGGAAGCCTGCACAAGCACCTCAACCAACCTCACCCACCAGGGAGCAGACACCAGAAGCAAGAGGAACTACAATCCTGCAGCCTGCAGAACAGAGAACACAAAGGCAGAAACTAGAGGAAGGGAAGAAAAAGAACTACAAACACAAATCCAAAACAATTAACCAAATGGCAATGAGAACATATATATCAATAATTACCTTAAATGTAAATGGATTAAATGCTCCAACCAAAAGACAAAGACTGGCTGAATGGATACAAAAACAAGACCCATTTATATGTTGTCTACAAGAGACCCACTTCAGATCTAGGAACACATACAGAGTGAAAGTCAGAGGATGGAAAAAGATATTACATGCAAATGGAAATCAAAAGAAAGCTGGAGTAGAATACTCATATCAGACAAAATAGATTTTAAAATAAAGACTGTAAACAAAAGACAAAGAAAGACACTACATAATGATCAAGGGATCAATCAAAGAAAAAGATATAACAATTGTAAATATATATGCACCCAACATAGGAGCACCTCAATATATAAGGCAAATGCTAATAGCCATAAAATGAGAAATTGACAGTAACACAATAAAGGTGGGGGACTTTAGCTCCCCACTTACATCAATGGACAGAACATCCATAAAGAAAATCAATAAGAAAACACAGGCCCTAAATGACACATGAGACCAGATGGACTTAATTGATATTTATACAACATTCCACCCACCCAAGTACACATGGAACATTCTCCAGGATAGATCACATGCTGGACCACAAAGCAAGCCTCGGTGAATTTAAGAAAATTGAAATCATCTCAAGCAACTTTTCCAACCACAACACTATGAGATTAGAAATCAAATAAAAGAAAAAAACTGTAAAAAGCACAAACACATGGAGATTAAACAATATGTTACTAAACAACCAGTGGATCATTGAATAAATCAAAGAGGAAATGAAAAAAATACCTAGAGACAAATGAAAGGGAAAACACAATGATCCATAACCTAGGGTACACAGCAAAAGCAGTTCTAAGAGGGAAGTTTATAGTGCTACAATCTTACCTCAGGAAACAAGAAAAATCTCAAACAACCAAACCTTACACCTAAACCAACTAAAGAAAGAAGAACAAATAAAACCCAAAGTTAGTAGAAGGAGAGAAATCATAAAGATCAGAGCAGAGATAAATGAAATAAAGATGAAGAAAACAATAGAAAAGATCAATGAAACTAAAACCTGATTTTGTGAAAAGATACACAAAATTTATAAACCTCTAGCCAGAAAAAAAAAAGAGCAGGCTCAAATCAATAAAATTAGAAATGAAAAAGGAGAAGTTACAACTGACACCACAGAAATACAAAGGATGATAGAAATTACTACAGGCGACTATATGCCAATAAAATGGACAACCTGGAAGAAATGGATAAATTCTTTTTTTTTTTATTTTATTTATTTATTTTATTTATTTATTTTTGGTTGTGCCAGGTCTTAGTTGCAGCCAGTGGGCTCCTTAGTTGCAGCCAGCGGGCTCCTTAGTTGTGGCATGCGCACTCTTAGTTGCGGCATGCATGTGGAATCTAGTTCCTTGACCAGGGATCGAACCTGCGTCCCCTGCATTGGGAGGCGAATTCTTAACCAGCGCACCACCAGGGAAGTCCCTGGATGAATTCTTAAAAGGTACAATCTTCCAAGACTCAACCTGGAAGAAAGAGAGAACACGAACACACCAATCACAAGTACTGAAATTGAAACTGTGATTAGAAAACTTGCAACAAACAAAAGTCCAGGACCAGGTGGCTACACAGACGAATTCTATCAAACATTTAGAGACGAGTTAACACTTATCCTTCTGAAACTATTCCAAAAAATTGCAGGAGGAACACTTTCAAACTCATTCTATGAGGCCACCATCATCCTGATACAAAAACCAGACAAAGATACCACAAAAAAAGAAAACTAGAGGCCAATATCACTGATGAACATAGATGCAAAAATCCTCAACAAAATGCTACCAAACCAAATCCAACAATATATTTAAAAGATACACCATGATGAAGTGGGATTTATCCCAGGGATGCAAGGATTCTTCATCATACACAAATCAATCAATGTGATACACTATATTAACAAATTGAAGAATAAAAACCACATGATCATCTTAATAGATGTAGAAAAAGCTTTTGACAAAATTCAACACCCATTTATTATAAAACTCAACAGAAACTGGGCACGCAGCGAACCTACCTCAACATAATAAAGGCCATATACGATAAACATCATACTCAACAAGGAAAAGCTGAAAGCTGAAAGATCAGGAGGAAGACAAGGATGTCCACTCTTGCCACTTTTATTCAACATAGTTTTGCAAGTCCTAGCCATGCCAATCAGAGAAGAAAAAGAAATTAAAAGAATCCAAATTGGAAAAGATGAAGTAAAACCAGCACTGTTTGCAGATGACATGATTCTATACATAGAAAATCCTAAAGATGCTACCAGAAAACTACTAGGGCTCACCAGTGAATTTGGTAAAATTGCAGGATAAAAAATTAACACATAAAAATCTCTTGCATTTCTATACACTAACAACAAAAGATCAGAAAGAGAAATTAAGCAAACAATCCCAATTACTATCACATCAAAAACAATAAAATACCTGGGAATAAATCTACCTAAGGAGGTAAAAAACCTATACTCTGTAAACTATAAGAGGCTGATGAAAGAAATCGGAAATGACACAAACAGATGGAAAGGTATACCATGTTCTTGGATTGGAAGAATCAATATTTTCAAAATGACTATACTACCCAAGGCAATCTACACATTCAGTGCCATCCCTATCAAATTACCAATGGCATTTATCACAAAACTAGAACAAAAAGTTTTTAAATTTCTATGGAAACACAAAACATAAAGCAATCCTGAGCAAGAAAAACGGAGCTGGAGGAATCGGGTTCCCTGACTCCGACTATACTACAAAGCTACAGTAATCAAAACAGTATGGTACTGGCACAAAAACAGAAATATAGATCAATGCAACAGGATAGAAAGCCCAGAAATAAACCCATGCACCTATGGTTCATTAGTCTACGACAATGGAGGCAAGAATATACAGTGGAGAAAAGACAGTCTCTTCAATAAGTGGTGCTGGGAAAACTGGACAACTGCATGGAAAAGAATGAAATTAGAACATTCTTTAACACCATACACAAAAATAAACTCAAAATGGATTAAAGACCTAAATGTAAGACTGGATACTATAAACCTCTTAGACGAAAACATAGGCAGACCACACTTTGACATAAATCGTAGCAATATCTTTTTGGATCTACCTCCTAGAATAATGAATATAAAAACAAAAAAACCCAAATGGGACCTAATTAAACTTAAAAGCTTTTGCTCAGCAAAGAAAACCATACACAAAATGAAAAGACAACCCACAAAATGGGAGAAAATATTTGCAAACAAAGCAACCAACAAGGGATTAGTCTCCAAAATATACAAACAGCTCATGCAGCTCAATATCAAAAAAAACCAAACAACCCAATCAAAAAATGGGCAGATCTAAATAGACATTTCTCCAAAGACATACAGGTGGCCAAAAAGCACATGAAAGTTGCTCAACGTTGCTAATTATTAGCAAAATGCAAATCAAAACTACAATAAGGTATCACCTCACACAGGTCAGAATGGCTGTCATCAAAAAGTCTACAAACAATAAACGCTGGAGAGGGTGTGGAGAAAAGGGAAGCCACCTACACTGTTGGTGGGAATGTAAATTGGTACAACCACTATGTAGAACAGTATGGAGGTTCCTTAAAAAACTTAAAATAGAACTACCATATGATTCAGCAATCCCACTCCTGAAAATATATTCAAACAAAACTCTAATTCAAAAAGATACATGCACCCCTATGTTCATAGCAGCACTATTCACAATAAGCAAGACATGGAAGCCACCTAAATGCCCATTGACAGAGGAATGAATAAAGAAGATGTGGTACATATACACAGTAGAATATTACTGAGCCATAAAAAAGAATGAAATAATGCCATTTGCAGCAACATGGATGCACATAGAGATTATTATACTAAGTGAAGTAAGTCAGACAGAGGAAGACAAATACCATATGATATCACTTATATGTGGAATCTAAAAAAATGATACATGAACTTATTTATAAAATAGCAACAGACTCACAGACTTCGAAAACAAATTTACGGTTACCAAAGGGGAAAGGTGGGGGGGGGGGGGGGATAAATTATATAAAATGGAAAACTAGGAAAGGTAGCATGCATTCCCCAAAGAAAAGTCTGTCTCATTCTGGCCTTTAGCTGACTTCCAGCATAATCATGGTAACCCACCTATTCACTCTAAAGCAAACTGTACCAGTCAAATCAGTGCCATCCAAATATAGTTTCTAGGCAGCTTTTTGATTTTCTTCTTTCTATTATGAATGCACAGTCAAGGACAATGGGGTATTTGAAGAAAATCTTTTTTTTTTCCACATTTGAAACCAACGTAAAACAATAATTAGCCCCCAAAGAAAATGGAGATAAGTCCATTAATAGAACATGTAAATTTTCCATCATCCTAAGAGAGTAAAGAAAAAAAATGTACACATAATACAAGACCAGAAGCAGGACATCCAGCTATGGCTGAGTACAATCAGTAAATACTCTTCCAAAAAAGAAACTATAGAGGTAGACAAAATTGACAAATACAACCATTTTAGTCACCTAGAACTAGACCAAAGGAAGATAACAATTTGAAAAGCATTTATATTTGAAAAACTATTAATCTTTAGGTAAGAAAACTAGGGCCCTCTGGTATTCTAGCCTAGAGCTACCCTTATCAACATCAACCACAGCTCAGTGAGTACAGAGGTTCTTCCAGGGTGGGGAAGGTCGTTAGAACCAGAAACATCTCTGCTGTGGTCAAAGGGGGCTCACTGGTACTTGAGTGGTGGGTGATGCCCACCTCCAGCAGTGTTTCAGTGGAAGAGATGGCCTTAAAAAAGGGAGCAAGCAAGGAGAGTCAACAGCTCAACTAGGCCAAGGTTATGTTCACACTTGGGGCAAGCGTACTCTCGGCTATGGCTGAGTATGTACAATGGAGGCCTGAGAGGAACAAAGCTAGCCACACATTCCTGAGGCCGAACAATCACATGCACAGAGGAAATGTGAAAGAGCTCAGCAGAAAGCAAAAGCTGGGCACACTTGAAAACAATGTAAACTTTAAATATATTCCTCTATCAATACAGAGATCCATGAGCACATGACAGATGACTTACTGACTTGAAGTGTTTGCACACATCCACTATCCAACCATCAGCTTATCATTTAAGCTTCACAGACAGAGGCACAGAGGCAAAGGAAGCCAAATGTAAAACTCATAACAAGAATCACACACACACAAAAAAATCAGTGGCCACCTATCACAAGGGAGGTAGGTGTTACTGACTTAGTTTAGGCAAATTACTAAACAAGGAAACAAGCAAATAAACAAAGCAACAACAGGGAGAAAAAAAATTCAGAATCCAGAGTTGCTACAATATATGATCTAAAATATCCAGTTTTCAGCAAGAAGTTATGAGACATGCAAATAAATAGGGAAAAAGCAGCCAATAGAAACTGAGTATCCCTAGATGTTGAATTTAAATGAAGACTTTAAAGCAGATATTATAAATACATTCCATGAACCAAAGGTGACCATATTTAAAGAATAAAAGGAAAGTATGGCAATGATGAATAAAAAATGTAAGAGATTCACAATAAGGAGAAAGAAATTTTTAAAAAGAGCCAAATGGAAATTTTGGACTTGAAAAGTGTATAAAATGGAAAGTCACTATAGGAACTTGACAGCAGATTCAAGATGATCTGAAGAAAGAATTAGTGAATTTAAAATAGATGAATATAAATTATCCAATCTGAAGAACAGAGGGAAAAAATAATTTAAAAAATGAACAGGACTTCCCTCATGGTGCAGTGGTTAGGAATCCGCCAGCCAATGCAGGGGACACAGGTTCAAACCTTGGTCCAGGAAGATCCCACATGCCGCGGAGCAACTAAGCCCGTGCACCACAACTACTGAACCTGTGCTCTAGAGCCCGTGAGCCACAACTACTGAAGCCCGTGCACCTAGATCCCGTGCTCCGCAACAAGAGGAGCCATCGCAATGAGAAGCCCATGCACTGCAAAGAAGAGTAGCCCCTGCTCGCCACAACTAGAGAGAGCCCACGTGCAGCAATGAAGACCCAGCACAGCCAAAAATAAATTAATTAAATAAATAAATTAAAAAAAAAAAGAACAAAGACTCAGACATTTTGGATAATCACAACTATATCAAAAAGCATGTAATGAGTATCCCAGAAGGAATGGAGACAGAAAAAGGGATAGAAAAAAATATGTGAAGAAATAAGGGATAAAAACATACCAAATTTGATGAAAAATATTCATCTACTCATCAAAGAAATTCAACAGACCCCACGCAGGACAAATATAAAGAGACGGATATTTCAACATAACATAATGAAACTATTGGTGAACAAAGACAAAGAGAAAATCTTAAAAGCAGCAAGAGAAAAGTAAATCATCACATACAGGTGAGCATCAATGAAATAATGGAGGCCAGAAGTCAGTGGAATGAGAAATTCAAAATGCTGAAAGAAAAAAAAGAAACTGTCCACTAATTATCCTATATCAAGAATAACTACGCTGTAAAGCAATTATACTCCAATAAAGATGTTAAAAAAAATAAAAAAATAAAACTGGAGATGAATAAGGTAGAGAAAAAAAAAAAAAAGAATAACTACCTTTAGGCTTCCCTGGTGGCACAGTGGTTGAGAATCCGCTGGCCAATGCAGGGGACACAGGTTTGAGCCCTGCTCTGGGAAGATCCCACATGCCGAAGGCCAACTAAACCTGTGTGCCACAACTACTGAGCTTGCGAGCCACAACTACTGAGCCCGTGTGCCACAACTATGAAGCCCATGTGCCTAGAGCCTGTGCTCCGCAACAAGAGGAGCCACTGCAATGAGAAGCCCGTGCACCACAACAAAGAGTAGCCCCCACTCGTCGCAACTAGAGAAAGCCTGCATGCAGCAATGAAGATGCAACGTAGCCAAAAATAAAATTAATTAATTTAAAAAAAAAGAATAACTACCTTTAAATTGAAGGCAAAATAGAGCCATCACTTTTAAAACTGAAGATGAAATAAAGACTGAGAATTTGTGGTTAGCAGATGGGTCTTAAAAAAATATTAAGGGAAATCCTTCAAGCTGCAAGGAATTGACACCAGATGGTAATTTAAATCCAAAGTAAGAAATAAAGAGCTCCAGAAATGGTAAATATGTGGGCTAGTATAAAAGGCTCTATAAAATATTATCTCATTTCTTTTAATTGAACTCTTTAAAGACATAGATTGCATAAAGCAATAACTATAGTAATGCATTGATTATTTTAAAACATGTAGAGATGTAATACATATGACAATAATAGCAGAAAGGACAGGAAGGAATAAAACTATGCTGGAACAAAATTTCTATATTTTCTCAAAATTAAGTCAGTATTAACTGGTTGCATTAAGTTGGTTGTGGTAAGTTAAGATGTAGACTATGTTCTCTAGTGCAAACACTAAGAAAATAACTTTTTAAAAGGTAAAGTTTCACTAGAAATTAAAATATGACTATATTAAAAATATTTATCTAATACCAAAGAAGGCAACCAAGGTAGAAGAAAGAAATAAAAGAGACAAGAGTCATATAAAAACAAAGCAATATGGAAAATATAAACGTGATCATGCTAATAAGTACATTAAATATGAAAGGTCTAAACACCTCAATCCAAAGGCAGGAATTGTTAGACTAGATATAAATGCAAGATGCAACCATGTGTCATCTATACAAGACATATTTTACATTCAAAGACAATAAATAGATTAAAAGTTAAAAGATGGAAAAGATATGCCATACAAACAGTAATCATAACAGAGCTGGAGTTACTGTACTAATATTACACAAAATAGGCTTCAAGAAATAGTACTTGAGGGGACTTCCCTGGTGGTTCAGTGGGTAAGACTTTGTGCTCCCAATGCAGGGGGCCCCAGCTCCATCCCTGATCGGGGAACTAGATCCCGCATGCATGCCGCAACTAAGAGTCCGCGTGCTGCAACTAAGAATTTTGTATGCCACAACTAAGAAGTTCACATGACGCAATTAAAGATCCAGCATACTGCAACTAAGACACGGCGCAGCCAAAATAAATTAATTAATTAATTTAAAAAAAAATAGTATTTGAGAAAAACAGATATAAAAGGGTCAATACATCAAAAAGATATAATATTTACAAATATATATGCACCTAAAACAGGGCCTCAAAGTCAGTGGAGCAAAAAATGACAGAATTCAAAGAAATTGACTATTTGAGATTTATAATTAGATATTTCAATCCTCTGCACTCAATAATTGATGGAATTAAACAGAAAATCAGCAAGAGTACAGAAGATCTGAAATACTGTCAACCTATTCAACCTAACTCCCATATACAGACTACTCCACTCAATGATGGCAGAATACACATTTTTTTTCCAAATGCCAAAAATTTTTTTCAAAAATAGATCATATTCTAGGTCATAAAACAAGTCTCAATAAATTTAAAAGTAATGAGATCATAGGAAGTAATAAGATCATGTTCTATGAGTACAACAAAATTAAATCAGAAATCAATAGCATTAAAAAATTTTGGAAAATTCCCAATATTTGGAAGTTAACATACTTTTAAATAACAAGTCAAAAAAGGAATCACAGGGGATATTAGAAAATATTTTTTACTGAATGATAGTGGAAACGCAATATGTCACATTTTACGGGATACATAAAAAGCTATAGAAGGAAATCTATAGCTTTAAACACATATCAAAAAAGAAGAAAGGTGTAGAATAAGTGCCTCAAGATTCAATCTTAGGACACTAGAAAAAGACGAGCAAACCACATGCAAAGCAAGGATAAGAAAGGCAACATAAAGGATTACAGCAGAAATAAATGATACAGAAAAAAGAAAAGCAATAAACAATAAAAACAAAAGTTGGTTTTTGAAAATATTAACAAAATTGCAAACGCTTAGCTAGACTGATCAAGAGAAAAAGAAAAAGGGCATAAATTACCAAAATAATGAATGAAAAATATATCACTACTGGTCATACAGAAATCGAAAAGATTATGACAACACAATGAACAACTTTATGCCAAAAAGTAGACACACAGATGAAATGGGCACATTTTTAGAAAGACATAAATGACCAAAACCAAATCAAGAAAAACTGCAAAAACTGAACAGGTCTAAAACAAGTAACGAAATTGAATTAGTAATTCAAAATCTTCCAACAAGGAAAAGCAAAGACCCAAGGTCTTTACTGGTGAATTCTATAAAAAAAACAAAAACAAAAAAAATACCAACATTTCACTAACTCTTTTAGAAAACAGAGGAAAGAAACCTTCCTAACTCATCCTATGACGACAGTATTACCCTGAAAACAAAGCCAAACAAACACATCAGAAGAAAATAAAACTGTAGACTAAATGCCTACATTAAAAAAGAAAGATCTAAAAAAAAAAAAAAAAGAAAGATCTGAAATCAATACCATAACCATCAACCTTAAGAAACTAGAAAAAGAAGAGCAACCTAAACCTAAAGCAAGCAGAAGGAAGAAAACAATAAAGATTAGATTGGAAATTAATAAAAAGAGAATAGAAAAAATAGAGAAAATCAATGAAACTGAAGATTTTTGAAAGGATGAACAAAATTGATGAAGCGTTAGCTAGACTCACACAAACACACACTTGCACGCATGTGCACACACACACAAAAGAGAGGTAAGATTGAAATTGCAAACGTTAGGAATGAAAGGAGGAACACTATTACGGACCTTACAGAAATAAAGAGATTAGAAGGGGATACAATATATGGTTGTACATCATTAAATTTTATAACCTAGATGAAATAGACAAATTCCCAAAAAGACACAGAGTACTGAAATGACTGGAGACTAAAAAATAGGAAAAGACCTATAACAAAAAAGCAGATTGAATTAATGATCAAAAACTTTTTCACAAAGACAAACCCAGATCAGATGGTTTCATTGGTGAATTCTACCAGAAATTAACACCAATCCTTCACAAACTCTCCCAAAAACAGAAGCGGAGGGAACAATTCTCAACTCATTCTCTAAGGCCAGTATTACCTTGATACTAAAACGAGACAAAAACATTACAAGAAAAAAAAACTATAGACCAATATTACTTATGAATATATAGGCTAAAATACTCAACAAACTATCAACAAATTGAATCCAGCAACATACAAAAAGCATTTTACACCATGACTAAGTGGCATTTATCCCAGGAATGTAAGGTTGAATCAACACAGGAAAATGAACCAATGTAATATACCTCGTTAATAGAATATAGGACAAAAACTACGTGATGATCTAAATAGATGCAGAGAAGAATGTGTCAAAATCCAACACCCTTTCATGATAAAAAACACTCAACAAACCAGGAGTAGAAGGGAATTTCATCAACTTGATAAAAGACATTTACAAAAAACCCACAACTAACTTCATACTTAATGGTGAAAGACTGAAAGCTTTGCCCTTAAGATCAGGAACAAGACAAGTGTGTCCGTTTTTAACCCTTCTGTTCAATATTGTACTGGAAGTTCCAGCCAGGACAATTAGGCAAGAAAAGTAAATATAAGGCATCCAGACTGGAAAGGAAGAAGTAAATCTCTTCTTATAGACGACATGATCTTGTATGTAGAAAATCCTAAGGAATTCTAAAACAAACCCAAAACTCAAACTATTGGAGCTAATAAATACATTCAACAAAGTTTGCAGAAAATAAGATTAATAAACAGAAACAAATTATATATAATATGCTAGCAATTAACAATTTTAAAATGAAATTAGGAAAGAAATTCCATTTACAATAGCATCAAATAGAATAAAATATTTAGGAAAACATTTAACAAAAGAAGTGCAAGACCTATCCACTGAAAGATCTAAATACATGAAAAGTCCATTGTTTATGGATTGAAAGATTTAATATTGTTAAAGTAGCAATACTTCTCAAATTAATCTACAGATTCAATGCAATCTCTATCAAAATCCCAGCTGCCTATTAACAAACTGATCTTAAAATTCATATGGAAATGCAAGGGACAGTCAAAAAAATCTTGAAAAAGAAGAATGGAGTTAGAGAACTCACATTTCCTACTTTTCAAAACTTACTACAGACCTGCAGTAATCAAGATTGTGTGATAGGATAGGCATAAAGATAGACATGTAATCAATGGAACAGAATGGAGAGTCCAAAAATAAACCCATACAATGTTCAACTGATTTTTGATAAGGGATTCAAGAAAATTCAATAGGGAAAGATTGTCTTTTCAAGCAAAGTTGCTGAGACAACTGAATACCAACATGCAAAAGAACGAAGTCGAACTCCTTCATCTAAAGACATACAAAAATTAACTCAAAATCGATCAATGACCTAAACACAAGTGATAAAATACGTACAATTTTTAGAAGAAATCACAGGTGTAAAATCAAGAACATTTGTGCTTCAAAGGATGACATCAATAAAGTGAAAAAACAACCTACGTGAAAAAACAACCTACTGAGTGGGAGAAAATATTTGCAAATCAAATATCTGATAGGGAGATAGTATCCCAAAATCTATAAAGAATTCTTACAGCTCAACAATAAAATGACAAGTAATTCAATTTAAAAATGACAAAGGGGGACTTCCCTGATGGTCCAGTGGTAAAGAATCCGCCTTCCAATGCAGGGGACGTGAGTGCGATCCCTGGTCGGGGAACTAAGATCCCACATGCCGCGGGGCAACAAAGCCCATGCACCACAACTACTGAGCTCATGTGCCTCAACTAGAGAGTCCATGGGCTGCAAACTACAGAGCCCATGCTCTCTGGAGCCTGCGCCACAACTAGAGAAGAGAAAACCCGCACTCTACAACTAGACAGAAGCCCGCGCACCGCAAGGAAGAGCCTGCCTGTCGCAACAAGCGCCATAACGAAAAATCCCACATGCCTCAACAAAGACCTCACGCAGCCAAATAAATAAATAAATAATAAATAAATAATAAATAAATATTGTTTTAAAAAATAACAAAGGATTTGAATAGACATATGTCCAAAGGAGATAGACAAATGGCCAATAAGTACACAAAATGATGCTGAGCATCATTAATTATCAGATAAATACAAATTGAGACCACGTAAGATACCACTTCACAACTCACTAGAATGACTATAATCAAAAGACAGACACTAACATGTTTTGGGGAGGATGTGGAAAACCTGAAACCACCACACAGTGCTAGTGGAATTGTAAAGGTCTCCCTCCCCCACCCTTCTCAGTAGGGTATTTCATTTGCATTTTGCATTTTGTAATTATTTTTGTGATCTCTCCCACTAGACTGAAGCATTTGAGACTAGGACTAGGTCTCTTTCCCTAACTCGAGTATATCAGTTAGAGCAACTATCATTCCGTGCTATCTGCAATCACTGATTTGCTTACCTCTCTCAACCACTAGACTATAATCCTCTTAAGAGAGAAACTGTGCTTTCTTTATTTTTGCATCCTAGTACCTAGCCTAGTAGTTAACACACAGGAAGTACAAAAGAAAAAATTAAATAAGAGATTCCAAAGTATGGTACACAGATCCCTGGTGGAGACCCAATATTCTTACAAAAGGTTCACAAGGTAAAAACCATTTTCGTAATAATAAGACATTCCAAGCCATTTCACTAGGTTGACATTTGTACTAAATGCAAAAGCAACAATGCCCTAGCACAAATTATAATACCCAAACTGTGTTAGTTTTACTACTTTTCTATTGCTACTGTAATAAGTTGCCACAAATTTATTGTCATAAAGCCACAAAAATTTATTATCTTACAGTTCTCCTGGTTAAAGAATATTTCAGGGTCTCACTAGGCTAAAACCAAATGCTCAGCAGCTGCATTCCTTTCTGGAGGCTCTGAAGAGAATCTGTTGTTTCCTTGCATTTTTTAGCTTCTAGAGGCTGCTCTCATTCCTTGGCTGGTGGCCCACTTCCCCCATTTTCTAGCTAGCTATGTGAGTCCTTTTCATATTTCATCACTCTGAATTACTTTTCTGCCTCCTTCTTTCACTTTTGAAAACCACTGTAATTACACTGCACCCATTCAGATAATCCAGGATAATCTGAATATTTTAAAGTAAACTGACTAGCAAATTTAAGTCCCCTTTGCTATATAACATAACATAGTCACAGGTTCTAGGGATTATGATGTAGGCATTTCTGAGGGCCATTCTGCTTACCCCTGTAGTCACATTTTTCACCATCACACAGTTAAAATAAAAAATAATGGGAGGTTCACTTAATAATGTCCTTGATGAGGCACTAAAAATTAGTAATTTTATTAACTCAACCTTTCAATACACCACACATTTTCTCAAAATTAATCAAATTGAGCTGTCATTTCAAGGAAAATATTAGAAAGTATTTGTTGCCAATGATAAAATTAGAGCACTTAAAGCAAAAACAAAGATCTTGGAAAATTCATATACTTGCAGATGGACAGTCTTGCAATATTTTAAGATTTTCCTGAGGAGATTAATGGTAATATTAACAAATGGGATTTTTTGATATTGTATAATGAAGTATATTAAGATTTGGAAGTCAAGCATACCTCAGTGAATCAATATTTTCATATGGCCAATGCATTATGTAACAAAAGTATGTGTTTGTAAAAGATTCATTCAAAATGCAAGACGGGGGGCAGGATTCAAGATGGTAGAACACTAAGACATGGAGATGACCTTCCTCCCCACAAATACATCAGAAATACATCTACATGTGGAACAACTCCTACAGGACACCTACTGAATGCTGGCAGAAGACCTCAGACCTCCCAAAAGGCAAGAAACTCCCCATGTACCTGGGTAGGGCAAAAGAAAAAAGAAAAAACAGACAAAAGAATAGGGACGGGACCTGCACCAGTGGGAGGGAGCTGTGAAGGAGGAAAGGTTTCCACACACTAGGAAGCCCCTTCATGGGTGGAGACTGCGGGTGGCGGAGGGGGGAAGCTTCGGAGCCACGGAGGAGAGCACAGCAACAGGGGTGCGGAGGGCAAAGCAGAGATTCCCACACAGAGGATCGGTGCCGACCAGCACTCACCAGCCTGAGAGGCTTGTCTGCTCACCCGCCAGGGCAGGCAGGGGCTGGTAGCTGAGGCACTGGCTTCAGTGGATCCCAGGGAGAGGACTGGGGTTGGCTGCGTGAACACAGCCTGAAGGGGCTAGTGCTCCACAGCTAGCCAGGAGGGAGTCTGGGAAAAAGTCTGGAGCTGCCGAAGAGGCAAGAGACTTTTTTTTCCTTCTTTGTTCTCTGGTGCGCAAGGAGAGGGGATTAAGAGCGCCGCTTAAAGGAGCTCCAAAGATGGGTGCAAGCCGCGGCTATCAGTGCAGACCCCAGAGACGGGCATGAGATGCTAAGGCTGTTGCTGCCGCCACCAGGAGGCCTGTATGCAAGCACAGGTCACTATCCTCACCTCCCCTCCCGGGAGCCTGTGCAGTCCACCACTGCCAGGGTCCTGTGATCCAGGGACAACTTCCCCGGGAGAACGCACGGTGCACCTCAGACTGTTGCAACATCATGCCGGCCTCTGCCGCTGCAGGCTCGCCCCGCATTCCGTACCCCTCCCTCCCCCCGGCCTGAGTGAGCCAGAGCCCCCTAATCAGCGGCTCCTTTAACCCCGTCCTGTCTGGGCAAAGAACAGACACCCTGAGGCGACCTACACACAGAGATGGGGCCAAATCCAAAGCTGAACCTCGGGAGCTGTGCGAACAAAGAAGAGAAAGGAAAATCTCCCCCAGCAGCCTCAGGAGCAGTGGATTAAATCTCCACAATCAACATGATGTACCCTGCACCTCTGGAATACCTGAATAAACAATATATCATCCCAAACTGAGGAGGTGGACTTTGGGAGCAACGATATATATATATTTTTCCCTTTTTCTCTTTTTCTGACTGTGTATGTGTATGCTTCTTTTTGTGATTTTGTCTGTATAGCTTTGCTTTTACCATTTGTCCTAGGATTCTGCCTGTCCGTTGTTTTTGTCTTTTTTTTTTAGTATAGTTTTTAGCACTTGTTTTCATTGGTGGATTTGTTTATAGGTATGGCTGCTCTCTTCTTTATTTTTAAATTTTTTTTAATAATTATTTTTTATTTTAATAACTTTATTTTCTTTTATCTTTTTCTTTCTTTCCTTCTTTTTTTCTCCCTTTTACTCTAAGCCATGTGGATGACAGCCTCTTGGTGCTCCAGTCAGGCGTCAGGGCTGTGCCTCTGACGTGGGAGAGCCAAGTTCGGGACATTGGTCCACGAGAGACCTCCCAGCTCCACGTAATATCAAATGGCGAAAATTTCCCAGAGATCTAAATCTCAATGCCAAGACCCAGCTCCACTGAATGAACAGCAAGCTACAGTGCTGGATACCCTATGCCAAACAACTAGCAACACAGGAACACAACCCCACCCATTAGCAGAGAGGCTGCCTAAAATCATAATAAGGTCACAGACACCCCAAAACACACCACCAGACGTGGACCTGCCCACCAGAAAGACAAGCTGCAGCCTCATCCACCAGAACACAGGCACTAGTCCGGTCCACCAGGAAGCGTACACAACCCATGGAACCAACCTTAGCCACTGGGAGCAGACACCAAAAACAACAGGAACTACGAACCTGCAGCCTTCGAAAAGGAGACCCCAAACACAGTAAGTCAAGCAAAATAAGAAGACAGAGAAACACACAGCAGATGAAGGAGCAAGGTAAAAACCCACCAGACCTAACAAATGAAGAGGAAATAGGAAGTCTACCTGAAAAACAACTCAGAATAATGACAGTAATGATGATCCAAAATCTTGGAAAAAGAATGGAGAAAATACAAGAAACGTTTAACAAGGACCTAGAAGAACTAACGAGCAAATAAACAATGATGAACAACACAATAAATGAAATTAAAAATTCTCTAGAAGGAATCAATGGCAGAATAACTTAGGAAGAAGAAAGGATAAGTGACCTGGAAGATAAAATAGTGGAAATAACGGCCACAGAGCAGAATAAAGAAAAAAGAATGAAAAGAATTGAGGAAAGTCTCACAGACCTCTGGGACAACATTAAACACACCAACATTCGAATTATAGGGGTCCCAGAAGAAGAAGAGAGAAAGAAAGGGACTGAGAAAATATTTGAAGAGATTATAGTTGAAAACTTCCTTAATATGGGAAAGGAAATAGTTAATCAAGTCCAGGAAGCACAGAGAGTCCCATACAGGATAAATCCAAGGAGAAACATGCCAATACACATATTAATCAAACTATCAAAAATTAAATATGAAGAAAAAATATTAAAAGCAGCAAGGGAAAAACAACAAACAACACATAAGGGAATCCCCATAAGGTTAACAGCTGATCATTCAGCAGAAACTCTGCAAGTCAGAAGGGAGTGGCAGGACATATTTAAAGTGATGAAGGAGAAAAACCTACTACCAACATTACTCTACCCAGCAAGGATCTCATTTCAGATTTGACGGAGAAATTAAAAGCTTTACAGACAAGCAAAAGCTAAGAGAATTCAGCACCACCAAACAGGCTTTACAACAAATGTTAAAGGAACTTCTCTAGGCAGGAAACACAAGAGAAGGAAAAGACCTGCAATAATAAACCCAAAACAATTAAGAAAATGGTAAAAGGAACATACATATCAATAATTACCTTAAATGTAAATGGATTAAATGCTCCAACCAAAAGATATAGACTGGCTGAATGGAAACAAAAACAAGACCCGTATATATGCCGTCTACAAGAGACCCACTTCAGACCCAGGGACACATACAGACTGAAAGTGAGGGGATGGAAAAAGATATTCCATGCAAATGGAAATCAAAAGAAAGCTGGAGTAGGAATTCTCATATCAGACAAAATATACTTTAAGACAAAGACTATTACAAGAGACAAAGAAGGACACTACATAATGATCAGGGATAAATCCAAGAAGAAGATGTAACAATTGTAAATATTTATGCACCCAACATCGGAGCACCTCAATACATAAGGCAAATGCTAACAGCCATAAAAGGGGGAAACGACAGTAACACAATCATAGTAGGGGACTTTAACACCCCACTTTCACCAATGGACAAATCATCCAAAATTAAAATAAATAAGGAAACACAAGCTTTGAATGATACATTAAGCAACATGGACTTAATTGATATTTATAGGACATTCCATCCAAAAACAACAGAATACAGATTCTTCTCAAGTGCTCATGGAACATTCTCCAGGAGAGATCATATCTTGGGTCACAAATCAAGCCTTGGTAAATTTAAGAAAATTGAAACTATATCAAATATCTTTTCTGACCACAATGCTATGAGTCTACATATCAATTACAGGAAAAATCTGTAAAAAATACAAACACATGGAGGCTAAACAATACGCTACTTAATAACCAAGATATCACTGAAGAAATCAAAGAGGAAATCAAGAAATACCTAGAAACAAATGACAATGAAAACACGATGACCCAAAACCTATGGGATGCAGCAAAAGCAGTTCTAAGAGGGAAGTTTATAGTAATACAATCCTACCTTAAGAAACAAGCAACATCTCAAATAAACAACCTAACCTTACATCTAAAGCAATTAGAGAAAGAAGAACAAAAAAACCCCGAAGTTAGCAGAAGAAAAGAAATCATAAAGATCAGATCAGAAACAAATGAAAAAGAAATGAAGGAAACGATAGCAAAGATCAATAAAACTAAAAGCTGGTTCTTTGAGAAGATAAACAAAATTGATAAACCATTAGCCAGACTCATCAAGAAAAAAAGGGAGAAGACTCAAATCAAGAGAATTACAAATGAAAAAGGAGAAGTAACAACTGACACTGCAGAAATACAAAGGATCATGAGAGATTACTACAAGCAACTATATGCCAATAAAATGGACAACCTGGAAGAAATAGACAAATTCCTAGAAATGCACAACCTTCCGAGACTGAACCAGGAAGAAATAGAAAATATGAACAGACCAATCACAAGCACTGAAATTGAGACTGTGATTAAAAATCTTCCAACAAACAAAAGCCCAGGACCAGATGGCTTCACAGGTGAATTCTATCAAACATTTAGAGAAGAGCTAACACCTATCCTTCTCAAACTCTTCCAAAATATAGCAGAGGGGGAGACACTCCCAAACTCATTCTACGAGGCCACCGTCACCCCGATACCAAAACCAGACAAAGATGTCACAAAGAAAGAAAACTACAGGCCAATATCACTGATGAACATAGTTGTAAAAATCCTTAACAAAACACTAGCAAACAGAATCCAACAGCACATTAAAAGGATCATACACCATGATCAAGTGGGGTTTATCCCAGGAATGCAAGGATTCAATATACGCAAATCAATCAATGTGATAAACCATATTAACAAATTGAAGGAGAAAAACCATATGATCATCGCAATAGATGCAGAAAAAGCTTTAGATAAAATTCAACACCCGTTTATGATAACCCTCCAGAAAGTAGGCATAGAGGGAATTTACCTCAACATAATAAAGGTCACATATGACAAACCCACAGACAACATCGTTCTCAATGGTAAAAAACTGAAACCATTTCCTCTAAGATCAGGAACAAGACGAGGTTGTCCACTCTCACCACTATTATTCAACATAGTTTTGGAAGTTTTAGCCACAGCAATCAGAGAAGAAAAAGAAATAAAATGAATCCATATCGGAAAAGAAGAAGTAAAGCTGTCACTGTTTGCAGATGACATGATACTACACATAGAGAATCCTAAAGAAGCTACCAGAAAACTACTAGAGCTAATCAATGAATTTGGTAAAGTAGCAGGATACAAAATTAATGCACAGAAATCTCTTGCATTCCTATACACTAATGATGAAAAATCTGTAAGTGAAATTAAGAAAAGTCTCCCATTTACCACTGCAACAAAAAGAATAAAATACCTAGGAATAAACCTACCTAAGGAGACAAAAGACCTGTATGCAGAAAATTATAAGACACTGATGAAAGAAATTAAAGATGATACAAACAGATGGAGAGATATACCATGTTCTTGGATTGGAAGAATCAACACTGTGAAAATGACTATACTACCCAAAGCCATCTACAGATTCAATGCAATCCCTATCAAACTACCACTGGCATTTTTCACAGAACTAGAACAAAAAATTTCACAACTTGTATGGAAAAACAAAAGACCCCAAAGAGTCAAAGCAGTCTTGAGGGAAAAAAAAGGAGCTGGAGGAATCAGACTCCCTGACTTCAGACTATACTACAAAGCCACAGTAATCAAGACAGTATGGTACTGGCACAAAAACAGAAATATGGACCAATGGAACAGTACAGAAAGCCCAGAAATAAACCCACACACATATGGTCACCTTATCTTTGATAAAGGAGGCAAGAATATACAATGGAGAAAAGACAGCCTCTTCAATACGTGGTGCTGGGAAAACTGGACAGCTACATGTAAAACAATGAAATTAGGACACTCCCTAACACCATACACAAAAATAAACTCAAAATGGATTCAAGACCTAAATGTAAGGCCAGACACTATCAAACTCTTAGAGGAAAACATAGGCAGAACACTCTATGACATAAATCACAGCAAGATCCTTTTTGACCCACCTCCTAGAGAAATGGAAATAAAAACAAAAATAAACAAATGGGACCTAATGAAACTTAAAAGCTTTTGCACAGCAAAGGAAACCATAAACAAGACAAAAAGACAACACTCAGAATGGGAGAAAATATTTGCAAATGAAGCAACTGACAAAGGATTAATCTCCAAAATTTACAAGCAGCTCATGCAGCTCAATATCAAAAAAAACAAAAACCCAATCCAAAAATGGGCAGAAGACCTAAATAGGCATTTCTCCAAAGAAGATATGCAGATTGCCAACAAACACATGAAAGAATGCTCAACATCATTAATCATTAGAGAAATGCAAATCAAAACTACAATAAGATATCATCTCACACTGGTCAGAATGGCCATCATCAAAAAATCTACAAATAATAAATGCTGGAGAGGGTGTGGAGAAAAGAGAACCCTCTTGCACTGTTGGTGGGAATGTAAATTGATACAGCCACTATGGAGAACAGCATAGAGGTTCCTTAAAAAAGTAAAAATAGAACTACCATAGGACCCAGCAATCCCACTACTGGGCATATACCCTGAGAAAACCATAATTCAAAAAGAGTCATGTACCACAATGTTCATTTCAGCTCTATTTACAATAGCCAGGACATGGAAGCAACCTAAGTGTCCATGGACAGATGAATGGATAAAGAAGATGTGGCACATATATACAATGGAATATTACTCAGCCATAAAAAGAAATGAAGTTGAGTTATTTGTAGTGAGGTGGATGGACCTGAAGCCTGTCATACAGAGATACAGAGTGATGTAAGTCAGAAAGATAAAAACAAATACCATACGCTAACACATATATATGGAATCTAAAAAAAAAAAAAAAAAAAAGGATCTGAAGAACCTCGGGGCAGGACAGGAATAAAGACGCAGACATAGAGAATGGACTTGAGGACACGGGGAGGGGGAAGGGTAAGCTGGGACGAAGTGAGAGAGTGGCATGGACATATATACACTACCAAATACAAAATAGATAGCTAGTGGGAAGCAGTCTCATAGCACAGGGAGATGAGCTCGGTGCTTTGTGAGCACCTAGAGGGGTGGGATAGGGAGTGTGGGAGGGAGGGAGACGCAAGAGGGAAGAGATATGGAGATTGTATATGTATAACTGATTTACTTTGTTATAAAGCAGAAACTAACACACCATTGTAAAGCAATTATACTCCAATAAAGATGTTTAAAAAAAAAAAACAAGAAAGTGAAAGATAGACCAAGGGACTTTAAAGGAAAAATACAAGAGTTCATTGATATGATTTCAGATTACACATGGCAGTTAAACTTAAGAAACTACCACTTGTTAAGTTTTGGTATAAGAGCAAAGAAAAATATTCACAGTTATCTCAGAAGGCCATTAAATACTCCTTTCCTTTTTTTTTTTTATTTCTTTTTTATTTATTTCTTTTTGGCTGTGTTGGGTCCTCATTGCTGTGCACGGGCTTTCTCTAGTTGCGGTGAGTGGGGGCTACTCTTCGTTGTGGTCCGTGGGCTTCTCATTGCGGTGGCTTCTCTTGTTGTGGAGCATGGGCTCTATGTGTGCGGGCTTCAGTAGTTGTGGCTTGTGGGCTCTAGAGCGCAGGCTCAGTAGTTGTGGCACACGGGCTTAGTTGCTCCGCGGCATGTGGGATCCTCCCAGACCAGGGCTCAAACCCGTGTCCCCTGCACTGGCAGGCAGATTCTTAACCACTGCGCCACCAGGGAAGCCCTAAATACTCCTTTCTGTTCCAACTATATGTCTGTATTAGGTTAGATTTTGTTCACTTACTTCAACCAAAACAACAGATCACAAGAAATGAACGTGGAAGCAGATCTGAGAATTCAGTACTATTTTATTAAGCCAGATATTGAAGAGACTGCCACACTTCCACTACAATTTTTGTTTTGAAAAATAGTTATTTTTAATGCTATTTATGTTAACATGTAATGGCTTTATTATTGAATTAATTATTTCTTAAAATACTCAATATTAATTTATAATATAATAAATATTAATAGATATAATTACATACATAGAAACTCTTCGAGGTCATCAGTAATTTTTCTTTTTATTATTTATTTATTTATTTATTTGGAGGCACCGGGTCTTAGTTGTGGCACTCGGGATCTTTGTTGCGGCATGTGGGCTCTTTAGTTGCGGCGTGCGGGGTGTAGTTCCCTGACCAGGGATCGAACCTGGTCCCCCTGCATTGGGAGTGCAGAGTCCTAACCACTGTACTACCAGGGAAGTCCCACCCAGGTCATCAGTAATTTTTAAGAGTGTAAATGACTACTGAAACTAAAAGTTTCTGAACTGCTGAGTCAGATAAATGAGAAAGCCACAGAAGGATCATGACCAGGTAAAGTTAATCAAAAGAATGAACACAGAGAGCCTCAATGATAAAAGGGTACATAAGGCAACAAAGAAACAGAGCCTAGAAGGAGTACTCTATTTACGAACAGCCCCACTCCCGAACCCTTTCCCAGTCAAATCTCTAAATAGCAGAGGACTGAACTCACCACAGAGAAGCTAAATTGCCCATAGGGCACTTTTGAGGGCAGATATTATAGAGGTGGAAAAATTTTCCCTTCTTCCCTTTAGATTCTTTGGCTGGTCTAATAATTAAATTGAAGACAGAGTAACAACAGAAAAACAAATTTAATTTTGTACGTTGTACAGGAACTCTATAAAAATGAGACCCAAGGGCAAGTCGGGCAGTTGAAGTTTATATGCCATCCTGAGCTAAGGAATGGGATAGGGGCCTGGAGCTTCAAAGGGGAGGAGGGTAATTCATAGGATGATAAGGAGAGCATTTGCCTTGCCATACAGGTAAGTCATTTAGATAAAAGTGATCTCTAGTAGTAGCTCCCTTCCTGGAATAGGCCCCTTATGTAAATACTTTTAGGTAGTTAAGGGAGAGGTAAAAGTTTTTCTTGAGTTTGTTCAGTCTTGATTACCTTCAGCTCAAAACAATCCACATGCCACAATGGCAGATTTTGGGTCAGCCTATTCTGCTCCCCTTCAGTATGAATATTTGCTAGAAAAGTAAAGAATGATATATTTTTTTTTAAATCATAAAGAAATAAATTATCACATGATTATACACAAAACTTACATTTTGAAAATGAAAATATTTGGTGAGCTAAACTCTAAAAAGCAAGGAAAATGGATAAACAATGTCATGACAATGAAGTACAGAAAAATATTCACTGGTATTAGTAAAAATTAAGATTTTACCAGTATAATGCCCCTCAGAAAGAACTCCCATCACTCCTCAGTTTAAATTAGGTAAACTCCAGATTTAAACTGTTAAATTAGCTGTTTCTCATAGGGAAAATAAACAGTAAATTCCGGTGATGTGGTACGGCTGCTGATGGCTAAAAAATAACTGCAGCTATACACCCTTCCTGACACTCAATGGCCACAGTCAGGGAAAAGCTCTTCTCAATAAATCTTAGCAAAGAAATAATGAAAGTGACAGAAAAGGACTATCCTATTAACCCACTGGAAAACAGAGTAATTATGTGCCCTAAGTACTGTAAACAAGAAGCCTTTTCCTGGAAGCATGATACAAAGAACCCTAAATTTCGATTCTTAAGACCTAGCTTCTGGTTCAAGTCACATGTTTCCTGAGTTATCTGGGCAAATTGAATCACCTCTTTAGTCCTCATTTCCTCCGGTAAGATAAGGAAGTTAGTCTAAATCCCTTGCTTTAAAATTTAAATCCTTTGATTCACAGTAACAAACACATTTAATACCCAAATCCTAAAGCCAAACATAACTGAAACAAAAGTGCGGACTAGTACTCACCAATTGATGGGTCATGACCTGCCATTTGCAGAGTATTGAACTGATTGATGGCTACAATTCCTCATTAAAAACAACAAAAGAGGGAGGGGGTAGATGGGTAGAGACAGACAAAAATATAATACCTTGATCTGTTTGACCATAGAGATATCTTTGGTAATATAGGGGAGTAAAAATTTTCCTTTACCTTTCTGGGTTCTTTTGGCAGATCTATTAATTAAATTAACATAAAGCAGATTAGCAGAAGGAACAAATTTAACTACATACATATGGGAGCTCCATAAGACTGAGACCCAAGGGCGAGGTGGGCAGTTGAGGTTTATATGCCATCCTGAGCCAAGGAATGGGATAAGGGCCTGGAACTTCAAAGGAGAGGAGGGTAATTCATAGGACACTAAGAAGAGCAGAAGTTTGGTACTTAGTCATTTGCCCTGCCATACACATAAGTCATTCAGGTAAAAGTTCTCTCTGGTAATAGCTCCCTTCCTGGTACAGACCCAGTATTTAAATTTTTAGGTAGTTAAGGGAGAGGTAAAAGTTTCTCTTGAGTCTGCTGGATCTTGATTGCCTTTGGCTCAAAACACTCCACATGCCAAAGTGGCATATTTTGGGGTCATATATTTTGCTTCCCTTTAGTAAGAAAGGAAATGAACATTCAAGTTTAGGTTAATATTCACACTATGGATATTAACATTACTCACTGTTTAAGATTGTTACATTTATTGGCTATCTGAAATTAGAAATTTAGACAGTTTGTGTTTAATCACCTAATGTCAAAAAATCAGTTGCTTAGGTGATGTTTACATTTTTCAACTGTAATTTGGAACAGATCTTTTGATTCCTCAACTGTTCTCTGGCTAACAAAGCTGTATTGTAAAATATAAGAAGTTGTTAGTCTAAGAACATGTGCCTCAAATGTTAATGTCAGTGTTTGGCAGCAGGGACTGTACTTTTCTTAGGGGAGGTGGGGATAGGCAGTAAAATTCAAGAGTTGAAATTTAAACACACTTGTAAATTACAGCATGTGACAACTGTTAATTATTTTTGCAAATAACCAACATATACTGGGTACTGTGGTGATACGGGATTCCTCTAACAGCTGACTTTGGCTCTCGGATTCCCCATGACCCAGTTGAAGCTTTCTTCCAGAGGTTTGAGATTCTTCTCACCCTCCTCTTCTTCCTTCCCTCCCACTCTCCTGCACAGGTTGTCAGACCTCCACCGAGGCCTGAAGGTACTTCCCTCCTACTCTAGCTCCCTCTCCTTTATCCTTCACAGGGAGTATCACCAATAAATCTCTTGCACATCTATTCCCTTCTTTGCATGTGCTTCTCTGGGAATTTGAGCAAACAAAGTACATGTCTAGTCACCATATTAGACTCTAGGCATCATTATTTCATTTAGTCTTCACAAAAGCCCTGTGAAGACATGATTACTGTTCCCATTTTATAAATAAGGAAACAAGAGTAGAAAAGTAATTTTCTCAGCATGACGCAACTACTGACAGAGCTGGGATTTGAACTCAAGTCTGTTTAATTTCATGGTTGGAGCTGCAGACCTTATTTTTAAACAATTAAATTTTATTAAATAACAACAAAAACTAGAGAGATCCCTAATAAAATTTTTCTGATGCCTCTGTGTGCTTTCAGACATTATAACATTTAATCCTAATAAATCCATGAAGTTAATATTATAATTTTACAGATGAAATTGGGGCTCAAAGAATTTAAGTAACTTCCTCAAGATCATATAAGTTCATGAGTTTGAGCTCACTCAGGTCGTCTCTGAATTCAGCTGTTTAACATTATATTGATTTGCCTAATTAATCAAATGACAATTGTGTCCCTTTTTACTTTTTAGTTTTAGATAATTTGTCCTAAGAACTTTATTCAGCAAAGAATCCCCCAAGTGATTTAAACATTATGTTTAAATAATATGTTCATTCTCTCTCTCTTTATGGGTGTGTGTGTGTGTGTGTGTGTGTGTGTGTGTGTGTGTGTGTATGATACGTTATAGATAAAATACTAGCAATTTAGGGTATTTCTTGAGCTGTCGCCTATTTGTATTTTAACCAAAATTTACAGGGAAATAGCTGGAGCACTGTTTCAAAAACCTGCCTCCAATAACAAATCAGCAGTTGAGGCTGGAAGGCAGTATTCTCTGCCCACTTTCTGAGACTTTTCAATATAATTTAAGGTAATTATGCTGATTTTTGCTTTTGCTTCCTGACTCAACTGCAGCCTTTGAGTTCACATTTCAAAAACTTCCCTTCACCAGAGTCACCTGATGAGGTGAGTCAGCAGTCTGCAGACTCATCACTTCTAATGACCAAACCCTGGTGTTTTACCAGCCTTTAAAATGACGCAGCCTAGCAGTAGTGGGCAGAGCCGGATGTTGAGCAGCCGGGCAGCAACTCAGCAGCATTCAAGCCCTGGCAGGGAGATGGTTGGTTTGCTTGTTTGCTTTGTTTTTCTGCAGAGAAGGCATTGTGGGAGGACATGGAGCAGAAGGGAGTGATCTCAGGGGACCCAGGCACAGGCAGGTCAGGAAATCTAGGCAGATCCAGATATGACCACACCCTGGGTGGGACTGGGGTAAAGGGGTGGTCCTGGCACCACTCCTGGGAGAGGAAAGCCACGGGTCCCCTAGCCCCAGTCTACCCTGTGACTTCAGATGGGGAAACTGAGGCTCAAAGATGGGTAGGTGGTTGCCCAGCGTCACAGACATCAGGAAGGGGCAGGGGCCAGGGAAGATACAGGAAGGAGGGGTGGGAAGACCTCATAGCCCTAGACAGCACCCGCACCCTACTCCCAGAAGCCCACTGCCATCACAGCTGGGCGCCAGTGCCCAGTAGCCACCCTGTTGGAGCAGTGCGCTTGTAGACAGGACTGTGTGCCTGTGGACCCATCCCCATGTGAGTCCTCTTAAGGTGGAGGCCCAGAAACTGGGCCACGTGACCCCTCAGAGCCCCCTCCTACCTCTGGGCCAGCCTGAGGGGCGAGTCGCAGCTCACTGTTCACTAGGATGGAGAGGGGTACTCCCAAGCCAGGAGGGGACTGCCCTGGGGTTGGGGTTCAGTGAGTAGGTGCTTGGCTGGGTCTGGAGTGGGATTAGGTGCAATTTTTCATTTTTCTTCTTTTTGTAATAAATGGGTATTATTATTTCTGTAATAAATGGGTATTATTTCCATAACAAAGTAATCAAATGCCTACCCCATCCTCCACCCGATCCTGGTTATACAGAAAAATCATGGCTCGTTGTGGAAGGCCTAACATCTTTAAGATGACCAGTTACCCATAGCTTGCCCTGAACTCAGTGTTTTTACCTTTTATCATTAGCCTTCACCCATCCCACATACCTAATATGTATTCACTAATCTTTTCCGATACCTTTGCATCCTCCAATGGAACATTCTTCCCTCTTCCCCCCCTACCAAAATCCTCACCATCCTTTAAGGCCCAAACTTAGCATTACCTTCTTTATAAAATCTTGCCTCATCTGTCCTACTGGAAGCAACATTTCTTTTCTCTGTGTTCCCATCGTTTTGTTGTTCAATGATTCTACGTCAATTGTCGGTCATACAATAACTATTTGTGTATATAACTTGATCTTTCTTAGTAGATTATAAGTGATGATTCTTTATCTTTGGCTAACCTATAAAATATTTTTACATTCACCAATCTTCTTTTATCCTCAAAAGATGGGCGGTGGCGGGGGGGGGGGCGGGAAGAGTCAATATTTATTTAATGCCAACTATGTGTCAGTCAGGATGTTTGAAGCTATCTCACTTAACCCTCACAGCACTCTTCTGTATCCATTTTACATATGAAAACATAAGCTCACAAAGAATCAGAGATTTACCAGGGTCAAAAACTGGCAAAAACATGGCTAAGATTTTTTAACTCTGGTCTTATTCTTTGCATTACAAAAACATAATTGTACATCCACCAATGTGGAACACACCAATAAATACATGCAAAGCTCCACTCATAAAGATTTTCTAGCACATTAGAACTGCTTCATTCAGATAATACTTGGGACCCAACTAAAGTCAGGATTTTTGAGCCAGAAGGGACTTTATAGATCATTTAATACAACCCTTATGTTACAGATAAGAAATATGATCCTCAGAGAAATAAATTTCCCTGTGTATATACCCAGTCATTAGAGGAGCGAGGATTAAAATCCAGTTGGAGGCAGTATAGCAAAGTGGTTAACACTATGGCCTTTGGAGTCAGCATTGGTTCAAATCACAGCTCTGGTACTTAGTGACTGCGTGTAGCCTCGGAAACTTTACAAAGCTTATCTTTTGTCTTCTCATCCCTAAAAGAAGGATGATAATACTTACCCCATAGTGCTGTGAGGATTAAACGTAACACTGCACAGAAGAGAGTAAGCAATAACAAATATTAGGTATTCTCTTATCTCCTGTCTCACTGCCTGCTCTTCTTTGCAGGATACCACATTGCCTTTTATGGATGAGTTGTGGAGTGGACAATACATTTCAGGGTCAAGGTGAGTAAAGATAAAGAAGTGTGCAATTTATGTGGTAAGTCCCTTTAAAAAAAAAAAACACATGTACAAATACTTCTCTGTGGATAAATAACACTTTTAAAAGGAATTGTTCATTCAATAAATATCTATTGAGCCCCTACCACATGCCAGGCACAGTGCTAGATGCTGAGTATGAGATCAACAAAACAGATATAATCTCAACCTTCATAAGCACTGAAGTTTGATTGAAAACAAAAATATCACTGAGATCTACCTGTGGGACATGCAAACCAAATATCTTTCACAGAAGTCAATACAATGTAATGGATATTAGTATTTGAAATGAGCTGTACATATATACTTGTGCCTTTTTGTAAAACAAGATATTCTTTAGAATTAAGTTCTATGCCATTTCTAGTATCATTTCAACTAGATTTTAGTAAATTCCTTGATAATTAAGTTATTTCTATTTCTTTACATAAAATAGAATATTGCAAGGGGTAGGTTTAGTTAAGCATACTCTCCTGAAATATGTTAATCACCATCTGTCTGAGGGTTACAAAAGTGGAATAGAACAGTTTTGCTAACAGCCAGTACATAGTAATTCCTTACAGGGCAACACAAAGTTCAATTTTATGAATCTGTGCTCATTCACTCATTTTCTCTCTTTCTACATACACACAAATAGAAGCTGCCTAAAGAGATAGCTGATACTCTGGTTTTGGAGTCACTAATATACTGATGGTCTCTAGATTGCTTGTATTTGTTTGAGTTAGGATGATAAAACTGGCTAAGGATCAATACAGAAAAGAATTTGGATTATTCATACGTCAAAATTACCTTATGGTGATTCCTTAAATCCCTAACACATTCCTTAATCCTTAACACATTAAGGAATTAATTCCTTAACAAATTCCTTAAATCTCTTTATACTCAAGTTTTGCTATCCATTTGACTTTGGAATGTGATATACTATCCAATTTTACCTGAGAGTGAAAAGAATGATTTTGTTATTTATGAAAGGAAGTACAGAGCACAGTAAAAAGAGCCCAAGTTTGGAGTCAGGTAGACTGGGTTCAAATCTCAATTACCATTTAATTGTGTAATGTGTAAGAACATCTCTGAGTCTCGGTATAAAATGTTTGCAGAATAGGGATAATACGATTTTTCTTGTAGAACTATAGTAAGTTTAAATAAGATAATAAATAGCTGTTAGACAGTAGCTATTTGTGGTTAGTATTAGTGGGTTGGCTATATTAATTTAAAAAGAGATCACAAGTCAAGAGCATTGATTTAAAAACAAAACAAAACACTGCTTATCTAAAAACTAGTTGCTGTATAGAAACAACCTCCCTTAAATTATCAATATTTATAATCCTTGCAACTGGGGAAATAAGGAAAAACTACAAGATTTAATAAGAATGGCAAAATTGGGACCAAATGAGATTATAAAAGTTTGAATTGTTAATCAACAAGGAGATTAGTGTGTTTGTTACTCTCAAAAGGTAACAAGGCATTTGCTTGATGCATTAAGGTCCTTGAATTGAATACTGCATTTTTCTTTATGGTAGAGTTATCCCTAGAACTCTTTGTGGAACTGGCTGTTTTCAAGGAAAAAAAAATCAAGCAGCTGCCTCTTATGGAACAGGTGATTATTTAAATATAAGGTGGTGGGTGACAACTTACCTGAAAAACTGCATTACTCAAGAAAGAGAATTCACCAAAAAGAGGTTCTCTACATCACATTTTTAAAATCTTCAACGGAATGAGCACCTTCCCTCACATTACCTCTTCATCGTAAGCAATTTCTCTTTAAAGATATTCTAACTCAGACCTCCATCTAAAATTCACCTGAATCTTTCATTATCGAGGAAGCCTGCAACAGTGCAGAGGCACTCCTTTCTGAAAGCACATCTGTTCCTGACCACTCCTTTCCAAAAGGTAAAATGTGTATCTAAAACCCATGCGTGAAATTTTAAGCTTGCTCTCCTATCTCATTAGCTCATAGCAGCCAGGAAAACAAAGACCATTCTCACCCAATTCAAACGGCGGCGGTATCGTTGAGTTCTAAATCAGGAACGACCCCCTCATCCCACTTCCAAAATATAAAAGGTGTGCACTCCAGCCGACTGCCTGTCTCCCAGGCATTGCACCCCAGGATAATGGAAACAGTGCTCAGGAAAAGGATGGTAAAGCAGCTCTCGAAAATCGAGGGTGACCAAACCCTGCCAAAGGGAGAGTGTGGACACTCCTTGATCATTGGTAGAGAGACTGTACTAAACCGAGTCGCGGTAGAGGTGTCTTCGGCCTTGCGCAGGGGCACTTGGGGACCCGGGGTAGAGTTCCAAGTTGGAGATAGATACTGCGAGTGGAGAAGACCGTAAGTCGGAATCTCAAGGCCTTGTCCAGCAGCACACAGGGTCAAGCGCCACGGGGCTGGATGGGGACTCCTGGTTCAACCCTTTCCCGCTAATTTCTCGGTCCGGATAAGATACTGCACCGAGCCTCGGGCGGACGGAAATACCAGGCCCAGGAGGCAACCCAGAAAAATCACTCACCAGTCTCCCACCTTCGGCGCAGAAGTAGCAGGAGCCTAGCCCGCCAGCCAGAAGGAAGCCCTGAACCCGCTCAGACGACCCTGACGACGGCTGGAAAGCGTCACTGACAACCACCCGGAAATGGCACAATAACTTCCGGGGCCGCGGAGCGCGCGGCGGGAAATTATTTCCCAGAGCCCGGATTAGTGAAGCAGCAAGTGCTGCGGCAGTCTTCCTGCCTGTCAACGCCGCCGCACGAAGGAAGCAGCCCAGAAACTCCGACCGGGAAGGTAAAGGGCCTCAGCTCGGAAGAGACAGTGTACCCTGACTGTGTCCTCCGTGCCCCCGAAATTTCTGCAGCTACCGGCTATGAGGCTGGGAAGGGGCCGGGTTGAGCGGTGGCGGTGCTTGCCTCTGACGCTTTCCGCAGCCGCCGTTGGTTCGCGCTCGCCCGACTCGCCGTGCTCGGCGCCCGCGTCGATGGGCTGCAGCCGCAGACCACGCCGCGCTCCGCCCGCGCCGCGGCGGGGACGGCCCTGAGCGCCTCTGCAGTGCAGGGCTGAGCCGCTTCCCTCGCCTCCTGTTTGCGCAGCTCCGCAGCTCGGTCTCCTGCCAGGAAGGCTCTAGGCCACTCGCGTCTCTCGTTTCCATAGAACCGACTGGGACGCCTCTCCGTGAGTCCCAGATTCTTGGCTGCTTTCCATAACTTAGCGTCAGTGCAGGTGGTGGGGATCCCCCAGGCCCACCTTCCTGTGAAGAGGAAAATGCTATCATTCTTTTCTCCCTAGTAGAATTTTAAACATATCCGAATGGTAATGAACATCTCTGCAGCTACTGTAGGCCTTGAAACACGCACACACACACGTTTCCCTAAAGGGAGCGGGAGTGGGGAGGGGTGCGCTGTTCCTTGGGATTATGATATCAGCTGTTGGGAGGCAGGGAACAAGGCAAAGTGGTTATCCTGAGATTTCTTCCACTCCTAAAGCCTCTGATTAAATATTGACAAAAACGTGATCTTCTTTGAGTACTCCATATCAGGATTTGACCCAGAACTTGGACGGAGCTTGATTTTGGAAGCGTCAAGCTATTTTTGACTGATGAATATCCTGTACCAAAAAAAAAATTTCCGTTGAGGCATTAGGAATGAACATTTAAACCGAATTTCCAGTGTACGTGTGACAGACTCTGCGCCTTGTAAACTTTTGAGTTTGTGTTATTACCTTATGCCTCATTTCCTAGAAGTACCTATTGATGTGCAAGATGTTCCCATTTTAGGCAAGTTTGACTAACCAGTATTGGTGTTCAGGTGGATTTTTATAAGGGAGTTAATTTGATTATGTCTAAGTTAACTCAGAGTGTTAAGTTAAATGGACTAGGATGTTTAAATACTTGAATGTATAAATTTTTATTGTGAAGACAATTAGGCTTCAGTAATGCAAATGTGCTCCTATTAGATCTGTTTTCTAAATACAGATGTTCTTTTGCCTTATTGACTTACGTTCGATTATATGATTTAATATTTTCTTGCTTCCCTAAAGCAGAAAGCATAAATCATGTTAAACAGTCTTTGAAAAAGTGGTCAAAGGTGGGTTTTTTCATAAAATTTAAAACGCTTAAGATTTCATAATAGGAATCCACAATTTACACTAATGTCCAAAAACATTGTTTTTAAGAAAACCAATAGTATAACTTTATTATCTAGACAGTATTTCCCTCTAAGATAATCTTTTCACTGCTTAACCAAAACATTTAAAAAATAAAATCAATAGTTCCATATAGGCTCTGAAAAAACAAAGTGAAGCACCCTCTTTCTCAAAAATAATAACTAAAATAGTACATAGTACATTTTATTTCACCTATTTCCTATTAGCATATTTAAGGAGAGTCAATTAAAAGTAATATTCTATTTCTTGCTTTCTAAAGACATCTTACTGCTTAAAAGTAAAATATCCCTGAAACATTTAAATTCACATAGTTCTTACTTTCTTGATATCAGAATTACTTTGAAATAAAAAACCGTTTTGTTATTATTGATGGAGAAGAGGAAAAGCCCATATGAATTAGTCTGAGTCATTAATACCAAATCCACTTTGAGAGGAAAATAATAAACTTTTTCATAAGAAAAAACGGCCCTCTTTAGATTGTTCCTAGAAATGCTTTGAAATTTTAGACATTGATATTTTTCTGAAATTAATTTGTAATTATGCTTAAATATTTTCAGTGATATTGCTATCTAAATGTCACTCCACCCTCACAGTAGATTCCTTTTCATGTGATGTATGTTTCTCTTTCATTATTTGAAAGTAGATTGCTTTGTAAAATTAAAATTTGGTTAAAAATATTCAACTAAATTCTGAAATTAAAGTCAAAGTGTATTGTAGAAAGGACATACAGTTTTTGCAGAAACAGACTTAGATTTTGAATCTTGGTTTCACCATTTACTAACTTTGTACCCTTGAGCTAGTTTCTTAATCTCTCAGATTCCCCATTGTTCTCATCTGTATAAGAACGGCAAATAGCACTTACATTTTCAAGAAGGAAATGAGCATATACGAAGTATATAGGCCACAAAATCCTGCTTGGTCAATCTTAGACCTTATGCTGCTACTAAGTAGTACAAAGTTCCTAGGATACTAAAGCAGGTTAGACTTTCATCCCCCATGGCTAACCAACATGTTCTGTCCTTCCTTTTTTTTATCCCTGAACATCTCTCTCATTCATCTTGCTTCTCTTAAGGCCCCTTTATCCCTAAAACTAGCATCTCCAGTGCAGCCTGTGCCTTGTACAGTACCAGATAGATTGGACCTCTCCCTAAGTCCTCTTAGCCTTTCATTTCTTGCCCACCACACTCATGTTGGTGCTACTTCTCCACTTCCTCCCTCTACTGCTAAGTCAGTCATCAAAGAGACTAATTATGACTGCTGCTTTCCCAAATAATGCCATCGAAGTAAGAAATCCCTGAAGTCTCACCATTGGTGACCTTAGTCAAATAATTTATATATATATATGCACAAAAACACATGCATACACATGTCTGATCTTTGAAGGATGGGACAGGAAACAGATACTATGTCTTTTAAAAAAAAAAAAATTTCCAAAGCCCAGCTGAATTATATTAAGCCAAAGGCCTAATTTGGCTCCTAGGCCAAGAGGGTGCAGAATTCCTAAACTCCACTTGATGTTATAGCATTCAGAGCCAAACAGGATTTTACTCACGGGGTATGAGTAGGGTGATTTGTGTGTTCTTTTGTAGTATTGGTTAAACAGAGAGCCAACACTTTAACTGACTTTTATCAGTTTTAGCATTATTTACTTCCCAGTTAAATGCTTTAGATAAGAGAAATCATGAAAATCTTTTAAACTCTTAAATTCAAAGCAGCAATATTGATTGAATTTAAGGATTGGTATGTCCTTTCCAGAAGCGGGAAGTTTTAATGATTTTCCTTAGTAGGTTTAAAATCAAAGTAGAAGTAGGTTTAAAATCAGAATAGTTCACTAGAATAACAAACATTAAGAAACCACTAGTTTTCAACCTGTTGCCTTAAAACCATGAGATACTCGGTAGTGTGGAAAAAGACCATGATGTGATTTTACATAAAAATTAAGATACAGAACTATATAATCTAAATTTTGTTTTTTAATATTTTTTCACACACAAACATAAAACCTTCAAGACAGACCCCTCCCCCATTCCCAAATGTTGACAATGGTATTACAGAGTAAAGGAATTAGCGATTTTAATCTTTCTATATACTTTGTAGTATTTTTCCAATTTTCTATCATGTGTTAATTAAAATTAAAGCACAAATTGGTAAAAGTTATTTTGGGGGAAATTTTTAGTTCTTAAATGCAAATATATAAATAAAACTTTTTTTAATAAATCCCTTATTTATCTTAGCAGCATACAATTTATAAGATGCATTATATTCTCAAAGTTCTATAATAACCTGTGTCTGGTCATAAAAGAAATCATAATGCAAAGTAGGAAAGGTTTATCCTTATTTTTCTGTCCCGGACCTCTATAAGCATCTCGCACCTCTTTTTTGCAGCACCTTTTCCCTTTCAGCCAACTGTTACACCCTGCTCTTTCATCCTCTTTTCCATACCAGACCTTTCTAGTCATATCTCTATTACTGCCTCTATTTCTCTGAGTTCTCTTAACATATTTTAGCTATGTGTTGTATTCCTGAAAGGTGTTCTAGCTACGTATCATATTGTAAAGAATTCATAGACCTAAAAGCTAGTATATAATAAAATGTTCTTAATTATGATGATGACTGCTATAGGTTTATTTGCATTTCTAACTGGCACCAACTGCAGAGGAATCTCAGGCATCAGGGATAGGCCCATGTGGGAGATATTTTGGGAAAGTCCACACCACAGAGACAGTTGCTTGTTCTACATAAATGCCAGCTCTGTTCACAATCATTATCTTCTTAGTTGTGTGTATTTTATGATTCAAGGTAAGTAGATTGTTTTTTAATTTACTACAAAATTTTAAATTACTATGAGAGCATTTCCTTGTAACTAAGAATCTTGTGTATTTTTTAACTTTTTGACAGTAAAGATAATATATCTGTTAAAAATAAACGCTTTTTTTTTGTTTGTTTTCTTTTCCAATTGTGTTAGGATAGTATCTTCTGTGTGAATACTTCAAGGATCACCCCCTGTATTTTCTAGAAAAATATCTAATTTCTAGAAATACTACTCATACAATTATACTGCAGTTTATTTACTTTATTTCTTGAGCTGCAAGACTTCTAGAAGTTAGCTTTTCATCTTCCGTATCCCAGAACCTATTACCAGCCCAAAACTTGACTTTGAGTTGTCTGAGTCATGGATAGGTATTGCACCAATTTTGTATAGTACTTTCTTTGGGTTCACTGGCATATCAGGCTATTGTTTCTTGTTTTCTTACTCCTGCAGGGTCATAGGAAGAGCCATTAAACCACTAATTTTATAAGTATAAATAAATCTATCCTTATATCTATATATGTCTATGTCTATTCTGGTATATAGACATAGAACTATTTTCCCGTGTAACTGTATGAATTAGATCTGTGGTTATTAGTTTGTCATATGATGTGGTATTAAAAAGCATTGATAAATGTATTGTAAATTATGTTACTTCAAGTAGATCATTTTATTATAGGACTCTATTAGATTAGGTTAATGGAATTTGTTCTTTAAAAAAACTGTGCTAGTTATTGTGTGCCATCACTGGGATTCACAATTCTGTGGAAGTTTAGCTAATAGCCCAGTTTTTCTGATAAACTTGTTAATGTTCTATATTCTAATTTGTTTTTTAACACTCATATTTTCATGCTGTTTGAATCAGGAAGACCAGCTTTTACACCTGTGTTTCTTACTGGCCTTTCCTCTTTGCTTGTTTAATATCAGTTTCATTTTAATTGTTTTCCAAAGGAAAGAAGTTGCTTTTAAAAAGGCTTTCGTGATTTCTACCATTAAGCACCATTGGTCCTGTTTTCATTTTACTGAGGACTCTTGCTTTGACAAAAAATGCTGTTAAATATGAAAAGTGGCTGTAATTACTCCATCATAAAGACAGTAATATTTAAGATGAAAACTTTGCATTATACACGACTCAAATAAGTCCAAGTCATTTAGTAATTTATACATCAAACCAAAATATGTTAAAATGGTACCTTGTTAATAATAAACATTCAGATTGTGAAATAGCTGTTACTAACTTGATCTAAATGAGGAACATAGTATGATAGATTTTTTTTTTCCTTATAGTTCTGTATAACATATTTAGTTCTCAGGAAGCAGAAAAATAAAATTGAAGACAATTTTTAAATAAGACTTTTTGGGTGGTAGCATTACAGTGATTTTTTCGTTGCTTTCTGTATATTCCTATTACTTAACAGTAGTTTCTATATGTCGGCATTTTAAAATAGCCAGATGGGCAAGATTTTAGGTTTTTAAGGCTACTCAAACTTCCCTTCTTTGGCAGCATTTCTTGAAATACCTACTAAATTGTTTTTCAAACTCCTAAATACATAAATAAAATACAAGTATAATAGTAGGCAAAATATATACAGTTAAAACACTTGTATTCCTCTGCTAAAAATCGCTTTCAAGAACTATAAAAACAATTAGATTGCCTTTTCCATTAGAATATCAAGGTGGTATTCACAGATATGTTGAATTTCACTAGTGTGTCTAGTCTAGTGTTTCTGAAAGGACCTGTTACTTTCTAAAGGAAATTTGCTTAAAGTCTTTGTCATTCCCTAGAATTAGTGATAGCAGTGTTTCTCCCTAGTTTTGGTTATATGCCTTATAATTCCCATGTGGCTTTATTGTATGTGTGTTAATATGTGTTCTGCATCAGACTAAATCATTATTATTTCTAGTAACAGAGTACATTTTTGTAAATTTTTTATATATTACTAGTTTATATTGATGGATATTATCACTCAAGAGCTATGTTATTTAGCCCGTGTAAGTGGTTTAAAAATTTGGATGATTAATACAGTAGAGTTCCTTATGCAAGAAGCTACTTACATTTTAATTACTGATGATAGTATTACATGTTTGATTATTTCATAAGGCACCAAGCCCTACTATGTACACCCTATAATTTTGTACTGGCCAAACTTACAGAAATTGTTTCATCAAAGAGCCTTATCTTTTTTTTTTTTTTTTAATTTTATTTTTGCTGTGTCAGGTCTTCGTTGCTGCGCACAGGCTTTCTCTAGTTGCGGCGAGCAGGGGCTACTCTTCATCGCGGTGCGCGGGCTTCTCATTGCGGTGGCTTCTCTTGTTGCGGAGCACGGGCTCTAAGCGTGCAGAATCAGTAGTTGTGGCGCGCGGGCTTAGTTGCTCTGCAGCATGTGGGATCTTCCCGGACCAGGGATCGAACCTGAGTTCCCTGTGTTGGCAGGTGGATTCTTAACCACTGTGCCACCAGGGAAGTACCAAAGAGCCTTATCCCTAATGATACTTTCTTTATGTTCTGTATCTTGAATTTTGGGATTTTCAGGGGTTAATACGTAATATCCCTTTTCCTCCTTTGGAGCCAACAGAGAAATATAAAAGTCAGATAGGTTGAGGTCAAAAAAATCACCCTTTTTACTGAATAAAAATTGGTTTAGAGGAGGTGGATTTGATGTGCAACTCCAGTGTGTTTCTTATTACATAACTTCTGAATTGATTTACCCACCCAGGCAGTGCAGTACTATTACTGGCAGCTCCTTATGCCATGTCCACGTGCATTAATATGAACCATCTTTGCAAATATGCAGATGTGTCTGGCAAAGCATATTCAGTTAGTTCTCTCAAGTAGCTTCGCCTCCTAAAGCAAGGAGTGATGCAGGGTAGAGAGAGAAACCAGGAGTGCTATTACCCTAGCAGAAGTTTCACTCTTAACCCTGAGTAATGCTTTAAATTGTTTATAGTGAGACTTTCTTTCAACTTCTACTCTAAAATGAATCTCAACCTTTAAATAAATACATATATGTATATAGTTTATACATATTTAATATAAATATATATATAACATATATATATGCGGTCTTTGAAAATAGAGTTCCTATAAAGAACATTTTTAATTTCACCAGTTGTCTATTACAAGTCCTGGTAATAGTTTTTGTTATAATATTTGAAGTTTACTTTTAATTGTTTTGAAAGAAGCCAACTGCTGTTGCTCAGCCTGTGACATTAAATGAATACTAATCCAGAGCTAATGGTGACAGTTGTTAGAGGAAAAAATTACGCTATTTCTCTCCTCACTGCTTTCCTCATCTTTAATGAGAAACTAGATTTTCTCCAAGTCTAGTCTAGTCTTTAGTTTAGTCTAAAGTTCTAACCTCATGTAAACAAAAACCAAAAAAGCTGTATTCTAATTAGAAATGCTGTGAATTTTCCTTTTCTTGGCCAATAAATATACCACCTCAAATACAAAGTGCTTTGTGAACTCCACTGAAATATAGATTAATGTCCCTATCAAAATATATTTGAAACCCACGTGATTTTTTCAGTCTACTTTGTAGGTGATGAAATTAACATATATAGAGCATAGTTAAGAAATGTAGATTGGGAATAATTTAGTATATACCTACTATACTAAATTATTTGTTGTAAGTGCTGTGGTACCATAAGTTTATCAAGTTGTCCATTGATTTATAAATATTCTTCAATATCTGTCCACAGACACTTTAAAAATTAGTATGAGATCTGAGGGTGTCATTGTCCACAAGTGTCCTTGTTTCCAAAGCTCTTAGCAAAAATAGTACTTTTAAAATGAAGCTAATATTATGCTAAAATTTTATAAGTATCTGTCTTTTTCTGAAGAGTTACATTCATCATTGTGTTTTAGTGGCAAGTAATGTAGTAATGCAGGCTTTCAGTGTTCAGACCAGAAAACAAATCTCCCTTTATTTATTTATTTATTTTTTAAAAATTTTATTTATTTATTTATTTATTTATTTATTTATGGCTGTGTTGGGTCTTCGTTTCTGTGCGAGGGCTTTCTCTAGTTGTGGCGAGCAGGGGCCACTCTTCATCGCAGTGCGCGGGCCTCTCACTATCGCAGCCTCTCTTGTTGCGGAGCACAGGCTCCAGACGCGCAGGCTCAGTAATTGTGGCTCACAGGCCCAGTTGCTCCGCGGCATGTGGGATCTTCCCAGACCAGGGCTCGAACCCGTGTCCCCTGCATTGGCAGGCAGACTCTCAACCACTGCGCCACCAGGGAAGCCCCCAAATCTCCCTATATATACAGCCACATTTTGAGAAGATCGCTTTTAAAACTAATTTCTATTGCACATAGGCAGTTTGAACATTGGTATTTACAATTAAGCCTTATATGTTAAGTAGTTTTAGTTTTTATTTTTACCATTAATAGTTAAGAAAAAATAATGTCAACCCTGTGATTATTATCTTTAACATATGTTGTCTTCTTTATGTGTATATGTTAGATGGAAGATGGTGCCCCAAAGCATATTATCCAGATGACAGGATTTAAGATGGAAGAAAAAGAAGCTCTAGGCAAATTGCTTTTAAAACTAGATTGCACTTTTATCAAGAGTGAGGTGAGTACAGTAACTTAAAAAGTTCAAGATATAGTTGAAGAATAACTACAATTAAAATGTTGGCCTAAGAATGATAAAATGCACCCTTGATATTCTAAGAATAGAAAAAGTATCTTAAAAAGGAAGTCTTCCATAGTAACATTTTTTCATGTGGATTTTTCCTTCCAGAAATACAAAAATTGTACACATCTAATAGCTGAACGCCTGTGTAAGAGTGAGAAGTTTTTAGCAGCTTGTGCAGCAGGTAAGTTAACTACCTTCCTCTCACCTTTGAAAAAAAAAATCTTCATGGTGAAGAAAAAGTACCTTAATCTCTGGGAAGATAGTGTGTTTATTATATCAAACATAAACGTGGTTCTTTCTGATATTTTTCTGAAAATACTTGTTTATTTATTTGGTTGCACCCAGTCTTAGTTGCGGCTCCAAGGCTCCTTTAGTTGCAGCTCCAGGGCTCCTTAGTTGTGGCATGTGAACTCTTAGTTGCAGCACGCATGTGGGATCTATTTCCCTGACCAGGGATCGAAACCAGGCCCCCTGCGTTGGGAGTGTGGAGTCTTATCCACTGCGTCCCCAGGGAAGTCCCTGAAAATATTTGATATAATATTTTTGCTTTGTTTTTCTGAATAGAACTTTGTAACACTTGAAAAAAGTATTAAAGAGGCAGAAATATTTACTTCACCTAATAAGTGCTTCATGTAAGAAAAAATATTTTAATAAAAAGGTTTGGCATAAAATGCCCCCCCCCAAAAAAAAGCTTTTGTTGAAGCCTCAGCGATTTGCAGTCAAGTTTCTTTTCTTTGATCTATCATTGGAAGAGTTACTGTTTTTGTTCTTCTGCTCCTGTTTCCCCTGCCATCCATGCTATGAAGCAATCATTCTATTTTATTTTTCTAAGATTTTAAATTCCATAAACCTAAATTAGGGCTTAATGTCTTCTCCCTTTGTCACCATTGATGTTTCTCTTATAGTTTTCTCTCCTGTGATTGATTTGGCATATCATTAGTCCACTTTTTTTTCTTTTTTTTTTTTTGCAGTATTTAACTCAGGTGAATTTACCATTTTTTAGAATAACTTACCAGAAAAACATTAGGATTCATTATTACCTCCACAAATGAAAACATACATTTTCCCTCCTGTTTAAAAAGATCATTGATGCCCAGATCAGAATGTTATTACATATCCTAGAAAATTCTCTAACTCAGTTAATTTGTTTTATATAGTGTAACAATGCTGTAAACATTATTGGAAAAGTTTTTGATATAGAAGGAAGAATATAAACCTCACTCAAAATGGTGAATAATAATAGTAGTCATAATTTAAGTAATACCACATTTTATTAATCCTTTGGTTTATATTTTACTTAGTAACAGAATTAAAATTATTTATTATGGGAAAGATTACATACAATGTTCAGTGATGTTGTAGGCCTTTCACTATCAAAAAATTTAGGAAAATAAACATAGTTCAAAGATAACATTGGCAATGTAGAAAAAGGCCAAATTTTATTTGATATTTGGTCTTTATTGTTTATCATTTATCAGAACCAAAATTCTTTTGTGACTGACAGTTCATTTGCTTTCTAGGAAAGTGGGTACTAACTAAGGACTACATAATTCATAGTGCCAAAAGTGGCAGATGGCTTGATGAAACAACTTACGAATGGGGGTATAAAATTGAAAAAGACTCCCATTATTCACCTCAAATGCAGTCTGCACCTAAAAGATGGCGTGAAGAACTGAAACGCACTGGTGCTCCAGGAGCCTTCCATAGATGGAAAGTTGTCCTCCTTGTTAGAGCTGATAAACGAAGTGATTCTCTTGTAAGGTGAGATTTCATAGAAGCTAAAGCAGTGAATGTGAAAACAATTTTGGTTAGCTTAAATACCTTTTTGTATTTCTTTGCAATTATTCATTTATTCCAAATGAGCCATGATGATTTACTCTTTGATCTCCTAGTTAAGCCATTCTGCACTTTTAAGCGTATGTGTCTAATGGAACAAAATCTATTTTATAAGTATTGCATTATTCTCAGGGTCTCTGTTTCACTTTCCATGTTATTTCTTTGCAAACTCAAGTAAAATCTTTATTTTAAATTGGAAGATATTTGTTTTCAGTTGTGAAGCACTTACAGTTTTTTGTAAGTGAAGTATTACGGTAAACAAAGGCTTTTTTCTAGGTTTATGTAGTGCAGTCTTCATGGTTCATACTGTTTCCATCATAATTTCATTTCTTTTTATATTTTACACCACATTTTAAGAAGACTTCTTATTGGGTAAACTGTATTCTTAGACTGCTGTGACTTTTTTTGCCGGGAGGGCGTGGTCTAAGGGCTTTTTGTTACCTTTACTGAAGTGTAATTTATAGACCGTAAAATGCACAGATTTTAAGTGTACGTTTTGATGAGTTTGGACAAATTTATGCACCCATGTTACCCATACTACAATCAAGATCTGTAACATTTACATCATCCTAAAATATTCCCTTGTGTTTTTGTACATTTAATTCTGTACCACCAAACCAAACAACCACTAATTTCTTTTTTGTCACTGTACATTAGATTTGTTTTTTTTCGAGGTTCATATAAATGGGATCATACTGTATATACTCCTTTGATGTAGCTTCATTTGCCTGCCTCGTTATTTTTGAGATTCATCCATGTTGTTGTGTGTATCAGCAGTTCCTTTCTTTTTGTTACTGAGTAGTATTCCACTCTATGTATATATCACAGTCTGTTTATTCACCCATGGATGGACATATGGGGTTTCTTTGGTTTTGATTTGTTTTTGCTAATATGAATAAAGTGGCTATGAACATTTGAGTATTAGTCTTCACGTAGACGTGTTTTTATTTCTCTTGGGTAAATATCCAGGAGTGAAATTGCTTGCTCAGATGGCAGTTGTACATTTAACATTATGAGAAAATGCCAAACTGTTTTCCAAGTTGTTGTACCATTTTACATTCCCACTAACAATGTATGAGAGTTCCAATTGTTCTGTAATTACTTTGGAACTATTGTCCAAAAATGAGGTGACCATATTTGTGTGGTCTATTTCTGAACTTCTTACTGTTCCATTGATATCTGTATCTACCTTACACCAAGAACACACTGTTTTGGTTACTATAGTGTTATAGTGAGTCTTGAAATCAGGTCTTGTGAGTCTTCCAACTTTGTCTTTTTCAAAATTGTTTTGGTGATTCTGGATCCTTTATATTTCCATATGCATTTTAGAATCAGCTTGTCAACTTCTACAAAAAAACAAGCTGGGATTTTTATTGAAATTGTACTGAATCTGTAGATCAAATTGGGAAGAATTGAGATCTTAATATTGAGTCATCCTATCAGTAGACTCTGTTTCTCTCCAGGGCTTCTTAAATTTCTGTCATTAATATAGTTTTTGTTGTATAAACCTTGCACATATTTTGTTAAATTTAATTCTGTGTACTTCATATTTCGGGATGCTATTATAAATCGATTGCTCTGTAAGTTTTTATATCCATTAATTGACTTTTCTCCTTTATTCTGTTAATATGGTAAATTATTTTGATCAATTCTTAAATGTTAAACCAAACTTATATTCCTGAGAGAAATTCCACTTCATTGTAGTGTATTATCCATTTTTAATAATTGCTGATTCTATTTGCAATTTGCTGATTCTATTTCCATAAGATGTATGGAAAAACCCAAATGAACTTTTTGGCCAACCCAATATTTGTTCTATTGTGTTGTTCTTCTGTAGATCCATTACCCATATTTTAGACCATTTGATTCCGTTCCACAGTATTTGCTTTCTCTGTTCTGTTTTTATTTCCCTTCCTGTATGTGTGTGTGTGTGTGTGTGTTTCAGTTGGATACTTACTATTGACTTACCAGGTTCAATGATTTCTTCCTCAGTTTTGTGCAGTCTATTGATAAGCCTATCAAAGAAATTCTTCTTTGATATAGTATCTTAATTCTACCTTTTTGATTGTACTGTCTTCTGAATTTCCCATATGTTCATGCAAATTGTCCACCTATTCTATTATATCTTTTAACATGTCATTCACAGTTATTTTAAAGTCACTTTTTTAAACTTTCAACATGTGGATCATCTCTCTGTGCTCTTTATTCCTTTATCTCTTGACAATGGTTTGGTTGTTGTTTTTTTTTCCCCATTTTTGTGTATGTCTTGTGTTTTTGTTTTGGTTTTTTTGCATACATAGACATTCCCTATAGAAGAACAGTAGAGGCTGAGGTGAATAATGTTAATATCCAAAAATGGACCTACTTGTAAGGCAGTTAGTATGGGGTCGTTGAGTTAATCTTGTCAATTTTTGAGCTGGCTTTGGGTTTTGTTAGTGCTATTTTCATCTTCAGCACATCATTTCATTTTATTCCAGCAGTGGTTTACAGTTCCCTTGTGCTTAGCGTGGGGCCTGTGATGCTGGAGGTTTTTTAATCAGTGTTCTTTATTCATTCTCAGCTTTTGGTAGTCCCTGTACCACTTCATCACAGAAGGGCTCTTCATATTCTTCCCCTCTTGCTTCCTACTCATTTCTAGGTTGGGGAGTAAGGGTTGGTGTGTTTTCGTTCTGTTGGATAGGCTTTAGTCTTAAGCATTCTTCATGTTCTTGGTCTCTGGGGTTGGGATATACCCATTGCTTCTGTCTCAATTTCCCATGGCAGCCAAATTCTCCCTTGTATTGTGGGCAGGGTCTTGGGTAAGAGACTTTCTAGCACCTCCCCCAGCATTAGGTCTCTGCTTTGTATTAGTGCAGGAACCTAGGCCCAAGTGGCATTCCTGCCCCTCCTCCAGGGACAGGTGGCTTTTGCTTCTATCCTTTATCCCATCTTTTTTGGGCTGCACAGCAGGAAGTTTTCCTACCCCTTTCCCAAAGGCAGATGAGTTTTACTTCTGCTCTTACAACAAAAGCAGTGCATCTTTTCCTGGATTCTGAAATAGAAGACTTTCTTACTTTACCCAAATGACTTAAGGCTTTTGCTTCATATGAGAGATGGATCCAGGGAAGTGGGCCTGGTTTTACATCTGTCTCTTGTTGGCAGGCAGTCCCCACTGACCCACCTTCGCTACCAGTGGGGTTCCTGCTGTTACCTGCCCCTAATCTTTTTTGTGAATGCTTAATAGATGCTGGTGGCAAAGAGCTTGCAACTGAGGGGGGGCCTTCCATGTGTCAGGGACTCTCAGTTATTCTAAACTGTCATGCTGCCTACACTTGGCCTTTAAATTTATTAAGATTTTACCTTCATTTCTTGCCTGCATTTATGGTGGCTACTTCTCTCCGGTGCTCTGGCAAAAGTGAAATAGTTTGGGTATCCAATCTCTTCACAAAGGTGCTTATCACTCTTTTGGAAATTCAATTTCTTGGTTGGCTTGTCATCTCAGTTCTCTGATGGGTTCATGAAAAGTTATGATTTTGTGGATTATTTGGCTTTTTTCTTATTCTCAGGTTGTAGTAGTGTTCTCTCGTGGCTTTCTAAATCCTAAGCAGTAACGAATTTTCATGAAACTTTTGGGTGTGTGTGTGCTTGTGTGTCTGTGTCTGTGTGTCTTCTGAGCCTAAATGTAAAATGTATTTCTTAATGTAAATCAAAGTTAAACTTTTTCAAAAGCTAATTTTTTAGAAGAAGTTTGTCAACTTTAGTTCTATTTTTTTGTGGTCCAGAATGATTTCCTTGGAGGTATGTTGTCTTCTGAGGTAAATACTTTCTTAGAATTCTTGCATTGTTTTTTTTGGCTTATTGAGGTGACTTTTCCTTAGGAAATAAACTTAGTATTCTATTTTTTTTTTTATTACACCTCCACCCCCACTCCCCGTTGCTTTCCCCCCTTGGAAATTTAGTATTCTTGATTCTTAAAAACTTTTCCCATATCAAGAAATGGATAAGTAGAGGGAATAGCATGATTTCTTAAACACATCTGTTCTGAACAACTTAAAATTTAGGAAATCATTGCAATAGTTATTCTCCGTGGCACTCAAATAGACCAAAGGAATTAATTCCTTTCAGAAAGTTCTGCTCCCACTCCTAGGAAGTAATTGATTTAGATAATTTGACTAAACATACTTTCTTTTTAATATACTTTTCTATACTGTTTACATTTTCATTTAGAGTTTTGGAGGCTGGAAAAGCAAATGTTTTTTTACCAAAAAATTCTCCAAGTGAAATAACTCATGTGATTGCCAGTAATGCGAGAATCAAGGCTGAACAAGAAAAAGATAACTTTAAGGCTCCATTTTATCCAATTCAGTATCTAGGAGATTTTCTTTTAGAGGTAAGTAAAAAACAAACAAACAAAAAATTAGTAAACTTTTTTTTTTAATTTTATTTATTTATTTATTTATTTATTTATGGCTGTGTTGGGTCTTCGTTTCTGTGCGAGGGCTTTCTCCAGTTGTGGCAAGTGGGGGCCACTCTTCATCGCGGTGCGCGGGCCTCTCATTATCGCAGCCTCTCTTGTTGCGGAGCACAGGCTCCAGCCACACAGGCTCAGTAATTGTGGCTCACGGGCCTAGTTGCTCTGCGGCATGTGGAATCCTCCCAGACCAGGGCTCGAACCCATGTCCCCTGCATTGGCAGGCAGATTCTCAACAACTGCGCCACCAGGGAAGCCCCAGTAAACATTTTTAAATGTTTATTTTATAAAATATTGATACAGTGAAATATAAAAATCAAATTATGTTCTGAGTTTTGAAAATGCAATTAGAATTAAAATGACATTTTTTTTTAAATTATTTATTTATTTATTTAATTTATTTATGGCTGTATTGGGTCTTCGTTTCTGTGCGAGGGCTTTCTCTAGTTGCGGCAAGTGGGGGCCACTCTTCATCACAGCGCGCGGGCCTCTCACTATGGCAGCCTCTCGTTGCGGAGCACAGGCTCCAGACGCGCAGGCTCAGCAATTGTGGCTCATGGGCCCAGTTGCTCCGCGGCATGTGGGATCTTCCTGGACCGGGGCTCAAACCCGTGTGCCCTGCATTGGCAGGCAGATTCTCAACCACTGTGCCACCAGGGAAGCCCTAAAATGGCATTTTTAAGACAGTTGCTCTCAATTATTTAAATATTTGAAAAGAACTTGCTTATTAAATTTAAAATTTGTCTTATTTTGAGTCTCTACTTTTGTTTTCAGTGCTTTGGTGATGTTTATTACAAAATAATTTTAAACATTTTAAACCAGAGTATAAATAAAATAGCAGTGGGCTATAGGTATCATATGAGAATTGTTTGGTTATTTTCCCATTGGAAAAGAGGGAGCTGTTTCTAAGAATTTAGAAATATTTTCCTGTCCTCTTCCTCCACCTACATCTCACTTGGTGCACATACCACTCCTTAAGTAGTTTGAATGGAAATAACCCTAGAAGAATTGCTCTAAAAGTAAGCAAAGAAGAATTTTTAAGAAGGGTCACTCAAGGTGGAAGAGAACCTGCAGTGTGTCTAAAAACTGAACCTTGGTCTTCTAGGAAACCTTAGCTCCTTCTTCAGTGTTTCCCATCTCGATAGATACTATACAACCTTTTGTCTAATAATTTATGTTAGAAATCTGGGAATCACCCTTGAAACCTTCCTTTCCTTTATTCCCCACATCTTGTCAATTACCAAATCCTATTGATTTTATTTCAAATACTTCTTGAATAAACTGCTTCTCTTCTGTATTAACATATTGAGTTCATCCTCTTTGCCCTGTGCTGCTGGAAGCAACTCCTTATTATTCTCCCTATTGTTCTACTTTACTTTTGCTAATTTCCTAGTAACTTACTTTTCTTTCTCTACTCCATTCAGCTTCATCCAGAAGTAACATCTAAAATGCTCTTTCTAAAATAGTTCTGATGCTGTCTCTCTCCTACTTAAAACTGTCCAATGGCTTCCCATTGCCCTTAGGATAAAGTTGTAAACCTCTAATACAGCTTTAAGTTAGCATGGGGTTCCTGTCACTCCTACCTTTGCAACTATAGCCTGCTCTACTTTTTCCTGTGCTCACTATACTATAACACAACTGCCTTTCCCAGTTTCTTAAACAGGCTAGGCTACTTCCTACCTCAGTGTCTTCTGAAAAGCTATTTTCTCTTCCTAAAAAGGTCCTTACCGCTATTCTCTCACTCCCTATGCCTGCCTACTTCCTGCTTATTCAGTTTGCAGTTATAATGCTGCCTCTTCAAGGAAGCCTCCCTGGCCCCTTATTAAAATAGTTAGGTTCACCTCTAATGTGTTCTGATATCACTATTTTGCTTTATAGTACTCATCACAGTTGTAATTAATTAATTGGCTGATTACTTGGTTAATGTCTTTTTCCCCACCTAAACCAAAAGCACTGTGTCATCAAGGATGATGTCTATCTTTTCCATAGTTATATCTGAATCATCTTGCATAAAGCCTAGCACATGAGTAGTTCTCATTTTATATTTGTTAGATTAGTAGAGAAATTATGAACAACCCTTGAGTATTCCAAGAGTAGATGTAATATATCATTCTATAATTACCTTTCCCTACTGAGTAGTGGCAGTGTGGATTGGAAATTTGACCTTAGTTCAGAGGATGGATCTGCTTGGACTATGGATAATCTCATTGTCCTTGACAGTGATTGGTCTAGGAATGGGCATGTCAACCAGTTCTGATTCATGGGACATGAAGAGAGGTATGTAAGAGCTTCTGGGAAGTTTCTTTCTCATTCTGAAAAGAGCCTCTGGCAGCCTGGCATCTGCTAGGTGTAAACATGGAAAAATGAAATGAAACCTTAATTACTACTGGCAGCCATTCTTTGACCATGAGGAGAAGTAGCCTTAGGTTGAAACCAATCTTGTAGACAGCAAAGTGTAGAGACAGAATGTAGACTCTTGTAGAGATACTTGAGTTGCTGGATTAATCAACCCTGAAACCTGACTTAGCAATGGACCATATTGCCATTCTGTGAGGTAACAATTTCCATGTTGTTTACGTTAATTTGCATTGGTTTTCTATTACTTGCAGCCTAAAGCATCCTATCTGATCTACCTAACTGAACAGTTTATAGGTAGTATTAACTCTCAACAGAATGAAAACCATTCTTAACTAAATTAGAAAAAGTATCTGAATTTCCCTTCTCTATAGAAAGAAATGAACAAAATGTAATATGTATTATGCTTTCTCCATAATCATATTTTACAGTAATCTGACACAATCAGATTCAGCTGCTGAAGTACTAGAGGACATTAGTATATCAAGCAAAAATAATAGACAATCTCTAACTTATATTTGTTTTTAGAATACATTGTTTTATAAGCTCTAGATTAGACAGCTTAGAGTTAGTTCATAACCATTCATTCTAAATAAGGGAGACATTTTGTCATCCCTTCTGAGGATAAGATAGTTAACTTCATTTTGATGTCTTGCTTTTCTTCTACGTCTTTGGCATAGAATATAATACATTCCTCATTAGATGGATTCTGAAGTGTCCTCTAAAAAGAGTTGCCATATAAAATGACTGAGTCAAAAGTAACAATTGAGCAATTGTTTAAAAAATAGTTGTGTTTAACCTACTTAACTTTTTGGAAAGCCACTTAGTAACAGAATCAGGAATTATTTAGTCCAGGTTTATAGATACTTGCTGAAGGCATTTGCTGTACCAGGCATTATGCTATGCACTATAGAAAATGAATAAGACCACCTGCCAGACTTCAAAAACAAAATGTGGTGAAAACAGAATGTGGAAACTGGTAATTGCAGTTTAGTGTGTATTGTGCATTGGTAAAATCATGTGCAAGGTATAGAAATACAGAAGAGCAAGTGACTAATGTATCTAAATTGTTTGGCCCAAGGAAGATGTCACAAAAAGGAGAGAATACTTAGGAATACTCAGAACTTCTTTTGATTATCTGTCCAAGAAATAAAATGATCCACAGAAAAGTCTCATGGAAATATAGTAGTAATTGAAAAAACCATACACTTTTTGTTCCAGATCAACTAATTGTTGACCTAGATTTGTAACTTATTACTTCTTTAACCATAGGGAAGTCATTTATTCTGTGACCGAATTTCTTCCTTTGCATGTAGAAGGTAATACTTACCTTACTTTGGTTGTTATACAACTGTTACTCTAAGCCATTATTTATTGAGTGATTACTGTGTGTCAGGCACTATGCTAAGCACTTTACACACTTAATCTTATTTTAAACCTTACGTTCCTGTGTGGTATGCACTATGGCCTCATTTTACAGTTAGTGAAATGATGTATAATCAAATTTAATAATTTTCCCATGATCTCACAACTATCGTATGTCAGACCAAAAATTTAAGACCAAGCACTCAAAAAATTTTAAGGCTGCTCTCCTCAAGTCTCCCTTTACTTTTCTCATTTCGAGTATTATTAGGTTTCCTTGATAATAGGAAGGTCTCTTTCTGGGTAGTTAAAAATACTTAATGCTGTAGAGATTACCATATGCTAGTAGTCAGTCTAGTTAAGAACCATGTAGAACACTCTGGGAATTCCCTAGTGGTCCAATGGTTAGGACTTGGTGCTTCCACTGCAGGGGGCCCGGGTTCGATTCCTGGTTGGGGAACTAAGATCCCACAAGCCACGCAGTGTGGCCCCCCCAAAAAAAAGAACCATGTAGAGTACTCAAAAGATGCTTGTTCTAATTACTTGACCTCTCTGGCTCTCCATCCAGTCTTGTGAATTCATTCAAGTTGTGTGGCAAATGCCATGGCTGAATCAAGGAATAAGACCTGAGACCAAAGCATATCCATACCTATTTTAAGATAGAAATCAAAGTCAAATATGTGAATCAGAAGCCAGGGCAACTATCATTTCCACACTGTGCTGCCCTATCTTAGGTAATAGAATAATTTACTGAATTAGTAGGCTTTTGGTCATCTGTTTGTAACATAGCATTATACTATATAAGGGAGATTAGACATGGTGCTCTTTTCCTAGATCATATAGGAGACAAACAACTAACACCATGCCTAGTGTATTGTTGGCACTAAAATTTTATAAAATAAGGAATAAGTAATGAATATTTACAGATAAATACTGCCCATATCTTTCATAAGAGTAGCTGGTTAGAGAGAGTGTGGCTTGGAGACAATTATATGTTGATCATTTGTTTAGTGCTATAGAAAATAGATTATTTTTTAAAATTTTCCAAATGTCATGGTTTATCACGTTGTGATTTTTAATTATTTAACTTAAATAGGGTACTTGAATCATACATTCTAATTCACAGATCAGTATATAGCATCTTAATACTCAGAATTAGAAAACAGTGTGTTCTTCCCTAGTTGCTAATGATAATGGTATGTTCTTTTGCGTATGTATTCTGGAAACTATATGGGATTAATTCATCCTGTATTTTAGACATTTCTTGATGATCTAAGCCTGAGGATTTATCCTCTTTGTCAACCATGTGAAATTTGAAGCCAGAAACTCAGTTTATCCCCATTAAAGTTGTCCTTAATGGAAATTGTACATTCAGAGTAATACTTTCTTTGATTCCAGGAATAAGACAGAAGAAAAGTCTTCATTTTTCATGGTTTTCAATTTCACTTTTCTGAGTAACTGAAGAAATTTAATCAGCTACTCTCAGGGATTGTTGTCTGGTTGCAAGATTGCAGGCTGCTAAAGGGCCCTCACATCCATATAGGAAGCCCAGTACAAGTGAAAGGGAACCAAAAATCACACCATAGGCCTTAACCACATTTCAGCTATATCATGATTGTTCCCTAGGAGGACAATGATTCTCCAGTCTCTTTGTGTAAAGATGGTGAATCTCTGAATACTCTTGCGTAACAAGTACTTGAATTCATCTTTACTCTCAATTCTTTATCTTACTAAACTTCAAGAATTTTATGTATAAGTACATATGCAACTATATTTTAAATTATTATTGGTAGGTAGTTAAAAATTCAGTTTGGATTTCTTAGCAAGAGAAATAAATGTGTTTGAGATAGAGTTAGGTGAAGATAATTGCTTACTAATGTTCAAGTAAAATAAGAGCTGTGAATTCAACTATTAGCCTATTTTCTTCTCTGTATGATAGATGTGCAAATAAGAAGTCTTACTAGTAAAAAGCTGAAAAATAATCTGAGAAATCATCTATAATCAGAAAATGTTGAAGTAGACTGTAACTTTAACTTGGTAAAGGACTAGATAAAATAGTTTTGTTCATGATTATTCCTAAAAAGGGTTGCTTGTTACTAGACCAACAGAGCATTAGCTTTTCTTGAGATACATTATTATTATTTTATTATTTGGGACCTTTGTTGTAATGATTTTTTTCCCTTCAGGGAACTTACTAGTGTTTAATAACCTTTGATTTAGAAGAGTGCATTCTTATACCTACTTGTTTGACTACCAAAATATTTTGCATTTATAAAGTTGGATACCATAAAGAGTACATAATGTTGAAATCATACTTAATTGATTGCCTAAACCATTTTTACATACATACAGAAAGAAATTCAGAATGATGAAGATTCCCAAACCAGTTCTGTTTGGAATAACCATAGCAATCAAGAAAAAAACAAAGATTTCAGGAAAGATATGGGATTTCTTGAAATGAAAGGTGCCTTAAAAGAGATGATGTGCAGAACCCAGGTAACACTTTATACTCTAAAAAAATCTTACATTTCTGATTTTTCTTACAAAATTTGTGAAAGGCATTATTTGGTGGAAATAATGACTTTGGAATCACAGAGCTGGTATTTGAACCCAGCTCTGATTTACAGTCTATAATTTGAACGTATTGGGATATTGTCCATGTCTCTATTTTGAGGCTCTTATAGAAATAATATATATGTGCATATGGAGAGTCACAGTTCCTAATACATAGTGTGTTCTCAACACATGGTAATTACTTAAAACAACTTGGTATGTTGAATGTAACGTGTGTCTTACAAAGGATTCATCAATATATGTATTCATATTCATGGTCTAAATTCAAGTATTTTACTGCATATAGATCAAGTTTTTTTAAATGGCACAAGTGAATTCCAGTTGGATTAAATATGGAAAACAAAAAAACATGAAGGACTCTGAACTTGGAGCAGTGAAAAGTACATTAAGAAAGCATATATGTGGCTCTCAACTGAAATTTTTCAGTTAGTAGGAGCAACCAAAAAAGACATTATTAGTTCTACCCTAGAAGACCTGATGTTCAGTTATGTTCAGTTTCATACTGTTTTTATAAAAGAGACTCTAATTGGTTTACCAAATCATTAGCCTAGTAATTATTATTACTTAGTCTAAACTAAAATATTTTTAAATGTGATTAGAAAGAAATTAAAATGTTTTTACTGCATCTGTCAAATTTTACAAAGAGAATTCTAGGAACAATTTGGAACTTCTTCGACTGAGCAGTACCTTACAAAATCACATATGGAGAGTGTAAATAAAACTTTCCAAGAGATTAAAGTATTTTTGCGATTTTCTCTAGCTTTTTCAAAATACAGTTGATATTTATGTGACTTAGACGATTTTCTATGATTAACTACATGTACATGATCTTAATAAGAGGCTTTTGAGTTCATGTCTGTTGAAATATGCGTTATAAGCCACAGTATAACATTTTTTACATATAGAAAGGATGTAAAATAATGGAGTTATTAAATAAATTTAGTTTTATTTAACATAAAAAAATGGAGATTTTATGAAAGATAGGGAAATTATTAAAATACATCTGTAAACATCTTGAGTTTTAGAACTCAAGAGGTTGTGTATAAAATGCTTCAATCAAAAGACAGAGTAGCTGAATGCATACAAAAACAAAACCCATATATATGCTGCCAAAAAGAGACTCACTTCAGATTAATGACATACACAGACAAAGTGAGGGGATGGAAAAAGATATTCCATGCAAATTGAAATCAAAAGAAAGCCAGCATAGCAACAGTTACATCACACAAAATAGACTTTAAAGATTGTTGGGCTTCCCTGGTGGCGCAGTGGTTGAGAGTCTGCCTGCCAATGCAGGGGACACAGGTTCGAGCCCTGATCTGGGACGATCCCACATGCTGCAGAGCAAATGGGCCCGTGAGCCACAACTACTGAGCCTGCGCATCTGGAGCCTGTGCTCCGCAACAAGAGGCCGCGACAGTGAGAGGCCCACGCACCGCGATGAAGAGTGGACCCCGCTTGCCGCAACTAGAGAAAGCCCTCACACAGAAACGAAGACCCAACACACCCAAAAATAAATAAATAAATAAATTTAAAGTACGTGCCGGAAAAACAAAAGATTGTTATGAGATAAAGGAGGACATTATATAATGATCAAGGGATCAATCCAAGAAGAAGATATAACAATTGTAAATGTATATGCACCCAACATAGGACCACCTAAATACATAAAGCAAATATTAACAAACAAAAGGGAGAAACATAGGACCACCTAAATACATAAAGCAAATATTAACAAACAAAAGGGAGAACTTGACAGTAATATCAATACAATAATAGGAGGGGACTTTAACACCCCACCTACATCAACGGAAAGATCATCCAGACAGAAAATCAATATGGAAACACTAGCTTTAAATAACACATTAAACCAAATGGACTTAGTAGATATGTGTATATAGAGCATTTTGTCAAAAGGCAGCAGAATACACATTCTTTTCAAGTGCACATTAAACATCCTCCAGCCTAGGCCACAAAACAAACGTCAGTAAATTTAAGAAAATTGAAATCTTATCTGGCAACTTTTCCAACCACAGTGCTATGAGACTAGAAATCAACTACAAGAATAAAATTCAAAAAACACAAACACATGGATGCTAAAAAATGCTACTAAACAATCAGTGACTCACTGAAGAAAGCAAAGAGGAAATCGAAAAAATACCTGGAGACAGATGGAAACAAAAGCATGGTGATCTAAAATCAGTAGAAGGCAGCAAAATACATTCTAAGAGGGAAGTTTATAGCAATACAAGCTTACCTCAGGACACAAGAAAAATCTCAAATAAAAAACCTGACCTTACACCTAAAGGAACTAGAAAAAGAAGAACAAACAAACCCGAAGTTAGTAGAAGGAATGAAATCATGAAGATCAGAGCAGAAATAAATGAAATACAAACTTAAAAAACAATAGAAAAGCTCAATGAAACTAAAAGCTACTTCTTTGAAAAGATAAACAAAATTGATAAACCTTTAGCTGGACTCATCAAGAAAGAAAGAGGGCCCAAATCAATAAAATTGGAAATGAAAAAGACAACTGACACCACAGAAATACAGAAGATCATAAGAGACTACTAGGAACAGCTATATGCCAATAAAATGGACAACCCAGAAGAAATGGACAAATACCTAGAAATGTACAATCTACCAAGACTGAGCCAGGAAGAAATAGAAAATGTGAACAGACCAATTACCAGTAATGGAACTGAGTCAGTAGTTAAAAATCTCCCAACAAACAAAAGTCCAGGGCCAGATAGCTTCACAGGTGAATGCTACCAAACATTTAGAGAAGAGTTAACACTTATCCTTCTCAAAATACTCCAGAGAATTGCTGAGGAAGGAATGCTTCCAAACTCATTCTATGAGGCCAGCATCACCCTGTTACCAAAACCAGACAATGGTATCACAAAAAAAGAAAATTACAGGCTAATATCACTAATGAATATAGATGCAAAAATCCTCAATAAAATATTGACAAACTGAATCCAACAGTACATTAAAAGGATCATATGCCATGATCAAGTGGGATTTATCCCAGAGTTGCAAGGATTTTTCAATACCAGGAATCAATCAGTGTGATACAACACATTAACAAATTGAAGAATAAAAAGCATATGATCATCTCGATAGGTACAGAAAAAGCTTCAACATCCATTTATGTTAAAAACTCTGTAGAAAGTGGGCATAGAGGGAACATACCTCAACGTAATAAAGGCCACATATGACCAACCCACAGCTAACATCATATTCAATGGGAAAAAGCTGAAAGCATTTCCTCTAAGATCAGAAACAAAACAAGGATGCCTACCCTCACTACTTTTATTTAACACAGTATTGGAAGTCCTAACCATGGCAATCAGAGAAGAAAAAGGAATAAAAGGAATCCAAATTGAAAAGGAAGATGTAAAATTCTCACTGTTTGCAGATGACATGGTACTATACATAGAATATCCTAAAGATGCCATCAGCAAACTGCTAGAGCTCAGTAATGAATTCTGTAAAGTTGAAGAATACAAAATTAATATACAGAAATCTGCATGTCTATGTACTAACAAACTATCAGAAAGAGAAATTAAGGAAACAATCCCATTTACCATTGCATCAAAAAGAAGAAAATACCTGGGAGTAAACCTACCTAAGGAGGTAAAAAACCAATGCTCAGAAAACTGTAAGATACTGATGAAAGAAATTGAAGCCAACACAAACAAATGGGAAGATATCCCATGTTCATGGATTGGAAGAATTAATATTGTTAAAAATGACCATACTAACCAAGGCAATCTACAGATTCAGTGCCATCCCTATCAAAATACCAAGGGCATTTTTCACAGAAGTAGAACAAATAATTTTGAAATTTGAATGGAAACACAAAAGATCCCGATAGCCAAAACACTCTTGAGAAAGAAGAACAGAGCCAAAGGAATCATGCTCCCTGACTTCGGACGATACTACATCCGACTATACTACAAAGCTACAGTAATCAAAACAGTATGGTACTGGCCCCAAAACAGACACATAGATCATTGGAACAGAGTAGAGAGCCCAGAAGTAAGTCCACACAGTTATGCTCAATGAATCTACAACAAAGGAGGCAAGAATATGGAATGGTGAAAAGACAGTCTCTTCAACAAGTGATGCTGGAAAGACTGGACAGTTAAATATAAAACAATAAGATTAGAACATTTCCTCACATTATGTCCAAAAATAAACTCAAAATATATAAAAGACTTAAATGTAAGCCCTAAAACCATAAAACTCCCAGAAGAGAATATAGGCATAACACTCTTTGACATAAATTGTCACAGTATTTTTTTTGAATCTGTATCCTAAAGCCCAGGAAATAAAAGCAAAAATAAATAAATGATACCTGATTAGACTTAAAAGCTTTCACAAAACAAAGTAAACCATCGACAAAATGAAAAGACAGCCTACTGAATGAGAGAATATATTTGCTAATGATATGACCAATAAGGGGTTAATAGCCAAAATAAATAAACAGGTCATACATCTCAACACCAAAAAAACAACCCAATTAAAAAATGGGCAGAAGACCTGAAAAGACATTTTTCTAAAGAAGGCATACAGATGGCCAGCAGGTGTATGAAAAGATGCTCAACATCGTTAATCATCAGAAAAATGCAAATTAAATCCACAATGAGATATCACTTCACATCTGTCGGAATGGCTATCATGGAAAAAACCACAAATAACAAATATTGGTGAGGATGTAGAGAAAACAGAACCCTCGTACACTGTTGATGGGAATATAAATTGGTGCACCCACTGTGGAAAATAGTATGGCAGTTTCTAAAAAAAAAACAACAAAACTAAAAGTAGAACTACCATATGACGCAGCAATTTCATTCCTGGGTACATATCAGAAAAAAAGGAAAACACTAGTTTCAAAATATCCAAGCATACCAGTGTTTATAGCAGCATTATTTACAATTGCCATGATATGGAAGCAACCTAAGTGTCCATCAACAAATGAATGGATAAAGAAGATGGGAGATCTGTATATCTGTATAGACATATAGATATGGTGGAATACTACTCAGCCATAAAAAATGAAATTTTGCCATTTGCAACAACATGGATGGACTTGGAGGTATTATACTAAGTGGAATAAGTCAAGCAGAGAAAGACAAATACTGTATGATATAATTTATATGTGGAATCTAAAAAATAAAACCACTGAATATTACAAAATTAAAATGGACTCACAGATATGGAGAACAAACTAGTGGTTACCAGTGGGGAGAGGGAATAGCTGGGAGGGGGCAATATAGGGGTAGGGGACTAAGAGGTATAAACTATTAGGCATAAAATAAATAAGCTACAAGGATATGTTGTACAAGACAGGAAATATAGCCGGTATTTTATAATAACTATAAGTTGAGTATAACATTTAAAAATTGTGTATCCCTACATTGTATACCTGTAACTTATATAATATGGTACATCAACTATATCTAAATTTAAAAAAAAGTAAAAAGAATACATCTGTAAACATCTTGAGTTCCTTTTAGAACTCAGGAGAATGTATATCAAATTCAGGTCACAATTTCTATTTTTTTAAATAAATTTCTTAGTGTAAAGAATAAACAATATGGTTTGCAATACTTCTTATCCGTTTTACCTATTTCCTATACAAAGATTTTCTGAGATGTTTCATTTGATATGCCTAATGGCAAGACTCTATTTGATGTAGAGCCTAAATTATTTTCACAAACATTTGGAAAAATAAAAGAAAATAATGAAGATAACCAAATCTCTTTTGACTAATCATGACAAATTTTTTTAAAAGGCAGAGATTCCAAGAAAGAGTAAGTTAACAATATACCTAAATTAAATGTTTGTAAACACAGTATAAACTTTAAGAACTAAAAATCTTTATTTTTCTCTTTTATCTTAGTATAACTAAAATGTAATATAATTCATAATGCTCTTTATTATATTTAGTCTCATGTGTATGTTTCATAAAGCCTACGTTCCTGAGTTTTTTTTGTTGTGACTTGCATTGGTTGTGTTGAGGCTATGGCTAATCTATAGTCTAACTAAAGTATTTTTATAAACATGCAGAAAGAAGTGAAAAATCATGATGAAGATGTTAATGTTCATTCTATTTTAACTGAACATCACAGAAAAGAAAAATACAGAGATTCTAGTAAAGATTTGAAATTTGTTAAAATGAGAAATGCCTTAGGAAGGCATACATATGGAAATCAGGTAAGACCTTCCAAATTAAAAGTAATTTATTTATATTTTACACTCTTTTCTAATAATGCCAGTTATGAAGTTGTTTCTTCTGAATTATGTATACATTATATGTGTTTATAAAGCATTTGTGTATAATTTTTGAAAGAGTACGAAAATGAGTGCTATGTACCTACCAGCTAGGTTAAGAAATAGAGCATTCCCAGCTTTTTAAGATTCTGCTATGTCATTTCCAAACTGCATCCCTTTTTCTTCCTCTTACCCATGATAGGTAACCTCTGTTTTGGAATTTGTTTTAATATTTTCTTGTTTTTCATTATAGTTTTACCACCTACATATGTATCCCTACCAATACATTGTTTAGTTTTGCCTCTTAATGAACTTTTCTAGTTTGTGGTATTTATAATCTTCTGTGACTTACTTTTTTGTGGATGTATATGTTTAATTGTTTCACAGTTATACCTTTTATCCATTTTACTATTGATAAATATTTTGGTTTCTTTTTATTGGTTTGTTTTTGATGGATTGATTGGTTTTTGTAACTGTGAGCATTTCTGCCATGAATATTATGAACCTTTTCTTACATTACTTTTGGTGCACATGTTCAAGACTTCCTCTAGCTTAGGATATATCCCTAAGAGAATTCTGGGTTATAAGAACTGTGTATGTTCAAGTCTACTAGATAATGAACAACTGTTTTCCAAAATATTTTACTAACGTATACCCACTCCAACAGTGAATGAGATTTCGTATTGTATATAACTTTTTTTTAATGTGTTATAAGTCAGACTCGTCTTGAATTTATGTGGATTTTGTAACATATATCATTCATGTTTAGATTTGTTTAATTGTGGTCTAAATATGTTTAGAAGGAAATTAAGAAAGAGGATGAAGATATTCAAAGGAATTATACTTTGAGGAAAAAACGCAAAAAAGAGAAAGAAAGAGATTCCAGGAAGGACACTGAACATGACAAAAGTACCTTAAGAAAGCACGTTTATAGAGATCAGGTAAAACTTTGTAAGCTAAGCTGAAAAAAACAAAAAACAGTTTTAATTTCTTTTGGCTCTTCCCTAATATCACCTACACATATAATCTGATTTTTGTGATTGCTTGCTGTGTTAAATATAACCTGTACATCTTATGAAAAGAATCTTCTTGATTTGATCTGGTGGAATATTCATAATTAATGTTATAATTAGCTTTGGTTCACAATGAAAATATTTTTACATGTGTACAGAAAGAATTTGAGTTAATCAGGATATTCAAATATATTTTATTTTGCCTGACTAAAACAAAAAAGAAAAGAAACGTTCTGACAAAAGAGGCTAAAATTCTTAAAATGAAAAATACATGTGTATGTAGTTTGGCTAATACATTCTAATCTAAATAATCTAAATTTTAGTTTTTTATCTTGCTCTTCCCTGGTATAGTACAGACCATTATTAATAAGATAGCTTGTCTTTTAAACAGAATCCTTCTTGAGTTAATTTTTCTAGAGTATAACTTTATTTTACAGTATAGACAGCATGTTTATATGTATTCAGAGGGATCTTCAGAAGAATGATAAAGATAAATAATCATGTTTTGTGGGAACATGGCAACCAAAAAAAAAAAAAAAAAAAAAAAACAAGGAAGAGAGAGAGGTTCCAGGAAAGATTTGGAACAGGTTAAAGTAAAAAGTACTTAAGAAAGTGCACATGTAAATATCAGGTAAAACTTTGCAATTAAAACATTTGGTTTTTAATTTTTTGAATTTCATTCTGTAATCTTTATATAGTATAATTTTAAGGATCTTTGCTGTGGTTAACACTGCATGAATGTGTTCTTGTGTTATGTTGTCCATTGTGATACTTAGCATTTGTGTTGACACTCTTTAGTACATTGTCTAAAGTACTTTTTCGTGTATACAGAAAGAAATGAAGAATTCTGTTTTTGCTGATCATGCCAAAGAATCAAAAACCAAGGATATCAGGACAGATGTGGATATCGCTGACATAAAAAATGCCTTAAGGAAACACATATACAGAGCTCAGGTAGAACTTGACGTACTAAAAATTTTGTATAGTTTTCTCTCATTCTGTAGTGTAACCAATGTATAATAATAGTAATAATAATAATGAGTCATTATGTTTAATATGTCTTAAAATAATTTTTAGTTCATTAATTTTTGTTAATAGTAATTATTGTATGTGGACATTTAGTAAATTGCTGAATTCTCTGCCATTTATACCTCAGTGATACTACGGCTAAGTTATGTGTTTTACAAACTGCTGTAACTTGTTGCTTATTAACCTGCTATTGGAGAATGAGGGCTGGAGGATCCCCGTTTCTGTTGTCCTCGTTCAGCCTCAGTCTGAGAAAAGCTTTGAGGCTCCCTGAGTTTTGGGGAAGGGCTTTTTCAGTGTTCTTGCCCTGCCCCAAGTAATAGGGGATGATCTGGGATCACCATCTCTTCCTGCCCCTCTCTGGGGGTAAAGGATTTTTCTCCTATTTCCTTATCCAGCAGGTTATGGGTCTGCATGTGTGCCCTGAGGGTAACCACATTTGCTGCCCTTCCCACAGCAGCCACTGTTCAAGTCTTGGCCTCTACCACTAGGGAGACTTTCTTTAGTCTCCCACCCCGTCTCTTTTCATTTGCATGAGCACCCAGTGAGGTCCGTGGAGAAGATCATGCCATTGAGTGCAAACTCCCCGCATTTTGTTGATTCCCAGGGGTTCCGTTTTCTCATGCTGGCCCACACTTGGCCTTTAGTAAGTGGTGAAAAATTTAAGCTGAAATCTTCTTACCCACTGTAGTGGAGTCCTCCTCTTCCTGCTAAACTCTCTCAGATAAATCAGTGCTCATGTCCCATGTCCTTGGAGACTCTGGTGTTTCTTCATATCTCTGTTTAGTTTGTTGCACTAAGACCTCTGCTGTCATAAGGGTTCAGGTGAAGTTATCATTTCATAGATTTTACGTTTTTATTGTTCATAATGTGGGAAGGCCTCTCTTTTCAGCTTTCTGTATCCTAAGTGGAAGCCAAGCCTCTATCATTGTTTTAATTTGTATTTCTTCTGTTAGCAGCAAGTTTGAGCATATTTTATGCCTTCACTTGCCATTTGTGTATTTCTTCCTCTGCCAACCGCTTGTTGGTACTCTTCTCTATTTTTTCAGTAGGTTGTTTTATACCACTGCTTCTAGAACTCTTTATATAATCAGGATATTATCTCTTTTTATGTTTGCAAATATTTTTCCAGTATAATCTTTTAAACAAATACAAACTTACAGGTATTTTACAGTAGAGGAAGATTTTACATGTGATTATATTACAAAACATGACTACCTTTTTTCTCCTATGGAGTTTTATACAAAAGTCCATAGGAGCATTTTATAAATGCTCTCTCCATTTATATTTCTAATTATTAAAATACTAAGGACAATGGACCTCTTCAGGTCTTCAAAGTAAATATGACTTTACCTTTTACATTATTTTAATTTAGAAGGGAAAGTAGAGGCTGTTCATTCTCATGAGAGTGCCATTACCCTAAAATGATGGAGGTCCCTAGTTAAACATGAGAATCAGATCATTTATATCTATTAATGTCTTCCTGAATCTGTTTTGTAAGTTTGGCCAAGGTTTTATGCTTTGTAAGCTGAACTGTATTTTTTGACCTAAAAATGTTTAATTTTAATTAATGGTTTCTGTTTTGTAGGCTATAAGATACAGCTGCATTAGAATAGATAAACAACCAGTATACAATGTTGAGGTAAGAAATTTGGAGTAGGGTGCTAATGGGGGCAAAAAGAAGCTTTATGTTTTATTATTAGTTGTTTTGATATAAAGGTATGTGTTGTCAGCAAGACAAAGCTTCTTATCAAATTTGAAGTGTAGTTTCTCTAATCAGAAGTGAAAAAGAAAAATAGTATTCTATCAAAGCTCCAAAAAAAATTCTATACAGTAATAAAAATTGATAAGAAGAATTAAAAACTTACCTTGTGCTCATCACAGGTGAGTTATGTATCCCTATTCATACATTTCATAGGTTTCATAATTACTACTTCTAGATTAAATTTTCAGTGTAATATTTATGAGTATATTATTTTCTTTATATCATTATTCATTCCTTTACAATTGATTGTTTTAGTCCATGAGTCTTTCAGAGTATTCTTGATTCTCAACTAGGTCAAAGGAGTCACTTTTATTGTTAAAAATATTTTGACCAAGGAGGCTGTATTTTGTGGAACTCTTAGAGTTTTATTAATGTGCATCTTCAGAGTAATTTTATGGTACTATAGCAGTTGTCACTTTTTACAAATACTGATTCTGCTTGATGACATCTTAATATATGTAGTATATGTTAATAGACATAGTTTGCTTATAAGTTTAAAAGAACACCAAAAAGTAATTTTGCATCTAAATTAAAACTATGTGTGGTTGTACCTCCAACTGAAGTCTCATTATCAGTCCGACTTTGCAAATGCCTTTTAAAGTTTCCTTTTAGAGGTAGTGTTTCCTCTTACTATTCAAGGCGACAGAGAATAATAAATAAAACAATAATGTATATGTTTTGCAGTGCAATTTTATTGTTGTAAAACACATTCATACAAATCATTCTTTTGGACCCACATAACAACCTAGTGAAGTAGTGAGGGCAGGGATTGTTCATTTTACAGATGAGGAAATTCAGGCTCCTTGCTAATTCAAAATTTCATCTCAGAATTTTCCCCTTCTTTTCTTTGAGTCATAGAATCTTTCCTTTCTTAGGTTAAAAATGCTGAATTTCCCAGAGGTGTATTAAATTTAATTGAAAGCCTCATAGAAGGACAGTTTTTTAAAGAAGCAATTGAGGAACTTTCCTCTTTGCAATCACATTATATCCCTCCTGTTTGCCTTCTTCACGCTCTTCTAGAGAACATTCTACAGGTAAGAGCAGTCTTATGGGTTTTATAGTCTTTCAAAGAATGTTAAACTATGAACACTTTCTCAGTTTTTGTAAGTTTATAGTTTATTTTCTCTCTCCATTATTTCTTTTCCTCATTTAATAATAAATGCAGTACCTATTTATTACCATTTCTTTTCTGTTTTTAAACTCTATACTAGGTATTACTCTGAGTGTTTTAACTTAATATTTTCTCAGAATTTTTTTCTGTGGCAGTAAAGTATCTAATGTAAAAATCAAATTATAAGGATCTAGAATGTCATTTAGTAAATTACTCATTTAGTACATTGGTAATGATTTTTATTCATAGTATATGTAGACACTGAACTTACTCCTTGTTCCTATTGTGAAAACCAATAGGAACAGCTTTTCAAAGGTAGATTTCTAGTCATATTCTTAATCGAGGTGACAATTTGAAGAAACAACAGGTTTAAGCTATGTCAGACTAATGTTGGTGCTAAGTCAGAATGTTACATGTAAAGTTTCTTCAGTTCATTTCAGGTCACATTTGGGAACTCTTTTAATCACACTATAATCATGAGAAGTAAAATGGACATTTGACATAGATTAGTCCCAATAGCTAGGATTATCTAATATGTAGATACATATTTAGAGTGTGCCTCTCTCTCAGTTGCAATATTTAATTAGCTAAACATCATGCTTCCATCTGTTCTCCTTTGTCCAAACACGTATTTTTGCCAAGAAAGTTAGGTCTGGGTATTATAGTTTTAAACTAAATTAGCTGGTAAAACTGTACTTTTAGCTATTGTGTTTTATTTGTTTGTTTATTTTTAAATAATAGGATAACATAGATACGTTTTCTGGTCGATACTTTCATATATTGTCAGCTCTTCTTCACCTTCACCCTCCTTGGAAGTCCCCAGCCATGTCAAGATATTACTTAGAGTTGTTTCAGTGTCCAACTTGTATGAAAGGGGCATGGTCTCTAATAGAAGTGCTTATCAGGTAAGGAATTTCACATGTTGAGGATGTTAAGTTTCATATAGTCAGGGTTCTGCTATGTATTTTTTAGATACTGATAAAAGAAGTACATTTCTTTTTAAAAAAAATTTTTGTGTGTGTGTAATGTTTGTGTGTTGCATTTATTGCAAAGGCCAAGTCTAAATTGGTCATGTTTGTCAATCATTTTATTAAAAAAAATTGTTGAATAAATATGTGAAATGGACTCACAGGAATGCCAAATCATTATTTGTTTTTATTTTATTTTTTAACAAAATAAGTTTGCATATTTTAAAAATTAAGAAAATGAATTTATTGGATATGAATATCATCAAATTTTGGTCATCAACAGTATAAACATTTGTAACTGTATACAATATCTGTTTTAGTGTTTCTGTTATATTTTTTCAGCTAGAAATTTGAATTTTGAAACTGAACTTAATGTTTCCTAAATATGTCATCTCTTTCATGCCTCTGCACATGCTGTCATCTGCCTAGGTCCTTCCTTTGTCTTCCATATGTTAATCTCTTCAGAAATCCCTCCTATTTCTGCTTCTTTCTCTCAAACAGAAGTAATCATTTTTCTATGTCTTCCCTGATAGCTCTCTGTATCTGATAACCTTCCTTTGTCTTGTAGTACTTTATTTTTATCCAAGTGTTCAGTTTTAGGGGGGTCCATAATAGTAAGAGAAAGGATACTTGACTAGCCAGGCAAAAGCTAGATCTGTGGTTACCTCTTTGAGATCATAGGGATTTACCTACCTTCTTGGTTGTGTTATATTTGAAGGAAACTAATCAGCTAGCTCTCATGCATTTATTTATTCTTCAAAAAATGTTACTGAGTAGTTACTGGGAGCCAGGCATTGTGCTATGTTTCAGGGGTAAAAAGATAAAATAACAGTTCCCACACTTTTGAAGGTATAAACACCATTCTAACACAGTACTGTCCCAGCATGGGTGTAGGATGTGAGGATATATGGTTTACATATTTGCCATTCTTCCTAATTTACAAATCTGTTTCTTCCTTCGCTGTCATCACCTTTATTTAAAAAGCCTTCATTGCTTCTTATGTAAACTGTTGGCAATATCCGCTTTATTGATCTTGATCCTACTTTTTCCCTTTATCTTCCAAAGTACACCAGTATGCTCTTTCCACAGTGGTCTTTTCATTTCCCAGATAAAAGTCCTTCATTAACACACATATCACCTGTAGAAAACATTTTAAATTCCTTAGCAAAACATGTAAGACCCTTCATGATTTAGCCCTATGTATGTCTCCATTCTTCATCATTTTCCCAGGCGTGCCCAATGACTGAACTATTTTCGTTTCTTATCCCTTTGCTCTTATGTTTTCTCTGCCTATATAAACCTCCATTCTTGCCACCCTATAAATACCTGGCCTCTCCTAATTATCCTTTAAAATGCAAGTCAAATGCCACTTCCTATCTCTTGCCCTTTCCTTTGAGTTAAGTTTTTCACTTAAATCAGCCTCTGACTTTTTTTATTATTATTGTGGTAACATTGGTTTGTAACATTATATTTGTTGCATGTGTACAACATTATATTTCTATTTCTGTATACCTACAGTGTGCTCACCAGCAAAAATTGAGTTTCCATTTGTCACCATACAGTTGATCCCCTTCTCTCCACCCACCCCTCTACCCCTTCCCCTCTGGTAACCACTACTCTATTCATATCTGTGTTTGTTTTGGTTTGGTCTGGTTTGCTCAATCATTTTGGTCATTTGTTTGTTTGTTTTTTATATCCCACATAAGAGTGAAATCATAGGGTATATGTCTTTCTCAGTCTGACTTGTTTCACTTAACATAATACTCTCAAGATCTATCCATGTTGTCACAAATGGCACGATTTTTTTCTTTTTTATGTCTGAATAGTATTCCTTTGTGTGTGTGTGTTTGTGTGTGTGTATCACATTTTGATTTATTCATTTGTTGATGGGCACTTAAGATTGTTTCCATATTTTGGCTAGTGTAAATAATGCTGCAATAAACAGAAGAGTGCGCATATCTTTTCAAATTAGTGTTTTCATATTCTTGGATAAATGCCCAGAAGTGGGATAGCTGGATCTTATGGTAGTACTGCTTTTAATTTTTTGAGGGATCTCCATACTGGTTTCCATAGTGGCTACACCAGTTTACATTCCCACCAACAGTGTATGCAGCCTCCGACTTTCAGAAGAGTAGATGCTCAGTGTTAAACATCTCCCTCCTCAGTGCTTATAATGTCTGGAACATAATAAGTGCTTAATAAATGTTTGGATGAATTAATTGATGCTACAGGAAATGGAATTCAGGCAGCTTAAAAGTAGACTTTTTAATAAACAGATACCCAGGTTTAATTACAAAATAATTGGGTCTGTTGGGAATCTCGGGGAAGGTTCCCAGGAAAGTGGTAGGAATACAGATGAGCTGGGTGATACTCGTCTACTTCTGAGTGTATTTTTGTTTTTATAAATTTATTTATTTATTTATTTTTGGCTGCATTGGGTCTTCGTTGATGCGCACGGGCTTTTCTCTTGTTGCGGCGAGCGGGGGCTTCTCGTTGCAGAGCACAGGCTCTAGGCACGCGGGCTTCAGGAGTTGTGGCACATGAGCTCAGCAGTTCTGGCTCGTGGGCTCTAGAGCGCTGGCTCAGTAGTTGTGGCACATGGGCTTAGTTGCTCTGCGGCATGTGCAATCTTCCCGGGCCAGGGCTCAAACCCGTGTTCCCTGCATCGGCAGGCGGATTCTTAACCACTGCGCCACCAGGGAAGTCCCTGAGTGTATTTTTGAAATATTTCATAATGTGTGTTTTTAGAAAAAGAGAAAAGATACTACGGTATCCATCTCTGGCAGTTTTCAGATAGACTAAATAACTATATGGTCAAGGAGGATCTTTTAGAGCAGATTTGAGTATTAAATGGAGTGTTACATTTAATAGCTGTCAAGGGCCCCCCTAATCTGAGAGTGTGGTATTCAAAATAGATGGGGAAGATGGAGACAGAGGTACAGAGTTATAAGTACATTGTTGGTATAATTGATAATGAAGTTGGAAGAAAATTGTAATAAATGTTGTTGCCTGGACTATCTCTCTTAGTCCTGTAGTTCTGAGTAATTTTATGTTCTCTTTTAAAAAATACTATAGAACTGTGCTGTCCAACCCCATAGCCACTAGCTACATGTGACTATATTTAAATTTAATTAAGATTAAATAATTAAAAATTCAACACCTCAGTTTTGCACAAGCCACATTTCAGGTGTTCACTAGAACATATCCATCATCATGGAAAGTTCTGTTGGATAGGACTGCTGCAGAAGACAGAAAGAAAATAAATACTGAATTTTTAAAACTCTAAAAAAAATAGCTCTAAATGACCTTCATTTTACTAAATAATGAAAAAGAAAATAATTTTGAGTAAGAGGAGGATTATAGAGAGTATTATAAATTGAAAGTGTAACTGGTCATCTGAATCAAAAGGGTTTAATGAAATTCATAGTTTTTTTTCTTTTTCAGTGAAATAAAGAATACAAGGGGAGAGTACCAGATGGTTGTTAAACATTACAATCATTGAAAAATAGAGAAATTAGATCTCTATTATTAGAAAATTAACTGTCATGGGATATTTGACAGGGTTTAATTTTTAAAGAAAGAAAATATTAATAAAATTTTGTTGAATTTGCTTGAGCAAGCTTTATTAAAATTCCAATGTTTTTCTGAAAAAAGAAATACTTTGCTCACAAATTACTCAATGAGTTGTTGCATGTTATATAGATTGTTGGGTTCATGTTTTCCAGGTCTTGCCTTTTCAGTGAAAGTTTTTGTCATCAAATTTCAGAAAATATTATTGGTTCTAAGGTGCTCCACCTGACACTGCTCAAATTTTTCTTTAATTTAGTTGAAAGTGAAGTCCGACATCTGAGTCAAAAGTAAGTTTTAATCACCAAAAAACATTTTTTCTATATATTGTCTTATGTACCATTTTTCTAATTATTTATCTACATATTTCTAAAAACACCTTGTTTTCTAGTTTCAAGTATATAGATTTATTTTAAAAACATATGTCTAGATTCAGTCCTTCAGTAGCTGTAAAGGTTTGTATGCTTTTTTCCTGTTTCCTTACTTCATATTTTTATTTTTCACTAACTTACACATTTGGATAGGTACGACTGTTTTTATTTTTCAGAATTTGTATATTTTTGAATTCTTTAGTAAATGAATGCTTAAGTAAAAAGCTATACCAGGTTTTAATACTGAATCTATAATATTTGTAAGTTCTGCATATGTTCTAAAACCTGCAGTTGCATTAGTGTGTACTTGTTGATGATTATGTTGAAATGAAGCCATTTAAAAAATTTTGTCCTTTATTATAACTAGATATTATAATCCTTATATATTAATAGACTTTTATATATTCAGAAATTGCTAGAATTTTTTTGTTTTATGACAAAATATTTTGCCTAATAACCATAATGATCAAATTAGCAGATATTATGCCTAGTAACTGTAGTGGTCAAATTGGCATAAAGATATACTTTTCATTCATATTTTTATTAGGTTGTATGACTGGTCAGATTCTCAGAGTCTGAAAATAACAGGAAAGGCAGTTCTTCTTGAAATCTTTTGGTCAGGAAGCGAGACCTCTGGGCTTTTGACCAAACCAGTAAATATGCTTTTGGAGTGGACTATATATTCTCACAAGGAAAAATGCAAGTCTAATGATGTAAGTAGGATTAATTTACAAATGAATATTGGCCTATGGAAAAAAGTATTTCTTTGAAGTATGCGTCTTTTTTCTTCCCTTTATTCTTTGAATTACTTGAAACAAATTAACATGCACCCAAATACATCGTTTTCTACTTCGTTTATCTAATTTTTAGGTAAAAGATTCTTACAGGCTGGTTTCATCATCTCACACTTGGCTATAGTGCTACATCCACATTTGGACAGTTACTTGACCATTACTGCTAAGAAATCTATAGTTACTTATCACTCTAGATTTTTTTATTTTTGTACATTTTAATTTTTAAGGAACTTGTGATTATAAAAGTTGAGTGAATCCATACAACTTTTTGGTGTACTACTAATAAAAAGTTCCACTTGTTTTTAAAAACACCTTTCTGGATGTTAAGAGTTATTTCCTGAACCATTTCTTCATAAGTAGGTTTTGCTTGTTGTTAGAAATTCAGCATGCAGTGATTTTAGTAGTATTATCTATATGAAGGGTAACTGGGAAAATTAAATGCAGAAAATACGTAAAGTGCATAGCAACATACTGCTCCACATTTTAGGTGCATAATAAGTGTTAGTCACCTTTCTTCTTTTCAAAATGAGCTGTTGGGGACTTTATTGTTTACACTTTTATATTATATCATTAATTTCTGCTCATTTTTTAAAATTCCTTTCTTTTACTTTCTCTTCTATCTTGAATATTTGAATCTTTTTTCTATTTAGTTTTTATTTCTAATATGTACACTTAATATAAATTGCCTTTTGAGTGGAACTTGAGATTCCTTGTGCAAGTTTTGATACTTTAATCTCTGGTGCTCTTATTGTTTTTTTCAAAGTGTTTTTTATTGTCAATTACAAATTCCCCTTTGATCCAAGAAATATTTTAAAAGAGTGTTTTAAAACTTCTAAATGGATGGCTTTTAGTTGTCAGTAGATTTTGTTTGTCTATGCTTTTGTTATTAATATCTAATAGTAAATTATAGTTAAAAAATGAGCCCTATATGATTTCCGCTTTCTGAAATTAACTCAACTTTTCTTTTTGACCTCATATAAGATTAGAGGCCAAATTGTATTTTCTCTGTTATTCTACATTTTTCTCTATCACCTATTAGGTCAAGCTTAAATGTTTTAATCAACTCCTCTGACTCTACCTTGGGTCTACCTTGGGAATTTGTTCTTTTTTTTTTTTTTTTTTTTTTTTACAGTGTCTGCTTTATATACAGTGATGCCTTCTTGTTATTCATGACTGATATATCATCATAATTGCTAGCTAGGTAATATATTCTTTGGGGATAGAAAACATAGTAGGTGGAGTGGAGACCTCTGCTGTTAAATAGCCATGAAGTCTCTTCTAGCTTAAGGAAAATTCTTACATAGTTTCTCTTCTAATTTATTTCCTCTGATCCTTTTTCGCTCCTCTACTTTTTAAGTTCCAAATGAACTTATGTCACACCTCCTCTTTGTATCCTCTGTGTATTTTACCCTCTCATCTATATTTTCCATTTTTTTCTATACTCGGAGCATTCTGGATAGTGTTTTCATCCAATTTCTAGTTCACTAGTCTCTTTTCCCCTGTATCTAATATGATAAACATGGCTATTGCATTTTTTATTTTTTGTATTTTTCCCAGTTTTAGACTTTTTCCTTCCAAATTACTGTGATATATTTTTATGGTTTCTGGTTCCCTATGAAGTTTTCAAGGTTTTCTTTTGTCTTTGAACATGGCGATAATAGTTATTTTACAGTCTACGTCTGATTATTCCATATTCGACGTTTTTGTGAGTCTGTTTGTATTTGTTGTTTCTGCTGTTTCCTTCTTTCATGTCTTTTATATTCTCTTGCAAGCTAGTTATGCTTGACTGTGTGCCATAAATTGCATTTGAAAAATTATTTGTAGAAATAGTTTGTGGCAAAGACACAGAATATCTTCCTCTAGCGAAAATTTTTGTTGTCTGGTTCAAGGGTTCCTGGATAGTCAAAGTAAAGTACAGGGCCACAGATACATGTTGTTTTGCTTCTGATTCATGCTTGCTTTGAGACTGAAGCCCTGCAGGGTGTCAGCATATTGGGCATTAGGCCTTGGGCTATGACTTTTATACTCCTTTTTCCCCTAGGCTCCAAAAACCACACTTCTGTATATCAGCTCTTTCTCTGGGGTCAGCAAATGTCCTTAGGGCAAAGTCAGCTAGCTTTGAATGCCTCACTTGGTTTTTACCTTCTCCTAGATCTTGGCTGAGCAATTCCTCTTAACTTTACTGAAGATGTTTTACATATTTTATTCAACATTTTAAGTTTTCTTCTATAAGATGGTTTATCTGAATTACCTAGGCCTCCATTATTAGAAACAGAAGCCCTTACTGATTTTTAAAAATTCTATTTAGGGAGTGTGTGAGGCATTCTTTAAAGAAAACATTCTTTTCAGGGCTCTTTTTTTTTTTTTTTTTTTTTTTTAATTGGCATTAAAAAGGGAGGATTGTTTCTGGGTATAACTAGATGTCTAAGCTAAAACTGATAAAATCCTGATTATCATCTGCCTTTTTTCTACTGTTTACACAATCGAATCATTAAGGATAGAAAATATTTCCTCGTTAAGGAACATTTCTTTTTTATCCATTTGATTATATAAATGAAATTGCTCTTTTATAATTGAAAACAATAATAAAACTGATGTTTTCACAGTTCTACTAAATCACCAAAGGACTACCACAGATAAGAATCTACTTAGGAAATACTAATGTAAATAGTAACAAATTCATACATTTTTAACTTGAAGATTTTTGTTCAGATTTATAAATAAATTTAACATTTGTGAAGCAATGTACAATAAATTGTAGCATCAGTTGTAATATGAGAACTGGTTTTAAACTTTGCAAATTAATATTTTATTTAACATTGGAATTGCTTAAATTCATATAAACTTTTTTTATTGTGGTACTTTATGTGTTAGAATTCATTATTGTACTTAATTAAATCTTTTTGGCAGTTTCCAATTTCAAGAATTCCATGCATGTTCACAGACATCATTTTCTGTACTGTAAAGCATTTGTATCTTGATTTGCTTAGTTGAAGCATTCAATTTAAGTCATTAGCTAAACAGAAGTCCTCAGTTTATGCTAATATTGTTTTGTCATAATGTCAATCAGAAAGTATTGCAGAGTGACACGGTGGCAATGAATTTCATTGTCATAATCTGAGAAAGCTTTGGGCTTTCCTTGGCAAGGAGCAGAGGTGGGATGTGTCAAGGTTATGGAGGAGGTACACATTTTATTAAGCTTGGTGGTTAGTTCTGCTTTTCTTTGTGATGTCCTTAAATGCTGTTTGTAACCATAACCCTACAATTATTGCTAGAAATGGAAGCTAGTTTCTGTTTAAAGATAAGGAAATTGAGGCTAAAGAGTATAAGTAACTTATTCAAGGTATCACAGCTTCTTAGGGCAAAACCTTGACTAGTGGCCAAGTCTCCACTGCAGCATACTTTCTCTTACTTCACATGTCACTGTTTAAAATAGGAAGAGGCACAGTATGTACATTATGTTTGCATCTTTCTGCCAGAGGTACTAGAGGAGCAGTTTGTCATCTATTGCTGTGGGATATTGTGGAAAGCCCTAACCTGGGAGTCAGAGGCCAAGAATCAAGTTTGTTCTGCATTATATACTGGTCAGTTTTTGGAAGATTGCCAAGTTTATAAACTGAGGGTTACTAGTCCTGGTAGATAATAGAGAACCGTATTGACAGAATGTCTCCTAATAGCCTTCACCTATTAGAAGGGAGATCTAAGGTAAATACATGTCATATGTGCAAATCATATCTATCTTTCATTTCTTTGTTAATTCTTAGGGTATTTATGTTCTGTTCTTTCAGCTTTAGCAAACATTTTGGTATTCCAAGAAAGCTTTTCTCTTTTGATGTTTTTTTTGCCATTTTCCCACTAATCCACTTCCAAAGCATATATATCCACGGTGCTAGAAATAGTAGCATTGTTAAGTTACAGTGAGTACAGTCCATAGCACAGTGTCTTGTTCCTATGGTTATAGTGAGTGTCATAGTTAAGAAAGTAGTGTAAAAGGATCCAAGAACCTGATTTGAAAGTATCTTTTTATATAAAAATTTTCTATGATGTATATGTGGTATGTGGTAGATATGTTTAGCCAATGACACACAGGTAGAATAACTTTGTCAAATTTTTTCTTACCATGGTAAAGGAACTACAGTCTTTCCTTGCAGGTACTGTAAGATGTACCTATCTCTAACTGCTTAATAACAATAATTTCAAGGTGAATTGAATAGTAAGCAATATTGATACTCATTTGTGGTGTCAGGTGCACGTGTACATATATTTGCATCAGGAAAGAGAGAAAGTCTTACCTGGTTTGTTTTATGTTATTTTTACTTGATAGAGTGCTGGATTGTAGTTTATATGAGGCTTAGCTCTATGGGCTAACCTCATCTTCCCTATCCAGAGTCTTAGGACCAGGGAGCTGAAGTAACCCTGATTGAGATGGGGGAATACTTTGAGAAATCAAAATGTAATAGTCTCTTGCTTTCTTCCTGAGAAGTGTCATTGCTGATATTCAGATATACATTATGTTGGAAGGAACATTCTGTGGCATGGATATTGACATGATCATTTGCTAGTTTAAACAGAGGTTTTCATTGTCCCTGTTTTATGTTCTCTTGATAAATTGAACCATGAGAAGTAAAATCGCTCAGAGTGATCATCTACATTTTGGCTTTGCAAAGAATGGAGTTGGCTTCCTGCAAAGTTCGTTGAAGACTGGCTAAGACCCATACTCAAAGGAGTTATTTCTGGTCAGCTGCAAGGCTTGACACCTGTCAGGGTCCAAGGGAGGTGCGGGTATTTCCCCAGCCTGCTGATACGGCCGGTCCTGCTGCTCACTTCCCGTGTCACACAACTACAACTGCAAGGCTTAAACTCAGCCCTCTAATCAAAGCAGGAGAAGGGGTCCTGCTGAGGCCCACTCATGAATCCTGACCTGACAGGATCCGGCTGTGGTCAGGGTTCCATATCTTGGCCCCTGATCATATCAGAAGGGCAGTGCTTCCCTAATCATGCAGCTTAAAAATCCCCTTCGTCCCATTCTTCAGATTCTCTCTCCCACATTCTGATATCCAGCCTTGCCAGAATGCCATGTGCTACCCAACAGTGTGGTAGGGCAAAAGGGGACCTAGGCACCTGTTGAGGACCCTGTCTCTGTGGGTTTTCCCTCAATAAACACTGTTTCAGTGGGCCTGATGTATGTGCTGCTTGACCATTTGTCCTTGTTTGTGCAACAACCCAAAAACAGCACTTCAGTTCTGAAATCATTTAATAGCTTCTTGCGCTAGGAATGACAGCTTAATGAAATGCTGTACATACCTATAAGAACCTTGTCTGCTGAGGGCAGGAGAAATAAATCCTGTAGTCACTGAGGGTTCAAAGTGCTGGAGATTTCTCTGTCAGTAATCTCATATCAGGTATAGTATGGGGCAGAACATAGCAGTTATCTATTTGGATATCATAACATTTATTAAAACCCTTTCACATGGCTTCTCCCCAACTGTTAATTTAGTGATTTTTTTCACACATCCAACACGCCTAGACAACAAATACCAAAAATGTAAGAATTTCAACTAGTTTTAATGTCATTGTGGAAAAGTGTTTATGTTTAAATCAAAGGTGTTTAAAAATATTATTTTCACACCTCTTCATCTTCATAGTTTATGGATTAGAAAGATATTTTTAAACACCAGTGTGAAGCATGCTTATTGTAAGTAAGGTTTGTGTGCCTTGCTGTATTTCTTACAGTAGTTTAATAACGTTAGTATAGAAATGATGATATAAAAGAATATGTATACTTTTAAAACTGATATCTATATCTCTAAGTTAGGTAATGGTATTTGATATAATTTAATAGTTAAAATTTGATGAGCCGATTTTTTTTTTTTTTTTTTTTTTTACAACAAAGTACAATCTTGCTTGTTAAAGCTTGTATGCATTGTGTTTTTCAAGTCTTTTTCTGGCGAATGCCATTTAGGGAAATGTAAAGGTTAATTTTATACATAAATTGTAGGGGTGGCTAAATCTGTCTCTTTTTTTATAGTCATATATTCTTGTTAACAGAAATACTTCCTCATTGTTTTAATGGAATTATTGCCTGACTAAAGCACTTGACACCATTGGATAAAGTTATCTTAAAAGTTTGTTACAAGCTATCCGTATATAAGTCCTGGAAAATTTGTTTTATTAACTGTTTTGTCATACAGATACAGATTTAGATGTAGATATAGAGCAGGGGAGGAAGGAGGGAAGGAAGGAGATGGAGAGAATGGAAAGAGGGAATTAGTTTGCTAGGTTTCTTAAGAATACCTTTTGGCATTAGCATACCCTGTTTTTTTAAATAGCTATGTTTTGCCTCAACAAGTATTCAAAATAATAGAAATAATACATTTCAGTATGTTTTAGTAATATTTTTCCGATCTCAATGTTAGGTCTTCAAGCATGAACTAGCTTACTTATTGACTGGAATTCTTGGAGCAGCAATAGATTATTGGATTGTCCTTGGTCTTAAGATGGGTAGAAATGTGATGCGACACATGTCTGATGACTTAGGAAGTTACGTTTCCCTTTCATGTGATGGTAAGTGTGTCTATGTTACATGAGCCGCCTTCCCCGCACACATCATTTGTTATTCAAAAATAGTATTTTGATGCTTTCATAAAAATTTAATATTATAGCATGGAAAATAGTACATGGAAATAAATTATTATATATTTATATATAATGTTATTAATGTTTTCCTTAATCCTACAACAAAAAATTAAAATTAAGCCGTTCTGTGAAAGTAAATATTTAGACAAATTTAAAATCAGTTTATTCTCTTTTCATTGAAGAGATAGATTTGCTTTTTTATGTTTGGTGTTTTAGAATCTCACATGGTAGAAACTATTTTCAGTACCTTTAATACTTCTAATCGTTCACCTAGAAAGCATTATCTGTCTGTAATGTTGTCTGCGCCATATGAACAGTTTGTAGGTCTCTTCCTGCATAAATACTTAACAGTATTAAAAAATGAAAATCTTTGGATCAGAATACTTACTATGTTATAAAGCCACTTGGATTAACTTCGGCTATATCACTGGTTAAAACATTTTCCCCCTGTACCTGTTGCTGTGTAATTTTTCTTATTATATAACAAAGAGCTGCCATATTTATTTTCCATTGAGTCTGGCGATCTAACAAATTAGCATGGATGAAGCAAATAAAAGTAATACAAATGTATAATTTTCTCACTCTTCCTCCTCCCTGCGTTATCTAATTTTAAAGTTTCCTCTAAAGTAATAGGAATATTATTTAAGCAATATGATGACAGAACTCATCTTCACATGCTTACCTTATGAAAGGTTCTACCTAACTCTTTTGGGTCTCTAGGCTTCTATAAGATTTTATGTGTACATTCTTTTTTTTTTAATATAGTTGATGTACAATATTATGTTTCAGGTGTACTACATGATTTGACATTTGCATACATTAGGAAATGATCACCACCATAAGTCTAGTAACGATCTGTCCACATACAAAGTTATTACAGTGTTATTAACGTTTATGTACATTCTTACACTTCAAAGCCAGTTTAGGGCCCTATGAACCATTTCCTTCTTCCCTCCCTTTCTTCTTTTCTTTCCTTCCTTCCTAAATTTCTAAAATGAACATATTTTAAAGCAAGTGAACTTTTGTGCCTCTCAAATATAAAAGATGATTTTTATATACTTAAAAATATTTTAGACTGCTAAGTAAGTATTCTGTTTTGTTACACATGTGTTTCATTGCATCTTGGTTTTATATAAAAGAAAAAGTTCTTGAATATGCTGTCGATCACTTTAATACTTTGAAGAGAGATTCTAGAATAGAAATCCAGGCTCTAACTGGGTTCAGGATTTATTCGATGATGCCCTCTGCAAAGAGAGGTCTCTTTTTATAGTACTGAAGTTAGAAGATTTTTATCTAAAGCATTTTATCTTCTTTTTTTCCTCTTTCTTTTTCATTGAGCTGAAGGGTGATTACTGTTCCTTTTGTGAAGTAGCTGTCCTTTGTTGCATGACTTTTTAACGTTTCTTAGCTCAAATTCAATCTTCCTTCAGAACCCTTTCTTATCATTTCTTTCCCACCATTCCTACTAGATCTTTTTTTTTCCTTTTTTTCCATTTTAGAAACAGCAGAATTCTGGCATTATTTGCTAGCATGGGAACTAAACATTCAGCTAAAAGGATTCCCTGTTTTCATTCCATAATGAAACTTCTTTGAGTTTGGGGACCCCAGGATAGAATTAGCAGTGCCTTTACAGACTATCAGTGTATTTACATGTGTTGTTTCCAGTGTGTATTGGTTACCTCTAGGGAAATATAACTTATCTTAGCCAAATGCATGAAATAATGAGCCTTGTGTTAACAAGGTTCTACTACATGTTATGCATCAGCTTTAATGCTTTCTTTAATCATAATCGAATGTCCCTTCACTTTAAAGCAAGGCATTGTTATCCAGTTACTCCCAGTTTTCACAAGTTTCAGCTCAACAAATTTGAGCCTGTGACTGACTTAAGCTAAAATTAGACTTTAATGTTACCATTGTAATCCTGTCGACAGACTGAGTGATTACTTTGCTCTCAATATGTTTGATCACTAATATTCAAAACTACAAGAGATTTAAACTATATCCCCATTTGAAATGTGTGTTTAAGCCTTTCCTTTCTCTTCTCAAGGCATACACAATTGGTTTCTTAGGCTTCCAATTAAGCCATAGATAGGCAGTTTTAAAAATTTAACATACATATCTAAAAATGGTTCAAATTAATAATCTTCCTAAATTTTTGTTAGTACATCTTGATTTTAAGCCTTCGTCAAGAGATAGAAATCAAGTGAATAGTTTATCCTTAAGAGAGCAGTAGCTTTTCTACAGCTAATATGCAAAGTTAAACTGTATAATACAGAGCTTGTAGAATAATACACTCATCCCTACAAGTGAACCAAGTGTTCTAATAATGTCCTTTTGGTCAATATTTTGCTCTTTTGATTGAGAACCATTTCTTTTTCTCTGTAGATACTCCATAGTTTGTATGTTTGTTTGTTTGACCATGTCTTTGCATTATTCTTCAGCTCAGTTAAACTATTATTTGCTTTTCCTAAGTCATTAGTAAAGGTGTTATAATTTGGCTGTTATATAGCTTCCAGCTGAAGATATTGGTCCATCTTTCTCATTTATGACAAATGAAGTTTTGGTTTTCTTCTAGTCCAAAAGTATAAAATACATATTGTGATACTACTCAGATTCAGATCTATTGAATTAATTTTAGTTTAGTAAAATTGTTGTTAGTTGTTAATTGTTTTGTAGAAAATTATGGCAGAAGATATTTCAGTAGATAAGTAAAATTCTTTCTTGTTTCCATCAGATCTCATGTCCAGCAGTCCCACATAGATGCCATTCTCTCTTGTTTCTAAACACTTTGAACAGAAAGAGTTTCCTTATATCCCCTTCTATATTTTAGCATCAAGATCTGAAATTTCTGTTTTGTGCCTAATTGAAATTCCTGATGTATTGGCTTAAAATAGGGGTTGACAAACTTTTTTTGATAAAATACAAGATAGTAAATATTTTTAGCTTTTCAGCTCTACCATCTCTGTCCCAACTACTCAACTCTGCCCTAAGAAAGCAGTGATACACAGTACATAAATCAACATGGCTGTGTTCCAGTAAAACTTTATTCATAAAAATAGGCAGCAAGACATAGTTTGTCAATCCTTAACTTCAGTTTATTTCTGCTCCTGTTTTCACTGGGAAGAAAACATGTCATCAGAATTTACTATAATATTTTTCACTTCTCTAGAGAACTTTAATAAAGCTTCCTTTGCCTTTCTCAGGCTACGTCATTACCTTTTCCTGAGAGTTTTTCCAAACCTTTATTGGCTTTTTTTTTTTACTGTCTATTTTAATCCCTCTCCATGCTTCAGACCTTTTCCAAAAATATACACTTTTATAATTTGACTAATCATCTCAATCAAAATGTTTCTGTTGCCTTCATTTGTTCAACAAATTTTTATTGGCATTCTACCAGGCATTGAGCTAAACACTTCATATACAGTGGAAGAGGGAAACAAAATATGATCCTTGCCTTTTTGGAGCTTTCGGTGGGAGAGGCAGACTGTAATTAAGTTAATGTAAATACATCATTTTAAAATGCTAAGTGCTCCAAATAAGAAAAACTAGGTGTTGAGGTGGATGAACTTATTTTATGTAGAGTGGTCATGGAGAGCAAAACCTGAAGGATAAGTAGGAGTTTGGCAGAGTCAGGGAAATGTATTCCATTCAGAAGACACAACATGTACTAAAACTCGGAGATAGGAAAGAGTTGGGCCTGTTTGAAATCTTTTGATGCCTGGCTGATGACAAGCAGCAAGGAGAAGAGTGGCCACAGTAAAGCCAAAAAAGTAGTAAAGGAGCTTGAGCAGGAACTTCTAAGCCCTATTTAGGGGTTAGAAACCATTTTTAAAAGGGAGTGGCATGATCTAAGTAACTTTTTTAAAAAAGATCATCCTGGCTTGGCTCTCCAGTTATTGCTATCTGCCAGTCATTCCTTCATTTATCTATTAAGTACTAATGTTTATTCTGTGCAAGCTACTAACCTACTAGCTGTGAGGGCAATAAAAATGATCCTGCCATTGAAGGTCTTAAAGTCCAGGGGTTAAGTTTCTTTCTTTCTTTTTTTTTTTTTTTTTTGTTTAACTTTTTATTTTATGTTAGAGTCTAGTTGAGTAACAATGTTGTATTAGTTTCAGGTGTACAGCAAAGTGATTCAGTTTTACATGTACATGTATCTATTCTTTTTCAAATTCTTTTCCCATTTAGGTTGTTACATAATATTGAGCAGAGTTCCCTGTGCTCTACACTAGGTCCTTGTTGGTTATCCATTTTAAATAGAGCAGTGTGTACATGTCAGTCAGGGGTTAAGTTTCTTAAGTTCTCTTGTTCATCTCTTATTGATCATTCCCTTCAAGTGTGTGTTACCTGGTCATATGTGGATCCATTATAGTTTGTATTTGCTATATCTTTAAAGCTACCAAATGTTATTTCTAGGTGAATAACTCCATTTAGAAGTTCCACTGTGGGCTCGTTGCTTTTGAACTGTACAGTACAAGTTATTTCTGCTTTGCTTTTGCCTCTGCTTAGAGTTGATACGTAAGATCAGTTGGTTGTAGTAAAGTCTGTGATGATAGATGTGCTTTTTTTTAATGTGTATAACTAGAGATTTAATATTGAAAAGATCTTTTGCTGCTCATCCTTCAGTTTGTTGCTTGCATAGTTTCAGATAATACTAGCAGCCTAGTAGGTTGTAAGTAGTCAGTTGTAACAAAAAGTTGTAAATAACTCCTTTCTTGTTTCCAATTCTTATAAATTATATCTCTGTTGAGGCCATATTTGGACAGGATTGTTTGAATTCAGCAACCATATGTCTGTGTGGGGCTAGGTGGGTCTATTTAACATCTGACTGGAGCCATTTGCCCATATGGCAGTCTGCCACAAGCAAGAACCTCAGATCTCTTTAGTCCAGGCAGTTTCTTTCTTAGCCTGGCCACTGTTTATGTTTGGGACCAGATAATTCTTTATTCTGAGGGGCTGTCCTGTGAACTGTGAATTGTAGGACAGTTGGTAGCATGCCTGGCCTTTGCCTACTGGTTGCCAGTATACTTCTCTCCCCAGTTGTGACAACCACAAATTGCCAAATGTTCCCAGGGGCAAAATTCCTCCTTAAACTGTTGTTCTTCTCCACACCCCACCCCCATCCCACCCCAACTCTCCTTCCCTCATTGAAAGTCAGGCAAGGACTGCAAGGACACCAGAGGCCCTAGCCTTTTGGGAAGGCATCTGAGAAGGACAGGATTTCACTGGGTGTCTGTGAAGTCTGCTCAGCCAAGGGAACTCAGCTCCTGAGTAAAGACTTCAAATTTAAGCTTTATACTGCTATTAAGTTTATTATTCTGTCCAACTTTTAAAATGTATTTTGACCTGTTATGTTATTTTGCTAATTTTATTGACTTTTTCTAATTCTTTATTCTTCCATTATTTGTAGTTAATTTTAATCTGCCTTATTGTATATCAACTTTTTTCATCCTGTTTTGCTTAATTTTAGCTTTTTTAGTATTCTATTGATTGATTGTTTATTCTTTACCATTCCAGTGTATTATCCATTCTGTTACTTAAGCAGAGAGTATTAATAGAGAAATCATAACATTAAATTTACAAGGGAAATAGTCACTTCAGTCCTTTATCACTTTCAATTCATGTATATATTTATGTATTTCCATATTATTGGAGAACTTGAGGATTTTAGAATGAAGAGATTTGAGACTGTTGGTGTGTTTGTTGTTTGTTTGTTTTGTCATTTAAAATTATACTCCTCTCCTCCACTTGGTATAATACAGTGGGTGCAGACTTCTAAGGAAATTCTTATGCATTCTCGTGTCTTACATTATCCCTCTTCTTTACCTTTCCTCCTTCTCTGCAGTGATAGGATTCATGGATGTTGTCGGGGAAAAATGTCTTCCTATCAGCTCAAGACTGATCAGTGCAAATTAAATACATGTGTGCCCATTTAAAAACCAAGTACCAGTTTTCCAAAGACACAGCCCTATTGTGGGAAGAGATCTTTAACATTAATTGGAAAGTATAGTGATAAAAGTCCATGTCTGTCTATCTATTCATATATCATCTATCCATTCATGTGTGTATATATACATATATATAAAATTTCAAGCCTTTTATTTAAAATAATAAAAAGTAATGATTGTTTCAAATGTGAGAACATGTGCCATAAAAATTTCTCTTGAAGGGCAAGGAATAGGAATATTATCTGTTTTTTGTGGTTTAAAATTATGTGGGTGAATCTTACTGGTATAGGAATCATCGTTTGAATGAATAAAGTCCATGAAGGAAATAGTCTATAGAAAGAAATTTTATAAGGTGTAGCAATAACTATATTTACTTCTCTTGTTTTCTATAGACTTTTCTTCACAGGAATTAGAGATTTTTATTTGTTCCTTTTCCTCCTCCTGGCTTCAAATGTTTGTTGCAGAGGCAGTCTTTAAAAAGTTGTGTTTACAGAGTTCCATTAGTATTTCTTCTGAGCCACTCTCTCTTCAGAAAATGGTAAGCACCACTCTATTTTAGTTCTTCTAATTTTTAAGAAGTAAGTTTATTAATTCAATTTTTAAATATTCTTAGTTATTCTAATAAATGGACAGAGCATATTAATCATAAATCTTTCAAACATATATAAAAGCAGGTAGTTTTCTTCCTCAAAATGGAATAATTAGTGAGTAGAAATTTTAATTACTTGAGAGTAATTAAGAATTGGTAACAGAATAATTATACAAGAATCTTTATATCACTTGCCACAGTACGTAAGATTATTATTTTGGAAAGACCTCGATCCAGAAACATTCTACATAGTATTTAATGGTATTTAAAAAGCAAAATTTGCAAATGATGCCAAAGGTTATTCCAGTTATCCTATGTATATACACATATAAATTGATTTGATCCAAGGTTTTCCAGTTTTATCTTGGCTATCTTTAGCCATTATTGATATCTAATATCTCCAGCAGTTTCTTCAACAAATGAGAAATATGCTTGTTAATAATTGGTCAGATTGGGCGAATACTGTTTGCAACAATCCTTGTCTTCAGTACTTTTGCGCTCCTCATTCCGTTCGTTCCAGACTTCTTTTCTGTTGAAGGAAGACATTACCAAAATGGAAATGACCAAATACCAGTTGTACTTAAACCATAAATACTAAAAATAGGCTAATTATAACAATTTGGGCATAAGATTCATCAAAAGAACTTTCCTAAATGAGTGTCAAATTTGAATTCAAAAAACTAATTATTTTGAAGAAGGCATTTTTCTTGTGTATGTCATATTGACTTAATGACATGGAACTAGCAGCTTTCTTAATATTTTAGCATGTTCATATGAGATAGGGTGGCAACCATAGTGATGAAACCAAGGAAATATAACTAAATTTAATGGTGAAATGAATCAAGTAATTTCTTTTTACTGTTTCCAGGTTTTTGTAGTTGAGAAAGCAATATAATATTATTTTGCAACAGGTATATTCCTATTTGCCAGCTTTGGGGAAAACTGGTGTGCATGGGACTGGAAAGATGCAGATACCAAAGAAAATAGGACCGCGGCCTTGCTTTGAATCTCAGAGGGCTTTAATAATGCTGAATGGTGCTAAACAGAAACAAGTTGAAGGGCTGCCAGAGTTACCGTAAGTGATGCTTATATACCAGCTATGCTTTGTTTTCGAGTGCAGCTCTTCTTCTTAGGCATTTCTTGAACTGTATCTTTATCTGAGATGTTGTCTGAATTATACTGATAGCAGAAAACTCAGTTTTATACCTATAAATGCACATGATCAACATTTTCACTTTATTTAATTCAAGGTACACACTTTCTTTCTATTAAGTCTTTTTCAAAAGAAATAAAACTCATCAAATTATTGTTCCACACAATTTTTGCCTTGTGATTTAAATTACTACTTGTATATAATATAGATGGGATTTCAGAATGCATCGCCATGTGAGATACTCTGAGTTGTTACAATAGCTCTCCCCAAATGAGAAACCTCCTCTAAAAGTATGCTATATAAAATTCAGAAAACCTGAAATCTTTTTAGGAAGAAGAGGATAGGATTAGAATATGAACATAAGAATAGGGAGTAGGGGCCTGCATTTTGATCTTAGCAGTTTGCTTTAGTCTCTCTGCCAAATATGGTTTACTTGGTCTCGTCTGCTTTACTGGACATTCAATATTCATAAACTTTTCGGTGGGCTGTTGGGTGCAAGGGTAATAAAATGAAAATGCATAAAATTTGTTTCTGTACAGTTGAAATAAATATAAAAATAGAAAGCAGTAAAGATTTGAATGAATAAGGGGGTTTAAATTAAAAGAAGGCTAGTTTGTTGTTTTTTTTTTTTAACTCACTATATAATTTGTGCTTCTACGCCTTGGTGAGAAACAAGCTTTCATTATGTCTTACTTTCTTTTCAGAGAGCTGAATCTTGCTAAATGTTCCTCATCATTAAAAAGATTGAAAAAGAAGTCGGAAGGAGAATTGTCGTGTTCCAAGGAGAATTGCCCCTCTTTAGTTACAAAGATAAATTTTCACAAGACTAATTTAAAAGGTATTCCAAATGTCTAAATTAATTTATGCTAGGAACTTTTCCTGGTTGTAGTCAGTATTTGCAAGTTTTACACACTGGCCCTGATGAATGCTTGAACTTAAATATTGGACTAGGTCCAGGAAATACCTTCCTGGAGAGCATATTATTTTTGTGAACAGCCATTTATACAAAAAAAAAAAAATAAAGTGTTTAATACCTGGTGTAATAGAGTATTCCTCCCTTCTTTTCTCCACCTGCCTTTTCAAATATTAAACACTGTGTAGCTTATGTTGAGCTCATTCCAGACTTGCCTGCCTTACTTTTCTATTCCACCTCAACCTGTGCTGCTTAGGATCAGTGTCTTGTGATTTGAAAGTATAATTCAGTCTTCATCTCTTTCAGTCCTAGACGTTTTGTGAACAAAGAATGAGAAGTAGGCTATGTTACATAGCTGTGTTAAGCATATGGACTCTTTTCTTCCAGGCATTGAGCCCAGACTATGAAATGTGCTTGGCTTTTGGTTCTAACTATACTGGAACCTAAGTACCTAAAGGGATGGAGTAACAAGAATAGTGTTGTAATAATTCACTCTGGCACTTCTTTTACTTAGGTACCCCTTAACTCAAAATTATAAATTACTTCCAAGAGTCTGTATCTGGCCAAAGTAAATTGCTAAGTCTCTTGTTTATGAGCTATATCGTGTTTTTAATACAAATATTATCATTATGGCACCAAGCTTTCATCATCTTTCAACATGAGATGAGTTTATAATAATAGCGTATCACAAATTCAAAATAAGTGCCCGTTTGGCTCAAAATATGAAAAATGTATTAAATGTGTACTCAGATATTAACTTCACAAAACAGTGTCCTTTTTCTTTGTTTATTGTGTCAGAAAGTAAAATGAATATGAATGGCTTTAAGCTGAACAGCAGAAGGAACTGGAGGGAGGAAGAGAATTGAGAAATAGTAGAGAAAAACTTCGAAAGCTTTTCAATGCTTGTTAAAGAAATGTTTTGGTAGAAGTTACAGAGATAATCTGTAAAACTGAACACTGGAAAAATGTGCTACTTAGTATTTTATAGCAGGAAAGAGTTTGATTCAGTATGTATTTCATTTGCTTTCAAAGCAGTTATTATGTTTTTTTAAATTCCCCTTACCTCAAATTATCACTTATATCTCATTAATCTTGCTTACAGCAGAGAGGGATGTATTCAATTTTAGGCAGCAGGCACTAACTGCACCCCTCCTAGAAAAGACGTTGCCATTCTATTTGTCATTCTTGTTCAGCTTTAAATGGTACTAGGGATTTTTTTCGTGTGTGTGCATGTGCGTGTGCGTGTGTGTGTGTTTATATTAAGATTCCCCCATTTCTCCTTCTCTGTGCTGCTGTAGCCAAGCCAGACAGCCTATTGAGAAGCAGCAAACCATCTGTTAATGGATTTGAAGTTCTGAATTACACTTGAGTGTGTAGAGGCACTCATGCTTAGCCAGAAACATTCATTTGAATTAAGCTATAAATGCTGTATAAAAAAGAGCCATACATTTAACGTAGGTTCATGAATAAATTTAAGAGAGGGCAATTGCACTTTAAACTTTTATTGCTGCAAAACCCAGTATATTTGGTGTTCTCTGATCATTTGAGGGTTTTATAGCAGGATTGAAACTTCAAACCTTGAACTAGGGGGAGACAATGCCTGTATTAAACCTTTAGTAGAATTTCATTGCTGAATTGCTGATAGAACAGAGAGGCTCTATGGATTGGTGGGGTTCCCTCCCCCCTCTTTTTTTTAATGTGAGAGATGTTTAAACCAGTCAAAAGGAAAACTCAATAAATAATTTTCTGGCATGGGGCCAGATCTCCTAGTTCATGCCCTTTGATTATTTTCTTTAGCTGATATCTTGTCTTCTCTGGAATAATCTATTAATTTTTTATGGCAGGAGAAACAGCCCTCCATAGAGCTTGCATAAATAACCAAGTGGAGAAATTGATTCTTCTTCTCTCTATGCCAGGAATAGACATCAATGTTAAAGGTAAGTTTTAAATCTTTGTTGTCTAATTCAATGTCTTAATATTTGTGATATTAAATAGTTTAATTTCAACATTAAGAAAAATCATTTAAGTATATTTACCTAACATATCTTTAAAGTATTGCTAGTAGCAAAACCAAGAAATTCATCACATATTGATGTATAATAGTGCACAACCATTTTTTGACATCTATATTTTGATCAGATCCCAACATCAATATTTTAAAATAGTTTTTAAATTATTTTTTACAGTTAGAAATATGATTACACCCTAGGCATTTTTATCAAAGCCTTCTATTTGTATATGAGGCACTTGGAAAGTCACACTGATAAGGGAAGTAGACTATCAATACTTCACTACCAAAAGTCCTACTTTTGCTGTTTTAAAATTTGCCTTGATTTCTAATTTAGACAATGCTGGCTGGACGCCTTTGCATGAAGCCTGTAACTATGGCAACACAGTATGTGTCCAGGAAATTTTGCAACGTTGTCCAGAGGTAGATCTGCTCACTCAAGTGGACGGGGTGACTCCTTTGCATGATGCACTGTCAAACGGACATGTAGAAATTGGCAAGCTGCTACTCCAGCATGGGGGTGAGTGCATTTATGCTAAACGGGCTATGATAAATTATCCAGTTTTTTGATGAATCCCTTAGAGGTAGAAAGTATTTTATATTTTAAGCACTATAAGGAAAGATGCCTTTATTACATTTTAATGAAAAAGTAAAGATGAAAAGTCTGCTAGAATGTAAGCACCTTTTATTTACTGAGGATAAAAGCCTTTTCATAACATGTATTTATTTATTGTATTATTAAGCCTTTTTACCTTTGTTACGAGAGTGTATTTTGAATTGGGTGTGTTGGTTTTTATTATTAATCCTTTCACTTAAAGTGTGTAATGTCTGTAAACCAGCCGTTTCTGAAAGCTTATTAATAAATGGATGTAAATGTTCAGTTGTGAGTACTTGGGTTTTTCATTCTTGTTTCATTTCCTATATATAACTGCTAATGATTATTCTTTTTTTTAATGAGTCATTTCTTTATAGACTACAAAAAAGACATCCTAGAATAATATCTTTTCTTCATTCACATTTTGTAGTCAATTAATAAGTTAAGTAGGAGGATTTCCAAATGATAATAACTGTTGTGCAGAGGGTATGTGATGGAAGTAACTTGAGCTTAATATTCATCTACTGCTTTTTCTGCTGATTTCTTATCTGATCTCTGCTTTCAGAACCCTTTTTTCCACCCCCAACTCAGTGAAATTCTTCTTATATCTGAACTGAATAATATAAATTTTATATCAAAGTGTTCAAAACTGATTTGCGTTTTAAAAGGAAAAACAAAGGAAAAGTGATGACTAGCTTATAATACACAAAGATTTGTATAAATTTCCTATTACTTTTATTTGTACTAAAAATACTGTTGTCTATTTATCCAGTAATTAAAGCTATTTGATTCTGCATGAAAATAAACAGCATATTTTCTTTAGCTATCTCTTTACTATATATCTATATCTATCTGTCATCTATGTGAGGAAGGCTCTATATCATGGTAGTTTAACATGTTTGGTTATTTATAGTCTTCTCCTGCCCCCTAAAGGCCTTAGTGTGTCTGTTTTACTTATACCATTTCATAATCAATGTATTTTTCAGTTCTTATACTTTTTTTAGTATTATATGTTTACAAAACCATACTGTTATATCTCCTAAGTGTTTTAGTTTTCTACTTAACTATGTATGTGACATTCCAAGCCAATATTTGGCTTTGCTTCAAGTGGTCTAAGTGATGGAAAAGCCATTATTGTATTAAGTCCAACTTTTCAGAAGAAGAAGGCATTATACTAACCAATGTGAATTTTTTTAGGACCTTTGGTGAAGAATAGTAAATTGATGAGTTCTTTGTCCTAAGAGAGGAAATCTACTTGTATTTGCATTTATCAAGGTCCTTTGGCCATCATCCAGACTTCTCTTTGCCTTAGGTATAATCTGAGTTTGGACCTGTCAGATGGTTTGACACCATCATTGTAGAAACTATATTATCTCCTCATTGTGAGTCGCTCAGTATTGAGAGCAATAATTTAAATTATGTTTCTAAAACCTTTGTTTACTTTTGGTATCTTGTGTTCATAATTTTGTTGTATTTTCTCTTTTAAACAGGAATTAACTTGAAACATTTTTTTTGAAATATCAACATAATGAAAATAAATCTAATTTTGATTTAGAATTTTTTCCATAAATTATACATTAATCGTATGTCATTACTGGTTGATCTTTTACATTAAATACATTTTATATCTAGGCCACTACATGTGTCTCATCAGATTCATCATTAAGAGTTTTAGCAGCTATGATCTGTAATCTCTGTGACAATAAGATCTGTGTTGTATGGTAGAATCTTCTGATTATGTCTGCTAGTACTCAAACCTTTATATCCCTTATAACATTTTTATGGCAAAGTACATAAATAATTACAGGACTTGACTGGCAGAGGTGCGAAGTACTCCTGTACTTTCCTGTGTGACCAAATACTGAGTCATTGTTATTTTGCCCCTCTCATATCATCCTTAACTACCCAGGGGATAAACTGTATCTTCAGTACTTTCTTAGTAGATGGTTAGATGGGTGTAGCTAGCATAGATGGATGAAATCTGAGTTTGTCCCAGAGCAGTTAATATTTACTTTTTGTGAATCAGTTACCTATACTAAAAATTGAACATAAGCAAGGATAATGAAAAACGTGTTCTGTGTCTGGGCAAAGTTTTGCAGTCTGCACTGCTACCATTGCCTATTAGCAATGGAAGGGGTCAGTACTTTTTCCGCTTGGTGATATTATGAAATACCTTTAAGGCTTTTACACAGAATTTAAGGTAAATGTATTTTTTTAAATTTCCTCCAGGAACACTGATATTCTTATTTGAAGATGACAACTTATTAAGTTTTATCAAAGTTTTTTTTTTTTAATTTATAACCATATATGTTATTTATTGAACTAAGGCATGTGCTTTTAGGCAAACCTGATTAGGCAATTGACTAGATTTTTTTTTTTTTCTAATGCACCTTTATTAGTCAGTTAGTATATAGAGCCAATTAATTATGTCAATATGAATTACTACAAAATATGACTGTAAACTGAGCCCTGGATCCTTTGGGGAAAAAAAGAGAGAGAAAATGGCTGTTACACTGCCAAAATAAGAATGTTTAACTCTTAACATTTTGCATGTTCTTTTTCACAGGCCCAGTGCTTCTGCAGCAGAGAAACTCTAAGGGGGAATTGCCCTTGGATTATGTGGTATCATCTCAAGTCAAGGAAGAACTATTTGCTATCACAAAAATAGAAGATACAGTGGAGAACTTTCATGCACAAGCAGAGAAACATTTTTACCACCAGCAACTTGAATTTGGCTCATTTTTACTTAGTAGGATGTTGCTAAATTTTTGTTCAGTTTTTGGTTTGTCTTCAGAGCTCTTCTTAGCTTTCAGAGGATTAACTCATCTAAATGAGCTGCTTATACCTTGTCAGAATTATAAGGAAACCACTAGTGCTCGTACTGACTGGTTATTGGATCTTTATGCTAGAAATATAAAGACATTGCAGAAACTCCCAAATATTCTTAAGGAACTCCCTGAGAATTTAAAAGCGTGTCCTGGAGTACACACTGAGGCCTTATTGGTGACATTGGAGATGATGTGTCGGTCGGTCACTGAGTTTTCATGATGATGCCAGAAAATATGGGTCAGCTTTCTAAACCTGCTCAGCTTGCTTTGTCATTTATTAGGGACTTCATAGCTTATTAACAATTATAATTTCATTTATTTATTGACAGAATTTGCAGCCTTGCTGAATCTTAAAAGCACTTAAAGAACTTATCCAAAGCTATAGTATAGGCTTCTTTTTCCAGTGTGTAGAATTTAACTCAAAAGTAAAACTTAGTTTTGTTTGATATACATTGCTTTTATTAATCGTTATTATTTTTTGTTCTATAAGTCATATTATTTATTTATATTGTACATGTAAAATTTTTTAATTTAAATATTTTTTCAAATCAAAATGTAATGTCCTCTCTTCTAGGTGTTCTGGGTCTTAGCATCATGGCAAGAATATTCATGCAAATGTGCACCTATAAACATGTAGCTCCCTGTTTCTTCTCTGTAGGCTGTTGGAATAAAATACTCAGTTTTATGTGTTTCTAAAATAAACATTTCACAATTCACAATAATATATTCTTTTGGTTTTTAAATTTAGTAAATGTGCTAATAGTTTGATCCCTTGATCTATTTTATTTTAGCAGTTCCTATAGAAAGTGTATTTCTACTCCATGTAACCACTATTCTGTAAGTGAAAACATTTTGCTTCATAATGTTTTATTAAATATTAAGATTATAAATGACAACAAAGTAAAGGATTTGAGATTATCTAAAATCTTAATGTACAGTATGAATTTACAGAGTAGTAACATTTCAATTTGCAGTTTTTCCTAATAGTAATTTGTAGTAAAACTTAAAGAAAGGATATGGATAATAATTACTTTTGAAACTGGAGTTGCTTTACTAGTGGGAATAAGTTACATTGTGATACAGCTGGAAAAGAAACATTAGAACTTCCATTTCGATTTTATGTTGCTAAAGTGATGATCTCACAGCAATTAATCTGCCAAAGAAGCACACTTTAGTTTTATTTTGGAAATAGATCTTTTAGCAGGATACAAATGCTGAGAGTCTTATTACTGGGTTTACAGTCTAAACTAAAAATTGCTACATTAGTTTATCAGCTCTGAATAAAAACCAAGTTTTTTTCCTACATTTTTAAATCAGTAATTTTTTACACATACTGTTAAGTATTAGTCGTTTCTAGTTAGCCTTCAAATGTGACATCATACAACTCTCTTTTGATATTTATTGATACTTGCCAAAATATCAGAGAAAACATGAATAAGGAACATTATAATGCTCATAGAGAGTAAAGCGCTTCCCCAGATGATGTGTAAGAACATTTTTATTCCAAAGAGTAGCCACTTTACGTCACTTGTGAAGGCATGTGGAATAACATTTGCTTGGTAAACTAATAAAAACATAGACTTCGACATCAGACAGACATAGTTTCAAATCCTTGTGTAATTTCTTACTAACTGAATTACAAAGCAAGTTCCTTTCTGTGCTTTCGTTTTCTTACCTGTCAAGTGGAAATAACACCAGGTATCTTGGTCATGATAGAATTAAGTTATTAGCCGTTCACCTTATATGGCACTTAATAAACGTGACTTCCTTTTGCATTCTTAACTCCTCTTTTTAGTTATAACGAATCATTTAGATAGTAATTTCTTAAGTTGCTAATAATTCTAAGTTAATGAGATAATTAACTGCTAAGAAAAAGTAGATAATTAACTGCTAAGAAAAAGTAGTTTTCTAAATTAAATGTTCGCAAGAAATATTCATTTAGTTGCAATTAGTATTAATATTTCATAACTGTTCTGTCTGCCAATTTCTACAAGCCATGCTGACATGAAATATTAAACACTCAAATGCCATTGAAGTCTCTACCTCAAGAAGGTGTCATTGCAGTTTGTACTTCTTCAAAAGTATAACTTGGCAAACAGATTACTGCTTTGTGGCCTAGTTAAAAATACCAATAAATGTATATGAATTTAAACCTGCAATAAGAAACTTTATTTCCCATATTACTTTTTATGTTTTATTTTAGAAAATATAATAATTGCCTCAAATTTATTTTAGATATAGAGAAAGTGGAAATTTTAATAGATAAAATTCATAGACTTTCTGACCCCTGGCATTTTAGCTGTAGGCATCTCAAAGTTGCAGCCACTGAAGAGAAGAGAAGGCTGGGTAATGCTATTTATCATTGTGCTCTGCCAGATTTCATATCATAGTTCAATGGAGTTGTTTTTTTTAAAAAAAAAAGAAAAGAAAAAAAAGGCCTATGAAAGCCCTTATTACAATAGAAAATAAAGCTTGGAAGGAGATTTCTGAGCTGTTGAGATTCAGCTTTCTCCATGTGTAATCCCCACAAATATTTGGAATATAAAAGATTTTAGAATGTTTCCTGGCAGCTTTTTAGGAATGGTCTCTATGAAGTTTTCGAGCTTACTAGTTCTTAATTTCCCTACACATAATAAAGTGGTCCAAGTATATACAATTTTTGTAATTTCATTAAGTCCAAGATAACCAGAAAAACATTTGTCCTCATATAAATCAAATGCTAAATTAATCAGTGTTTTGAATTCATCGTTTCTTGAACACCTATTATGTACCAGGTGGTATGATTGACGGGCTGACTACAGTAAAAGAGGAAAAGCTTACATTCTAGGAAGGTAAGTCTAGTTTTATTGTCTTCTGTATAGGCTGTTGAAGAAAATTTCAGTTTGGGTGTTTCTTAAATTTACAGTAATAATTGGTGTTCTCGTTTCGTTTTAAATGTGAAGGGTCTGATAGTTTAATCCTTTGATCAGTGTGATTAGCAGTTTTAGAGTGAATAGAATGTGGTGTGTGCTTTTGCAATCTTAGTGAACCCCAGTACTCATTCCTAGATAAACACAAATGCATTAATGCTAGGATCCTTTATATAAACACTAGGAAATGTTTGCCATTTTTGTTTATTCTGTTGTAGAAAGTTAAATTAATACCTTCACAGGAAAACATTTTTGGTGGAATGTGCAATCCATATGCATTTACACACCTTTCCAGTTAAGTGATGAACTTGATGAGAGCCTGTCACTGTTGCCCCTTAATCAGTAGAAAGGGGTCATTTTTGAGTGACATGAGGCACTCTTTCCCTCAGGCGTTTATCACGTAGCTTCCATACCAGTCGCACCTCTTGCTGACGTGGAGCTTGCAAAATTCAGAATGATAATTGTTTTTATAACAAATGTGGATTGAGTTAGAAAGGTCAGTGATGGCATTATTGGAATTACGCTGTGCCTGGTGATGTCAAAACTGAAGACATGGAATAGTTAACTATTTCTTATAAATCAAATTATGTTATCAAAAAATTCACCTTGTAGGTTAAGATGAATTATGGTAGGATGATGTACTTTGGTGGTTATTTGCTCTGATACAGAACCAGAGATTTTTAGACTATAAATTAATTAGAAAAGGTTGTGGTATTGTTTTTTTAGGTTTTAAGCATACATCTTTTAGAGTACTGCAAATCGCACTAAAAGAAGACCTTTTCAGAGGAAACAAGATAGTTTTAACATTATTGATTGTTAGGCATTCAAAAAAGTTTCCTCTCAAGTAAATGCTAATCTTTGAGAACATCCAAAATGTTATATTTTAATTCATGCTTCCCAGTTTATGAAAGTACCAAGCAACTTTCTTTCTTAGACACATGAATTTACGTGAATTGCTAGGGGGGGAAAACATTCTATTAAATTATTTTAAAAAGGACATTTTCCAATCACAAATCCAAGTGATTAGCTTTTTATCACAGAGGAATTTGCTAATTAGTACTTTTGTGTTAATAAGCAAAATTACATTTTGTATTTATATTTGATGTACAAAATATTTTCTAATATTTTATGTATTTGAATTCATTACCATATGGTTTGGGTTTTGTTTGTTTTTTGGTGTAGGCATATAGTTCAAATACACTTACACTATATATTTTTTTAATCTTGAAATATAACCCTTAGCACTAGACACAAGTGATTGATTTTTTTTTTTATAATACTATATTTGTACTGTTGAATATATATATTTTTTTTCTTTTTTAAAACAAATATAGTGAATTATTCTGTGTGTTTAAAAACTACTTGCTGAATTAAGATCCAACAGTATTAAATAAAGTGTAACCAGTGATCAGTTATATAAAAATAATATTCCTAATAAAAGTATATAATGTTATTTTTATATATTTAATTTGTAATATGTAATATTACCCTTAACATAGACCAAAAAAATTAAGTTCCTTATTCAAGCATCTATAAAGAGCTGTCTCCAGTTAAAGATGAAACATTTTCTCCAAATTTTTGTCTTTTTACTGTGGTCCCCAAATCTTTTCAGACAGTTGAACCCAGATTTGGTAAATCTAATCCTCTTCCTTTCAAAAGTATCTAAATTAGATCAAGTTAACATTAATGCATAATGGGTGTTAAACATTAATAGAGAATGACTACGTTGGAACGTATGATTTATTTCTACCAAAGAGTGGAATTTTTTTAAAATGTGCTTAGCGCTTCCAGCAGGTAAACTGCACTGAACTGAAAGTCTGGAATCCAGCTTTGAATTTACACCTATTATACTATCATTTATCTTAATAACAGATGAACTAAAATTTCCAATGATTTTCCATTCTTCTGTCCTCAGATGAAATAGTCATGTTGAAAAAATCATTAATCTTAAAGTGGTGACGGATAAAAAGAATTTAGTTTGTTGTCAGTACTTCTCAACTTAAAGGTTAGGTCAGCCATGGTTTATGTCATGACACTGATAAATTTTTCTAATGACCAGAATGGTTTGATTTGTAATAGCTTTTTGTTTTGGTTTTAAGGAATATATATCTTGGTTATCTGACTTCATCCTAAAGATGCATTTTTTTCTACTTTGCGTTGTTTCTATTTTATAACATAGAGACAAAATTATAGAGCAGTAAGTAAAATGTGGTGTTAAAATATGCATTTTAAAGAGCTTTCCATGAAAACTTAAAAGCAGAATTGTAAAGATGAAAACTTGGCAAAGGGATGAGGGAAAATGGTTAGGAATCATTGTGGTTTAAAGAGGGTAAAGATTTCTAGATGCTGTTTAATATACTGAGGAGGTAGTGAAGGTATAACATCAGAAAAAAGGCAGACAGATCTCATCTCAGGAACAAACTGTCTTTGAAAATTTTGAACAATGTTCAGTAAACCAAGGGTCAAGATAAGTGTTTGGTGGAAGATTCTTTTAGTTAAAATTCACTCAAAATAAAGAATAAAAATACCAATTTTAATGGTATCATCAGAAATAGGCTATTTCGACTAGTAATATTCAGTCCTTTCTTAAAAGTTATGCAAATCTAGATTTCTCATTTCTTGTTTTCCCATGATTTTAGTCATTTTACTCTTTTTTTTTCAAAATACTTTTAAGTTCATACTCAGTCATTGGAGGAAATAGACTTAAAGAGAGGTTGAAAGCCATTTATAAAAAATGGTTGAACTGGTTCCCTTAATTCCTTTTTCCTGGATTAATTTTAGTCCTTTTTAAAAAATAGAAATTATTTAAATGTAATTAAAAATTAGTTTATCTAAGTAAAATTACAGAGGGGAAAAGACTGTAAGCAAATCCATTGCTAATAGTGGTGTATTTCTGATAGAATTTTGAATATTTGTTTTTCACTTCTCAAGTTTCTCTGCAACATGATTTATATTTGTGTATAACACCAGTAGCCAATTTATTTTTTAAAGTAATGCTCCTAATATAAATAAGAATCAGTTTTGAAATTTTTCTAAAGTTGTCTTATTTAAACTGGCATCTACTGGATTTTTTTTTTTTTTTAATTAATTTATTTATTTATTTATTTATTTTTGCTGTGTTGGGTCTTCGTTTCTGTGCAAGGGCCTTCTCCAGTTGCGGCAAGCGGGGGCCTCTCTTCATCGCGGTGCGCGGGCCTCTCACCATCGCGGCCTCTCCCGTTGCGGAGCACAGGCTCCAGGCGCGCAGGCTCAGTAGTTGTGGCTCACGGGCCCAGCCGCTCCGCGGCACGTGGGATCCTCCCAGACCAGGGCCCGAACCCGCGCCCCCCGCACCGGCAGGCAGACTCTCAACCGCTGCGCCACCAGGGAACCCCTCTACTGGATTTTTTTAAATATAAAGTGCATTTTAAAAATATGCCTTTTTTCTTCAAGGTAAGGATGTAATTAAGCCTAGTATCGTCTAATGCAGATTTCAAATAATACTCTTGGACTATATGCCCTTCCTTTGAAAGTAAATCTGGCTTATTTTACTGATATGCTGCTTCTGTCTTCTGTTTAAGCCTCTTCAAAGTAGTGCCTTACCATGTTGGGCGGGGTCATTACTGTTTATTAGGATTCCTAAATTGCTAAAGTTTAAACTTCACGTAGACACCTTGTGGAGTCATGATACCATATCTTCACTGTTAGCCTTTTCTGATTTTAGAAGCTTTCATGGAACCTGAAGAATTACTTGTTCTGATTTTTTTTTTTTTCCCAGATTCAACACCAAAAATCAGGGAGAAACTGTAAGATTAAATGATGACTCCATTTATCAAAGGCTGTATCTTAAATTCCTTTAAAGGGAGTTCACTACTGTGTGATTAAATTGAGAATTGTTTTCTTTTATTATAATACGCCTAGAAAAAATTCCCTTCTAAATATTACTATTTACAGCATTAATTCAGATGTAAGCAGTCAGTCGTCTACTGAGAGAATTCTGAGCAAAAGTGTCTTGCCACTGTTGTCCAGAGCATATTATTTTGCACCTCTTCTGTGAAGGTGAGGAAAATGGCTTCTTGTAAGTTACTGTTTTAAGTAGTACAATTCAAAATACAATATTTTAACAATTGTTTTATATAAATACATTGGATACCTACATCATAACTACAGTACACTGGTGAGTATCACATCACTGTGTCTTTTTGGGTAGATTTCTCACTTGCTTGTCAGTGTTGTTGTCACAGTCACTGAGAAATCCAAGTACATGTGTGTTCTTTGTATCAGCATCATAGTGCCAGAAGAATGGATGGTGTGTACCTGGCAACCCTCCCTATAAGAGTTCGTATGCCTGATTCTTGGTTAAATTATCAAATGCTGGATGTTTCATGATATCCCCCCAAAAATTTTTCTCTATTATATCTGAAAATGCTTTTTTTCATCCTACAGGGAAATTTAAAAGGTAATGTTCAGCAACTTCAAACAAGTAAGACCGAATACCACATTGATCTATTTTAAAACTACTTCTAAAAACATACATAGTATTTTACTTTTCTGGGTGGGTTACCTTGTGCTTCAGAGACCTTCCTATGGTTTGCTAGGTCTCTGTGTTAGTGAAATCTGAACTTTGTAAGAGTTCCAGGACAAAGGGAAGGGGTAGGTATACCATTGTGTAAGGTTCCAGAGTTTATTAGTTCTTGACATCAATAAATTGTTTTCCATGGTTTCAATATTACAAGTTATACACAGATATTGACTTGTAATTGTCATAATCAGTACTGTAGGAAGAATGTTTTGTGGAAATAATGTAGAGTTTAGTTTTAAGGTTTCCAGTATTCTGAGTAGCTTTATTAAAAGAAGATCTCTGAACTTGGGACAGATCTTGGCATTTCCTTCCCCCTCACCTCTCTGCTATTGTCCAGCTGTCTTTGTAATTACTCTTTTTTTTTTTTTTTAAAGGGAGGTCAAGAAAGTCAGTTTTTTTTTTTTTTAATTAATTAATTAATTTATTTATTTATGGCTGTGTTGGGTCCTCGCCTCTGCGCGAGGGCTTCCTCCAGCTGCGGCAAGTGGGGACCACTCCTCATCGCGGTGCGCAGGCCTCTCATTATCGCGGCCTCTCTTGTTTCGGAGCACAGGCTCCAGACGCACAGGCTCAGCAGTTGTGGCTAACGGGCCCAGCTGCTCCGCGGCATGCGGGATCCTCCCAGACCAGGGCTCGAACCCGTGTCCCCCGCATCGGCAGGCAGATTCTCAACCACTGCGCCACCAGGGAAGCCCTGTAATTACTCTTGACTGTTGTCTCAGATGTGTCTTCAGTCATCAAGAGACAATTAAAAGTGGTTGGGGCCAGGGGCGCACCTTTCTCTATGCAGTTAGCATTTCCTAACTTAACATTTGAACTCTGGCAAAATAAAATGCCTCAAGTTGACTCGTGTCATTTTGAAGCTTGTCTTTGACCAAAATGGGGAACTAAGCCTATATTACCATCTTGCCTGACTAGTAGCAGTAACAACCTCACTCAGCCAGGTCTCCTCAGATGCATTTATTTATTCCTGAGAAAATGAGAGGTGGTTTGTAGGTTCGCTCATTGACTCTCAGGTTGGTCATTCCTTTTCTCTTTTGAAAGACCACTGAAGAATCTACAGCAGGGGAGAATTACATTGCAATTTTATTTTTGCTACAAACTGAAAAAACTTTGGCACAGCTACTTACCTATTTCAGTTTTTCTTAATACAAATAGAGCTTTCAGCTTAATTTAGTAACACCATTAATTGAGTAGAGCAGAAGAGCAGTGCCATTTTGTTACCTTTTTTTAAAATGGAGTCATATAATTTTTCAGTGACATTTGGAGACACAACCATCATATACATTAAAAAAAAAAAAAAAAAACCTGTCTACAAAAATACTGCTTGTGCATGCAACAGAACACTTTTTTTGTTGTTACCAGTTCAGAATGCGAAGGGATAGCCCAATAAATTGAAACTCATTTGAAACCAGTTTGAATTATTTGATTCATCTCCCCCGACCTTTTTTGTTTTTTGGTTCTTAACCCCAGATCCCTTTGGAAAAGCACAGATAGAAACATTAAATTCTAGCAAACCTTTCAGAGTGTTGTTAGTTTCTATAGCATATGACCATTTTGGACATTTAATGATTTTTATCTGCATAGTATTCTTACACGATGAGAAATTTTCCTTGGTATTTCTTAAATCTCAGCGATTCAGCTGGAATAAGTCTTACGATGTGACTGCCACTGTACAAATGTAGAAACTGAGGCAGAAGAGGTAACAGTTTCACCAGAAAAAAAGGATATTTTATATTTTTTTCTTTCAGTGAGTTACACCAGTCATCCTGGGAAGGAGAATTATAATCCAAAGGAATGACACTATTGTAAGTATTCTTTTCATTATTTTTTATGTGGTTTTAATTCATACTTGACCAAGCAATTAGAAAAGGCTGATTCTAGACACACTAATCAAACAAATGAATAGGCATCTGTACACAAATACACACACACACTCACGCTTGACATTTAAAGCCCCAGAATTTAAACATTAATTTAATAATAAACTGAGGCTTTTGCAAGAAGTATAATGGTGGCTCTCTTTACTTGTATTTCTGGAATAGCAACTGCCTTTTATATTTTGATTTGTTTTGAATGCTGAGTACAAAACTCAAAAATAAACATTTAGGTATATTTAACTAGTGTATAAACTGAAATTAAAGCCTTTGAATAAGACCTGTTAATACAGAAGTAGACTACTTTCAGCATTAGAGACATTTGGATATTGAGATCAAAATGGGAATATGGTCCCTGGATAAGAGAACTTACTACTAAATTTTTCTTCACTTTTAAATAACACAATAAAATTCTATAAAAGATACTTTCAGAAACATATCAATTAAAATTTGCTCTTACTATACTTTAACTCCAGATTTGATTTTAATATGCTATCATTGGTTTGACCATTGCCTATGACAGGGCAAGTCGTATAGTTGGTACTCAATAAATATATCACAGAGCAAAGTCACTTAAAGAATCTTTCAATTCAGATTATCCTAGTGTATAGAATGATTCAAAATTAATTTGGAATCCTGACAGCACCTATCAATTTGAGTCTGCGGAACAGTACCAAAATAAACAAGTACCGTGTTCTTCTTATAAATGGAAAAAGTTTTAAATATGCATTTCTTATAAATTACCACAGTTAGTGGCAATAATAGTAGTTTGGATGATGAATGACCTTTAATGAATTTACTCACAAAAGGATATTGAGGAATATATTTCATAGTTCATATGACTACTGTATATAGCAGTCCAAATAGGTGTTAGAGTGACATCCAGTCTCTTAAGATATCTTAAAATATTTATGTGTTTACAAACCTCTCAAAACCAAATCAAGTTAAGCAGCTTTTCAAAAGGCAAAATTGTGCCTCCGTGAGAAGGAGAAAGAACTGGTTAAAGTTCTGTTATTCACAGTCTCTTGTTTTCAGTCTGTGAGTGCAGTAGTTTGTAAAAGCAATGAAGATTCCCCTGATTATCACTTTCATGCCTCAAGACAGTTCTTACTCCTCTAGCAGTGTCACTGGATACTCACCCCTGCAAGGTGCTGCGTTTTATACAGCACGCAAGGTTTCATGGAAAGCCTTTTTTCTTCCAAACCAAACCTGTGTTTCTTTAAGTAAAATATTATTTATATGAGACCAAAAAAAAAAGTACTGATTATTTTTAGAAAAGATTACTTTTTTTATTTAATGCAGTGAATAGTCAACCTTACCATTGAACTAAACATCTGAAATTTGATAGCATGAAACAGAAATTAGTCATCTGTTAATGGTTGCTATCCACTGGGTACATCTGAGGTGTTAGAATATCAGGCTTGTAGACATTTGAGTAGACAATGTCAGCACGGAACACAACTCTCACACAGAGTATAATCAAAAGTTATTTCAAACAAATTATTCCATCAGTAAACTTCCTGTAGCAACATCAACTTCATGAAGTATTACATCTGTCTTAACAACAAACGATGATGGTATGTGGATGTAAGCATGTCATTATAAACATGATGCGCTAAATAGAGCATATTGAGGTCAAAGCCTTTCTGTAGAAAGGGAATTTAATTGACATTCTTTCAAGCATAGTGTATAAACAGATCAAAATAGTTTTATCATAAGAAACAGTATTTAACAACATAGCTTTAAAATAAAAATACTTTAAAAATCAACTTTGATGAGATTAAATTTATTTTTAAAGAATCTTCTTATAGAGTGAAATATATATTTCTCGCTTCTGGCTTTTCTACATTTTTCCAGCATGACCCCCACCTTCACCCTATCCCAGTCCATTGTTAATAAAGTAGTGCAAAACACTGCAGCAATTTCAACCAAGCTTAATCCCCTACCAAGTCAGGGAAGTAAGACATTCTCACCAAATTCTGTCTCTCTAGAGGTATACTCCCTTGATATACCAGGAAGTTAGGTACAAAAACTACATGAGAGTCGGGAATGCAATTTTTAAGTATAGATTCTGTGGTAAGTAGTGAAACATTTTCAAAGGCAAACTCCCCCTCCCCATAAGCAGTTTATTTTACAAAATAGGTTTTCATGCATTCATATTTTAAAGAATGATTTTTTTTTCTATAAATGAATGGTAATGAAACACTGGCATATCACTTAGCACACTGCATTCTCCTCTACGTTAAAATTCACACTAATAACAAAAATCATAATATGCATATTAAAGCAGTTCAGTAACCTAATAACAAAGTAGATACATTTTTTTTTTCTGTGAGAACACTTGAGTATTAAATATTTTTAGATGCACAGAGGCATAATCTGACACCAAAGGCAATGTGGATTTAATTTGCTAGATTTTTGACGACTGAACTGGCTTGCTAATTTGCTAACTTGGCACAAATTAATAGTGATTGGTATAAAAATCGTTATAGGCAATCATCATTTATAAACCTGGCAGTATTTTTTGTGTAGTCCTGTAGAGATTTTAAGGTTTTAGATGGAATGATAGAAGATTTGGAAATTTTCTTTGTAGGATTTCAGTGTGTGGAAGATTCTCTTGAGGAGGTGAATATACCTTCACTCTTTAGCTTAAAGAAGTCAGCCTAGTCATATCTAAATAATTTGCACAGGAATGAATATCAGGATCCGAATCTATGTTAAGTTGAAATGCATCTGTTCCATTATTTAGGCTCTGGGATCCCTCCTCCCTTTTGAAATGTATAAAACATAGAAAACTGTAATGGATTATTTTTCAGATAAAAAATAGTCACATTAAAAAAAAACTTTAAAATCAAATTGACATTTACATTTTATGTAGATTTAATCAGAGCACAGCTGAGCATTTAATATTCTAGTTCTTACACTTGTAATTAGAGAAATGTGTATCTCCCAATGTTACCATTCTTACATTTGTTGTTCCAATGTGTTATATTATTATGCACAGCTAACAAGGTTTTCACGCAGCAATAGCTAAACCTTTATCAAATTGATTCTGTACAATGGAAGTATATTTTCAAAGACATATGCCTTTGTACACTATTTACAAATTCTCTCAATCATGGTAAAATGGCAAAATAAATAAAAAACAGAAAGAAAGGAAATGCGGCTCAGGCTGAAGGCTTTTCCTTTTATCTTCCCAAACAGATGCTGGTCTCCTCAGCGCTGGGAGCTGGCTAGCCAAGATTGTTTTTCTTCCTTTTACATGGGCTATGAGAAGGATCTGGTTTCAGTTCTTGGTATTGCACCTGTTTAAACAGAGTTCAGAGAAAGGCTGGTCAGGTGGCCACTTTCTGGCAAAGGAAGGAAAAGCAAAGGAATTCAGAGACTATGCTTGGGGGAAAAGAAAGTGCTCGCCTTGGAAGCTGTATGCAATCTACAGCTGGGATGCAGAAAACAATAGAATGATAGAGCAAAGAGTCAAGGGAAATCTTGCCAGAATCTACATGAGAGCCCTGATGTGAACTTTGGTAACAGGCTGAGGTCTCTATTGCCCATACCCAAGTAACATTAAAAGCAGAACCATCTCCATCTATTTTGAAGGGCCAAATAATGGTTCTCTATAATTTATTGTGTGCTTGTTTAATATAAGCTTCATCTCCATCCAGCCCACTCTCATGTCTGATACCAAATCAAAAACTCTGCTGAAACAAAGGAAAAAGGTATTGCTGCAACCCAGCTTCAATAGTTTGATAAAAACATTTCTCATTTTACTCTGAAAATATTTATTGATCAATGGGCATTAATTAACCTCCAAGGCTTTCAAAGGATTGAGATATGCCCCAGTTCTCAAAACTCAGTTACTCTTTCCCCCTTCACTGATCTCTAAAACAGACATCTTTAAAACTCACTTAATTCATGCAATTTATTTAAGGAAGTGTTTTTCTCAATGTCTGCTGGCATACTTTGCTTTCATCATCTAATATTCCTAATTCCTCCTTCAGGTGATGGTGACTTCCCTTCACAAACTCCAGCTGAACCTTGGGGGAGGATTGTCCCCCTGACATCCTGGTAGGTTCTCTATGCAATGCCCTCTCATTCCCCAATCTTCTCTATAAGTTCTTCTTGGATAACACCCCAACTGGGCTAATTCCTGAATGGCAAAATCTTCTACAGGCTTTATTAGCTTTACTTAGCTCTTCTAAAACCTTCAAAATTAAATGGATATAAAAGTTAAAACCCAATGCCACACTACATTAAAATGATACAGGCATACCTTAGAGATATTGCATGTTTGTTTCCAGGCCACCGCAGTAAAGCAAATATTGCAATAAAGCAAGTCACATGAATATTTTGGTTTCCCAGTGCATATGAAAGTTCTGTTTATGGTATACTGAAGTCTATTAAGTGTGCAATAGCATTATATCTAAAACAGCAATACCTTAATTTAAAAGTGCTTTATTGCTAAAAAATGCTAACCATCATCTGAGCTTTCAGCAAGTATTAATTTTTTTACAATAGTAACATGAATGATCAATGATCATAGGCCACCATAACAAATATAATAATAATGAAAAAGTTCAAAACGTTTCAAGAATTACCAAAATGTGACACAGAGACCCAGAGTGAGCAAATGCTGTTGGAAAAATTGTTCCAATAGACTTGCTCAATGCAGGGTTGCCACAAACCTTCAACGTGTAAAAAAAAAAAAAAAAAAAAAGAAATATCAGTGAAGCACGATAAAATGAGCTATGCCTGTAGTTATAATAATGAAACCTACATACCACTTGCACATCTGAAGGGACTCTGGAAAGGAAGTCAAGTAGTTCATTATTATCAATTGCATATGGACTCCGCAGCTTTTTTGTAAATTTATTGATGCCTGAAAAAGTGATAGATCAAACATTATTGAAATCTATAAAGTTTCGAGTTCAAATACACATTTCTGGCAAAAGTTTTGTGGTGATTTGAAGATCTAGATTAAGCTGCCTTTATTTCAGCCTTGACTGAATGAACCAGTAAACCCAGTTTTCTCCCTCCCTTCCTTCTGCCTGCCTGCCTTCCTGCCTTCCTCCTTCCTTCCTTCCTTCCTTTCTCCCTCCCTCTCTCTTTCCCTCCTTCTTTCCACCTTCCCAACTCCATGGCTGCTCTGTTTTTCTCTTTGTACTTCAGTGGCTTCTTCCCAGCAGGAAAGGCTTTCTATTTGGGAAACAAAAGGCACCTGGCAAGAATGATCAATGACCTATCTTGCCTTTCCCCTCAGTGTTACAGTACTTAGAAGCTTAGCTTTAATGTTTCATCTATGATGAAACTTGTCTCCCGGCATTTTGGATTGGAATTGTTTTTAAGGCAAGAAATCTGACTTACTGGTTCCCCCTTTTCAAAAGATACACTTGTTTTTTTCAGTGGTGGGGAGGTGTTGTTATTATGCAAACTAACCTGGGTTTTTGCTTTTTTTGTTTTAATTTCAAAATGACCTGGAATTAGGAAGGGTTTACCACCAGCTTTAAAAAAATAAAAAGCTTTGAAGATGGCGACATATAAGGATCCCAAACACATCTCTTCCCACCAACATGCTGGATCTACAGCTACATACGGAACAGCTACCTCTGAAAATAACCTAAAAATTGGCTGAGTGAGTCTACACACTGGCAATCGTGAGAAGGCCCGCGTCGAAGCAGGTAGGAGAGGCAGGGACACAACCACACCATAAACCCCACCCCTAGCCTGAGAACCCACAATCAGGAGGGACTTCTCTCTGAGGAGTGAGGGTTTGAACCCCAAATCAGGCTTCCCCAACTTTTAAGAATTGCACCTGGAGAGATGAGCCCCCAAAACATCAAGATTTATTTTCTTTTTCTAGTTTTGAGAAATAATTGACATACAAGTTTAAGGTATACAGCGTGATGGTTTGATGTACACATATAGTGAAATGATTACCACAGTAGGTTTAGCTAATAGCTATCATCTCGTATAGATAAAAGAAAAAATTTTTTTCTCTTTTTCTGTGAGTTTGATGTTTGGGCTTTTGAGGGGTTTTATTTTTGTTTTGTTTTTTCCAATTCCACAAATAAGTGAAATCATACAGTGTTTGTTTTTCTCTGACTTATTTCACTAACATAACACCTTCAAGGGCCATTCATGTTGTTGCAAATGGCAGGATTTCCTTTGTTTTTTTTATGGCTGAATAATATTTCATTGTATACCACTTCTTTATCCATTCATTCATCCATCAGTGGACACTTAGATTGTTTCCATGTCTTGGTTATTGTAAATAATGCTGCTATGAACATGGGGGTGCAGATATCTTTTGGAGTTAGTCTTTTTGTTTCCCTTGGATAAATTCCCAGAAGTGTAATTGCTGGATCATATGGTAGTTCTATATTTATATTTTTAAGGCGTCTCCATACTGTTCTCCATAGTGGCTGTACCAATTTACATTCCCACCAACAGTGTACAAGGGTTCCCTTTTCTCTGCATCCATACCAGCATTTGTTATCTGTTGTCTTTTTGATGATGGCCACTCTAACAAGCATGAGGTGCTATCTCATTGTGGTTTTAATTTGCATTTCCCCAGTGACTAGGGTTATTGAGCATCTTTTCATGGATCTGTTGGCCATTCATATATCTTCTTTGGAAAAATGTCAATTCAGGTCCCTTGCCCATTTTTAATTTTTTGTTGTTGTTGTTATTAGATTGTATGAGTTCTTTATATATGTTGGATATTAGCCCCTTATCAGATATATGGTTTGCAAATATTTTTTCCCATTCTGTAGATTGTCTTTTCACTTTGTTAATGGTTTTTTTTTTTGCTATGCAGAAGCTTTTTGGCTTGATACAGTCCCACTTGTTTATTTTTAATTTTGTTGGTTGTGTTTTAGGTGTGATTTTCAAAAAATCATTACCAAGACCCATGTCAAAGAACTTTTTAAAAAATGTTTTCTTCTAGAACTTTCATGGTTTCAGGTCTTACAATCCATTTCAAGTTATTTTTTGTGATTGGTGTAACATAGGGATCAAGTTTCATTCTTTTACATGTGACTATCCAGTTTTCCTAGCACCATTTACTGAAAAGACTATCTTTTCTCATTGAGTATTCTCGGCTCCCTTGTCAAATATTAATTTACCATATATGCTTGGGTTTATATCTGGGCTCTCAATTCTGTTCTATTAGTCTGTCTCAAAACATCTAGCTTCAAAAACCAACTTGTGTGTTCAGACTCACCCTCCCCAGGGCCCAGCATGGAAGCAGCTGATCCAGGGGCAACCAGATTTTGTGTGGGGAAGGATCACTTGCTTGTCATGAGGGGAAGGCATCTGATGCGAAACATAATCAGGGGCCTCCCTGGGTACTCTTCAGGGACAGAGACTGGCAGCCACCATCTTTTTTTTCTTTCCTGGCAGGAACCATCTCTCCCCAACTGCCTCGGTCCAGCCATTTGGTACCATCTTCATGCTCTCCCTCTGCCATGTTCCAGAGCACCAGTATCTCCCCGAAGGGAGCTTTCACACACATCTGGTGCCTGAGATTTTACATCTATGAGGCAGTTCGAGATGGTGACCTAGGACGATCGTGAACTCACCTCTTCCCACAGACACACCGACTCTACAGCTACATATGGAACAATTTCCGGTAAAAAAACAACAACAACAAACCCCCCCCCCCGAAAACTAGCTGAGCACCTCCTTCATGTGGGGCAAATGAGAAAAAGGCTACATTCAAGTGGACAGGAGATGCTGAGAAACAATCTCGCCATAAACCCCACCCCCAGTGCAGCTACCCACCATCAGGAGGAAACTCACAAACCCGGAGCTTCTCCCTGAGTAGCCAAGAGTTTGTACACCACATAAGGCACCTCAACTTTTAAGACCTGCACCTGAGAGTTGAGCCCCCAAGGCATCTGGCTTTGAAAATCAATGGGCTTGCATCCATGAGACCCAAAGTGCTATAGTGAAAGGAGAATGGCTCTTAAAGAGCTCGTGAGCACTCACTCACCCCAGGGCCCAGCACAGAGGCAGCTGTTTGAAAGGTGCCCAGGTTTTCTGTGAAGAAAATTCATTTCCTAATCTTAAAGAGTTGGCCAGAGAGGCAGGGGCCTGCTGGGATACTCTCTGGGGACAGAAGCTGGTGGGCCCCATTTTTGAGCTCTCCTTCTACTGCACTTCAGAGCACCAGTATCTCCTGGAGGGAAGCTTTTACCCACGTCTCGTGTTCTGGGTTTTGTGGCTGCCACCAGGGGGTACCCCTTGATTGCTTGGCTCTGGAGGCCAGGGGACTGGTGCTCCTGGGGGGTCCCCTGGAGCTATAACATTCAAGAGACAGTTCTTGGCAGGCTACCACCCCCAGGGCACTGGACAGACAGCAGACTGAAACACACCCCAGTCTTTCCAAGAAAGAGCCCTATTTGCTTATCCAGGAGCTTTGGCCTGAGGGGCAGGAATCTGCTCTGGCACACTTCTAGGAGCCTATGGAAGTGTTCTCAGGGAACAGAGGCCAACAGAGGCTGGTGGATGCAATCTTTGCATTCTCTCTCTGCCTTGCCCTAGCTTGCCAGTATCTCCCAGAACCTTGGCTGGTGCCCCAATTTTTGCAACTGCTCTCAGGAGACACCTCTACATTGCCTAGTTCTGGTGGCCAGAAGGGCTTATGTTTGCAGGTCCCAAAGGACTGTAACCAATAGAGAAAGAGGTCTTAAACAGCTACCACCCTCAGGGCACAGCAAGAAGTAACAGACCAAGGAACTCAATCTCTCTGTGAAACGGGCCTATAATTTTATCATGGCTGGCTTCTAATTAAACACACATCTAAGGGCTGACTGTAAACCCTTCCAGACACCTCAGAGGGGAGCTCTTACACATGTCTGGTGCCCCAGTTTTTGCAGCTGCCACCCAGGGGATGCCCCTTGACTGCCTGACTCTGGTGGTCAGGGGAGCTGGTGTTCCTGAGTCTCACAGGAATGTAACAATCAAGAGATAGTTCTCTGTAAGGTACCACCACCAGGGCACTGCACAAACAGGAGACTGAAACACACCCCAGTCTTTCTATGAAAGAGGCCTATTTGCTTGTCCTGGAGCTTTGGCCTGAGGGGCAGCTTTCAGGTTTGGCACACATCTAGGGGCCTGTGCAGGTGCTCTCAGGGGCCACAGGCCAGGGGATGCTATCTTTGCACTCTCCCTCTGCTTCACCACAGCTCATCAGTATCTCCCAGAAAGGAGCTTATAAACTCATCCAAAGCCCTGATTTTTATGACTGTCACCCAGGGGACACCTCCAGATCATCTGTCTCTGGTGGCCAGCTGGGCTTACACTTGCAATCCCACTGTATATATCTGCATAATTTAAAAGCTGCTGCCTAAGGGAATGACTTTCAATTAGCCTGAATCTAGGTGCTGCCTGAGAGCCTCCTGTTTGAGACACTGACAGGTCTTCACACATCCTCAACTACTGAGGGCTATTAAAAATAAAATAGGCTTGGACTTCCCTGGTGGCACAGTGGTTAAGAATCCGCCTGCCAATGCAGGGGACATGGATTCGAGCCCTAGTCCGGGAAGATCCTATATGCCACAGAGCAACTAAGCCCGTGCACCACAACTACTGATCCTGCACTCTAGAGCCCGCAAGCCACAACTATTGAGCCCGTGTGCCACAACTACTGAAGCCCGCACGCCCTAGAGCCCATGCTCCGCAACAAGAGAAGCCACTGCTCTCCGCAACTAGAGAAAGCCTGCACGCAGCAACAAAAACCCAACACAGTCGAAAATAAATAAATAAATAAATAGAATAGAATAGAATAGGCTGCTTGGACAATTACAAAGGTTTGGGAGACAACTAAGAGCTAAGGCAAGGTTGAATGATAAGGTTCATCTCCTACGCAAGACCACTACTTCAAGACTGGGAGAGGTGGCTCTTTCATATAATGCATAGAAACCAACATAGAGATTCAAGCAAAATGAGGAAAATGTTTCAAATGAAAGAACAAGATAAACCTCAGGGAAAAAAACCTTAATAAAATGGAGATGTTATTTACCTGATAAGGAGTTCAAAGTCATGCTCATAAATATGCTCACCAAACTCAGGAGGGTATGGATGAACAAAGTGAGAAGTTCAACCAAGAGATAGAACATATAAGTACCAAATAGAAGTCACAGAGCTGAAGAATAAAATAATTGAACTGAAAAATACACTAGAGGAATTCAACAGCAGACTAGATGAAGAAGAAGAAAGGATCGTTGAAAATCAGAACAGCAAAAAGAAAAAATGACAAAAAGTGGAGATGGCTTAAGGGACTCATGGGGACAACATCAAGCGTACTAACATTTGCATTATAGGGAGTCCCAGCAGGGGAAGAGAGAGAAAGGGGCAGAAAATGTATTTTAAGAAATAATGGCTGAAAACTTCCCTAATCTGGGGAAGAAAACAGACATACAGATCCAGGAAGCCCAGGGAGTTCCAAATAAGAGAAACCCAAAGAAACCCACATCAAGACAGACATATAATTAAAACGTGAAAAGTTAAGGACAAGAGTCATAAAAGCATCAAGAGATTAACAACTTGTTATGTACAAGAGAACCCCCAAAAGACTATAAGCAGATTTTTGAGGAGAAACTTTGCAGACTAGAAAGGAATGGCATAATATATTCAAAGTGCTGAAAGAAAAAAGACTTCCAAGCAAGAATACTCTACTCAGCTAAGTTATCCTTAAGAACTGAAAAAGAGAGTTTTCTAGACAAGCAAAAGCTAAAAGAGTTTATCATTACGAAACTGCCTTATGACAAATGTTAAAGGGACTTCTTTAAGCCAAAAGAAAGTGTGCTATAAGTAGAAAGAAAACACATGCAAGTACAAATGTCACTAGTAAAGGTAAATACTAAACGTAGTGGATTAATCATTTATAAAGCTAGTATGGAGATTATACAACAAATATAGTAAAAATAACTATAACTACAATAATTAGTTAAGGGATACACAACAATAAAAAGGTGTAAAATGTAACATATAAAACGGGGGAATAGAGTAAACATTTAGAACTTTCAAATGCGTTCAAACTTAAGTTCTTGGGACTTCCCTTGTGGCGCAGTGGTTAAGAATCTGCCTGCCAATGCAGGGGACACAGGTTCAAGCCCTGGTCTGGGAAGATCCCATATGCCACAGAGCAACTAAGCCTGTGTGCCTAGGGCCCATGCTCCACAACAAGGAGAAGCCACCACCATGAGAAGCCCACGCACTGCAACGAAGAGTAGCCCCCACTCACCACAACTAGAGAGAAAGCACACGTGCAGCAACTAAGACCCAACACAGCTAAAAAAAAAATTGTTTTTTTTAAATTAAGTTCTTGTACATAAGCCTTGTGGTAACCACAAAATAAGAAAGCAAGAGAAGAAGAAAAGAACAGAGGAACTACAAAACAGCCAGAAAACAATTAACAAAATGGCAGTAAGTACATACCTATCAATAATTACTTTAATGTAAATTAACTAAATTTTCCAGTCAAAATACATAAAGTGGCTGAATGGATTAAAAAAAAAAAAAACAAGACCCTTCTATATTGCTGCCTATGAGAGATTAAGTCAGATGTAAGGACACACACAGACTAAACATGAAGGGATAGAAAAAGATATTCCATGCAAATGGAACCGAAAGAATGCAGGGGAAGCTATACTTATATAAGACAAATAGATTTTAAACCAGTGCAAATTGGAAAGGAAGAAGTAAAACTCACTATTTGCAGATGACATGGTTTTTTATATATAGAAAATTCTAAAGACTCCACCAAAAAACTGTTAGAACTAATAAATGAATTCAGTAAAGTTGCAGGATACAAAATCAATATACAAAAATCTGTTGCATTTCTATACACTAACAGTGTACTATCAGAAAGAGAAATTAAAACAATCCCATTTACAATTGCATCAAAAAGAATAAAATACTTAGTAACAAATTTAACTGAAGATGAAAGACCTGTACACTGAAAACTGTAAGACACTGAGGAAAGAAATTGAGGAAGACACAAATAAATGGAAAGGTATTCCCTGCTCAAGGATTAAAAGAATTAATATTGTTAAAATGTTCATACTACCCACAGCCATCTTCAGTTTCAATACAATCCCTTTCAAAATTCCAATGGCATTTTTAACAGAAATAGAAACAATCCCAAAATTTGTATGGAACCACAAAAGACCCTGAATTGCAAAGCAATACTAAAACAGAAGAACAAACCTGGAGCCATCATGCTCCCTGATTTCAAACTATATTACAAACCTATAGTAATTAAAATAGTATGGTATTGGCATAAAAACAGATGACATAGATCAATGGAATAGGATAGAGAGCCCAGAAATAAACCCATGTATATATGGTCAATTAATTTTTTTTTATAAATTTATTTTTGGCTGCATTGGGTCCTTGTTGCTGTGCATGGGCTTTCTCAATTTGTGGTGAGCGGGGGCTACTCTTATTACAGTGTGTGGGCTTCTCATTGCAGTGGCTTTTCTTGTTGTGGAGCACAGGTTCTAGGTGCACGGGCTCTAGAGCACAGGCTCAGTAGTTGTGGCGCACGGGCTTAGTTGCTCCGCAGCATGTGGGATCTTTCCGGACCAGGGCTCAAACCTGTGTCCCCTGCATTGGCAGGCGGATTCTTAACCACTGCACCACCAGGGAAGTCCCTGGTCAATTAACTTACAACAAAGGAGCCAAGCATATACAATGGGGAAAGGACAGTCTCCTCATTAAATGATGTTGGGAAAATTGGACTGGCACAAGCAAAAGAATGAAGCTGGACCACTATCTTATATCACTTACAAAAATTATTACTCAAAATGGACTAAAACTTGAATGTAAGACCTGAAACCACAAAACTCCTAGAAGAAACTATGGGTGATAACAAAAGTAAAAATAAGTGGGACTGCGTCCAGCTAAAAAGCTTCTGCACAGCAAAGAAAACCATCAACAAAATGAAAAGGCAACCTACAGAATTGGAGAAAATATTCACAAATCATATCTGATAAGGGGCTAATATCCAAAATATATTAAAAACTTATACAACTCAATTGTCAAGAACAACAATTAAAAAATGGGCAGAGGATCTGAATAGACATTTTTCCAAAGAAGACAGATTGCCAACGGATACATGAAAAGATGCTCAATATCACTAATCATCAGGGAAATGCAAATCCAAACCACAATGAGATGTCACCTCACACCTGTCAGAATGGCTGTATCATCAAAAAGTCTATAACATGTTGGGGAGGGTGTGGAGAAAAGGGACCCCTTGTGCACTGCTGGTGGGAATTTAAATCGGTGCAACCACTACGGAAAAAGGTATGGAGGTTCCTCAAAAAATTAAAAATAAAACTACCACCATGATCCTGTAATTTCACTTCTGGGTATTTATCTGAAGAAAACAAAAACACTAATTCAAAAATACATGTGCACCCCCATGTTCATTCAGCATTATTTATAATAGCAAAGACATGGAAACAACCAAAGTGTCCATTGACGGATGAATGGGTAAAGAAGTTGTGGTATATATATGCACAATGGAATATTATTCAGCCATAAAAAAGTTTGAAATCTTCCCATTTGTGATAACATGCACTGACCTCAAGGGCATTCGTTATACTAAGTGAAATACGTCAGACAGAGAAAGACACATACTGTATATGATTTCACTTATATGTGGAATCCTTAAAAAAAACAAAAACAAAAATCAAGCTCATAGATACAGAGAACAGCCTGGTGGTTACCAGAGGCGGAGGAATGGGAGGTGGGTGAAGGAGTCAAAAGGTACAAATTTCCAGCAATAAAATGTCATGGGGATATAACGTACAGCATGGTGACTATAGTTAATAATACTGTATTGCACATTTGAAAGTGGCTAAAAGAGTAGATCTTGAAAGTTCTCATCACAAGCAAGAAAATATGTTTCCATTTCTACATTTCTGGCATTGAGATTTTTAGAAACCAATTTTCCTTTTAAATTATAAGAAATTTAAATTTAAGGCTTGCAAAAGATGCTACTGTGATTGACTTACTTGGATCACTTCTTGGATTAAAGTGGCCAAGAACCATTAAAAATGAGCCATACCTACCCATGCTAAATTATTCAACAGTGAATCCTCTGTGCTACCTGAAGAGCAAATGTGGATGAGGGGCAAATACAGATGAATTTGGAGCTATTATACAAAAAACAAAACAAAACCCCCAAATTTAATGAGGTAGAAATGTCAAAATAATGTATAAACCTAGAAGTACCTATTCTACATATTCTATGGAATAATGTAGAATTTCAATTGGATAAGTCTACTGTTTTACATTTATATTGCACTTAATAAATTACCAAGCATATTCACATAAAAATACATAAATAAACAGCTTTTTATGATATCAGAGTGGTAAAAACTGGGTCACAAACTGGAGCATCTTGGCTCTTCTTCAGGGAGTTCAGCAGAATAAACTAATGCAATTATGATTTGGTCCCTGTCTCCCCATGTGAGACTCATGTCTTAAATTTCTATTTAATATTTCAGCAATCACCTACCACTAAAGGAATACTGTTCTTTGTTTTATTTTATTTGACGAAACAAGAGACCCAAACACATTCTCTGCAAATTACGTTTAAGACAGCTTGCCAGTGAGGCCAACCCAGATTACACAGCCAGATGTCTGCCGTGGGCTCCAGTTTCTGAGAACCTGGGGAAAGGAAACCCGAAGTTCCCCACCTATCACAACTGAGATGGCAGGTCTGACCCTAAGTAGGTTAGAGGTAATAAACTGCCACACCTAACGCCCTACCTTAATTCCTTCAATAAAACAGCACCTGTTTTAAATATCAGAGGAAGGAATGAAAGAACATACAATAGCGACACAAGAACATGGTGGAAATGCCTCTTCCCTTGTATAGTGAAAGCACTTAGTTGAAACTGTTTCTTTAAATTATAGAAATTAAGGCAGGAAAACATAATCACCCTTCCCTTCACCCTCCACTCCCTACCCAAGATGTAAAGGTAATGATAGTGATGATAAGGGGCAAGAAGGCTTGCTCAGAATATGACAAGATATGCCAAAAAGAATAGCAAGGTAAGGATTTTTAAACTGGAGGGCTTGGAGACATCAGACCCTTTTTCATTTTATTCCAGCATATTTCTTTAAAAGCCTTAAAAAGAAAACAAAACATTCCTTTTCATCTTTTTGCTTTCAGTGTAAGCACATGTGTTCTGAAAACCCATTTTGGTTCTTTGCATTTTGTATAAGTTTAGCAGTCTCGGGTGTATGCAGGCCAGGGGCAAGTAGAGAATTTTACTCCTACCCAGTCTTGTTTATATATCATTAATGTAGTTTTATATGTTAGTTCATCTTGGAGACTGAAAATTGAGTTTTCCAAACAAAGAATTGTGTCAGATAAGAGAAAGAAAGGGAAAAAAACCAAAAAAACCCAGACTATGAAGAATGCTGAAAGTACCACCTAAGTAGAGTCTAGGTACATAGGAACTGTTAGCATGAAGCATAATTGCATTAGAAATTAGGACCCCCAAATATCACCTTTAAAGTGGGTTTTTACAGAAGCATTCTTGTTTAGTACACATAAAGCTGGTTTTTTTGTTCCCAAGCAGCCTGCCAATGCCAAGGACCCTTTTCCTGCTTCCTTAAAGGTGACCTCTTAAACAGGCAGCCATATATAGTACCATGTTTACGGACATTTCCATAAGACAAAGTACCACAGCACAAAAGCATATTGTCCTAAATGCACCATATGGATCAAAGTGCCTCTGTTTATGTATAAATGGTGGAAATAAATCAGAGTGATATCTAGACAAAGCTACACTTTGATATATGAAGAATCTGCACAACTACATGTTTATAGTATGATGGAGCCTATGGTGCCAGATAAGAAAAATGCATTTTGCAGATAGACCTAAATCTTTACACTCTTGTGATTTTTAACTGACCTGTCTCTTTTCATCATGGAGTAGCTTCATGACCATAAATATAGGGAACTACTGACAGTATAACTCATCCCTTAAAAATAGTTTGTTCTTAGCAGCTATGACAGTTTAAAACAAAACAAACAAAAAAAAGGCTTTACTTACCCCAGACAAGGACAATGTATCTCAGCGGAATGAAGTACAGGATGACTGTGAACGCGCAGAGGGCTACAATGGCCAGCCAGCTTAAGAATGGGACGGTCCAGTTGAAAGTACTGAATGAGAAATTAATACATAAGCAATCTGAGCACTTCATACTTTTTTCAAACAAAGATGAAAATAAATGTGATTCTGATTCAAAATCTGGACTAAGGATCTAGTAAAGACTGTATTTCTCTCTGGAATAGATACCAATTGTAATAGGCTATCAGAAGATACAAGTTAGTCATAATCTGCTCAACTTCATGAACATAGGGCCCAGGTAAAGGGTGTTGACACCAACCTCTCCAGATTGTCCCAGGTGACTTAAGGGTCTAAAGTCGTCACACTACTTGGGTGACTCCCCGTGGTTTAAAAATCTTTTTCTACTTCTAAAACTAGTACTGAATCTTGTTTTCTCCAAATTTTCATAGAGGAGAATGCCCCTGGGCCTACCATTCTTTCTTCTATGAACTCTCACACAGGATTAACCACACTGGAAATAAAATGTTGCCAATGATTGTCCATAGATCTAAATCTTACACGGTTGTGTAAATCCTCAGAACTTTAGAAATCCTTAGAGGAATACTCACTTCCCACTTCAGTTATGTTTCAAATGGAATTAGAAGTCAGGAAGGGGGAATTTTGTAAAAATTCACCTGCCATCATAGCCCTCTTCCCAGAAATACATAGATAATTAAGAAATAAAGTCAACATTACCTACTATTCTCCCTACCTTGTTGATAGGGAAGGAGAACATGGCACATGATAGATTTGTTGGGAAGACCAAAAAGGGAGTATAAGCTGGAAAAGAGTGGGTTATAACGGGGCCTGGCTGATGGCTCTGCAGTGTTCCCACACTGCTGGTGACTAATAATGTAGAGGGTCAGGGAAGGAAGCAAGACGGAATACTGACAATGATATAACATCAGAACAAAGAACAAAAATGGGATCAATGAACAGAAGGAGAGGAAGTTACAAAACAGACAGTACTAAGATGGGAAGGACTTTAATGAGACAAAAAGAACGAAAGATCAAGACAGAAGGCAAATGGAACGTGGAAAGACGGGGATATTTTTAGGCTTTTTGTGTAGAACATCTATTGTGAGTCTGGTAGTTTCTAAGAGAGAGTGGCAAAATTATAAAGTAAACAGAACCATTCCGTGGAGCCCTCAAGGTTGGGTATATAACCATATCTCCATTTATAAGCATACCATTGCCTTGAAGTTCAGCCTCCAAAGAGGAACTAACACATCTTGCTGAGTGACTCTTTAGCATAATTTAATGAAAAAAAACCAAAGAAGGTAGCAAATCTGTGTTCAAAGCCTAGATTCTGCTATGTGACTTTAGGTGGTCAACCTCTCTAAGCATCAACCTTCCCGGTTATAAAATGGGGACAGCTTTTATTGTATCCAGGAAGACTGGTAGTGATGGCAACATGTTTATGTGAATCAAGGTGAAGTTATTAGAGCCATTCAACTCTAGGAGTCTAAAGTATGGCGTTTCTTCTTAGCAAGCAGTGAGAAGGGCCCCAAGACACTTCAAGAAAATATGAAATTGTACATGATATGGATAAATGTCAGTGTTTTTTATTTCTTCTAATTTCCCGGTAATGGATGCTATACTCACTTGGGCTGGGTTTTTCCAGGGAAGTTTTTGATCCAATAAAGGATGTTTCTCAAGAGATTTTCTCATGTACTGCCCTTCAGCCTAACACTTAAGAGTTATTCCTTAGCTTTGTAGCATATGGCTTGCTTTTTGTCTTTCTCTAGGTCAAATTCCTAAAAATGTTTTTTTTTCTAGTAAAAAAGCCAAAGTTGGATCAATCTGGTTGTCTTGTTTTTAGTTAACTCTTGGGGTCTGGCTTTGCTGTCGTGTTTTTTTATCTCCTATGGCCAGAGTGAGTCCTATAACTGTCACCAGGCAAAGAATCATGCCTTCCCTCCTTCACTGACACCTGTAGTCCCCTTGCTTCTGCCCGCTGGTGGAGAGAACAGAAGGCGGAGGGTCTGTTTGCTCTCCTGTGGCTCAGCTCAGAGCCATCCATCACACCACTCCATGTGTGAGGGCACTGGCTCTTCACGTAGAAAACCCTCCTTCTGGGCAGCCTCACTGAAGCGCTCCCTGTGTTCTTACTCCTCTTGGAAGGAAAAGTGACAAGGAATACCAGTGCAGCTAATGTCAGGGGGAAAAAAGACTGCCCTTTTCTTTTTCCACAGTGCATTATGGAATCTATATCTAGAATATGATCTTAACCCCCCCCCCAAAGAGATGCAATTCAAGAAAGTTCTGGAATGATTTAGTAACAAGATGTAATTATGGAGGCTTTCATTTTGTACTTAAAGATTGCTTCTGTATCTGCTTTCTGGATAGATCCATTTTATCCCGCGTGACCCCAGGGGAGCTCCTCTCTTATAGTATTCGAAAGATTACTGCGCCGAAAAGATAGCTCCTACAAGACTCACTAGATCCTATGCGGTGTTCCTGTACCTCAGCCTATACCTGCACCTCTGTCTATACCTTGGAAAGTTCACGAAATCCAGTTTTCCCCAAGGCTGGTCCACATCCAGGATCTGGTCATTTCCTTCAACTGGCCATGGTCTTTTCCAGCCAAGCACCTGTCTGAGTCTCCTAACACCCAGAGTTACTAAGAAGCCTCTCCCCTTCAGGCATTCACAATCCTGACCTTAGAGTTGACCCAGGGTCTTCGGATATAAATGAGATGTTTCTGTCAGGTAATCAGTAAACAGTGTACCTCAGAGAAAGGACAATACTCAAGAGGGAAATGCCCTATTTAGGACTTCACACTCTGCTTCTGCAGATACGTTGTGGAGAACAAGGAAACATTCTTAGAGATGTAAATAACATGGAGAAGAAGAAGAAAAGAGAAAAGATGTGGAAATCAGTCTTTAGAAGTCTGATACTGAATGTTGCTTAGAGGCACATTTGGGAGTGAGAGGGAGGCTGTCCTGTCTAATATGATACGAGAAAGTGGAAACTCAGCACCTATGCATATGTGGAAATGTGTTAAACAAAAAATTATACAAAATAAAATGCATTATGCCTTGAAACATGAAAGGCACCAGATGAATGACTCACACCTTTAGTTTAAATAATTTACTCCTTTCAATTTCTATGTATGCCCAAGGATCCAAATCTGCAGAACACTTTTGGTTATGAATAATAAACAATGAATAGATATACAAAACTAGGAAAATGTAGGCTTATCCAGATATACAGCACCCCTTCTTGAATAGATCATTTAGAAATCATTATGTGGGCCAATTTTCACATAGTTTAGTAGGTACGGGGCCTTAGTATATTTTTTACTAATAACTAATTATAAATCCACCTTACCATTTTTATAATTAAACAGTTGTTTTAAAAAATGTATTAATAAATAAAACTATTTGAAGTAAAATGCAAGTAACATGTTTCTTAATTTTACATCAGCTCTCAATGAAGCTCTATTTCCTTGTTTAAAAAATTGTTTTTTAAATTATAAAAATTACGTATATTTTCTAAATGACAAAGCATTAGTTTATTTCATCTATAATTATGATCTCAGCTATTTAAATATACAAAATTGAAAGCATATTTTTGCAGGGTGCTATATATAGTATGATTTTTTAAAATTTAACTTTATTGATGAAATTATAACTCGACCAATAATAAAATGCAGGTGTGTCTTGATTACCTGAAATCCTCATTTAACTTGGTTTATTTTTTTTCTATCACAATTTCATATTCTGTGTAAGAACAAAGTCTCACTGTGAAAATGTGCTAAAATTTAGGACGGTGTTATTTCTTCAAAGCTACAAGTATGACTTCTTTCCAACCAATATGTTCTAAATTTCAAGGAGGAAATTGACAGAACTTTCATAAAACCAAAGACTGGCAGAAGGAAAGTAAATAATGATAAAACTGAGCAATAGATCACCCAGGAGTGTCCCCTGCCAGAAAGAATGTGGCATTTCACCCTCTGAGAAACAAATGGACACTGTCCCACAGAAGACCAGGGCTCACATGTCAGCATCACTCACTTCTTTATCCTTTCGCCAAAGGAAGCAACTTCATCTAGGATGTTCTGGACACTGATACATACTTCCTGGATGGCATAGATTTTATTTATAAATCCCTTTTTTTCACTGTCCTAAAATACAATAAAAAAGAGAGAGAGATTCTATATGAGTAAAGGTATCCTTGAGGGCTTGAATTCTTTTAATTGTCCCACTCTTACATTTTTAAACTTAAATGAACTTCATTTTTGCATATATATAAATGGATACGTGAAGCCCATGAAATTTTTAGGATATGACAGGAGGTGGAGGAGGAAGAGTATTCAGCATTATGGACCTGTGCTAGTATAAAGGTGGCCGCAAAGCACAAGACTCAGATTCCGTTGCTCTTGCCCTGCTGAACAGAAACATTTCAGCCAGGGGGAGGGGAGGTATAAAGAGATCAGGTCTCAGAATGACCAAATGCGGAATCTGTGCTGACCCTGGACCTACCATGATGCGATACTTAGCAAACCCAGTTTCTTGGCCCCAGCACCCATATACCTAAGTTTGGTCTTGGCTCCAGATATTTTAATAGAAGGGAATGCTGGATGCAAATGAGAAGACCTGTGAGCAATGAAAACTGCAAAAAAAATTTTTTAAATAAAAAAATAACAAGGTCAACTGAAATCCAGTAAGTGGCCACTTCTAGACAGCACCTTAGGTAGATCAGATACGTAGTTAGCCTGGCCCCGCCTCTTATGAATAATAGTCACATACTTCATGCTCTATTAGGGTTCTAACTAAACATTTCCCCCCCACACCTTGTACTTAATTCTTCATTTTAAAACTTGTGCTAGATTTAAGCAAAGCTGGTGTGTGCTCCAGGGAATGGATGGGTGAGGACTGAGGATAAAGCGCCCAGAGAGTGGTGTGAGCCTGGGAGAAATGGGCACATTTTGTAATTTTAGACCCAGAGGAAGAAACAGTGGTGCCCTTTCACGATAGAAAATTCTGCTTAGTAGCCTGGCATCACAGGCACTTGCCTAGGCTGTTTGGTGGAGACCATCCAACCCATGACTCCATTCCTCCATGCCAGCTTGAATCTCTATGGAAATGTAGATCCAATTTCATTACTTTAACTTCTTTTGAACACTTGCACACTGTGCCAGAACACTTGAGACCTCATGTGGCAGTCAGTGCTTGCTGAAAGCAGCCAGGAAGCTAGAATAATAATGTCGTCATGTTGCACATTTACATACTGACTTTCATTTTAGAAGAGTCTAAAGCACTTTGCACTGTGAACACTTGGCTGGGGCTGGCATCCTGCCACCTTAGAAACTGAGGGCAAATGAATGACAGGTGTGTGGGCAGCCTCCAAGGACAACAGGGTACAGTGGGACTGAGGACATGGATGCCAGTTTTATAACATGATCTTTCAATACCAGTTACTTAGAGCCCTCATTTTAAATGTAATTCCCATGGGAGATGTTGTCTACATTATTCATCTCACTTATACCAAAACGGACTGTAAGGCAATGAGGTAGATGAAATGCATAAGGCTCAGAGTACAGAGAACAATTACACACCCTCGGAGTCCCCACTGTCTTCAAAAGTTGCCCTTCACTTGTCATTACAGACATGGGTGCATCAATTTCTTGTCTTTTTTCCCTCCCCAGTAATAAAATAAAATGCACTCATTTCACCTATGTAATTGTACATTTCATAATAAAATGGATAACCAGTGGCTCCTTCTAGTTCCTTTCATAATTACAAAATTGGGCTGCTCTAACAACCTCCATGGCCTTCAATGTTCTCTCTCAAGCACCGGCTAAGTTCATTTTGTCTATGAAGTAAAGTGCTATTACAAAATATTTTTCTACATGCAGAATAAATCAAGTTGGAGACAAAGCATGCAGATTATACAATGAAAGTTCACTGAGAATAATATCTTACCAGTTTGAAATTATGAGGTGAAAAACATTTCTTTCACAATAGCAATAAAATATATAAAACACTTAGCCATACCTTAACAAGAAATGTACAGAATCTATATTAAGAAATTAGAGATACTATGTTTCTGCATTGGAATACTGAATATTAAAAGAATGTATTCTTTTTTTTTTCAGTTGAACACAAAGGTTTAATGCAATGTCAAGCAAATCCTAATGTGTTTGGAGTGGAGTGAAATGGGGAGAATTTGATCAAGTGTTTTTAAAATTTATTTGGAAGAATAAATGAATACCTATAGCCAAGTAATGTTTGCAAAAGAGAAATAATGAGAAAGCATTTATTGTACCAGATATTTAAGTAGTTAAAATATGAAAGATGACCATTGAAAGAGAGATCATTGTATGATAAAGCACCATCATAAATCTATCATAAAGAAGGAAGTATTATGTTACTGGGTAATTGTTTTAACTATTTGGGGAAAATTATATTAAATTCTGCCTTAATAAATTCTCAGACCTATTTGTGATAGCTCGAATCTACCCCAGCATCTACCTCAAATTGTGGTACCCCAAATATGTACTGTATTAATTTAAAAGCAAAAAGCTAAAAATGAATTTTATAAAAACAGAAAAAGATAGGTAATTTATTTACTGACCTTGGAATAGGAAAGAACTTTCTGAACATACAAACAGTAAAGAAAATCACAAATAACTGGTAGCAAAAGTTACATAACATTAAAAACTTAAAAGTTATCATAAATTTAAAAGGCTAAGTGGGAAAAAAATTGCAACAAATATGACAAATGAAGGGATGGGATTACCAACATAGTCAATGAACATCTGAAACAATTTTCATTGCAGTTTTGTTTATAATAACAAAAAGAAAAATCACTAACATGTTGGGTAGAATTAATTATGTTACATACAAATGACAGACTATTAGGAAATCACAAAATATTGCTTAAAGACAGTGAAAATGCTTATGATCTAATAGAAACTGAAAAGAATGGGAAGTAAATGTGATATGGAGTATAATTCTAACTTATTTTTGAAATGAGTAGGATGGAAATAGATGAAGGGAATGTGTCAAAATATTAAAGGTAATGGATGTTTACCTTCCTCATACCTTCCTGTAATATTCAAATTCTTTGCAATTAATATATTTTACTATTATAATCAGAATAATCCCCTGATTTTCTCCAATATCATTATTAAAGTAACATGGATAGAAGACATAAATGAATCAGTATTCACTGGGCATGATTTTACATGGTTTATCTATTTTTTCTTAATGTATTTTTTTGTATTCTAAATTATTTTTAGAAAGAAGTAGAATGTAAATAGATACTCATTAAGCACCATAAAGTGCTTTTCACACAGCTCATTCAATCCTCACAACCACCCTACAACACAGATATTTTTCTCCACTTTACAGGAGAGAAAACTGAGGCTCATGGAAAAGTGACAGAGCTTGGATTAGGATTACAACCAGCCAACTCCAGAGTCTGTTCTCTGCACAATATACCATGTGACCTTCCCACTCTACCCAGGAAGATTTCAGTTCCTACCCAGGATCCCTGTGAGATAAACAAGAAGAAAAGACTTGCTAACATTTAGAAATTTATTATCGTAAACACCATGATCAGCAAGAAAATGAAATCCGGAAAGTTGATTCAAAAATGGGAAGTGGAAGATGTGTTAGAAACCACCAGATTTAATGTTAATAATGCCATGTGCAAATATTAAATATGGGATCTTCATTAGTAACGTGTCATTTCAGGCATCTACAGAGACTATTTGTAGTAGATTCTTTAAATCCAAGTACTGATGTTGATTATTGGCTAAAGAGATTTTAAAAATCTGCTCACTTTTAATTTTCTTTCTTTCTTCTGCACTCCCACCCTGCGCCCACTCCCCTCACCCCTGGCCACCACAGTCCAAAATAAAACAGTCTGGAGTGTTGGCAAAGTTTTCAAGTGCTTTGGGATAAAATTTTTATCTTAAAATCTCTTTCATCAGATTCTATATTCCTCCACTGTGGTCTCCAACCAATGAAGTAATTACTCTTTATATACAGTATATGACCCAAAACTGCAATGGGTAGTGGAATTGCTCTGTGTTGCATTCCAATATTTCACACTTTTTTCACTAATGTTCAATACTTTGTTAGTAGAGAATAAGTTGGTACATTTCTTTTATTGTTGTTTTTGCTTTCCTTTATAAACCAGCTTGGATGAAAGAAATATCACAGGGTAGTTAATCATCCAAAGGCTTGGTAGTGACAGTGTTTTTTAAAATGCATTATGAAGGTTTCTTTTGAAGATTTAAAAAGAAAATTACCCATAAAAAAGAACTATAACTATAAATCTGAAAATGTGAGATCTATATTGTACAAGTTTTTCTAATAATTCCATATAATTTCTTAAAATCTTGTTATTTTAAATAGTCCACAAAATATCAATAACTGCACACTTGAAATATAGTGATTCTTTCATATCACCTATTTTACTATCCTGTATCACAACAGAAAGTTAACTAGATTTTTCCAAAGAAATATCTACTTCCTAGCTGTGAGATATTTAGGAAACTCTTAAAGATGTGAAGGATCAATATACACTCCTTACATATTTGGAAAATCCTGTTCATTGACTTTCAAACCAAAATGACAAATACTCCCATTCACTGATTCGGTTCCAAATGGGAACAAGAAGCCAAAGTGATAGGTGTCAGGGTATGTGTACTGTGGGGTTGGGGTCTTCGTGCACCCAGCTGCATCCTGCCACAGTCACTGATGCCAAAGAGGTCACTGTCAGCCCTGCTGACATCATAGAAAATGAATCTCTTGGACACCTGTGCCGTATCGATCACAGCAGGTATACAGAACATGTTTGCTCAAAATATTGATGTTACAAAATTAATGTTATTTCACTTTCTTTCTAGGTTGAGAATGTCTTAAGAGAGTTAAGGGAGAGAGCTATTAAGTCTTACATCAGGGTGAGCATAAAACGGAACTGTCCCAGGAAACCAGAGCATATGTTCACCTTACTGAGGATTTCACAGAAGAAGCATGCAAATTTGCACCCCAAAGAGCTAATCTGGATCATAACTCTGCTTTTCCTTTAAAGTCTTGCTGTGTAACCTCTGGCAAAGGGGAGCAGTAAGACTGATATCTGCTATGAGACATAACTGTTCTAGTTTACTGTTGACTACAGCTCTTCTGTGAGCAAACTGAACCTCACAGAGCACAAAGTGTACATTGTGTTTGGAATATGTTTAGGGTTCACGTGATTTATTTTTTATGCTAAAGATGGTTTTGGTGCACAGCTTTCTTACTTCACTCAGTAAAATGCCCTGCAAAACAGACTTCCTCTCAGATCTATGCTTCTAACCTATGGAAATAGTAGACATGAAGTATAGATTGAATAAAGGCACACAAAGTGGTGAAATGTTTTCTCTGTGCCAATATTCCTTCTTTTTCAGATATAGAAAACTACCCTTCAGCCTGAAATCTAGAGCACTGATATTCTCCCAGAGAGCAACCTAACAACTCACAGAGACTCTTGACTACTGAATCTTATCTCAGTGTCTTACACAGTTTTTATGATATCAAATCTTACCCAGGTTACTGGGTGCCTTGGCTCTTTTCCTGATATTAACCTTGAAAATAGGAACCCTCCATTGAAACATTAAAGGATTCTGAGATATGGTTAAGGTTAAGAAGACAGATGGAGACCATTTAAGACAGTATATTTTCTCTTAAAAAATAAAACAGTTCTCAAAAACATTTACATTTCAGGGTTATAAAGAGGACTAAGTTAAATAAGATAAGCCATGTAGAGCTCTTAGTATAATGCCTGGTACAAATAACTATTATTGTAAGTAGCAGTAGTAGTAATAAAACTATGTATACAATTCCTTATTAAGAGAATTCAAATTATTTTTATCTATTTTTGCTCATATTAAAAACAAAATTTTGAAATATTAGAGAGAATTCCTAAATATATGAAACCTTTTAGGCATGTTTAGTTTTGCCCCAGATGACTTAGCGTTAACTTGTCAGTTTCCATTTTAGAAAATGATATTAGATTCTTTATAATGTTACATTGAGAAGACTTTTTTTCCCCTTCTGCTGACTCTACACAATTTTTTATCCAGAATGAGTATTTACCTCATCTTAATTTTTTGCCTCCTCTGTTCAAGGTACTAAGCTTGTCAGTACTCATTTTCTACAGTACAATTTTTAATCACATTTAGTTGTGCCTTGCCCCATTAATTTAATGTTATGCTTTTTGCATGTAACTTTAAAGGTGATTGTAAAATAACAAAAATTTGGAAAGAGATATCCCCTGGGCTAGGCAATGTAAACAACAGGCATTTAAAAATGGCAGCTGGCACTCTTAAGGTTATGATGAAAGCCAGGAAAGAAAGAATGGAAGGAAAGGAAGGGAAAAGAAAGGGAGGAAAGAAGGAAGGAAGGAAGGGAGGGAGGGGGGGAGAGAGAGAGAGAGGGAGAGAGAGAGAGAGAGAGAGAGAGGGAGGGAGGGAGGGAGGGAGGGAGGGAGAGAGAGAGAAAGAAAGTAAGTAAGAAAGAAAGAAAAAGAAAGAAAGGGAAAGGAAGAGGAAGGGAGGGAGGAAGGGGAAGGAAAAGAAAGAAAGAAGGGAAGGAAGGGAAGGGAGGAAGGAAGGAAGGAGATAAAAGGAAGAAAGAGCACAAAGAGAGAGGAGGAAACTGAGGGAAAGAGAAAGTGGAAGGGGGAGAGGAAAACTTGAAGAGGAGACACCCCATGGGATGGAAGGAGGAGGGGGAGGAGATGGAGAGAGTCCGGGAGGTGAATATGAGGAAGGGAAGGAACACATCTTCTATCAGAAACGAAAATGACTTGCAGCCAAGGCAAAAATAAAACTTGTTGACTGCTCATGTTAAGTTCTAATTAAGCAAAAATAATTATTTGTAAAAGGCTATACATAAAATGTTAAATTTCCATTAAATATAAATGTAGAAAAACCTTACAGAAAGCACCAAGGGGATGCAGATGTACCTGTTGTCAAGAGGGAGAGCTCCCTGGAGCTAAATTTCTTGCTTGACAAAGCCCTCATCATGTAGACCCTAAGGGACTTGCCTATCTCCCTCTTCCTAATGATTTAAGAAAACTCTGTATAACTGCCCTGATAGTTCTTGAAAGCTCTTGCAAGATTAGGACTATATATCAGTATCAAAACCTTTGACTTAATCTCCTTGCCAGCAGGCAGGAAGTCCGCTTTCCAGAGAGCTGTTCTACAGATGATCCCCTCTCAAGGCTTTCTGTCCCAGGAGAAACTCTGCTTTCAGATGGCCTCTCAAGTGCAAGGGCCAGAAGGCCTGGCTCCGGGCTAACCTTGATCGAAGCCACACCAGAAGCTGTGAGGCTGCTGTTCCCAAGTGACCAGACAGGAAAATAAGTGACAAAGTATACTTTCACCCAGGACAGTACAATACAAGTGTTGAGATAAAAATTCTGTAAAGTCAAAATGAACACATTGTGGAAAGGTTTAGAAAATGTGAAAGCACACTCAGGATTATGGTGGCCTAGGACAAGTTACTGCTTGTCCTTAGACCCCATCTGAAAAAAAAAAAAAAAAAAAAAAAAAGGTTAAATAAGGTATGTCCTAAACTCCCTTCTGGTGACAAATTAGCAGGTTTACAGAGAAGATAACAAGGGTGTGGAACAGCCTCTGCCGCTGGTAGCCCTTTGAAAGCTTATTTGAGGACTTGCTGGTGGATGGAATTTCTCCTGCCCTTTCTATGGGGTCAGTACTGTAAGCCTGAGTGACAATAGGTAACAGAAGCACTGGCTTGTTTCTGAATCCAAACAGCAACACCAGGAGAGCTATTCTTTATCCCAATTTCTAATGAAAAAGCTGGGTGTACGTGTGTGTGTTTTTAAAACCCTCTTTTGAAATCATTTGTTTCGTTTCCAAATGTGTTTTTAAATCTGGTTAGAGTTCAAACGCACAGCTGAGAGGGCAACTGAGTTTAGAGAAGGCTGTGAGCCTTCTGGACGACCACAGTCTTAGAGGATGACTAGATTTCTGACTAACTGGCTCTGTGGCTAAGCCTGGTTCAGATCCCACCTCCATTATTGCCTTAACTGTGTGGTTTTGAGCAATTTACTTATCTTCATCTGTAAAATGGGGGTAATAATGGAACCTACCTCAGTGATGGTTATAAAATTAAATGAGTTTAATCCATTTAAAGCATTTACCCCAAATGTCTAGAACATAGGAAGTGCTCAGTACGTATTAGGCATTAACGTTATCAACAATTTGAAGAGACTGAAAAGGAAGTACAAAAAAAACTTTTAAATGCTAAATTTATTAAATCTCTATAAAGATGACAGAGTTTTTTACCTTATTATTTATGATATATCTAAGGAATAGTATGTTTATATAATTTCTTTGTCATCTAATACAATCAGATTATCTCACACGTATCATTTTACACAATCGTTGCAATGGTCACACAAGGGTAAAGGGCATTATTATTCTCATTCCCTAATGAGCAAACCAAAGACCAGATGCCTCTCATCCCAACTCAAACTTCTACCCCAATCTATGCTCACTCTCCTTTGGTGCCTCCAGCCATATCTGTTGTCATCTGAGAAATGGGATTTGAAAAATGAGGAGTAAATTCACCTGTTTACAGTATGCCCTGCGTCCTGAAAGTTGCACACTCTCTAAGGCCAAAGCTAGTCATACTCATGCAAAGCACACACCTTTTTCTCCCGTGATTTTTCTGTCAGCGCTTATGCAGGTAACACTTCCCATTAGAATCAGTGACTTGTTCTTCAACAAGGCTCATGGCTGAATCAAGGCCAGAATTTATTATTTTATCTTAAACAGCACGAGCTTTGTTGCTAATCTACTTACTAAAGTAGTTAAAAAAAAAAAAATTCCTTTTACTCCATATACAAAAAAGCATGTACACGAAGGTGTGGAACCTTCGAAGATGTTTTCTTCAATAAATTTGTTATGAAAATCATTCACCTTGTAGAGGACTTTATAAAGCATTTTTAACTTATCTTCCCACTTGGATGGCAGGGTCAGGTGGTTTCCCCATTTTATGGATAAGGAAAGTGAGGTTTGGAGAAGTTAGGATCTCATGACTCTAGTTAGAAAGAGTTCCTGGGACTTTAACCCAGGTCTCATAACTGAAACAGGGCTCCTTTCAGGTCACTGTCAGAAAGCCATCAAGTCACATATGGTATTTCTTCACTACATTGTTTTAGATATTTAAACTTGGCTCTTCCCAATAACTAATCTTGAGTTTAATCAAATGGTCTGAGCAAAGAATCATGTTAGTATTATAAAAGCAATGCTCTTTGTGACATCTCGAAGCCTGAGTGAGGATTGCTCTGTGAAATCCGGAGGCTATTTTTCTTTACAAATATTTTACAAGACGAACTTGTACCTTTCCGAAGAAGCACATCTGTTGTAAATTACTCCCTTACAGAAAGAGAGAGAATCACCATCCTTTCTTCCCATCTGAGCTTAAAAGAGATTTGTTGACATATTCTAAGGCCGGCATAGACAAAACAGCACAGGAAAGAGGAGGCGGTCAGCAGGACCAGGACTTGGCTTCGCTTAAACTAATTCCACATGCCCCGTGAACCATTAGCTGTTTTTTATTTCCTGCTCTAAAGATCAGTAGTGAAAATAATCTGGGGTAGGGAAAAGCAGCACTTATTATTTTTTTTCCCCCAACAAGATGCTGTGTTAGCAAATAGAACATATGAGCCACCTTCAGCAAACCAAGGTCTTTAATAATCCATTTTTCAAACACTACTGGTATTTCCTTTCCAAACAGAGATGGGCTGTGACTGGAATCAATTTCATCATTTGTACGGTTACAATTGCCAAGTTTCTGGAAATAATCGCCATTTAAATACTGGATAATATATATTTTTTTTTACATGAAGCCAACAACAGTTTTATTGCTATTTAATTTCTGTGATTTGTTTGTTTGCTGTAAGTTTTCAGTGTTCTGAGTGCATGATGTTTGAGACTAGGGAAACGTCTTAAGAACAAATCAGGGAAAAAGCAATGTCAAAGTTGTGTTCATGGCCTGACTTGAATCCACCCAACAAGGGAGATTAGCATTAGGAAAAAACAATTTGTTCTACCATTTGGGGCTTTTCTCCCTCAGCTTCCCTATAAACTGAATAATCTAATATCATCTACCATTTTTAGACCTGGGCCTAATGTAGCAAATCAAGGACAAGATTGAGAACTCAGTTGTCCCCTTTAAGAGGATAATTGGTCTCTTCAATGAAATTCAACAAAACAGAGGTGATGTCAGTACAAATAAAGGGCCTGGTGAATTTGGAGGGAACTAGACCATCTTTCTCTATTGATGCTCTATGTAGCACATACCTGAAAAACAACTTTGTGCTCTATGGGATGCTGCTGATACAAGGGGTGGGCCTACCTCCTAAACCTCTTCCTTACTGCAGACTAAATCACAAAGACAGGTTCATCCTGAGGTCAACCTGGAAGAAAACAGCAAAGGCCCACTTTACTGCACTGATGGCGATATGTTGTTTACTTAGTTGTGTGGATCACGGTCGGTCTTTCAGTTTATTTGCGGAGGGGGAGAAGGAAGTGGGAAAGGGCAAGAAAAACACGAGAATCAATTTGCAAAAGTGTCTCAAATTCTTCCACTAGAGAGGACCATTTATTTAATAGGATAAAATAAGTCCTCTACAAATGGTAGTGTATGTATCTGTATTTAAATGTTCTGTATTTAAAATGAAAGTAGGATGGACATGGATCCAGGCTATGTTGTACTTATCCTAATCAGGCAGATGGCTGTTGTGGGCTTGAATCCTGTTGTGCATTTTACAGCTGTGTGACCTTATATAAGTTACTTAACCTCTCAGGTACTCAGTTTCTCCATCAGTAAGATGGAGATAATGTCTACCTGAGTGTTGATATGGGAACAGAAAGAAATCATGTACATAAAGCAACTGGCACATTAGTAGATATTAAATAATGATTAGTTTTCTTCTCCCCACTAATTGTCTTTCTTCCCAAGGAGTAACACTTTCTATTTTTGCCTAGTTTCTCCCTCTCTCTCTTATTTCCCTCCCTTCCTCCCTCCCTTCCTTTCTTCCTCTCTTTCTCTCTTTTCCTTCCTTCCTCCCTCCCTCCCTCCTTCTCTCTGTCTCTCTTTCTTTCTTTCTTTTTGAAGTCTGCATTTAGAAGCCTGATGATCACGAGCTTCATTCACATTACCTCCCCATTTGAGCAGCATTGTTTAGCCAAATCTCAGTCCATCTCCTTTATTCATTTATTCAATAAAGACCTACTGAATTGCAGCTACGTATAAGACACTATTCAAAGCTCTGGGCATACAGTGATAAACAAGACAGCACCAAACAAACGTATAAGTAAATGAAGAAGGAAAATAGCAGAAAGTGAAAAATGCAATGGAGAGACTTGAACTGGGTGCATGTGCTGCACAGTGACCCAGAGGTCAGGGAGGGCTGCTCTGAGGACGAACTTCACAGTTGAGACCTGTTTTGGTTGGGAAAATAGAAACTACTTTAGGTATTTCAAACAACCAGAATTTCACACAGAGAAGTGGTTACCCTGCTGATGGAAGAAGTGAGAATAAGAGTGTGATAGACATCGGCAATGCAGGAAGCCTACCCAAGGGAGGGGATGTTGCTGGGGCCCAGATGCTAGACCATGTGGACGAACCATGACGAGAACTGGAGCCATGGATGGCGCTGCTTGGCAGTACTTGGGATGGTGGAGGAGAGGCTGTCTCTGGAAAATGCCTCCAGAAGTGGTGGGGGAAGAGGAAAGACACAGAGAGAGAGAAGGAAATTCTCCTGTTTTTTTCCTTCTTCCCTCCTTCCAGCATCTCCCATTGGCCAAGTCCCCCAAAAGCTATTGTCAAGGGAGCTGGAAAATGTGGTGTGAGGGAGAAGGGTGGGTGGGGACCAACGTGGAAGGAAAGAGGTGGTAAGCAGAACAAGGAGGGAACTCACCAGGAAAAGATCAGGGGAACCAGTACAGGCGATACAAATGCACTAAGGGAGAAACAAACTGAACTTGTTTTAGGAAACAAAGGATGCACAGACATGGTAGCCAGGTGAAGCGGTGAGTGGAATGGGAAGATATCAGAGAAACAGGCGATGCTACAGAAGGCCTCGTAAACCCAAGTAAGCCGTGGAGATTTTATTCTAAGCGTGATGGGAAGCCATCAGAGTGTTTCAACCAGGGAAATAACATGAGCTAATTTACATTTTTAAAAGATCATTTAGGCATAATGTAGAGGAAAAACAAGATAGGAGGTTATTATTGTAGTCCACAAGGGGATATGCCTACTTGCTCTAAGCCAAGGTAGGCCTATTCAGGATGTGTCGCAAGTAAAGTCGCCATAGACATGTTACTGGATTGGATGTGCGAGGTGAGAAAAAGAGAAATCAAAGAACTGCCTACATTCTTGGTTGAGGGACTGAGTAAATGAGGCTGGTTTTATTGAGCTAGAGAAGAGGAGAGGGAGAGCATCCTTAGCAGAAAAGGAGATGAAAAGCCACGCTTGGGCGATGAAAAAGCATGCCTGTTGGCTATTCAGGAGGTGATATCAGTAGGTGGATGGATATATGAGCCAGGGCCAGAGACACAGATTTGAAAGTCCTTGGCAGTTAGAAGGCCCACAGAGTCATGGGAATAGAAGGAGTTACCCAGCGACAGGAAAAGGACGGAGCCCCAAGGCACAACAAAGCTTAGCTGTTGGGCAGATCAGGAGGAGACAGCAAAGGAGACTGAAAAAGCCTGAAGTAGAAGAAAAATTAGGAAGACGCATCTCAGAAGTCAAGAGAAAGTGTTTCAAGGAGGGAGGGGTAATCTCTCTGAAACTCCGCTGCAGCAAGGTCAAGAAGTGCCTGCCAACGGATTCGGCAAATGGAGTTTATTGACAAAAGCAATTTTGGTTCAGTGGTGGGGGGACAGAAGCTTAGGACAGACTGAGCAGCGAATGTGAGTGAAAAGCAGACACACTGTAAACACCTGTCTCAGAAAGTGGAGAGTATGTATGTATGGGGTCAAAGAGGAGATTTTTTTTTTTTTTTGAAGATGAGAAATGCAGCCTTACTCCAATTCTGATGTGCATTTTAACAATATCCGCGGGTGATTCCTACACACGTTAAAGTTTGAGAAGTGCTCTGCTACTGTGTGTCACCTGCTCTTGGAATGATCTAGTATAGAGGGGAAAGGGATGCTGCAGGGAAGGGGCACTAACTGCAGGGGCGACGCGTGTGGGAAGGGATGGGACAGAGCCCAGTGGAGGGAGAGGCAGGGATACCTCCTCCCTGTGACGGGAGGAAAGGGAAGGTAAGAGTGCGGTGCACGTGAAGTAGGTCTGAGATTTGGCGGAAGAAAGATGTGAACATGCGGGGGGGAGGGGGGGTCGGTTCCTAACTGCTTCTGCTTCTGCTTTCTCAGTGATGCAGGCGGCAAAATCATTCGCTGAGAGCGAGCTGGGGCAGCGGCTGGTAGAAGCTGGTGGAGAGGCAGCGGGCGTGAAACTGTCTTTTCACTGGGAAATACGCTGTCTTTCTCAGGTCTGTTCACAGGCCTTGTCGGGTGATTTATATGAGCTCCGCACTGTCCTCCTTGCTATTGATTTTGCATTTCAGTCTCTTTCACTGCCTTAATAAAATTAAGAATTTTATCAATCTTGCCTAGCCAGTCGTTTTTTTTAAACCCCCTTTTATGAAGTTTAAAATGATGTCACGTACCGTACTGTGAAAATGTCTCAACCCGAATTTTGTTTAATAGCCACGATTTGCTCCTCTAAAGAGAAAAACAGACCCTTCTTTTGCATCAAGAGTCCCCAGCAGAAGTGGCGATCCAGCCTGAACTTGAGCCAAAACCTGGTGCCAAAGAACAAGAAGATATGGCTCTCTTTACCTTCCTTTCTCACCAATTCCTGCTTATTCCTGGCTCTTTTGAGCTCTAAGGGCACTAAAGACAGCTCTTGGCTAAGTAACTGAATAAACAGTCTAGAATTTGGCCAGGTCGCAGGTAGTGTAGGTTTGTTTCATTATGCTGGCACGACGGCAGAAATCAGTCTCTAAAGTGTGTCAACAGCCCCATCAGATTTATATTGTCTGACAGGGAGTTAGTTACATGCTGCTCCCAAGAAGGAGAAAAGGATCTTTGTTGACCTCCAGGTGCATTTGCATCCACTGGTCACAGTAAAGAAGAAAAACAAAAAGGTTACTACTGTCCCACCACAAGCTGTTCTAGTTTTAGTAAAGTGTGTTATACTCGGTCCGGCTCTTGAAATAAACATCCCTCAAGTCTATATTCTGACAGGACCTTCTACCCCCAGTCCTGTTTGTGCCGGAGATGCCAGCATCAAATAAGAATGAGGAATTGTGTTCCATGGAAGCTGAAAGAACTGGTGACAGAGAAGGCCCTGCACACAGGTAGTAACCCAGAGGCAAGTTTCAGAGCCATACCAGGTAGAAGGAGGATCTCATTGGGCATCTCACAAAGGTCCCCCTACCTGCCATCTGTAAGTTACATGCCTCTCATCCTGTGAACCCCATTCTTCCCCGCTAAACCCCCTATTCCCATGTGTTTCAGAAGGGAATTAGAAATAGATATTTATTACCATTTGAAACCTCTACAGTAAAATCATAAACACTTTGAGTTCTGAATCACAGTTAATGTTAGCAACTCGAGCCAAACACACACACACACAAATTGCATGAGAATCTGACCAGCATAACATCAAGTACCTGTTTTGAAAACATATGAAGAAAACCTCCAATAGCAAGGAGTTGGGAAATAGTGCTGCTGCAAGAGGGTGTGATTTACTTCTAGTACTTTTCTTCGAGTACACTTTCCAGGAGGACAAGGAAAACTATTTTAGGTATGCTTCCTCTCAGAGATGAATAAATCACTATATACTTAGAGGGATTTAAGATCATTTTGAGTCTAATATGGTAAATTAACCCTGAATTTGTAAAGCATTTTGCCTTCTCTCGGTATATAGTAAGTTCTCAAAAATGTTACTTATTACCATTTAAATATTATCGCTATTATTTTTGTTACTATCATTGAGGGTTCAAAGATAGATTACAATAAATGTCGACTTTCCCTACCCAATTTTTGGTGTTTCTATGATATCAGGTATATGCAAATGTTTAAATGTCTCTGTTTATGAAAGCGGCCTGATTGCAAGCATAAAATTACAACAATCTGCTCTTCCTCAAACACCCTGTGCGGAGTTGATAGAAATTATTTTTAACCTTCTGGTTTGTGTGGCTTTTTGGCACATCTACCAGTATTATGAATTAGATATTTTATCTGAGCCAAACTGCTACTACGCATAAATACAAATAGAATTATCATTCTCCAGACAGATACTTAGCTGGGGGAAACAAAGACCACGTTATAAATTGACATTTTAAAAAAAGAATTTTTATTATTCACTTTATTAGTCCCAATGCCAAAGTTTTCCTTCTAATTTTTGCATTCTTGTTTTTCTATTTCTGAGGATCATTTAAATACTTTTCTTTAGGAAATGGGCATTTACTTATTTCCTCTAGCTTAGCAGAGATAATGGGCAATATCAACTGAAAATGTAAAACATTGATGCCAGGTATCAACGTAAGATCATTTTGTGGAAGAGACACCTAGTGGCACACATCCTGTGAGTTTCATCAGCATGGGGGAGAAGTTAGTCCTCAGCGACTGCATTTAAGAAACATGGTTTAAGAAATATTTTTTTTAATATTGCTGATTGCTATGAATTTTTTTTTGGCCAGGATAAAATATTCATCTATCTAAATGGTTTGTATATTTCACCTTAGTACCCTATTAGCTTAATTGAGAAATTAATATTTTAGTCACGTAGTCATATCATTCATTTACAAAAATGTTTTTATAAATTAAAGTCTTATACCTTCAAAATTTAAAGCTTAATTTTGCACAATTACTTATAGAGTAATTTTATCTATTCCAAATATGACAAATTTGATCATTCTCATCTACTTTATTATTTAAACAAGCTCATTGTGTTTAGAATGTTAAAAATTTTTTTTTTTTTTTTTTTCGTTCAGCAAACATTTATTATTATGTGGACCCGGCTCCATGCCAGACACGGGGGTTACAAGAGTAGACAGACAGGGGCACCGATGTTACAGTTCACACTCTAGGGGACAGCGACCTTTTCTTATCTTCCATCCATACCATTGGAACACACATTAGAAAATTATTTTGTGAAATTAGTATTTAAAAAAATTTTTTTAATGCAATTGAAGTCAGAGAGCAAGGAGGATCAGATAATTTTTCATTAAAAGTCCTGCTTTGTCTTATTTGCAGGAATTATATGAGTGATGAGAAATTTCTCAGGGCCAGAAGGTGGACATCAAAAGGTTTGTGGCTTTAGGCAAACATCCAAAACCCATACTAATGTAATAAGTTCTGCAGTGTCCTCAGGCACAGCAATACAATCGATAGAGGATTTCCATCTTCTTCCCTTGGAACAAAATTCTAGAGGTCACAGAGAGGGTCTGTGTATACTTTGTATCAGCACGACGTAGGTGCTAATCATTGTGGTTTTTGGATGGTCACAGCTCCTCAGGCAGCACTCCCTCCCCATATTAATAAAATGGGATGATCTATATCTTTAAGGGATCATTAGTAGGATTAAGTAAAATGTTGGTCTAAAAAATTAGTCCCTTCTCTATTTCTAAACCAACTTTTAGTTCTTCATTCACACCCAGGACACAGTGATGGACGTGGGAGAAGCAGAAGGGGGAGGGAGGCATCCTGAGAGTCTTCTATATGCCAGGTCCCGGGCTAAACTCTTCACTTGCATTAGGAATATACTCTACGAACAACCCTGCAAAGATCATACTATTAGCCTCATTTTGCAGATGGAGAAAATATAATCTTAGAAAGATCACAGAATATGTAAGTTGCTGCATGGGGACCTGAACCTAGATCTGTCTGTAGTCAAAAACAAGGAAAAAACAAGAATCAGGTCTAATGTTACAGAAAAGATCTCAATGTAACTATAACTCCATTCAATCAAATAACTCTAATCTTTGTTCTGTGATCCCTCCTAAGTGAAGAGTGGTACTGTAATTAGCATTCAAATTATCCCCTCATGTACCTCCAATACTCACTAAATGTACCAGCTGCCACTTACACACCACCACCATCCTTTCCAGAATTTCTGTAAGCACTGCTGATCAAATGTAAACACTCACTAGTACTCATTAAAATAGCTATTCATTCTTCTATAGATAAGCATGGCATGAAAAACACGAATTTTTTTTAGGATGCAGTCTTACAACACTTAATGTCCCTCTTTTCAATCATAGAAAGAGTACATGTTTATTGTGTAAAATTTGGAAAATAAAAACAAGCACAGAAGAAAGTAAACACCTATGGTAAACAAACATTTTAGAAAATATTCTTCCAGTCTCTTTTCTGTTTATTAATCTTTCTATGATTATTAATCATGTGTTTATTATGTGTCAGATGCTAAGGATTCAATGAACAAGACAGTCTTGATCCGAATCCCTGATATTTAACATATAAATTTGTTGCATTTTACAAAGGAGATGTGTAGTGTGCACACTTATGCACATATTTCATGCCTTTAATGGCTAAATGCTGAACATTTCATTGATCCTCCTATTTTATCATTATAAATAATGATACAACGAACATCTTTGTGCATAAGTCTTTGGTACGTCTTTTATGACACCCTCAAGCTAAAGTCCTAGAACTTGAAATGCAGGATTGAAGGATATACATGTATCTATATGTTTTTTAAACTAAAAAATAAGTTTTTTTTAAAAAATAGATAATATATGTTTAGATGTATGGAAAAGCCTCCCTTTTGCTCCCTGGCTCCCGGCCAATTTGCTTCCCTTTCTGGAAGGAACTAATGTCATCAATTTCTTACATATTCTCCCAGAGATTATTCTATGCATAGTCAAGCAAATATATGTAGTCACGAGAGTATGTGTGTGTTTGTGTGTGTGTCTATTCTTTCCTTTCTTCTTTTCTTAAGGCACGAATAGTGCCATATTATAAATATTGCCATGCCCTTCTTTCTTACTTAACTATGGATTATACCTATATCTATCTATATAGATATGATTGTTTCATATCAGTGCTAAAAAACTTCCTCATTCTTACAACTGCATAATAGTCCATTGTACTGACAACTATAATTTTTTAAATCAGCTTTCCCTTAGTGGATATTTAGGTTCTTTACCAACATTTTGCTACTACAAAAAAGTAGAAGTAAAGAATACCTTGTGTATATGATAATTTCACACATGTGTAAGTACATCTGTAGGATAAACTTCTGGAAGTGGAATTGTTTTGGCCAGAGGATTTGTGTTTTTGTAATGTTGATGCCCACTGCCAAATCGCCTTCCAAAAGAGATTGTACCCTTCCCACTCTCACCAGGAAGACACGGAGGTGCCTGATTCCTTGCCAGGCTGTATCAGAGACGTGCCTCTTCTCTCCCTTGTGTTTTCAAGAATATTTGGAGACCTAGACTAGTTGCTGTGGCAGCTCCATAGTGTCAGTTTTTACACTTTTAATCAAGTATTTGTCTACATTATGTTTTGTATTAAGTATGAAGTAATACTTAAACTTATGTTTGTATTTGTAGTAAGTAATAATAATTGTGATTTATAGGACTATTGAGTATGTAATATATATTAGACAAGAGGATGGTTTTCCTCTGGCTATAGAAATGGTCAGACCAGTAGAGGATCTTACAATATAGAAGGGTCGTGAATAATTTCCAAACTACTATTAGATTAAGTAGATTTTTTCTTGTTAAATGGCAATTTCCTCCAAAATGGCTACTCTGAAAGAGATTTTAATATTATTTATACATTATATCCAAGGTATCTAACCCCATAAATATGTTTAGATAAGTGTTTCTCTTTTACTGCTTTGGATGGGTTTTTAAGCAGAAAAATTCAACATAGTAGTAGAGATAGGCAGTATAGCATCAGGTGAAGTACCAGGCTATGCCCCCAAACAGTCCCAGGTTTGGACCATAGTTTGGTAACTATGTGTCCTTGTGTACCCTAACTTATCCCATCTAGGCTTCAACTTCTTTACCTATACAATATTATTGACGATACTTGATTATTGGAAATATTAAATGACAAATACTAATTACTCAATAAAATAGCAACCACTACCACTACACTTACAATATTGCTATGGAAGCACTGTCCCAAATCCAAATATTCTATCCTATTGTAAGATGTGTTCCCATGTTCATATAGATAAATATAAGCAATATAAAAATAGGCTAACCCTGAGAATTTAGCATAACCCAAATCATAATCTTCCTGAGTTAATCTAGAAAGATTAACACCAGAGTGCCAGGCCTCTTACACACACACATACACACACACACACACACACACACACGTGCATGCAAATATTTTAAATGAAAGATTCCAAGAAACAAAGAATACATGAAAATTTTGCATGAACTTCTTCTGAGTCATTCTCAGAAGGTAAAAATATACTATACAGTTGTACCTGATTTACTGAAATCAGGTGTAAAGGACAGTACATTATTTTTTTGACTAGCAGAAAAAGTTCATTAACTCACTGAGGATCTACTCTGTTTGGCACCGTACCAGGCACTGGAGTAGAATGCTAAGCCCAACAGACACAGGCCTTGCCTTCCTGTTGCTTGCAGTCAGGTAAGACACCATGAGGGAGACAGTGCAAGTAAGATACGCTTTCAGTGAGCTTCCTGGTGCTAGCAGAAGCGCTGCCAGATAAGAGTATTATCTAACACATTACTGCAAACAGCTAAGTAGAAGAAATAGGCTCTCACCCAGAACAGTCAGTTCCAATATTAGAATGTAGCACGATCTCCAAATCTCTAAGCACCCAAACAGTTTGATGTCATTTATTACCACAGATACTTGTCACTACTTGAATACTAAATAAGGAAGTTTCCTGAGTGGGTACTGAATAGGAAAAATTAAACTAAAATAGAGAATCCTATAGGAGTTTTATTCAGATAGCTCTAATTTTGTACATAGGTTCTTATGTGTTTGAAATAACTACCACTGAGTAATATTTCAGTTTCCTATATCTATTAATAACTATTTCCATAAGTTATTAAGTGATATTTCACTAATTGAAAATCTAATGTGATTTAATAAGAACTGGAATCTTCAAAATGAGTTAAATCCCTTTCACCAGAAGAGAAGCAAACGGCTAATCTAAAGCCACGAATAATGCACGTTCACCACCTAGCGGCACTTTTAGCAAATAGCAGGTACGTTACACTTAAAACAGTATATTCTGCTAATTTAACTCATGGATAACATCAGAAGCTTTATAGATGACTCCTATTTTCCAGATAATTTCTCTTGTTTTAGCCCCTAGCAATTCAGCAGAATAACCTCTCTTTTTGTTCCTCCTCAAGTCCCACTGCACTGTCTAGACTAAACCACACCTCTCCTGGCACTGGGGTACTAGCCTCCAGACTGGATTGTCCAGTTCCTCTCAAACACTGCCATTTGTATCATTCCTCCATGTAAGAAATACGAAATAATTTTTTTTTGCAACACATACAGTAGAAGCACCTGGAGCTGTTACAAAGTGCCTGTTTCTGAATTTGCTCAGCAAGCTGAATTCTATAGAAGCGAGAGGTTCAACTGTGACCATTCTGAACATGCATCACGCTTCCTAGCCTGTCCCCGTATTGAACTCCCCACCTCCCCTCCACCTGGAGAATTGCTACCCGCTCCTCAAGACTCAGCTCAAAGCCCACTGCCTGCCAGAAGACTTCCTTGACGACTGCAGTCCATTCATCTCTCCCAGTGATGAATTTTAAGAATGATGATGGTCTGTAGCCCAAGATTCACCCTGGACTTATTTTCTTCTGCCCTCTCATTAGTGTCCAGTATGTCTGTGGACCAGCAGACCGTTTCTGAGGGAAACACCTTGTAGGCAGCAATTGTTCGCGTGTGTTTTAAAATATTCCCTCTCCACTGGACACAGTTCAATGAAGAATTGAGGCTCAGTAAATACTGGAGGGTTGTGTCCACCAATCCTTAATAGTATTTCATTATTCTGATCTTTGAGCCTGCAGGTGACTCCCAGGTGTGGCTTCTGACCACCCTGTCACCTTTCTCTAGTTAAACACATATGATCTTTTCAGCAGCAGCGGGAGCTTCATGTCAATACATCTGCATATTCATGTAGGAAGAGAACTGGCATGATGTTTCCTAGTAATTTAGGCCAAGAGAACAGTTCTTCTTGGATTACCTGGGCATTTAAGGTGAAAGTTAGGGTTAATATTGGCAAGGATTTGTCTCATCTATCCATTTCACTTTGTATTTGCGGGTCAGTTGTAAGTGATTTATGAAAACCTTTCAAAGGTCACTATCCATCCTTAAAATACATCAATCTTCAGCAGCAACCTTCCGCTTTGAGGAAAGAAACTTACTGTTTCACAAACATGTTAGACAAGAATGTGGTGGATCACACAGGGCATAGGATTCGTGAAATCAACATTTATTCCCGTGACATCACCTGAGGCAGCCGGCACGTTTCTGGTTCTGATTAAAACTACTGCAACAACACCTGATGGATCTACAGGAACACTTTGTTCTTAAATTAATCTAACTATATCCTGGAATAACAAAAGGTATGGAACTTTGCCACATGTGCCCTCAAGGGCATGGCATTCTAATAGGAAGATGTGTTGGTCTTAATAAAATGGATAAACCAGGGAGAGCACACCCAGCCCACTCAAACCTCCGTTTTAACCCTGTAGTTATAAGCGTACACCAAGACCTTAATGTTTAATTTGGAATAAGGTTTAACACAGTTTTAAATACATTTTTATAAGGCTCAAATCTCTTCATTACATGGATTGCTACAGCAATTACTTGCCAGACACAATATTTTCTTGAATCATACACATATTGAATATATATATATATATATATATATATATATACATTACAAAAATAAAATTCATGTTGACTTATCATTCCTAAAATAACTTTCTCTACTCATATCCATTTATCTCTAGACAAACAGTCATTGCAAATACGATTTGCCAAGGATTTGAATTTGTGTATCTACAGCCTGCATATTCTGACAATAAAAAAGTAGAAAAATCGACTTACATGCCTTCAGTTATCTTTCTGAATTTGATTTTTTAGATATAAATAACCAAACCCTCTCAATGTAAGCCTGACACTGATAATGAATATGTTTCAGATGGCAACAGGGAAACATACTACTGCTGCAATTAGATGCAAATGTTTTGAGTGCATGCAATCTTAAAGTCGAGTTTAAGCCACTGAATAAGAAAATTCAGAAGTTAAGTGATTCAAAAGAAATAACTTAAACGGGCTGAGTCAGGTTTTCCCAGTGAACTAGCTGCCCCTTGGGATTATATCTGGTGTGGTTTTAAGTGGTAGAAGATCTGTCTGTTAGATTTCATAATTTTAATACAAATGGAGACATTATTCCTGAAGCCTTAGCAATTCTTATCAAAGTACAAAGGGCTTCATTCTGAGAGAGGCCTGAGCTCTAGTGAGTCAGTCCATATTTCCTGAGTACCAATTGTATGCAATGTCGTGAGTCAGGCATGTGAAGATACACTGGACTTTTGTACCCTTGAGGAGCTGAATAGTCCCTACATGAAAATGCCTTCAAATACTTGAAAATCCTAAATCCACTAATTCTGGGGGGGGGAGTGATTATCAGATAGGCGGGATTAATCAAAGAAGACTTCGTAGAGAAGGTGAGGACATAGGATACAGAAATACACAAGTTACTGTATGAGGATGAGACGATGTGATGGATTAAGCCAAGAATCTACATCAAGGAGCACTGAGGTTACAAGAAGCTGGTGGGAAGCTGCCCAGAGCTTCAATAACCAAGGGCTCCTGTTCGGCCATCCTGGTACCATCTCTTTCCTCCCTGAAGCGTGAAATATTCACTATTCATCTTCAGTCTACACGTAAAGTGACAGAACCCTGAGAAGCAAATTAATTAGAGTCTTATTTATAATTCTGTTGTCAAAACTTATAATTTCAGGTATTTCACAGAAAATACTCGGCTTCTGCATATACTCACACAAGTGACCCTTGTAAATGAAAATCTTAAATTAAAAAAAGAATTAATGATCCCTCACAATAGAAATACAAGATAGAACCCTGGTTTATGCACTTCTAACTGTACTTTGCTTCCTAAACCAAAGTATGAAAGAAAACACTAACAGACACTCTGGTTTCAAACATTCAGATATTTGTATCTGCTTTTAGTAAAAAAAAAAAAAAGTGACTTTACTTCTCTTCTTGTACTAATAATTATGGTGTTAAAGTCAAGATGGTGTCCGATATGAAAACAATGCTGATAAAAGGGAAATAATGCAAGCTCAGGACTCAGATCTGGATAGCTACTTTGAGAGGCTCTGCTGATGCCACTATGGGGATGGGGATGGGGATGGGGATGGTGATGGGCATGGGGATGGGCATGGTGATGGGCATGGGGATGGGCATGGGGATGGGCATGGGGATGGGCATGGGGATGGGGAAATTCTACAAAGCCTATGAGAGCAGAATGCTGAGATAGCAGAGGGGCAAATGCTTGCATGCCTTGAGTTAGAATTCCACTCTGTGATCTACTAGTTGTGACTCTGCATGAGTTTCTTAACCTCTCTAAACCTCAGTTTCCTCATATGTAAAATCTGGGTTAATAGCAATACCCATTTCTTAGGGTTGCTGTAAGGATCGCATGTAATAATCTGGTTAAAATGCTTATCCCACTGCTTGGCCCACAGCAATATTCCATAAATGTTAGATGTTAGCACTTATTTTACTCCCAGAATTTTTTAAATGCATCACGTAAGCTGCATAGTTTAAGACAAAATCTTCAGTGTTATTAAGGCAATAAAATACTAGAGTACAACTCCTGGAAAGTGGAAAACTAAGAAGAAATGACTATGTCACACTTTTACTATCGCCCAACAACAGAAAATACAAGAAAGGACAGGTCTTTTTTATTATTATTAATTTTAAGTCTTTCTACTGGTTTTTAATTTCTTGGGTTTGGTGATACAAAGAAAATGGGGTACCATGGCTGTCGTTTGTTTTGGTCAATGCAGTCAGAGTTGAGCCCAGAACTGTGGCTACTGACAGATCAAACACGCCAGCCCTGCACGGGGTCTCCTGTTGGTCTCCAGAGGCAGAGAGATGCACAGGCTAATGAACCCAATTACTGCCTCTTAAAACCGCTTCAAAGGAAGAAAGAGTAAGGAACTTCTGAAGCTTCTTGGTTTTGCCCAAAACGCAACAACAAGATATCTATCCCCTTTGGTGTTGAATTTAATGTTAACTTCTTAACTGCAAGGAAATATCAAGAAAAATGCTATATTAAACTATCAATACCACTGATTAACCTTGAGGAAGTAGTGGCTATGTCCCTTCATGTCAGACTAAAGAAACTTCAATTTGGATCATCTTTGTATCTATTGTGCATGTGCTTCAGGCAATAATTCGGTCACTGAAACCGTATTGAACACCTATTATCCACCAGGCTGTATGCTGAGTGTGAGCTATACAAAGATGAATAATATTTAGTCCCTGCCCATAAGAGAACAGGCTAGTAAACAAGTCTTTGGAACCTCTCTGATCAATTCTATACCAGAAGCACAGAGAGGCAGGGAGACGGCTAACCAGTGGAAGCAGGGAAGACTTCACAGAGAAAGCAAAATGATTTTATCATCTACCATTGAGAACAATCAGCCACAAACAGCTAATGAAAACATCAATGTAATCCAATGTTTTAAAAAAAAAAATCTGAGGGATTATTCACTGCTTTGTCACTTCTAATTTTTTAACAAATAGGACTAAGAATTGACTATACTAAAATTAACCCCAAAGCTCCATTTGGAGAAATATTAAGTGTTGTGCTTACTAGCAAACCTGCAAACTTACTTTTATATTCAATTCAATAACAAGACAATTGAGGGCCTATAATATGCCAAGCACTGATTTCATGCTAGGGAGAGAGAAAACACAGCAGAGAAGGCAGAAATAAAGTAGAAAGCTTGCAGCCTCGAGAAGGTGAAATGAGATAAGGCAGAATTTGAAAAATGCTTTATGACAGGTGCCAACAAGTTGCTCTCAGGGACACAAACTCAAATGCTTCACAGACCTGGCAGGGTGAGAGTACAGGCCCCACGGAGAGGGGCACCCACAACCCAGTTCCCCTGGATCATGGCCAGGTGGGAATGCAGACCTGCTGTTGCCAGAACTTCCTATTTTTCAAGAAAAGCTCAGATCCACATTCTTTCTGTGAGATCTCTGGATTTTTGAAGATTGCTTTAAAATGCTGTCCACAACTGAATTCAACACCCTGGCTGCCAGTTTGGAGCCTCTGTGCCTCCAAACCGCACCAGGAGCAATTATGGTGGATAAAGAGATAACAGAGGGCAGGGGTTTCAGCGCTGGATTCAAATCCCACCCTGCCAGTGCTGTGCACACTTGGTCAAATTCTAAAATGGCTCTGAGTTTTGGTTTCACTCTCTTTAAAACTGGGGATAAGCAGATCTGCCTCACAGGGTTTTTGTGAGAGGAAAAATGTGAGCTAGCATATAGTAAAGGTCCCCCCAAATGACAGGTTTATTATTATCTTCAGAAACACCTTCATGAAGGAAGAAAGGTGAGAGCTGGTTCTTAAGGGATAGGTAGAATTTAGGATTTGGACTGGCAAAGATGGCCTGGAGGGCTTTCCAACCATTCTAGGGAAAGGGAGCAAATATTTGGATGCTGGAAGGAGGCAAAAAAGCAATGTCACCTAGTTTGGCTGGAACAGAATACATGACGGAGGGTAGAGAGAATGAACTCCAGAATGTCAGACTGTGACCCAGGCTCTGGAGCTCCTTGAATGTCATCCTAGGGAGGGCTGGACTTTATGTCAGGGGAAATGAGGAGACAATAAGGTCTTCGAGCAAGGGATCCAAATCAGATCAGGGTTGCTCCATACGATGTGTCCACTCGACCCGGATTTACTGAGGGCTTACTATGTGCCAGGAATTCTATTCAGTCCTGAGGATGCAGTGATGAATAAGGCAAACAAACAAGATCACTGCTCCATGGCACTTAAATGCTAGAGGTGATAGGAAGCAGATGGGGGTTAGACTGTAGGAGTCTGGGGACTAGTTGGCGGGCCATTGCGAGCTCCAACGAGAGGTAATGAGGGCCTGATTTAAGGCATTGCTAGGAGATGATGGAGGAGATGAGTCAAGAGATGGTAAGGAGAGAGAAGCAATGTAAGTGGTTGGTAGGACTCAGGGTTTTGAGCTGGCGTGGCAGGGCAGTTATGATGGCATCAGCAGAAACGAAGAAGGTGAGAGGAGATACCAGTTTGCTGACAAGAATTATGCGTTGACTCTATCCTAGTAAAGTTTTGATAAATAGCAGACTGGTCTGTTACTGGCTCCAATGCAGCATCTTGCTCAAGTGATCATTTCTGAAGCCGCTGGGTTTTCTTACCAAAAGGTACTTTTTAATTGGATTACATCCAGAGGTTTGATACCAAGACTAAACCTATGTTCAGTTCATTTCCCAAAATACAGTATCAAAGGCAGAGCCTGAACACAAAGCATTTCCTGTCAGATAACCATTTGCTTTTAAGGTGGTGAAAAATAAGCAGAGACTCCAGAGCATTCCTATGATAAACTCCCACCCACATAGAATAGAAATGCTCTCCAGCTGTGTCTCATTCTTGTGGGTTTCTTTCTGCAGCAGCCTGAGTACAGTAAGGTCGAAGAGGGAGTTTAGGGGCTTGGGCTTGAGGACTCACTTAATGACCACCTTTCTGTTTGGGAGCAATATACCCACAAGTGAATTAACCTTTTTCACAAATAAGTTTATTATTACATTCTAGATGAAGGTTCCATAGCTACACCGGTGCTCAGAAAGATTCAAGGTGGAATAAAGGAGTTGCACTGGATTTCTTATTCTTTTCTTATAGAGTGACCATTTCTTCTGAAGAAATGGGGAGGAGGCATGTGTAACATATATAAAAATAAATTGGATCCCCTTGGCCACATTTTCACTGTGTCTCGTTTTGTTTCTTTTTCTTTGGCCACACTGCACGGCATGTGGGATCTTAGTTCCCTGACCAGGGATCAAACCCACGCCTCCTGCACTGGAAGTGCAGAGTCTTAACCACTGGACCACCGAGGAAATCCCTTTGCTTTGTTTCTTTTCAGGGGGTAGGAACACAGGGCAATTAGAGTGATATGAAAGACAGAGGTGGAGAGAAAAGAGGTATTCTATTGTTCTCCAGCTTCAGCAAAATTATCAGGTATTCTTGCTGAGTGAAATTAAGTGCAGAATCATTATTATACTTATAATTCCAGCATCTAACACAGTGCCTGACACACAGTAGGTTGATGAAGAAATAAATGTGTTGATGAAGAAATAAAAGTGTTGAAGTAATAAGTATTTGTAGAAAAGAATAAGTGTCTCTTTATAGAAGTGAATAAACACAGAACCAACTTTACTCAATGAATTTTCTAGCATTCAGCTGCATGCAACAGAGTATTCAACTAACAGTAGTTTAGGTGATAGAATTAATTTTCCTCACATAAAAGCAAGCTCAGAAGTCACCAGTCACTGCTGTTGTATTAGATGTTCAAAGATATCATTGGGGGCCCAAGAACATTTAATCTTTCCCTTCCATCATCCTCTTATTTATTGCCTCATGGTGGTAGGGTGGTTGCCCCAGTCCTAGGCATTACATCCACATTATGGAGCCAGCAATATGTCCTCTTTTATCAAGAAAGTAAAAAAGCTTTTCTAGGAACCCCCAGAAAACATCCTCTTCTAGCTCTTTGGTCTGACCTATATTAGATGGACAATCACAGTTTTAATATAACCTTAGAAAATGAGTATTTAGCCATATTCTTTGCTATCGTATATAAACTCAGTCTTCTATTAGCAAGGGAAAAGGGGGAAATGGACATTGAGTAGACAATTAACAGTGTCTGCCACACTTCTAGAGCCCTTCCACACCCAAATCCTTCTGAATACTCAAATTACTTATGACCTTGTATTAATTTATTGATGTCACTTATTTTCTCTTCAGATTGAAGGCAGAACACACATTTCACTCATTCTCCCCTATCTTTTGCACAGTGGGCCCTCAGTAAGTTTTGTGGAATAAATTGAAAATATTATAAATGTTTTTTGGAGTACATGTAAAATGATGCTTTTTAAGTAGCTATAAAAAAACATGAATTCATTTCACATTTGTGCATTAGCTACTATTCCATTTTAAACACACTAAGTAAAGTAGGCTTAAGTGAAGTTTCAGAAAGAGATATAAGAACAAATATAAACAACAAATATAAAACATTCTTATAATTGTAACAATGCAGACAAAACTGAAATTCACCTCTAAAAAATGAAGTTAATTTCCTGTTTATTTATCCTCTAATGCATTCTGAACCATAAAGATAGATAAATTATTCTAGAAATACTATTCCTTTCAGGTTCAGAAATCTTCAGTGGACCTCAATGCACAGAAAAATCTTTCCACACTCCTTGCTCCAGTGTTCAAAATGCTCTAACCTGGCCTCAACCCACCCTCATAGCTCTGTCACTCATAACTCTTGTGTCAGAATATTTTGCTCCAGCCGAATTTTTCTACTCACGCCCCTCAATGGCTCTTGGGCATTCTACTTCCCTTGACTTTGAATACCTTCAAATCCTCTCTTGGCTTGTCTGAATCTGACTTAGCCTATGAAGGTTGGCTCAAGTATCAAGTTGACATTTAGATAATGTGAGTTACTAGCATTTTTCAGGCTGGAAATACAGTTTGCCTATGGAATATCTTCTATGTTGGGTTTTGTTACTCCAGTTTTCCAAGAGGCACCTGCAGAAACTGTCATCCTTTCCTTTCATGCAACATCCTACTCAGCAGAGCACTGCAACAGCAATGATTTCTTCCGTAATGGGAAACTGATTGCTAGAATTCTGATAGTGATTAGGCTGATCATTCAATTAGCAATTAGATAATTATATATTAGCTAACATTTCCTAAATAGGAACTGTATTATGAATTATCATTTGATCCTTATAATCTTATATGGTACTATTTTTACTCCCATTTTGCTGATGAGGAAACAGAGGAAATAAATAGCTTCTAATCCAAGAGTCAATAAATGTTTTCTGTAAAGGGCTCAATAGTAAGTATTTTTGCTTTTATAGCCATACAGTCTCTGTTGCAACTACTCAACTCTGCCGTTGTCATATGAAGGCAGTCGTTGACATTAAGTAAACAAATGGATGTGGTCGTGTTCCAATAAGTCTTTCTTTACAAAAACAGGCAACGGGCTAGATTTGGTCCACGGACTTTTGTTTGCTGACCTCTCTGCTCTAGTTCAAATAACCCATTTTATAAGCCACTTGCTCCAGACTGCACCAGAGGCAGACCTAGAATCCAGGTCTTCCGACTTGTTGTGGTCTTTCAGACTAACTGAGCTGGGATAATTATTCTATAATAAATTGAGCTTGTGAAACCATAAGTCAGATCTGAAACTACCAACAAATTAGATAATTTTGACCTAGATTATTAGATTCAGGTAACTTGAGGTGGATTTTATTCTGTCTTCTGGATCTTCCAAAGGTAAATGGACTTTTAAATTTAGTTTCCTTGTTTATCATGCAGAGGAAAGCATTTCCCACACGAGACAAACACAGGCCACAATTCCACGTATAGTTAAGACTCAGTGCTTGTTAAAAAGCAGGATCTGGTGGTTTTGGAACTATGGAAACATTGTCAGGACAGTAGTCCCTTGACAAGATTCCTTGGAGTGGCTCTGAATACACATGGCTTCCTGCCAACTTTTTAACTTGGCCTCCTATTTTACCAGGGGACGTTCTGACATGGTTAGAAGGGGTAGGAACACCCTTTGTGGCTCTAAGACAAAACCCATGATTGCTTGACCTCCTTAGCCCCATGCTGGCTCTAAAAAATTTAGTTCTGCATTGTTGATTCAAATCTTTGACAGGAAATAAAATTTCTGTTATTCTATGACCTTTGTTCCTTCTATTAATAGCCTTGGAACGTCATGGAAAATATATTTAACATTCTCTTGCACATCTACTTCTTGAGCACTGTTTGCAGCAGTTTTTCAATCTTTGCCTCAGGACTCCTTGATGATACAAAGAGTTTTCAAGAATTTCTTGGAGCCAGAAGTATGGTAACACTGTATTTCAAGATCTCTGTTGGGAGCACAAGCCAATCAGAAAACGAGAGGAGAAGTAAACTGTATCTAATATACTTTACTCTCCTAAGTAAAGACAAGATGCTGTTACCTTAACTGTTCGCAGCAGACTAACCATTGGAAGACTGGCCAGCCTCTTCAGGAGCACTCAACACAACCAGAGGCTGGAAGATGAGCTGACTCTAGAAGGTCAAGAAATACAGTTATCCTTCATGCCTCCGCTCTAATTATGGCTCCACAGCATTCTTGTCCGTGACTTATGCCATGACCAGGGGTTATATTTTGATTCTGAGTGTCCACGTCTTATTAGGTTACGCGCATCATATTTAAAAACTTAGATCAACCTTGGAAGAAGTTCAGAATTCTCATCAGCCTATATAATTTTTGCTTGCCCAATCTATCATTAAGGAGACTAAAGGAAAAAAAAAATTCTTTGAATAGACAGAAGTATTTGCTGTGGATGACCAAGCCAAAGACACCTGCAGTAGTGTCTTACTAGTTGGCACCTCCTAGCACTTAAGATATATGCAGCCTTGTGCCCTGAAACCAGCTTCTGAAGAATGGAAAATATTTAAAATATATTATCAAAGCAGTGGAAAAACAGCTAGTTTCCCCCAATTTCAGAATCTATAAGTATTGTATCAAAGTAAATAAGAAAACTGTAAGTGATCTTCTGCTAGGGATAACATTTATGGAGCCTGGGGCCAAGAAGTATAAAAACATCTTATCAATGCTGTGAAGTAAATACTATTATTACATCCGTTATACAAAAGAGGAAACTGAGGCTACAGAGAGGTTAAGCAATTTACCCAAGGTCACACAGTAGTAAATGATGGAGATGGGATCTAAATTGAGGAAGTCTGACTCCATCCAGAACCTGAATGCACCTTTACTCTAATGTGTATAATCACCTGGTAAAATCTATATCCTTCAGTAGAGAATTGCTGAATGAGAGACAAAGAGATTTGATGAATGAGAGATGGTATATTTTAGTGTCATTGTTCCCCAGATCACTGCTTACATATTACAGAGCACATCCCACCTTGTGCTACTGTCCACAATATGTGCCCTGGGCAGTCACAAAGAGAATACCAACCACAGAAACCCGTGATCAGACCTTAACATTACTATCTCCCAACAGTTACCAAAGGCTGTACCTTGCTTTTGTAATGTTATTGAAGTGCAGGGGGAAGCAATAAGTTCTTAATGGTTCAAGGTACATATTTTGGGGGTAGAAAAAACTTGATTTTTATAGTCATTCTCTCCCTTCATTATTTTAGGAACCTACTAGAACTTTGTAGTAATCATTAAGGCCATGCACAAACATTCTGGCTCTTCTTTTAGAATTGCACTTCTCCAGCCTCTGGAAGTTACTTGCTTTGGCCAGTGAAAGGTGTACAGAAGTGGTCTCTGCTGCTTCCAGGAGGAAGCTTTAAGACCCATTGCATGCTTTGCCATCTTTATCCTTTACACTTAGTAACTGGCAATATTCCAGATAGTGGCTGCCCAAGGTGAGGACAACAGTGAAAAGTGTGGAGCAAAGCACCCCGCCACCCCTGATGGATACATTTTATATGGAAGAAATAAAGCATTATAAGCAAGAAATTATCCATCAAGACTTGAAGTCATTATTGCAGCAAAACCTATCCTATCCTGACTGGTCTGCTCTTGCAGAAAATACTGATGCCTAATCTAAAGCAGCGACATAGTGAATATGGCAGAAGAAGGGGACTGGGCTTCTGGCTGTAGTGAAGGCCATCAGTGCTGCCAGCTAACAGGAAATATCCAGGCATTTCCAAAAGGACTAAAGACAGCAGTACAGAAAGAAAGAGTCTTCATGATCCAGGACTGAACGTGGTCAAGATTTCTCTGGAAGTAGAAATGTGAAATTTCCAATTTCTACAATTGATTCAAACTGCCAGGAGCACCAAAGAGGCCCCCTATCTTTCCCAAATGCCCTTGGACTTGAACAAGCACACCGTGAAAGCAGTGCGGAGTTTTTAACTAAAAACTGGCCAGGCTGAAGCAACCACTCGGAAGCATACTATTTTAACTTTCCTGACAGACAGTAGACTAACCAAGGGCTTTTCTCTCTCCTTTTCTCCTTTTCAGTAATCATCGAAAAGAGCGATGCTGTGAGTTAGGGGTTTAAACAGAAAGAAATTGAAATCCATGACAGTGATGACTTAATAATATTGCAAATTATAGTTTTTAGTTCAGGTAATTTAGCATACCAAATCACAGTTTAATTTCCTTCTGCAGAGCCCAGGCATGCAAGATAGTGTATGGGAGAAGGGGCAAGGCAGGGTGGAGGGAGAGGGCGAAGATGAGAGTGAGAAAAAGTTGTTTAGGACCCCTCAAATGCAGGTGCCCTTGCAAGACTAATAAAAGTGCCCTGGAGAATGTAAACGACACTTCATTAATATGTGCGAGGCCCATAGCCCTGATCTTTGGGAGGCCAGGGGCCCTGGCTTCCTTTTGTTCAGGTGCCAGCTTCTCCTGCCTGGTGGAATGTGAGGGTCAAGTGCCCAGAAGGAATGCATAAAGTGTGCAGAGCCCTGACAGCTGTGAAAGGGAAGAATGACTCCGAGAGTGTCAGCAAAGCCAGCTGCCGTTGAATGGCGTGTGTCCTTGATCGGGCTCTACACAAAGCCTCGTGAAGGAATGGAGGGTGGCGGCCGAATCGCTCAATGATTTGTCTTTTGTTCTAGGATCAACCTTCTGGAAATAAACCACTATTCAATCCGTACTCACCACTCAACTTGCAAAATATTCAAAATAGCTGCCTCAGGTATGTAGATTAATTCACCTGGCTGAAGCTGTGTTTGTGTATTTGACCAGAGAATCGGGGATGAATTCTGATTGAACTTCATCCAAAATGATCACCTGAGTTCCAGCCATGACAAGGTAGTGAGCACAAGTCCTTGGGGCTAGCTTGAGAAATATTAGTTGTTCAAGCCTGTCAGTATCACCCAGCCAGGCTGCAGCTTATCAGCTTGACCGAACGTTCACTGGAAGATCTTGGAGTAGTTATATCCCTTTGCATGTATCTGAGTTTAGAGTTTAGGGGTCAAATAACTAGGCTGAGTCTGCAGGTGTGTGAAACTAAAGTTCTCAAACTCTAGGATGCCTAAGACTCACCTAATAAAAAAAATTCCTACACCCTACCTTATCCTTACTGAATTAGAATCTCTTGAAGTGGGGTTAAGGAATCTGTTTTAACATGGTTCCTAGATTACTTCAATAAAAACTAGAGTCTTTTTTTAAATTGTCTCAAATTTACTTGAGTAGAAAAAAGAAAATATAACCCTTCATAAACATAAAAAGCACAAACACAAACATATCTAAGAAAACAAAACTCAATCCAAAGAACTGATATAAGTGAAAAATCATATCCTCTATCATCCAAACCAAGACACTTCTGAAGGTGAAATTGAGCACTATTAATAATTACAGTAGGATAACAGGCATAAACTGGGACTCTGCTAGGCAAACGAGGACCCTTGCTTACCTGAGTAACTAACCTGGGCAGGAGGGTTGATTAAGATTTAGGGCACTAACCCAACAGAAGCCTGCATCCAAGTCTTGAAGCTTAGCAATCACTGCAAATATTTTAAGAGGGTCCTAAAGCCAGAGGATCTGGTTCAGAGGCTCACACTGGCTTGGGCAGAGCAGGATGAATTCTTAGGTCCCAATTACCCTGCCTAGGAAGAGACCAGTAGAAACCGTGACATGCCAGTGGAAGAATGAGCACAGTAGTGACATTTACCCACAGCAACTTCAGCAGTCTCATGACATGTAAAGGATTGGTCCTCAAAGGCAGAGAAGAGGGAAAACAAACCAGGCGTTCTTCTATACTCATCTTACAGTTTTTAGGAAGCATCTTTTCCCTAAGTTTTTAGTTCTATTCTCATACAGTCTGCACAAACCACCTAACAATTATTGTCACATGGATTTCCTACTGCTTTCTTCCTGGGTGAACGATTGCAATATTATTGTAAGACAAAGGAAGAATGGGTTGTGCATTTTCATTATTCAGTGTATACAAAGAAATCAGTGTATAAAGGTTGTTTTAGAAGTACAAAATAGCTAAATGAGAAAGCATGTTTTTCTAGGAAATTTCATTTATTTCCTTGGTTTTAATAATGATTGTGGTATATAGTTGCTTTTGCAAATAATTACAATGGATTTGCAAATAAATACAATGAAAGTAAAAATTGCCTATTTACTTTCAGATATTACTTCCATTTTAAAAATAAACTCAAAATATTGTATTCATTCAATACAGAACTCTACTCTTAGCCCTAATGTTGGAACCCCCTTCTTAAAATGTGAAGACCAAAGAAAATATATATGCAGAAGAATCTGAATCTTCACAAAGTAACTTTTCTTCTAGAAAGTATACGTAGGGTAGACCATGCCTCTTCCGTGTACAGTTGCCTGTGCCTGTAACGGAAGGGAAGCATAATTGGCCTGCTGACCCCAAGAGAAGAGCAGTATCTGAGGAAACATTGAAATAATTACTAAATATGTGTATTAAAGAGGCATGGTGATAGTTACAGGAGAAGGGAAAGGGAAGGAAAGGAAGAGAGAACTCGTTCTTAGATGATTATAAAATATATCTTATTTACCTGAGAGAGTTAAAATGTATTGGCTATGCTTTTCAAAAACTGGTCTTAATTACCCTTGAGATCAGAATTCCATATGAGGTAAATATGTTTTTAGATAGTTTTCTAAAATATGTATAATTTACTCAAGGCAAAAAGGACTGTGTCCTCTGGAGCCAATCTAGCCTCACAGGTAAATACAAATTTAAGTAGATTTCTAAGAAGTATATTATGTACAGCGGCTGATAGAGTGGAATGTCTATGAAGAAGCTGGGAAGGTGCGTCAGTTAAGTACATAATAAAAATGTATTGGAAATATACATCATTTTCTCAGTGGACTATAATTGGCTATGCATAGTAAAAAGTCTTATTTTAAAAAATGTGTTCTGCATCCACAGACTTTTAAATCTCAATAACTGCGTTATTTTTAAAACTCAGAATGCTAAGCAATATTAGTGAGAGTGACAGAAGAACTGTACGGTAGATGTCATTCTATAATTTACAACTCTCTTTGACATCTTTTTCTTCTCCTTCTTCTTTTAAAGCAGACTTCATCTAAAGCCATAGGTGAAGAGTTAAAGAAGATGGAGAACAAAATTCAGCTTTCCTTACTAAACTGACTGATGCTTTCAGGAGTGTCAAAGTATATTTAACTTTAAAATATATCCTCTTTTATTTTCCAGAAAGAGTTTTTTTGTTTTTTTTTTTAAATTATAAACAACAGAGAGAGGGAGAGGGAGGGAGAGGGAGAGAGGGAGAGAATTTTCAGCATCTAGAGTAAAATAATTATCTTGTTCTGTCATTTATACCTTTGTTTGGCAGGGAAGCCTTCTCTATCCTGCTAATTAAGAGACTTCCTCCTTCTAACGCCTCACCGCTCTCCCAGCCCATCCACTCAATTTTAGCTTCACTTGTCTCCTTCCCCTGCAACCTATATGGACTTTAGTGTACCTGCCCTTATGTCCTTTCTGTATTATCCTGTTTCTGTACAAATTGTTCTGTGCTGTTGAGCTATGCACTGTTCTGCTTTGGCTACTATAGACTCCTGTGCTGTCATGTAGCCCCAGGTGAGCCTTCGCAGTTACTTGACGATCTGTTCATTCATCTTGTGTTGACTGGCTATCACATTCCTCCCAAGTATTCTTTCAATCCTCTTCCTTTTTCCAGAGGCTTCCACCCCAACTTTCAACTATTTCTCCCACTTTCCTGAGAGAACTGAGGTCACACGTGCTTTCTCAACACTCACTCTTTCACCAGAAGCTCCCCATGGAACTTCATCCCTTCTCCTGTGCTTTTCCTTCCATCCACGTCTATCTCTTCTGAGACCTTGATCCTCCTTCTCTTCTAGCTCTGGAATTCCACCTTCCCCACTGGTTCCTTCTAAAACAGTGTGAGCTCTCCATCACTAAGGCAAACCCCAAGTTCTTGCCAACTTCGTTAAGTTCTTGTCCTTCCTTCTCTTACCCTTTCAGAGTCAAACTATTCTGCAGGGCAGTTCATACAAGCTGCCTCCAACATGCCCTTGGCTTTCTGCTCCCATCACTCTAGGGACACTATGAGCACCAAGGTGATGACTAACATAATCACAAATGTTCATGACTTTTTTCTCAGTTCTCATCTTCCACGAGAATTTGCCATATTTAATTCGAGTGACATATTTCTCAAAACTCTTAGTTTCCATGACAGGGACCCTCTGACTCCCCTCCTACCACTCCAACGATTCCTTGTCAGCCATATGCTCTGTTCCTCCTCTTCCCTGGCCCCGTAAATACAGGCATTCTCCACAGAACTGTCCTTGGCTCTCTTCTCTTTACTCTCAGCAGCCTCTGGTTCAGTAATTACTTTGATCTCTAATGAGGACTGCTCACATTTAGGTCTCTGGCCTTAACCTCTTCTTAGATTTACAGTTTTCTATTTCTAGTACAGGCATACCTTATTTTATTGTGCTTTGCAGATATTGCATTTTTTACACATTGAAGGTCTGTGGCAAGCCTGCATCAAGCAAGTCTATCGGCACCATATTTCCAACAGCATTTGCTCACTTCGTGTCACTGTGTCACTTTTTGGTAATTCTCCTAATATTTCAAACCTTTTATTATTATTATATTTGTTATGGTGATTGTGATCAGTGATCTCTGATGTTACTACTATGACTTGCTGAAGGCTCAGATAATGGTTAGCATTTTGTTAACAATAAAGTATTTTTTAATTAAGGTATGTACATTGTTTTTTAAGACCTAAAAATGCTATTGTGCACTCAATACACATAACTTTTATAAACATAACTTTTGTATTCACTTGGAAACCAAAAAATTTTTGTGATTCGTTGTATTGTGATATTCGCTTTATTGCAGTGGTCTGGAACAGAACCCACAATATCTCTGAGGTATGCCTGTGTCTGCCAGAATACTCAGTTTGATGGCCTGGTGACATTTCAAACACAACATATGAGAAACAGAAGTAGTTTTCCTCCCCTCTAAAATCTATCCTTAACTCAGATCCTTTGTTCCATTTAATGACTTGATAATCTTCCCAGGCACCCCTGACCAGTAAAGCTGCTCCTGCTGCAAACAATAATGATAACACTACTAATAATATTACACCTAGGAAATCCTTACTGTATCACAGACATTGTTCTAAGCTTTCCACATATTTATTCATTTAATCCTCATGACAACCCTATATTGTTAACCCCATTTTACAGATGAGGAAACTGAGGGATAGTCACACAACAGCCTAGTTCCAGAGCCAATACTCTTAACCACTATACTATCTTGCCCCGAGAAATCTTCAGTGATTGTTGGCAGCATTCTTAAGATGTGTTATAGCTGAGAGTGGCTGGAAAGTGGCTCATTTGAGGTATGAAGGAGTTGAAATTGGGTGGTGGTCATGGGAATGGAAAGGAGAATGACTGATGGGAACACATGGGGATATTTAATGACAGGAACCGCACTCAACTCTGAGTCACCTATAGCACCATGGGTAGTGGCTGGGTCTCAGAAACCTGTGAATGAGGATAGGAGTGAATTATACACATAGGGAGCAGAAAATTCCTTTTTCTACCATACTGGCAAAGGTAGAAGCAATTCTGATTCCTTATGGGAAGTATAGATGTTAGAGAGAAGATCAGAAAGATACTGGCAAAATGAAGATGATTTGACAGTCACTTTTCTTTTACTAAATAATATACAGCATACAACATGGCTACTTTGAGTGGTTATGGGACTCTGATGTCTGATTTGCTGTTTTCTATTCATACATAATCTTTCTATTCATTGAGTATTTAACCAAATGCTTACTATTAGTATACCAGTGTGCATAATATGTATTATACTACTTAGTTCTGGTCACTAGAATTTATAATATTTTTGTGGAGGTATGACACATTAAAATTGAATAAGTTCATGAGTTAATAAATACTACGTAAATGTCATAAAGCAATGTGGCATAGTGGTTTAAATCATGGGCTTTAAAGTCTAGACAGAATTGGGTCCTAATTTCAGTCTTTCTTTGTGACCTTGGATAAGTCACTTAGCTGAACAGAGTTCATTTTCCTCATCTGTAAAATGTAGATGATAGAACTTACTAAATGGAGTTTCCATGAGGAAGAAATGAGAGGATGTATGTGAAGATAATGCTCAGCATGGTGCCTGGCACATAATTACACACCACACACACACACGCACACACACACACACACACACACACACAAAGGAAGGGGAAAAAAGATGAGTGTCAACTGAGGAAAACAAATACATTATTATATGTTCTGAAGTGGAGCTCAATATTGGCTAAAGAGTTAACTGGCTGGGGTGGGAGGAGCAGATTCCAGCTGAGTCTTAAAGGATGGACAGGTCTTGAATAAGCAGAAAGGGCATTTCATGTAGATAGCAAGGCAGAGCATATCAAGAGAATCTAAGAGGAAGGTACAAAATAAAGAGTAGTACAAACACAAAATCTACAGAACTTATATTACGGATTAGACAGAGAGAGAACCACCAAAGATGATTTGAGTTTTTGAGGCTTCACCAGTAAAATAACTGTGCTACTGGTAGAAATCCATCAGCTATGAAAGGAAGCCATTTTTAGAGGAAGAACACAAGTTCAGGTTGAAATACACTGAGTTTGGGGTTATGATGGGACAACTTTCAATGTCCAGAGGATAGAAAGAGACAACAGACTTGGGACAAAAGGCATAGCCCGAGATTTTTCAGCTCCTTGAGAAGAAGAATTAGTTAGGTCTCATTTCTCTTTGTATCCCTCAGAGCGCCTACCATGGTGCTTTGAATATTCCAAGTACATTAACACTTGTTGCATGGATGAATGAATAAATGAATAAACGAATGAAAGTAAACATTTTGTTGTTATCTTCCTTGGGGATAGTTAAAATTGTGGGCACAGATCAGTTGTCTAAGGAAGAACAAAATTGGGACTATCCCAATACTGGAGACAAAAGACAAAAATTGAAGCGTTAGTGTAAAAAAACATGAATGCACAGGGAGATAGGGATAGAAGGCGATATTAAATGGTGGTCAGGGGGGCATTGGAATAAATGCACTAAAAAATTGGAAGACCAAGAGAGGTTATTGATGTCTTCAGGGAGCAAGTTTAGTCAAATGTTATAGATGGAAGCCACAAAGGAAAGAATTAAGGTTGAACAAAAGTGGGGAGTAAATGGAGGCAACAGATGGTGATGGTGAATGAAGGGGAAGAAACCTCACTACCCCTCACTGCACTTTTTTCTTAAAATGTGTCAGTATGTGTTGCACAGAATAAACATTTGTCATAGGTGTGCCAATAATTAAGTGCACTCATAATGAATATGTGAAAGAATGAATGAATTGAATATGAAATCACTCATATTGAATATCATTGAATATCATTCATACTGAATATGAAAAAATACTATCTCTCGATTTCTTTTTCTTAATCAGAAACATTTCACCTTCATTTCTGTGCTGTGGGTATGTAAATAGATACAAATGTACTCGTAGGTGACAAAGTTGGTCAAAACCTGTAAGATAAACACTTATCTCTTTCTAATATATTACTCTTTTTACCTGCTGTTATGGGAAAAGACCCACCCAGAAAGTTGTATCACTTTGCATTAGACTGTGGGAGGGGAATATTTATGAATAAATATAAGGAATTTTAATTTTCTTATCAGTTGTTTTAGTATAAGCTATAGCCCCTCCAAGTGGCTCTCATCTGGATAGTTTCTTTTATTAAAGCTAATTGTTCTGCATGTTTGGAAAATGCACAATTTTATCATCATGGAGAAAAGTCTGCATCATGTCTTTACACCATAAAAAGCAAACATGACTTACAGAAACAGAAAAACACCTGAAATCAATAAGCATCTATTTACTTCTCCCCATCTAAGTGAAAAACAGGTATCAATAAAATATTTTAGCTATGGGTTTGGTTTGCCTTTTTTAATGCTATGGAATTCATGCTGAGTGGAGAAAACTCATGCTTGATACATTCAACTTCTAGTACAGTTTCAAGGTGAATTACTAAATCCTCAAAACCTGACCTTCTAATGAAGGAACTGATACAAGCAGAGTTGGTGAAGAAAACCACAAGGATACAAAAATGCATAAATATATGACCAGCTAGGGACAAATTTTCATGGAATTATCACCAGATCTCTACAGACAAGGCATATCTATCAAATGTGCCTACCATAAGCTTTGATTCCATTAATTTCCCGAGAAAAGACATCAGGTAGAGTTCTGGATACCAGGTGTGTAAACACTGAGAGATTCTGATATTACGGTATCTTTCACATAGAAACCTGAACACAACCCAACCAGATGCAGAAGCGAGTTTCCGCTGGGAATGCTACCTACACTTTTACTACTAGTATCATTATTTAAATGTTTAATGCAGGAGAAACTGAAGGCCAAAAAAGAACACGCCTGCACTTAATTTCAAGTGACAGCTAATATAGTGCATTAAAGGTGTAATACTATACACATGGTAGTTATATATAAATAGTAACATTAAAAGGGGTTACAACATCCCTAAGACATCCTAAGTCTAAAACACTTAAAAAGCACATTTGCAGTACAACTTATCCTAAATTATTTTAATTGATTTCAAGAAGACTTCAGATTAGTAATGGGCTTTGACTTTTCCTGATTATAAAAGAGAAACACAGATGAATGCTTTTTAGTCAGCCTAGTATCATTCCCAGGTAGACTACGACGTAACCTGTGTTACTTAAATGCCATTAACTATCAACGAATGTTATTTTCACATAAGTGTTTTATGTAAATTTTGTTTGCCTAAAGTTGTTAGTTCTCTTAATAAATATAGCTAATGCAAAATGTCTCTCTCTCTTTTTTTTTCTTCTTTGGTTCTTTCCTTGCATTCATTATCCAGGAACTTTTTCAAAGAGAAAGAGGGGAGAAAAAGGCAGAGTGACAGAGCTTGAATACTTAGCAACCATTTTACCATTGAGGGTCCTTTTTTTTTTTTTATAGTATGAAAAATAATCCAGTTACATTCTTTAGCTCGATTACTTACAAATAACTTATCTGAAAAAAAAAATCAAGTAAATCTGTCAGTTGTGGAAGTTTATTTTTCCATGTGTTATCTAGAGATAAGCCAGCCTGTACTATTAGATTTCCACTGACATAATTGTGCATGAATTCTGATCTGATTTGGTATTACATGGTGCAAAAGGTGACACATTTTCTCTAATATACCCCATTAGAAAGGAAAGAAATTGCCAAAGTATGAAATCCGAGGACCTTGATTCAGAAACTATGTGACTTTGAGGTCAACTCAATGCAAAAGAACTTGTTCAAGTACCCCAGGCACTGAAGGTTGAGACAAGCAAATCTAATACCCAGGGTAGTTACTCTGTTGGATAATCAATAAAATCTTACATTATCAGACTGCAACAGCTGTATATTCGTTTATCATATTGCCGTGTGTGTCTGCAAAATATTCAGGTGTGGAATCACAAAGAATACAGATACTGTCCCCATTCCCAAATCATTGCTGATCAGAAGACTCGGCTAAGAAATCAGAACCAAGAAACAGAATTCATGTGCATAACGTGCTGAATGTTGATTTTAACGTCCACGTAATGTCACCTCACTACAGCAGAGAAACATTAGCTTCAAAGATCCTGGAAACGAGGCTTGACCGAGTTACTCAGAGTTCTTACAGCACAATTTTTAGAGATATAAGTGATCTTTGAAATCCTATGAGAAATGTCCTTGAACAAATTAATAAAATACCAGATGTGAACTCTTGGCAATTCCAAGTACATTTTCTAAAAAGTAGAAACTCTTATGTTTTAAGACGGAAATGTTGTACCACCTCTTTTCCTCACTTGGCTTCTTATTTCTGGCAGCCAGGCAGAGTAAATAAGTACTTCCAGAACACAGGACTAGCATTTCGTCCTCCATCGGTGGAGGACAATGAATGTCCATTACAACTTAAATAGGAATTTAAAAAGGATTCTTTACAACTCCTTCCTACCCCCACCCCCCAATTAGTTTCAAGGGAGAGCTTAGGTAGAAGGTGAAATTTGAGGACTACATCTTTATCTATGGGCAAAGCAAAAGAGGAGAGATATAGGGAGCCCTTTGAGTTTTCAGTGGAGAAGTTGAGAATGACAATTTAGTCAATCCTTTGTTGCTTCTCCTTTCATAAATCAAAAACAAAAGTGAAATAAAAAGAAATAGCATGATAAAACTTGGATATACCTGGCAATTTGAAAGTGCTATGTTTGTTTAATTTTTGAGATAACCTAATCCAGCACTATGTGCAGATAAACCTTAGACAAAGAGAGAGTCTCCTGGTAATAGGTTCCATGTTCCTGAAGGCTACAAGACATCTATTAGAAGTTTTTGCTCTTTGGAAATTGTGGCTGATTTTATTTTTGAAAGATGGCCACACAACATCTCTTATCCTTTAGGTTCTTATGCAATATGACCTTGACACTCCTGATGAAGAGGGAGAATCGAATTCACCCTCTCCTTGAATCTGGCCTGCTTTTAGGGACTTGCTTGACTAATAGAATATGACAGAAGTGACATTCTGGAACCTTCCAAGGCTAGGTCATAAGCAGCCTTGCAGCTTCCACCTGGACCTCTTGAAACACTCGATTTTGAATTCTCCCTCTCAGGACCCAGCTGCCATGTTAGGAGAAACCAGCAAAAACCTCTAGTCATCTGACTGAGCCACCTTGAATGTCCAGCCTTTAGATGACCATAGCCCCAGACATCTGGCTGGAACCACACGAGAGATTCAGGCAAGAACTGCCCAGGTGAGCCCAGTCAACGCACTGCATAGTTGAGAAATGGAAAATTATTGCTTTAGGTCACTAAGTTTTGTTTTTTGGGGGTTGGGTAAGGCTGTTATACAAAATATGGTAGGCTTTGGAGGCAACAGACTAGAGTTTGAAGTTTGGTTGTTTTACTTCTTTTGTGACTTTTAGTGAGTTACTTTATGCCTCAGAGGTTTCTGTCTTCATCAGAAAAATAGTGACAATAGTAGCTGCTTCTCAACTGACCCATATTCCTCCAGCATCATATTTTCCTAATGACTCTTAGATCAAGGCCAGAATAAGCACGGTTACTATATATGTTCTGCTCTGAACCAAATTTTTTTTTTTAATATTTATTTATTTATTTTATTCTTGGCTGTGTCTGGTCTTAGTTGCAGCAGGCGGAATCTTTCGTTGTGGTGTGCCGGCTCACGAGTTGTGGCGCGAGGGCTTAGTTGCCCTGTGGCATGTGGGACCTTAGTTCCCTGACCAGGGATTGAACCCGTGTCCCTTGCATTGGAAGGCAGATTCTTTACCACTGGACCACCAGGGAAGTCCCCTGAACCAACTTTTGAGGCATCAAAAATATTTGGCCTCCTTTTACATTCATACTTCTTGCTTCCACATTGGATCTGTGTTTACTTATTGGAAGCACACTGAATGGGTGAATGGGAAAAAGGCACTATTAATAGACCTGTTGCCATCATTTTTCCAAACACTCTCTCAAGACCTAGAATGCAGGGAAAAGAGGACTAGGGCAGGCATATAGGACACTTTCTCTGTCTATACTGGACAGAACAGGCTCTGGCTCTGCAGAATTGCATTCCAAGTGGCCTAGTTGTCATCTCTAGGTGGGTCAACAGGCTTTGCTGGGAAGGAAAATTAATGAGAGGATTTCTTTTCCGATCTCAGTTTCTTCATCGTCAGACAAGTTACTTAATTCCTAGTCTTAGCTTCTTCTCTATTAGGTAAGTTAACTGGTTTCTAGGCTCAACTACTTCTCTAATTTAGTCACATTATCTGGTTTCTAATCTTAGCTGCTTCCTCACTAGCCAAGTTAATCTTCCTGATACTGAAGCATGGGAAGGATACTTGATAAGCCAATATACAGAGTCATCGAGAACATTAAATGAGGTAAGGAAGGGAAAGCACTTTGAAACACTGAAGTGCTACATACATATAAGGATGCCTCAGCTAGGCATCTCCCAGTCATCCAAAACTCTCAATTTCCCCTTACTCTATCCAACATAAAATTTTTCAATAATCTTCTTACAGTCACTATTAAAAATATCTCTCAAATTTGTTTCTTTCTATTGTCATTATTACCATTTAGGTGTAAGATGCCATTATTGACGGCCGGAGCAACTGTGGAAACTTCTAGCCGATTTCCCCACTTCAAGTCTCATCTCTTTTCATGCCATCCTCTGCCCCATTGCCAAAGTTTCCTTTGTAAAGTACAAGTTTCTACAAATCTCTACTTTAGAACTGCCTTTTATTCCTCACTGCTTGGAGAAGAGAATTCAAATTCCTCAGATGATGCTAAAGCCTTCACAATCCTAAATTTCCCCGTCCGGTGTCATTTTCCTCCACTTCTGCTCCTACTACCCCACATACTCCTTGACTTTACACACCACACTTCCTCATACATCCTCATTCATCCTTCAAGACCTAAACCAAATGCCATTTTCTCCGTGCAACATTTGCAGACAGTCCTATGAAGATGGTCACCCTCCTGTTTTTCTCACCCAGATTCTGTTCACAACTTTATTATAGCATTTTTCTCACTGTATTACAAGTATTAGTTTACATCACCAAGGGTCCCATCAGACAGTGACTCCTGAAAGGCCCATATTGTGTCATATTTCTCTTTGTTTACCCAGTGACTTGTCCTTCAATATATGTTTATGTTAAAAAAAAAAAAGTATCCGTTTTCAATAAGAAGGACACAGTGGCAAAATAGTCCAACCTATACCTGAGATTGGGCTTCAAGGGGTGGGAATATGTTTGTGAATTTAGGAAGAAAATAACATTTTAAAACTTCCTATCTGAGACTTTGACTGCTTTTAAAAAAAAACGTTTGTCAAATTATATCAGGACATTGATTCACGCAGAGGATATGGCATAGAATGCTGTATCTATCAGCCTAGCCTAAATTATGTTGCAGTGAAAAAAAGACCTCAAAATCATAGAGGCCTATAAAAACAAAGGCTTATTTTTTACTCACGCTACCTGTCCATATGGGTTGGCTCCACGTCATCTTTATTCCAGAACTCAGGCTGACGGAAGACCTCCTACATGGACAGTTCCAGCTGTGTTTCAGGGGGAAAAAAAGAGAAATGGCAGAGCCAAGGATGGCTCTTGAGCCTTCATGTTGGGAAGTGGCATGGGTCAGCCAAAGTGAGTTACGTGGCCAAGTCTGAGATCAGTAGGCAGGAAAGTACATTTTGAACAGAAGGCAATCTGCCATAGATGCTACAGAAAGAAGGTAAAGAGACAGGTGACATTGTCACTACCATGTTAAGACCTCTAGAATAGTTTCCTGTTGATAGGAATCTAAGAAAACACACCCTGCTAACATGATTATAGCCATATATCTTTGTTTACTTTGAGTCTAGCTAAAGTTGGAAAATTTCAAAGAGGGAAAAAAGTACCATGAAGTTTTTATATCTATTAATTCTATACTAATTATGGAGTGTGATGAAACACAAAAAGTGCAGTATTTCTTGTGTGACAAGATTCTGGCCCATGGAAGCATGGAACCAATAAAATTGAAGGCTGCGTACTCTAAAAATCTATTAGACATTGTGGATCTTTTTCTTTATATAAAAATATCTTGATTTTTACAGACTGGAACTTTACCTGGCTTTGGATTTTCCCCAAGAAAAAAGATTTGTATTAAAACATTTTTTGAGTTCAACATATCACCAAGAGAAATAACCCAGAGGCCACTGACATATTTTGGTGAAGCCACACATTTCTTGAAGTTGTGTTCTCATCAAATGATGTCATCACTACAGAGCTTCTGACCTTTCTTTAATATTTCCTTTTTTTGCATGTAACTTAGAGAAAATAGATACCTCCATTTGCATAGCCAACTCCTGTTGGCAAGTTATCACAATCAAGGAAGAATTCCTACTTCGTGAACTCCTTTTAGAACCTGCAGAGTCAACATCTTTAACATGGTGAAGAATTTCTTTGCCAAACAAACTTTCAGGCAGAATAAAAATCTTGGCACTCTTCGCTCAGATGGAGCATCTGTGACGCTTGGCAACACATCTGGTTCTGCTGCTTTGGTGAAGAATCATGCTCCTCATCTCAACATGCAGTTGTGTCAGCCAGTGTCAACGACTCTGCCAGCGATCATGAAAAACTTGTCTCTATTTCTATGAACGTTGTCAACCTCCTGAGAGCCAGGGCTGACACACTTCTATTTCAAGAAGTTTTGTCAAGAAATGGGAGTAGAAGAGTCAATTCATTTCTGCAATACAGAAGTTAACTAGCTTTCCAGAGGACCTGTCTTCAAATGTTTGGTTGACCTTCAAATGAAAGTTCCTCTTTTTTGAGGCAAAGGAAATCCAACTATTAGAATAACCCAAAAGGAAATAGTCCAATCATAGTTAGCTTTACTTGATGGATATTCTTGCCAAATTACCTAGGTAATCAATCTTTTCATTTAAATTCTTTTAGCTCAACAGCCACTCTGGACGGGCATGTGGGGGGCAGACAGCTACCTAAACATTCCAAGGCTGGAGAAGGGCTTCTGCAAACTGGAACAAGGAGCGACAAAGCTTCCCAATTTGTTTACAGGTAGAAACCCACAGACAGCTGGAATCCTTAGATAACCCTTTGAAAGCTAATCCTGCCTCTGATGACCTTAACATGCAACCATGAATACTTGATCCTTTAAAAAAAAATGACAAAGCATTAATGATGCAGACTTCTCAAAGCATGATCTCAACAAGGATTTTGGAGAACTCTAGGAATCTCACTATGCCTAACCCTCATTTAATAAAGCCACAGCAGCTCCCATTTTGTTTGTTACTGTTTTCTTTTGCCAAATCAGTATTTTAAGCACTTATTGCTGTGAAACTGAAAAGTCATAGTCAAACAGATGTCAAAAATAACAAGCCTATTGCTGTGTCAAAAAAAACACTCCGTAATTTTAATATCAAAGCCAAACATCAGCCTTCTTGTAGAAGCTTACTTTTGAGCTGAATTCAACTTTATTTTTACTTGAAAAATTTGCATTTATCTCAGGTGTTTGAGGAAAATAGGCATTAATGTCAAGAGAAATGTGGTGAGAACAACAGAGATAAGACTGTAGGAAGATACGTTATAGTCTCTGTAAAATAATTCAATTCCCATTGCAAAAAAATGGCACGAAAAAGTTATTTGTATATGTGTTTATATGTTTTCTTCTGGGGAGAAAGTCTACAGCTGCCTTTAGATTCTGAAAGGGTCTGTGACCTAAATAAGGCTAGTACCGTCTGCCCTGGTTCTTTGCAGAGTGAAACATTTTAAGGAATGGAATGAATGTTGTGAGGAAGTGAACTTCTGTTGAAAAATGAAGTTGTTTACCACGCCTTGGTGCTCCACTCACCAATGAATAACAGAGGTTCCTCAATAGGAGAGTAACCAACTGCACTAGAGATGGGCTCTAACCCACTCTCCTTTTGGACAAACTTTTCTGAAATAAAAACTAAGGCAATTTGGAGAAAAATATTTGTTTTGTTAGATTCTGTTTTTGGTTTCCATATTAAATGAAGAACTGTAGAGCCATATTTTTACAGAAGAGTAGGACTAAGATAATAAGGAAAAATTAGGAACTCAGATCTAGTGCTTTGAAATGCAGCGTTTTTTTTGAGAAGTATAGAAAATGCAGTTGGAAGGTGCCTGTATTAGTTCCTATTGCTGCTGTAACAAATTATCATAAACCTAGGCTTAAACAACACAAACTTATTATCTTACAATTCGGCAGTTCAGAAGTTGAAAATGGATCTCACTGGCCTAAAGTCAAGATGTGGACAAGACTGCATTTCTTTCTGGAGACTCTAGGGGCCTTTCCAGTTTCTAGAGGCTGCCCACATTCCTTGGCTTATGGCGCCTTTCCTCTTCCTTCAAAGCCAGTACAGCCGCTCACCTCCCTGCTCCGCCCCCAGTCAGTGTGTGTTTTATTAATGCCAATGCTCTGGCCCTGACTGTGTGTTCCCACGGTGGGTCCTCTATGGCTGCTCCTTCAGCTGCTGTTTCTTGATCTTCAGGTTCTCCTTGTACTTGTACTTGTTGAGCCTGTGGTGCAGGGCACATGCTGTTTTGGGCAGCAGATCCTGGGGCTTATGAACTTTCTGAGGTTCTCCTTCTGAATCTGGTTAATGATGGTGAGAACAAGGGTGACAGACTGGCAGACAGCTCAGGTCTCCGGGAGCTTGGACCATATGCCGCCTGTCACTTGGGCGATGTGCACCTGGGAGAGCTCCACCTTCAGGTGGTCCAGATGTTTCAGCAGCTCTACTTTCTTGCTGGGAAGGTTCTGAGCATTGGTTTTGGCCATTGCTGCACACTCTGATGGTCTCTTCCACTTTTAAGGACACTTGTAATATTGGGCCCACTCAGATAATCCAGGATAATCGCCCTATTGCAAAGTGAGCTGTTTAGCAACCTTCATCCCATCTGCTACCTAATGCCTCTTTGCCATGTAGTGTAACATATTCTCAGGTTCTAGGGATTAGGAGAGGGACCTCTCTGAGGGGCTATTATTCTTCCTATCACATAGCCCCTTAGCTGGTATGATGGGAAAGAGCTGAAAGCATAAGAGAACAGTGAGAAGAAGTGGAAACCTAGATGTAAACAGCCCCTAGCTGGGTTGGATAGTATGTTCTCTGATTGTGCTACTAAAGATCATCTCTGAGATAATTTGCATCTACATTTTTTTTTTTTTTTTAGTGGAAAACCTTAAGGAAGGGTAAAGATGCCATATTTGGAAACCTGAGTTTTAGCCCTGGCTCTGCCACTTATTGTCTATATCACCTTTGGCAATTCACTTAAGTTGTATGAACTATGGTTTCCTCATTTTACAATGAGGTCTAGAAGGGGCAGGGAGAGGATGCACTGGGACCTGTTGAGTGTCAGGGGCTCAAAGAAAGGAATCATGGAATTGCAGAAGTTCCACTGGCCCATAAGGGGGTCCTGGGATGAGAAACAACTGGTGCCCCTGGTGCCAGAGGCCCCTAATCCTAGACTCCTGCTAAGGACTCTGGCCCATGCCACCTATCAAGCAAACCTCAGTCATTGTGGACACATCCCCTGATGCCCCAGTCAGGGTCACAGTGTTACGGAGCCTGGCTCCAGGGGCCAGCCATGTGTGCTGGATGGGCTCTGGCCCAAGGGCTGTGCAGAGGCAGCTCCTGAGGAGGCCAAATGGGGGAGTGAACTGCGTGTGTGCAGGCAGAAGGCCTCCTGCCTTCCAGGAGACAGAAGGCCATGTGGCAGCAAGGCAGCCTTCTTTTGCCTATCCTGGGTATCCACCAGTTTTAATTTTGCTATGATTCTAGTTGAAGTAGAGACTGTTTCTATTGACTTTAGGTCAGCAGGCTATCTGCTCAGTGGGTCCAGGCATCAACAGGTTCCCAATAGGAGGAATGGACCCTTTCCCACTTTTTGCCAATTTTATTCTTATTTGCTCTTCTCCCCAGAAGGAAGCAACAAGGGTAAAGAGCCCATTGGGCTTTCTGCATGCCCAACCGCCCTCAGTGCAGAGGTGAATTAGATAATAAGCAAGTGGAACATATTGTACTATGACTATAAAATATATCTCAGTTTATACCTCTGGTATGACATGTTTCCTATAATGTTTGAAAGGACATGTCTAGGCAGGCAGGCTTTTCTAATTTCTGTACTGTAGGATAGTTATATCAGGGTCTAGCAAAACAAGAAATGGAAAGACTGTTCCATTTTTGTTCTAGAGCATGGGTGGGACTAGATGGTAGTATCAGGCAGAATTCTAAGATGGCTGCCAAGATTCCTACCTCTTGGTGTATATGTCCTAAATAATCCCCTGCCTTTGTGTGTGAGGGGGATTTTGGAATATGATGGGATAGTTATTCCTATGATTAGGTTATGTTACACGGCACAGTTCACTTTAAAAAGGGAGATTATCTTTGGTGGGCCTGACCTAATCAGGTGAGCCCTTAAAACAACTGGGCTCTTCCTGAAGAAACAGATTTGAAGTATGAAAGAGATTTGAGACAGGGGTGATTCTCCACTGATGGATATAAAGATGGATGGGGCCATGGAAAGTGGAGACGAAGAGCAGAAAGCCAACAAGAAAGCAAGGGCTTCAGTCCTCCAACTACAAGGAACTTCATTCTACCAACAAACTAAATGAGCTTGAAAGTGGATTTTTCTGCAGAGCCTCTAGACAGGAACTCATCTTGACTGATACCTTGAGTGTGAGACTGAGCAGAGAACCCAGTTGAGCCACACCTGGACTTCTGATCTACTGAACTGAGAGCTAATAAATGTGTATGGTTTTAAACCAGAAATAAACTCACACACTATGGTCAATTATTCTATGACAAGGGAGACAAGAATATACAATGAAGAAAAGACAGTCTCTTCAATGAGTGGTACAGGAAAAACTGGACAGCTACATGTAAAAGCATGAAATGAGAACACTCCCAAACACCATATGCAAAAATAAACTCAAAATGGATCAAAGACCTAAATGTAAGGTCAGACACTATAAAACTCTTAGAGGAAAATATAGGCAGAACACTCTTTGACATAAATCGCTATAATATCTTTTTTGATCCACCTCCTAGAATAATGAAAATGAAAACAAAAATAAACAAATGGGACCTAATTAAACTTAAAAGCTTCTGCAGAGCAAAGGAAACCATCAACAAACTGAAAAGACAACCCACAAAATGTGAGAAAATATTTGCGAATGAAGCAACTGACAAGGGATTAATTTCCAAAACATACAAGCAGCTCATGCAGCTCTATGTCAAAAAAACAAACAATCCAATCAAAAAATGGGCAGAAGATCTAAATAGACATTTTTCCAAAGAAGACATACAGATGGCCAAAAAACACATGAAAAGATGCTCAACATCACTAATTATCAGAGAAACGCAAATCAAAACTACAATGAAGTATCACCTCATACCAGTCGGAATGACCATCATCAAAAAGTCTACAAATAACAAATGCTGGAGAGGGTGTGGAGAAAAGGGAACCCTCCTACACTGTTGGTGGGAATGTAAACTGTTGCAACCACTATGGAGAACAGTGTGGAGGTTCCTTAAAAAACTTAAAATAGAACTATGATATGATCCAGCAATCCAACTCCTGGGCATATATCCAGACAAAACCATAATCCGAAAGGATACACACACACCAATGCTCACTGCAGCGCTATTTACAATAGCCAAGACATGGAAGCAACCTAAATGTCCATCAACAGAGTAATGGATAAAGAAGATGTGGTACAGATATACGATGGAATATTATTACTCAGCCATAAAACAGAATGAAATAATGCTATTTGCAGCAACATGGATGGAACTAGACATTATCATACTAAGTGAAGAAAGTCAGACAGAGAAAGACAAATATCATATGATATCACTCATATGTGGAATCTAATTTAAAAAGATACAAATGAACATATTTACACAACAGAAATAGATTTACAGATACCAAAAACAAACTTACAGTTACCAAAGGGGAAACGAGGGGGGGAGGGATAAATCAGGAGCTTGGGACGAACATACACACACTACTATATATAAGGTAGATTTAACCAACAAGGACCTACTGTATAGCATAGGGAAGTCTACTCAATATTCTGTGATAACCTATATGAGAAAAGAATCTAAAAAAGAATGAATATATGTATATGTATAACTGAATCACTTTGCTGTCCACCTGAAACTAACACAACATTGTAAATCAACTATACTCCAATAAAATTAAAATATGAAAAAAAGAAACAGAAATCATATTTTAATATTTTACAATGAACTATTGCTAGTCCTAGCAAATAAATATTTTAAAATAAAAAATGCCTCTAAGTTTGTGATAATTTGTTATGCAGCAATAACACCAATAATACTACTAATAAAATACTAACCACAAAATTTTAAAATAAATAATAAATAAAAATAAAATAAATAATAAAAATAAATAAATACAAAATAAAATACTAATAAGCTAATACAATGGTATTCCACTTAAAGATAAGTTAGGATTTTTTTTTTTTGTCTCCTCTTTTCCTGCCTTTCTCCAAAGCTTTAATCCATTTCCCCACCATGTAGTTATTTCATCTACTATAACTAGAAAATACCGTTTTGTCAGATTAAAAGCTCCTCTCATACCACTTACTTATTAGAGTTATCTCTTTCTTCCCCCCCTCACAGTTGATTTGAGATGCAGAGATGTATGCATCTTGGGTATATTATATACATGTTTAGGGCTGGAGGATCAAACCAGAAAATACAGATCTTGAGAATTAAGGCAAATAATCTGTGTTCTGACGTAACTCAGATATATTTCATTCATTGTAGCTTACTTATCTTGAAACACAGTAACCTTGACATAATGGTTGAAGAAAAAAGAGAAGCAATGTAAGCATAAATGTCTGAACATTTTAATATCTTTTTTCGATAAACATTACTAGAATGCCACGTATTTGGATCCATGTTTTTCCTGAGGAAAACCTGCATTCTATCTTCTGCTTCCTGATACTGCAGCTGGATCCTATTATAAGGGTAGGACACAACATGGGAAGCATGCCTAAACTTTTAAAGCTACAAAACAAAAGCTAATCTTCATTAATTAGATGTCTAGATTATGCAGATTGACCACTGTATTATTACATGTAACATGGTGAAAAACACTCTTATATGGTTTGTTGATAGTTCCACGTAGGTAATTTATCTAAGCCTTATTTATAAAGATATTGTATTAACCACAAAGGCAGAATTTGGTGTCAGGTAAAAAAATCAGATCAAACTGTGACTTTGTGGTTGATGGCTGAAAGAATGCTTTACAACAAAGGCAAATGAGAATGCAATATGATGTCTTTCTAACATTTAATTCAAGAAAAATTTCATCTCCAGCACAGCTTAACCTAGAGCTACGACATAATGCAGATATAAGTGAAAATATTAACAAGTCAATGATTTATAACTAAGACTCACCATTTAAAACCCATATTCTCTGCCTTTGTGAAAACCATGGAATTGGATTAAGAGAGAAGCCACCTAATTTTAGATTTAAGCAAATGTGGACAATGGATTCTTAGAATAAAGGATAAGTCTGAGCATCACAAACCCTCACCTGATTAATGATTAGCTGTTTTAGTAAAAAGGAAGAACTTACGAAAAAATACTCATAGCCCATAATGTGGAAAAACTTCAAGATCTGGGAATCCAGGTAAATCATGACTTTGTTTTTACCAACTTTAACCAAAGTCTTCCCAGGTGCTAAAGTCAGTACTAAAGAAAAGCTATTACAAAACTATTCTGTTAAGTAATTATCATCTTTGCTTCAACTTCTTATACCTGTGTCTATATATGCCATCTATGTAATTATGATGAGGGAAAACACTCCAAGCTCAAAAGAAGTGAACAACTTCAGTTTCTGCTCACACGGACCTTGTCAAGTAGCCAATGACTTGTCCTTTCATTGTGAGTGACTAATATCAATGCTGGCTCTAAAGAAAGACACTTTTCATAATCGCCCAACAATCTGCTAAGTGAAAACATATGAATGGGCTTAGGCAAAGCCTGCCAGGGGTCTTTGCTGAATGGAAAACAGGTGCTCTCATTCTGTGCCACGTAATACCCCATTTACCCCCAAGTCCAAAGGTTACAGGACTAATAGCTGCCTTGTGGTAATCAGGGAAAGCCAAGACACTAGCCCTGGTGAAACATCTGGGACATATTTTACATACTTGCAACACATGCTTCAGGTTCAATTAAAGTGAGGCTTTGGCACATTTATTAATCTTTTTTACTTTTATCCTATAAGAGGACCCGCTGACCTGACCCCACTATTATACCATATGAGAAAACAGAGAAATAATGAGAGCTAGAGGTCAGTACCTGCTCGTATGGCAAAAAACACACTTGTTTTCTCATGAAACTCCATTACGCATGACTCTATACACAAACTTTAAATAGAGGAACCAATGAATTTTTTAAAGTAGGAAATTACCCTTCTCCCACTCAGACACATCTGATAGCCAAGACTTACATTTACCACTGCGAGAGCCAGTCGAGAGACGGAAACTGGTAAATAGAAACTTGAAGGATCCTTTCATGTTTTCATTTCTTATATTAAAAACTTTGTATTTCCAGAATATAAGCTTTCCACTCTAAGATTCTTCCCTCTATGATGCAAGTCTCTAAAAGTCTATTGTGAATTATTATATTTGAAATCTTCTTTTTGTTCAGATATGATTTTTATACTATCAATTGTGTTATGAGTGAAAAAAAGCAAAATCTTCTTATATATCACTCAAATAAAGGGTTGGATTTATGAAAATCTGCTCACAATCCTTTCATACGGAAAACACACCGTTTGTCTGCATCCTGTACAGAAGAATACAGTTAAATTCACACAGTCATTTAAGCGCTCGCTTTTAATCAACTTTGGTAACGAGACCTGAAAATATGTTAGAACCAGGGTGTCAATCTCAGACAACCAAACACTGGATAACAACAGATGCCACTCCAGAGATCTGGGGTTTTTTCTACCCTGGCATGTTCTACTTGACATCTATGTTTTGGTGAACTGGTTAACCAGGTGTGCTAACATCTAAGTGTGCCACTCCTAACATCCTCTCTATTAAAAGATGACCAAAAAGGGAGATTAGTGGTATAGAATATCAACAAACTGGCTAAAAAAATATAGGTTGACTTCAAGCAGGGGCACTGAAGTACTAGGCTTCACCAAGGGTTTCCACTTACTAACATTTCTCGGGGAACGCCTGCTACCAGAATGGACCTTTAAGGTGGCTTTAATAATAAAGCAGCAACAAGCAAGGGAAAATGGCCATAAATGGATGGCAGATCAGTGTTTATCAGCAGAGAAATGATGATTCAGAGCTGGCATGCTGAGTTTAAATACAAGCTCTCTACAGCTCTACAACTGACCTTAACAATAAATCATATCATTTATTGCCAGAAGTGTATGCTCATGTTGTTCAACATTAAAAACAAGCACATATGTGTTTTTGCAGAAAGGAGATTTTGTTACTTTATGTTTGATGATGTTGCTAATGACTAAGTGATGTCCAGAAGAAAAATCTCACATAAAAACTCTATGAATTTAAAAATGTTTCAAATAGCAGTAGAAGGGAGAAAGTGTGTGTGTGTGTATGTTTCTGTTTTCCTTCCAGCATTGAATATGTCAGGAAAAAAATCATTTGGGAAGTTAACTAATCACTGTGAATTTTTTTGACATTTCCAATGCTTGCTTCCAGCACTCAAATTCTTATACTGGGATACAAGTGTACATCTCTACTGGAATCAAAGGTCAAGGGCGTAAATTAAGATACACTGTTTTTCTCCTTTCTTTAAAAAATTTCAGTGCTTTACTGTAACAGAAGTCAGATAGATTCCATGAAGGTCAAAATCTGGTGTTATAGGCTGAACAATGTGGAAATAATGAATGATATTCTCACTCTCCCCTCAGTCACTCCCCGCCCCCCAATCGCACCCTAAGACTTCTTAGATTTTCGATCTAGAAGTGCCCAAAGATGATGATAAACCAGCATCCCTAGCCTCCTTGCCATAGAAAGCTGTTCTTCTGACCTCAGCCACTGCTGCGGTGGTGCAAGGCCATTCTGATCCCTCCTTCCAGTTGTCCCCTCTCCCCAGGGGACAACCAATCCAAGCGGTCCCAGAAACTAGCTGTTATCTACTGTGGTCATCAACCCCAAGCCAACCAGCAATCAAAATACGAGCCTCTCTGAACAGACTTTCCTGACCAAGGAGCCGCGGGCCATTCCAAGTCTAAGCCAGGGCAGTGAGCACCGGGTTTATTTAAATGCCCTCTGGAGCCCTCCGCGCACGTGTTCTTTTGCTGAGCAATTCTTGGAAAATTACAGATGACAATATCCATGTTTGACACATGCAGGCTGCTATTTTTTTCACTGCTCTCTTCCCCCCAAGTGTAGCCTGATTTGTAATACTCAAGATAGGACAAATTTTTGCCCTTCAAAAACAGTTGTCACTGCCGTTATCTTCGTGAGAGCTATCAAGTTCCAGACAAGCTGAATTATTTTTTTTTTTGTTCCTGGCAGAAAAATATTTGACCCAGCTCTGGACAAAAGCGAAGACGATTTATAGCCCTCTCTCCCTCTTTGCAACATGCAGTGGCATTGTTAGGATGATAAACAGCACTGTCCAATTTTCTGGACTCAAACACTTCAACTCCTTTTTAACTGTCTGTGAAAACAGTGTCATGTCTACATTTCCCCATCCCCAGGTACCCAAGTGCTGGGAAAGATAATTACCTTGTCATCTTTGTCATCTTCTTCTTCCTCGTCCTCTAGCATGTCCTCCACTACCTGCAGACAGAAACAGAAGTCGTTTTCATGCTCTTAAAGGAGAGAATTTTGTTCTGTCATTTTGAACCTTTTAGAAGTGAAAACTTTATTAACATTTGAAACAGACGCACTGAGAGGGAATATCTGATCTAGAGATAGAGATTAGGAAAATGCTATGCCTTTAATTGATGAACATCAGGGAACTGAATGACAGTCAGGGGAACCCTATTTGTGTGAAATGTTCTGTGACAATTTAAAGAATTGGAAATATGCATAAGGTAAACTAACACTAATTTGAAGGATGCTTTAAATCAGGAGATTTCTTTTTTTACCTACTCCATTGTCTATATTAATTAGGCACTTTAAATTTGGAGCTAGATAACTAAGCAGAAAACAGCTCTGCTATTTCTAATTTACTTGTCACCAAACCTTAAGATAAAAATCTATGCCTCTTCATTGATTCATGCTGGTGAGCTATGGCATAAAGCTAACAATATCTTTCATGGCTCCAATTTTAATTCTGACATGTAAGTGTCAACTCTTGACCATCTCTGAATTACTTGTTCATTTTGTGGATTACCTGAAACTCTAATTTTAATTCTCTGTGATTTTACACATGGATTACGCTATGAGAATGAACATTACTACCGAAAGAAAATAAGAGATGTGTTCAATAATCAAATGTGTATATTATGTATATATAACCCATGTAGATAGATACGCACGCATGCATTTTTTAATGGCTCCTGGTTTACCTACTTCAGCAGAATGGTATAGTCATTTTGGATTTGCCAAACAATTTCCCCTTGCCTGGATCAATATATAACTACAGGCATTACAAATGAGACTTCACCCCATTTCAGGTGTTTTATCATGCTTTTATACACACACATTCCATGGAATCCAAAAATTTTAAAACTCTGGGGGGAGCTCTTATTCAGGTAAGTGCTAACTTATAACTGTATTTATGCCATTTGATATAATTTCTTGTGGTGCTTCTATTTTTTTATCCAGTATCTTTATCTCTGAATAAACTCGACAGAATCATGGTTATCAAATATTTTAAAACCTTTCTCCCAAAGCTCCTAACTTTAGAAGACAGAGATAGCTAGCTCTTCTTTCATGTGGCTTTAGGATAGAGACAGGAATATGCTATGAATGAAAACTTCAGTAACTAAGACTTACTAAACAAAGAGTTACATAAACTGAGATAATACGTCAGGACCCTCAGTTATCCTAATAATTTTTCTCAAAGTTTCTAAAAGCATTAACGGATTTAAAAGAAGAGCCCAAACACAAACTTCTAGTTCTCACGAACTGATATATAACTAAAAGCATCTGACACTGGGAAATTGTTCTTAATTTAATGTCATACTTTAAATCTTCTATTAAGTGGTAGAATCTGGTGGTCTTTCATTTGGACACTCAGCATTTCAAAAGACTCAGAGTAGCACAATGTTCTGTTTCCAGTATCGGGTTAGAGTTTACACTGATTTTGGGGGCATATAAAGTAGTTCAGCCTCAGCAAGAAAGAAGGACTCTTGACATTCTAGCTATACTCAGCCACTCCATAAGCATTTATTACAAATGCCCTTGTCCAAGGCACACAGTACTAGGGACTGTGGGAATAGAAAGATGAATAACACACATATACTTCATCTATAGTCATGTCAGCCCACAAGAGGCTGATAATCCAATAGAATTTAAATGGGGGCCATCAGATAGCCTTTCATGTTGACTTTTAACTTCCTGAAAATTTGAAGCATGCATATCATAAATATATAGACAACAATAGTGACAGTGTATAATTGAGGTGCTGTATGCCAGCCTATTCCAAACTGGGACCTTTGTGATGGAGGTTGAAACAGGAGAGGCAGTCACAATATTTCAGTACATTGTGTTGCATCAAAAGAATTCACCTAACACAGCAAGTAGCTAAACTAGGACTCAAACCCAGATTGTGGGATAGCAGAGCCAGCTCTGAAACCCTGCCCAGTTCTAAAACCCAAAAATAAAAAATAAAAAAGGGAAAAAAGGAAAAGAAAAACAAAAAAACGATTGACTTCTCACATGATTCTTTTAATGATTATACTTTTGTATCTCTTATAAAATGGTGTTATAAATTTTAGATTTATATTAAGTAATATTTTAAGGTTGGTCATTATCTATTTTTAAAAAATAAAAATTATATATATTTCAGGTATACAATATGATTATTTGATATATATTAGATTAAGTAATTTTTTCCTAAAATTACTCATGTAGAGTCATATATCAAATATGGAAAATGAAATGAATATTATACTTTTATTCTTATACATAAAAATCAAACAATATTTTAGGTGGTTATTGTTAAGAATGTATTATGTATCTCTCCTCTTCAGTACTTACCGTCGTACTACAGTGCAAGGAAGGCAGAATGGTGTCAGACTGTGCCTAGCAGTTCATAGTAAGTATTCAAGAAATATTTGTTGATAGACTGAACAGAAGAAAACCTCATCTATGTTTCATATCTTTGAACATGCATTTTGGGAGAGGGCCTATCATTTATCTCACAGAACTCAACTAGCTCACCTGCAAAGACTTATACCTAATCAATGATGCAGATTAATAAAAGCAAATATTCAAACTGTTTTCAAAGATTTGCCTGGCAATAGAAAGCATGGATATTTAACTGTTACTTTAAGATTTGGAGATCTCCACTATCTTTAAGTTGATTTTCAAAGATTCAAAATATTATTGAACCATAAAAAAACCAAGAAGTTAATTTATGCATTTCACAGATCAGTTGCAGATCTTATGTTCAAGAAGGACTCAAAAGGTGTACAGAATCAGGCTCTTCATTTGCAAAACCCGAACTGTTCCCACCCTGCACAAGTGGGTAATTGGCTACGCACAACTGCCCCACAAATGCGCAGCCAGAATCACCCAAACACAACTATTTGCTTTTACATTTGGCAGAAAAGTGTTGTGTTAGCGAGAGCCTTTGTGTTGTGTTGTAGCACCCGAGTGAGGGTTTTTCCCCTCCTTCAGTGACTTTTTAATGTTACAACATAAACATCTACAAGTGAGGATTTATAATGGTTTCCTAGTGATGCCTTTAAGCTGCTTCAGAATGTATCCCACTATTATGGTTTTCTCAGATGAAGCTTAAGGTGCCTTGGAAAATGGAGATGGTAATAGCACCTTCCCCACAGTGTTGATTAGGGGTCCAATGAGACAATGTATTTAAAGTATTCAGCACAGTTCCTGTACCGAAGTACTAAAAAATGTGAGCTACTAATAAAAGTAGAAATAACATCAATTTAATAATATTTAAACATTAATTTTTGGAAATTAAATGATATATATTTTTTTTCCTGGGCAAAATATTCAGGGTTCTGAATGACATACACAATTCTGGTTCATGTTTCATTGACACTAAGGAACATATAAAGGGGCACAGGTAGAGTCATGGATAAAGATTCCCAATTAAAATAATGGTTTTACAACTAATTTTCAGGCTTTAAGGGTGCAATGAAATGGATGGCTTTAAAGGCAACAGTGTCTCAGAAGCTGGGCTGTGCTCTAAGACATAAGCCCTGGCCAAATGCAATGAATACAGAAACTGCAAACTGAGCTTTTAAAAACAAACTGTATATATCACTGAAGTGCATTTAATGATTGCACAAAATTGCAACCTTTCCCAGAGAACTCAAGTAACACCTACTGTTTAGAAAGAAAGTGCTGGAGTTTAACACTTAACTAAGGAAACAAATAAAATAAAGGAGTCCCAGTCTCAAATTCCAGCTCTTTCCTCTTCAAATAAAACCAAATAAGTGCTACATAGTTTTGTTTTCAAGTATACAAAGTCCAGTTGCCCAAACATTTGTCAGCAATAATTTAATAACAACACATCTGTAGGATTTCCTTGAGGAAAAAAAAAACGAAGAGTGACAAAAATGCATGTGTTAGAAAAGATAAATTTTTACAAAGTTGGGTTTTTTCCTCTTTTCATAAGGGGGAATATCTCAGATTGGCCCTAGAATTCTTTTTCCAAATTATGCTTTCTGATACCTTGCTTGAAAGCAAGTAGTATTAATCAAACAAAGGAAGGGCACTAGGGAAATCAGAAAGATGTAATGCAAGCAGTTAAAAGTGACATGACCTTCTGTAATGTCGCCCGTCACAGACTTATATGCCACACACTGGAGGAAGGTCTTGAAAGAAACTGATTCTTGGTACTATTCCTTGAATGTAATACTAATAAAGATGACATTTAAAAAAACACACGTAGACAGCGCCTAATGCAGCGTTCCAGCTACATTACAGCCAAAGAATAAGCAGGTAACACTATTTTTAAAACCATAATATTTCTTCTTTCATAGTCCACATTTGCTGAACATTTGTCATTATCATATAAAATATAATACGTAGCTGTATATTTTAAAAATCCATTTTCAAAATGGAGCAAAACTGCATCTGAAGAATCTGTATGTTTTATACAGTTGTATAGGAGGTCTATTAATATGACTTTTAATTATAATTTGATACAACTAAATGCTTTATGATTTGCAAGGAAATAAAATTTTAGTTGGCTGAAAATGTTAAAAATGATGCTGGTAATCTGAACAAAAATATGACAATATGACACTAGACAAAGATGTATAAGGGAGGGGACCAGCAGGATGCAGAAAAGGCAGACCAAAACAGTAAAAGGATGAGGAAAAGTAGATTCGGGTAAACTTCACTATTAAAATCATCATGGGACTGTGGATACTAAGTCCTGCTTTTTAATACTAATCTAGGGTGCACGTTTGAAAGCTAAAATGACAAAAGGGGGTTAAAAGTTCCATGAATAATTCTTAAAACACTTTGTATTATGATTTTCCCAGGGCTAAAGTCTTCCACTTATTTATATCTCTTTAAACAAAAAAGGAAAAATCTTGGTTATGTTACCTTTGTAAGGTAAGTATTGAGTACCACAAAGCCAAAAACCCTGGAAAGCCAAAGCTGACACAAACCAGTTTCTTTTATATGTTTACTTTTTCCCTCAGAAATAATCTTTGAATTAAATGGATGTTTTTCTATGTTCAGAATGAATAGTTGCACAATTCAAATTGCTTTACTCAAAACGGTCTATAAAAAAGCAACACATTTAAATTAAAGAAGAAATCACTGCTGTCCAGATGTGCAACTGTGATGTTAAAAAATTAAAGAAAGAAAACTGTCACAAAAGAAAGAAGTTTCATATTTAATTTTATATTCATAGAACATCCAAATGTGTACAGATGCTTATATTTGGATACATTACAAACTAAATGCTTATTTCCACTCTAGAGATATGGAGGAATTTGGGTAGAACAGTTTGCTTCAACATGGTCTGGAGTTCATTTATACCATTTTGTGTGTACATAAACCAAGCAGAACAGGCATTTGTGTGCCAATGGATGTATTACACGTGCAAGTATCATATGAAATTATTGAAAGTCTATGAATTGAGAAGATGTATATAACCAACCACTCAGATTATTTCAGATCACTTAAAAGCACTGGAGGTTGGGCTGAAGACTTTTGTGGTCAATAAGATCATTATAGGTGCGCCTGTGCTGTCATTTTCACCACAGGACACCTGCACCTCTCAAGATTTTTGATAAGGAACTTTTGCGAAATGAATGGTGCAGTTAACCTGTACGTATAATTTACTCCACATCTGAAAGAATAATAAAACCCATAAACAGGTCTGGAATACACTGTTTAGTCTATCTCAAAAGCAACTGCATGTATGATGGCTGCTTAGTTTGATTCACGTTATTAAGAATTTGACCTTGGAGTATTTCAGCTACAGTAGTCATCAAGATAACTGAACCACTAGATGTAATAATAATTAGTGTGATAGGCTTGCCAGTGAAGCTGAATATATTGCAATACAAAAGAAGGCAGACTAAAAAGAAAAGCATTATTACTTACTGCTAAAAGACTTCCGGATTTTTACAGAGACACTCAAATACAATTATTTCTTCTTGCAGAATGCGTTTCCTTGGCTCATTCTGGGAAGTGCCATGTTATAATTTATTCTGATTCTTAATAGGAAATGTGGCTTTAATGTGGCTATCAGATGACTTTTGATGCATGCCACTGATTACATACGGCCTGAATTCTGCATCATCAACAATAGCATTCTTATTTGCAGTATAATATGCTTTGCTGTAAGGTGCAAGGACAGTAAATTTACTTTACTGGCCAAGAGTATGTAACCTTTTAGTCTTTGCCAGCTTAATATGCAGAAAAACCCTTCCATTAAGAAAGGCTAAATACAATATAAATTCTATAATCAGTATAAGCATCTTAAATGAATTTCTTTTCATATTTCCTTCTCAGTATCCTTAAATGTTCATTTTTATAATTACACAAAGCACTGTGAACAGAATTCTAGTGTTTATTTGAACTATGTCTCCATCTAAAGGCTTCACAATGTATTGTATTTTCGCTTGTAGGGAAAATTCTAATCTTGGCGTCTTTACAATATTGCATGTTAATTTGATTGAGCAGGGAAAAAACAGGTCAACTATTAACCTGCAATGTGCTTTTTAAATACTAATGCTTTCTTGAAGCAATGTTATTTTTCAGGTTAAAAATTATACAAAAGGCCAAAAAATTGAATTGTTTAATGTGCTTTGCAAATGAAATTAAAAGATAACTAGACTTACCACTAATCTATTTTATAAAATTTACTATTTTCAAAGCAAAACATTTTTGTTCATTAATAATAAACAGATTTCAAATAAAAAAGAAAATTATATGCTTTAGCCTCTCTCTATAAAACCAAGTTTCCATTCCAGAAGCACAAATTTGTAACAAAAAAGGGCACAATTTTAAATGTCTCAGGTTTTAAAAACAACCTTAGGAATTTTTTTAAAGTGTCTAATACACATTATCTATTTAAAACATTTTCTGCAAAGCAGGGGGAGGGAGCTGCTATGATCTCCAGTCTTTTCCAGTCTTCTCAGAAATGTTCTTCACTCTAACCCCATCAGATATGTTTGGGAGCATTAGAGTTGCAATAGGCAAGAAGTTCTTTTCAGGTAAATGTATAGTTTAGCAGATATAATAAAGGTAAATGCTACACTTCGGGAAGATTAGGTACCTTTAAACAATAGAATTTGAAAACAAAAAACCATTAATCTTGGAGATTAACATGAGCAAACTTTTGAGCCATATTGCTCTGTTAGGTTTGATTTACTTTTTACAAAAATTCACTGCTACTGCCTATTTTAAGCAATGTAATTGGGAGTAGTAGAGGGGGTGAGAAGAATAGGTGGACATTTGAAGAGAAAAATATTCTGATGCTAATTTGATTTTTCTTCTTCTTTTTTTTCCCTTGTGCCTAGAATATTTTGAGGCCTGAGAACATTATGTCAGAAAGTCTAACTTTAAAAATGGAGCAGATTTTGAATGTCAAAAAATCATAGAAAACTTCAGTTTTTTCCTTGTATTTCTTTTCTATAAATAATAATGATAAAATATTTTTACCTTTTTTGTAAAGAATAATCACCTCCCAAAAGACAGCCTATGTAGGTCTCTACATTGGAACTGGAAAGAATGTGTATGGTGAATGGTGAATTGTAGCACAAAAGCCTGCATGAAAAGGATGTTCAGGAAACCTCACACAAAACCTCTGTATCCATTTTATCATGAGCTTCCCAGAGCTCTATATTCTAGGAAAAGCTTGCCTGGTCCACTTATCATTTCAGCTTTATGTAGTGTACTGTGTGATTGCTAAATTAGTGCATAATGTATTTATAATATTTATAGTACCAACATTTAGTTAAATAACGTTTATGTAAGATTTATGTTGAGTTTTTAAAAATTTCTCATTTAATGGCAAATTATGAGGAACATGTTTCATAAAGATAATTCTCCATTTAAATTCATCAGTCCATTAAATATTAAAATTATGTTTCTGATGCAATCAAGAACAAATTTGTCCAGCTTCAGTGATTATTTGCACTCATAAAAATTAGGCTTGATTAATAAAATTTAAATGCTTGATTAAGTTGACATTTTCATGTTCTATTCTGATTTATTAAAATTAGTCCCTGTGCCCAGGCCTGGTATGCTAGTAGGTTTACCTTTCTCCTTCTCTTAGTCAACATCCAGAGTGAAGCTGTTAGGAAAGAGTATTTTGCTATGGACTCAGTGATGGTTTCAGGGAAGGAAATGCCCTGTTCTCTGCTCATGGTGCTGCTGGCCTTTGTCTTTATGCCCTGTGCATGGTGGAGATTTGTATTACTATAATCAAGAAAAATGTTTCTTCCAAATATCTATGGATATGATCTGTAAAATGGCATATATTTTTGGTATTTCTATATTTTCAAGAAGCTTTAATCTGTAGAGGATTGTTCAAATTTCTTTGTCAGCTTTTTTTGTTGATAAAAATGTAGTTTTCATTTTGTGGGACTTCCATATATATAGTAGGGGTATTATAGACACAGGAAATCTTTCTGTGGCAATTTTACTATCTTTGTCCACAAGTTCAAAACCAAGAAGGACTAACGGCCATGGAAAACCATTCTCTTCAATAGTTCTTACAAGTGAACTGTTTAAGAGATGTGGTTACTTCTACTATGTTTAAACACCCATTTTACCCCCACTGGTTTGCCCTGTTTTATACATAATCAGGTGCCTAATTATCATTTATTGAGCACTCACTATATGCTTAACACAGTGTGCTGTCTCTTTAATCCTCATAAGACCTCAACAAAAGTAGGTATTATCCCCATTTTACTGGTGAGGAAACTGAGGCTTAGGGAAATGAATAAATTCATACAGCTAACAAGTGGAAGGTCTGAAATGTAATGCCAGGTCTTTGTAATTTCTAAGTTTGGACTCTTAACCTCTACCAACTGTAAAGTGGTAGTGGCAACACTCATTTTTAAGATGTTTCTGCTGTTGCCCATGGTAGTGTAACATATCTGGAAACTTTGTTTAGGTGAACTGTCTCTCATTTAAGCATGTTACCAGAATATTGTTATTGTTTAAAAAATAAGTGATATGGTATCATGACTATTGTCTTTTTTCTTGAATGATGAAGTAAATTCAATAACACATGACAGAAAATGCCCTTGAAGGCATATTTTAGTTTGGTTACCTGCACATACTACTCCAGTTCTATGTACAGAAAGGCTTTAAAATTACATGCTCTTAATAAATTTATCTCATGGAACACTAAAAACAAAGAATACAAAACTCTCAGGTTTATTGGACTCCCAACAATGGTTCTGATTTATAAACTTTTTCCACAAGCAGATAAAGACATATCACTTTGTTTCTATTTTTAGTTTGTTAATTGAAGTCTTGCCATTTCTTGTCCCCTTTCTGGACTAGGGACAGTAAGTCTCCACAAATATTGTGTGAAACCTTCAGCTAACACCACCCCACCACACGGGGCATGATGCAAACTAGTCCTGGGATCATGAGTCGGCCAGAAGGTGCTTCTGTTGGTCCTACATGCTATCTCCCTCACCATAATGTGTAAGGAGTTTTGCCTATCTACCAAGAGGAGGGTGTAAAATCATTTAGAAAGAACCAACAGAACATCACTAGAAATAGGTGGGAAAACACAGCCACCCTGAGAATTGAGACCCAAACCGTGGATATCCTTTCTTCTCCTCTCCTAAGTCCCACTCTTCAACGACAGAAATGACAAAATTGTGGAGGCAGACCTTTTGGAAAGAGAACAGAAATAATAAAACCATTTGGTTGACAAATGGGTAGATGCTTGGGTTGGACACTTTGGAAAACCATTGAGATGGTGAATTCTTTGGATCCATGGGAGACTTTGAGGAGAGTTTAGGAAGTTGGTTTTCCAATGAGTTCCTGGGGATCCAGGAGTCAACTGGGGTTCAAATAAGAGAAATTCAGAAATTCAGAGAAATTTATGGGGGCAAGATCTTCAGGTTTCCTTCAAGGCTGCCAAGACAATTCATTTGGTGGAAAAAGAGCTGGGTTTCAGGGCAGAAATCTCTATAGGAATGAAGAGTATCTCTTTACCTTGTTACATTCTCATATGTATCTCTGGGGAATCTGAGCAAGGTGGGAGCGATTCAGGAAGATGGTGAGGGCTGCAGTATGAGAGTAACTATAAGCGTCCTCTGCAGCAACTACCACTAACTTTAAATTCTAAATATCTCTCTTGAGTCCTAATAGATCTAAAGCAAAAGAAGTCTGCCTTCTAGACAGGAGGATCTTTAGTATATTGACTTTTAAAAATAGAACTGTTTTCCTTTATATCTTTCTCTATGTGAACTGACATGTCACGTACAGGTAACACTCATCTTCCAATCTGAAGTTGAGCTGCAGTTTGAGAATAGAGTAAAAAGATAGACAATGCACTGAAGTATTAAAGGCAAACATGGAGTTACTGAGTGAAGGGACAGACGGAAGGTTGGAATAAGAGCTGTGGCCACAGATAGGTAGACCCTCTTTCTTTATATATGCAGCACACGCACACGTATCTGGGATGATCTAAATGTTTTTTGGCTGCACGCTCTGCATTTCATATATAGACCTCGATCACTGCACCTATTGTACCCACGTATTCCACTTAGTTGTTTGTTTCCCTCACTAGACCACAAACTGTCATGGGCAAGGACCAGGTCCTTTTTTCTCTCCTTCTTTTCCATCTCTCCCTCTTTCTTTTATTTTTATTGAAGTATAATAGATTTACTGGGACCGGGTCTTAATCATCTTTGGACAACAGCTAGCACAGTGCCTGCAAATGTTCAATACATTTTTGTTGAATGAAAATTAGACAATTTTTGATGTGGAAAAAAAAGCAGATTAACATACTTAGTATTCATTCATTAAACATTTCTTTGAGCAACTACTGTGCTGCTATATCTGAGACATCTTGTTCTGTGCTGGGATTAGATACACAGATGGAAGATACAGTTAGAACAGTCTGGGGCAGGTGAAGAAGACCCCCGGTGAGCTTTTTATTATAACACAGCTAGGGGGATATGGGAACTGAGAGGGGAGGGTTCACTTAAGCTCTTGGAGTATATGATGGTAGAGATGGGTTGGTAGGGGTAGGGGTGGGTGAGAATGGGCAGGAAGTCAGAGATGGCTCGCCAGGGGAAATGATGAAGATAATTGGTGGTTACCCAGGCATATATATATAAAATATTAAAACGTTAATGGGTGGCAAGTCAGTATTAACTACCAAAAATATTCAAAATGCATATACTCTGACCCAGAAATTCTCCTTCAAGGACTTTGTCAAAAGACATTACCGGCGACCTGCTCAGAGATTTGTTTAGGAGGTTTCTTTGCAGCATTCTTTGAGATGGCATAAACACTGGAAACAAACATTTCTAAAATGAGTGTTTAATTGAGAAAAAATAAAGTATTCATATGGTGAAAATTATTCAGTCATTAAAAATCATGTTGTTTTCCAGTAATTTGAGGGAAACTCAAAGTAGGTACGCTAACAGTGCCTTTAATGTGATCCAATTTTCGTAAAAAATAAAATATATATGACAAGCAAGAACTACACCTTACATTCGCAAACATATATTTTTTTAAGAAACGAGTAGAAGCTATAGAGAGAGTGTATTGACTATTTGGGAAACTACAAACACACTCGGCTCCAGATGCTGCTGCTGCCGCCATAGCTGTCCCAGTCACCCTGGGTCCTCCTCTCTCAAGACCATGTCAAGACCCCATCCCTCAAAGCTCCCCTTCCCCCATGGCAGAAGACCACTACTTGACCTCCTCCTCCATTGCGGGGCCTTGACCTGCGCACGCCTAGGCTCCCATCTGCTCATCAACACCCACAGGGTCTCCTCCAAGTTCACGGTGCAGCTGGAGGAGGAGCCCTGGAGCTCATCCCAGAGCAAGGTGCCCCAGGAGAGCCAGGCCCTCGCAAGGGAGTGTGCCCACCTCTTTGTGGGCGGGCCTTCTGAGCTCAACCCCTTCGATGTTTGGCTCCTTCAGCAAGGACTTCAAGCGCTCCAGCCACCTGTCCTGGCACAGTGCCACACATCGTGCCGGATGGCCCGCTGCACATCTGTTCTGGTGCCCATGCGGCTTCCAGGCGCAGCACGAGCACCTCCACTAAGTTCAAGACCGGGCCTGCACTGCCCTTCCCTGGGCCACCACGTCTGTCCCACACAGTACCACCCACACAAACTCACTGCCAGTGCAGAGGTTACTGCCTTATCCTAGACCTCAGTTTCCCCAACTATACAAAGAGAGAAGCATCATTCCTTCCTTCCTTTGCTTTCTGTTGTGTTATGTGGACCAAGTCTTTGCCCACCCTGGGCCTGTGGAATGGGTGCATTGGAGGAGAGGCAGAGAACACAGGCCTGGGAACCAGTTGGAAGTGGGTTCCGGTCCCACCATGCTGTGTGAGCCTTTGTAAGTGGCATAAGCTCTCTGAGCTTTGTTTTCCTGCTCTCCCAAGCGGTGAATGATTGCTTTCTGGGTGAAAGAGATGACAAAAGAGAAGGGGGCACTGTCTGCTTCATTTCTGTGCCTCCTCCCTTCTGCCCACTATCTCCACCTTTTGCTCATTAAACATTCCATTCTCAAAACCAAAAAACACACAAACAAACAATCCTGCTGGAATACAGGGGAGATAAAGCTGAAGCTATATGGTTTGGGTGGGGCATACACATGAGGAATCTTCTATGCCATGCTCAAAGATATTATGGAAAGACAAAAGTAGCAGAGGGAAAAAAATCAGCATTTTGTTTCAGAACTATCACCTTCCTACAAGTCTTGAGGTAAGAATACAAGCTGTGATTTTGGGGAAAGTTGCCAGAAAAATACAAGACATCCAGTTAAATTGGAATTTAGATAAATACTGAATATTATTTTTATATAAATATCTCCTGTTGTTTATCTGAAATCCCAATTTAACTGGGCATCTGTATTTTTCCTTGCTAAATCTGGCAACCCTAAACTGGGAACAAATTCAGAGGGCTTCAGGGGTTGGAGCTCAAGGAAAATTTGCAACGCAGAAGGCCTTGGTCACCTGAGAGAGAGGGAATGTAGCATGGTGGTGGGAGTGGGGCATTTGAGAAGAGTGGAAAAAATGTGGAAATCCTGTTGGGGTATGTCCAGAGCCTGATGAGGTGATGGTCATCAGTGTACAGGGCACCAGTCTGTAGACTGAGTGATAATCTGGCACATCTAAGTGGTTGAACAGATTTGAGAGGGTCACAAGGGATGAAATTTTCTACTGACATCTGATTGGCTGTTGGTTTCTACCTCTTTATGCTTGTGATTGTGTTGAAAAAATAAAGGTCTGGTTCTTTTCATGGTCCTCCTCACATTTTTGCAAGCTGGTGACCTTCTTAAAAATTTGAGAAAATTTGTTGAAATAAGCAGGAAAAAGAAAAGAGTGATCATCAATTTTTAGACGTGTTTACAGGCTGTATGACTCAGTGCTGCTTCTGTTAAGAGCAAGTACGTGGTCTTTTCTGGTACTGAGATGCAAACTCAGGAGGCTCTGATCTATGCTACTTTCTGTGAATGATAAAGCCCTTATTGAAGTGCCAAGAGTCTGACCACGCACCAAAAGTGCTTTTCGTGTGGAGTCCGCCCCTCTCAGCTCAGCTTTGGCCAGTCTTTTCAGATCCTGTTAGGAATATTTCACTTATTCAATAGTCTACTTATTCAAATATTCCACCAGGAGGACTTCTTTGGAACTGAGAGTACTGGCTGAGAAAATAATAAATGAGTTTGATTTACAGGAAATCAGGTCAAACAAACAGATGTTTCTTTGGCAGATGATCCTAAATTGTCCAATCAACAGCATTTATGGTGGCAAAGGAAATTCTCTACTTACAAGCTTTATTTCTAGACATCAATGTTCTGGGCCTAAGTGGAATAGTCCCAACAACAACAAATATAGTCAGTGCTATTCTAAAGGGGAAAAGAAGCATGGAGGGCTTTGCCATGTGAGGGAACTAACAAAACATTTCAGTATTTCCTAAAATATTTTAGCAGACAGATTTGGGCTCAATTTGTATCACAGTGAGATCATGAGTCAGAGAATGATTTCATTGATCTAGCCTACTCTTCAGTCTTTTAATGACTCCATTGATTAGGCAACTAAGATTGTTAAGTGGGAGGCATATCATGACAGTAAAAATGAATGCTCTTTTAAAATGTAATTAAAAAGCACTGCTTGAAGAATTTTTGAATGTCAAAGATATTCAAAGATTTTCTTCACTAATGTGAAGGATTTTTAGCTTTAATTTCCTCTTCCATGCTCACCTGGGTGGATGGAAGGTAGTCCTCCCAGTCATGAATGTTTTTTGAAATGAACGGGGTCACCTGGGATCAAACAGGTGATCAGTACCCATTCTTGAGAGGTCACCAGGTACCTCACAGGAAGGAATCTGGGGATACCTGGGATTCCAGGTAAGGCTCCAAACACTTAGAAAGTGGACCCCTTGGTAAAGGCATGCCCAAACGTGTACCACAGAAATACCCTGAGGCTTCAGAACAGGGCAGAGCTGGCTTTGCGCCCCACTTACTCTGTGGAGTTTGTTATTCATCATTCTCTTTGATTCTGAATTTCCTCTTTTGTAAAATGAGGATAAAACCATTTAGAATCATTTACTTGATATAATTATTATGAAGTAAAGCAGAAACTAACACACCATTGTAAAGCAATTATACTCCAATAAAGATGTTAAAAATAATGATAATAATTAAAAAAAAATTATTATGAAGAATTAAAGGAGACCATGTCTCTAAAAGGCTTAGCAGGATACCTGATACATTCAAGTTGCTCCATTTTCCTGAATGAGAGGTGAGGAGGACATGGGGGTGGAGTGGGGAAAATGAGGGTTTTCCAACAATCTGTTTGCTTAAAGATAGAGTTAGTACTACTGACCATTCTGAAGCTTAAAGGAGAAATGTGCTCAAAAGGTACCCAGGGAGACCTGGGATGGGCCAAAATATAGCCTCAAGAGGAAATGTAGTTGCGAGGTGTGATAAGGAGTGCAAATTTCAGAAAGACTGACAGATCCTAACACCCACTCTGCCACGTTCTAACTAACTGTGTGCCTTTGGAACTATTTAACCTCTCTACCCTGTTTCCCTGTATGTGAAGTAGGAATGATGATACCTGTCTCAGTGAGAGTATAATAGAGCTCTGGTTTCTTTGGCCAACCTGTTTCTTTCGTCCTCTGAGATTTGATTTCCCCTCTCTCAAGGAAGGGCTCTTGTAGCCATGCTTCTTCCACGTATGTTCCCTTCCTTGTCACAGAGAAGAGAATAGGCGGTCACCTGATTTAGGAGGCCCCAACACATGGGCTGGGCTGACACAATCATCTTCTCTCTCCTGGGGGAAAACTAAATGACATGATAAAAGAAAGTGCTTAACACAGTGCCCAGGGTGTAATGAGGATTCGAAAATTTTTAACTCCAAAGTAAAGATCACTTCCTGGCATCTACTCTTACAAAATCTCAGTTTATAGTAACTGTAATGTGGATAGTTGGTACAAGCCCAATGGGCAGTGCAGGGGTGATTTTCCCCTGGTTCTGGAGTGATGGCTTAAACCAAGAGAAGTATGACATTCATGCCACAGACATTTCTGAATGAAGTTTGTATTAAACAGTTTTCTCTGGAAAAGTCTAACAATTCTTATGCTATAAATTTTAATGTCATGGTCCAAGTAGAGATAGATTTAGATCTAGAATTGCTTATTTTTAACAAGTCTGACTGAGAAACAGCAGAGGTGAAATACCATTGCTAACCACACCTCTTTCTCATGTGCATCTCTAAGTCTACAGCATTAGACTCAGGAACGGCTGTTTCCTTATTCTGTCCTCAACGGGTTCAGCTCATGATATGCAGCAAAACTTACTTGGCAAGGATTACATCTCATTTTTTTCATTAAACTAGAACAGGCACCATGGTGGGGAAAAGGTAGGGGGTTTCAGTTCCTGTGATCTTTAAGTCTCCAAAAAGGAAATGGTCTCCTTAATAAACAATAAACAGACAAAGAAATCCTTTCCTATTTTAGTATTAATCTCAACTATCCACCAATATTTTGAAGACAGAATTTTTACCCAACTATGTACTTTTTATCTTTTACAGTATTTTTTTCCCTTTCTCTTACAACTTCTTATGTCATGGAAATATTATTTTCTTTTCTCTTTTGCTACACAAACCTGAAGTTTATTTTGATTTGTTTTTCTTTTATAATTTTCATCCTAATTGAATTTTCTCAGCTGAATAATGTACAAATGATTTTTTGTGTGCGACAGAATATCCACCGCCCTCCCCCGCCCCCTGCTTTTCCTGAAACAGAAAGTTTCCTGATTTGGAATCAGCCAATGGTGTGATTAATGCACTTCAGAGATTCCCTGAAGTTTTCACACATGCTGAAAAATTCTGCATTGTTTTGGGGATACCAATAAGGACTTAGGGCAAAGTACCATTCTTCCAGGGCTATCCACTATGCAGTAGATAAGTAGTCAGGCACAGCAGAGCAACCCCTACAAACACTTTCGCTTAATTTACATATATGTGCTTGTGAATATGTGTGTGTGTGTGTGTGTGTGTGTGTGTGTGTGCAATCTGTAACCAGCAAAGTATAACCCAGGTTTCTTTTCAAAAGGAGCAACCAGTTCAAATGCACAGCTGGGTATGGCAGAAAACACATAATTAGACAAATTGGATTTAAGAGTTACGTAAGGTCTCAGCTGAGCCAGTGAATGAGAAGCTGAATGAAGCGTTGTGATTGCTGCTCTGGTGCCTGGAAAGAACAGAATATGTGGATATGTGTGTTTTGGGCAAATAAAAGGCAATCACGGGGAGTTATGGAGTGTAGTTGGCATTCCATGAAAGTTAGACTGTAGCATGTTTCACAGTGGCCTGTGTTGGGGAATAAAATATCGTCCATGGCTAAAAGGGGGATTCAGTCAGAGATATGCCCACAAGGAAGGATTTGTAAGTACTATATCAGAGTTATATTTTGGGGGGAAAAGGGCAGTAGAAAAATTTACATAATATGTTAACTTTTCAATAGGCTTATAAAAATTCTCAGAGAATCTTAAGTACAAGGGGATACATTATATATTATTACTTTCCCTCTAAAAGTGGACCTTTCCAGCCAAGGCAGGTATATTCTGAAGAAAATAACAAGCAAAGTCTATAGTTTCAGAATTTTTTACTAAGAATACTCAAACCAATGACTAAATATTGAAGATAAGCACCCTCATAGGATTAAGAAGCTGAAACTAAATTACCACTTTTTTGCAAACATTCTTATTTGCAGATTTGTCTCAAGGCAACCGAATGAAAAGTAGATTTTCGTGGGATGAATTGGGAGATTGGGATTGACACATATACACTAATATGTATAAAATAGATAACTAATAAGAACCTGCTGTATAAAAAATAAATAAATAAAGTTTAATTTTTAAAAAAAAGTAGATTTTCTTCTCTCTCGACAACCTCCTGGAAATAAATGGTACAAAAAGGACTTGTGTCAGAGAGTCCTATCTTCTTAAAGAAAACATCCTGGATTAATTGACAAAAGTACCTATTAGTCCCCATGACACCAAGGCTTATGGCATTTGGGGCTTGTCTCTCAGCGTGCAAGTTAAATATATATCCATAAATCCTTGCCAATAATAACAACGTCTTGTCTGTTGATGCTGCCTAACGATTAAAATCTCTAATAGCGATCTCATGTTTGGTTTGATAAACTTTACAAAAAAATGTTTGAACACCTCTAATTTGCAAAACACGTGCTAGAGACGGTGGCAAGTACAAAGATGAACAGTTCCCTACCTCAAATTTATAATCTCATGAGAGAGACAGAAATATATCAAATAACATAGGGAAATAAACACGGTGTGTTGTTGGCAACCTTGCCTTGGTACTTGGTGGTTGTGCATCTGGATTTTTCTTTTATTTTGATGATAAAGAAAATTATTTTGAAGAAGTCTATTTTGCTTGTGTAACCATTTAAAGTATATTTTGCTTGAGTTATTTAAAAAGAAAATTCTTTTATGTCATAGGTATGTCTGTGCAATCATTATGATGCTATTATAACAAAGTATTATATAATACTGCTAAACTTATGATCAAATAACTCTGTTTCCTGCGTCATTATGGGCACAATAGTTGGCAAAAGTCCTGATTATCAATCAAACGGAGGCCCTTAACGGCAAAAAAAAAATAAAAAAATAAAAAAATCAGTGTAATCTGATGTGGACAAATAGTTACCAAATAGATCCTTATGTTTGACAAACCCTTAAATTATTCTCAACAGCTGTCTACAGAATTATAAAATTGCAAATGTTCTATGTGGATAAGACATTCCCCTCCCATTTATTTACATATGGGAAAGTTTTTCAAGCTGTATGTTTGCTAGGGGTGTAGTGACTGAGATAGCCTAAGGGGAATGAAGACTGGTGGGAGAATAACAAATGTGATTATAATGTGGCTAACTTCTGCTTCTCTGTCTAAAACTCTTTGAGAGAGAAAAGGTTGTCTCACACATTCTAAAAACTTTCAAAAATGCCGGAGAGGGCAAGTGAGTGCAATGTAACTTTCCTTAGGTTAAGTGAAAGGTCTTGATCCATGAGCCAGCATCCTAATACACCCCTGACACAGAGAAGGGTATTTGTTGTTGTTCAGTGAATGAACACTGAATTAAGGTACCTTATGCACTTTTCTAGGACAACAACCATCAAGTCTTCCTTCCCTCCAATGACAGACCACAGAGAACTGTCTTAGATAAAATACATTCGTTTGGTCTGACCATAGATAATTTTGTGATATTATGTCTTAACTCAGGATTCATTAAGACATAAAAACAAGTAAGGGGCATAAAAGAAATAATCATTTGGAATAACCGATTTATACCTAAAAATCATAACTCATTCTTTGGTGTGCTCTCAATTTTAGTTCCTACCAAAATGAGTAATGCTAGAAATAGGTGAATACTTTCTATTGTGTTAGGACCAAAGAGTTGTTAGTTTTGAACTGATAAAACTTTCCTCCAAACTTGAGTATTTACAGACAGAATTTCTGGTTTGCAAAACCGAATTCAATGTTGATCTTGCTGGAGAGATTAGGAATAAGAACAAAAACACATGCAAATAAGAAAGTAGAGACTTACTGTATCGCGTTGCCTGTTATCTTTCCCTGATATTATCAAGAAGTAGTTCCATGTCAATAGTAACAACAAAACCATTGGTATCATGTAGAGCTCAAAGTTCCAGACAACAAAGAGAAAGAGCTGGAGGAGGGAGAAGGAAGAAGAAAAAGATGAGTTAACTCTGAATTTCATTAAATGGCCTCTCTTATCCATACTGCACTTCAAAAAAGCACACAATTAAATGCTTCAGAACAGAAAGATTTGTCTTGAAAACAAAAACTTGAGAACTTGTTAGGCATTTTTCTAAATGCACAACCGACCCCTGGAAAGTCACTAAGATTTTTACTTGGTTTAATTTCTATGAAGGAAAAACTGATATCACTACATTGTCAATGAGGCAATTTTAATTTTTCTCCTCCAGTGAAATTATTGTTAGGTCGGACAAAATAAAGTTTTAAAAAAGAAAGGCAGCAAAATGAGCTTCACTACATTGTCAGAAATAACTGGTCTATCTGCCTTGATGATAAAGGATGAATCACCATTTAATATCAGAAACTTTTTTTAACTCTCACTTGGATAATACAATGTAACAAGCATAATAGGCAGATGAAAATACCAAGTCCACACCAGAGAGCTCCCAAGATTTCACATTATGAATAATAGCACTGCTACCAACAAGTATAAAAAATTCAGCCTTGCCATAGAAATCAAACAGCTATTAAAAAAATGGAGAAACTTTGTCAAAGGAAAATTTTAAATGTCTACCTTTATTATCTTTTAAAACTACCTACTTCTCTAGGTATGTAAATGAGTTTTAAAATTGTATGAGGAATGTAAGTTTAAGAACTCACCTAGGCTGGCAGAAGGAACCATTTTAAGAGCATCTGCATCATAAAATAACCAGCAATGGTTATAAAGTGTGACTCACCCCCATTCCCCACCAGACTCTTATAACCCTGCACAGATCATCTAAATTCTCTGGGTCTGTGGCCCCTGCTGCCAAATTAAGGTAATTTAAGTCAGATGGTAGTTAAGAGCCAGATTCCACCCTTGGTGCTAACTAGTCCTATAACCTCTGGCATGCTATATATCCTCCCTTTAGTTTCTTCTTCTGTAAAATGGGGATGATAAGAGTATCCACCTGAGAGGCTGTGACAATTAAATAGTTGAAATGTGTTAAGGATTTAACACACTGCTTGGTATGCAGTAAGTGCTCAAAAAAAGTATTGTGTAAATGATATCAATACCTTACAAAATTGAGAAAGTCAACTATTTATTAACTAAGGTCCTCAGGTAGTACATATTCTAATACTGAAAACTAGAAAGTCATCTGCCTGCTAAGCTTTAGCTGAACCAAAGTATAATTGGGAATTTGAGCCAGCTGGTTGGGGTCATGCAAACATCCCGCCTTTGACAGATCAGAAAGGTTAGGAGCAGTGCCCTAAGAACACTCACATCAGGCACAGCAGCATGGGCTGTTCGCAGCCTTCTTAACAAACCTCAGCCAAGCCCACAGCCTATTCAAATTGCAGAGAAAATGAACCTGTATGGAGTGGTAGAGGGACCCCTGGCCCACGGGCCAGAAGACTGGCTCTGGGCCTTAGAAAATCACTCTCCCTCAGTGTTTTCATTTCTCAACATAGGTCTGTAGATCTGGTCCCCTCTAACATCCTTTCTCTAATATTTAAAATGACTTCATGATGTTACTGTACCATCAGGGATTTTTTTAATGTGATATTAAATTTTGAAGACTGTATATTTTACTGAATCCTTTGATATTCATAACCCACATGGACACCAAAAAGCATAAATAATGGTTTCGTAACCCAAGAAATGAATTTTGTACACAATTATATGGTAACCATAGATTCAAGTTCCTGAATAAGAAAAATCTCAAATATGTTAATGCGTGGAACATGAGCCATATATTCTCTTTCACCAGAAAAGTATAAAGATTTCTAGAAAAGGAAAATATTTCTATTTAATTTTTGAAATATATACAATATATTTAAAGATGATACAAATTATAACTGATGGCTATGATTATTCTATTAAAGTATATTTTAAAAATATGATTTTTTATTCAGGAAGTGATTTAAGGCAAATTTGATAGACATCAACATATATAAAAGAGAAAATAATTTTTTGCTAGAATCCATATTAATTCTTTACATATTTATTTGTAAAATTTAGACAATCACTAAAATATAAGCTCTTTAAAGGAAGGGATTTTTTTTCTTTTTGCTCACTGTTCTATCCCCAGAGCATAGAATGGGGCTTGGGGCATAGTAGGTGCTCAATAAATATATATTTGCTGAATTAATGAATAAATGGATACTGGGTTCCCAAGTCATTTAACATAAGTCTACTTAATTATTTACATTAGTAAAAGTCCTATAGAGCCACTATTTAAAACCAAGTGACATCTGGAAAATGTATTCAGAATTACAACCTGTGATAGCACTAATGAATTTCTCCCTGAGGCACATAAGGTCGAAGAAGTACCTTAGTACTTCTAGAAAAATTGTCTTTCCATTCTGGCTATGCAGTCATGAACCGTCTTTCCTCTTAGACCTTCCTATATAGTTGCCTTTTCCAAGTACATTCACTTGACTCAGTGTATTCTGGTCTCATGGATGGGACTCAGATTATTCCATTGCTAAATATCACCAATTGTAATGATTTTTAACCTATTGAGCAAATATATTCCTCCTTGTAATGGCCACTCATTGGTGTTAGAGTCCTGGTGTTACCCAGAGTGAATTTCTTGTTCCTTTATGTATTAGTGTTAGTTGTAGGCCAGGTATTGCACCAAATAAACTTTTCATATGATAATTCTGCAAGTTACCAAACCACCTAGCATGTCTTTTTCTTCTCGAGGTTCAACATCACTAGTTGCTTAAAGTACCACTTACAAGGCATGGTTTCTGGACACTTCTCCATTGTGGACATCCTCTCACCACATCCAAATCAATATATCAATAGCTTTCTTAAAATATAGCACTCAGAAGTGACAGAACACTTCTTATGAATACATACGGTCTTAATATGCCCTAACAACATGAACACCAGGACACAGGATGGGAAAAGATATAGAAGAGAGAGACAAAGAAAGAAATTGCATTAGCTTTATGAATTCTCGTAGTGGAAAAATAGTCTCCTTCCCCATTATGTGCTCTTTAAGAATCTAATATTTGGATAACTAAGTAAAGAGCCCTTGCTCTTGAAAATATCTTTAAAAAACAAACAAACAAGAGGGCTTTGAATAAACTATAAATACAAAAGCATTTTTTTCTCAAAATTTAATTGAAGATTTCAAAAGGTCAAAAAAAGAAACAGCATGATATATTCTTGCCTACTTTGTTGTAAATTAATTGACCATATGTGCAGGAGCCTATTTATGGGCTCTCTAATCTGTTCCATTGATCTAGGTGTCTGTTTTTATGCCAATACCATACTGTTTTGGTTACTATAGCTTTGTAGTTTAGTTTGAAATCAGGGAGCATGATGCCTCCAGCTTTGCTCTTCTTTCTCAAGATTGCTTTGGCTATTGGTGTCTTTTGTGGTTTCATACAAATTTTAGGATTGCTTATTGCTGTGAAAAATATTGTTGGAATTTTGATAGGGATTACATTGAATCTGTACATGGCTGTGGGTAATATGGACATTTTAATAATACTAATTCTTTCAATCTGTGAGCAAGGAATACGTTTCCATTTACTTTTGTCTTCAATTTCTTTCATCACTGTCGTGTAGTTTTTAGTGTATAGGTATTTCACTTTCTTGGTTAAATTTATTACTAAGTATTTTATTCTTTTTGATGCAACTGTAAATGGGATTGTTTTCTTAATTTCTTTTTCTGATAGTACATTGTTAGTGTATAGAAATGCAATAGATTTTTGTATATTGACTTTGTATCCTGCAACTTTACTGAATTCATTTATTAGTTCTAATAGTTTTTTGGTGGAGTTTTTAGGGTTTTCTATATGCAAAATCATGTCATCCACAAATAGTGACAGTTTTACTTTTTCCTTTCCAATTTGGATGACTTTTCTTTCTTTTTCTTGCTTAATTACTCTGACTAGGACTTGCAACACTATGTAAAATAAAAGTCGCAAAGTGGACATCCTTGTCTTGTTCCTGACCTTAGAGGAAAAGCTTTCAGCTTTTCACTATTGAGTATGATGTTAGCTATGTACTTATCATATATGGCCCTGGTTATGCTGAGGTATGTTGCATCTATACTCACTTTGTTGAGAGTTTTTTTAATCATAAATGGATGTTGAATTTTGTCAAATGCTTTTTCTGCATTTATTGAGATGATCATATGATTTTTATCCTTCATTTTATTAATGTTGTATATCCTGTTGATTGATTTGTGGATATTGAAGCATCCTTGCATCCTTGGAATAAATCCCACTTAATGATAGTATACGATCCTCTTAATGTATTGTTGAATTCAGTTTGCTAATATTTTGTTGAGAATTCTTTCATCTGTGTTCATCAGGGATACTGGCCTGTAATTTTCTCTTCTTGTGGAAAAGGGAAGTTTCTTCAATAAACGGTGTTGGGAAAACTGGACAGCCACATGCAAAAGAATAAAACTAGGCTGTCTTACACCATACACAAAAATTAACTCAAAATGGATTAAAGACTTGAATATAAGATCTATAACCACAAAACTCCTAGAAGAAAACATAGGCAATAAGCTCCTTGACATCGATCTTGGCTATGATTTTTTGGATCTGACTCCCAAAATAAAGGCAATAAAAGCCAAAATAAACAAGTAGGACTACAACAAACTAAAAAGCTTATTCGCAGCAAAGGAAATCATTGACAGAATGAAAAGCCAATCTACTGAATGGGAGAAAATATTTGCAAATTATACATCTGATAAGGGGTTAATATCCAAAATATATAAAAACTCATACAATTCAATAGCCAAAAACCAAGCAAACTGATTTTAAAATGGGCAGAGGATCTGAAGGCACATTTTTTTCCAAAGAAGATGGCCAACAGGCACATGAAAAGATGCTAATCATTTAATCACCAGGGAAATGCAAATCAAACCACACTGAGATATCACCTCACACCTGTTAGAATGGCTATTATCAAAAAGTCAAGAAATAGCAAGTGTTGGTGAGAATGTGGAAAAAAGGGATCCCTCGTGCACTCTTAGTGGGAATGCAGATTGGTACCGCCACTATGGAAAACGGTATGGAGGTTCCTCAAGAAATTAAAAACAGATCTACCATATGATCTAGCAATTCACTTCTGTGTATTTATCTGAAGAAAATGAAAATACTAATTCAAAAAGATATATGCACCCTCATGTTCATTGCAGTATTATTTACAATAGCCAAGATATGGGAACAACCTAAGTGTCCCTCAATGGATGAATGGATAAAGAAGTTATGATATATATACAGTGGAATACTATTCAGCCATAAAAAGAATGGAATCTTGCCATTTGCAATAACCAAGATGGACATAGAGGGCATTATGTTAAGTGAATTATGCTAAGTGAAATAAGTCAGAGAAAGACACCATATGATCTCACATATATGTGGCATCTAAAAATGAAACAAACAAATGAAACAAACAAATAATTAAAAAAACAGATTAGTGGTTGCCAGAGGTGAGGGAGGTGGGTGAAATGGGCTAAGGGGGTCAAAAGGTACAAACTTCCAATTATAAAATAACAAGTCATAGGAATATTGTGTACAGCATATTGACTATAGTCAATAATACTGTACTGCATATTTGAAAGTTGCTAAAGGAATAAATCTTAAAAGTCCTCATCATAAGAAAAAAAATACTTGTAACTATGTATGGTGAGGGGTGGTAATTAGATTTATTACAGGTGATCACTTCACAATGTATACAAATATTGAGTCATTATGTTGAACACCTGATACTAATATAGTGTTATATGTCAATTATACCTCAATTTAAAAAAAGAAAAAGAGCATGGACACAGATTAACAATAAAAGGTATTTATTAAACACCTATGTGCTATGCAATACTGGGTGCTCAAAATTAGGATAAGACATGGTCTCTGGACTCATATTGCTAAGAATCACTAAGAAAAAAGCAATTATTCTCTATAGTACTAGTGATGATTCTAATACTTGTCAATAGCGATGATCCTCTAACAAAGAGCTCTCAGAGGAAGAAAGGGGGCTTTTAGCTTATTCTCTCCACACTGAAGCTTCTTTTCTCCCTGGAGCCCACTTGCATGAAGATGGGATCCTTTCCTTTTCCCTACAAAATACCAAAACACACCTGGATGGGTCTTCAGTGTTTCACCAGGGCAGCAGGAGAAAGAAGGAAGCTCAGAAAAACTCCAGGAAGGCTAAAACAATGCAGGATCTGTCCTTGGTCCTGACCACACTTTTCATAAGTTTGGGGTTTGAAAAAAAGAGACATAATGGGCTAAAATGGGACCAAAAAAGCAATTAAAAAAAAATATAAACCCAAAAATGCCTAGGATTTTTTGCGACCCATATATCCAGAAACCTTTTTGCCTGCATGGGACATGGAGAGAGCATCTGATGATTCTAGAATTTCTCCAGGTTAAACTAGGTAATAAGGACTCCTGCACATTTGTACAGTGTTTAATTTCCTTTGACTTCATCACTATGACATCCTTTCCTTATTTTTCCTCTCTCTCTCTCTCTCTCTGTCACATTCTCCTTGCCTTTTCCCCCACTCCCCCCAACACTTTTAATACGGAAACTTGGACTATCTATATTTTACTTTCATAAAATCCATGACCCCATTCCAAACAAAACATCTAGCTCTACATTAGTTAGCCTGGCTCATTAGAAACTAAAATTATTCCAAGAATTTGGTGGTTTCCTTTTTGCAAATTACTAGATGGTTGTGATTTACTACTAAAACTCTGTATCAGAACATCTTCATGGGACATTAGAAGTACACACAACCTTCTTCATTAGAAAAAGGATATTGTGAGTTTTACACATTATCCTGGATGGTAGAAGCTCTTTGTCAATCTGCCTTGGACTGTTAGCCACAACCATGGGATCCCTAAAAAAGCTGCTTCAGTGTAATGCACTAGAAAGAGCATGGGAGTTTGAATCAGGCCCATGTTTTTATCCAAGCTTACTAGTCACTATCTATGTGATGTATTACTAGATTACTCTTAATTTTATAATCTGAAAGTTAAAACTATACTATTTACAGATTTGAGATGGAATTAGCCTAGTGTTTGGCACCTGTAAGATGCTCAATAAGCATTAGGTATTATTACAAGCAGGAATATATTGGCTCATACTATATGTAATTTTTTTGGCCCTTCTTGTAGCTCATCACTTTCCCTATTCCACTCTAGAATCCATAGGGTGGATTCAAGCATTAGAGCTACGTTTAAAAAGCTACATCAACTACAATAGGAAGAGCTGATAAAGCGAGTGCCATTTTCAGTATTTTTATATTTAGCTTATAGTGATTACATGCAGTAATGACCCCAATTTGTTCATATCTCCATGTATCCAGGCCTTTTGAAATACTCTCCCATGATGACACTGAGATTAGACATAGGACTTGTTTTGGCTGAGGGAAGAGTTGTAAAAATACTGAACAAAGAGGCTTAAAAAGCATTTGCTCATTGGGTTTTTTCCTCTGCACTCTTCAAACCCTGAGCCCATGTCAACAAGCACAGGCTAGTCTGCTGAATGATAAGAAACATGTGATACAGTTGTCTCCATTGCCCCAGCTGGAAGCCAGACAGCATCCAGAAGCAAAGTTGCCTAACTGGCCAGAAGCTGACCAAGGATGCATAAGTGAGCCCAGCTGAGAACAAAAGAAATACCCAGCTGAGCCTGATCCAACTTGTTCACCTACAGAATCATCACTAAATAAATGGTAGTTGCTTTGTGCTACTAATGCAGTGGTTTGTTATACAGCAAATGCTAACTGATACATATTTTCTCTCCAAGGAGACAGTATGGTAGAGTAAAATATGGTCTGGACCAGGAGCCTGGAGAAGTGCTTTTAGTTCCATTTCTGCTATCTGATCATCATAGGACCTTGGGAAGGTCAGTTATTCTCTTTTATTTTAGTCTATTATCTATAAAATGGAAATGGTAATACCTGTCTATTTCACAAGTAGGCTGTGGGAAACAAATTATGTAATATACGTGAAAATGCTTTATCAGAAAGTACTATACCAATGTAAGTAATGTCAATTTTATGCTTTTCATATTTAAAATTGTTTCTGAAAAATAACAGAGACTTTATAAAATAATACTCCAAGATAAGTCAATATGATAATTGTTCTTCGAGCAGTTATAAAAGATGGATGGTGTTCCTTAGAGGGATTTCTGTGTGGTCTGGGAGGAAGGGGTTTGCTGGAAGGAAGTCATAAGTACTGGGTTGGCCAAAAGGTTCGTTCGGTTTTTTTCCGTAAGATGGCTCTAGTAGCACTTAGTTGTCTTTAACTTCATTCAAAACAATTTTGTTAGATTGTATGTGACAGCTGTCATACCAGCGTGCACTTAAAAAAAAGCTTATCAAAACTGGTGAATTTTTGTGTAGTCATTTTATTATTGAAGATGGAAGAAAAAAAGCAACATTTTTGGCATATTATGCTTTATTTTTTCAAGAAAGGTAAAAAGGCAACTGAAACACAAAAAAAGATTTGTGCAGTGTATGGAGAAGGTGCTGTGACTGATCAAGCATGTCAAAAGTGGTCTGCAAAGTTTTGTGCTAGAGATTTCTCGCTGGACAGTGCTCCATGGTCGGGTAGACCAGTTGAAGTTGATAGCAATCAAATAGAGAAATTAATTGAGAACAATCAACGTTATACCACACGGGAGATAGCTGACATAATCAAAATATCCAGAGCATTGAAAATCATTTGCACCAGCTTGGTTATGTTCATCGCTTTGATGTTTGGGTTCCACATAAGTTAAGAGAAAAAAACCTTCCTGACCATATTTCTGCATGCGGTTCACTACTGAAATGCAATGAAAACGTTCTGTTTTTAAAACAAATTGTGACGGGTAATGAAAAGTGGATACTGTACAATAATGTGGAATGGAAGAGATTGTGGGGGAAGTGAAATGAACCACCACCAATCACACCAAAGGCAGGTCTTCATCCAAAGAAGGTGATGTTGTGTACATGGTGGGATTGGAAGGGAGTCCTCTATTATGAGCTCCTTAAGGAAAACCAAACCATTAATTCCAACAAGTACTGCATCCAATTAGACCAACTGAAAGCAGCACTTGACGAAAAGCATCCAGAATCAGTCAACAGAAAACACATAATCTTCCATCAGGATAATGCAAGACCGTATGTTTCTTTGATGACCGGGCAAAAACTGTTACAGCTTGGCTGGGAAGTTCTGATTCACTGCTGTATTCACCAGACATTGCATCTTTGGATTTCCATTTATTTCAGTCTTTACAAAATTCTCTTAATGGAAAAATTGCAATTCCCTGGAAGACTGTAAAAGGCACCTGGAACAGTTCTTTGCTCAAAAAGATAAAAAGTTTTGGGAAGATGGAATTATGACGTTGCCTGAAAAATGGCAGAAGGCAGTGGAACAGAAGGGCGAATACGTTGTTCAATAAAGTTCTTGGTGAAAATGAAAAATGTGTCTTTTATTTTTACTTAAAAACTGAAGGCACTTTTTGGCCAACCCAATATTAAACCTATGAGGGGTTGCAGTGAAATGTTTTACTAATAATCAGAGCAAGAAAAATCCAGATCTTTAGAGAAACTCATTATTGCTAGTAAATGACATTAGCATACATTGTAGATTTTGTGAAGTCTGGAGTTGAAAAAATTAGGTTTTTAAATGTTAACAGTTTTTAACATTCTCATACCCCTAGATATAAAAGTATCTTGTTCTGAACTACCAGCTTTAAGAATGTCAATTCCTGTCCATACATTTTTTTCACTTTTAAATCCAAATACCTTCTATCTAAATCAGTGTTATCTTGCATATGATTTTATCACTAACATCACAAAACACAATCCTTCAGTATCTATTTGTGCCAGGCTTTAAAACCAACCTGCATTTTTTTTTTAACATCTTTATTGGAGTATAATTGCTTTACAATGGTGTGTTAGTTTCTGCTGTATCACAAAGTGAATCAGCTATGCGTATACATATATCCCCATTTCCCTTCCCTCTTGCGTCTCCCTCCTACCCTCCCTATCCCACCCCTCTAGGTGGTCACAAAGCACCGAGCTGATATCCCTGTGCTATGCGGCTGCTTCCCACTAGCTATCTACTTTACACTTGGTAGTGTATATATGTCCATGCCACTCTCTCACTTCGTCCCAGCTTTCCCTTCCCCCTCCCCGTGTCCTCAAGTCCATCCTCTATGTCTGCGTCTTTATTCCTGTCCTGCCCCTAGGTTCTTCAGAACCTTTTTTTTTTTTTTTTTTTTTTTTTTAAGATTCCATATATATGTGTTAGCATACGGTATTTGTTTTTCTCTTTTTTTTTTTTTTTTTTTTAAACATCTTTATTGAAGTATAATTGCCTTACAATAGTGTGTTAGCTTCTGCTTTATAACAAAGTGAATCAGTTATACATATACAATATGTTCCCATTTCTCTTCCCTCTTGCATCTCCCTCCCTCCCACCCTCCCCATCCCACCCCTCTAGGTGGTCACAAAGCACCGAGCTGATCTCCCTGTGCTATGCGGCTGCTTCCCACCAGCTATCTATTTTACATTTGGTAGTGTATATATGTCCATGACACTCTCTTACCCTGTCACATCTCACCCCACCCCCTCCCCATATCCTCAAGTCCATTCTCTAGTAGGTCTGTGTCTTTATTCCCGTCTTGCCACTAGGTTCTTCATGGCCTTTTTTTTTTCCCTTAGATTCCGTATATATGTGTTAGCATACTGTATTTGTTTTTCTCTTTCTGACTTACTTCACTCTGTATGACAGACTCTAGGTCCATCCACCTCACTACAAATAACTCAGTTTCATTTCTTTTTATGGCTGAGTAATATTCCATTGTATATATGTGTCACATCTTCTTTATCCATTCATCTGTCCATGGACACTTAGGTTGCTTCCATGTCCTGGCTATTGTAAATAGAGCTGCAATGAACATTGTGGTACATGACTCTTTTTGAATTATGGTTTTCTCAGGGTGTATGCCCAGTAGTGGGATTGCTGGGTCATATGGTAGTTCTATTTTTAGTTTTTTAAGGAACCTCCATACAGTTCTCCATAGTGGCTGTATCAATTTACATTCCCACCAACAGTGCAAGAGGGTTCCCTTTTCTCCACACCCTCTCCAGCACTTATCGTTTGTAGATATTTTGATGATGGCCATTCTGACTGGTGTGAGGTGATACCTTATTGTAGTTTTGATTTGCATTTCTCTAATGATTAGTGATGTTGCGCATCCTTCCATGTGTTTGTTGGCAATCTGTATATCTTCTTTGGAGAAATGTCTATTTAGGTCTTCTGCCCATTTTTGGATTGAGTTGTTTGTTTTTTTGATATTGAGCTGCATGAGCTGCCTGTACATTTTGGAGATTAATCCTTTGTCAGTTGCTTCATTTGCAAATATTTTCTCCCATTCGAGGGCTGTCTTTTCGTCTTGTTTATGGTTTCCTTTGCTGCGCAAAAGCTTTGAAGTTTCATTAGGTCCCATTTGTTTATTTTTGTTTTTATTTCCATTTCTCTAGGAGGTGGGTCAAAAGGATCTTGCTGTGATATATGTCATAGAGTGTTCTGCCTATGTTTTCCTCTAAGAGTTTGATAGTGTCTGGCCTTACATTTAGGTCTTTAATCCATTTTGAGTTTATTTTTGTGTATGGTGTTCGGGAGTGTTCTAATTTCATTCTTTTACATGTAGCTGTCCAGTTTTTCCAGCACCACTTATTGAAGAGGCTGTCTTTTCTCCATTGTGTGTTCTTGCCTCCCTTATCAAAGATAAGGTGACCATATGTGCGTGGGTTTATCTCTGGGCTTTCTACCCTGTTTCATTGATTTATATTTCTATTTTTGTGCCAGTACCATACTGTCCTGATTACTGTAGCTTTGTAGTATAGTCTGAAGTCCAGGAGCCTGATTCCTCCAGCTCCGTTTTTCTTTCTCAAGATTGCTTTGGCTATTTGGGGTCTTTTGTGTTTCCATATAAATTGTGAAATTTTTTGTTCTAGTTCTGTGAAAAGTGCGATTGGTAATTTGATAGGGATTGCATTGAATCTGTAGATTGCTTTGGGTAGTATAGTCATTTTCATAATGTTGATTCTTCCAATCCAGGAACATGGTATATCTCTCCATCTGTTTGTATCATCTTTAATTTCTTTCATCAGTGTCTTATAGTTTTCTGCATACAGGTCTTTTGTCTCCCTAGGTAGGTTTATTCCTAGGTATTTTATTCTTTTTGTTGCCATGGTAAATTGGAGTGTTTCCTTACTCTTTCAGATTTTTCATCATTAGTGTATAGGAATGAAAGAGATTTCTGGGCATTAACTTTATATCCTGCTACTTTACCAAATTCATTGATTAGCTCTAGTAGTTTTCTGGTAGCATCTTTAGGATTCTCTATGTATAGTATCATGTCATCTGCAAACAGTGACAGCTTTACTTCTTCTTTTCCGATTTGGATTCCTTTTATTTCTTTTCCTTCTCTGATTGTTGTGGCTAAAACTTCCAAAACTATGTTGAATAACAGTGGTGAGAGTGGGCAACCTTGTGTTGGTCCTGCTCTTAGTGGAAATGGTTTCAGTTTTTTACCATTGAGAATGATGTTGGCTGTGGGTTTGTCATATATGGCCTTTATTATGTTGAGGTAAGTTCCCTCTATGCCTACTTTCTGGAGGGTTTTTATCATAAATGGGTGTTGAATTTTGTCAAAAGAAGAGCAACCTACATTTTAATCATAAGTATTCAGAATGGTTATTTTGAAAATCTATAATTTACTGAAAGGTAAATGACATAATTTTTCCTAATAAGTATCTTATATCACATTGCATAAAATGAACTTTAGGGGGAAAGTCCTGCAAGGAAGGCTGGGAAGGCTGAGACTATCTTCATTTTATGAATGAGGAAACTGAGGCTCAGGAGGTTAAACTTGTCTAAGGACATCCTCTACTGAGTGGCAAAGTCAGCTAACTCCCAATCCAGTGTGCTTTTCCCACAATGCTCCACTGTCTCTAAGGTAAAGGATTTTATAGTGAATGTTGATGCTCTGAAGGTCTCAATTATTTAGGGACTGATTATTCAATTTGTAGATTTTTTTCTATCTCTACTTCTTCTCCTTCCTCTTGCTCTGGGATAACCACTAAATGGAATACCACTTTTTAGGTGCTCTGGTAAAGGTCTGGCATGTCAAAGAGGTAAAACACTAATGGTCAAAATGAGGTTTGTAGAGACAATTTCATTCTTCCTTTTCCTCACTCTCTTGCATGGCTCTGAATAATCAAAGTTAGCTATTCACAAGGTTTCTATGAAATGGGGTTTTCTTCTGTCCAAAATGTTTAGAAGAGGTTAGCAAGGTGGCTGTAAAGGCAAAGACTGGAAAATAATTGAGCCAATTACATTTTACAAGCAAAAGAAGCCTTACTTTTTCACATGAAGATTAAACAAACAAAAAGACCTTTTCTACTCAGAAGCTAATAAAGGTGGGCTTGGGCTCTTCACTTCCATTTAAACACGGCAAATTATATAAAGTAGAGTGAATGATTCAAAATATTAAGATTTTATAGCAATACCATTTCTTAGGAGGTGCAAGATGTACCTGAATTTTCTTTCTTTGAGCCTGGGGTTTTAAGAGTCCCAGGCAGGGACTGGGCCATCCAGATCATCCCATCAATTGATGCTCTCATTGAAGTGCAGTGGAAGATGCCTGCATTCAATGATCATTCAGTGTGACACATGACAGTATCCCTGGGGGAGCGCACTTCAGAAAAATCATTTAAGTTGGAATATTGAAATATCCTATTCTTTTGCAAACTACAGTATATTTTAAAAAAGAAATCTCATCCAAAATGATTAACACTTCCTACTGTTCAGGAAAAAAGCCTGCCCTTTCAGACTAACAGCTGTGAATCATTAGCTCTCCAGTGATGAGATGTGTTTGATGAGTATTTTTCTTTCTAATTAAGAGATGAGATTCTCTATTTGACTGTCTCTTCAGAAAGAAGTGAAGAAAAAATTCTCTGCCTACATGGAAAGGCCATCTCCTACAAAACAATTAATTATTTCACGGCTCTTTTAGAAAATCCCTTTCCTCCCTAATTTCAATTCATTTTTTTTTCTTAAACTTAACACATTCACGGCCTTCACAGTATTAACCCATTTTTCACCCAACCTTCACCCTCTGTTTACCTGTTTGTTTCATCATTCAAAAATGTCTATATCAGATGAAATAAAATGAGGAAACATAACAAAAGTAAGTACATGCTTATGCTAACAGCATTTGATGTGAGAATATTCACTGATGTGAGAGAGGCCTCAAATTAGAAAGATAATAAATACATAGTGTTTGCCTTTTGAGGAATTAAGCAATGCTTTAAAAAAAAAAACAACTTTTAAGGGGCCTAGCAACATATAAAAACTGGTTATGGTAATTAATCCCTAAAAGGAAACTATTTTACCTCTACCATTAAGACTGGCCCTAGGGCTTCCCTTGTGGCGCAGTGGTTGAGAATCTGCCTGCCAATGCAGGGGACGCGGGTTCAAGCCCTGGTCTGGGAAGATCCCACATGCCGCGGGGCAACTGGGCCCGTGAGCCACAACTACTGAGCCTGCGCGTCTGGAGCCTGTGCTCAGCAACAAGAGAGGCCGCGATGGTGAGAGGCCCGCGCACTGCGATGGAAGTGGCCCCCGCTTGCCGCAATTAGAGAAAGCCCTCGCACAGAAACGAAGACCCAACACAGCCATAAATAAATAAATTAAAAAAAAAAAGACTGGCCCTAAAGAAGAAAGCTAGTGGAACCTAAAATATATGTCTTTTCTTTTTTTGAAAAAGCCATCATCCAGGTTAAAAAATTCCTGAATTAAAAACATGATTGGAGAGAACAGTAAGAAGCAAATGAAAACACTGTTTGCAAATCAGTCCCATCAACTGCCTCCTTAGATCCTCTTTGGCACAAGGAAAGAAAGAAGGGGAGTAAGGGAAAAGGGTCAACTTTCAAACATCTGGGTGCTGTGCTGCCACTTCCCTCCCCGAGGGTGCATCTGGAAACATGTGGGGATGTTTTTAGTTATCACAATGACTCAAGTGGGAAAGGGGTGATACCAGCATTTATTGGGTGGAGCATGGGTGTGAAACACCCTGAAATATGCGGAACAGTTCCACCCAGTGAAAAATCTCCCTGTCCCACATGCTAACAGTACTCCTCTTTGAGAAACATTGTCAATTCTCACATAGACACTAGGATATTCCACAACTAACTTAGAAAAGAAGAAACAGTAGGTACATACATATACAAATGTGCACAGAAGGCTAGATATATTTCCTAGATGATGGCATGAGAGTAGCAGAGAAAAAAAATTGCACTCACTCATATGTATTTGCACTAGATTCTTTCTCCCCATTAACACTCAATATTTCTTAAATATATGTCTAAAGAAGAGCTGGAGGTGAACCCATTCTGCCCACTTACTCTCCCTTGGATTAAGTTAGGCTCCATGCATCATCAGGGACTTCAGAACTTCATCTTCTGGGAAGGGGGTGGTTTTGCCTTGATTTAAATAGCCAGATGGTGTCACCACCTGTTCTAAGGTCTTTATTTCTGGTTGATTCCACTAGAGCTTTTGGTACCACCTACGTGAACAGGAGAGAGAAGATAGGCAATGTGAACCTGATTAATTCCCAGCCTAACAATAGCCTTTTTAAGGTGGTTTTAAAGTATGACACATTACTCTCTTGAAGAGAGGCTTTGCTTTGTTTGGACAATTCTCTAAAATAAACAGTGGTAAGGAATTGGTCACAACCTTAGACCTGCTGGATTGCTCCACCTTGTTTAGCTGTTTCCTATGGTCTTGCTGAAATGACCCAGAGAACTTTATCATGCTTATATGCATGCATATATACAGTGGCTTTTCTCCCTCTTTCAATCAGAATGAGAACTGAGATGATTCCCTCTATTGCTTTCTTTTTGAGTAGTTACAACCAAATACCAGACTGAAGAGACTTGTGCTGTGTGTGTGTGTGTTTTATGTGTTTAGAGCAAAAAAGTCAAAGTGCACTCTCTACCAAATGATCACTTATATTGATTAGGCAAAATGCAAAATATGTTAAGAGAAACATCTATCTCTGTTGTTCTGGTGACAGAATGAGGTATATGGTTAGGAGTAGAAAAAAAATGGTAAATTGGTTGATTTATTGGCAAAGCTTTGAACTGAATGCATATACTATAACTTAGTTCATATATTTACTGAAGGTGTTAAAAAAATCATTGTTTGTTCAGATTTACGTAGACCACTTATAAATACACACCAGGAAGTTCTGATTCTTTACTTTGTGAAACCGTACGCAGGGTTTTTGAAATTGCTACCTGAACCTTAAAGTCTACCATCTTAGAACATCCAGGCCTTTTTGAAAAGCATAGCTTGACTTCATCTATTAAAGAAGCAAGCATGACAACTAGATAGGACTCATTTGACGCTGTCTTACAAATGACTCACAGAAATACCTACTGAAGAATCTCCACAACAAAATGGACCAAAACAACCTCAAAGATGGTGCTATCAACTAATCATAGCATAATGCACCCTACTCTCCTTGATGGAGATATTATATCAATAGAACCTTCAAGCCAGAAGGCTTGGGAAATTATTTATTTATTTAGATTTTTTTTCATTTTCAGCTTACAAGTTGTACCACTATTTGGTGTCATTTTTATCAAAGTCAGAGATGAAAGGCTCTGGCTTTGCTTTGAGAACACTGACAACTCCAAAATGTAAAGCCCAGAGTGTGTCCAACTACAGCATCACATCAACCACACATGAATAACTGATAAGCAATCCCTGCAATGTTGTGAGTTTCTTGTTAGTAAAAGTTTGGATGTAGAATGAAAGTGACAAATGCTTATAGATGCCCAGAGAATGCTGATTCTCTGAGGCCCCTTTCATTAGAAATTAGTACTTTACCTAGTAGTTTGTAATGCCTACCATGGAACCAAGCACAGTTATGTTTTTAATTTTAATAGTTTCATCATTCACAGAAGTTCTGCTTATTCAAAAAAGGCTGCACACAAAGTCCTTCTTGCAGGTTACAGATCAACACATATTTATTGTTTTAAGTGACCAAATACCAACAATTATGAGGAATTGGTGAACTGGTATTATTTGGTCCATGAGGAGGTTGCTGGTCCGAAGTAACAATTGCTCTTAAAAAATACTTAAGGACTACATCAAAAAACATGTAAGAGTGAATAAGGTTGTTAAGCTCACTGAAGCTTGTCTTTTCCTAGAATCCCATTTCTCCAAAATCCAGCTGGTTTTGGAGGGACCCATGACTATCTTACTAGTCTAGGTAAAGAACATTTCATACTTGAATTATTTTCTAAGTTAAAAAAAAAAAAGGCATTTTAATGTTGGTTCTCAATTTGTTTCTGTTTTGCTTTTGTTTATTCTCCAGTGTCAATGAAAAAGGCATATTTCTCCATGATATTCAAGTCATTATAGAATGTTCTGATATCCCTTCCTGTTTTTCAAGTTTTTAAACTATTATTTAATAAAACTGTTGGATTAACTGTGATATTTTATTTAGGGATATTGTCACACAAGTGTGCCATTTTAATGTATTTTCTAGGGCTTTGGAAGTTCTGTAAATGTTTGTTAAAGCTTATTAAAGATAGTTATCTTTTAAATTTTTAAAGAAATTAATCTATTATCATTATTTTTTTTTTAAGATTTGTTTTTGATGTGGACCATTTTTAAAGTCTTTATTGAATTTGTTACAATATTGCTTATGCTTTATGTTTTGTTTTTTTGGTCACGAGGCATGTGGGATCTTAGCTCCCTGACCAGGGATTAAACCCGCACCCCCTGCATTGGAAAGTGAAGTCTTAACCACTGGACTGCCAGGGATTCCCTATCATTACTATTTATGAAGTAGGATCTCGATCAACTTCCCTCTTTGTGTGTGTAAATGCTGTATCTAGAAACACAAATCTGATACCAATGTTTGCTGATGTACAAAATATAAAATTTTCCCTAAGCTTGAAATCTGGCTTTAAAGCTATCTCCATCATGAACAGGTACAATATTTAGGGCAACAGCTGGCACTCCAGTTGCTCATGGGGGGGAAATTCCCTCTGTTCCATATTACATGCCAGAAAATAGGATACCCAGCTATCTAACAAGCCAAACACATGTTAGTGAAGTCTGCGATCCAAGTTACTCTAAGAATTAATCCTGTGGTCTCTATACTCCTCCTTCTATCTCACTGAACAGAAACAGATCAATAATCATCGAGTAGCTGGTATGCAGAGGGCTGTACTCTGCCAAGTTTGGGGATGTTTGGTACCATATTCTGACTCATTTCCACTCAAATGATCTCCCCCAGACTTATCCAACTTACGTGATTATCTTTCCTGGGCTACTGATTTCTGATCTTTCTTTTTAATCCCTCCTGACATAACCTAGCTGTTACTGCAGGTTATTCTTTATCCAGATTTAATTTCTTCATTTCAATCTTAAGATCACAGAGCCAAAGTCAGAAAGTGCATTTTTAAATTTTCACCCTCATAAATAGATTTAAGACCTAATAATATCATATATTTCAGTGATCTTACCAGTTTCTGAAACTTCATCTCCCATTCTGTCTTATAATTTTCTAATTTTCTCCTTCACTGGTCTCATTCTCCCCAATCCCTCTGTTCTGGAAAAACTTCAAGAGTTATGTTTAGCAGCTCTAGCTATGTCTGAACATTTCTCTTTGCAATTCAAATAATCATCTTAGGCTGATTTTAACAGCCTCCTTTACTCCATTCCATCTTTTACCCTTGCTGTGTAATGTTTACTGATGAATGTCTTTCTTAACAGATCTAAGTGGTCTAGTTACCGCACGGGAAGCCTAGAGGTTTGAACACTAAGTATACATTTCTCTTGGCTATTTTCCACACCTCTAAACATTCTCTTCAATGCAACAGGGCTTGTGTTTCAATGGTAACAGAAGTTATCAGAGAACACTAGTTTAGACAGCAAGCAAGCCGCACTCCAACTGTTCAAACAGCCTGACTTTTACAGTAAAAGGAAAGGCCCTGGGCCAAGACCACTGAGATGAGCAGGTATTTTTAGTTCACTTGTAGGCCAGCTCTAATGTAATTCTGAAATGTTGTCTTCAAACCAAACTCAACTTTTTCAGGGCTGTCCAAATCTGTTTTCTTTTATAGCAAGTACAAATTCTTGGAGCAAGGGAAGCATGCGTATCATTTGCAATGCTGCTGCATGTCTATGGTGTTGATGCCCGATGGCTCAAATTAGTCCACAAAACAGATGAGCGCATTGTAATTAGCTCTTGTCAAACTGTTAGAAATACAAAAACCATTTCCACTGTAATAGAAATTATGAAAAAGAAAAATCTCTCCTATCATTTTCAGCCAAAATAGTTCCTGAAATGTCTGGTAGTTTAGGATTCCAGAGTTCTAAAAGAAGGCCATTTCGTTTTCAGAAAAGCTTTCATTTCATTGACACGGAGATGCTGAGATGCTGTTGTTGTATTTGATGAGATTTTAAACTTCATTTCTAAAAACGACCTGTCGTAAGTGGACACATTTTGTTGAGCCACAAAGCACTGATGTATGATTCTCAACAAACACATACTTCTTGTATTTTTTAAATTAAGATTTTTTGAACTTTTTCTATCAGTGTGTTATCATGTTTTCCTGAATAACTAAATGTTATATTTTGTCTAAACAAAAGAGGACATTAAGGGGGCATAACAATGGGTTCAGATGGGATAACTTTGATGTTAAACTCTCATGTGATGGTCATCAGTTTCTTGTTGACAATTTACTAGAATATTCATTGTTAGGACAGTAACACAAAAGATTATTTTGCTCAGTCTTTAAGTTATTCGCAAACTTCAGTTAGGTTCTGGAGCTCTCTGGAATTTAATGTCCTCTCAAAGAAAAATATGAGCTATTAACAAGATATTTCAAAAAGGAAATTTAAATACTAACCAAAAGGTGGTGTAGTTTGAGATCGGGTCAGATAAAACAAAACAAAACAAAACAAAAAAGAACTATCCCCTTCTACTTGCCTTCAGAACTTTCTCAAAGATATCTTCAGGTAAACTTGTGGGAATGAGCAGGATGGTATAAATTAATCTGTCTTTAAAAGTAATGAAATTACCACATATAAAAGTTGATACAAAATTAATCACAGAGCTAAAACTATAAAACGTCTAGAAGAAAACATAGGAGAAAAGAGTTGTGGCCGTGGGCTAGGCAAAGAACTCATACATACAATGCTAAAAACATGACCTAAATGTGTATTTAAAAATTAGACTTCATTAAAGTTAAAAACTTTTGTACTTCAAAAGACATCATTAAGAAAATGAGAAGACAACTCACATACTGGGAGAAAAAATGGCAAATCATTAAGCTGATAAAGGACTTGTATCCAGAGTATATGAAGAACATTTAAAATTAAATCTAAAAAAAAGTGATTAAAAAGTGGACAAAGGATTTGAATGGACATTTTACCAGTGAAAACACATGAATGTCTAATAAGCCCATGAAGAGAGGCTCAACATCATTAGTCACTAGAGAAATGTAAATTAAACCACAATGAGATGCTGCTTCACATCTGCTAGATTGGTTATAATCAAGGCAGAAAGTACTAAATTGTGAAGGTATAGAGAAACTGGAACTCTCATACATTGCTGGTGAGAATGTACAATGGTACAATCACTTTGGAAAATGGTTTGGTAGTTTCTTAAAAAGGTAAACACACATAAACTTAACATATGAACCAACAATTCAACTCCTAGTTATCTACCCAAGAGAAATGAAGACATATGCCACATAAAGTCTTGTATATGAATGCTCATTTACAGTAGCATTATTCATGATACCCCCAAATACAAACAACCCAATTGTTAATCAACTGGTGAATGGATAATCAAAATGTACTATATCCATACAGTGGAATACCTCAACAATAAAAAGAAGGCACTCCTGACACAATCTGTCATGGATTCAGAATCACTGTGCTAAATGAAAGAAGTCAGAAAGAAGTAAGTAAAGGACTACATTTGTATGATTCCATTTATGTGAAATGTCCAGAAAGGCAAATCACTAGAGATAGAAAACAGACTAGTGGTTGCTAGGGGCTGATGGTGGGAGTGTCTGTAGTTGGCATGAGGGGTCATACAGCTCTGTAAATTTACTAAAAATCAGTGAATTATACACTTAAAATGGGTAAATTTCATGGCATATATATTATACTTCAGTAAAGTTGTTTAAAATAAAAAGTGATAATTTCTGTGGAGGTAAATTCCAATCCAAAGAACTGAGAGAAACTAGGCCAAGGCAATGAATGATCATAGCTCTTGGATGTAGCTTGCCAACACTCTCAAAATATTTAAAATGCTAGTTGATGACACCATCTACATGATGGTTCTTCTAACAGTTGCTGCTCCTTTGAGTTCAGAGAAGTTCCACAAAGGCTATTAAGGAATAGCTAAAGCTAACATCAGCATCAATGATTGCTAATTATAATTGGAAAACCAAGGTCCTAGAGGCAGGTGATGAAAAATGGTCATAAAAACGCTTCCAACCCTAAGGTGAGACTATTACGCAATGAGTTTTAAATTCCCATGAAAAATATGACCCATTTTGAAAAGAAAATGTTGAATTCCCTACCCTGTGAATAAGAAATGGCTCAAAGGATGACCAAAAAACGCTGAGGAAAACTCGGTCAGAGAAGGTAGGGGAAAAAAGGAAGGAAGGAAGGAAGGACAGCTTACAGGAACAGGCTGAAAGAAAAAAAATCAGATAAAGCAAAACAGAAGCAAATCTTAGTACAGGAAAATGAGGATAGAGCATACAAGGTCATCTTCCCTGGCCAGAAGAAAGCACTACCGCATAAATATGACAATGTTTTCTTACTCTGTAATCGTGCTGGGGAGCTCTTTTAATTTGGACCGAGACACTTCGGTTTTCATTTGAATTCCTCAGTGATGTCTATTACCAAGTTACCCATAGTACCACCTATCAGGAAATAAAACTTTTCACCCCCACTTCCATCCACAAAAATAGAAGGAAAACATTCGGAGGGATTCATTTTATTTTTCTGGTCAGCAACAGTCAGCAGCTCCCTTTGGTTCGTTGGGTTTGTTTTTCTCGGTATATTACATCAAGAAAATAGAAAGGAAAACTGCTGAACACAGCAGGAAGAGTGAAATAAATCTGAAAACTGCTTCCCACTGTTTTTATTTCAGCACTTCGAAAACTCTGGGCTAATCCTGTATTTTCCTATACCGCTGTGTACATTTCCTAGATTTTTTTTCACGATAAAGCTTAATACGTGTGTTTGTAAGTTAACTGAATTATAGCAAGCATGGAGAAGCGGGTGAGCCCTGGCAGATTTCCCATTGTTTTCCCAGCCGTTTTCTCTATCAATTGCTGCAATCTACACTGGCTCCCTGTCCTGCTGTCAGTGCCGCAGAGCTATTGTATCTCCCAGGGCGACAGGTGTGGCTTTGTCCTCTAAGTGCATGACACTGGGCAGAAAGCAGCTCACCTTTCACAAGTTCACTGTTGTGGCAACATCACACTTCTTTCATTGACGTGGTTGCCTTTCAGACATGTTTGACCACACTGTGCAGAAGTGTTCATCACCTTTCTCGCTCTAATAAAGACATCGACTTAGTAGCAGCTCTGGGTTCAGTGTTTACTGGTGTAATAAGCGAGAGTGACATGTTTCCTCTTCTCTAGCTCTGGCTCGACCTTTTTTTTTTTTAAAGGAACATTTATTTATTTATTGGCCGCTTTGGTCTTTGTTGCTGCACACGGGCTTTCTCTAGTTGCGGCGAGCAGGGGCTACTCTTTGTTGTGGTGCGTGGGCTTCTCACTGCGGTGGCTTCTCTTGTTGTGAAGCACAGGCTCTAGGCACGCGGGCTTCAGTAGTTGTGGCACGCAGGCTCAGCAGTTGTGGCTCGCGGGATCTAGAGCACAGGCTCAGTAGTTGTGGCACATGGGCTTAGTTGCTCTGCGTCATGTGGGATCTTCCCGGACCAGGGATCGAACCCGTGCCCCCTGCACTGGCTGGCGGATTCTTAAGCACTGCGCCCCAAGGAAGTATTAGCTCAATCTTGAGGAGGCAGGGAGAGGTGTACAGCTTCTAAATATCAACTAGAAAAGAGCACCTCATTGCAAATTACAGCAAAAGTAAATGGATTGGGGTTGGTGTCAAAGAGAGGGCAATATACTCCCTAGAAACAAAACACAGATCATGGTATCTATCATGGAATTTCTGGATTGTCTATATGGCTTTGTTTCTTTCTCTCTTATGACTGACCTATGCAAAATAAAGCGTAACTGGCATACAGCTAGAGAAGCAGAGCCTAAAAAGGAACATTGTGAAAAGGTAAAATAAAAAGGGCTAAAAAATGTTTTCTAAGATTTCTCCCATAAAACAATTAAGCCTGTTTTCTTTTTCTATTGTGAAACTTTATAGATAATGAGAGCCCCAAATCAGCTAAAACATTTTAGTGTTCAGGGTAAAAGAGGTTATGTATGAATACATTTACCAAGCTATAATACAACATGAAACGTTTGTGTATATGGATATAACATAAGATGTGTGTATATAAATTTATATCTATACTGTATCTATATCTATCGATACTTTTATTCATCCATCCCATGGGAAGTGTGTAACTTAAATATTAAGTGATTATTTATGGGACTCTATCCCTCAACTGTAGAATAGAAATATCAATTCAATTATAACATGAAAGTTCATTAAATGCCATTAATGATATAGTTTATCTCACTTCTAAGGAAATAATTTTACACGGGATATATATTGATATAGTACTGTTAATATATTAAGGAACTTTATTATTTTGAAACCTCAACTGGAATTGAAAATGAAGCCTGCTTTAAATAATTATAATTAAATAAAATTATTACCATGTGTATTAGCCATAATTTTTTAACATCTATTTTACTATCTTATTTCCAGAAATAAGGTGGTAAAATTGGAAGGATTTTAAACAATTTTCATAGCCTCTCTTCAAGATCACATGAAAAGATCCTAAAGATATATTTTTAAAGCTTATTAAATGTAAAAGAATATTTTTATATTATGTGATTTAAAGTCATCATTTTATTAATCTGTTTTTAGAACTTCTCCCTTCCCATTTTAAGATCCATTTAAAAGACTGTGTTAAAGATAAAGGTGTCAAAGATAAGAAAATGATAATCAGTACTGGAAACCTGTAACAGAGAAATCCTATACCTTGCTGAAAACCTCTTATCTTCTCACATCTTCAAGACTCACCCAGTGCTTCAGCACAGCTAAAATATGCCTGGGGACTTCCCTGGTGGTGCAGTGGTTAAGAATCCTCCTGCCGTTGCAGGGGACACGGGTTCAATCCTAGGTCTGGGAAGATCCCACATGCCACGGAGCAACTAAGCCCATGTGCCACAACTACTGAAGCCCGCGCACCTAGAGTCTGTGCTCCGCAACAAGAGAAGCCCTCAATGAGAAGTCCGCACACTGCAATGAAAAGTAGTTCCTGCTCGCCGCAACTAGAAAAAGACTGTGTGTGGCAACGAAGACCCAACGCAGCCAAAAATAAAATTAAATTAAAGAAAAAAAATTTTTTTTAAATAAATAAAATAAAATATGCCTGGCCTATCACACAGAAGCAGTTGAAACCTGCTACATCATAACCTTTCAATTCCACTGCCTTTTTGACAATTACACGAGTCCTAGTCCCCTGATACACTGGTGACCTAAAAAAAAGTAGTGTTGGTTTTTGGTTTTTCTTTTTGGTTTTGGTTGTTGCTTTTGTTGTCGTTTCTTCTGTTTTACTTCAGCCTCAATTATAGGTAAATTTTAGTCATATGAGTCTGACTTGATCTGCAATACAAGAAAGTTAGTGTGGGGAGGGAGTGTGGGAAGGCATCATGCCCCACCCAAAATCGGTTAATCAGTTTATTATTTATATGTAGTAGTTCCTAGTCCTATAACTGTTGGTTTAAATATATGTTAATTACTGCCTTCTTTAGGACCCATTGGGCCATCCAACACTGCTCTATAGTTGACACCTCTTGTTTCTTTACTCAGTGCCCTGAACTTCCTTGTGCAAACCCTCTACCACTCTCAGTTGATGGTTTTTGACTCCACCTCTGGCTGCAGAAGGATGGACATTTGACTCAAACCTGGTCATGAGAGCAGTACCTGCTCCTGGTCATAGCGATTGGTTCAAGTATGGGCCAATCAGAACAAGTGAGACTCAACTCTGGGTCTTCGGGCCTATTGAAAAAGAGAGTCTTTTTTTCCTTACCAAAAGCTAGAAGAATGTAGACCTGGGGGTGTTGATTGCCACTTAAGAGAAATCTTGCCTAAGATCAATGCTAACACAGTGAAAACTAAGCCAAGAAATGGCCAGGAACTGAGTTCTGATTGAATCATTGAAGCCCCCAGATCCAGACATGTCTGGAAGCATAATTTGGCCTCTCACACATACACATCCACATACAAAAGAAGATAGAAAGGACAATTCAGACATTTTGATGAAATTCTTACAGCTTTTGAAAAATTTAGAATTCACCCACAACCCCTGGCCCCCACCAGACTGACCTAACTAGACTCTCTGGCAGGAGGGCCCTAGAATCTATATTTTTCATTATTCCCTCAGTGTTTCTGGTGATCAGCTAATTTAGGGAACTACTATGGGCATTCATCAACGCTTCTCACTCCTGTTCCAGCACCATCAACGGGCCACATGAAGTTCACCTAATGCCCCAGAGGCTTCCCAGAGAACAGACTACAAAATAGACAGAGTAGGCTGAGGGCCATGGTAATTTTCTTCCTGGTAGCTGTCATGCCACCACCCCTTTTCTCCTCCAGTCAAGAGAACAGACTGCAGTTATGTGGGAGAGACTTTAATGAAATGAAGTCTCTTCTCTTCCTTCTTCTCAACAGGTTCCTGATAAAGCAGTCTCTAATCCATGTGTATTCTAGAATATGTGGGGCTTACTCTCCTGATCTGTTTGACTATGACTGGTGAGAAAAGTAGGATAACCAGATAAAATATAACTTGAAAGTGGGTACCCAAATTCCATTTTTCTCATTGTCTTAGAAAATTCAGGTGGCCTGAATGGAAGGAACTAAGTTTGTCTGTTAGATCTTAGAACTCAGGGCAAGGGATTATTTGGGGGACATAGTCTCATGAGGTTTGGAGTGAGATCTCACTCGACTGGCTGGGTTTCTTTTCCCGCATTGTATAAAGCAAGAGAAATTACTCCAAATTTACCCTCCCATGTTTCTAACTTGCTTCCAATAATACTGTTCTCACAGTGCAGTTGTTTAGAAAGGTTGAGATTAACAAACTCTTCTGAGAGGATTTCCTGCCTTCAGATCTACTTAACAGGGGTTCCAGTTCCTGCAGGTTTGTTCATCTATGTCAGCTCTAAGGGTAGGCAATAGGCCCAGTATGGCCATCCCAATAAAAAGAGGGACCTTTTTATATCATTATTTTCAAACTTATCGACCTTTTTATATCATTGGACATTCTGGGCTAGTTTTCCCCATAAAAATTTGCAAGTCTACCTTCTCAGGCCAAAATTTTGTCTAATTAGCAGGCAGATTCTAGGCACAGCATTCTACCACTGACAACTGTACCTTTTAGGAAAGTGACCACAAACCATGTGCTTTCAGAAAGCTCATGCTAATATTTTTCAAAATGGACAGGAATTCACTGTGAACAAGCTGCATGAGGTCCTCTGGGTCTCCAAAAATTAGTGATCCTATAGAACCTGTCCCTTTGTGTTACCTTGAGTTGGGTTTTATGGGCAAGTTGTCTTGATGGAAAGGAATTTCCAGTGAGATGAAACAAGATGTGTTCTACCCTCTTTCACAGTGGCCCACACTTTCTTCTTTTTAACTTGTACCTTAATGACTTGTTATCTCTTGACTGAGCTAGATGCAGAGTGTGAAGAGAAGAGAGAAAAAGCATCTCCTAAAGTATTGATGCCATGGTGTTATTGTCACAAAATAGGTGTGAGCTTAAAAAACAAATAGCCTACCATTTACTTAGTATTGAAAAAATGGTGTTAAGATTAATCATCTTAAAACCCAAATAATTACTTTTGGCAGATACTCTGTGACACTTAGCTCACTTACAGCTAACCCCTCTGAACAGGATTCCATCATCTGAGGGTAGCAAGTTTTGGTTGAGGACTCATAGGAAGTTAAAAGGTAAGCTCTTCTATGAGTGCTCTAATGGAACTTCCTGATGTCTATGGCGCTGGGAGTTTCATTAACACTCTCTTTAACATTTTTGCAGGCTAAAATAATCACAGTCATGCTCTTTGGCATAGAATTTTGAGGTTTGTGAGAAAAATCTTGTCCCATTCTCAGCCCATGTCCATGTGGAGGCGAGGTGGCATTTCACAGACGTATGTTTTGGTTAGGCTTCTCAACTTTTAAAAGAGTTGTCAACTGTATTCCCATCTCAGCTGAGGCTTAAAGCATGGTCTGTCCCTAATTGGCAACAGAATATTTGCACTCCAAGTACTTGTCAAAAGAGGATAACACTGAATGCTTGCTGCCCAGTGCCTATCAAAAATCAGTCATAGGAAATCGTATTTATGGAAGGTTGCCTGAAGGACATATATTCCCTTTTAGATATTCTACATTTTATTTTTGGATTTAGCCAAACCATTTGAGAGTAACATACTTAAACCCCATGGCTACGCCACTTCAAAATAACAGTTATCATTTGTGGTTATGTGCCTAGCACTGAACTAGGTGTTTTTCATGCACTTGGAATAATCTTTAAAATAATTGTGCAAAACAAGGGTGAATATCTGCTTTCCAGAGGAGGAGGAAACAATCCTGGCACCATCAAACCGCTTGTTCAAGACCACCCAGCAAGTAAACAGCAGAATCACAATTCAAACCAAAGTCTGTCTGGCTCCAAATTTCATGCCCTGTATACAGAGCTGCCGTTGTTTTACTGAATTGCATTTTGGTGCTGCAGCAGCCCCTATTGAGGGCAAGTATAAGACGGAATTCTATGAAGCACAGCATTGTACTTAACTCTGGAGATTTTGTTCACGTTATACATTGTCAACTTGATGGAGGCTCTTGAATAAGAATTTCTAAGGTCTCAGTACTGGAAATAGTTGGACTTTCACTGAGTAACTAATAGGCTTCATATAAAATATTAAGAAGATTGGGAATCATGTAACTAGTAGTTTTCCCCTTAATCTGCTTTCTGGGAAGCCCAGATTCCAAGTTTTGACCTTCCTCTATCTAGTACTTGAGCTATAAATTTTATGTGCTACCTTCGCCATTAGCATCATCTTACTTATCTCCCGACTCTCCAGTCATCAGTGTGATTCCTTTACTTACACATTAACTTGCTATACTGAATGTATTTTTGTAATTCACTTCCATTGTTTTCCTGGAATGAGACAGAATATAATCAAACCCAAATAAGAAGTCTGTACCTATTAAGCATTTAGTCTCAGGACCCGTGCTAACTGGAATATTTTCTTTTTTAATCTTTATAGTAATTGTGAACTAGATTATATTATTAGCCCCATTTTACAGACGAAGAAAATGAGGTTCAGAGAGGTTAAGTAAAATGTCCAAAGTCATACAGCAGAGCCAGATTTCTGGCTGACTCCAGAATCTGAACTACTAACCACTATGCTGTACCTCTTCAGCTCCATATCATGGTCAGTTAATAAGAATAGATGAACACAGTAGAATGGGAATAAAAGGATACATAAGAGAAAGGAAAAAGAAAAGACGGGAAAAAGATGCCCTAAAGAGAAGAAAAGGAGCAAGTAAAAATAGATGAAAAGTCAGGTAGAGAAAAGGAATGAAAGTTAATAGAGAAGAGGAAGAGCATGGGACAGAGATGGAATGTGTTCACAACTGGGCCTCCAAAGTGTATAATCGTGTGAACTGTCAGAATGACTTTTTCTGACATTTCAGCCACAAGTATTACCAACACACAAGTACCAACTCTTCACTATAAACGTCTATATGTAAACTTCACTATAAACTTCTGTATCTCTTCTTGTCTGAAACACTCCTTTGCCCACGTATATGCTATCGTCTATTGTTATTTATCCCATTTTGTGTTTCGGCTCTCAACCCAAGTAGATTCTATCACTTGGTGGAGAATGGGGCCATACTCTCTACGGCACTGACCTAGCAGAGGCAGCATTCATGATGTTTCATAATGTTCATTTCCAGGAAAGAGCCTGGTATTTTTTTTCACTCCAAATAAATTCTTGTCTGTTGCCATCGATACACATAAAAGATTTAAGCACACACACATAAAAAACAAACCCCAAATCAAACTCCTTTGTTTTTCTGACCCCAGACCAAGAAAACATCACTTTTTAGTGTCCTTCCACAGCCAGGGATATAAAAGGTGAATGTGGAAAAAAAAATCACTCTTGAAAAGTACAGCGATTTACATGGGGTTGTATACATCAGAATAAGTTATCCCTGGAATATGAATTAATAATGAACCCTCCAAAACACTTTAAAAGTAGACCTTGCTATATTAGAAAATGGCTTCCTTGTTTTTACTTTCAAATGTAAGATTTATTTTTAAAATGAAGGTTTCTTTTCCCATGAAATTTTAATGGATCTGCTATAGATTAAGGAATGATATGGATTTTAAAAGTTCACATTGGAACCACCCAGGTGTCTGTGAATGTACCGTTGGAAATACCTTCGAGATTAATATCTGTCATACTGATAGTCTTTGAGAGAGTTAGCCTATGTAGCTCCCGAATTCTGCAGGTCCTATTTGGATTCGACATTCCGAAAACAACGAGAACTTCCTTGAGTTCTTAATTTTTTAGATCAAATCTAGGTTTTGTTAAGTTGGTTCCTTGTGGAAGAAATATGTAAGGTGGGGTGCACATTCCTCGTGTTTCTACATGGAAACCCTACCTCACCGTCACATTCTTGGCATCTCTCCTTAGTCTTATCTCCATGGAAGAGATTTCTAAACCCAGACAAGTTGGGTCATTTGTAAATTGCACTGACCCATTAACAAAATGAGAGGAACTACAGGATAGTGAAGCAAGCACTGGATTTGGCCCCAGGTTTAGCCCCAAATCCACCACCCATGAAGTGGGCCACTCTGGGCAAACCATGGCCCAACCAATCATGAAAGACTGTTTTGAAGATAATGCATGTGAATATGCTTTGTAGATGGTAAAACATTAACAAATTAAAGATAATTATATCCAGATTCTAGTCCATATCTAGATATAAATAAAGGAAAGACTCTGGATTTTCATTCTGCTGCTGCCGATTAGTTAACATTTATTGAGTGATGTGAGATTTATGCCAGAACACATGGCGCCATACATGTCTTCTTAAAAGTGTCGGCTACTGAAATGCAGGGTCATATTAAGAACTCGACACCAGTGTTAGGGAGACAGTGAACATGGCCAGTGAACCGAAGATGGAGAATTAAGTTGATAAGTGGGAATGCCAAGAAAAATTCTAACTACTATTGGATTACAGGTTAATGTAGTTCAGAGTTGATGACACTAAGTCAAGGATACTCCTGACAAGGCAAAATGGACCTTCATATTATATCCCAGTTCCTTCAATTTTTCACCACTAGGTATCCAACAAGAGCCTCCAAACCACTGCTGTAAGCTTCCAACTTACAACAAATTATAAAGCATTTATTTTGTCTTTCGTAACCATATGCAAATAAAAATGTGTTAACAAAGACTTTTTATAACACTCTTGTTTACTTTTTAAACTACTAAATTTAATGCTAGAAGTAATCTTTGAATGTCCTTTAAAGATACACCGAATATTTTCTTCTCACAGCCGAAAGACACCTGACATTTTAGCCATTAAGCGTGGTGTTCCATCTTGTCTACAGGATCCATTTTTACGAGTCAAAGATGCTTAAATAAGGATCCTTTGTGTACTGTGGTTAACCTAAGCTTTAATGAGTTTTCTTTTAAATGCTCTTTACAAATTGAACTCAAGTTAAGATGTTTCAGAGGGCAAATGTCCACGATGATTTCATGGGAAGGATATACACATTTTCTGGTGGCAAATATTCAGGTATTCAATTCTTTCAAATAATAAAATGGATGAGAAGAAATGTGTTAATGCCGATAATATTCAGGCTAGAGAGAAGGGAAGAAGGAAAGTTCTAAGGAAGAAACACTTCTATGGAATCTTTTACTGATCCAGTAGCAGCCTAGGACAATTTCTTTAATGAACCTACTGATGTTTGATTAGGGTATTAAAAGATTTCTTTAAAAATGGGGCAATCCCAAGGGTTCTGCAGTTTCTGTGATATCCTTAATTAATTCTACTTTGAGTTCATTATTTAACAACTGCTTCAGGAAAATAAAAGGTCTGCCTCTCTTTAGACAAATGTTTGGGAGTTATTTTATCATGCAGTCCCTCCTTGCATAAGCTATTTCTTCTAAACGAGATTAAGAGAAGATACAGTGAGAAGCTACTTATATTGCCAAAGGAGTGAGAGAAGTTATCCAGTTCTGCCTTGACTTTCTTAGTGTAGGGAAGAAAGTCTGCAAGTAATCACCATGCCCTTACCAAGAACAGAGCCATTTCTTGGCAGATTTAGCCAATTTCTTTAAGAGCTGTAATGTATTTTCCTCATCCTTTTATTTTATTTTATTTTTTTATTTTATTTTTTTAACATCTTTATTGGAGTATAATTGCTTTACATTGTTGTGTTAGTTTCTGCTGTATCACAAAGTGAATCAGCTACATGTATACAAACATCCCCATATATCCTCCCTTTTGCGTCTCCCTCCCACCCTCCCTATCCCACCCCTCTAGGTGGTCACAAAGCACCGAGCTGATCTCCCTGTGCTATGCAGCTGCTTCCCACTAGCTATCTATTTTACATTTGGCAGTGTATATATGTTCATGCCACTCTCTCACTTCGTCCCAGCTTACCCTTCCCCCTCTCCCTGTCCTCAAGTCCATTCTCTACATCTGCATCTTTATTCCTGTCCTGCCCCTAGGTTTGTCAGAACCATTTTTTTTTTTTTTAGATTCCATATATATGTGTTAGCATAAGGTATTTGTTTTTCTCTTTCTGACTTACTTCACTCTGTATGACAGACTCTAGATCCATCCACCTCACTACAAATAACTCAATTTTGTTTCCTTTTATAGCTGAGTAATATTCCATTGTATATATGTGCCACATCTTCTTTATCCATTCATCTGTTGATGGACATTTAGGTTGGTTCCATGTCCTGGCTATTGTAAATAGTGCTGCAATGAACATTGTGGTACATAACTCTTTTCGAATTATGGTTTTCTCAGGGTATATGCCCAGTAGTGGGATTGCTGGGTCATATGATAGAATAGAGCCATTTCTTCCCCAGCTTTCAAAACTTCCTTTCTACCTAAGGTTATTTTTGTTGGGGACATATGCCAGTGATTGCTTTGATGGACAACTTAAACATTTAGATCTTCCTCTAGAAATTGCTTTGAAAAAGTACATTTGGCCTTTTTTGACTCATATTCCATGCTTTATCCTTTGACTTCTTCCCTCAGTCATTCAGACATAGGTTCTTTTCTCTTGATTTGGGTTATCTGAACACACACACACACACTCTCCTTCGAATGACTTCATGACAAGTGGTCTGAGTCGGAGCAGTACCTTAAATTTCAGCTGCCCTGTTGGCTCCTGTATTTACAACATCTGAATTTATTGTGGGCCCTTGTAGTGCAATTTTTGACACATCATTAAGCTCCCTTTTCATTGGGAGCCTAAGGGCATATTCAGGCTCACTGTGAAGAGCAAGCCTAAATAACAGTTAAAACACGTGTCATGAGCTGCAAGGGGCTTGTTTGCCAGCAGGGCAAATAGTTCACTGCAGCTCCAGCAATACCCTACAACAGGGTGGGTAGAGATAATGAGATAACCACACACCACAAGTGAGTTGTTCATCTTTGTCTTCAAGCATCTAAGAACACAGTTATCTCAGTAGGATGGTGCACCCTGGAGAGTTATAAATATCTTTCAGAAGGTAAAGAAAAATAGTCAAAGAAAACACACCTGAAAAATGTAAGCAAAAGAAGAGTTGTGAGCAATTTTTTTAAAGCAAAATTTCATCTATACCAGAACTTACTGAATCAGGCCGATAAGTTCTGTGTGCCTTTTTTGGCAATATGTTTTCTTTTAATTGTATGCAGATTTATTCTAATGTTATGATGCTAATCAACCTGTGTAGCTATAATAATATAAAGGCAATGTCAACACCTCATCAACTAATCACACTGCTTCTTTCATCCTAGACACTGTATCCTCCCTACACAACACAAAAGTACTATAAAAATTATTTATACAAATAAACTATTATCTAAAGACTAAAAAGGCATAATAAATTATGTGTAACATGGTCCAATTATGTGATAATTTCTTTGTTTTAATTATTCGTATAGTTTTAATGAAGGGGTTGCTAGAAGGTGGAACCATTTTTATATTTAATGGAAAAAACAAATTTGTTTTTAAGAATGAAAACAAAGATAATTAGCTCTCAAATTAGAGGCATACTAATATATGCATGCTCCTAAATTATTACCAGGACTATTACTTTGTTCGTGCTATCAGAACTTTTCTTTCTGAAGCTCTGCTGTTGGCTATTCAAGTTATTTTTCCCATTTCTGTTAAATGTATTAATATCTTGCTGTTCATCAAGTGCCAAAATAAAGGTTAAAAAAGTTCCCGAGATTATCTACTGAAGAAAAATTGGGGTGGGTGATGACAACTATGATCTTTCAAGATGCAGTTTATGAATGCATAATAACTTAAGAAAGTGAGAAAAAAATAGATTTATCAAGAAAAGAGAGAACTATCCTAAATTCAACACAGCAAATCAGCAAATTTCTTCAGGGAAAGACATCAAATTTGAAAGGCATCAATACTTTTCTGCTGTCACCAAACTGTTATTTATGCTCATGTGCCAGCTGGATTTGTGTATGTGCGTGCATAATCTTTTTCTCACCACTGATGTCATCATTAAAGCTGTGCAAGATTTTTGATTTTCGCTTTGCACAATCTTCAGGGGAGACTTGGACATTATGGTGAAAAGTTTGTGACAAGTTTATAAAAGTAAGAAATGTAGACTTTATGGCAGTGAAATTTCACCACTGTAAAACAGAGGAAGCTCTCCTGACTGTGTATTATCTGGTCTTTCCAATCCCCATTAAAGAACCACACAGAACAATTGCAGATAAATAGGTAGGTAACTGTTTTTTTTTTTTTTTTTTTTTTTTCAGTCGGGGGAAAGAGAGACATTTGGTATCACCCATGTAACACTCCCCAGAACTAGCTGTTTTGAATTTTAAGCATATTCTAGAATTTTTTCAAGACATACTTTTTTTTACAACATGCAGAAAGCTACTGACCACTAGACATCTGTTTCTCCAGGCATAAACTAGTACTGCTTTTTATGGCTGTAAGCCTTATTTATGAGGTTTATAAGGCTTCAGGACATGAAGATTTTAGGAAGTTTTGTTCACAAAATCTCAAAGCTGCAATGAATTAATTTTCAGACTAGGAGTCAGTAACTGGGGAACAATAGTGAAGGGTCATCATGAGGAAGAGACACCCATGGCAAGCCAGAAGCAGCTGGTTCTAGAGTTGGAGATTTCAGGCTGCACAGGTGGCCACCTGTACAGCGTGTGCAGGGCGGAGCCAGTGAAAGGGGTCCCTTCCCACATCATCCACATGGCTTCACTCAATCTTCATTTCTGACTGGCCTGACAGTTCCTTCAGTCAGGAAACATATTCGTCGGTCTAACTCTTTCAGCAGTTCTGCAGTTTCTCCGGAAACAATCTAACCCAAAATAACCCTTCCCAAAACAACTCTTCGTTGGGAGACCTAGTGACTGGATTAGGCAATAGTGTACTGTTATTATACATTACCTTTCTTAGCTTAGTTAGCAGTTAAGAATGCATAGGTCTGAGGAGGGGATTTTTGAAAGGGAAGTAAACTGATTTTTACTGAGTGTCTCTTATAGGAGTGGCTCAGTAAATAGATCTCTTTCGTACGTTTTCTTCCTTTATTTGAAGAGAACCCTGCAAGGTAGGTATGAGTTTCCCCATTTCTGACAAAGGAGCTAACTGAAGGTCCAAAAGGTTAGCTAACTTGTCCAATGCAGAAAATATAACAGAAAGGAGTTATAATGGCCTGGGTCTGAAGCCTGGCTCTGTCCTAGTAGCTCTGTAGCAATGGGCAAGAGACATCACATCTCTGAGCTTCTTTGTCCTCATCTGTGGGGTTATCGTCCATCAAGAGCAGGGATGCTCTCTATGTACACCAATTTGATGGGTGCCTGACCCATCATATGTGCCCACTAAAAAGGTCGCCTCTGCCAGGGCTGTGATCCTCAGGACTTTGCACCACCACGGCATCACGATTACCACACTTAGATTCTAATTTGCATCCAGCCTGTCTTTCTTTAAAGCTCTTGCCCTTTCCTCAATATAGTTCTTCAAACTGGATTATAGGAAGAATGAAGGAAAGAATAAACCCATCTGTATGTCTGCATTGTGTCATTGAGAGGTACTCGTATAGCCAAAGGTATACGAGTCCTAACTGGTCCTCAAGGGCTTACTATCCAGCTGGGGAGAGAAGATATACACATAGGACCGATTTAATACAGAAAACATGATATTGTGTTGTGAAGCAGCACAATGAAGAGTAAAGACAGAAAGCACTTGAGGAGTTGAGGGGTTTTCATTACTCTATTTCTTCACCTTCTCCAGTCTCCTGTGATTTTTCTGGTTACCATGGAAGCTGGAATCAACTCAGATTCTTTATAAAGACACTCAGGGTTGAGACTTATTGCTGGAAGATTTATACTATGAAATTCCCTTTCCCTGGTGATTTTAAGATTTCACAGTCTGAGCCTTTGTCTTTGGAACAGATTTAAAAGACCCACCCGATTGCTCATGGTTTTGTCCAAAGTGGCAACCTTAGTTGCTTATTATATAAACTGGAGCTGATAAAATGTGCAATTTCCCATTTATTACATCTTTGCTTCTCTTAGACAAAAAGACAAGGTATTATTGGATCCTGCTGTATGGTTTAAAAATCATGGACTTATAGGGCTTCCCTGGTGGCACAGTGGTTGAGAGTCTGCCTGCCGATGCAGGGGACACGGGTTCGAGCCCTGGTCTGGGAGGATCCCACATTCCGTGGAGCAACGGGGCCTGTGAGCCACAACTACTGAGCCTGCGCGTCTGGAGCCTGTGCTCCGCAACAAGAGAGGCCGCGATAGTGAGAGGCCTGCGCACCGCGATGAAGAGTGGCCCCCTCTCGCCGCAACTAGAGAAAGCCCTCGCACAGAAACGAAGACCCAACACAGTGAAAAATAAATAAATAAATAAATAAATAAATAAATAAATAAATAAATAAAAAACAAAACAAAAATCATGGACTTATAAATGAGGGCCATTTGCATCCCAGGAAGCAAAGAGGTTTTGACTGGAAATACACTCTGCTGTATATAGGACTCTCAGTATAGTGCTTTTTACCCTAAAAGCAAAGCTTCTTGTGGAAAACCTGACTTTTCATCTCTTTCCAGGAAGATTCTATGGTTTTGACAGAAGCGAAACTGAGTCACACTGTCCCTGGAGGGGTAAGCCAAGCACGTGGTTAAGAACAGAGCTAGTCTGTTTGGGTACGACACTACTACTTAGCAGCCACGGGTCTCTGGGTAAGTTACTTCACCCCTCTGTTCCTCAGTCTCCTCAGCTGTATGTAAATTAAGGATAATAGGAGTAACTACCTTATGAGATTGTTATGATGATTAAATGAGTTCCTATTTATAAAGTCCTTAGAACAAAGCCTGGCACATGGTAAGCACAACTTTAAGTGTAGGTTAAATGAGTAAGAGCTGAGCTTGCTTAAACATTTCTAGAGCTAGTTTTCTCTTTAAAAAATATTTACCTATTTATTTATTTATTTGGCTGTGCCAGGTCTTAGTTGCGGCATGCAGGATCTTCACTGGGGCATGCAGGATCTAGTTCCCTGCAGGGATCGAACCCTGGCCCCCTGCATTGGGAGCGTGGAGTCTTAACCACTGGACCACCAGGGAAGTCCCGAGCTAGTTTTCTTTAAGCAGCTCTCTGGTTAGAGGGCAGAACAAGTAAATATCTGAAATCTGAAGCCCTTGGGTTTGAGGGTAGGGAAGGGGGGACTGGTTAACCGATCAGCCACCTCTTAAAGTAGAATGAGTCTCAATAAGGGCCCCCAAATCAGATGACTCTTCATGCTCACAGAACAGTAAAGTATTCATCGGTATATTTAACATTCGCTTATGCTTGCAAAGAGTCAGAAAGGCAGACATCCTGAGGCACAGCTCTTGGACAGGACTTTTGGCAAATGATATTTAGACATTCCTTCACATACCGCTATTTGATTTAAGGCAGTGATTTGTTAACTGGGTCATCTGTAACACATATCCCTTCCTTTTTTTGGAAATACACCTGTTTCTGGGATTTGATTTGGCTCCTAATTCAAACAGACCTCCAAGTGCTCTGAAACAAAATCAACCTAAAATTATACACTTTTCTAGAGTTACATTTAGGCCATATGGTTTAAGTTGTCCAAATGTCACAGAAGTAACAGCAGCAGCCATCATCATGCTTTACACTTACCCAGCATCTTTCCTGCCAGAATATTATGTAAGTTATAAAAGTTGCATTAAGATAGAGGTGTTAACCCTAATTCCAAAAGGACAGTCACTGCTGTGTTTCGGTTTAGCTCCATTCCATGGTGGATTGCTACATGAGAACTTCTCAAAGTCCATAATAGTTTCATGATGGTGTTCTTATAACTGATAATGTCTCAACTGTGACCTCTTATGATATGGAAAATGGGTGGCAGGCATGTAGGACCAAGACCTTTTTCTTGGGTCTCTGAGAGGACTCAACTAAATTATTAGACTCACTGCAGTAGAGTCAGAGAACAATGGCCAGGAAGTCATTTCCAGAAACTCCTGTAAAATGCATTGGAAACGTCTGGGCAGTGAGGACATCTCAGTGCATCATCTTAAATCTTCACCCATCTGAACTTGAAATTCTCTAGCAGATGACCAGATCTGTTTCTTAGCATCCAGCGCCTTGCGAGATATATAGGAGGTACTCAATAAACAAATGCTGGTGGACAAATAAACGTATTAAATGCATAATTAGCCTGCTGTAACAACCAGAGAGTTTTACAGTATATATCTGGAGTAAATGTGATGGATTTAGGCAGAGCAAAGGCAATAAGATGATGCTGGACGAGGGAAATGATACAGTGTTGGCACGGGCAGGTGTGGACCGGTGGGATGAAAGGGATCCTGAGAGTTGTTAGTGGTGAATTCTCTAAGTAGTATGGTGTGACTCAAGACAAAATTCCAGCTTGATTTGGCCTAGAATTAGTCCTGTGGTGTTGAATGTCTTTGGAACTATCTAGGCTGGAATACTGTGAAGATCTATGCTTGCCTGCTCATCAACCAACTAAACAATCAATGAACTGACTAACCAAGCCATGGGCTAGGTGCTAGGATCCAGAGATGAATACTTTTCTCAGGTGCCATCCTGCAGTCAATAAGCTCACAGTGAAATGCAAGAGCTCAAAATTCAATTTTTTAAAACATTTTGCCCCATACAGGTGCTTGGCTATCATCTCCAAGTTGAAGTCATCACATCTGAATATCCAGAAAGTTTTATAATCAACTGTAACCATGCCTTTGGGTCAACATCCCATTACTGCCAGATTCTGCTTTACCTGCTTACCCAGAATAGAAAGACATTAAGCTAATATGTATTATTTCCCCTGCAGCCGAGTTTTTACACTGGAATACTAAAAAATACCAGGGTTTATATAGCAGTTTGCTGATGGCAGGCAGAGGTAAGGCTAAACAATTTTTTTATTGCTGGGAATTTTAAGAAGATGTAAAATAAGCTTGAAAATGTTTCATAATAGAATGGTTGTCATATTTATTTAAAAATCATGTGAGGCTTCAAAACAATTTCTTGTCCACCATGGTCCCTTTCAGGCTGGGCAACCCAGGCCTCCTTGTGATGGGCGTTCACTCTGCTCTACTGATGACTGATGACAGGGTATCTGGGAAGCAATGAGACACAAACCCAACACTGGGTTTGAAGTCTGGCTCTAGCACTTTCTAACTCTGTGATATCAGACAAATTTCTCTTTCAGAGCTTAGATTTCCTCTTCCATGAAATGCTAAAATAACAGCACCTTCCTTAAAAGATGATTATAAAGATCACATGATGACATTTGTACACCGCCAGGCATATCATATATGCTCGATAAATATTCATCCTCTTTAATTGAAAGAAACTAATTCACACATCACATTCTAGTACTTTCTATACCTCGATTCAGTATTTAATTATGTCCTCTGGTAATAATTAGAGATCTAGAATAATGACCTCAGGCTAAGCACTAGAAATATGGCTGCATCTGACCACCAGAGGGGATACAAAGTCAAGTCCTTTGAATCAACCTTGAATCACCATAAATGAATCCCATATGCTAAAACTGGGCTGGGTTCAAAGTGATACCCATCTTAAATGCAAATAATGTAGCTAGGGAAAATCCCCCATTTCTCAACTCTCAGGGGGATTCTTGGAGCCATCTAAATAAGTTCAAGAGTGGAAGAAACAATGAAGAGAGAATATCCTCTAATAATACAATGATATTATAGGAAAACACAACAAAATTAGGAATCCTGAGCTATACAGAGGAACATAAAGGTGACAAATAGCATCCACTTCTTCTCTCCTTTCTTACTCCTTAGTTGCAACATTAGGGGCCTGAGAAGGTGAGTGTGAGAGAAAAGCTGTGCTTAGATCTTCCAAGAGAAGAGCTTATAAGGCAAGAAGAGATTTTGACCCTGCTAGGACCATCTGATCGGGGCTTTTCATTCCCTGGGCTGCTCTAGATTTCTTAAGGCCCTCATCCTTTCCATGTAACCCCTTTGCTTCCTCTTTATTCCTTATTTTGGGTTGGGAGAGGGAAACACTTGGATTGATCAGGGCTTACTAGCCATGTGCTATGAGCACGTGATTAAACTCAGTGGACTTTCCATTTCTGAACTAGGAGTACTATCACAAGACTCAAGTACCCTTGTTAGAACAAAATAGCATAAAAATTGCAAAATAATCTAGATAGCAATTCCTCCTAATTTCTAGAAAGGCAGTATTGCTTATCTGAAAGATAGCTAAATTTGTTTTGAAGTTGCACTTGAATATTAAACAAGCTATTTTGACAAAGCATCTGCGTTCATTTGAGGTGGATTTGTATGTGTGTGGCAGGGGTTGCTGATGAAGAGTTAGTTCTACCCTTAGGTTTGGCCATTTCAGATAAAACATCTACGTACTTGGCAGAGTAAGCATTTAATATGGGATGCATCTTTAACAGTGGAATGCCACAGGAGACCGGAGAGCATAGAGCTGGCTATGTGGCATGCATTCTAGGCTTAAAGGAGAGATGTAGATGGGTTCTTCCCTTGTCCCTCTAAGGTTGCCAGCCCAGTTCACCAGGAAATGGAGACAGGGATTCAAGGACACACCCCTGAGGTGGAAAGGTGCCACTGAAAATAAAATAATGGCATTGCAAAGGAAGTACTTAAGAGGTTGGCAACCTCAGACACAATGGTGGCAAAAGGGAACTTAAATCACAAATCCATGATCAATAATGAAGACTGGCACTTAGAATGGAAACGCTCTTAGGATGTAACTTTTCCCCATTAAAAACAGCTGAAAAACAAAGCTGATTTTCTATGCCGTTGCTACTCCTCATTTCATAGTGGCACAACTCCCACCCCAAATGTTGTGGAATTATATTCAGTATAGATTTGTTTATCAGTTCTTCTACCCTATCTATTTTTCAGCAGCTGATTAGTCTCCCTGGGAGGTAGACACATCTCTGATCAAGAGCTGCTTGACTCTTTCCCATCCTCACACATGCATCCCAATATCCACATTACTTATAATAAATGTGCTTCTATGTACATATATAAACACATTTGTATGCATATATGTTCCCAATACTGTATTCAAAGACACATTCCAAATGGATGTATATATGCATTCATATACATATAGGAATCCAAATGGATTCCCAGAGGGAAATGTGGAACACATTGTTAAAATGTCTGTCATCCACGTAAGAGAAACAGAAATGTGCTGGGCATTGAATTTGCATACAGCCCCGAGCTCAGAGGTTCCTGTATGTGCACCGTTCTCCTGTTCTTGATGATGGGCATATCTGACAGAAAGATTCTGTCAGGATTAGCTCAGGAAAAACACCCCCAAGGAGATAATTTGAAGACATACTGAGAATTTGCCTCAATACATGAAAATAAACATGAAATCCTCAGCACTCTCTGCACATTGAGAAGTTCCCACCAGCACCCCGCTGCACACCGGGGGATAATCTACTGGAGCTAATTAACACCAGTCATACACAGAGCTGTTAGAAGTGGTTGCCACTTAGGATTGATTTAGTTGCTGCAGTGCTTAAAAGAGACTTGAGAAGGTTTTTGTGTAAATGTGGGAGGAAAGAGGAGGAAATAAAAGTGTATAAACAGCTGCAGAATTAAAAGGTGTTAAGGTCTTTTTCTCCCCCTGAAGACATTAGGGAAACTTATTGAGAAACTATTAGTATTCCAGTAAAGAAAGCTTTTTACTTGATTTTATGTTTCCTTCCACATCAAAATTACACACACACACACACACACACACACACTCTCTCTCTCTCTCTCTCAATGCAGAGTCTATAGATTGTGGCCATGAAAAAGGGCATGTTTTACTTCATAAGCAGACAAGCTCTTTGTTAGATGCTAACATATGGATTGTGTCATCTAAAAAAACAACAATCTTTTATCTCCATGTCTACTTCTCACTTTATTTTACCCTTCTGAAATATGTAGATTTTCAGCAAAATTATTAATTGGTAACATGTCTTAGGAAAAATCATCAAGGAATAAAAGGCCACAAACAATTCCTTCTTACTAAACTATCTTTGTGATATGATAAGGACAGAACAAGTCTAACTACTTTAAAATGTTCTTCCTCAAAGTGAATGTCATGGATGCTATCTATGAATAAACAATATCTCTGATAATCATGACACTGAAATATCACAACTGAGTAAATAGAGGTTTCAGCAACCTGCTTTTTATTACTGCAACACCACGGAAGTAATATTAAAAAGACCATTAGTGTAAATCCCATTAAGTCAGGCTTTGTGAAAATTGAGAGAGTTGCAATTGATTTTTTGCCCTGGTAAAAGGGTTTACCAAAGAAAATTATAATGACATAACAAGGATTTCAGGGGAGAGAACGTGTACTTTGGATTTGAGAGTCTACTTTTTATTTTAGCTATACCATTTGTATCTGATATCGCTAGAAATCATTTTTGATTCAGGGTAGTTCTATTTGGCTATGTTTTGCTTTCTGTTAGTCGAGATACTGCTTATTAAGAATAATAAAGCCTACACGAAAAATTCTGTAAAATATATTTTTCCATAGGTCTAGACTAGCCTAGAAAATAAAATTCAACAAAAACACACTGACATTGAGTATCTGCTATATTCAAAGTCCTCTACCACATCCTCGGTAGAATAGAGAAACACACTCAATCTCTTCTCCATCCTTTAGAGGTTCAACCCAGGAGGGAAGACAGACACATTCACAAAGAACTGGGGAATGGCAAATAGGTTCATATTGAGAATCAACTCAAAATAACTGGAGCTATTTAGCTACCTGGAGTGTTTTGTTGAGATACGACAGGGGTGCTCGTGCTTGTGCTGTGATCAATTTATAATGCCTGTTGAGAGAGGGCATTAGCAGTGTAGAACATAGGCAATGTCTCTGCCAACTCTGGCCTAGAAGATGGAATATAAGGATGGGGTTAGATTATATGTAAGAAATAAGGTTTGAATGGTTAGTGAGGTTTTATTTTCACTATCTTTCAAAAAATAACCAATTGTTAGCCAGGGTTTTGGAGCCATTAATTGTGCCTCCTTATATGAATTTCAGAGTGGTTGATGTAGAAAATAAAAGCATGAACAAAGTATTCAATATTAAAACTGAAGGTACAAAAGTTTACAAGTGTCATAAATACAAAATGAGAGATTGCTTTGAACTGGACACAATAGTAGAGAAGAAGTCAGGGGTTCTCAGAATTTGCAGTGTGGGACCAGCATATCTGAATGAGGCAAACAGGCTGATTATTAGGTAGAGAGAAAGGTTGTGTTCTTGCAAAATTAAGATTTTTTTTTTTTGCTATGTCTCCAAATATTAACTAAAAAAGGCTAGCTGGAAGCAGCTTCTCATTCTACTCTCTAGATAGAACAGATATCATGTACCAAAGAGGACTATGAAAGGTCGCCCTCCACCTATATTTCCCCTCATTCTGCTTCTTGGATGTTCCCCCATTAGCACTGTCATCAAGTGATGTCACGAACTGACAAGCCTTTCATTCTTCATTCTTTAAAAGAAGTAGGAGAGAGAAGGAAAGCTGAAAAATATTTCAACAAATGTGTGGACATATTTGTATTCATTTCATTAATTTACTTCTATAGCTAAACTCATCTACTCCAAGAGCACTAAAACTTTATGGATGCCAGTTTAAGAGCCTACTTTGTCTTCTGGGTCTACGGAGGCAGAGAGGCGTGCCCGAGGCACGGGAAGATGGAATGAAGAGTATCAGAACGTCAGTCTCACTGACATGCCGGCAGCTCCTCAACTGCCAGTTGTAGAAACATTTTCGGAACCTCCTTCACTCACAAGTTTTACTTTACATTGATGATTTTTAAAAACAATAGTTACCATTTTCCCATCCTCCTCCAGCAATTTCTGGTTTCTTTCCTTGGTCTTTTGAAACTCTATCTCCTTTCCTCTCTTGAATTTAGTTCTTCCTTTTCCACTTGATTATGTATCCTTTTGTAGAAGGAACCCAGCTGGGTTTTCTAGGCTGACTTCACATTAGAATAACCTCAGGATAGTTGGATTTTACTCATCAGACCTGGCCCCTATCCAAGACCAGTTACATCAGAATCATTCAAGGGCAGAAACAGCAGTGTGCGTGCATGGGCGTGTGCATGTATGTTCTTCTAATGTACCCTTAGGGATTCTAATGAACATCCAATAGAGTGGATTACAGTAGACCAGGTGTGTTCAAGGTGTGGTCCCCAGACCAGCATCGTCAGCATCACCTGTAAACTTGTTAAAAATGCAAATCTCTGAGCCTTACCTTCACCCCAGTACATCAGAAACTTGGAATCAGGGCCCAGACTTCTGCGTTTTTAAGATTCTTCTAGGTGATTCTGAAACATGTTAAAATTTGAAAGCCTCTGTGCTAGATCCTGATCCAGAAGCATCAGGATCACCCAAGAGCTCTACCCTTGACCTACTGAGGTTTTTAACAAGATCCCCAGTGACGTGTATGTAGGGCAGAGGCTGAGAAGCACTGTTCCAAGAACTTACTCAAAGCTCCATGCCCTTTGCCACACAGTTGACTGTTATGATCTTATTTGAAAATGTAATAATTATTCATTTCTCAAAATGGAACCCATTTATTCTTTAGCTATTAAAATACAAACAAAGCTGTTTTTCCTATGTGGTGCCACGTCTAAGCCTTTTCTACACTGCTGTTTCTGTTCTAAGGGTATTTTCACATCTCCTGAGAAAATGAAGAAATAAAAGGTCCAAATTCCTTTGTACGTAACTTGTTGCTTTTCCCCTCAAAAGAAAAAAAAAAGGTCAAAATTCCTGATGTGTTCCTCAATTCTGAGATGTATCCATTTTATTCCTCTGGAAATAGGAACTCTGAGGTGTGGCAAAGAACAAAGATGGAATCTTTGCTTTGTGTCTTCTCTCACACACAGGAAGGAATCTCTGGGTGTAACAAAAATCTTTATTGACCATATTAAGAGGCAGCAATGTGTGTATGTGTATATACTGGGGTGGGTAAATTAGAGAGGGAAATGTCATCCCCACCAAGTCAAGTTCATCACCCCTTAGGTTCAAGCCCTGGTGTGAGGATGCCCCAGATTTCTCTACAACAGAGGGAGCTCTGTTGCTTCCTGTGATTATTCTAAAACTATGAGAACCAGTGTAATGGCAAAAGATCACAAACCCACCTGTTCAAGCACCTGTTTTTCTACTCTTCTATTTTCATCTGCATCTTCAGCCTCATTTAGCTCAGATAAGAACTGATCCCTTGAAACTGCAGGTCCTTTATCTATTTGATATCGTAGCCTAAGCCTTAGTTTGGGAGGGGTAGTGAGCAGATGGGGAGAAGGGCTGTCAGATGATCTACATTTGTAGGTAACAGAACGTTTTCAGAGTTTAAAACAGCATACTAAAAAATAATGATTTAATACTGTGCTTGAATCTGATTAAAACCAACATGCAAATCAACTACACTTAATAAAGGAATCTATCATTGTGTCTTTTTTTTAAATTATTTTTTATTGAAGTATAGTTGATTTACAAAGCTAGTTTCTGGTGTACAGCAAAGTGATTCAGTTACACATATATATATTCTTTTCCATTATGGTTTATTACAGGATATGGAATATAGTTCCCTGTGCTATACAGTAGGACCTTGTGGTTTATCTATTCTATATATAATAGTTTGCATCTGCTAATCCCATCTTATAGTAAGAAAGTCTTAGAAAAATAAAGGATTCAAAATCAAATGTGAAGCGCTAAGAAATGAAGAAGTCTCCCTACCACACTAAAGTTAGTTTTCTTGTCCCAGTTTCACCAGTCTGTTCAAAACTTCTTAGTCACTCAAATTACTTCTTTCTGAGCTTTTCCACCACCACGCAGCCCCTGGGCTAACCCTGTGAGAAAATGACTTCTCTATTTAACCACTTAAGACGTGAATATTTGGTGTGAACCAGCTGCAGCTCTAATAACCACGGATTCCTGGAATCAAAGGCTAATTCTCACAAACAATACACTCTTCTTGTTCCTGAAAGCACACTCTGTAACCTTTGCAAGTATTATAAAAAGTAAGTGTGACAGGTCCAAAACGCAAGTGTAGCCATAAGTTTCTTACAATTGGATTAATTTCAAACTTCGGAAAAGTAAGTAGTTGAAGTTTTATGAACAAAGGTGATAACTGAGTACATACAATTTCTAGGACTATGGGGAAATTTTTGCAAAATAAGATGCACTGTATTGCCAATTTGGTCAACAGCTGAAACTTAAAATGCTGAATTTAAAATATGTTGATATAGTAGTGACAATCAAAGGTTGGTTTCTCTCTCACCTAAATACGATTTTCTATATTAAGAAATACAATCATTCAGAAACAATTTGTTCAAAGGATCCCTGAAATAAACCAAGCTCCACTCTCTAAAACCCAATGAGTTCCTTGGTAGCAAAGGAATATACATAGAAATGAAGGTTTATCGATTTTTTTTTAACTCCACAAAAACATCATGGAATTAGACAATCACAGGTGTGACACATTACCTAAATGTAAACTATATTAATGTGATTTTAGTGCAATTAAAATCCATTCCTCTCCTCAGTGAAGCATGACTTTAATAAAATATAAATGTTTTCAAAGTGAGGTCCTAACCAACTTGGAATCCCAGCGTGGAACAGAGCCGAGACACTCAGTGGGCGCTCAGCCAACGCAAGGAAGGAAGGATGAAGGAATGAAAGTAGTTCAAAATTGGGAACAGATACCTGTTAACAAAAGAGAATTATCTTTCCAGAATAAATAAAAAGTTATTACTTCTAAGAACATCATGTACTATTTTCAACACATGAATTAGAAGTAAAGGTACATTTTGGTATGGAACACATGCTCTGCAACTGTTTGAATTAGTATACTGCTGTCAATTATTCCAAAAAACAGCAGAGAAGAAAGGAAGGAAATGATCTTCTTTGCCATTTAAAAAATATACACATAATGGCACTTTGTACTATTTGTGTAAAAATAACAAGTCACAATAATAATGCCAGCCCTTTTGGTTTTTAACTATTCTTAATTGAAATAAGATTAAATAGGTCTAAACTGGTAAATGTTCTGAGATGCTAACAGCAATTGCCTCATTGTAATCTTTGCTACTTAAGTACTAAAATATTATTCTATATTTTAGATGACTTGTGGATTTCCTTTTTATCTGAAAGGCTGTATGAGGAACAAAGCATTATGTTTCAGACAAGAGACCTCATGGTTTTCAAGATTCCAGGTTATTCACCCAACCATTTGGCCATCTCCCACCTACACGGGGTCACAATTGAAAGTAAAGTCACCTCTGAGCAAATTTGTGAACTTCAAGGCCAAACAACTGCATAAATAATCTGTAGGCCACAGACCATCATCAAAGTCTGGAATTTATGCAAATAATTCTGCTTACATTGAACAGATCTGTAAGGCTGTAAGCTTTTCCAGCCTAAATAAACGAGTAATGGAGAGGTTTAATGGTGCAAGATTGCTCCCTACAGGCCAAACTGCAGAATGACATACAAGACAATTGGGGTGGAGGGGAAAAAGAGATAAACCATGTTTTATAAGGCATGTAGGTTATTTACTGACAAGTAGATGAGCGCAGAAGCATGTAAAGATTGTATAACACACATTGGGATATGTATTGACAGCTTTTCTTCTAAAACTACAATCCAGTTTTAGAGTTCTCCATTATTTCCTACTTTTTTCTTTTGGAGGTATCTTTAATCTTCTGAAAAATGTAACTTACTTTTCTGCTGGGAAAAAAGTTCTGTTTCAATAATGTATTCTAATACCTCTGAATGTATATTGAATCTCTATATTCTATAGAATTCTATAGAGAATCTATATTGATAAGTTTGTTTTTGGTAGAGTGATCAGTCACAAAATTTGGAATTAGTTTCCATGATTTGAACAAATCTCATGAGGAGGCAGTGGTGGTGGGGAGGCGACAGTTAATACTACTTACCCCCTGACTCTACACAGCTTTCAAAATTCATTTGTTCAAAACTACCTACTTTCAATATTTAGAGGGATTTAAAGATCATGTATATTTTAAACTGTATTTCTTCTTTAAGAAAATATCAAATACTTTGGGTTTTAATTAAGCGCAGATAGTACAGTCTATCTAACATAAAGGAATCTGATTTTTCACTGGAAAAATATCCAATTAATACTGAATTTCAGTAATTTATATAGCCGCTCACATTTTCTGAAATATGGAGAGTGATTTTTAAAATGTATATCTTCAAAACTATAAGACAAGTTATTAGAAATGCATTTTCCCTTCAACTGTAGAGAAATTCCAACTCTAAAGAGAGTAGTTTTCAAAACTGAATAATATATTATGGTTAAAACACATCAACAATCTGGCACACCATATGTATAAATAAACATATCCCACTATCACTGCACATGCCATAAATGAAGCCAATGAAACATCTGAAAAGGTAGAGCGAATTCTTCATCATACTGTTACAGACGCTAAATAACACTGTCAGCCTTTTCTGAGAGATGCATAAAGGAAAGTTATCATTCTTCTTAACACTGCTATTTATATAGTTCAAACATTCTGCTTGCCCATCTGATGAAGATGCTCCACATATCCTTAATTTTAAACATGATTTAGAACATATTCAGGTTGAAGAAGGAAAGAATACTATTCTTCATGATTGGATTTTGGTTTTGAATAATAAAGTTTTAGTTATAATATATCTTTGAAATATTTAGAAATAATAAACTTAGGTGAAATTCAATTAATTAAAGAGTTCAAATATAACAAAATCATCAAAGAAAAGGCATTGTACTAGTAATAAATATGCTTGTTTATTCTGATTTATAGCCAAGTGTACATTGGTCAGCATTTTCCCCCAACTGAAGTATGAATTTTAAGCAATTAGGGGATGTAATAAATGTGTGTAATAGAATCCATGACTTTAAAAGTGGAAGTGATGAAGACATTAACCTACAGGTGTTTTTTTTCCCCTACTATTAGGGTCTCCTGAAGAGTAAATGTTATATACATGGTGTTTAATTGTATATAATCATAATTACGTAATGATTAAATGATCTCGATTTTCTTTTAATTAAGTAGATAATCTTTTTATTAGAAATAGTTTTCTATAATTAAATTGTTCAGGAGAAATTTTAGTAATGATTGAGGACGAACCGTGTAATTTCTAAAAGCAGATTCATAACAAGCTTTCTGTGAAATTAATATTTAATTCATCTAACAATATTAGTTCTCAGTAAATTGGGTTGCTACTTTTCCAACGGATTTATACTTTGTCAGTCAGTATAATTGTGAATAGAATTAGTGAATATGTTCAGGTTATGTGAGAGAATTATTAATTAAGGGTAAGAAAAGTTTTTAATATTGCCCTCTGAGGCAAAATGGCTTTCAAAGGCCCTATTATTATTTACCTGGGGCAAACAAATTCATATGTAGAGCCCTAATTCTACCATAACATAATTATTAACCATAATAAAGGGTAAGAATTTTCCATTGCATTTATGAAGGCTTTAGGAACAAAATATAAAGCTGAATAATAAAAATTGTATTACGGTAGATACTTTTCCTAAGGCTATCTATCAAAATCAACTATAATTATTGATCACAAGAAAGAGTGTCATTATTCTGGTGGTATAATTGTAATGCCCATAGCAAGATAGACTTTTTACTGTGTTTGTGCATCGTTTTAATGTGGATTTTGCTTCGGGAAAATTGCTCATATATGCAACAAAACTATTTTCTCTCAGCTTGCAGAATTTTGACATTTTTTCTTATTTGTGTATTTTCATTATTCTCATGCTAAACATGAATAAATTCTAAAACTAAATGCACATTATCAATATGAATTCTAGGCCCATCAGATCTCCTTCTAGCAAGGAATGTTACTTTTACCTTTGTTACATTCTCTGCAAAACTTATTGGTAACATACTTTCAGAAAATGCCAGCCAATAAACTACACTAAAATAATTTTCTTTATAAAAGCACAGTGATCTTTGGCATCGTTCACTATTTTCAAAGCCATAAAAGAACAGATAACAAATATATGACTCACAAATTTTCAATTATGAAAAATAATCTGGTTCAGAAAGCTGCACTAATGCAAAAAGATGGATCACTTGTCACAAACCAATAAAGGCTATTGTTTGTGAATCCAATATTTGATTTTATCATTTATGTTGGGCAACTTAAAATGATTTTTAAACCACATTACTTTTTGAAAAAAAAATTGTTATAAAGGTGAAAGTGGGGGCTTGCGGGGAGAAGAAACCAGATGTGTAATCTGTCATCCTTGAAACAATTTATATTCTTACATTGAGTCCAGCCTACAAATCTAAATCGCAAAGACCTGGTCAGCGAGGATGGATGCATTAGAAAGAACCCTACTGTGTTCCAGAAAATGGACAGAAGCAGGAAGGTTAGCAGACTTTGACTCTATCCTTCCTTTTCATGTGCCATTCCACTGGCTGAAAATTTGCAGCTATGATGCTTCATTATGCAGGGAAGTTTAAACTCTGTGTTTCTTAAGCTAACTGTGGTTTGTTACACTTCTTATGAAGGTAACTGCTTTTGCTTATTTTGTATTACACAGAGGAAAGCACAATGAGGCTACCAAGCTTAGAAACCCTTCATGACCAATTCTCTTCCAGACTGTTTCACATTCATAGTTTTATAATGAAGGTCAAGAGGTACAATTCTCACCAACCAAGAAGAGCATCTGTGTGCGTTACTGGGGCCAGAAATGTCCTATATGGTGTTATTCAAGGGCCACTTGAATGCTCTACCTGCTCTCGGATATCCCAGTTACAACCATTTACACCCGCTTGTAAGTAAGGGCTTGGATGTCTAAGAAAATCAGAAATACTTTGTCCACAAGGCCAGTGATAAAATGTGCATATGTTATCTGGAGGTGGTGCATTCCCACTCCTAGACAACAGATTTGATCATCAGATGATACAGGGCACAGGTGAGTTTCAGTGACATCATAATGGCAGACACAGACAGAGGGTAGCAGGGACCATAATGCAGATAATGGGGAGTAATCCCAGGATAATAATGTGCCCAGATGGGTATCTGATGGGAAGAATGGAAAATGGTGAAAGAAGGGATGGGTTTAAGGGTAGAAAGGTCATCACATCCTAGAGACATTATTGCACAATGGGCCTTTACCATAGAGTTCTCCTCTCCTTACTCAGTGAAGAAACACTAGAAATTCTGAAATAAATAGAAAAAGGGAGAGCTCAAGGGCCTAGTTATATATGCTAAAACATAGTAAGAAAATTAAGTATTAAACCCTGGCTCAACCCCTAACAGCCCTGGCTTGTTTGAGGTGGGGGTCATGAATTTTGCTTAAAGCAGGGCTCACGAATGATCTTGGATATATTCCTACTTGGACTCAGAGAAGAAGTGAAAATGAGGCTGGGGGGAATGGACATAATTGAGTAACTATTCAATTATGGCAACTGCTAGCTAATGAAGACCTATTACAACTAAGTTTTTAATAGAAAATGTGCTAATTGACTATGTTGGAACTCAGAACAGGCATATGGCTAAGATGTTTGATTACCTAGTCTGGTTCCATGTCAGTGATCAACTATAACACTGTAAAAATAAGGGTTTCTATGACAACTACTGAGCTTGCTGACTAAGGTGTGGGTGACCAACTTGAGGGATGAGTTTCTCCAAATCATGTACCTTCCATTAGTCCCACACTGTGTGACCTGGAGGCTCACCAGCCGAAGTGTGTTTTTTCTTGTCCCTTACTCAAAACATCCGTCTTGCTCTCAGCCTTGGCAAAGCTTAAATCAGACTCTTACATGAAGAATAGAGCATAGTATTTATTTTTTAATCAGAAAGGGTATATAAAGCTATAAATTTAATCTGCTTATAGAAGTGAAACAAGTCAACACACAGTCCACCTAGGTCTGAGTCTAGCGTTCAACCTCAGGAGTGATTATAATGATTTCTGAAGTTTCTGGAGAGGGCCAGTCTCGAAGTCAAAGACAGCCTGTACAGCAACTTTCAGGAGATGGGTATTTCATCATCCATAATTTTAGACAAAAACTTTCTTTTCCAATGTCATTCTAAACTAAAATTCAAAACAGGTGTTTGATCCTAAGGCTGTAACCAAAATATTCCCCCTTATAGCCTGCAACTCCGATAAGACTTCCCTCGGAAATATAATGGTTACATAGCCCTTGTATGGCTTTAACAAACCCCTATTTTCTTCTTTCTGCACCATACAATGTGCAGTCTATTTGCACCCATTCAGGACTAAATTACAGATAAAGTTACAGCAAATTTGTTTTCTCAAAAAAGCAGTCAGCCCTAATATCCCTTGAGTAATAAAAGCCTTGTCTTTCATTCAGAACTAGAACTGGCATAATTTTCTCCAAGAAACAAACTCCTACTTCCTGCGACAATGGACCTGTTCTTAAAATTCTGAATGGGATACAGCTCAATTTGCAGGTGTTCAGGTATAAAGGTAAAAGGGCATTTGACCCCCCAACTGGCAATTGTTGCTGTGGTAGGTAACTTCATTCTCCTAGTTATATCATTCTATTAGATAAGCTGCCAGAGTTTTCAGCTCTGAATTACAGAGGTAGGCTCAAGTGAATCAATAATTTATACAGATATATCTCATTCATTCTGATGGTATAAAGATACATACTAACAGCCTGCTGCAGCCACAGAACAAAGCCAGTGAGACATTATTTAAAAAGAAAGAGAGAAAAAGAAACCCATTTATCTATGTGAGCAAAAACATTACGTAATAATGACCTCATGGCTTATTAATTTTATTTTTCAACTGTTTTAACAAATATTGTGATGAGATAAATAAGCCTTTTATGAATCTCAGTAAGGTTGCTCTGGCGATCATTAAGCTAACATTTCAAACTTTCAGATTGATTTTAAAATAGAATGATGTTTTACATACCAATATAATACAAATCACTTGAAAAGATTCGTGCACCTAAGAAGTTTACATTAACTAGCTTAACTAAATCCCTCAAATATTTCATTACTGAGTTTCAGTATAAAATTACTTTTTAAAAGATGAGAATCAAATACATTTAGGGACTGTACACTAAGACTATTGTTAATATAGCCTTATGCTGTTAATTATTACCTGGGGACAATTACATAGTGTTTCATTCACTAATACTATGACATTTTTATTAACTCATATTTCCTGTGCTAACAGTGGTGCATTAAAGAAGTTATAAATAAGAGGGCAGCAAGTATTAAAAATGTCTACTTTAAAATTCTTCAATCATGTTAAAGGGAATCTGAGTTCCTCTCAAGGAAAACAGTACCAAAACCAGTGTGGTTACAATATAAATTAATAATCAATAGCCTAGATGGCTTGAATAATATTTTTGTAAGTTTCTGTTGTCTTGTCCTTAAGGATGAAGGGAATTCATGATCTCAAAACATGATAAAAATCTCTCCTAGCAACTTTAATTATAAACAGTGACTGTTACTTGACAGATCTGAAAATTTATTTGAGGATAAGATGCATTAGAATGGGTGCCTTGCCCATTCTACTTCTTTTAGTTCAAGACCGGACACATGTCTGGCTTGAACACATGAACGGATTATGTTCAGAGCTGGTTCAGGAAGACTGTGCAAAACTAATCAGGGAAATAGATCCAAAGAGAAGGAGGGTAGCAATTAGAGATAATACTCAGGTACCCTATTTTCCTCCACATGGAGAAATTTCCCTTCTTTTCCAAGGAAACCCCTTGGGAAGTAGGGCAGACAATAAAAGTCTGAAAGAAAAGAAAGTACGCATAGGAAAGACAAAGAGAACGAGAGCGAGAGCGAGAGCGAGAGCGAGAGAGAGAGAGAGAGAGAGAGAGAGAGAGAGAGAGCAACGCTGTAGTCTCCACCTAGAGTCCTTTAGCCTTTCTGTGTTATGCTCTGAGGCTGCCTGATGTAATCAGTTAACATTTCTGGCCTTCCAAGAAAATATAGCTTGTCCCTTAAAAGTAGAGAGAAGAAGGAGAAATAATGGAGTGCCCCATTTCTGACAGTCAAGAGGGAGAGTAGAGAAATGTTCCCACACTGATCTCATTAAGATGACGAAAATAATGAGTGTGAATCTTATGTATGAATCTCACAGTAGATAGAGGAGGGCATAAATGTATCCCACATTCACCCTTTTATGATGCCTGATATACTACATTTATTCTCAGCTTCATCTGATACTACTGTTGGGGGTTTCTGTTACAATATTACAGCTTTAACTTCCAGTTTTGCCGCTGAAGTCATCTGAGTCAGTCATTCAACACAGCTTTATTGAGTGTGCATGAAAACGGGGAAGATCTGTTAATGGAACTGAAATGCATCTCAAGTAGAACAGCCTGAACTTATCTCCTGTTACTGGTTGTAATAATGGATCAAAAATACTGAAAAATGGCATTTTTCAGTTTGCAATCTATTTTTTTCCTAGTTCCTTAAACTTAGGTTAAACATTCTAGTCAATTAGAAATAGAACCCAGGTAGTATTACGTCTCCCGCATATTTTTGGAGGAAGACTCATGCATTTTTAGCAAACACTGATGAGAAATTTTTCCTTGTGATTTACTTCCCTTTCTTAGGTCCAGTGTAGGATATTTCCAAATAATAATTTTAAGTTAAATCATTTTCTCAAGATTGATACAAATTTTGAAAGGTTACAACAGCTCTCAGAAACAAAAACCTGTGTTGTTGTGGTCTTATGTATTATTCAAGCCTAAATGATCCAAGGGCCCTCATACTTAAGGACTTCAAAGCATTTCATATAGATGATTTCATTTAGCTTTCTTCACTCCAGTAACTCCAATAGCAATAAATTGGTGCACCAAATTTATAGCAAACTATACCTCACATAATTTATATAACAAAGTGGGAAACACCCTACAAATTCTAATAGTATCTTAACATATGCCCAAATTATTATTAATTCAGTACTTCCACCACTTTGTAAAGGAATATACGCTTCCATTTTTTTGCTTAATTATATGCTAGAAAAGTTTTGATCTCTGTAATTTTAAAGGAAATTTAGGATTAAAGCAAAACAATGAAACTGGATCACCAGTTTTCCTAGGTAATTCACAATACATACACTTTTTTCCTGGCATTTATTCAGTCTAATGGAAATTTAGGCCATGGACAGGTTCATCTCAGCTACCATTAAATCAATATGGATCAATATAGATGGTTTAAACTGTTTAAGCAACTCATGAAAGTATGTGTTTGAAACCTGGGAAATATATTCTTAATGAGTCTACATTTACTTTCGGGAATAAGTAATTTATACTACTTAGAGGCCAAATGACATTTCTTTGCTTGTCTAAAATGTACCTCACTTAAATACACAGTGAACTTTTTGTGTCCTTTATTACTATATACACATCTCTGCAGTGTTTGGGGGAGCTGTAATGTGATGTGATCGCAACTAATAGAGAAGTTCATCAGAAGATAAGATATGCACTTATTACTTGAACTGCAGGAATAATACTAAGCAAAGTGAGCACAGATTTACTATTTTGAATAGGCAGTTCCAGCCCTTTCGATCAACACATTCCTGAATAGGGAATACCAAGAACTGGGAGCCTAATTTTACACGCTTAGAACTCTACAGGACAATGTCACTTGGTTTTCCTTAATTAAGGACAACTTGACTTATAAACTCCGGGACAGAGATTCTCTCCCTCTCTCTCCCTCTCTCCCCCTCTTCTTCTCTTCTCAATGCTGCTGTCTTCTAAGCGTTCATTACCAACAACTGGGGGAGAAGAAGAGTTAGTGCCTCAGTAAGTTCCTCTCCCTTATGGCACTTTAATTTCCTCTACTGTAAAATGATGTCTAAGATGCCTTCCAACTGTAACATTCTATGAATTCATCTGCACCCTTAAAAGCCTATACAATCTCCACCTTTGTAGACCCCTTGCCTTTGCCATGAGGAAGGTGCTCCATCCTGAGGTAGGATTGGGGTAGGTGTGTTCCTGGCATCCTGAGCACCAAGCCATGATTGCATTGAATCTACTTCCTACATGTGATATTTCCATTCTACAGCTAGTACTCTATGAAGGGACTGATAGGCTTTGTGAATGGTTCTATGTCAGTATTTATGATACTGCCACTGTGGGGAAATGCATTCCAAGGTTTAAGCAGCTATCTTACAAAACAGACTTTTACATCTTGTTTGGAGGTTGTGAGTCTATATGAAAAAATATGTAGTTTTGGGTTTCCCTGGTGGCGCAGTGGTTGAGAATCTGCCTGCCAATGCAGGGGACACGGGTTCGAGCCCTGGTCTGGGAAGATCCCACATGCCACGGAGCAACTAGGCCCGTGAGCCACAATTACTGAGCCTGTGCGTCTGGAGCCTGTGCTCCGCAACAAGAGAGGCCGCGATAATGAGAGGCCCGCGCACCGCGATGAAGAGTGGCCCCCACTTGCCACAACTAGAGAAAGCCCTCACACAGAAATGAAGACCCAACACAGCCATAAATAAATAAATAAAATAAATAAATAAACCCAAAGTTAAAAAAAAAAGTATAAAAAAAAAATATGTAGTTTTAACTACATATCAACCAAGATTTAGGACTTAGAAAAAAAACTGTGGTAGGAGGCTCATATTCTGAGAATTTAAAAAATAAAGGAAACAGTGCACACCCAAACTAGTAGAACCTTGGTTAAAGGTCTCTCTTAAAAATACCAGCCTCCTGGTTGAGGCATGCAATAGTCTCTTGCAATGGAAAAACCAAACTCGATTTAAAATAATTTAAACAAAACCAGATAAGTTTTCAATATTGCTGCCTAACTAGAAAAAGGGACCTCAGCTATCTGAATTTCTATATTTATGAATTAATTTTCTCTGAGTAGCAGCCATTACTTTACTAATATCACTTCAAAATATAACACCTCTTATATGCAACCTCAGCATAATAATTTGTGGATAATTAATGGACTACTTGTAGCCTTGGCAATCTCTTATATTAAATGAAATCCAAAAGATTTCTCTAAGGAAAATAGTATTTAATTCACCAACATTTTATGACAAAATTGGATGATATATTCTTGTTTCAAACATGTAAGTATTGCCTGAAGTCTTCTTGGCAGAAACTGTAAAGATGCTAACTATGGAAAATGCAGCTGAATTATTTGTATATAGCTAAGTGGAATATAAAACATCATATATTTACTTATTATTGATAAATTACAACAGTAAAAGTTTTTTGATTCCTATGGGGAACTGAGTAACCAGCCATACAGAATAGCCAGTAGAACGTGTATCTTCCCTGTTTTAAATGACTTTCCTATTCCACAACCCTTTTTCCTTCCCTTCCAATGAAAATCTAATAGGTAATCAAGCCTAATAAAGCATGCTTTTATATCTCTAACATAATGATACTCATTTAGGAATATAAAGACTATCTATTAGTCATAACTATAGTACAATGTATGGACAAAACCCATCTAACCTTCATAATGATAGAGGTTATATTACTTAGGCCAGAATTAATATTCACCCCACTTCTCCATTTCAGTGAAGCACAACAATGCACCCTTGGAATTGGTGTAGAGAAGAAAACTCTCATATGGGTTTTCATAAGGGGAAGATTCAATTCTTCAATCTCTATGAAGCCAAACAAAATCTTTCCTTTCACTGGACTCCAATGCAGTCCGTAATTTTGTATAGAGATCACTAATTCTTTCTCCAGACTGATTACCTATGGGAATAATTTGCATTGTATGCAAACTACCAAAAATCTAAACTAGACTTTACCACCAAGAGCATGAAAGTAAACATAGTTAAACTCACATTAAACTTCATCTAGAGCATGAATTCTCAACAGGGTTGAGATGGCACCCAAGGGGGTAAAAATTGGTTCTTGGGGGAGAGCAAAAAGAATCTTAGGTATCACAATGATCTGTGGCCCTTCAAAGCTCAACACTCCCTGAGAAAATCTTATTCCTTAGTATTTCATTTCTCTCATTAAAGTAAATGAAAAGCTTCCCCTTAGAGAGGTGAATATGAGAAAAACAGAGAAACACTGATTTAAAACAAAATAAAAGCCAAGCTTTGTCTCTAAAATCTTTTTTCCCATCCTTAAAATCAGGGTTGCCTTTCATTTTTATCTAAATATCTGTTTACACTTTGATGTGATTTCTATCTTTCCTTGCTTCTTAGCTTTTCTCTGATTTTCTCTTCATTACTTCCCTTTGAGCCAGTGGCTGATGACTGGTGCAAACACGAGAAATGGTCACTCTTTCATCTTCCCTCTGTTACTGATCTCTAATGTTACCACTTGCTGAGTATTGGATCTCTGTCATCACAGCAAAATAGAGGACGCAACACAGTGTCATAACTCACACACTTACTATGGCAGGAGTGACTACTGCATCTATAGTCGATTCTGAATGTAATGTTAAATCGTGGTAAAATGATGGCAAGAAAGGAGGCAATGAAAATCTTCCTTAACAGCATTTCAGGTTAGTTTCTCACTTGGTACATTAACTCTAATACACCACAATTCTAAGGTATATCTTCATAATTGGTCAAAATAGAAAAATCAGACAATAGAAAGCATTCTACTCCTTATTTCTTAATATTTACCCAATGCAAAGGGGCATGAAAACATGTGGAGAGTGAAGTCACTGTCTAAAGTATATTAATGACTGCATTGCTGTTGTAATTTACAATCTTTCAGAAGAGTTATTACTCTTACTTTACAGAATTTTACTAAAATAAATTATACAATTATCTCATTCATTTAAATTTTCTCCTTTGAAAAACACTTTACAGAATAATATTTTGCAATGGAATATGGCTTGCTATTTTGCTTAAAATGCATGTGCCTAACAATTTAGATTGAAGCTAGGGGGTGGAAAATTTTTCAGAGGACAAGAACATTGGTTTAGGAATCTGAGGACAGATAGTGAGACACCTCTGATTTCATTATTTTATAAGTTTTGATCCTTAGTCAACTTAGTTGTAAAATCTGGATGCAACATATTTTTTAAGGGTCTCATAAAGGTTTTGAGGCTGTAACTACCTGATGCATAATACAAGGAGGCTGCCTGGGGAAATGGCACAGCAGCCATACAGCCAGAAGGAGACCACAATGAGGCACTGGTGTCACCCCAACTTTCATTGCACATACCATTAAGGTTCATGAGAAGGCTAATTCCTAGATTCAATATGGTATCATTGTTATGCTGATGATATCTGCAGTTTATGTTTGATTATAATATAGCACAACAGTACTGTACTTGAGAAAAAGTGAAATAACTCGATTTTCCTCAAATCACCCACAGAAGAAAACGTCCCCAGATTATAGCATCTTACTACTTCCTGCTTTAGAGAACAAAGGAGGGAGAGTAGAAATAATAGAAAATGTGTGCGATGTGTTATAAGAATTAAATTCTTCTTGTTGAAAATATAAAATAAAATTTAAGAGGAGTAAGCTTTTCAGAGAGTAGTAGACTCTGTGCCTTATGTTATCATCTCCCTCCAAAGAGCAGGAGCCCCTTTTGCTGACATCGATTAAAATAAACAAAAAAGGGTATTGGCACCATTTAAAGAAAGCTAAGCGCTGATTTGAGGAAGTGCTGCATTGGTATATGTAACAGCCACAAAAATAAAACAAAAAGATTATACATTTAAATAGACCTGCAAACTGAACTAGAGCATCACTCCTCAAGGATTGGAGAAATCTAGTCAAAATGTTTTGTTTCATTAATATCTGATTTTAGCTAATTGTGATCAATTCTAAAACTCAACTCACTTCTAAATTGTGGTCTCTGGGGGGGCTTTTACACAGTTGCAAGAAATTATATGCAATGCTTTTCAGAAGGTACCACTTAAAAAAAAAACTATTTTTTCATAGGCCAATGCTTGAAAAAAATTTTCCTTCCATGGAATTCAGATAAATTTGGAAAAAATGTATACATCAACTTAAAGTGCCAGCACGTTCATATGAACTGGGCACACAATCTATTTACTGAAAAGAAAAATATAGTACTAGAATCTTCTAAGTGTCAATACTCTTTGACTTTGTAAAAGGCATTTTAGGCAACTTTGGAGGTATACAATCTTCTAAATCAATGAAACTCTGTATAGGCTTTCTTTTTTTTTCTCACTTACACACTTGTGAAGGAAATGTTTAACGTACCTTTAAAATTTGTGTAAATTAAATTGGAAGTATTGTTTATAAACTTAGTAAGTCCTTATGTCAGAGGAAAGCATCTATAAAGAAGGGTGGGCAAAAGGTCTTGGAAGTTTAGATTTACATAATTCCAGGAAAATTCAAGAATACAAGGATAGGACCATCAGTTATAGATCATTCTGCTTTAGTACTTGTTTCTTTGGTTTTCAGGGGTCCTTCTGTTTTGCTGTTGTGGGGAAAGTTAACAAAAATTACATCTGGAACATTTCCAATTTTTTCTGCTGGCACTAAAAAAAAAAATGGTAGCAACAGCAATAAAAGCTTCTATAAAAATCATTTGAAAATTGCTAGAAACCTGAAGCATAATCTTGTTGGTGTGGTATTACTGATGTCTCACACTCTTTAAAATAGAAATTTCTGTTGAAATTTAAAATTACCTTCCATATGTCCGGTACAATCACCCTCTTTTGTTCAGTGATATGAAGGCTAGTAAGACTTGAATCTAAACTACAGGTGATATAGACATGTCTTTGTTTTCACATTAACATTTCTTCTTAAGCGATGCTCCCTTTTTAGTCCTTGAACATGAAGGTCACTTAAAATGTCCTTATTGTTTGTAATAACTTTTAGAAAAATCCATATGTTGTTTAATAGCAGCAGGCTTTCTACACAGGAAGTACTTGATAAGGTTTCCTCGGGAGCCTATTGTCTTCAGATCATTGTACTATATTCCCATCGCCTCTGCAAGTTCAGTTCCTCCTTTGCTTGTGCTTCCTCCATTTTTTTTTTTTTTTTAAATCATTTGGCTACACAGAGCTGTCTCATGTCATTCTTTGCATACATCATCACTGTTTTTTCTCTTTGCCTGCATAATGGCCCAGCTTTTCTGAGAGTCGCTGTTGTCCAGAGTGTGATCCTTTACTAAAATGGGGATTGAATGAAGGTGGAGCTCAAATTATCTAGGAGCAAAGGGAAACCAGGCATTTGAAAATGACCCAGAAAGGAACGAGTAATGAACCAGAGTGGCCTCAATGAATTGCTGTAGAGGGAATTCTCAGTTTTGACACAAAAGGAATGCCTGGATACCAAGGAAAACCTAGGGGGAGAATCTCGGTAGGAAGCCTGCCTCATCGGCTGGTCAGCCCGGAGGGCTGAAGCCAGTAGCTCTCCAGATAGGAACAGAAACACATGTATTTTATGAGTAACAGTTAAGTATTCAAACATGCTGTTTTGGAACACAAGGTACTTTGAGGAGTTGACATCCCTTTGTAATTCATGTTCATTGTTCCTCTAAGTAAAATATGTGTCTCCCTTTAGTTATTCTGTTAGGAATTGTACTTTAAAGGCAAGAGGACATTTTTGATAATGCACATCTTAAACTTTTCATTAAACTACCAAATTTAAATTCTACCTTTTTGTGCACTCTGACATTTTTGTCTGGCATTTTCATTAATTTTGCGACATACATAAATGTAGCTGAAATGTTAACTGATCAATACTTTGTCTCTCTCATGTAGCACTAGCGCTCCATTCCCTAAGGACCACACAGCAGAACAGAAATTAAATGTGTAAAATATCAAATGTTAATGTTAAACACAGCGGCACTTACTGTATAACGACAGAAAAGGCTAAAACAATTCCAAATGGACAGATGGTACCACAAATTATCTACAATCCCATTTAAAGATTAAAGTTTGTCCTGTAAAATAATTCTTTGACGCACACTGAAGTGTGTCCTTTTTACTGATAGCCCGGTTGTCCAATTATTTTTGTGCTCATTAAAGTGAGAAATGACAGTACTGAAAAGAAAGAGAGAATGTACACTTTTTTTTTTTCCATGTTGCACCCACTGACATCCACAAGAACACAAATGTCTGGTCAAGAGCCTGATGAAAATTAGGCCCAATTTATGAGACATTTCCACGTCTACAATAGATGATTCCCAAAGACAAGCGGTTGTGCCTTCCACATCACATACGTCTGTGTTTGCTCTTAAGCAGACAATATTCATAGTAAAATTTAGAAACCTAATTCATAGCACACAACAACAAGGACATTCATTCCCAGGAACGTGTTTGCTTATATTTCATCCATCACCTTCCAGGCCGATTTCCACTTCTAATACTGTAAGCCAGCTTTGAACCTTCCATAGAGCACAGAGGTAGCACATAAAGAAGCCAGGGCAGCTCTCCCCCTGCATTTCACATACTCTCCACTTTAACTGACATAGGGACAAAAATTATTGTTTTTCCATTTTAATTTCATTATTCTACATTTATTTTTGGATAGTAAATTAGAAAAGAAAAATAAAATGGAATAGAAAAAAGGCACTTAAACATAAAGTTTACTGATCTGGGCCTAAAACCAAGCGGCATAATGGTACAAATGCATGTGCTCCATGTGAGGCAGCTGCATTTATGAAAAAGTGGGCCAAGTGGAACCAATATTATAATAATAGACCCGTGATCCATCAACAGGGAATGATGGGAACAATATGTTTATAACAATGGGGTGCTGCTCATAGCTTCTCCTAATGGAAAGCAGTTCTTTTCAAAAAACTGGCCTAAAAAAGGCTCTGGTTATGCAATAATAAGATCTTTGAAACATTTCATTTTTAAATACATCATTTAATATCTACAAGATGAATAAAAATCCTACAACAGTTATTTTTTCCCAAATCGTTATGATATTAAGATTACAAGGTACATATTTTAAAAGCTCTTTTAAAAAGGAAATAATATCCACGTGGCTTGGGGCAAGGTACTTAACTTGCCTGTGCCTCAGCTTCTCCCTCTGTATATCAGGAAAATAATAGTATCTACCTCAGAATAAGGTTGTTGGGAATATTAAATTTATTAATGCATGAAAAGCACTTTCATGCTTTAGTGCCTGTAAAACAGTTCTTTGGCACGTAGACTTGTAATAAATACTAGTTGTTGTTATTATTATATAAGGATCTTTTTGAATCAGAATTTAATCTGAGGCTAAAATAGATGACTGAGAGAGGATTATGAAATAGTTTAGAATTCAAATGGAAGGTCTAGGAAAAATTGCTACAAAGCATTAAGCTATGTCTATCATCATTTAATAGCTAGCTTTATTAGAGCAAACCCTTATTTATATGGTATCATTGGAGAAAGTTTCTCCACATAAGAAAAAAATTTCAGAATGACTGACTGACTGGATCATTGGTTGGTCTATTGATTTAGACAGTCATTTTCATTGGGAGCCTACTAACGCTAGATACTCTTCAGGTGATGCTAAAGTCCCAGGTGAAAAAGGCAGGGTCCCCATTCTCCTGGACTCTTAGTTCAGGTTCAGATAAATGAAGCTGGCTTTTGTTTTCATTGTTTTAATAACATTCAGTGGAATGTAATTCAGTGCTTCTTTTTTTTTTCAATAAAACCATTAATATTGTTGTTTCTTCTCAAAAGTACTGTTAATGTGCATTCCCATTGTAGTTTTTGGTCTCTCTTTTTTCACCATCAGTGTCAGGAGTCCCTTTTCCTACCTTTATTGTGGCCTCCCCCGCCCCCCTTATTCTGAAAGCATCTTGCATTCAGCTTGTGTTTTGTAGGACCCGGTCTGTTAGGAACTGACCACCAGCTAAGAGAGAGACTAGTACATTTCTTCCCCAGTGAATTTTGACTCCCTTTCAGTGAAATTACTCAAGTACCATCATGTACATGTAGCTAAGTTTCTCAGAGTTTCACTGCCTGATTTTTTTTTTCAATCAGAAAGAAATTGTGGAAAAAAAGTCTGCCATCTTGAATTCATTTTACATGAGTGACCTCTAGAAGCCAGATGAAGTTTATGAAAACTTACACACACACTGTAATGCTAAATTGCTCAAAATGAAGGTTCCTGAACAAATGATATAATTATATAGGTTTCTCTCTTTTCAAATTTCACACATAGCTGTGAGGAATGACTTTGGAAGGAGTGAATCAAAGATGGCAGCATGACATTTTCAGTAGAATATTACTGTGTCTCCTATAAGGCCCCTTGAACCTGGAAGTAATGGCATAAAATACACACAGAAACTCAATATCATTTTTTCCTCATTAACATCAAAGTGCCTCTATGATGCTGAAAAATAATAATAAAGTTTGTTTAACAGTACTCTAATGTATTTATTATGTGAAAGGGCTAAATGCAAGAATATTGAAAGAGGCAGATTTTCTTTTCTAAAACTTAATGATGATGACAGTCACTTTCTTTAAGGAGACAACAACATGTCTATGGGAAGCAGGCTGCCTAACTTTCTGGTAACTTACAACACAAAGGGACATATACACTCTTTGTTCCATGGGCTCAGACATTAATGAAAGTCCCATACAAGGCCTGAGAGGAGGACAGAGCTCAAAGTACTAAACAGATGTGCATACACTCATTTGAATGGTAATACTAAAATGTTGATTTGTTACTATAATTAAAACTCTTCTTGTAAGCCCCTTATAATAAAGTCATATTCTGAGAAACCGGCAACTGTAAGGAAGCACGAGGTACTCATATTCTAACAAATATGACAATAAAATAAAAGATTTCAAAAGAACGACTCCACTTAAACTTCAAACCGAAACCCTGAATAAGCAAAAATAATGTGAGAGCGGAAAATCCCAGCTGAAGCTCAGAGGAAAGTATTCTTTCAGATTTTCTAGCTTTGCAAGTTGGTCTCATCAGCAGTTTTTAAATAACCAAAGTAAAAGGCTACAAGATGAACATTGTCAGAGGACTATTTGGATCTATCAAACTCTCACTCATGCCTTTTTAAAAGCTGGAAATCTCAGAAATAATAAAATGTGCCTTAAATAGGTCACATCCACTTCCAACTGATTCACATATTAAATTACTACCAACTAGCATTCTACTGCCAAAGATTTTCATATTTTGAAAAAATATCTACAGGACAAATAAAATTAAAATGAAGATGGTCAAGATTATTATTATTTTTTAATGCTAAGGACTTTTCTTGGCTCTGCTATTGGGATTTGGAATTATGCAATATGTAAAATTTTACATTTTAACTGTCACAGAGAAAATTATACATTGGCTGAGATGTCTTATATTCCGGAAATCTGAGGCGGGGATGTATTCTTGGACTCAGACCCTGAACAATCCATCAGGTTCCTGCCCACGGCAAATCTGCCCAGTCAAGTCTCAAAATAGAAGTTTAAAATGGCCACATCAACATAACTGTAACTATTGCCACAGAAACATGCAGCTATGATTACTGAATTTAATGAATAATAATGTAAGTAATACAGTATGATCATACCACAAACGCAGCGAGGCTCCTTGCGGGTGAATCCCAGTCAAAGCAACTATTAATGTAGTATGCAGCATTTACAAGCACCATGACACAACGCTTCATTCTGATAAAGTTTCTTAGTAGCAGCTATAGGAAGATGAAAGTATTATTAGAATTTGCAAGACTAAAACCCATCAGATATGCTACAAAATTCTTCAAGATTAGTGTGATTTAAAATGGATTCAGAAAGTTAATAAAGTTGTAAGAATATACCAAGCAATTTGACTCACAAGTTAGAAGAAAAGAAGTATCTCTAGAGAAGGTGAAAAGAACTAAATTATAAGTGCAATTTCTTCGTTAAATATATTTGCATAAATAATACTATCATGCAAGTTGGGCTACCTCTGTTCAAAAGAAAAAAAAATCTCCAACAGATCAAAAACATTTTTTTTGCCACTTAGAATACTGGGAACCTTAAATATATTCAAGAATTCTGAAGTCCTGTGCTTTTAAAATGCTTTAAATGCTTTAATTTCAAGATATTTCAAAGTGAAATGGATAAATAGGGATGGTTTTATTTAGGGCCTTAGGGAAAAACCTGTCAAGTATTGCTTTATTATAGAAAACTAACATTTTTTTCACCATTTCAGTAGGATTCTCCCTTTCTTACTATCATAGTCTCATTTTCTCTCTCTCTTTTCCCTCTTCCTCTCTCTCTCTCTCTCTCTCCTTCCCACAATAAATTTCACCCACATTTTCTCATTACTTTTTCATAATATTAGATTTAGGGAAAAATGTATGGCAAGTACTTTATAAAATCTGTTACTAAAAAAGGTATATGACAAACTATTATATATAAAATAAGCTACAAAGATATATCGTACTACACGAGGAATATAGTCAATATTTTATAATAACGACAAATGGAACAAACCTTTAAAAATTGGGAATCACTATAGTGTACACTTGTAACATATAATACTGTACATCAACTACACCTCAATAAAAAAAAAGAGATAGAAAAGCTACAGATATTGAACAAGAAGAAAAAAGTACATGAGAATTGATATAATTTAAATTAAAAATTTAAAATTAAGGCATGACTGCAGCTGTAAGAAAAACAGCCCGTACGCTAGATATAGGTTCAAAAAATTATATACAGCTATGTTAATAATTAGAGTAATATGTCTGCAGGTTAATGTTTTGCTACTTCCAAGTACACTTCAAGGCCGATCTGGTATTTTAAAGTAGATATGTAAAGTTAACTGGGGTCATATAGAAAAAATAATATATATATGTGTACATACAGATGCGCATACGTGCATACCAGTTTAAACAAGTTAAAATTTCTTTCAGGCAAAGTAAAAAGTGTCCCTATTTGTTTCCTTCTTGGCCCCTGATCACCTTACTTTAAGTGCTACTTTTATAACTTTTAACTATAACTGTGGAAATATGTAATCTGTATTTCTGTTCAGACAGGTATTACATTTGTAACTCACGCATTGTCTTTAAACAACTAAAGATTGCACTGTTTATGGTGAAGTGATTGGATTAAAAACAAAATATTTTTGGCCTTCTAATAGCACAGGAAATTATTAAAGATTTTAACACGCACAAATGAGTTCTGTAAACTTTATAACCTCAAATACATTTGATTTTAGCTGTGTTAATTGGAAGTAAACAATTTTGAAAAGGGGTAGCTTAGTACTCTTTTCTTAACTTGCTATCAAATCGAATTTAAAACTACAAGTCTAATTACGAGATATCAAGCATAATTTTAAATTTCTTCATGATATAAAAATCAGGGTTCCTGATTTTCTATTTTCTTAGCTAAAAATGCCAATAAAAGTTCACTTCTAAAAGATCATAGTTAAAATCTAATTAAGAGGAAGGCTTCCCTTAAAAGATAGAGCCCCCTCTCTCATGGATTAGAGGGAAGAGCTTTATACTGGGCTCACTTTACAGACACCTGCATCATACCTGTGGGTGGTCTGGACATATATTTGAACCTCAGCTTTTGGTGTTCTCATTTACACATTCCATGGCAATCAAACTGTATTTTATGTTCAAAATGATCATTCTTCTGCTAACGCATGAATACATATCCATTCTATGCAGAGCCTACAGTATCCCCTTTCCTTTCTGACCACCCCCATCCAACTTACTAGTTTGGTATTGTCCTTGTTTGATCTTTTAAGAAAAGGAAGGGAAAACGAGAAAAAGAAAGAATAAAAGAAAGAGCCATTTCACATCAGTAGATGATCAAAAATTCCATAGTCTTCCCCCCTCCATACCTCCAAAGTTTATTTGAATTTACGTAGATGTTTTACAGATATAATCAAGTCTTCCCAGAGGGATTAATCTTTCCTTGCTTTTTACCTGTTTAGAGAGTCTGTTTTCCTCTTCAATGTACTTCTGTTCTTTGGGTATTAATGTTCGTAAGCTGGCTTTCACCTATACATCAACATATGTGTCTGTTATGGATTAATATAGTACAAATGTTTACAAGTTTTTCACGCAGTTCAATTTGCGATAATTTCGAAAGTTTCAAAGTCCTGGCTGCTGTGCTCATAAAACATAAATGTATACAGTTGCACATGCATGCGCTTCCATTTCTGACGCCGGCAGGCAGCGGCCAGAGCACAGCCACAGCGGCAGCCGCCAGCTATAGCAGAAAGTGTGGGTGTGCCAAGCAGTGGCAGAAGCGTATTCTCCAGGATACATCAAGGTTTAGAGAAAATGCGGAATGACAGAAATTCTCTACAAATCAGGAACAAAAGCTTTCATGAAACTGAACTCTTTAGCAGTACAAAAAAGCCAAAGTTAAGACTTACAGCATTAAAAATCACATCTATTTCAAGATAGATGACCCCCTTTGTTGGCCCTGTCAGCTGCTTGTTTTTCAAGACGTAGGCTTTCTGTTCACCATTTTGAATCTGCGGGAAAAGGACATGACAGCCGTCTGTCTCGCGGTCTCCACTGAATACACTCCCTCGGTGACCTTTGACCCCCAGCTGCTGAAACTGACAGAGAACCCAAAACAACTGTGGCAATTCTGACAAGTACCTGTTCATTACCAGGATCAAGTCTGTCAGGAAAAATTAACTATCATGGGATTCAACATGGCCGTGCATTGAGTATGTTAAAATTTTTAGTGTTCTTATTACAGACCTTGGTTGAGAAATGACAGATATAGAGCTGAGGGTTTTTTTTTTTTTCCTTGAGCAAAAGCAACACAGAGCAGTGTGTCAGGTGAATGAAACTTACGGACAGCAATGGTATAGCAACTTTGCCCAGAAAGTCAGCACTTCGATCCCGATCTTCATCATAAACTGTCACTTCAAGAACTGAATGGATATCTTTAATGTTGCTGCATAATAAATATAGGTAAGGAAAAAAAGACTTCATCAGTGGGGAACAAGAACACAAATGCTTTTGAAAATTTAGATAGCTCTAGCTGATTTGGTATATATGTGTTTTATGTATACCATTTGCATACACATACATAAGGTAGCTTGGTATCTGACAGAATTTCCCACAATGCACCTTAGTAGACATGATGGTTCTATTATCTGGAACTTTGAATACAACTGTAACTTTAAGTTATAATTTTTCAATAAAATATAATTTCTATCTGGATGGGCAAAGAATAAGTTATTGTAAAAAACAAAAAATCAATAAGTGGCACTTATTTTTTTTTAGACTTGTCCTATTCTCATTATTACAATAATTCCCATCTTCTTGTTACTCCCACATAAAGCACCACCAGGTTTGATTTCAGCAAGGGTCACAGTATAGTTTATATAATTTTTCTTTTTTATCGTAATAGAACATCTCTTTATCTTTATAGCTGTCACCAAAACTCTGACTTATTTCTATTAGGTTTATAGTAAAAATTAACCAACACAGAGTACAGAATGAGGACAATGTAACGTTGATAGCTATTGTACCACCCTAGGATTTAGAAATTAAGTAGTGTTCCATTATGTTCCAAAGACAACATATGTAATAAACAAGTATGCAAGCTCTTCATATTTTGTTTCTAGAAAAATAAGCCCCAATTGTTGACAGCATTTATTCTTTGATCAAACTGTTTACCAAGAAAACATGAATTAAGAGAAAACAAAAAATGAATATATTCATTACCGAAAGACTGCAACCACATGTGAGAAAAGGCTTTATCAGAGCACAATCAATTAATGGCTTTGATAATTATCAAACCTATTCATTCAATTATGCATTCCAGAGAAAAACACTCTCCACAACCTTCTTAGGAGTGCAAGTCTCCTGACCAGGCTTTCATCTCTTATAAAAATGTGAAATTCCTTAAAGATAAATTGGTCAGATAATTAAATCTAATTAGTTACTGGCTCTTAAGCAAGGACATTATAAGAAATTAATGAGGAATTTAGCAGTTTCTCATATACGAAAATAAAATAAAACTATGTTAGAAAACTTTTAAGAAGTACTTCTGTTTGGAGAGTTTTCCTTTGTTCAGAGTTCATTTCTAAAGCACAGCTTAAAAAAAAAAAAAAAAAAAAAAACCACGGACTTAGGAGATAACTATAGTGTAGCATCGGCAGCTTTTACAGTGCATGATCGAAAAGATTTACAAACTTTTTAAAAAAAAAAAGAAAATTAACTCAAAGTGTTTTCTGGTACGTAGGACAGTACTTAATATTCTTATTGTGCTAAAATGCAACAAACCAAAACTAAAACATCTGCCGAATCCGAGACTGGATTGTTTGCTGATTTGAGCAATGGAACAAATAGAGCTTTGTCCTCCTTGGTGTCAGTGCAATTGGGGAGAATTTCAATAGAAAGTATAAAAGGAAGAAGCAGTACGGCAATTCAGTTAATCGGAGCAAAATCCTTCGTCAAATCATATATAAAATGCACAGTTTAAAAAAAATATCTGTGAAAACAAAGAAAAATGGCATACCCTTTCCCCAGGTTTCACTATCAGGAAGGTAATGCAATTATGCAATTCATTGTTGCTGGCAAAGGCAGGCCAGATTCATTGAGTTGTTAATCAGTTAAGAATAAACGCACAAAAATCTCAAAAATAAATATCATTTAGCAGCAGTTTTGAAATGAGCTCAAAGTAATGACTACTCACAATGTGAAGACTTTGTTCCACTCTGGATTGAGATTTTTGTAGACCGTATGTGTTAGCAGCCTATCATTGTTCAGTTCAACCACACAAAATGGGTCACTTTTACCTACAAGAGATATGGAGGGAACATTTTTAGTACAAATAGCACCCACAGTTCACAGTGTCGTGACCGTGACCACATCTCTTTTCTAAAAAGTTTTATAGAAAACAAAAAGTAAAGTAAAATTTTAAAAACTAAAAAATAACATCAAAATAGAGTTAGATGTAACTGGGTGTTGCTAACAATTGTGATTCAGAGCAATTTAGAACTTGAAAAAAGTAAAAGAGAGCAAATTACATGGCTGCTATTTTAATTTGCAATTTTTTTTTTACAAAACTATTACTATAACTGCTGGTTATGAGGGGAAACGTGATACATATCCATCCCTAAATCAGATTTTATTTAATTCAACGACCTTTGAAAGGTTCAGCCCCTTTACTTTAATGCATGTATTTTCCAACTCATCTGACTCACTAGGAACTGGTAATAGAAATTCCTAAACAAGTTTATTTTGGGAAAACTGTTCTATTGCAGAATTACAACATTTTAATCTGACTTTAGATTCTCTTCTGAAATATCTATGGCATCACAAAAAGGTAAATTAGACCCTCTGAGGCAGAAAAAAATTCTGCCATTTGAAACTTAACCTCAGTAACCAATCTACATGTTAAAGAGCAGTATTTTTTCTGTCCACGGAGAGTGAAGGATTTGGAAGTTATCATATATTCAGAGCCACTCTACTCAGCCATAGTCAAACCTCATCCATTCGGTAATTATATCTTGTGATGTCCTCAATATTTTTGTAATGTCATGTCCTGTATTGTAAGAACCCATAAAGTCATTGGCTCTATGGGGGCAGCATTAATGATATTAGTGCAGCATGTAATTTGTTTGATACCTTATACAAATGACAATGAAATCAATATTTAGAGAAAGCTGTCCAGAGGTCATATCTTTTAAACTACAATATTGATTTAGACTACATAAGAGGTTAATGTGCATATTATTAACTTTAATGATAAAGAATAATTGTTTTAAATGCATTGTGAATTGTAGTCACAGTAGTTTACACTTCTGTGAAAGCTTCAATATCACTGAAGATTTTCAATTAAATTTTAATAGGAAAGAATTCATTAGCTATCAGTGACAGATAAGCTATGTATTCCCACACAGCAGTGTATTTACTTTCCATATTGTAATTTTGAAAATGAGCTGTACAAACTGTGACTCACCTTTAATTTAATTTATTAATTTTACATTAAAAAAGAGATTTAATATGTGTGTGTTAGTTCAGTGGCCTCCTATAGCCCAGGATAATTGCGTAATTTAAAATTATGGCAGTCTTTTCAGTTTTTGGTCTTGGGAATAATTTTCAATAAAGAATAGAGAACTGAAGCTCTTTAAGGTCAGGTGAAAATTTTACCTCTGGTTTAGGATCTGTATTTTTCCCCACCTTCTTCAGTCCTCTTGCCCTACCTGTTACCACTCTCATTTACAACTCACACATGCCATGAAAGATGGTATTCAAAAAAATTTTTGTTCATTAAAACACGGTATAATAGGTTTTATTTGCCACATCAACAACTTTATTTTCTCCCAAAGAATTCAGGCACAACCATGAAAAATAGATTAGTTTTCAAAAACTTAGTTATTCTTAAGGCTCATATTAAGCATCTTCTCTCCACACTTAGCTTTGTGTTGGGTACTATGGTATAAACAAAAGAACAGAGCACATAAACTCCAACCTCAAATAGTTTATAAAAGGTTTGGAGAGATAAAATATATCTACATATAACAAACATAGGGAAGATTAAAGCCACATTTATGCTAGAATCCATGTCAAAAGAGTATTTTACTTTCACTTTAGATGAAATGATAAGCTTTGGAAACATTTACTTAAAAGACAAGTGTAACTCTCATACTCTTCCTTGGACCTCGTTTTAACTTTTCTTATATACATGTACATTCACGTTAATCAGTAAAAAATAACTACAAAAAGATAGCACTTTTCAGTATTTTTGTTCCCTCATTTTCACTTGCTTTACTTCAATTACTATTCTATATCAACGGACTTGGTTTCACTTGCCTTCAAATGACCAACAATGTGTAACAGATTCAGTCAAAATTGTACCACTGCTTCAATAACAAAACACAAGAACAAACTCCAAAGACTGAAATCTATGGTGAAAAAATTTACTTTAAACTTCTACGAACAGAGGATGAAAATCTTTACTTGACTTTTTTCCCCACAGGAAGTATATTCAGTTGTGTAAGACTGAATACAGTTCTTTCAACCAACCCCATGGAAAGTCTCCCAAATCATCACCTTCTTTGTTGCTGTATTTTTAATTTACTGACAGTAGAAGATCTAGAGTCAGTGGTTGGCTAAAGGATCAGAAAGAAACAAAATCTGTGCTTAATGTTTAACATTTTTCCTATCTTGTTAAGAAACTGATACATTTATCAAACTCTATGCCCATGAGGTAGTAGCAATCCATATTTTCTTACTATTTAATTGATTATTTCTGAAGACCATTCCTAGGGAAAACCAGTATCAGCCATCTATCACATTACTTAATCTCTCAGTTACTCTCCTCTACTAGAAGAAAGATGTTAAAGAACTAGAGACATTTCCACACCAAAAACAGTGTAGAGCCTTCTAAAGCCACTTCTCAGTCATTTTGCTATTCTAAATTCCAGTGGCATACCATCACTGGCAAAGATATTCTCCTATGAGAACCTATATTATAACTTGGAATGGGTAACCAGTATAATTTTTAAGAGACCATGTTAGACATTATGCAGAATATAATGGTGCTTACGTTAAAAAAAAGAGCCTTTTGCCTGAGGTAGACCAAACTGCTATTTAACATGGCTTTAATTCAAGCTGATTTTCCCCAATCTGAAATCTATTATTCTTAACCTGCTTACAGTCATATAAAAGACTGACTGTGGTCAGTGACATGACCCAATCCATGTAAATGCTGTCATTTTCATTTTTCTGAAAAGTTCTTCTCAAGTTTAACACATCTTCTTCTCAAGTTTAACACATCTTTGATGTCTTCTCAGAGCCCATAGGTTAAAATCCACATCATATGGTATAGAATATAGTCTTTCATCTCCAATCTCAAGGTCCTTAAAGTCCCTTACTTGAGCTGTATCACACCTTTTGATTCCTCAAATATTCCATGTACTTCCAGAGTTCTGGGCAAGGCATTAAAGTTCAAAGTGAAAGCCCAGTGGTCTGGGAAAAAGGGCCTTAACCTTGGAGGCTGAGCAATCTGGGGTTGATACTCACTCTAGGACCCTGGGCCTGTTTCCTCACACATTCAACAGTGACCGTAATGGTCCCTTGCAGATATAATAGTTAGAATACAAGTAGCAGAATGTCTGGCACACCAGCAAGGGCCTCAATAAATAATAGCAATAATAGTAGCAATAATAAGGGCAATTACAATACTTATTATTGTCATAATTGCAAATATTTTCTGAGTTTTTATTATAAGCCCAACATTATGTTTTCAAAAAATTTTATGACTACTCTATGAGAAAGATGCTTTTACTATTTCTATTTTACGGAGAGGAAACTGAGGCTGGCAGATTATATAACTCACCAGGTCACACAGGTTGTAGTGAAGCTATTATTCAAACCCAGGTCTATCTGACCTTCAGAGCCCTTGCTCTACCTCTGTGGTCCATGCTCCCTTTAATTAAATAATGTTTAAATGTAAGCCACTAGGCAAGACCTTTCCCAATAACTGTGCCATACCTCAGTATTTAGTGGGCCACACCCAAGGGAAGAGCTGGGTAATGTCTTGTCTATAGAGCCATTCATTCAACAAATATTTATTGCTTACCATGTACCAGGCACATTCTATGTGCTGAGGAGACAGACATAAAACAATTAAAAAACCCCCTGAACTTATGGAGTTTGCATTGAGGAAGAAGAAAGACAATGAATAAGAACATTTTATAGTATTTTAGAAGGTGATAAGTACTATGGAGAAAAATTAAGTTGGGAAGGTCAGTGAGGAGTGCTGGTATATATGAGTAATTTTTAAAAGGGCTGCCAGAGAAGGTCTCAGTGAGAAAGCGACATATGGGCAAAGAAACGAAAGAGGCAAGGGAGTGACTGTTAGTCAGAGAAGTGACTGTGCCTGGTGTTTCTAGGAATATCCAGAAAGTTAGCGTGTCTGGAGGAATGGATTGGGGGTGGGGGTGTGAGTATTAGATGACATAGTTAGAGAGGTACAGGGAGGGTGGCAAGCCTCTGTAGGATTTAGCTTTCACTCGAAGTGCTAGGGCAAGTTTTTGGAGGGATTTGGGTTGAGGTGTGACAGGATCTGATGGCTGCTATTTGGAGAATAAGGTAGAGAGAGGGCAATGGAGGAGACAGGGAGAAGAGTTAGGAGGATATTACAATAACCCAGGTGACGTAGAGTGGTTCGATTCTGGATATATTTTGAAGGTAGAACCAACGGAATTTGCAGATGAATTGAACAGATTATTTGCAGATTTTGCAGATTATTGAACAATCTATTGTGCCTGATATTATTATTTGGGAATGGAAAACAATTTACCGAGCTTAGCCAAGTCAGTCTTTCTTTGCAAGGTAAAGAAGCATTCAACAAAGTGCTCTGACTAGATATTTCTAGAATCCAGCAGAGGAAAATTTAGGTAAGGAGAGAAAGGCAATTTTATTTTTAACTTCCATTTTCATCTTTTCCTTCTAAAAAGTTATGTTTTTACAGTTATCAGTGTTGATGCCAACACTAGGTCTTTATACACTATGTTATTTTTGTCTAATTTAAAAAGAATCCTCCTGCTATTAAAGGCATTAAAGGCATTAAAGGGCAATTAAAAATTAACAGCAATTTCAACCAAAATAACAGTAAACATACAATATCAAATACTATAAACTTACTACTAGAAAGCACACACTAGAATTTTATTTTAAAGAAGTGGCTACACATAGTTAATGTGCTTATCTGGTTTGCTAAATGACAGTTTAAATGACTGGCTTTTCAGTTCCTAAATTTTGCAGTCTTGATTATGTGCCACCTAAACAAACAAAAACAATCACAGAAATACCAATGATGGACCTAACCATTAATTATCTCCTTAATTATTCCTTCTTTTCATCCTTTTATCATTCCAGTTAGACCCTGTGATATGCTGCTTTGCTTGCTGAGAGTATTGGAGGGGTGGAGTTGACTACAGGATGCAGTGTTGATGTCTATAAAGTGCACTGTACTCTGCAAAGTTCTAGAGAGTGATGCAAAGCCGGCCCCTGTTATCATTTTATTCAGTACTGTCAGGCTAGAAGTGCAAGGAATGAAGGCAGCATCCAAAGTCGAAGTGTATTTTGTTTCTGATCATTTTTGTCTATCTAAAATAAAGAGCATAAATGCATGGGAACAAAGATTATATAATCTCTGTTTCCCTCTTACTCATTCTTGTCAGAAGACTAAAGCACTCTTCCTTAACGTTTGCCATTTTGGCTAAAAAGTGCCTATCCCTCTCCTTTCCAGGGCAAGAAACTGGAGATTTTGGTTTGGATGCAAGATAGAAATTGAAGCAGTGCTGGGTGAGGATGGAGGCAGGGGGGTTGATTGTGTTACCTGCCATGACAGCTAGAAGAGAATCTTAGCTTTCCTTGAGAACATGGCCACTTTCCATGTCGATAATTTCTAGAGAGAAATAGGAATACATTTTGAAGCATTCATTACTTATTGAGTGTCTGCTTGTCTCACCCCAGAGTTATAATTATGATAAGATTTAGTCCAGCTCTCAAGGCACACACAATTTAGTGGGCAGGATAGACATGTAAATACACAATTATAATGCAGGGTTGTAAGCGCTGTAATAAAGGTAAGTAAAGAGTGCAATGGGAGCAATGAAAGGAAGCATATCATTCTCTAAGTCTAGAACAGGAAGAGGAAAAGAAAGTGAAGACTTTTTTCCAGTAGAGATGACGCTGGTGATCTATGCTAATTACACATCTCTATCACCAGCAATTTTAGAAGTGAAGGACTTTAAGAATTTGTGATAAGGACTATTTAGCTTACATCTATTTGTTTATCCCTTTAATAGGGTCTCTGTAACACAAAACCTAGATCTATGTTATATAACAATTATAAAATAGATACTTACAAATATTATGTTAGGACTGATGCATTTATCCATAATCTAGTTAAATACTAAGAGCTATCTTTTTTTCTGTGGATTTTTATAGGGAAAAAATCTCCCAAGGGAATTAAAATTAGGAAGAGACTCTTTTACCTTAACTCATAAAAATAAACCTATAACAGATCTTAAAGCATCTACTCTATTACTTCAGTTCTCCTTGCGGTGAAAAGACTTTCCTATAACAGTGAAAATAAACATCAGAAATGTCTCCAATGGGCATGTCTAATGGCAAACTTCAAATCGCAGTGAGGATTAAACAGGGTGCCCTGACTGGCTAATTCTCTCTCACTCTTAGCCCTTGTTCTCTGAGGTCACCACACTGACATATTTACAAAGAACTGTGGGAAAGTCAGCACCACCCCTGCTCACTTGCTACCTGTATTGTGGGCAAGTGGATAACTTCAGTTTGTGCAAACTACTGGTTTGAGCATTAAAGTCACTCAAGAGATACTGAATGATATTCTTGCTCCCCAAATAGAAAGTTAACTCTGATCCATCAGTGGTGGGCTTTGTCCAAGGTCATTTTGCTGCTGACAAGTAGCATACTTTGCTGGTTGTGATGTGTTATAAAAATGGGTGCGTGTGTGGGGACCCAGTGACCACCTCTTTGTTGCCACGTCTCTGAAAACACAGAGGCTTTCAGTAGCACTGAAGGCAATTCATACCCACAGGGGCCTTTTACTTTGGGGCTACCTTGCACAAATTAAGCTCTTTGGTTTAATTTCTTCAGTTGCCACAGTTTGAAATGGTTATAATTTAATCTTTAAAAAAATTATAATCAAGGTTGCCATCTTTCTACAAACTGGAATTTCAGTCATAAAACATAATGTTATAGTTGAGGGCATCCCATAGGGGTCCACCAAAATAAAGAGCAACCTACATTGGAGACATCTTCCAATCCTCCCCTTATCACTGGAGATGAGGCTTTGACCTTAGCCTTTTTCATCGACTGACCTCAACATATTTTAAACATCTGATTAGTAGAATTACATTAACTGACACTCTTCACTAAGTTCCCACTGGGTCTAGCTCTGGGACTAAGTAATAATAGGGCGTCTCTTTTCTCACTAAGTCATGAAGCAGGTTTCATTGTGGCATAAAAATGGACCCTCTAGAGTTGTGGCTCTCAGCCCACTAGGTATAAAACATTTTCCTCATATTGTAGATTTTGTAATGCCCTCCTCACTATTCTGAAATACAATAAAACCAACCCATAAGTGATTTCAGTATTTAATATAATGCTTTAATGCTATTATACAGAGGAATAAATAGAAAGTTGGGTATGTACAATAAAGTCATATGTTGATTTATTCAACAAATATTTATTGAGTACGTACTATGTGTTAGGCCATATGAACAAACAAATAAAATAAAAGGAAAGGTCTCTGCTCTCATGGAGTTTGCTTGCAGTGGGGAGGGAGGAAAGAGAATAAGTATTGAACATAATTAATAAGCAGATTATATTGTATGTTAGAGAGTGATATATGTTAATGGAAAACAGAAAAACTACAGCAGGATAAGGGGGAGGGGCACAGTTTATACAATTAATTAGGGTGGTTGGAGTAGACTCATTGTGAAGGGAGGTCTGAGCAAAGAACTGAATGAAGTGAAGGAGTAGTTAAGTGGATATTGGGAGAAAAGTGCTCCAGGTAGAGGGAGGAGCTACAGCAAAAGCCTGGTGTGCTCCAGGAACCTGATAATAGGACACAGGGAGCAACGGGAAGAATAGAACATGTCAGAGAAGTAACAGGGAACCAGGTCATGAAGTGCCTTGGAGGCAATCCTAAGGTCTTTGGTGGTTACTGTGTAAAGTGGCAGCCATCAACAAGACTTGAGTAAATAATATGTATTTCAGGATGTAATCTAGACTCATAATCATGAAACAGATCTTAAAGCTATATTAGTGCCTATATTTAGTCATGCAGGAAATGGGACAGTTTTCACTCTTTATGATTGTGTAATGCTTTTTAAGACAATTAGTATCCCCGCCCCTCAACTCCCAACATAAATAGTATTCCCCAACCATTGTGGCAACTTAATTCCCCCACAGATTTCTAAAGCACCCAAGGGGGCAATACTGTCCTCTCCCAATTGAGAATCATTTCCCTACAGCAACAGTTCTTAAACATTTTGGTTTCAGGAACTCTTAAAAATTGCTGAGGATCTCAAAGAGTTTTTTTGTGTGGGGGTTATATCTATCAAAATTTATCATTTTAGAAATTAAAAATGAGAGTGTGGGGCTTCCCTGGTGGCGCAGTGGTTGAGAATCTGCCTGCCAATGTAGGGGACACGGGTTCGAGCCCTGGTCTGGGAAGATCCCACATGCCATGGAGCAACTAGCCCCGTGAGCCACAATTACTGAGCCTGCACGTCTGGAGCCTGTGCTCCACAACAAGAGAGGCCACGATAGTGAGAGGCCTACGCACTGCGATGAAGAGTGGCCCCCACTTGCTGCAACTAGAGAAAGCCCTCGCACAGAAATGAAGACCCAACACAGCCATAAATAAATAAATAAATAAATAAACAAACAAACAAATAAATAAATAAAATGAGAGCATGTAAAGATACACTGTGTTCTTGGGTTGGAAGAATTAATATTGTTAAAATGGCCATACTACCTAAGGCAATCTACAGATTCAATGCAATCCCTGCCAAAATACTAAAGATATTTTTCACAGAACCAGAATAAATAATTTTAAAATTTGAATTGAAAGACAAAAGACTCTGAATAGACAAAACACTCTTGAGAAAGAAGAAAAGAGCTGGAGGAATTATGCTCCCTGACTTCAGTCTATACTACAAAGCTACAGTAATCAAAACAGTATGGTACTGGCACAAAAACAGACACAGATCAATGGAACAGAATAGACAGCCCAGAAATAAACCCACCTACTTATGGTCAATTAATCTATGAAAAAAGGTGGCAAGGATATACAATGGAGAAAAAACAGTCTTGAAGAGTACTGGGAAAACTGGCAGCTACATGTAAAACAATGAGATTAGAACATTTCCTCTCACCATATCCAATAATAAACTCAAAATGGATTAAAGACCTAAATGTAAGACTGAAAATCATAAAACTCCTACAGCAGTGGTCCCCAACCTTTTTGGCACCAGGGACTGGTTTCGTGAAAGACAATTTTTCCACGGATGGGATGGTGGGGTGGATGGTTTTGGGAAGATTCAAGCACATTATATTTATTGTGCACTTTATTTCTATTATTATTACATTGTAACATATAATGAAATAATTATACAACTCACCACAATGCAGAATCAGTGGGAGCAATGAGCTTGTTTTCCTGCAACTAGATGGTCCCATCTGGGGGTGATGGGAGACAGTGACACCTGAAGTGTGTTGCTTATGTCCAGTCTACTCTATAATCTCATTTTGGTGGCTGTTACTGCAGAAAACCCTACTTCACAAAGATAGGATGTTGGAAATGGAAGCAGGCTTTTCAGCGCTTTTGTGGCAGTCTCAGGATATTCCGCCTTGACTTTAATCCAGAACGTATGGAGATCTGAAGTTGTCTCAAACATACTTTTAAGGGCACCATCATTTGCGACCTCAAGCAGTTGATCCTCTTCTAGCATGGACAAAGTTGATTCATCTGACTTATTCACAAATGGGTCGAGGGTCCATTCCTTCCCAGGTCAGGGGTTTTTCGTGGTTGGGAAGTAATGCTCAAACTCTTTTGAAAGTAATGCTCAAACTCTCAGAAAGTTCTGAGATAGGTGATCATGCACCAGCTGGAAGAAAGAAGGCCCTGGCTCAGACTCTTTCAAAATCTCTGCTAATATTTGAAACATGTCAAAAATCCCAATGTTCACTCATCGACCCCATAATCCAGTTTGGCTTTGAATGCAGCCACTTTATCTGCCGACTTGAACACAGTTGTCATTCTCCCCTGAAGTGACAGATTGAGTTCACTGAGCAGGTTGAATATGTCACACAAGTAAGCAAGTTTTGCGACCCATTCTGTGTCACTGAAATGTGCTGTCAGTGGTGACTGTTTTTCTAAAAGAAATCTCTGGAGCGGCTCTCGTAACTCAAAAACTCTGGCCTGTGATCTACCTTTAGAAAGCCATCTCACTTCTATGTATAAGAGAAGACGTGTGTGCTCTGCGTCCACCTTCTCACAGAGCTGTGAGAACAGACGTGAATTAAGGGCATGTACTTTAATGTGGTTGATAATTTTAATCACATCCTGCAAAATGTTGTTAAGTTCAGGTGACATTTTTCACCTGGCCAGCATTTCTCTATGGATGACACAGTGCATAGACTCACATTCAGAAGCAACCTCTTTGACTGGAGTAGTGAAACCAGAAAGCCATCAGTCATGGCAGCTGCTCTGTCCGTGCATATACTGACACAAAATGACCAATTCAGTTTTCCTGATATGTAATTGTTCAAAGACTTGAATAGTTCTGCAGCTGTGGTGTTGGTTGGCAACAAAAGTGCACATAACATATCCTCATGCACATCCTCCTGAAAAATAAATCGCACAAAAACAAGCATTGTTGCCTTGTTGTCAACATCGGTAGACTTGTCAACCTGGATTGCATACCATGGTGACTCATTAATCCTCTCTAGCAATTGTGCCTCAATATCCTCTGCTGTTTCATCAGTTCATCTAGTTATGGTGCTAGCCAAAAGAGGAACATGTGCCACCTTTTGAACTGCAGCCTTTCCTAAAAGTTCATGACAAATGTCCTTAGCAGCAGGCAGGATCAACTCTTTACCAACAGTAAAGGGCTTCTTAGCTTTAGCAATGAAGTTAGCCACTAAGAATGATGCTTCTTAGCTTTAGCAATGAGGTTAGCCACTAAGAATCAGTGCAGACACATTTGATGAAGTGGTGGCCTTCAATAATTGCTTCTGTTCTTCGTGTTCACGTTTTTTCCTTTGAAAAACTCCAAAGGCTTGTCTTTTAATGCAGGGTGCTTGGTCTCCATGTGGCGAAGCAGTTTTGAAGGTTTCATGGCTTTGTTGGATAGCCAGTTGCCACATGTTATACAAAGTGGGCTTGGAGAATGTGAATCACCTGTTGCAATGAACCTGTAATTTAAGTAGGACTCTTGGTATTTTCTTTTAAATGCAGCTTTCTTTTTGTTGGCAGTCTTACTTCTGGTGTCTCATCATAGGGTCTTCCCCCTTTTCAAAGAAGCTCTCTAGCGATGTTTGTTTTTTACTCATTTTGGCTCGGGTTAGCTTGTGGGCTTACCAAAACTGTGACTGAGACAAGAGCACAGTGCAGGAAAGAGGTGTGGATGAAAGTGGTAAATAAAATAATGGGTTGGCCATGCACAGACTAAAATAAGTGTCGGATTCTGACTTAAAGCCTGCCACCACATGCAGCTGTACAACTGAAGTACATCAACTCACTTGCCACTATAAAGCCTGCCACCAGATGCAGCTTAATTGTCACTTGCCACTCACTGATAGGGTTTTGACATGAGTCTGCAAGCAACTGATTTATTATGGTCTCTGTGGTCAAACCTCTCTGCTAATGATAATCTGTATTTGCAGCCGCTCCCCGGCACTAGCATCACCACCTCAGCTCCACCTCAGATCATCAGGCATCAGATTCTCATAAGGAGCGTGCAACCTAGACCCCTCACATGGGCAGTTCACAGTAGGGTTTGCGCTCCTATGGGAATCTAATGCCACTGCTGATCTGACAGGAGGCGGAGCTCAGGCAGTAACGCGAGAGATGGGGAGCGGCTGTAAATACAGATGAAGCTTTGCTCACTCACTGCTGCTCACCTCCTGCTGTGTGGCCTGGTTCCTAACAGGCCACAGACCAATACCAGGCTGTGGTCTGGGGGTTGAGGACCCCTGTCCTAGAGGATAACATAGGCAGAACACTCTTTAACATAAATCACAGCAATATTTTTTGGATCTGTCTCCTAAAGCATGGAAATATAAGCAAAAATAAACAAATGGGACCTAATTAAACTTTATTTCCTTTGCACAGCAAAGGAAGCCATCAACAAAATGAAAAGACAACCTGCTGAATGGGAGAAAATATTTGCAAATGATATGACTGATAAGGAGTTAATATCCAAAATATATAAACAGTTCATACAACTCAACATCAAAAAAACAAACAACGTGATTAAAAAATGGGCAGAAGACCTGAATAGACATTTTTCCAAAGAAGAAATACAGATGGCCAATAGGCACATGAAAAGATGGTCAATATCACTAATCATGAGGGAAATGCAAACCAAAACCACAATGAGATATCACTTCACACCTGTCAGAATGGCTATAATCAAAAAGAACACAAGCAACAAATGTTGGTGAGCATGAGGAGAAAAAGGAACCCTTGTACACTGTTGGTGGGAATTTAAATTGGTGCAGCCATTCTGGAAACAGTATGGAAGTTACTCAAAAAACTGACAATAGAACTGCCATATGACCCAGCAATTCCACTCCAGGGTACATATCTGAAAAAAACAAAAACACTAATTTGAAAAGATACAGGCACCCCAATGTTCATAGCAGCATTATGTACAATTGCCAAGATATGGAAGCAACCTAAGTGTCCACGAATGGATAAAGAAGACGTGGTATATATCTACAATGGAATACTATTCAGCCATAAAAAAGAAGGAAATTTTCCCATTTGCAAAAACATGGATGGACTTGGAGGGTATTATGCTAAGTGAAATAAATCAGACAGAGGAAGACAAATACTGTCTGATATCAATTATATGTAGAATCTAAAAAATACAACAAACTAGTGAATATAACAAAAAGGAAACAGACTCACAGATATAGAGAATAAATTAGTGGTTACCAGTGGTGGGATGGAAGGGGGCAGGGGCAATATAGGAGTATGGGTTTAAGAGGTACAAACTATTAGGTATAAAATAAGCTACAAGGATACATTGTACAACACAGGGAATATAGCCAATATTTTATAATAACTATAAATGGAGAATAACCTTTAAAAATTGTGAATCACTATATTGTACACCTGTAACTTACATAATATTGTACATCAACTATACTTCAATTTAAAAAAATGAGAGATGTAACCTATCATTCATTAAGAAATAACAATAATAAATCCATGACATGTTAACATCAGAGTGATCAAATATTATGTAGCTTTTGAAAAACTCCATTGTACACTCATGGGAGAATGACAGTGAAAATAGCAAATAACATCTCAGTATTATTATGAAAAAAGTTTTGAATTCACAAATTCCTAAATGGGTCTTGGGGATCTCCAGAGGTTCCCAAGCCACACTTTGAGAACCATGACTAAGAGCAACGGAAATAAAGCTTAATGTATACATGAGTTTATTTCCCTTGGTATATAGAACTATATGCAAAAGAATATTTATAGCATTGTGTTTAACTAGATGCATTCTTGAGTCCTAGAAGTAAACCTTCTTGGTATTAGCTGGGAAGCTCAAAATTTATGACAGACGAATGGGCAATAAAACAAGACAGACAAGAAACTGGAAAATAAAGAAAAAGGAGACTATGGGATTTAGAAAATGAGGAGAGGCAATAGAGAAGTTATGTCTAAGCCTTTAAGAGTTTAGATAAATTATGGTAAAAAAACATTTAAAGGCTTTATTTTCAATTAATATTTAATAAGGAACTACATACAAGTGACGTTACCAGATTAGAAACACAAAAGTTGTTTGGCCTCAAATATGTATAAAAATATATCATAAGCTCCTTTGTTTTTACAAGCCCTTGAAGATACTTTAGGACCTATGTAAATATATATTCAATTAGATTCTCCACAGAGAAGCATGAGGTTTCAGATAATCTTTCCTATAAGTAAATTAACTAGCTGGAGAGGTCTTTTGCAATGGAATAAAATTCTTTAGACTTAAACAATTAAGAACTGTATTAGGTGATTAAACCTTTTTATATTTTTAGGCAATAAAACTGAAAATTGCCATCTGTCAAGCCTTTGTCTTTAGAATGATATCTTTGTCTTCTTATTTCTCTTCTACATAATATCTACTCATTCAGGTATCTGTTATTCATCTTGGCACCCTTTGCAGGATCTCAGATTCTTAGGACTGGGAGAGAAGCCTTAGAGGTCAAGTTCAAAAGCTCATATAGGACTTGAATCCCCTCTGCAACCAGGTGGTCATACAGGCTTGGCTTCAAAGGTTCCAGCGATGCGGAATCACTACATCCACAGGAATATTCTGATCTATTTTTTGGCAATCATAATTTGGGGGAAATGCTTCTTTACATTTTATGTCTCTCTAGCTATTGTCTATTCTATGATTTGCCCTCTGTAGTAATTTTTGAAGTTTAAATGAAATAACGGGTGTAAAGGAGGGGCACAACATTTGTCACTGAGAGTATCTGATTCATGTTTGTTACCTGCTCTCCTGCACTGGATAGTGTGGATGGCTTGCTGAGCATCTATTCTAACTATTTCTAGTATGTCTCTTCCTGACCTAGAGAGGCCACAAGGGCCTCCCTTGCAGCTGGGGTTGCAGATGTGATTTAGGTTGCACCAATCAGAGGTACTTGCCTAAGATTTGACTTTAGAACTCAGTTATCTGAGAGGGTGTGGAGTCCATTTTGCTGCTACTCACACAGCAAGCAGGAGTAGTGAAAGCAGGTGACACAATGTCTTCCCAACATACCCATGTGGCAGGCGCTGAAACTCCTTGGGTCTTTCATGTAGCTTTAGTATTAACTTCTGGAAAGTGAGCTTAGAGCTTGTTTTCTTAGACCCTTCCTGCCTCCAAAGATTCTGTGATCCATTGAAAACTCTATAACAAATCCCTTTCTGATTAAATGTGCTAGAAGGAAGTTTGCTCTTTGGATTGAACCTTGGCCATTACTACCCCTGCCAACTCCTATCAACACCCTCCCCATGACAGGCTTTGGATAATTGACAAAAGAAATCATATCCAATTCCACATCTTCCTTTCTCTGGTTCAAGTTCATGGCTTCACTGAATAGATGTGGATTGGCATCCCTGCCTTGCCATGTACAGGCTGGGGTGTGTGTGTGTGTCTGTTGATCTAGACAAGTTACTTAACCTCTCCACACCTCAGTTTTCTAATTTGTAAAGTGGAGATAACGACAATACCTAATTAGATTGTTGTGAGATTAACTGTGATAATCCTTGTACCAAGCTTAGGGTAGTGTCTGACATGTGATAAGGGCTCAATAAATATTCGTTGCCACTATTATTGTCACTATCACTTTCACTGAGCTATTTTCAATGGCCTTGATTTTAAAACGCCAGATATACCAACCAAGGATATTTTCTGGTGAGTTTGTCAATGTCCTTCTTTAAAGTGTAGCTTTTAAAACTGAATTCATGGGCTTCCCTGGTGGCGCAGTGGTTGAGAATCTGCCTACCAATGCAGGGGACACGGGTTCGAGCCCTGGTCCGGGAAGATCCCACATGCCGCGGAGCAACTAGGCCCGTGAGCCACAACTACTGAGCCTGCGCGTCTGGAGCCTGTGCTCCGCAACGAGAGGCCACGACGGTGAGAGGCCCGCGCACCGCGATGAAGAGTGGCCCCCGCTTGCCGCAACTAGAGAAAGCCCTCGCACAGAAACGAAGACCCAACACAGCCATAAATAAAATAAATAAATAAAATTAAAAAAACAAACAAACAAACAAAAAAAACTGAATTCATACCCCAGGATGTCTGATGAGCCCAAAAGAGAGTATCATTCTCAACATTCTCCTTTTATTCAATGTAACAAAACTGATGTATGTATAATTCACTCTCATGGAGATTAAACTCAAGTCAAACTCAAAGTCTTTTCTGTATTTTCTACTGTTAAAGCAAGACATCACTGTTTTGTACAGAGGTAAGATTTTTGATTTATACTTTTTAATGTTCATCTTGCGGAACTAAGCCTATAATTTCAGTCTGTTGATTATATATATAAATTGTATATTGTACATATATATATATATATATATATATATATATATATATATATATATATATATATAGCATACATACCTTGGTCTCATGTAAAATGAATTAACTATGCCTCCTAGCAAGTTTGATAAGGAAGCAGCCAATTATCTCCTCAAAGTCATTAGTAAATACATTGAACAGGTTAGACCAAGGATAGAGAGCCCTGCATTCCTCCATTTGGCCATCAATCCTTTAATATAATCACCCTTTGGGCTTGAAGGTTTAGTCGTTTATGAGTCTAACTACACTATCATATCATCCAAACATCCCTGTAGTAAGATTTTATTTCAATAGCCTAGTTAAATCCAGATCCTGTCTGCAGCATTTCCCTAATCCACCGTTCTAGAAAATGCATTTCTTATTTACACACCAATATCATAATGTAACAAAATATATATAATAGTTTAATTTTAAACACTAATTCTAACATCTGAAAGCATTTCTTCCAGCACTGAGTGAAACCCTGGAGCTAGCCCTCCAAGCCAAATCAGCAATTCTCTATTTCTTTACTCAAAGGATCATTTTGTAATCTTAGTTCCACAGAACTCAATTAATTATTTTATAGTATTTCTCTTTTCCTCATTTCCCATTGATAGTGGGACCACCACTTTCTCAGCCCATAGTCCTTCACCTCTAGAGCATATCAAACCCAATTATTAATCTCTTTTGTCATCCCACCTATTCTTCCAGAGCAGTATCTTCTAACCATGTGACCTGCATATGAATCACACATGATTTCTGTAATTCCCTGTAAAGCACTAGTTCAGACTCAGGCCTCACCAGCCTTTATGTTAAATCATCATTTTAATTCCTCTTACAAATTTATCAACTGTTTGGTTTTAGAAGGATACTTTTGCATTTCTATAATTAGAATATGATTTAGCTTTTTAAAAATAAAATTACTAAAAGGAAGCAACTTTTATTTCTATATGCAATATGGTAGCATAAAAGAATAAAGAGCAATGATTTGCTTTCTTTCCTTGTGATGCCTTTGTCTAGTCTCATTCTTACAGAGAGATTTATATAGTGTTAAGACATTTAACATGTATGTGCGTCATACTGTTTTCTAAACTAGGTATATTATAATGATAAAAATGTCAGGTGTTGGATGTTTTTAATGCATTCTAAATTGCATGAAATTTCTTCTCAAAGTATACTATCTGCTTAATAGTCTTCTACAAGCTTAATTATTAAAAAGCAAATAGAAACATTAGTTTATATAAAGGAAATAAAGCATACTTGGGAAATTTAAAATACATTTTGTGTAAAACTTTGGTTATGTTTCAAGAAATATAGTTTTAAAATTTTAAGATAGTGAACGTTTACAAATTAAGAATTACATCCACAAATAACCCCCTTTTTGGGTAAATTATTTTACCCTTGATAATTCACAAATAGGAAGGAATTCCACTGCATTAGATATATAATACTTTCAATGGGACTATGCAGAGTTTAAAGGATATCCATTTTCTTTTCTTCTAACATAGGTTTTAAATAATGATCATAAACTCTAAGGCTGCATTTATCAGATATCGCCAATGTTATTAAATGTGATCATGGCAATGAAAGTCATATGCTATTAAAAATCCAAACTGCTGGGCTTTCCTGGTGGCACAGTGGTTGAGAGTCCGCCTGCCAGTGCAAGGGACACGGGTTCGAGCCCTGGTCCGGGAAGATCCCACATGCCGCGGAGCCAGTAAGCCCGTGTGCCACAACTACTGAGCCTGCACTCTAGAGCCCGCAAGCCACAACTACTGAGCCCACATGCCACAACTACTGAAGCCTGTGCACCTAGAGCCCATGCTCCGCAACAAGAGAAGCCACTGCAATGAGAAGCCTGCACACCGCAGCAAAGAGTAGCCCCTGTTCCCCACGACTAGAGAAAGCCTGCACACAACAACGAAGACCCAACGCAGCCAAAAATAAATAAATAAAATAAAATAAAATAAAAATTCAAACTGCTACAATTCTATAAAAGAAACAGCATAGCTACTTCTACCAGTACAGCTATCATATTCTGAGGGCCACTCAAGTGACAATTGCTCATATCTTATGCAATTTGCTTGAGTAACCCACAAGAGTTAATTTTTTAAAAGGATAATAGCTTGGATGTATATGTGCTTAGCATTCAGTATATAAAACTTTCAAAGAAGAGGCTCGCCTTTCTCTGTACAGCTACCTTTTCATTTTCTTTCTCTGAATAGACCTATAATGTTCAGAGAAAATATCAAGAATAATAAATCCAAATCTCTGTAGAAAATATACCTTCATGACACACTCAAGCTGGAAATCACAGGAACCAATAAAATGCAGGCAGCCTACTGATAATGAGGTCAGAAATACAAATAAATTTACTTTTAATGAAGACTGGAGGCACAGTAATCAAAGTGTTAAAATTCATTTCATGCATATCTCATTTGCTTCCTAGCTGATATTTACCACACAATCTGTGAGAAAGTAGAGGCCTAAGATGCTCCAGATAAATGGCTCAATTAATTGTACAGAGGTAGACTTCTTTGAGCTGAGCCGGAGCTGTGAGCTCTTTATTAAAAGCACTATTCTGTAGCCCATAACCTTGTTCCTTGACTCCTCTCTGGTTTCCAATTTAAACAAGTCCCCATGCGGCCTGCTCTAAAGGGCTTTGTCTCCCTGTCATTGTTAAGAGAGCTGAGGCATCCTGGAAGTGTGAAATCAGACCTCATGAGTTGAACGGTTCCCCAGGGAACGCTGGACTGCACAGAAGGTCAAAGTCATGGGCCGGACCATCTGAAAGTGTCTGATCGCCGGTCTGTGACACAGCAAGTTGGGGTGGGGTGTGGAGGCTAGACTGAAGAGGATTGAAATTGAACACATCTTAATTAAAGCCCACAGACAGCAAAACAAAATGTTTTCTAGGCAGCCTGTCAAATGGGGCTTAAATTTAGCTCTGCTAATGAATCTGAGCTGCTAACTGTTATTTCTTAAGATAATAAGACTCTCACGGAAGCTGATAAAAAAACCATAGCATGTCTTTTTCTGCTATTTTGTTACTGAAATATTTTCCAACAATGAAGACAGTTTTCCTAAAGAAAAACATGGGAAAAGTCTATGCAAATAAAGGGGTAGTCAACAGCTCTCTTAAAAACTAGTAGATTTCCAGACTATGGAGCTGGTGAGTTACAAATCTTTATGTGTAGTGTTGTTCTAGAAAAAGATATGCTCATTTAATGGGACTATTTCAATGACAGCTTATGTTAACTGTAAAATTCTCTCCCTCTCTTCCTTTTTTTTCTCTCTCTCCCTCTATTGTTTCCTAAAAGAGATGGTGCATTAATTTGAGAGATCAATTCACCTGGAGTGAAGAAGTTTTATATTAGTGTACCTTTTAATAGAGTGAAAAGGTAGGGCATCTTTTGAAAGGGTTTCACAGTTCTCCCATATCAGTGTTTCTGAAACTGAGTGGCTGGTATCCCTAGGGAGGCTGTGACCTCTTCCTCAGGAGCTCAAAGAAAACCCAGGGGAAAATGAAGGGGAGGGGCTGAGGAGAAGAACCTTTTTCTTTTTCTTCTCTAAGAACTTGAAAGAACCAATAGGCCAGGTCTAAATACGCTGCAAAGAAAGCCTCACTCAATACAGAAGACTTTAAAAGTTCGGCTGAAAGCAAAAATTAGGCCCCGTCCAAGGAAGAATAATTAGAAACTAGAAAAGACAAATTCCAACATACATGAACTGTTTCCCATCACCACCACCAAAAAAAAAAAAAAAAAGTCCACCATTGGTCTCTCTCTCCTCACAATCTGTCCAGTTTCAGGGAGCACTTGATTTAGTGGTAGAATCTTCCCCCAGTGAACACAGGGCCAGACGATCTGCAGGTTTTGCTTTGATGATCCAGAGAGACATTAACCTTTTCACTGGTTACGTGAAAGGTAAGTAAGTTGTACCGTGCAGTATTTTTCAGTTAATCAAACTTTTTCCCTCACGAAGAATTTAGCTGACCAACTTTGAAAACCGGAGTGCCACTTTCTCAGGCTGTGAAAGGCTGCCCACAATTTGACTGAAATTTCAATCCACTCTTGTGCCTCGCTCAATGCATGTGTATGTGTGGGAGTTGTAAATTGAGGCCTTAACCACCAGAGTTAATCTCTTTTTAAAATCTGTATTAACCTTAATGATTTGAAGTGCACTGTCCAACACTGGGCTATTGAGATGGAAGAAAAAACTACCCTCGACTATCAACAGTTTATTAGGGGCTTAACTGAAGTGACCTACTGTAGTAGACTTCAGCTGAACAAGGCTATAGGCTTTTTGTGGAAAGGGAAAGAATTGAGGGTTTCATTAAAAAGTAATTTGTGCTTTATACTCACTCATTCAAAGAGAGTCTCAATTGCTCTTTATTCACACAGAGTTAATACAGTATCACAATGTTTCTCAATGAATGTGTTGTAACAAAAGAAAAATTTTACATTTTGAAAGGAAAAAACTCTTTGTAACTGCAGCAAGATTGATGGCTACTTAAAAGATTATAGAATCTCTTTTTCTTGTGCTCATGCTAAATGATGGAATATTGTAATTTAAATTTTTTTGCTTAAACTATGGAAGTTTAACTTTATGTTTTAATCATTAAAAATATTTTAAATACAGGGTGAAGTTGGGCAAATATGAGTTTGTGTTGTTGGACTTGTCTGGGCAAGTGTTCAGAAACCAACTAGGTATCTTATAGCTATAGCCTCATTTATATCAGGTCAAAAAATATTCTTTGCTATCAGTGATTTAAAATATCCCCTCTCCATCCACAACAATCCTAAATGGATGCTAATTTGAGCATCTGAAGATGCACCATTGACTCTACTCCTTTCCCTCAAACTGTTGCTGAATATCTTGTAGAGCCTGACTATGATTATCCACTGAGATATAAAACATATTTTTAAAGTTCTTCTTTGAGCAAGTAGGAGATAAAGTATGCAAAGAGCTTATTTGTGATAAGCTCAAATTTCATGATACCCAAATTTCATGATAAAGACCAGGAAGGATCAGTATACATATAAATATTTACCCTTTTCAGAAGTAAAGATTTTTTTAAAAAATTGGTAGACTATTCAGACATTTCTGTCTTAAATACATGGTCCTCGGTTTCTGCCACCATCACAAATGTCATAAAGACCACAAAAGGTCCAAGAGTGAGCAAGGTCAAAGACTGAATTATCCTCTTGCCCCTGAATAGTTCAACATCTCTCTTATTCAATTCAGAGCACATTAGAGTATAAGGTCAGTGAGGAATGAGGAATCATTATGTCCCTAAAACTAGAAGGAAAAAATGGAGAATCTGTTATTTAGTATTCCCCAAATTAAAGTTCATTTTATCAGATCAAAATTATGTCTCACTGAATCCCTAGGGAAAAGGTGATTCTTATTCACATTAATTTACCTAGAACCATTACGAAAGAAATATATCTATTTTTTCCAGCTTCAAGAGAACATGTACTTTAACTTGCTTAGTGGCATATAGGCCAACTGGGTTAATGCAGTTTGCATATTCATGAAGTTTCAAAAGCAATGACAGCTTCTCTCCAAGAGAGACAAACATATAATTGCATTTAACTTGTGTAATGGGCAGGTATCTAAACTTTTGAAGTAGAGGGGACTTGAATTTTTCTATAAGAAATTATTGTGCCCACTATAAATACCCAGTGATAGTTCTTAACACTTAGGTGCCCTCTGAGATACTTTTTATTTTAGGCTTTTCTCCCTATCTTCAGATGTTTTTAGCCCAACACTGGGTGCTCCCCTCCCCCGCAGAAAATCCTGAAGAAAAGTGAAGATATTTCCTATGATGGTGAACATCTCGGCCATGAATTCCTGAATCTACCTGCTGCTGGGAATCAAAGGCTGGCCAGAACCTCTGTAGTGTAAAAGCAGCCCTGAGTTCCTGTTCTGGTCTTTAAGTTAATGTCCAAAGTGAACAAAAAAAAAAGCAGTTAGTCAACCATTCACTGTTGACTGTTGGTTCTAATAATGAAAGCAGCATAATAATTTAAAAATCATTGTGTCCAGATTAATTTGATTTTAACCACACCAGAAATAAAATACAAAGTGAATAAACTCAGCATTCACTAATTGTTTAGTACAAGGAGCCAAGTCAGTATATTTGCAAAAAGATTACAAACAATCCTCTCTCCCACTATTTTCAGGTATGCCTATTTTGAAATAATATCTGACAGTTGTTATTATCTTCTTGGTTACAAATGAGTTGATAAAATCCTCTTTAAAGAAACTGTAAACTCTCAACATTTTTACTTTTATCATACAGTAAACAGTCATTCAATACTATGCAAATATTAAAAAATTTAAAATATTGCCATTTTTGAACAGACATCTGCTATTTTAGTTCTAAGGCATGTGATCTTTTAATTAGGTTTTGATTCTGTTCCATGAATTAAGGGCAGCAGTGATCATATAATGGGTTTGCAAGCCCTTATATGGTAGGAAAAGTACATTTCTCCCCTTCAAATAAGTTAGCTACCCTTTAAGGGTCAACTTGCTGGCCATTCACAGTGGTAAGCATATTTCCACAAATAATAAGTGGACACTTTCTTTCAGGAACAGGGAACTCTGCACAAAATTGGTCAAGTCAGTCCTATTTATTATCCACCTTGAGATGGACAATTTAAGGAATTGTATAAATACCCCCCAAAGCCTATGAAATTAAAGAGTAAGTGAATGCTCACATTGTTGCAAATTCAAAACAATAATTTAATTCTGGAAATTGATGAAATAATTCATTAATTAACATGCCACAGAAACAGCAATATCCAAATCAGGAAGCTTTAAGACATCATACTGAGTTTGGCATTTTTACAGGCCTGCTTCTTGGTTAAAAAAAATTTAGAACAACGCAGATGTTTAGTTTAGATCCAGAATGATCTCTGGGATGTGCTAGGGAATTTGGACAACTAAGGAATTGTATCAGCAACCCAAATACCAACAGTTCATACCAAGGAATTGAATATTATGTATCTAAACTTTTCAGTGAACTATGCAACAGATTTCATGCATGTTTGAATTATCAGTGTTGATGCTACAATATCATCTGAGGGAAGCTGATACTGTCTAAGAGAAGAAGATACAGCATTACTATCCCAAGATGCCAAAATGATGAAACCTGGTAGAAATATAACCACTATGTTGACTAAACCTTGGAGAAGGCAACAATTCAAAAGTTGTTTCCTTTTTTATTGTTTACTTTTTTAACATGTTACCCTTCTTTTAAAAAGCAGAGACGGTACAAAAATCAGGTGGATAGCAAATCTTTGTAAGATCAACAAACTTTGTATTATTTACTCTGATGATCGAGTCAGGTGAAATGAAAAGTTCAGTCATCAAATGGTGTACACCTTGCATGCTGCTTGATATACAGGCAAAAGGAAAACTGCATCGGCTCTTACCTGTGACATCAGCGGCCATTAACCCTTCTGCTCTGATCACTTTCACCTGGAGGAATCCCACATCTTTCAGGTTGTGAAATATCCGCAATGGGCTCTGAAAGAACCCAACATCAGTATTAGAAAAAAAAGGTCATAAAGGGTCTCAAAGAGTGCACTGAGGAAACATTAAGTGTTACAGTTGATCTCAGGATGCTGCTTAAGTGATCAAAGGGATATTTGTGTTTCTTCAGTACAGATGACCTTTCCACCATCAAGAATGTATATACACACACACATTTATGTAGATAATTGTTGCTATATAAGTAGATTTTTTGAAAGAGTAAAAAATACCACAACATTTCTCCCTGGTAAGTAATTAGCAGTAGATGATGAACAATAAATTATAAAATACGACATGTCTGCATTCTTCCATCAGTCTCCTTTACCAAAGCGCTCCAAGAAATCTTTTATCTATGGGCATGATGATTTGAAGACTATTGATTCTTAATACTGAATCTTAAGTTGTTGGTTAAGTAACACACTTCAGACTTTGGGAATAAGAAAGACAACATTAAATTAATTATTTTTCTACTCTTTTCTTCTTGGGCAGCTTTGCAAATGGTAGGTGCTAGATAAGGGTTAAATTATTTAAGACTATTTTCTAATATTTGATTCAAAAGACGTATTTCTACCACACACCTTTTAGGTGTTTTTAAAATTTATTTGTTTTATTTTTGTCTTTGAAAATAAATCAAGTTGATTAAAAAATAAATTCAAAAGTGATGAGTAATTTTTCCTAAATTTGTAATTTTGTTTGTCATTGTAGTACGTATAGAAGTATACAAATTTTGATAGAAGAATCAGATCCAAATGCTGAAACCTATTTAATTTCATGAATTAATAATGGTAGAGTTTGAATAAGCGTAATACCAGAAGGAATTAAAAGAGGGATAGCAAGAAAATAATTCAGAACTCTAATTAACGGACACAAATAGAGAGTAAAATCAACCTATAGAACGTGATATGCATTTGTTTATTTATACTTCATTGCATCTTTCTCATGACAAGATCAGCACTTTTATTCAGTAAATCAAAGGTGCTTCTTTATCATAATCGTTAAAATGCTTTAAAACCGGGAGCATAACATAGTTTTACCTAATAAAGTTATCTATTAAAATGTTACTACGGAACATTCCCATCTTTGCATTGAGAATGTGAGAAGCCTGACAAGCACAAGCTTACCGCGATATTAACTTTATCAACCCTGTGTGACTAGTCATTGTTTACACTGATGCTCTGACCTTGGCACATTGAGAGGAGGAAACGCAGATAGACGTGTAATCTCAGAGCCTGACTTTTAAAAAAGTGTTTAGCACAAGGATTAGCTCTTAATCTTTTATTGTTTTTAAACAGTTGTTTATCACCCAAACTGTGTTGAAACTACGAGGGTGACAGGGTTCAATAAAAACGCACTTCTCTCTCCATTTACATTCCTGTAAATTAAGGGTTTAGAAGTGGAAACTTTAGACCGCAGTATTATAATTCAGAGATTTGTAGGCATGTTGTCTTCCTAAGGTCGTAATGATCAGGTGTGGGAAGCTGCTCCTTATCTCAGAGCTTACTGAGTGTTACAGACCAGGTAAGTCTCCTAATCTAACGATGGAGAAGAGTTTTAGCAAAAGGTTCCTGTCCTTTAATTTTCAGGAGCAATTTAAACTAAGTTTCACTGTGACTAGAACAAATATCTTCAGTCAGAGAATCGTTTTCATAGTGGTAACCTCATTGCAGAGTCACACTGCTTCTGGTGCTTCAGCTCCGAAGTTCTGCTTTGCGTTTGGAGGGGTAATTATTATTTGAAGGTTTCATTTCCTCGAGTCAGCTGACGCTCAGTAATTTATTGCAAACTTCAACTGCTTAGGCCGGTAACACATGGATTATAATAAGAACATCAAAAAAACAAAAAAGCCAAAAATGTAAATATATCAGTTTAAAAATATAACTTTAAGGAATGCTTCATCAAGAGGTATTCCTGCCTTGTTATTTACGGTTATTTTAGAAGGCCTCAAAACCTGGATGGCTTCTGAAGCCAGAAATTTCCATAGCAGAGGAATCTATGATTTGCTGTGCATCCTTTCAGCCCTCAATAGATGGGAAAAGATTGAAATGCTCTGGAGAGGAGTCCTCTTTATTTTTTTAATGAAAGCCTGTATAATATATTTTCTCTATGGCTGCAGCAGCTGTCAGGGAGAGCATCTCAGTTCAGCTCTATTACGGGAGAGGCAATACCCCGTCCTATGGCATCGAGATGCTCTGAGGGGCCAGAACTGATTGACAGCTTGTCACCGTGACGTCTTATTCCATCTCTGTTATGGAGAAAATTAATGTCACACCACCAGCCTTATGACTCGCTGTCATCTTAGAACCGCTCACCTTTTATCAATGCTCTAAATAACATTTCAAGCCTATCGTCTCACGGTGGACAATCCGGTCAAGGGACATTAAATCAGATGACTGTGAAATGTCATAATAAAAATGGAATGCTAACAACTTCTTCTCTAAACTAGCTCCTCTGGTTTTTAAACTGTGACAAGGGGAGCAAGGGTTCAGCATCCCCGTTCTGAAAAGGTCATACAATCGCTCTTGGTCTACTACCCATTACTACCCGCCCCCTGTTGACCTTCCCTGCTTCCCCACCACCCGCCCCGCAAAAAGAAGAAAAAAAAAGAAAAATGGAATTAGCCATCTTTTCAGAATGGGGTGATCAAATAATGGCACACACAGTAACGTCTGTTTAATTTGTGGGGCTTCAATGCTTTGCAATGAACAGCTGAATGACAGCAAGGGAGAACCTTTTCAGGGCTGTTTCATATGAGAGTGGGGCAATCCACTTACTTTCCTCACCACAACCAGAGCCAAATCAAATTCTTAGGTTGAACCTAAACTTAAAAAAAAAAAAATACACAAGTTCTCACAGGAAAACATATGTATAATTCTCCAAATAAACTCTTTTATATTATATGTTTCTCCAAAACAAGTGATATTTCAAACATCATGCAGTATTCATTCATTTTATAATCTACAGAATAAAAAGGAAACACTCTGAAACCCTAAAATATAGATCTTTGTCCTTGCGTTGCTATGAGTAATCATAATACATGTGCTATATTGCATACACTGGCTTCTTAGCAAATATGATTCTAAAGGGAGATACAGGCCTATGCTTGAAATTCAGGGCTAAAGAAAAGTATATTTAAACTTGGTTCACTTTTTAGTATATTGAGCAGAATATAATCTGAGAATTAGCCGGGACATCCACATAATATTTTACATTTTACTGAAATAATAACTAATATTTGAAAGTAGGTATAGAAACAAATACTCAAATTCTAAATGGAAATGGCTGATTTAAGGAATCCCTTACAGCAAAGAGAAAAAAAAAAAAGTAATTGGATCATTTCTAATTACCTAGCCCGTAGTATCATTCTAATATACGGGATAGTATCAAATATTAATCCATCAAATATAATATTATAATACCTAGAATCATTTTTATATTAATATATGAATTAATTTCTTTAAAATTGTTTTAATTCATGAGTCTCACTTCTGGGAACAGGAGAATATGTCTTGGTGGGTACCAAAATGTGAAATAATTTTCACAACTGCAATTATATATTAGAAGATGCCACACAATACCTTGGGCTCTTAGGTGGTTTAAAAATATATACTATTTAGCCTTGCTAAGTCACCTCTATTAAATTGTTTATGATAACACCATTGGTGGATGAGTTGTACAAGCATTAGCAGACAGCTGATTCAGTGAAGATAGCCAGAATAAATTTGCTGAAGCGCACATTCTGCTAATCTGTTTGAAGAATATTGTAGAGCATTAGTACCAGCACTTCATGTTATCTGCACAGCCTGATAAGGTACATCTTTATTAAATTCAGTTATTGGAAGGATGTCAGTCAGCAAATAGGAATATTTTAAAATCTAAAAAAAAGAAAAAAATTAAGCGGTTCTTTGTTAGTCAGAGCTTGGTTTCATGACTGAGTGTCTAGAGGAACCTTCTAAACACCTGGCAGCATTGTACAATACAAGCTTTGTAATTTTAAGTGGAAAAGCTTTTCTTTTTTCTTCCAGCTTCACGGGTACTGAGACATTCACTTTCTCGAGGCTTCACTAAGAGAGAACAATGGAGTAAGAGCTCCCCTCTCTGTTGATTCAAGAAAACTACATGGTGGGAAATGCAGACCATGAGGATGCTGGGAAATAGGTAGATTTGGTTGTGAATGTTTGGGTTTGATAAAATTTGAGAAGGGTACTTATTTTAGTGACTCACTATGCCACCCTATCACTCTACATCTGATCAAAAGGTAAGAAAGCCTCCTTTTAATTATATTTCACATTCGATTTTAAAAAATAAAGGAATGAAGCGAGGCTTTTCTAAGCAGTGGAAAGGAAAAATTATTTCTGTGAATATCCTCCAGTAACCAACCTACTAATTAAAAAGTAAGTGCAGTTAACTCCATTTCAAATTTGTAAAGACAAAGAAATCTTAATTCCAGTGACAAATAATCAATGAACTCATTTTAAAGTATTATATAAACTTGACTTTCCATTACAGGAAGTTTCCCTGCATGATAATTTTGTGGTGTGATAAAATTACTGAGGAGAATCTCAGAATCTAGAACTTGCTCTGGAAGAGAGTTGAGAGAAGACCAGGTGTCTAGATATCCATGGGTACCCCAAGTGCTTCTGCAAAGATATGCATGGTATTTGCATCTGCCCAGGCTTCTGCTTCTGCTGATTCATCTGTCAGACAGCTTTGCAGATGTACTTCTGTCACTCCATGTAAATTATTTACAACCTCTTCTAGTCACCCATGACCCTGAAGGAGGAGGCTTACATACGTACATATCTCTTTAATATTTCCTCACGTTCTTTCGGATCCTCCAGGGAGTTGATGGAGAGGTCAGAGATGCTGACTGTGGCCGAAGCTGTCAGGGTGACCAGCAACACCAGGTGCCCCTCCCCTTCCTCCAGCTGCAGCTCCAACTTGTGTGTCTGTTCCCTACTGAGAGCTGACAGGTCGATCTGGCACCTAAAAAGAAATGTTTTGAATTAGCAAAAGGCTTTTTTTTTGGCCACATCAAACAGTGGAGGTGCAGGCTGCTCAGAGCCATGTGAAAAATAAATCAATGGAAATACCATTTGGACCACTGGAAGCATATGTATTTCGTGTCAGCTGACTTCACAAAATTCAGACTCTGATTATTTTGGTATCTAATTGCTTATTTCTTGTAAGATGCAAAAAAATGTGCTTATCTGATTTGATTACTACCCACTGTCACCATATTTATAAATCAGCAGGGGCTTTCAGTCCCTAGGATGGCCCAGATCAGTGGGGCTTTGCTTACAGAGAGACTAACGTGAGCTATCTAAAGAGGCAAACAACCAAGAGTGAATTTTTGTGCCACTCTAAAACAATAGGTGTTTTGCCCTTGTTCTGAAATGTTATTAAGCAGAGAATAGACCATTTACTATGATGATGTCATACGTTTTACATTTTTAAAACCATGCCAATTTATTCGTAGAACACTGCATAAATCTAAGTTAACAAACAAACAAATCCTCTGAAAACATTATAGCTGAAGTGTTACGTACGAGAGTTGCCTGAAGAGAGACTTTGCAATAGTATGGCAACCCATGCTCGATATATCACCTCCTCAGAGCTGAACACTTTGCAGACTCTTTTCATAAAAATGTCAATTGATTTGGAAGAGAAAGATACTGTGGTGACCAAAACCACAAGGGCAATAAACAGAGAGAAAGGGGGCAGACATGAATAAAAGACATTTGAAACAGGAAATAGCCAATTATAAGAATAGATGTGAAAAAAAAAAAGAAAAAGAAAAAAAAAAAAAAGAATAGATGTGGTATTGTCATAAACAAGGGGTGGTCAGCTATTAGGGACAGATTAAATTTTTGCCCCTTCTTATTCTTCACTCTATTTATTGTTTATTATTTTGCTTTTAAGTTAAACATCTGTGAATAGGGCCTCAAAGCTTATGGTTGAGTTCAAACATCTTTAGTGAGAGTGATTTTAGAAACTGAATCAAAGTTTGACATTTATGTTTTATTTTTGCCTATCAAAAATGACATGAAAGATAGCCAGACTAGAAACAATTGGGAGAAAGAGGAATATAGATGCAAGAAATGAAGAAGAATAGAAACGTCCTGGTCAGTGATAGAAAATCTGCATGCACTAAATGCTAACTATCGAGACAGCAGGAAATTAGGGTCTGTACCAAGTCAGGAAAACATCTTCCTAAAGTTAGGATGTATATCAAGTAACCTCACTGTTTCTGCAAACACAATATCCATTTCAAAATACTCTCATGCTGTCCCCTTAGATTCTAAACGATGAAGAAACATATCAAATGCCTTATTTAATATTCAAATTTTAATTGGAATTAGTTCTTAATAATACCTGGAACAAATTGAGGGTTAAAAAATGCAATGGTGAAGAACAGCTAATCAAATGCATTCTCTAATAAAAAGGAGAAACATGAATATGATTTTCTACAGATCTTTCCAGCATCTGGCACAGTGCCTAACCTATAATTTGTTGAATGTGAATGAATCTTTGGACTAGACTGAGAGTATGACACTGGAGAATTGAACAGGGATGACAGTTCAGATAGTACTTTTGGTTGGTTAAGTTGGGACCAAGAAGGGTCTTTCACTCACTCTGATCATGCATTTCCAGTCCTGCTCATGCCCTATTGCCTATTACCATTAAGTGCTGGTTGGCCTCCTCCTCTTTTATATTAGAGTCATTGCATTTAATTCTTTAGAGTTGGGGAAGGTGTTCTAAAGATGCAGTCCAGGAACTGCAAACTGGCCACTCTCAGATCAAAGCTGGTCCATAGATTTGTTGTTTTTATTGTGCTAAAAAAGTTTTGAATTTAAATAACTTTAAAGAAAGAGCAAATGTCCTCTGAGTTATTGTCCCCAATACTGTCTAACTTACAGCTGGACTATTTCACTTAATTCTGTACCCAGTGCCAAGAGGCATAAGGATTTGTGATCCTCAAAATCTCCTTAATTTACCAATGAGGAAACTGAGGGCCAGAGAAGTCACATGAATCAACGGAGATACACAGTTAGTTATTAGCAGAGCCAGACCTGAACCTAGCACTCTGGAATCTAAGATCTAGGCTTTTTCCACAACCAGTCTGTCATTGCTGTAATTGTGCATCCTGGAGGAATGTGCTATGTGAGGCAGTTCTTAAACAGGGTGATATCCAGACTTGTTTTGAACAGGACACATTAACTCAGGTTTCAAGTATAGAAGTGTGTTATTTTTATGCTTTAAAAATATGTATGAACTAGGAAGAATGCTGTAAGTAATTGCTCTTAGAAGACGATAAACTAAGAAAAAATTACAAATTGAATTTTAAAAGCTATGGAACTAATAAAATTTAAATTACCATTGCACATCTATAGGAAGGATTATACCTTTCTGCTGCAACTAAATTTTTAATATTGTGTACACTCGTAGAAATAGTCCCCGGTTCTGTCCTATATTTAACGGTTCAGAATGTTGACTTTAATCATTCTAATATAGAAAATGCCTGTGTATACAAATATTTTGAAAAGAGAGCATTAATGAATTCAAGATGCTTTTTGCTAGTTGAGGTTACTCAGATCTCCTATTCATCTAAAAACTCTGCTCAGGAGTAATCCTCAGATGCCATTTAAAGCAAAATGTCACCTGATAACCAAGCAAAATTGTCCTGTTAACTTCAGGATAAAGTTAGCATTACAGCATCACTGATATCTGCATTAAATGAGTATCGAATCATTGCTGGAATTTGGTGGAGCAAAAGCTTTTGCTATTCCTTTGTTGTTATTGAATAAATATGTACAAAGATGGAACTCCTGCAACATAGTGTATTGCAAAGTGAATTCAGGACTAATTACTATGGGCCAGTGCTATGGTTTGAATGTTTGTGTGTTATCCAAAATTCATATGTTGAAACCTAGTGCCCAACGTGATGATATTAAGAGGTGGGGTGGTTGGGAAGTGATTAGGTCATGAGAGTGGAGCCCTCGTGAATGGGATTAGTGCCCTTATAAAAAAGGCACCAGAGAGATCCCTCATCCCTTCTGTCATGTGAGGACACAGAGGAAAACAGCAGTTTATGAACCATGAAACCAGACACCAAATCTGCTTGTGTCTTGATCTTGGACTTCTCAACCCCTAGAACTGTGAAAAATAAATTTCTGTTGAATTCCATCCACCCAGTCTATGGTGTTCGGTTATAGCAGTCCAACAGGCAGATTCACCTGTACTTGGCTTGCCTGTACTATTATGTTCTCAACAAAGGAAGGATTCACTGTAGTTTGGTTACAGAAATACTAGGTGATCATTCAGATGGTTCAGAATAAGCAAAAATTGATGGTTTTATATTGTTATGAAAATGAAAAGGCAAATTTTTAAAAGTATTGAAGCAAATTCATGAACTCCAAAAATATATACACAGACACATTCACAGGGGAAAGAGCCCATGACTGGGCATCAGATTCCCTTGGTTCTAGCCCTCCATCTGTCACTAATTAGTTGGATGACCTTTTCCAAGACAACTCTTAGCCCCTGGAATTCCAGGTTTCTCATCTGTGATATGAGGGAATTGAACTAGATGAACTTCAAATTCTCAAAAACCTCAAATTCCACAATTTATTATAACTCTATCCATGTTTACACTTGTTTACATCTTCCTTTCTTTGCAATTCCACAAACCAAAAAAATGGTAAGAGAACAAATTCATCTTACAGGCAATGAAATATTATTCCTCAGAGGTATTACGCCTCTACCCTGCTGAAAAAAGTCTGAATGTTGGTGCCAGAAGGCAGACAATCTAACTTAATATCAAATTGTCTTCTAAGGAGAACTGGGAGGGGGTGCATACAGGTCACCATGTATGGAGTGAAAAAGAAAGTGTGGATTCTCCTCTTTTGTTCAAAGAACAGCTCCCCTTACATCTGTTTTGTATCTGGGTTCCACAAGGAACTCCTGGGTCCTCAGCTGCCTGCTTTGCCTCAGCCTCGACTTTGGCTGGGTCTTTCCAAGGGGCTGCTCCTCATCCCACCACTGTGACCAATCGGCTGGGCTTGAGTCCTCATAGGTCTTCCACCTAGGGCTGGCCTCGGACCGTCCTAACTTTCACTTGCCCAAATGGGCTGAGCACTCCGATTGGCTGCCACTGTGTATCTAGGCCCAACTGCCACATGCCCCAAATTTCTGGCTTCTAAGGCCACTTCTGCACTTGGATAAAAAGCCACACTGTGGAGTATGGGATCTGGCTTCCTGATCAACTGCCAAAGAAACCAGATGAAATAATGCAGAAGTTTTCTCCTTATGGGGTGAACTTAGATCAATGGCATAGGTGATGGGAAGATAACTCCCCATGCCTTCCACCCTCTCACAAACCATTCCAAAGCAGGATTCTCCATATTGCCTATCCACATGTGTCCAAGTGGGCACACCTGCTGGGCAACCACTGTGTCTCTGAAACACAGGGAACATGGCCAGCCTAGTAACCTATCACCGTGCGTTACTTCCTAGTCTTCCCTGCCTCATGTTCTTTCTCTCACTCTCAGGACCTGGGATTGTACCTCCCAATTAAGTATCAGCACCTAATCCCTGCCTCAAGCTCTGTTTCCTAGGGAACCTGGTCGAAGGCAAAAATTATTGATACAATTCAATCCCCACAGTTACAGATATCCAAAACCCAAACCTGACCATGTCCCACTCCTGGCTCCCCACCACCTATAAAATATCCTTAGTAAGGCAATGGGGCACTCCACAACCTACCATCAGCTTGGGTGTCATTTGTTGACTTACACTTACTACTTAAGTAATTCCTGACAGCTTGTAATTCTCCCATCATCCATGCTAGGGCTCACCTCTTTCTTTGTGTTTGTATGAAGCAACCCCTCTGCCTGAGATGATGTATCTACCTATGTTTGCTTGGCTAATTTTTAACTAATTCTCATTGAAATGTCTTTTCCTGTCAATCTCCCGATACACCTCAAGGGCAGGCACCTAGCACAGAGCTGGAATATAGTTGGTGCTCTGCAAGTATTAAATTACTTATGGATGAGGAGACAGAGGTTCAGAGAGGCCAATATTTTACCCACGGCGACAGTGGCAGAGTCAGGATTAGCATGTGATGTGCTCATGCTACCATTTCCATATTGTCTTCCCAGAAAGTGGGTTGATTTCTTTCCAACACTAATTCATTCAGTCATTCATTAACTATTTATTAAGTGCACTGTGTGTCAGGCCTCTGTTAAATTTGGGGGATTCAGCCCTTTCTAAGCCTTCTGGTTTCTCACATCCTTATTTCCAGAACTACCGCAGACCTAGTGCGTTGCTTTTAGTGAAGTTATTTGGCTTCAGAGTTCACATCAGGGGTTCAGAACACCAAAGTTTTAACAAAGGTGAATTATTCATTAGTATTGTGATATCAAGCAAGTTACAAACTTTTTGTGCATCATTTTCCTCGTTTATGCCTTCTCTTTGCATAGAACTGTAAAAACACAGGAATAACAGATGAAAAACTACTTTGAAAAGATGAAAGTACTATGGAACTATAATACGAAGTTTATTATCTCATATGCCTTAGTTTGATATTGTACAATTTTAAAATGTACTGTCTGTTCCGAACTCATCAGTCAATCAATCATCAATAGAAGAATCAAAAGAGACTCAAAACTGAGATTGGAGAGCTATTTTCTTTCATTCCACAAATGGGGAAACTGAGGCTCAGAGGAATTAAGTGATGGCAAGACCTCACATTTACTGACTTCCATAGCAAAGCTTGAAATTCTTTGCACCTTTTAAAAACTATATGCATTACTTAGCCACATGAAAGGAATATATCACATTTATTTGGTGATGCTTGCCCCTAAGTTCAAGGAGAAAAATTTCAGTATTCTTGTCACCTTTTTCTCCCCGCCTTTCCTTCTGCCATGCCTAAACCAGTAACCAATGACAGTTTTACCCAGATGAAACAGTTTTGTGATTAGCACCATTGATGTACACACGGGGTACAGGAAGTAAATGTTAGGCCTATTTGGATGTATTTTTTAATTTAAAATAGGACAGGATTCAAACTTCATAAATATTTTATATATGCATTAACACTGGTAGCCCATACATCAGATATGTCACATGTGACCTGCAAGTATTTTAAGGGACGAGCAGAAGCTGCATGACATGGAGGGGTTGACAGTGGCCCCTGAACTTGCTGACTGGCTTTCAGTGAACTGCAGTCCATATATGCTCGGTTAGGTGGATTTACAGATTATATCATCTAGTTTTAATCCTCACAAAATGGACAGTGGCTTTAAAAAATCCCAGTAAATTAGGAGGTTGGGATTAACATACACACACTACTATGTATAAAATAGGTAATCAACAAGGACCTACTGTATAGCTCAGGGAACACTACTCAGTACTCTGTAATAACCTATATGGGAAAAGAATCTGAAAAAGAATAGATATATGTATATGTATAACTAAATCATTTTGCTGTACGCCTGAAACTAACACAACATTGTAAATCAACTATACTCCAATGTAAAATAAAAATTAAAAAAATAAAAGATCCCAGTAAAGAAACTGTGGATTGAGTATAATACTAATTGAACAAGCGTAAGTGAACAGAATGATAAACGAGAACACACAGAGTTGACACGTTTACTCCTAGCCCATCTGTCTGTCAGCTACACTCTGATTCTGATTTACAAACCAATAGTGTGGCATAATCAGATCTAGCAAGAATTCAAACAAAATCCAACTTAAAATTATCAGGAAGAATACCTGCAACAAAAATTTACATCTCCTCTAACAAGGAACTTCTAAGTGTGTGTTATGCCCTGAAGTACTAGCTCATGATATTACGACGCCATCATGATAAGAGGACAATTAAAAATGAAGCCTTCAGGACAGGAAGACAAGCCTCTATAGAATTTCTTTGGTGGTGGGGGGGGTCATTTCTAAAAACACATTTTACTAATTTGGACCAAATTTAACGATAAAATTAGGAAGCTTTTTGAGATTTACTGCATGAGAGCTACTTTACGTTAGTGAAACAAACACATAGTATATGGTCTTATATTACAAATCAATATGATACGTAATTCTTTAGAATCTTTGCATTTTAAAGAATTCAATAGGTAACCACTAATGTGTTTTCAAGTTTCACGATTATGCAGTGTGCACGCCACCTCTGACATTACTAAATGCTAATGCAGTTATTGCCTTTCTGTTGTCAGCAGTTTTCACTGTCCAACTGTCTTTGAGGAGGTGGCTTTATCAGAGCATACTTCTACAAACTTGGGAGCTTCCCCATTCATTGCCTCGAAGGTAAGCTATTTAATATACACACTGTCTTTGGAAACTGCATGGTGCATGGAAACTGTCTTTGGAAATGCCTATCGTAGACAAAATACTGCAGTGAGTACAAACTTTCTGAGAAAATCTTCAGAAGAAAAAATAGTAAGCCATGAAAGAAAATGGATTAAAATCTTAATATGTTTGGCTTAGGTTGAGTTTAGGAAAAAAACCAAGACAAGAATCAATGACATTCTTTACTGAAATACTGTCTCTCTCCCAAATAAAATACTTCACTCAATCCTTAGTAAGAAAAATGGTGAAATAGAAAGATTTCATTAAAAATTCTCTTCAGTTTAGAATTTTCTGACTAGTTATCTTTGTGCTTTCAAATTAATAATGAGGCAGGATTGCTCCTACTCTTATTTACATAGGAAGTAGAACAATCATCGTAGTATTTATATCACAAATAATAAACACTGCAAATCAGAATCTATACAGTGTCAAATGCTCAAACGCAATGACCTTCAACTTTAAGAAAACACTAATTTGGTTAACATGCAAAGTCAAAGGCTGTTTTCCTCATTTTCCACACTATACCTGGACAGACATACATGTACTATGTATAGTACATAGTAGGTACTCATTCCACATTCTCTTTCCTTTAACATTAAATATAGAGTCATAGATTTATTTTATGGTTGAAAGCATTTGTTCTTTACCCGGAACTTGCCCATTTGGGGTAACCTTTTCTTCTATATTATTAATAAAAATTGTGTTGAAATAGAACTCTCTACTGAAGTTTACATCTATAGCACTTTATTGTCATGGGCAGTACCAATGCCTTGGCCCTGATCACAATGCAACAAATAAAGTTAGTAGTAATCCACTAACCTAAAATATATGTGCCCCAAATCAATGCCACTTTAAAGATAAAGAAGCATTTTGCACACTAATAAATAATGCTATAAATCTTGCTATATTGGATTGCAAATAACTCCGACTGAATGAAATTGCTTGACATGGGATTTACTTACTCTGCACGTTCATAAAAACAACTTGTTCTCTGACAGCACTCATTCTTGGCAATTTACCACAGCTGTCAGCAGACAATTTGTTCAGATTACTGCTCTGCATAAAAGTGTAACAATCATGAGGATTTATTAGCTGATTATCGTAAAGGTGGCAGTCCGTCTTGCCTGCCAAAATGCAGGTGATCAGAAAGTTAAATAATTACACGCAGATTAACATTATTTCACCTTCATTTGAAATCTGTAGTTCAGCGACAGGTAAAATTTGTTGTTCAAACTTGCAGTACGGTGCACACCACCCAAGTGGGTTTATTGACTTCTTGGCACTTTATCGAGCCCTTAATGGCTTCAGAACATACTGAATACCAGACCGAGGTGAAAGGGGCACGGACTTTAAGATCAGGAGTCCTGGATTTGAGTCTCAGATCAATCGCCCCAAATTCACACTAGCTGAACAATCTCTAAACCTCCTTTTTTGCTATACCTCTAAACCTGCCTCACTTTTTGCACCGGCAAAATTGGTACAATATGAAGCATCCTTGTTACCCCCTAATATTGAACTAATGTATGTAATAATAATAGTGCCCTATACAGTGTAAATCACTATTATTATTATTTCTTTCCATTCATGGTAAATTTATTTTTGTGTAAAATTTAACAACCAGGTGGCATTAACTCACTTGATATTATAATGGTGAAAAAGTTATAAGTATCTTGGTAAATGCATAGGCTACTTTTTATTCAAATGCAACCATTCAGTATTTTTTAAGTACAAAGATTACTCAGACACCTAGAAACTTTAACCCATTAATTCTCCCTTTTGAATTATATACAAATATCTTTCTTAATTATACTGAAACTTTGTACTTTCCACTAAGGAATGCTGTTCTAATTGCCTTTGCATTAACATCAGGTGTCAAATGCTATATTTATTTAGAGAAGGAAGAGCCATTATTTCCAGTATTCAGTCAAACTTCAGGTATTTAAATTTAAATCCAGCAAATATTTATTAAGCACCTATTACTTGCCACATACTTTAATAGGTATTGAGGATGCCACAATGAACAAAGCACTCAAAAATCCCTGCCTTCATGAAGCTCACATTCAAGTGATGGAAAATACACGATAAAATAAGTAAGTGAAATGCATAGTATGTCAAATGGTGATTACTTCGATGGAGAAAACAAAGCAGGATAGAAGAAACGTAATGTCAAGGAAAAGAAGTTTCGATTTTAAATAGGGGTGGTATGGCTGTCTCCCTGATGTGACATTTGTGCATAGACCTAAAGAAGGTAAAGAAGCAAGGCAGGTGGACGCCTGAAGAAAGAGTGTCACAGATGGAGGAAAAGATCCTGAGGTGGGAAGGTATATGGTGCACCTGAGGAACAGCAAAGAGGCTGGGACAGAGCAGAGGGAGGGAGGGGCAAAGTAGCAGAAGTTCAGGGCAGAGGGGTCACAGGGCCAGATCACCAGGAGCATCAGAGGGCTCTGTGAGGACACTGGTTGCACACAGACTGAGATGGGAAACAACTACAGGGCTTCGAGCAGAGGAGTTAAATTCTTTTATTGATGTTATGTGGAAGGAAGAAGAACAGGAGGCTCTTGCCGCTGCCACATGAAACTGACGGTGGCTTCAACAGGAAACAGAATGATTGAGAGGATAAGGGTGATTTCTGACTATATTCTGAAGGAGAAGTTTGCAAGTTGCTGAATGGACTTGATGAGAATGAAAGAAAAGAATAAAAAATGACTCCAAGATTTTTGGTGTTAGCAATGAATGAGAGAGAATACTGACGGAGGAGCAGATTTGGGGCACTGCAGGTGAGAAGTTTGGCTTTGGACCTGCTAAATTGGAGAAGCCTATTAGACGTCCAAATGGAGATTTCAAGCAGGCAGGTGGACGTGGAGTTAAGGAGTGGATCTGTATGTCTGTCATTGTCAATCTTAGGTGGTATGGAAAGCACAAGAGTGGATGAAGGCACCACGGGGGCAGGTATAGACTGAGAAGATGCCCAGGGAGTGAGCTCTGAGGGTCTCCGGAATGAAATCAGGAGGCAAACGAGCAAAAATCTGCGGGGGAGATGAAGAAAGAACATGTGATGAGGTAAGAGGAAAACAGAGCCCTCTGTTCTGGAAGCCAACTGAAAACACCTGTTTTAAGGAGGAAGCTATCAGCCAAGTCCAGCGCGGCTGCTGGATCAGGTAAGATGTAGGTTAAACACTGGCCATTGAATTTAGCAACTTGGTGGTCACAGGTGACCTTGACAAGGGCAGTCTGGGTGAATTGTTGGGGGCAAAAGCCTGACTACGTGGGATCAAGTAAGAATGGGTGTGGGTACTTTTCAGTGTAAAAATAGTTTTCACTGTGTCGGCACTCCAGATTTGCAAGTGGCTCTTTCATTTGTAGCCAGTCTTATCTTTGTAATAAACAAACAAACAAAGCCCTGTTATAGAGTATACACATACAAAAACACATTTCAAAAATCATTATATGTGGGAGACCTTCAAGATGGCGGAGGAGTAAGACGTGGAGATGACCTTCCTCCCCACAAATACATCAAAAATACATCGATGTGTGGAACAACTCCTACAGAACACCTACTGAACACTGGCAGAAGATCTCAGACTTCCCAAAAGGCAAGAAACTCCCCAACTACCTGGGTAGGGCAAAAGAAAAAAGAAAAAACAGAGACAAAAGAATAGGGACGGGACCTGCACCAGTGGGAGGGAGCTGTGAAGGAGGAAAGGTTTCCACACACTAGGAAGCCCCTTCGTGGGCGGAGACTGCGGGTGGCAGAGGGGGGGAGCTTCGGAGCCACGGAGGAGAGTGCAGCCACAGGGGTGGCGGAGGGCAAAGCGGAGAGATTCCCGCACAGAGGATCCGTGCCAACCAGCACTCACCAGGCCGAGAGGCTTGTCTGCTCACCCGCCGGGGCGGGCGGGGCTGGGAGCTGAGGCTCGGGCTGAGGATCCCAGGGAGAGGACTGGGGTTGGCGGCGTGAACACAGCCTGAAGGGGGCTAGTGCGCCACAGCTAGCCTGGAGGGAGTCCAGGAAAAGGTCTGGAACTGCCGAAGAGGCAAGAGACTTTTTCTTGCCTCTTTGTTTCCTGGTGTGCGAGGAGAGGGGACTAAGAGCGCTGCTTAAACGAGCTCCAGAGACGGGCGCGAGCTGCGGCTATCAGCGCGGGCACCAGACATGGGCATGAGACGCTAAGGCTGCTGCTGCCGCCACCAAGAAGCCTGTGTGCGAGCACAGGTCACTCTCCACACCGCCCCTCCCGGGAGCCTGTGCAGCCCGCCACTGCCAGGGTCCCGTGATCCAGGGACAACTTACCCGGAAGAACACACGGCGTGCCTCAGGCTGGTGCAACGTCACGCCGGCCTCTGCCTCTGCAGGCGCGCCCCGCCTCCGTACCCCTCCCTCCTCCCAGCCTGAGTGAGCCAGAGCCCCCTAATCAGCTGCTCCTTTAACCCCAGCGTGTCTGAGCGAAGAACAGACACCCTCAGGCGACCTACATGCAGAGGCGGGTCCAAATCCAAAGCTAAAACCCTGGAGCTGTGCGAACAAAGAAGAGAAAGGGAAATTTCTCCCAGCAGCCTCAGGAGCAGCGGATTAAATCTCCACAATCAACTTGATGTACCCTGCACCTCTGGAATACCTGAATAGACAATGAATCATCCCAAAATTGAGGCAGTGGACTTTGTGTGATTTTGTCTGTATAGCTTTACTTTTACCATTTGTCCTAGGGTTCTGTCTCCCCGTTTTTTTTTTTTTTTTAAGTATAGTTTTTAGCACTTGTTTTCATTGGTGGATTTGTTTTTTAGTTTGGTTGTTCTCCTCTTTCTTTCTTTTTTCAAAATTACTTTGTAATTTTTTATTTTTAATAATATTTTTTATTTTTTAATGACTTTATTTATTTATTTTCTTTCTTTCTTTCTTTTTTTCTCCCTTTTCTTCTGAGCCGTGTGTCTGACAGGGTCTTGGTGCTCTGGCCGGGTGTCAGGCCTGTGCCTCTGAGGTGGGAGAGCAAAGTTCAGGACATTGGTCCACCAGAGACCTCCCGGCTCCATGTAATATCAAACAGCAAAAGCTCTCCCTGAGATCTCCATCTCAATGCTAAGACCCAGCTCCACTCAACGACCAGCAAGCTACAGTGCTGGATACCCTATGACAAACAACTAGCAAGACAGGAACACAACCCCACCCATTAGCAGAGAGGCTGCCTAAAATCATAATAAGGTCACAGACACCCCAAAACACACCACCGGATGCAGTCCTGCCAACCAGAAAGACAGATCCAGCCTCATCCACCAGAACACAGGCACCAGTCCCCTCCACCAGGAAGCCTACACAACCCACTGAACCAACCTTACCCACTGGGGGCAGACACCAAAAACAGTGGGAACTACGAACCTACAGCCTATGAAAAGGAGACCCCAAACGCAGTAAGTTGAGCAAAATGAGAAGACAGAGAAACACGCAGCAGATGAAGGAGCAAGGTAAAAACCCACCAGACCAAACAAATGAAGAGGAAATAGGCAGTCTACCTGAAAAAGAATTCAGAGTAATGATAGTAAAGATGATCCAAAAATCTTGGAAATAGAATGGAGAAAATACAAGAAACATTTAACAAGGACATAGAAGAACTAAAGAGCAAACAATGATGCACAACACAATACATGAAATTAAAAATTCTCTAGAAGGAATCAATAGCAGAATAACTTGAGGCAGAAGAACGGATAAGTGAGCTGGAAGATAAAATAGTGGAAATAACTACCACAGAGCAGAATAAAGAAAAAAGGATGAAAAGAATTGAGGACAGTCTCAGAGACCTCTGGGACACTAAACGCACCAACATTTGAATTATAGGGGTCCTAGAAGAAGAAGAAAAAAACAAAGGGACTGAGAATATCTTTGAAGAGATTATAGTTGAAAACTTCCCTAATATGGGAAAGGAAATAGTTATTCAAGTCCAGGAAGCACAGAGAGTCCCATACAGGATAAATCCAAGGAGAAACACGCCAAGACACACATTAATCAAAATATCAAAAATTAAATACAAAGAAAAAATATTAAAAGCAGCAAGGGAAAAACAACAAATAACATACAAGGGAACTCCGATAAGGTTAACAGCTGATCTTTCAGCAGAAACTCTGCAAGCCAGAAGGGAGTGGCAGGACATATTTAAAGTGATGAAAGGGAAAAACCTATGACCAAGAATACTCTACCCAGCAAGGATCTCATTCAGATTCAACGGAGAAATAAAAACCTTCACAGACAAGGAAAAGCTAAGAGAATTCAGCACCACCAAACCAGCTTTACAACAAATGCTAAAGGAAATTCCCTAGGCAGGAAACACAGAGAAGGAAAAGACCTACAATAACAAACCCAAAACAATTAAGAAAATGGTCATAGGAGCATACATATCGATAACTACCGTAAATGTAAATGGATTAAATGCTCCAACGAAAAGACACAGACAGGCTGAATGGATACAAAAATAAGACCTGTACATATGCTGTCTACAAGAGACCCACTTCAGATCTAGGGACACATACAGATTGAAAGTGAGGGGATGGAAAAAGATATTCCAGGCAAATGGAAATCAAAAGAAAGCTGGAGTAGGAATTCTCATGTCAGACAAAATAGACTTTAAAATAAAGAATATTACAAGAGACAAAGAAGGACACTATATAATGATCAAGGGATCAATCCAAGAAGAAGATATAACAATTATAAATATTTATGCACCCAACATAGGAGCACCGCGATACATAAGGCAAATGCTAACAGCCATAAAAGGGGAAATCAACAGCAACACAATCATAGTAGGGGAGTTTAACACCCCACTTTCACCAAAGGACAGATCATCCAAAATGAAAATAAATAAGGAAACACAAGCTTTAAATGATACATTAAACAAGATGGATTTCATTGATATTTTTAGGACATTCCATCCAAAAACAACAGAATACACTTTCTTCTCAAGTGCTCATGGAACATTCTTCAGGATAGATCAGATCTTAAGTCACAAATCAAGCCTTGGTAAATTTAAGAAAATTGAAATCATATCAAGTATCTTTTCCGACCACAACGCTATGAGACTAGATATCAATTACAGGGAAAAAATCTGTAAAAAAATTTTAAAATGGAGGCTAAACAATACACTACTAAATAACCAAGAGGTCACTGAAGAAATCAAAGAGGAAATTTAAAAATTCCTAGTAACAAATGACAATGAAAACACGACCACCCCAAACCTATGGGATGCAGCAAAAGCAGTTCTAAGAGGGAAGTTTATAGCAATACAATCCTACCTCAAGAAACAAGAAACATCTCAAATAAACAATCTAACCTTACACCTAAAGCAATTAGAGAAAGAAGAACACAAAAACCCCAAAGTTAGCAGAAGAAAAGAAATCATTAAGATCAGATCAGAAATAAATGAAAAAGAAATGAAGGAAACGATAGCAAAGATCAATAAAACTAAAAGCTAGTTCTTTGAGAAGATAAACAAAATTGATAAACCATTAGCCAGACTCGTCAAGAAAAAAAGGGAGAAGACTCAAATCAATAGAATTAGAAATGATAAAGGAGAAGTAACAACTGACACTACAGAAATACAAAGGATCATGAGAGATTACTACAAGCAACTCTATGCCAATAAAATGGACAACCTGGAAGAAATGGACAAATTCTTAGAAAAGCACAACCTTCGAGACTGAACCAGGAAGAAATAGAAAATATAAACACACCAATCACAAGCACTGAAATTGAGACGGTGATTAAAAATCTTCCAACAAGCAAAAACCCAGCACCAGATGGCTTCACAGGTGAAATCTATCAAACACCTTTAGCGAAGAGCTAACACCTATCCTTCTCAAACTCTTCCAAAATATAGCAGAGGGAGGAACACTCCCAAACTCATTCTACGAGGCCACCATCACCCTGATACCAAAACCAGACAAAGATGTCACGAAGAAAGAAAACTACAGGCCAATATCACTGATGAACATAAATGCAAAAATCCTCAACAAAATACTAGCAAACAGAATCCAACAGCACGTTAAAAGGATCATGCACCATGATCAAGGGGGGTTTAATCCCAGGAATGCAAGGATTCTTCAGTATACACAAATCAATCAACGTGATAAACCATATTAACAAATTGAAGGAGAAAAACTATATGATCATCTCAATAGATGCAGAAAAAGCTTTCAACAAAATTCAACACCCATTTATGATTAAAAACCCTCCAGAAAGTAGGCACAGAGGTAACTTACCTCAACATAATAAAGGCCATATATGACAAACCCACAGCCAACATCATTCTCAATGGTAAAAAACTGAAACCATTTCCTCTAAGATCAGGAATAAGACAAGGTTGTCCACTCTCACCACCATTATTCAACATAGTTTTGGAAGTTTTAGCCACAGCAATCAGAGAAGAAAAAGAAATAAAAGGAATCCAAATCAGAAAAGAAGAAGTAAAGCTGTCACTGTTTGCAGATGACATGATACTATACATAGTGAATCCTTAAAGACTCTACCAGAAAACTACTAGAGCTAATCAATGAATTTGGTAGAGTAGCAGGATACAAAATTAATGCCCAGAAATCTCTTTCATTCCTATACACTAATGATGAAAAATCTGAAAGAGAAATTAAGGAAACACTCCCATTTACCACTGCAACAAAAAGAATAAAATACCTAGGAATAAACCTACCTAAGGAGACAAAAGACCTGTAGGCAGAAAACTATAAGACACTGATGAAAGAAATTAAAGATGATACCAACAGATGGAGAGACATACCATGTTCTTGGATTGGAAGGATCAACATTGTGAAAATGACTATACCACCCAAAGCAATCTACAGATTCAATGCAATCCTTATGAAACTACCAATTGCATTTTTCACAGAACGAGAACAAAAAAGTTTCACAATTTGTATGGAAACACGAAAGACCCCGAATAGCCAAAGCAATCTTGAGAAAGAAAAACGGAGCTGGAGGAATCAGGTTCCCTGACTTCAGACTCTACTACAAAGCTACAGTAATCAAGACAGTATGGTTCTGGCACAAAAACAGAAATATAGATCAATGGAACAGGATAGAAAGCCCAGAGATAAACCCACACACATATGGTCACCTTATGTTTGATAAAGGAGGCAAGAATATACAATGGAGAAAAGACAGTCTCTTCAATAAGTAGTGCTGGGAAAACAGGACAGCTACATGTAAAAGAATGAAATTGGAATACTTTCTAACACCATACACAAAAATAAAATGGATTAAAGACCTAAATGTAAGGCCAGACACTATCAAACTGAGAGGAAAACAGGCAGAACACTCTGTGACATAAATCACAGCAAGATCCTTTTTGACCCACCTCCTAGAGAAATGGAAATAAAAACAAAAATAAACAAATAGGACCAAATGAAACTTAAAAGCTTTTGCACAGCAAAGGAAACCATAAACAAGATGAAAAGACAACCCTCAGAATGGGAGAAAATATTTTCAAATGAAGCAACTGACAAAGGATTAATCTCCAAAATTTACAAGCAGCTCATGCAGCTCAATATCAAAAAAACAAACAACCCAATCCAAAAATGGGCAGAACACCTAAATAGACATTTCTCCAAAGAAGATATACAGATTTCCAACAAACACATGAAAGAGTGCTCAACATCACTAATCATTAGAGAAATGCAAATCAAAACTACAATGAAGTATCACCTCACACCAGTCAGAATGGTCATCATCAAAAAATCTACAAACAATAAATGCTGGAGAGGGTGTGGAGAAAAGGGAACCCTCTTGCACTGTTGGTGGGAATGTAAATTGATACAGCCACTATGGAGAACAGTATGGAGGTTCCTTAAAAAACTAAAAATAGAACTACCATACAACCGAGCAATCCCACTACTGGGCACATACCCTGAGAAAACCATAATTCAAAGAATCATGTACCACAATGTTCATTGCAGCACTATTTACAATAGCCAGGACATGGAAGCAACCTAAATGTCCATCGACAGATGAATGGATAAAGAAGTTGTGGTACATATATACAATGGAATATTACTCAGCCATAAAAAGGAACAAAATTTGGTCATTTGTAGAGACGTGGATGGATCTGCAGGCTGTCATACAGAGTGAAGTAAGTCAGAAAGAGAAAAACAAATATCGCATATTAACACATATACGTGGAACCTAGAAAAATGGTACAGATGAACCAGTTTGCAGGGCAGAAATAGAGACACAGATGTAGAGAACAAACGTATGGACACCAAGGGGGTAAAGCGGTGGGGGCGTGGGGATGATGGTGTGATGAATTGGGCGATTGGGATAGACATGTACACACTGATGTGTATAAAATTGATGACTAATAAGAACCTGCTGTATAAAAAAATAAATAAAATTCAAAAATTGAAAAAAAAAAAAAGAGAATACAGAAGACCCTGATGACAGTTTTACTCCTGTTACTTTAATCTTAGAACTCAAATTTAATTAGAAGGTAACTATTCTCTTCTAAACTGTTCTAGGACCAAGGGATTCTATTATAATCTGCATTATTTCTACTGTTACCACACAACCTTGACATAAACACATACAGCTCTCTTGCCCACCACTTAGATCTAATAATATATTGTTTTTCAGTGGCAGGATGTGTGTAAAGTACAATTTAGTAAGTATAAAGTCAGATACCAAGAGTTTCTGCTGCTATCTGGCCATCAAGTAGATTGGAAATGATGATATTTGCCAGGGTCATTTCCTTTTTCTGCAACAGGCATCTTTGTTAAATTAGCAGAGTGTACAACAATTTTGTATTGTCCACTTTGCTTATCTCAAAATTCAACAATAAATTCCTTTACTGTGTAAAATGGTTTAAACTGATACTCAAAAGCTGTCCTAGGAGTCTTCTTGTCTACCTGTGCTCTTGTTTACTCTAAAACTTTTTGGCTCAAATTGCTTTCGTAGGCAATTATATTTGGCATATGACCAAATGCAAATGTTTTTTAGTGAGGCTGATGCCAGATAAGTTTTTTTTGTTTTGTTTTGTTTTAAAGTAGAGGGAAGGATTATTTATTTATTTATTTATTTATTTATTTATTTTTGGCTGTGTTGGGTCTTCGTTTTGTGTGAGGACTTTCTCTAGTTGCGGCAAGCGGGGGCCACTCTTCATCGCGGTGCGCGGGCCTTTCACTATTGCGGCCTCTCTTGTTGCGGAGCACAGGCTCCAGACGCGCAGGCTCAGTAGTTGTGGCTCACGGGCCTAGTTGCTCCGTGGCATGTGGGATCTTCCCAGACCAGGGCTCGAACCCGTGTTCCCTGCATTGGCAGGCAGATTCTCAACGACTGTGCCACCAGGGAAGCCCCCAGATAAGTTTTTTATTATATTTAGAAAAAAAGTAACTGGAAATAAAAGTAAGGCATTCAAAATAAATGAGAGGTTTAGAAATCCCTATAATTCTTTAATGGTAGTATTTGGACTCACCATCCAAGCCAGTTTTAATCCAACCAAGATACTGGGAAGCAGAGCACACAGATTTGCCCATCAAAGCACTGAGGGTGCTGGAGCCCAGGGCTTCTTGATCCTGCTTGCAAGATTGTCCTGTGTAATAGCTGCGGGCATAAAGAACTCATCCAAAAACACGGGCAAAGCCCAAGCCAGAAACTACATGCAGGTGGTAAACACCTCCAACAGCTAAAAAAGTAAGAAGGGAGGATACACTTCCAACTAGAGGACTAGTTTATTATGAAGGGATATCACCCAGGAATGGCTGGATGGAAGAAATGCACAGGGTAAGGCATGTGTAAGGGGTGTGGAGCTTCCATGCGCTCTCAGGGCACAGCACTCCCCCAGCACCTGCACGTGTTCACCAATGCAGAAGCTCCAAAAATGGATTTCTTGTCTTTTTCCAAACTTCAAGACCTTCTCAGCTCCCCCAGCTGTCTAGAGCAATCACTATGATCTTCACACCAGCCATTTATCACTGTTCTCTCAAAATTTGCCAAATATGGGAAAACCCATAGAAACGAGATGAAGTAAGATAAACAGGTCCACCTCTCTGCCAAACATTTCTTAAAATAATTAGGCATGCCCTTGAAGAATTTGTAATATTATCAAGTGAGGAAAAGGGAAAGGTCAGTACAAAATGGGCTGAGAAATTTTCATAATTTCCAAATTTGGAGATGCTTTTCAAAGAAAGAAAAATACGTAAAAGGGTATCTGTCATTATGGAAAAAAACGGAAAAAAGGATAAGAAGGACTTCATGTAATGTGGACCCAGAAGTACAAGAAGCTAGTACATTTCATCAATTACTTTGTTATTATACTATGATAAGCAAGTTTGAATACAAAGTAATGAGATTGAGGTAGCAAGTTACATATGACAGCCATCCTGATTTCCTTGTGGTCACCAAATACAGCTAATGTTGCTATAAATTATGAAAATGAATTAATTATTCAAGGAATAGCTAGAAAGCATCTACTTGAAAGAGCTCATAGCTTATTGAGGAAGACGGAAACAGACATATATATATAATAAAATGTATTCAGTGTATTAACAGATCTATACTGATACTTAAACTGGTGGTATATCCCAAAGAGAGCAAGGTAGAACTTTAAGAAAACACTGAAAATAGTATTTTACTTGAGGGAAAAAATATGCAGTGAAAGCTTTTCCTCTAAAAAGGATTGAAATGTAATACAGCATTAGCCTGCAGTGGTGTTTTTCTCATTTCATTTTATAAGTAAAATATTAAAGGTTAACTGAAGCTGATCTTTGACCTCTCACTTTATAATACTATGAAGAAAACCATTGTTTAAGACATATTTCTTAGAATAACAAAAGCCAAAGAGACAAATATGTTGGGTTGGATTCCTATTTTTGCTTTTTTAGAGTAAAATTCCCTTTATTATTATTAGTATGTATGCATTTCTTCAGGCTGTATGTTTAGAGACTTGGAAATCATGTCAACTATGATGAAGAAAGAATTTTCTAAACTAACAAATTCTTCTGTACACCATGTTTTATTTCAGTATTGGCAGGTTTCAATGTGTTTTGCTATAAAGACACATATGTAACTATTGAAAATATAAAAATAGGCTTTAAAGTAAGAAAAAAATTCATATAATTCAAGCAATCATTCAAAATTACCTTGTCTTTGTGCAGAGATGTCATGTAAGCTTCAGAATACTCTTTTCTTCACCACATTATCAGATTAACCTGCATCTGCCTCACTTACACACTTCCTTCACTGAAACTTGAACTCCTGGGAGATTTATGAACTCCTAGGAGATTATCAAGATTCTCTACCTTGCAGGTAGTTGTATGAAACAATGCATTTTGCGGTCACAATATGCTTTATGAAAAGTAATATTATCTCAGATCACTTTGCAGACTATGAATATGTTCTTTGTTCCTTTTAAGTATCTTATATCAAATGAGATTCCTCTTTCTCAACTCCCGTAACTTTTATGCACAATGTTCCTAACATCTGGAGAAAATTTCTGGATATCAAATTCAGATAGCCTGACCATCAACTGGTCAAAACTGCCACCTACTGGTCAGTCTTCAGATCTATTTTTCAGTTCACCCAAGCATTGCCTTACCATGATAAGATCCCTTGCTTCAAAACAGTAAAGATCAATTAGAATACCAGACTTACAACAAAGCTCATCCTGCCTAGGGTGATCCAAAAATACCAAATTGCACAAACCTGCCAATAAAGTCATCCCTTTTCCCAGCGTCTTTGTCCCATGCAGTAATATCAATGATTCCGCCTCTTTCTTCATAGAGATGAAAATCAAATTGTTCCCTCCACTGAGGATTCAAAGTTTTTGGCATAATCTGGAAAACCAAAAAGTCATTACTGTCTCCTCAATATCAGCCTTAAAAAATTTAACTTGAGACATAAATCAAACTTTATGTACTATCTAGAAAAGCATGTGAGCTTCTAGAAATGACGGAAATAAGTCATTAGGTCTCAGCATCTTTACTACATATTGTATGAGAGAACCCAAAAGAATGTGTCCTGAAAACCAACAGGCACCCTCGCATTATTTTGAGTAACAGATAACAGATATGAATTACATAGAAAAGGCAAAGAGTCTGTAAGTGAAATAGCTCACTCAGATACTAGCATTTATTTTACATAACCAGTTAATACACAAAGATATAACTCGTAGTCTGTCATCTTATAATAAAGAAAGATGAGGATTCCCAGAGTTTTTTTCCCTCGCTTCCCACACACATAAGAACTGCGAGCTGAATAATGAAGAAAACAGACAATGAAGTTCTGTGGGAGCAAGAAGAAAAAAAAGTAATTTTGGGGTGGTCAGGCAAACTTTTACCTTAAAATTATAGCACTGATGTATCATCCCAATTTTATACATGGAGAAACTGAGACCTGAGGTTTAAGTGACCCACCTACAGTCATTAGGATTTAGTAGCTAGACTCTAACTCAAGTCTTTTATTAGAGCTTCAGATCTCTTTCCCCAAAGCACTATGCCAAAAATGTTTGTGAATTAATATGAATATGTGTGTGTATAATCTCCACGTCGCATATATAAGAAAGATATCTGACATGCAATTTTGTAACTTCAAGTATTCAGATAAGACACCTGGTGGAAACAATGAATCAAGTGACTCATACTGATGTGTTTTAAAATTTCATTCACCATTGAGTTAGACCACATTCATATTTGTTTCCCTACTCTTTCTTTTTAGCAGGAGGGCATGTAGCGGCCTTTTCTCTTTTTAATGTATGAGAGGCAGATCTTCAGATGTAAAGACTTTGAAAGCAATGAAGTATGTTATGTGCAAAGGTAACGCAAATGAATCACAATTTTTAAAGTTCATAATCTGAAATTAATCAGCAATAGATCATGGAAAGAAAGAGCAAAGAGAGACACATGTCCATAGCTGGGTTTCATATTTCATACCTAAAGAGCAGAACTATAAAAATAAGTAATGTTTTAAGCCTACCAGAACATGGAAATAATGTTAATTGATAAAAGACAAGATAGAAGTGGTCACAGGTACCTATTTTTGGAATCAGTAGTTTCTTTAAAATGCTATTATTAAGCCCATGGCAGAAAAAAAAGACGACACTGGATGGATGGTATGACAATTCAAATGTCTCATAATTGGGTTCAGATGAACTCCTTCAGTATTTTGGGGAGTGGTCTGTCTTACTTATTTGGCCAAAAAAGAACTTAAGCTTTCAGTTTTCTTTTTTTAGGATTGTCTTCCCTATATGATTTCCTATAGGTCAGAAGTGATGCCTTCCCCTTTGATGTGGGCACTTAAGAAGGTAACCAATCAGCCTGCTAAGAAATCACCTCTGTGATATTTCTAATACAAGATGGGTGTAATCAGTTGTCCCAAGCTGTCAATGGATACCAGCTATAGAAGCTGACCATGAAAGAGGCTGTATTTGGATACAACACAGATAAATGTAACTATCACTATATAACCATGACTACTATGACCTTTACTAATTATTATAATTTTTGTTAATAATATGATAGTGATATGAATATTTAATATAATATGTTATTACTAATAATACAAGTGTTATTACATAATATATTTACTACTGCTGCTACTCTTCCTCTTCCTTCCGCTACTACCGTTTATTGAGTATTTATTATGGGCAAAGCAATATTCTAAGCCCTTTACATGCATGACATATAGTATTCAATCTTCTCAGTAACTTTATTAGGTAGGCATTATTTTAATTCTCATTCTCACAGACGGGGAAATGGGGGTATGGAGAGGCAAAGTAACTTGTGCCATGGCACACTGCTGTAGTGGCAGCAGGACCTTGGCCCTCTGTTTTCTAAATAAATTTTTAAAACCTTGCAATCTGCACTGGTGCAAGTCAGTTTGAAAAAAGGGTTCAGAGTAATGCACAAATATTTTTCATACATGTCAAATAGTGCTATTTGTAGTACTTGTACTAGTACTAGATGCAGTAATAATAGTAGCCAACATTCTCTGAGCACGTTATGTGCCCGGCATTGACTTAGGTTTGCTACGGCTTTTTTTTTTTTAAAGAGATAGTTCCTAGTATTATTCCGTGTGATAGGTGAAGAAACTGAGACATAGAGAAATAGTTTACCAAAGGTCACACAGTACATAAAGTAAGAAATGCAATACAATTGTTAGTACTGTTGCCTGACATGATGTTGAAAAGTAGTTCTGTAAAGCATTAAAAAAGTGTCTAGTGTTTTCACGTCTCAGAGCACGGCTATTAACCAACCACTGCCTTCCAAGCACTGATGGGAACACAAAAGAGATAGGTCACCTTGCTCTTGTACTTCTGATGCCCAAGCCGGAACTTCACATAGGGGTCACTCAACCCATTTGAATCCATCGCCTTGAGGTCTCGCCCCTCAATCAATGTGATGCTGACTATTCCTCTCCAAAGATGTGGTTTTCTGTGCACGTCTGACAGACGTAAACTTTGGGTCTGAAACTTGTGGCAAAGGAAAACAGAATTAGCTTACTGTGTTTTAAACCAAAGTACCACATTTGGCATTACCCTTTCCTCTGTTGTTATAGTTTTTCAAAAATAAAAAATAGGCAGTTACAATTTTAAAAAATAAAAACAATTAATAGATTATTAGTTATTATACAATTATTGATAAATATGAAATTATCTCATAAATTTAAGGTTGTTGTGTAAAAGAGGTGTGTGCTCAAAATAAAGTCTACTTTTTCAACTCTTAAAATTACATGTAGATATTTTAAGATTACAGAATATTTGCATATGTGTCAAATATGCCTGTCTAAATATGTATAAATAAATATAAATGTAAAAGGCCTCATCCACACTGTGATATGTAATTTTTAATTAGTAACAGTTTTTCTGCTGCTTCAAAGTTTTTATTATGAAAAATCATAATAAACACATCTAGCATTTGTCAGTAACAGTTTTTGAAAATCTTTTTTCGTGTTACAAGTGGATTTTACAGGCGGTTTTTAGTTCTAAGATTAGTTTTTTCTATTCAGACAATTAAAAAACTTCTTTATTGCCACAATAAGAGATAACTGAGTTTCAGCTCTCTAAAAAACTACTTAAGGTACCACAGAACAGAGAAAAGTCAATATGCCCTCCCAAGATAGCTTGCTTATGCCTGAAACTTGCATCACAAATTTTAAAAATTACATATGTGATTTATATTGGCAGGTATGTTTCTGGATTTAGTTCTCTAGTATTTGAACATTTTCTTTTAGAACTTTTAATTGCTCAATTCTAAGCCACAGTACTCAAGCCAGTGAACAAACTCAGAATTTTTAAAAATCAGCAAGTCTAAAAATGCCATATAATCTCTTGAACTAAATAGCATATAAAACAAGCCAGAGAAAGTAGCTAAAATGTTAAAGATCTTTTCAATCTGGATTCTGAACCAAGGTGTATTATAAAAATTGCTGTTTGTTTTTTTTTTTTATGTTGTCAAGCACGTTTTCTTCACTTATAGTGATTTCATGAAGAAATTCAATGTTTCTCTCAACCTCAGAGTACTCCACTTCTAAATTATGGATTAGCTCTACTTTTGGCCTAATTCTTTCCACACTAAAGTGATAGTCTATTTTGTATAACTCCCCCTCCCACTTTGAATTCTTACTTTTTCCCCATACCATAATAATGGCATAGCCATTTTTTACCTATCATCAAAAGTCATGCATTTCAGGATGCTTCTCAGGAAAATGAAAACTATATTCTTCAAAAGATAATACTTTTAATATTTGAACACGTCCATGGAAATCCTTCTAAATCACATTGCATTTCCCTGCCTTGGTGATCAGTAAATTTTAAACACCACTTCTTGGTGGCTCTGCCTTATTAATATCAATGCAGGACTTTGCCTACACATGCCTACACATTCCTCACCTCTGTGAGCCCAAGAGCAGTGTCACCTGTGTTCTGAAGAGAAGCCAAGGTTACAGGGAACACCTGTAACTTCCACAGGACTCCATACCCCACTTCAGTGAAGCCCCTCTGCTCCCATCTGTTTTATATCAATACTTTGGGTTTCCACATTGATTTTGTTTGAGCCAAGGATTTCTCAGATTAAAATAATTGTTTAGAATTCATTGCATCAAATAATTTTCAAGTTTTTTTTTTTTTGGTTCTAAGATTTCATGCTACTTACTTTATATAATGCAGCAATCAATTTCAGTGCCTATCTATCTATCTGACAAGTGCTGCTCTTGAGACTACAACAGCAGACTCTAGAGAATCAGGTTCTCAACTATGCGTCTGAAACTTTTGTTAAGGGGTATGAGTGGCAAAGAAGGAAAACAAATTTTTGGCAAGTAAGAAGAAATAATTATCTTAGGGAAGACTAAGGAGTTAAAAACTACCCATTTATATAGAGCTTTAGACTTTGAAAGTGCCTATATATACATTACAGAATTTGGTTTCCACTAAAACCCTATGAAGTAGGAAGGCAAGTCCTGCTATTTCCATTTTACTGATGAGGAATTTGAGGCTCCAAGTGGCTGGGCTAATAGATGATGGATATGGGACCAGAACCCAGTATTTCTGACCTTTATTCCTGAGCTTCTTCCAATATTGGTCTTTAGGGCAGAGACTCTCCCCGAGGTTTCAAAGTAGTCATGATTTAAGTATAATGTTGCTAAAGGGTACTCTTCAGTTAGGTGAGTTGCTTATATTTGAAATGACATTCCGGTCTACATTTTCCTACATAGCTAATACATGACATCACCTTCTACTTCTCTGTCATATGAGCACATATATTCATACTTACAACATTCCAGCTTGCAGATGGATATACTTAATGACATTTCCTACACACTCTAGCAGCACCAGTCATACACTGCACTCATCAAATAACAGTTGGGTACAATCTAGGTTACACAGCAACTTCGGTTAGCAATGCCGAGTTAGGTTCTTGAATGGTCCCATGTCTGAAACGCTTACTTGTTCACTCCTCCTCCCATTTTTCACATGAGAACAAGAATTTTACTTTTAAGATGAGAAGGAATGCTTTCCATGGGATCCTTCGTGCTTTCACAGAAACAGAATGAACCTAATGGAGGCTTTACCTAGTGCCACTAGTTGTTACCAAATGCTTTTCTATAACCTGGAGGAACATTCCCAAAGCGACTTGGGAAGCTAAGAGGTGGGGGGTGGAGGAGGGGAGAATATTTCTTAACAAAAACAGGGCTAGTGATTGTGGAAATTAAGGTGACCTGTATAAAAGGCTAAAAGGAAAACAAAGGTTGGGTTCTAAAAATGTACCAACCAAATATCATTTTTTAAAGTGATGTTTTTTCAATCTATTTTTGTTAAAATGGTACTCTTCTAAAAAGAGACTTCATAATTCAGCTGTGATTTGACCAGCTACATAGTCATGAAACAGAAAAATATTTAGTCTGAGTGTGAAGAATAGGAACTTGAAATAAAATTATAAGGTAAAGGGGGAAGATATAAAACTTAGGCTACCAACAGGAGAAAAGACAAGGGCTTAGCATAAATGTCTCCTTGCATCTTTCTAGCAATTTCTGACTATGTGACTTGGGCACACTGCTCCCTCTCTGGACCTCAGTTTTCTTATCTACAATTTCCAGACAGTACACCAGGCCCCCATGTACTAAGAGCACTGCTCTGAGTGTGTGTGAGGGGGTTGGTCAGGGGGGTGTGTTGGGGGTCTGAATGGAAAAAAAGTATATACCATAAACAAAGAAGATTGAATCCACTTAAGATAGCTATTACTAAACTTACTTTTTAAATCAAAGTTTTGGGGAACTCATTGGGGAACAAGTAGAATTCCACAACTAAAACAAACAAACTTTGAAAAGCACTAGCGTTAATGCTCCCCAACATAGCTTCTGAGTAACTTGCTGTTCTGGTTAAAGTGTCCTTCCTCTGTATAGCAAAGTTCTCCAAGTACGGTCCACAGAGCAGTGGCGTCAGTGTCACCCAAGGAACTTGTTAGAAATTCAGATTCTTTAGCCCCATCCCAGACCAACGGAATCATCAGCTCTGGATGCGGGGCCCACTGCTCTGGTTTAACCAGCCCTCCCTGGAGAGGGCTCTGATGTGCACTCAAGTATGAGACCACCAGCCCCCGCCCCTGCTTTAAAAGTTCTAAGGTGCATGCACACTGGTCTTCTCCTATGTTCTAATAACTAGTATTAATTACTATAATTGTAGACATCATCCACTCTCTGGCATGGATACTATATATGCTAATTAAAGTCCTTCTTTAGTTCTGCTTCCTAATTTACTGATGAGGAAAGCACATTGGTCTGGATATTTGGAACATTTAAAGAGAGAAATAGGAGGCCATTGAAAAATTATGTGGTTTGTTTAATTTATTATTTCCTTTGTTAATGATTTTTCTAATAGGATGTATCTAAACAATTAACTGAATAATTGATAATCGGTCAACCAAAAATTACTTATTGAGCACCTAAAGGGCAAGGAGTGTTAAATACATCCAAGAAATCCCTCAATAAAATTAACATATTACAGTTGGTACTTAGTCATCTAAGGTAATGTTTTCAACTATGTCCTTGTTGAAACAGGAGGGAAAGAAAAAAGAAGGGAAGAATAAAAAGGAAAAGCAACCCAGCTTCGAAGCAAAGAGCCAACTCCACAAAAGGAAGAAGTACTCTTTGAACTTTTAAAGCAGGAATTCCCCAGTTTTAATGGGCAATTTGTTGAAATCGCCAGGCCTGATCCTCCAGGATATGATTCAGTTCTTGTGGGCAGAGATGCACGTGTTTCTCCAACATGTGCCCCATGTGGTTCTCATGCACACTGAAGTTTGAGATCCACTCTCATAAGGAATATTCATCCAAGTTCAGATTTAATAAAGAATATCAAGATACCAGGTAATAATATAAATTTCAAAGTCTCAGGTAATTAGTCAAAGACATGTATCTTTAGTAAGATTTTAGAATTAGTGAGCTGGCATTTTAAACAGAATATTAGTTTATGTACATTATTCCTTGAAAACGAATTCAAGATTTCAATCCCTTTTCATATACATAAAAGACGTTAGGATAGGGAATGGTTTTCAGAAGAGTAAGTCAGCCATGAGAGTTCACAGCTCATGCAAGCTCAGAAAACATAAGCAAACTGGTTGAACTTACTTGTGCATTTTGGTAATGAGCATTCTGAAGCTCTGCTCTGCAGAAGCCCAGGACAGGAAAAGCAGTCCTGCCGCATGTCTGGATGGAAATGCATGATCAGAGCTGTATGGGAAATCTTTGGGCAACTATCAACACCTCATGTCAATCAGAGTTTAGCATCACTCTTTAAAAAATATTTGAAAAAAATATGTATTTGCTTCTCAAGTCACTGTCAGAAACTGTCTCCTAGCACAATGAAGACAAATGCCAATGCCATGATAGTTTCCACCCTCTTCTTTAGTAACATAATGCTGCAGTGGTCAAGAAAATAAAGTACAGAGATTATATGGTGATGGATCCTGTTTGAGTGGTTTCAGGTTTTTATTAGTAGGTGTAGCAGAGAAAAGAAACAGAGCAAGAGAAATCATGGAAAGAATCATTTTCCCATGTCTGTTGCTCCAAAATTTTTGGAGACTGTTTCCAATGTCAAAAAAGTGATAAGGCTCCAGAAGAATAAATGTTGCATGGACAGGCAATAACTATAATCATGTTAACTGCATCCCACATGTGAATCTTTTGTAACTTTTAAAGAGATATTTCTAAAGTAACAGAGAAATTTTGCCCCACACAATACTTATCTTTGTTGCCTTTGCTACTAAAAAAACAACCCTAAGTTCCCTTCACTACTAAGACTAAGAGCAGCAAGAGATGGATAAAAAAGATACAGATGAACAGGAAACAATGCAAGGAAATTATCATGGTGGAGCTAAAAGTCTGTATTAAAACACTTCTAGAGCAGCTAGACAAAGTTTCCAAACAACAGAATTATGAGAGTCATCAGCTTTACTAATATCAACAAGGAGGACTGAATTAGGCCAGTCTGAAAAATGGGTTAGATCACACAAAGAAGTAAACATGTATTGAGCAGCTATTATGTGCTGGAGTTTTCATAATCTAGTGTTTTTCATGACAAGTATTTTTAAGGTACAGAAACTGAGGCACAGAGAAGATAAATACCCTACTTAACACCAAATGGCTAGAGATTGGCAAGTCTGAGATTTGAATCTGGAATTGCTGATAACTAACTGATGATTTTCCCCACTACATCTCAATTTGTGGACAGAGCCTAAGAAGTTCAATCCCAAAAATGCATTTAATTTGTACAGGATTTGTTGAAATACTTTGATTTAGGTTTAGATGAAATATATCCCTGGGTATAGATTATTAAGAAAGGCTAATCAAGGGCTTAAAGGAAGAAAAAGTTTTCGAGTGGTAGTAACTCTAGCATACATTGTTAAGCAAAACATATGAGAGTTAACTGTACTTCATAACAAACTGTAGTCTCATTAAAAAGGTGAAGTTGTAGAATCTTTCATACAAATTAAGAACACTTCTGCGTTCCAGTTCTCGTTAATAAAGTTTACTAATTGCATTTCTTAAAAACTGGATCACTAATGATAAATTCCTATTATTCTAGATCCTGATTAAAACAGAGAACAAAACCAAAAAAGTCTGTTTAGACTTAACGTGTGGCTAAAGGAACACTCAGTCATACCAATCTTCTCCCTGTTGTGTGCAAATAATCCTTGGCTTTTGTTATCTTGGATTTTTTTTTTTTTAACCTGTGTACAACCTAATCCTTCCAAATGAGACCTAGACACTATGAAACTGGAGTGAAAGACATTGCTTGTGTCTTTACAATGGCTGTGTGTGGAGGCAGCCCTTTCCTCTATCTTCAGCACAGAGGTGCACATGCTTTTATTTAATCAAATGATCCACAGACACTACAAAGAAGAGATAATGACAGCCTGGAATGACTGTTTTGTGCTGCAAAGCTTGGAGCGTGGAGCAATTATTAGCTCAATCCCAGGCACAGGCATGTTCTATCTTTCCCTTTTCCTGCTGAGTTTATTCCAGTGAATTGCACCTGGATGATAAGTCCAACAAGTAGATTTGTTCTACAGCCCATCCATCCGCTCAAAGCAGGATTGCCTTTACAGAAAACCCTCCCAGTGCTTTGTCCAGCCTAGTTTGAAGTGTCTCATCTAATAATAAAGCTTCGATCCCTTTTTTTCTTAGAAGATGATTCACTGGCGCTATAATCCTTAGAGAAATTCTCCAGGTTTTTATCTGTAAACTTTCTTTCCTATTTCTACTGCTTCTTGATACAATTTACATTGTCAGGAAGGTATTTATGTTTACTTCAGATGTTCTAACTACCGTCTCTAAACTTAACTGTGGCCAAACAAAAGCTCTTAAGCTTTTACTATATTTGCTCAAAATATATACTAATAGAAAAGCACCATATAACTTGTAACCTTGTTGGTTTGCTGAAGTAATCTATAGGTTTCTACCAATGGTATGGTAAAGAAACAATGAGTCCTGTGTTTCACTTACAGAGCCATTTTTCGAGACTTTAAATAAAAGTTAATTTTTTTTCCTGAGGGTCTTACTTTCATACCTATTGATAGAAATAATACCTGAACTTTTCTTGGGTGTATGTCATATACAGTTGAGTTGTTCAGAATGTAAGCACTTCCGCACAGGATCACATTCTTGTTTTACAAAGGCAATATCTCTTCTCCTTGGTCTGCAGGGTCTTCCTTTAACCATACTTCTGTTTGATCCTACCATAAGGTAGTGCTCTCACATAACTCTGGATTGTTCTGTATTCTATGCACTCCTTTTCACCCATTTCATATTACGATCCATTCTCCATTTTTTTTGTATGAGGTATCTTGGCATAGCCCAGCCTTCTCCATTTAAACAATATTAAAATCTCTCTTTAATTCACTACAATGCTCTCATAAGATGGATTGTTCAATTAGCTCTCAGTCATCAGAATCTAAATGTCTAGTCAATGGAGATAACTGAGAAGAAACTTAAATGTACTAAATATTTGAAAGAACTGCACTGAATTACCATCCTTTAATGGGAAGTTAAAAGTCTTTAATGAAATTCTGACTTAGAGTAATCCAATTGGCTTCACATATTTTTATTACTCTCATGAGAAACATGATAATTGCCATAACGACTGCTTAATGTTTTGTGTCCTAAGATACCATGTTTTGATAAATTATAAATGGCATGCTTTTGGAAAGATTAGAATATCCCTTTATCACTTTTCTTTCCTTTATTCTGCTCTCAAGAAAATTAAGATACAGCAAGTAGCACTGACATTCGCTGAGCAAGTTCTCACCAGGTTTAGTTTCACTCAGTGTAACTCAGCTACTGTCTCCTGGACACATGTATTAATCCTTATAAATAAGCTGTTAAATTTTTCTTTCAAATCACGTTCTGTTTAATTCACGAAGTGCACATTCTTCATGTAAGATTTTATCTGAGCTGTTAGGTTTTCTGCATATCTGAAAATGTTATGGGAAACCTCTTTTCATATACATCTCCTCTAAAAGTTCATCAGAATACAAACATTGCTGGGGCAAAGGTCAATGAGGCTGGTTATCAGAGTGACCTTTGAATGTGAATATGAAAGATCACACTGATCTAAAGCAGACTTGGTCACTGATTTTCTGATTTTGTAAAATGGAACCTAAAATACAGCACCATCACAGCCCTGAAACATATCCACTCATTGATGGCTTAAGGAGCTGCAGAGGAGAGGGTCACATAACGCAATAAGAATTTGAAAGGCTGTCAATGAAGACTAACTAAGGGGCAGCTCTACTTATATATCGCATCTCTATTCATCAACCCCAAAAGGAACTCGAGTGCCTTAAGTCTTAACCAAAACATTTATTTCTATGACATTCAGAAAGAGAAATATTGGTCCTGATCATACCATTTAGCTACTCCAGGGCAATGGCATCACTTCTCTGGGCCTTAGTTTCCTCATTGTTAAAATAAATGACCCCGAAAGGTTCTGCTTTTATGACTCCATTTGTTTGTCACTCAATATATGCTCAGAAGAAAGACAATAGATCACTGTATTTCAGATACAAAAAAAGCTATCTTTTAAATGTGCGTATTTGATATTCTAAAATAAGACAGTTTAAGAGATTGAGAAAGGTTAGTAAAGAATATTTAAGGATGGATACAACCAAATGGGAAGTACTGATAAGTGGAAGACTAATTTGGAAGTAGAAAGTGAAAAGAAGAGGCTGAAAAAATCATTTGAAAGGAAAATCCTTGAACAGTAGTGTTTATGGAGTTGGTCCTGGTGGCAAGTCTTCAAAATGATCATGCTGCATATTTGTTGCATGCAGAACAAACACAACACAGAACACCCCTGAATTCTACTTTGTTGGCATATGAATTCACCGTAATTGTGGGTCTTAAGAAAACAGAGAAAAAATTTTCCCAAAAGCCATTTTCCATTTAAAGTAATGGAACAATTCTAAAGCAGTCACTCTGTGTGTTCACGGATAATGCATGAACATATAAGAGGAAATACTATTTTATCAACAATACAGAATAACATCAGTGATGGCAGCCATCAGTAGACTGAAAGGAAATGAAGAGGCTATAATAATTAAAATGAGCTCACACAAACACAAGACTGCAAAAAAAAAAAAAAAAATGTGTGTGGAGGAGGCAGAAGATAAAGAGATGTGGGTTTACTTGCTCACTGGTCAAGTCGATGCATGACTTAATCTAGTACCTGCCAGTCTGCTTATGAGACGCTGCAACAATCTTAAAATTCTAAAAGGAGAAATGTAGTTTTCAGTCATGAGCAGCTTAAGAGCCAAGAAAAAAAAATGGCAAAGTTCTATGAGTGTAGCATTTTCATTGCAGTATCTATTGCTAGGTAATCATGTGCCAAGTGTGAACATTCAAAGAAAGAGGGAAACTTTTGAAGGCAAAGCAGTGAGTGCATTAGTAATAAGTCACACCTCGCACAATGCAGAATTAAAGCAGAGGAAAAGGATGACAGAGCTCATTTTGTTTAAGTCATGAAAGCGTAAATAACATTAAATTGCAATGGCATTGAAAACAAGTTCTCTGTGGAATTTTCTTTCTTTTTTTTTTTTATTCAAAGCAAAAGCAGAGTTGCTGTTTTCTAATTCATAGGATTTTTTTTTCAAAGAAAAAACACTATCTAGTATGTATATAGTACAAGATCACCGTAATAGAAGTAAATTTTTCCCAGATAGATGGAACAGATTTTACAAGAAGGGAAAAAGAACCTTTATGGACCCTCTAGACAGTGCCATCATATTCCTGAAAGATCTGTGGGCCTCTAATTGTTAAGAATCTGGGATAAATTTGGGCCCACAAGGAACTGACTTCAAAGCAATATGTTAAATATATGAAGTTCTTAGTTTTTACAAATGAAGAATGAGTCACCTAAATTCAGAGTTAATAAAGAAGACAAATGAATACATCTCTCTGAGAACCTATTTTAAAAAGGGAATTTCTTAATTCACATTTAACTCTCAAAATAACTATTCAGAACCAAAAGTCAAGAACATTAATATAAAGGATTTAGACATTACCCTCCAAAAGAAAGACTTCACAGAGAAATAAGATCCAACCACTTCGTTTTCTGAGAGTTCCTAAAAATAAACAAATATTTAGCTAAATTTTGAGGTGTTCTGAGAATACTTGATTGGCTCAGCAAAATTAAGACAAGTAAAAACCCTAAAATTATATATGCTAAAGACACTTTGGATGTTTATAAACTGTAAGTTTTTTTCTTTTGAATAAAGTTTTTTTATTTCAATTAAAGTTTGTCTTATTCATATCTGATACAATGGTAGTAAAGTTTAGAGAGGATTATTTCTGTAATTTTAAAAGAATATACTTACCTCTTTATTAGTTGTTGATTAATATATCTGAGTCTAACATTTTGTTTTAAAAAGTAGAACTGTTTAAACATATTTTAAAATTCTGAAATAAACCAGATAATATCCATTCCTTTTAACAAAAAAATTTAATACCACAGACCTTCAGAGCATTTTCAAAGATAGCAGAAATCTTATTTATAAACATGTACCTAGTCAAATTTGGCTTAATTCCTTACTAAAAACTTCCTAGTTTTATGATATAACATTTAATATATATGATATGAATTACTTAGTTAACTGAAGCTCCCCCAAAATAATTTTAAAAATAAACGAATACTAAGAAAAGGTGGCTATTTAGTTGGAAACAAAGCAATGGATTCATATTGGACATTTTATTACTTAATCCTCAGACTTTTATAAAGTGAAACCAGTTTGCCTTTAGGAAATCAAAAGCACAGTTACTCACTTTTAAAGAGAACATTTAAATTACATGCATCCTTTAAACTTTCATGTTTTGCATCCTGTCTCTGGGTGTTAGTTATGGTAAAATTATGGGAAACTGATGACAGTTATGAGAAAGCATCAGCCTTTGACACTGTGATGTAGAGGAAGCCGTTTTGTAATTTATTTGATTATTCCATGATTTTGTGTTAGCAACTAAGATGGTTGCTAACACAACCATCTAAGATGGTCCAGCACCTCTCATGATACCTAATTATGCATAGTAGGTGCTCAATAAATATTTGATTGACTGTTAGTCACATGGAATTTCATTTGCTTAAGGATATATATTTCTTTCAAAGTGATCCTTCCAAAAATCATATCAGAAAATAATAACGAACCAAAGTACTTTAGCGTGTGCAGCAATTTGAGTAATTTAAGTTTAGCTAGAATTATATCAGAGATCATCTATGCAATCTACCTGTGCTTTTTACATGAAATCTATTTCTTAATGAAACTAATTACATTTTCCTAAGTTACTTGTATACAGTTCGGTCAGGTAGCATACTAATGTCAGGGTCATCAGGAAAAAGTCTTGAGTTTAAGACATGGTTTTACCATCACTACAGAGTTATAATTCATTTACCCTTACAGGTATGGTTCTCATCTGCCACACTTAGCACACTGTTGTATCAGTTTCTGAAAAGAAAATTCTAAAAAAATACACTTACATTTGGACGTGAGGGCACAAATCTTAGATGGAATGATTGCAGTTTTTTTGATGTTATGCTACTGTTTAACTCAAAGAAACCTTATTCTAGTTTTTGGAAAAGATGCAGCTTTTCCTATTCTACTGCCAATTCTCTTCTTACCTTGATTCCCAGTTCTCTTTTAATTAAGCAGCATGCTTAGCAAAATGTGGATAAATTTTAAAGTATCATATGAAAGAAATTATTTCTTGAAGCTCCTTACACAAATAATTTCCCCAGAGTCAATAACACAAGTTATTTAGCTAACATTGAGTTTTTTCTCAATGTTTCTCGATTGCAAAATGTATTAAATCAATGTGAAAGTCTTGGCTCTAGACTTGACAGTTACAACAACTAAGACAACCATTTAGCATTTAAAAATATTGTTACTTCATTTAAAGTTTAGGTGGTCTAAGGTGATCTAATACTGAAATTGCACCAACTCCATACTTTCCATTCTTCCTCAGATGAACACCGAGGGCAATGATCTAATTATGTGATTAGTATGCAAAGAGCAAAATGAGATTGATGAATTGGTGGCGGGGAGGGGAGATTTTAATGATCAAGATTTAGAACTTACATTTCTCTGTTAAAATTTGAGAAACAAAAATACCAGTCACATTTGGATCCACTGAAGTCCCCAGGCTGTGCTTTTCATGCCATGTTTAACTACTTCTGTCATTATTAACTAAAATTTATATTTCATTTTACAACCCACATTGTCATGTAAATTTAGGTCTTTATTTCAAATGAAAGAAGTTAATTTTCCTGTGGACCCTTATGGCATTTATAGCTCTGATAAATATAAAATTCACAGCAAACTAGCCAAGGCCTTCTTTGCACTAGAGTTTCTAATAATAACAATAACAGAAAACAATAATAATGAAACACCTGGAATTACGATAATGAGTTCTAAACAAAAGTGGTGATTTTAATATGGAGGGCAAGAAAAGCAGAATAAACTCTTCAAGAATCCCAGGGAAGACTTGTCCTAAACTATAATTATAGATATTTAGTTACATTTCAGTCTCCATCAAGACAAGAGGTTGGTAAGTGAGGGAAAGTGCCATTTTAAAAGTGCTAAAATTATAAAGTAACAACAAATGGAAACAGAACAAAAGCCAGAGGTATCAAGTTGATGAAGGAAAATAATTGCAGTTATTCTGAATGATGAATTGTTCAACTATTTCTGCTGAGGTTTTGAATTTATTAAGTAGCAAGATCCATTGGTAATATTGTTTTTTTTTTTTTTTTTAATAATCTTTGCTAACACAGTGTTTTGCTTTTTTTTTTCTTTCCTTTTTTTAAATATTTATTTATTTATTTATGGCTGTACTGGGTCTTCGTTTCTGTGCGAGGGCTTTCTCTAGTTGTGGCAAGTGGGGACCACTCTTCATCACAGTGCGCGGGCCTCTCACTACCGCGGCCTCTCTTGTTGCGGAGCAGCACAGGCTCCAGACGCGCAGGCTCAGCAATTGTGGCTCACGGGCCTAGTTGCTCCGCGGCATGTGGGATCTTCCCAGACCAGGGCTCGAACCCGTGTCCCCTGCATTGGCAGGCAGATTCTCAACCACTGCGCCACCAGGGAAGCCCCGGTAATATTGTTTTTAAATCTATTTTTTACCTCAAAAAACCAACACATACTAAGAAAATTTCTCCTCAAAGATCAAAAATCCTACTGTGAATCTAAGAGTTAATGAGATTTTAAATTAAAAAATCTAGAACATGTATTCTTTTTCTCAGAGAAATAAAACTAAAGGACAGTTCATTTTTTCCCATAACAAATGAATATGATGCTATTTTTCACCCTTCTATGTAAAATAAATCGCAGAATCTTCAATGTCTTTGCCATCAGACAAACAAGGATAGCCACTGAACTTTTACTGAAGGTGGTATCTTTTGTTAGCCTTAATATGTACAGGCCTTTAAACCCATTGTGTGTTATTTTAATTCAGCAGTTCTATGACACTCAAGACATTCACAATAGATTGGAAATTGTGAAGCCTGAGATTCCAATGTCAAAGTCAAGCCAGGTAGTAGTATTATTACACAGCCTGTTTTTATAGGTGCGTAATTTCCTTTTATCAATACCTCTTTGGGCATTTAAGAGGTAAAAAATGAATAAATTCTTAAGTAAATAATTTTCATAGACTTTCCTGGTCAGACTGCAATCTAGCTATCAAAGCTGTGGCTCTCGGATGCCTCCGTCAAGTTGACTAAGCCTATCGATGTGTCATTGAAAACAGGGACGTGAAGTAAGTAGAACTGCACACCGAAACACAATTTTCTGGTTCCTCAAATAGATGTTCATATCATTTATACTCATTAAACATAAATATAATCCCCCTGCAACTCCCACTGTCCTTTTAAATATTGTTGAAGGGAGAGAGGCAAGGTCAGCTCCCCAGAGGACCCACCCTGTAGCTGAAGCCTGGCCTTGCTTTGTCTTTTATTTTTTTTTTGGAAATTTTACCTTAAGTGTTTCATATGTGTGTGTATGTTTGTAGATATGTATATATAAATACATGCATATGTATGTGTATATTGCTGTCAACCAGGGCTTGTCAACCAGTCCTTACAAAATTATGATTTAATTTCATTGTAAACATTTAGGGGGCTTTAAAACCAATAAATCTCCTCCCGGTCACACTCAATTTAACATATATATACACATACATATGTGTATATATATGTATATCTAACATATATACATATATGTGTTAAATATATCTGATATACATTGTATGTATATACATATATACCTTTGAATTAAAAGGCCATGTAATCTGTGAACAAACCCTTAGCTCCATCATCCTGGAGTCAAGTTATATTAGTTCCCTTCCCTTTGATCAGCCCAGAAAGGGTCTTGGGAAACCATCAGCTGACTTGGTAGCACACGTTAGCAATGTGAAGGCCAGTCTATGACCCCACAATTAAACATCTTAGAGCTAGCACGCAGGCATTATGGAATCCATCTTCTGCTTGAGATTACATTTTGTCCTTTCACTTTGTGCCAATTCATCCAGATTCTCTCCCCAAAGGACCCACAACATTTTAAAAATTCAACATGAGTGGTCAAATAAATGTAATGCCATTGTTACAGAAATCCCTGTAGTTATGAATTACAATACATAAAAATGTATGATATCTTATACCTATGGGAAAACCCTGTCAAAACAGCAAGAAAAAATCATCTCAATATAAAATTTAATTATGGCTCCATGTATTTTGAGGGGATAATCAAATATTTACTGACATTAAGCTATCTCTATTTTAAATAAACTTACTACAAATTTTAGGAGTGTAATTAATTGAGGTAAAAATACAGTCCTTTATAATGCAAATGCTCATGCTATTAGCCCTTTGTTTACTGCAGCATTGTGGACTCTTAGAAGCCTTAATTATGAGGTTGACTTTATAGCATTTCCAAATAACAGAAATTTGGGAGGACAAAATTAATAGTAAGAATTTTAAAAAGAATTTTATATTTCCTTCAAAAACATGTAAGCAACTAATTTTTTCAAATACATAGGCATAATCATTTGAAATGAGACATCAAAGAAAAGCCATTTTGGTCATTCACAGTTGAGAAAGTCAATGACCAATAAAGTTTTCATTTTTTGCAATTTTTTAAAGATCATCATCTATGTATTATCAGGATATGAGGTCTTTGTAGGAAGGACATGATAATTGTTAAATAATGACTTTTTTCCCCACTATGTCTGACTGTGTGAGACACTTAAAAATGTGTTAATCTGTTTCTCTACCGTTCCTTAAATTAAAGCACTTAGAGGTTTTCACTGATGCATTTTTAATGTGTCATCCAAGGTGTCAGGTTTAACTACGCCCTGCAGACTTACAGTGTTGAGAGTGTGCTCTAGTTTAAATTAACAATATCCTTGCCAAAAGTCTTATTATAAATTGCCTCATTCAACCAGTGAATAAAGTGTTTTATAGTTCATTAAAATTATGCTAAGTGATTAAAATAAAATCTTTATAAAAAAGATACATTACTAAAAAAATAAGCCATCAAGTAACAGAAGATATGCTAATGAGACGTCATCACATAGTCATATTATATTATTCAAAGGATGAACTCTCTTTAAAACAGTTTTCAACTGTTATTGTTGAGAACAGAAATTGCAATGTGTATGTCTTTATATTATTACAATGGTTACTTCTCATAGAATTAAAGTGATTTATTGAAAGCACATAAATTTATTATCATACCCACTGATAAACACATTCTTCTATGTTAAAACACACACAGTGTAGTATAAAATCCTTTCTGCTTGCCATCTGATAGAGGCAATTATTGCATTATTTATTTTCCATTTTTTGTTTGACCCCCCCCACAGAATTTATTCACAAAATTCATATACACCTTCTCTTCTAAGCTCATGAAACTTTCTTGTTGAATAATTTAGCCTTATAATAAATTATCAATGATAAGCTTCTTCTAAAGAATAAAATATTACAATAACTCAAAGCATCACCATTTCTCTGCCAAAATGCATTTTGTCACCTAAGTATAATACTTTGACCAGGATAATTATCCAGTTGCTCAAGTTTATGGAGACATCAATCCCTTTCTTCTTAAAATAACATTTTTCTACAACAGCTGAGTGTGGGCAGAATTAGAAATGTGCACAATGGAAAGTGTGCTTGTGGAAAACCAGAATGAATGTTTTAAAGGATGCTACTATCCCCAGAAGAGGAAACGCTACGGAATTCATAATTATTTACTGGCCAACATACCATTTAAATATATCAAGTACTTTATACATTCTTCCTTTTCAGGGGTAAGTTAAGTGTATTTTTTTCCTACTCATTATTAGGTGGTGACACATTTACTCCAAATAATATCTAAGTCTGTCCTGAACAGCAATTACTCCTCAAGTCGTCTCTTCACCTCTCTTGTTTTCATTAGTAAATACAACCCCACATTATGTGATTGCCACAGATTAGATTTCCATAGCAGAAAAAATCTGCTATGGGCAAGACAATGAAAATGAAAAGCAGATATTTAAGTATTGGGAAATTCCATGAGCTGATGAACTTGTATACAGGGGAGATGTGCATATTAAAAGCTAACAATGTCAATTTAGCACTTCCCCGCTCCATGGTTATATCACTTCTGAAAAAAACAAGAAAGCAAAGAAAAACTCCATACTGGAGAGAATATCTAACAACACTACCTGACTCTATTGAAGTCTTTGCCACAAAGTGTATAATTCTCAGATCTCACCTTCACCATGGGTGCTCACAGACAGGCAGCATACAGAAGCCCTGCTATAAAAAAGCAGACCTCATTCCCAGAAACCAAGATTCCAAAAAAGAAAATGACCTATTTATATGAAAACTTCACCTTTGACTTTGAGCATAGTTCTATCAAATGTAAAATACTTGTATTTAAGTGTCATGCAAATAAATTATATCCTCTTTCCAAAAATAAAAGAGGAAAAATATTTACTCACACAAGAATCTTTAAGGGGAAGGCTGAAATCATTAGAAAAGGGATGCATTTCCACAACACAGTAACATAGTGACACACGCAACTACACAGTACAGTCATTTATCCCTTAGTTTCTCAGGAGGCACAATTTACTTGAACATTGTCCTGCCTCCTTCAATCCCTGGAGGAAGAATTGGGGAAGCTGTCTCATTGTGTGTGAAGGATGGCGGACTAGGTGGTAATTGAAATTTCAAACTTTCCCTGGATTTTGAATTTAACACTCTGCTCTTGTAACACTAATATGGATGAATATGGCACATGCTTTAGGGGACAGTGACAAACTGAATGAATTATTAGGTATTCAGTATGTTCTCAATGGAAAAAAAAAACAAATGATTTTCTTCTACACAGCATTCAATATCCCCATTAAATTTTATAAAACTGAAAATCCCTTAGGCTAAAAACCCAAAAGCCATATTACCATGTACACTAAAAATAATCTCCCAATGAGTGCAGTTAGACACAGGGAATTCTGTGTCATCAACGGCCAGCTAGGAAATTCACCAGTTTGAATGTACAATTGGATTATTAGTAATTAAAAACTCTAAGAAGTTTAGATATAAAAATAGTAAAGAGTAGATGTTTATTATTTATTTTTATTTTTTTTGTAGATCAAAGGAAAAGACATGGATTTATGTTGACTTAACTGATCCTTAAGATTAAATTTAAATATAAATTAAATGAACTATTTAAAGAAGAATCTTTGTTTGTTCTTTTATCTTACAATAAAATGGATTATTCCCACTAATTAATACTAAAAACTATATAATATCCTGTTCTAGCATTACATCTTAACTACAACTGGAAGAGAGATATTGCTACATATTAATGGATTACAATGTTTTTACATAGATATAGTATAAGATAGACACAGAATGAAGAAAGCCAAATTACCTGAATATTTAAACATATATACTTTTAATATAACACTAATTCTGAAGTACAATTACAAAGAAAAAAGTGTATTACAAATATGAACAGTGTAAACATTTCTTTAAGATTGTTGAAATTTTATTTTGGCCTGTAGAAAACATAGTGAACACTAAGTCAGAAATATTCAGCAATTTTCCTTAATAAATATTTTTCATTTTATTAAAATGATAAAGGTGATTTTTAATGTGGACCTGACCCTTTTATGATCCAAATTATCTTTTGGTCATTAATTCTATAATAACTGGGAAGAAAGTTTTTACAGTAAGAAATACTTGTTAAAGCAATTAAGACATTACCATAAATAAAAAATCATTTTGATATAAGTATTTTCTTAATTCACAATAATGAAAGTGACAAAATCAAAGAAAAATTTAAGTAATACATTTCAATAAATTTTTAAGCATGATTCAATCAGAATGGAAGAAAAAAGATTGTCATGTTCCAGGGTCTAAGAAAATGAATCACTATTCAAAAGGGATACCAACTTTTAAAAATAGAAATTTGAGCAAAAAAGATTTTTACAAATAAAATCCCTTTGATTTATTCCAAGGAGTAGTCATACAAAAGTCAGTTTCATCTTGATATTTATTTGTGTCCAAGAGTGGTACCACCACTGAACAAATTAGAAGCTTAGTTTATATCTTATATATTTTACAAGTTATAAGAAGAGCCAGAGCTTGGTAAGTTATAGGATCCATAAACTCCTCTCACTCCCAAGAGCTATTTATTTCTTGAAGTGAGAAGAGGCAATGATGGAAAATTGTTCTCATGATACACTCCAAAGATGTAGCAATAAAGGGATTTTTGAGTTTAGTAAATCTTAGACTCAGTTTTCAGTGAACAAAAACAGTAAATTACATGGATCTTCCTTCTCTCTGGAGTTGTCCCTACCCTGGTGCCATTATTTTATACCTGATCTGGAGCAAAGGCATTTTCTAGACCCTGTGGTACAGAGAACAGAAACCAGATGTTGCGAATGATGCTGAGAAGTGACCAGAGATTAGCAAGAGGATGATTTGGATGTGATTGATCAGAGTGATTTCTATTTACTTAAAAAGCATCACATGGTTTGCTTAAAGTTTATGGGGAAAAAAAAACAATTGAAGAGTGATGAAATCCTGAGGTATAGTTTAAAGAGGTATGAGAGAGATTGGGAAAGCAGCTGATAGTTCTTCTCAGCAAGAAAAGCTGAAAGATCACATGCTAAGCATTACCTTACTTGATCTTTTCCAACTCTTCCTCATTAGCATTGTCTGTAAATGAAATAAAGCATTTTCATTATCTTATCACTCAAGTACAGGACAGGGCAGCCAATTGTTTTCTGGAGGAAGCTTGACATTTAAACAGCAAACAGTTTCCAGCAACAATTATACAAGACAAAAATTGTTTTTCATGTACACGCAGCTAGAAGAAGCACCTTTAACATTCAAGCAGTCTTTCTGGTGAGAGTTCATTTCCTTTATTCTTTTGTACAAAGAGATGGGACAGTATATTTTAAATAGAATGGAAAATTTGAAATATCTTATTGATAGAAAAAAAACACACTAAGTCTCCCAATTAGCAATTGTTCCTTTTGGTGGTGGAGGCTGATGACGTACCATGTCTTTACCAGGTGTATAATAATTTTTCTCTTCAAACTCATTCAAAGTCTGTTGCACTGGCAGCATCTTAGAATTGTCTCTGCTTCCAGTTAATCTTTAATTACATCAGGGTTTACAAACACTTTCGACTGAGAAAAAGTGCTGCATATCGTGATGGCTATTAGTGGATCTTCCTGCTAAATGTTTAGCCATGATATATCCTTTAAACTAGTCTTTTCGTGTCATAGTAAGAGATATTTATGACTTCAAGTTTTAATAAGGTTGATGGAGATTTGTGATGAGTGCCCAAGATCACTGGTCTCTTGTATAAAGTAACTCATAAAAATCCAATGACTTTTAATTTCCTCTCCAGTTTTAAAAAAATTCTCAATGAACACTGAGGTATTAACTTCCTGATAACCTCTTTACCCTCTCTTAGCTTTACCATTACTTTTAAGGCAGATGAGGGAATATTTGGAGCAAAGAATACAGCTTATAGAAATGCTTGCCATATTTATATATTAAGGAAGTACACTCGTGCCTTTAAGAACTCTATCTCCTTCAGCAAAATTCACTATCAAGCAAGACCATTTCAGAAACCACTCATAAATTACAAAAATACAAAAAAGGAAAGATTTTAATATAAGAGTAAGTCATTTAGTAGGCAACCTTTGGCCTAAACCAAGACAAAGGAATTATGTAGATGTTCTAGAAGGGGAAATGAGAAATATCATAAAATTGTCAAGGTAAGGATACATTCCTCTTTTCTACAGATAGTGGTTTTATAGGTTACATTTTCTCTATATACACTCTGTGTTAGATATTGACCAAAATATGGAAGAGAAATACACTTCCTAAGGTTACAATAGTTCCCAATTTTTTTCAAATGGAGTCAGGAACTGCAAAGTATTATTTTATATTTTTTCTAAGTACTAACGTCCAATTTATTCTGAAGCAAAACCCACCATCGGGTTATGGAGATGGACGTTTAGTAGATGTTCGTTGTTGATGTTAAATGAGTTAGTCGTCGTCATCACCACCACCACCACCACTTTCTCGTCACTAAAAGGCAATTGGACACGAAATACTTTTGTGGTATTCCATGTTCATAAAAACTGCCCCGTGAGGAGTCAGACAATAAATGTTCAACTTTCTCAGAAAGCAGAGTTTCAGTGTACAAAGAATGATAATTCCTAGGGACAATGTTCTGAGTCAAATCAGGTGAGAACAATTAACATAAGTAAATCAAAAAGGAAAATCTCTTAACTCATGGCCATTTATCATCATCAACTAGTATCAAAGAATCTTACAAAGTTCCATTTGGTAAGAAATGCTACTATGAAAAAGGGGCTAAGAACATGAGGAAGAGTTGAATCTCAGGGCAACACTATTCAATATTACACAGATTCACTACTGCTGGTCAAAGCCACATCCCCCGACTCAGAACCACTGCACGCGATTAACCTTCTACATGTGAAGCAAACTATAGGGTTGGTATTTTCCTGTCTCTCAAAATCAGTTTTACAGACAAGCTGCATGGTATTATTTTTCAGATTGGGACACTGATACAAACAAAAGGTCAGTAATTTCCCTAAGTATAAGTATGAAAGATTTGGCAGTTACAAGGACCAATTCATTATTTTCCTGGTTCAGTTTCTAGGAAACTGGGTTTCTAGCGTTAAAGTAGATTCAGTAAAACTGGAATCAGTAGAAAAGTTTTCTAAAAAGTGAATTTTACAGACATACTATTAACATTGTTACCTTTACTAACTGTGGGACATATTATAGAAGAAAGATTGGGGAATGTTAAACATAGGAGATGAAGCAAATTATAGAAAAATAAGATTTATTTTTTGCTCTTTGATCTTAACTTCAGCTGAGAAACATATGAATTTGTTTTTGAAAGTGTCATTATCTAATATTATAGTACCTTCAAATTCTTTATTAGAAACTCAACTTTCTTTGAAGCCCAATAAATGGAATAAGTAGCATAGAAATATGGCCTATGAGAGAGCTGCAGAACTGATTATGTTTTTAAAAGATTCCACAATCTCAATCCATTTTTTGCTTTTCCCTTTTGTTGCAGTGATTTTTTTTTTTAGGTAATTACATGACTACTATAGATATAAAAAAAAAATCACAGAATGGCTAGATATTATGGTACATACATACTATAAAACATATATATTAACTGTTTATAGGTGGATATTTTTTCAAATGTTAGCTTATGGAATAATTCAGAAATTTTTCAAAAATAAACCATAGAGAAAAATATATTTTTTGAATTCACTAAAGATCAACTAAGGTTAATTCATATGTTTCTTAAAATTTTTTACTTTTTAGCTTTAGCCAAGCAATTTGTTAGGTCTAGGTTATCTAAGAGAGTGTGTAACACAAATTAACTCACTTTTATTTCATAAATCCTCCAATGAAGAAAGCTGTGGATTGAACTCTGCTAGAAAAAGAGCCAGAAAGAACTCAAACACACTATCAGACCAAAATACCATATACAGGACACACATGTATGCACTACACACTTTTGCAGGATCAAACAGGACATGCATTCAAAACAGAAATGACAGTTGTGTCATGCAAGTCATCAACATGCCCCCCAAGAAGATTTTGGTTTCTCATACATACAACGCTGAAAATTAAAAAAATATATATATCTGTTCACATCTGGAATCTTTTAAAAAAGACTCAATCATGACTCAATGGAGAATATTTTAATATAAGCAACTATGAAATACTTTTGCTATGACTCATATTTACTTCTTAATTAGCTATAATTAGATGTTCCATGTTTGAGGGGCTTTAGTAGATACAGTAGGCTGATAGGGTTTTCAACTTGTTCATTTTTACTGAGTTCCAGAACTGGCAATCCACACAAGAAGAAATCATCCCAACCACATGATTCATGGAACACATTGTCAGTATTAACAGTGTTTCAAACACTCACAAGATAACTGATTTAGAACTCTTAGCACTTTGTGATGCTAAGCCCTCTGTATTTCCAGTTACTCATTTCTTCCCACTTTTGATAGCATTTCTTAACATTAATGTTCTATTTCCTACTTGATGGTTAGGATTTATTTGTCAATGGCTCTTGAAATTCATATCATCCATTCTCCATGTTAATCCATAAAAAATATTTAGCAAAGTCTTATAAACACAGGCATAAGAATAAACATGTGCTTTTCTGAACTAAAGTCTTAAGTTCCAAAAGCTTAAAATAGGTTATTTCTGAGCTAATAATCAACGAGAACAGAACTCATAATTTTGCTGTGTGAAGGTCAATGCAAAATCATCCTCTATTCCTTCTCTATACATCATTCTGAATATTAAATGGACTTGTGAAGCATTTAGTAACTGATTTCTGGTTTGCTGCATTATGAGTCTGAATTTCTCTAAATAAGATTTGTTCTTGGATAATTTGTGGAAGTTCAGCATGTCATTTTCACTGCAGCAATATGTTATATATTTCAGGCATATAAAAATTTAATTTGAAGATACATTGGATAATTGACTGTTTTTAACCAAGAAATTTCAAATGTATTCCAGGGAAATATATTTAGCCAATACTAGACATGTTACCAAAAGAAAAAAATACAGCGATGTGCTTCTAATTCATTGTCATCATTAGAAATCTTGAGAAGAGCAATATAGACTGATTTTAATCAGATTATCATTAATAGAATAATTTTAAGAATTCAAAAGGAAAATTAAATCATTGTCTCCAATATTGTTTGTGACAACCTCAGGGATTTGAATACGGAAGTAAGAAGGAAACTTAAAATACCTTTCCCTGGACCTTTGAAGCATCCCATCAAGCATTCTCTAAGAATCCTCTTAGAGATTCATCCACAGCCTACTGAATAACCACTAGGTACAGAAAGCTGGACTAGGTTTTGAGAGGAGTCATCATAAGAAAGGTAATCAGAAGCAATAATTTATATATAAATATTTATGAATTATTATTATTTTTAACCAGAAGTGATGGGCTATAGGATGGAAGTGAGGTGAGGTACAATACAGGTATATTTTAGGCAGGAAAGGTCACATTGGAGAAAGCTTGGACTTGAGAGGAGGTGAGCTGTGTAGGAGTCTGTATGGCTGGATAAAGGTTACAAGTGAGGGAACACATGTCGCTCATTGGAGAGTCTTAAAGCCCTTCATCAGGAGTTTCCATTTCATTAGAGAAATAACCACAGGTCACTGAACACTTAGAAGGAGAATAAAGAGGCAGTTATAGAACTTGGTACAATGCTTATAGATGCTAAATAAGTGGTTTTTTTCAATAGATGCCTACAAATGGCATCTCTTATTCAGAGTGTCAAAATCTCCTAACTAGTGTCGCTTGCCAGTTTTAGAGATCTTAATTAATAAACAGCTCTAGAACTGCTATATAGACCGAAATAAACAAAGGGGAAAAAGCACAACTTTATGTCTTTGTTAGAAATTTTCATCATGTAAAGCATATGCTTAGAAGCCCCAATCCAAATCTAGGAATCCGATTAGCCAGGATACTGGGGGTCCCAACAGAATTTCCTGTAGGGGACCTTTCATGCTTCCTCCCCTGTCCCTGCCCCAGCTGCTTGTCAACAACCAACCCCAGGCTCCCGGTTATTGATCACGTCCACAAGGAGGAGCCAGTATAGCCACACTGGTCACTCTTCTCACTGCTTCTCAGTTGTGGCTGAGGTCAAGAGAGCTCGCCAGCCAGAGGCGAACTGCTGTACCTTTTCTGAGGCACTGGCCCCTGATAAGCCACTTGCTTCTCTGGTGAAGAAGAGAGAAGCCAGGTGAGAGTCCAACATGGGAAGGAAGAAGACACCGGTTTTCAGTTGCTGCAGCAGAATCAATCCAGTGCTATTTGGGACTGTGAAGGGGGAGGCATGAAGTAAGGCAAGCAAATGAAAAATACTCAGCAGTAAAAGATATTTTTTCCAAAAAGCTGGGGTAGCCAAAGAAATCTGAACCAAGAAAATGGCATGAAGATTTCGGGAAGAACTCTTTGTGTTAAGGGTGAATGTGGCTGGAGAGGTACGATAAGGAGAAAGAAAAAGGAAGAAAAGAAGATTAATAATACCAGATTTTTGATGTGTAACTATTTCATGTAACCTGTTTTCATTCCTATTCGTGTTTGATAAATCACTGATGATCAGTAACCAGGCACTATAGTATTTTAAAATGATCTTTTCTAATTAGAAAGACAGTGTGCCTAAATAAGTTTGAACGGCAGTGGAGATTGAAGGGTTTTTGCGAGAATGGTTGAAGAAAAACGCATGTCAGGAACTACTTTGCCTGTGCTGACATATAGTTCTGTGTAATTTAGAACTCAGCAGCTTCGTCATAAAGTCTCTTGATACTAACTTAATCCCTCAAACCCTCAGTTTGATGTTAGAGTATTTAATAAATATTCTTTTAATGTAAAAAATTAGCAGACCCTCCATCATCAAATCACCCAAATAACTAAAACAGCTGCCATGTCATTTGAATCCCCAGTAATACTGGCAGTTTGGATGGTTTGGAGACATGTCCTAAGACCTCAGGCACTTAGGTATTTTCATTTATGGTGTTGTCCTTCATTAAAATAACAAAGGATCCCCCCCCACCAAAATATTCTATCACCAAGTTTTGTTGATTTTACCTCCTATAGATAAACTTCTTCATTTCTTTCCATCTCTGCCTCTGACAATTCTAACCCAAATCTCCATCATCTTTCACCAGGATTTTCAAAATAGCTCCTAGTTGGTCTCCAAGCATTCATTCTTACACTTTCATCTGTTTTCTACAATGCAGCTACACCACAAAAGGCAAATAAAATGATGCCACTTCCTATTTACAGACTTTTCAAAGGCTTCCCATTGCCTCTTTGGGGAAAGACCACAAACCTTAACATGGCCAACAGTCCCTATGCAGTCTGGGTGTCCCCCTTTCACTGTCATCATGCACCAGGATCTTTCACACTCTGTTTGCTTCCACCTTCTCTAAGCTCCAGTACTTTTTCAATTCTTGGAGTGCAGCTTGGTTTCTCTAGCCACAGGGCCTTTGCATGTGCTATTTCCTCTGCTTGAAATATTTCCTCTCTTCCTGTGTTTTTGCCTTTATCAACTTCTATTCACACTTCAGACCTCTTCTCCCATTTGACTTACTTGGAGAATCCCTGTTCCCGACTAGAACAAATTCTCCTATATTTGCTCTACAGCAGCATGCACCTCCCTTTTATGGCACTTAAAACAGTTGTCATTTTACATTTCCTTCCATGATCATTTGATTTCTGAGCTCTCCACTGGATTTCAGTTCTACTGTATCCAAAGGGTCTAGCACAGGATTTGGCTTATAGTAGGTTCCTGGTGAATACCAGGATTATTTGAATAAATGAACACTTATACTTTATTCCTGTGTATGGATTAGCCAGCTAGCATATACTCCTTGGCTTGCACTGGGTGAAATAATATATTCTGAATTGGTGACTTTCAAAATGATGGGCTTTTATTTCTAAACGTTCTCTGTGAAAAAATGTCCTCACACACCCTTCCATCTGCGCACATGGGCCCATGCCTGTGCACATACATACATTCTTTCACAGTGCTAAGTTCTCACAGTAGGTATTATTTGATAGTACTTGTTCAAAAAGAAAATTTTCTTCCTCACTGAATGAAATATAGATACTTAAATCATTCTTTGCAAATATTACATATGTGCTCATTGTTTAATTTTTTTAAAGGATAGAGAAAAATACTTTGAAAAGGGTGAATTTTTCAATGAGTTTAAAACACTTCCAAATTTGGAGTTGTAATTCACTATTTTTATTTACAATCTAGGGAAAAATGCCAATAATACCTTTCCAGCAGAAAACATATACCAACTTTAATCACGCATTATTTTAAACCAGCAATACACACATTGCTGAAATAGAATATTTAAACTTGCCTAAAAAATTACGTCTACTCCTAAAATGTGTTGCAATCAGAACTAGTGAGAATAGCTACCAGTATGTGAAAGTACCCTGAGTCTAATAAATAAATTCTGGTAAATTGTGGCAGAAAGTGCACTGGCAAGCATACCGATGCAGGTCAAACCTGATATTTTTTAACGTCACTTCAACAGTGCTGGAGTAATTAGCTCCTCTGTATCCCTTGTCAGTTTCTCATAGCAGCACGGTGTGCAAGGAAGTGCAGACAGCCAGGGCTAGAAAATGGGTAACACCAGTATGGAAGCCCATCAAGAAGATGAAAAGTACTCACTAATCATTCATCAAACAAATACCAGAAAGCAGAAACTCTATTGTAATTTCACCTCATTTTCTTTGTTATGGTACATCTGACAATATAATCAAAATAGTAAGGTCTGGACACCTCAATGTGGAAAAATGTAATCTCTGAATAAATACCACCATTTGCTACAAATAACAGTCTGAAATTGGAAAATAAAATAATGATAAAAGATGCAAATGTATCCCTTATTTATAAGAGGTTCTGATCTGGAGAATAAAATAGGAAATTTGAATTCAAAAAGTACAATACAACCAGACTACTGGTACCCAGGATACTCACAGAAACAAAGAACAGGCCAGATCTTATGCTGTTTCTCTTTAATATTACCTCTGGGTCAGAGAAGGCTCACGACATTCAAACAAGTGAGAGCAAGAAAGCTACAACTAGGCTGAGGGGGAACTTACCACATCCCTGTGTTCTCCTTCTTTAGGGGTAAGGACGACTGAGAGCAAAATCATTCCAAGATCATGGTCAGGATAATGGGGATCTTTCAGTGTTACGGTCACATCCGTGGGCCTATGATATAAAATATTAAGATTTTGAGCATGAAGGAAACCATCGACAAAAGGCAAACTACTGAATGAGAAAAGATAGTTGCAAATGATATATCCAATAAGGGTTTAATACCCAAAATATATAAAGAACTCACACAACTCAATATCAAAAAAACAAGCAATTTGATATAAAAATGGATAAACATGTTTCCAAGAAAGACATGCAGATGGCCAACAGACACATAAAAAGATGCTCAAAATCACTAATTATCAGGGAAATGCAATCCAAAACCACAATATGTCACCTCACACCTGTCAGAATGGTGATTATCAAAAAAGCAACAAATAATAAGTGTTCGTGAGGTTGTGGAGAAAAAGGAACACCTGTACACTGTTAGTGGGAATTTAAATTGGTGCAGCCACTATGGAAAATGATACGGAGGTGCCTCAAAAAATTAAAAATAGAACTATCATATGATCTAGCAATTCTACTCCTGGGTATCTATCTAAAGAAAACAAAAACAGCAATTGGAAGAGATACATGCACCCCTATGTTTATTGCAGCATTATTTACAATAGCCAAGACATGGAAACAACCAAAGTATCCATTGATAGATGAATGGATAAAAAAGATGTGGCATTTATGTGTATATATACCTATATATGTATACACACACACACACACACACACACACACACACACACAGGAATATTACTCAGCCATAAAAAAAGAGTGAAATCTTGCCATTTGCAACAATATGGATGGACCTGGAAGGTAGCATGCTAAGTGAAATAAGCCAGGCCAAGACAGATAGCATATGATTTCACTTATATGTCAAATCTAAAAAACAAAACAAATGAAAAAACTAAACAAAGCAGAAACAGACTCATGGATACACAGAACAAACTGTTGCCAGAAGGGAGGGGGTGGGGGAATGGACTAAATAGGTGAAGGGAATTAAGAGGCATAAACTTCCAGTCATAAAATAAATACACAGGGATATAACGTACAGCATAGAGAATATAGTCAACAATGTTGTAATAACTTTGTATGGTGACAGATGGTTACTAGACTTATTGAGATCATTTTGTAATGTCTATAATTGTCAGAGCCACAATGTTGTATACCTGAAACCAATACTGTATGTCAACTACGCTTCAATAAAAAATAAATATATAAAATATAAAAAAAGATTTTGAACTGTCATTAAATAAGCCAAAATATATACTATATATATATATATATTTTTTATACTATATATTTTTTAACATCTTTATTGGAGTATAATTGCTTTACAATGGTGTGTTAGTTTCTGCTTTATAACAAAGTGAATCAGCTATACATATACATACATCCCCATATCCCCTCCCTCTTGCATCTCCCTCCCACCCTTCCTATCCCACCCCTCTAGGTGGTCACAAAGCACAGAAATTGAGTTATTTGTAGTGAGGTGAATAGACCTAGAGTCTGTCATACAGAGTGAAGTAAGTCAGAAAGAGAAAAATAAATACCGTATGCTAACACATATATATGGAATCTAAAAAAAAAAAAAAATGGTTATGAAGAACCTAGGAGCAGGACAGGAATAAAGATGCAGACGTAGAGAATGGACTTGAGGACACAGGGAGGGGGAAGGGTAAGCTGGGACGAAGTGAGAGAGTGCATGGACTTATATATACTATATATTTTTAAGAAGAAAAGCAATTTTGTCTTCCTTTAATTTCCTGGTACAATTTTTGTTGTTATTAAAATAACATCAATGTATTAAGTTATCCAATAAATCATGGGCCAATTGGGTATACTTGGATTCACTGCCTAAGTTTCAGCTCTTCATGGGGTTCTAGAAAGGCCGTGGGGCTGCTGGAAAGGCTAAGGAAATACAGCAGTATTAAGAAAACTGTAAGGCCCTTCTCTGTGATCTCTAAATACACAGAGAGCAATAGAGGCTATTTTCTATAAATTTGAGTCCAACAACTCAATGACGGTCTTTTACTGACCACTACCTTCCTTTTAGTTCTTTAAGATTTTTTTTTTCTTAATCAGAAGTATGATTTAGAGTAAACAAACAAGTGGGAGAAGAGGAAAATATAAAATATAAATTGCCTGATATACATTATAAATATACTTTAAAAACAACGTAGAGTTATTTGAAGAACTTCTACTATTTAAAATAATGCTTCTATTTTTGGCTATTTAAACCTATGCCTAAATTTTTAGATTCAGAAATGCAAGGAAACCAGCACTTGGAAGAGGTGATCAATACTTAGAAGGCTTCAGAATTAGATAAGTATCTCTGAGGAAGAGATTATGAATTGCTCAATATTACCCACAGTAACTTTTAGAAAATAATGTAAAATACACATTCAACTGATAATGTGTAGGTAATATCTTGTTTACATATTTCAATTAATATTGAACAAATAGGGGTGCATGCCCTCCATAAGCCTAAGGGACTGTGGAACATTCAGCACCACACTTGAATCCTGAAATGTTGGCAAACTAGGAATGTTCCCTTGCTTGTTCAATCATTTATTCATTTAATTCACAAAACATGAATTGAACATATGTGATACTAGGTTCTGGGTAAAAACCAGTAGTCAAGACCAAAAATAAGATACTTGTCTTCATGGAGCTTAACATTTAGTAAATGATACTGTTGGATTCTAGTACTGGGGAGAGGGCTTGATGGGGAAAGTGGTCCAAATAAAAACTTTCAATCCTGGCTGCACCTCAGAATCAACTGGGAAGCTTTTAAAAAGTGCATAATCCTGAACTCTATCCATAATGATTCTGGTTCTGTAGACTGGGGGTGGTGTCTGGAAATCTATACATTTATAAAGGTCCCCAAATAATTTGGGGGAACCACAGGTACCTTTCAGTGCTAAGATTTTACAATACTAGGACACTCTTTCAAATGATGCTTAATTTACCAATTCAAGAAATGGTGTGATGAAAAATATGAACAGTTTTTTGATGTCAGGGGTTTTAATTGAAACATAAGTAACCTATCAAACTGATAATATACATAAATTACAATAGTTGTGATGCAAATTGCTCCAATATTAATTTAGTTGTAACTAATCATTGTGGTTTGATGATAACAACTTGTTCCTTTTATTTTAACAAATGCATATTAGGCATTATAGTATATATATATATATATATATATATATATATATATATATATGTACATACACACATATGCATATATATACACACATACACACATATGTATTTATATGGGGTTACAATTTGATTTGGTTCATTTTCCTGTAAAAATGATTACATATAAAAATTAATAGCCAAAACTTCATTACATTTTTATAATGATTACATGATAAAGATTTAAGAACATTTGTAATTCTTTATGATGCTTATTTATTATTTTTTTCAAAAGCAATACCTTAATGCATTATATAGTAGCATAAGTATTTATACGGCTACTATTATTATTCATCTGTCTACATCCAGAGAGTACTGATTTCTTTTTTTTTTTTTTTCCGGCCCCACTGCGTGGTTTATGGGATCTTAGTTCTCCGACCAGGGATTGAACCCAGAACCCAGGCCCTAAGCAGTGAAAGTACGGAGTCCTAACCACTGGACTGCCAGGGAATTCCCATATTGATTTCTGTACATAGAATGTAATGGTATACACAAATATTTGATTTTTAAAAGTGGTAATTTGATGTTTATGTGGTTTTGAGGGGAGAGTATAGTTAGCTAAATACATAAAATAAGTAATGTGGTAAAATAAATACCAGATGCTTATACATAATCTTTGGTTTTTTTACCCATCTCATATGTTTTTCCATTTAAAATTATTTTTCACCAGTAATCTATCTTTAATAGAGAAAAAGAGAAACTTATGCTCTGTGATTAAACCTAGTAATTTGCATACCCTTATGCAGAATTTACAGAGAAAATAACCGTGGCCTTTACAGAAGAACAGCACAGCCCAGTCTAGCTGGAGCTCAGTTTCATGATAACAGACCACATACAACACCACCTAGGACTTCCTTCAGCCGTGGTGAAGCGGGGAGCAAACAATCACCCCGAGGTCAGGCCTGCTAGGCTCTGGGTTGGAATGAAGGACACATAGGAAGTATAGAAAAGGCCACTCCTTTGTCCAGTTTGAGGCATAGATAACCATTGGAAGACCACCAATAAGCTGCCATTGTGCTCAGACTAGAACATATAAGGAGTTCTACTATTTATATTTCATCTACATTTAAAATATAAAGTTGTGATCTGACCCATTACTCTGCTTTCCACTATTCCTGCCACATGATATAACATGATCATCTAAACCAGCGGCCCCCAACGTTTTTGGCACCAGGGACCAGTTTCATGGAAGACAATTTTTCCACAGACGGGGGGTTGGGGGGTGGGGGATGGTTTCAGGACGATTCAAGCACATTACATTTATTGTGCACTTTATTTCTATCATTACTGCATTGTAGTATATAATGAAATAATTATACAACTCACCATAATGCAGAATCGGTGGGAGCCCTGAGCTTGTTTTCACTTGCCACTCACTGATAGGTTTTTTTTTTTTACATCTTTATTGGATTATAATTGCTTTACAATGTTGTGTTAGTTTCTGTTGTACAACAAAGTGAATCAGCTGTATGTACACCTATATCCCCTCCCTCATGAGCCTCCCTCTCTCCCTCCCCATCCCACCCCTCTAGGTTGTCACAAAGCACTGAGCTGGGGGGCTTCCCTGGTGGCGTACTTGTTAAGAATCTGCCTGCCAATGCAGGGGACACAGGTTTGAGCCCTGGTCCGGGAAGACCCCACATGCCGCGGAGCAACTAAGCCCATGCACCACAACTACTGAGCCTGCGCTCTAGAGCCCGTGAGCCACAACTACTGAAGCCTGTGCACCTAGAGCCTGTGCTCCACAACAAGAGAAGCCACCGCGATGAGAAGCCTGAGCACCGCCACAAAGAGTAGACCCCGCTCGCCACAACTAGAGAAAGCCCACGCACAGCAATGAAGACCCAATGCAGCCAAAAATAAACAAATAAATAAATAAATAAATTTATTAAAAAAAAAAAAAAAAGCACCGAGCTGATCTCCCTGTGCTATACAGCAGCTTCATGAGTCTGCAAGCAATGGATTTATTATGCTCTCTGTGCAGTCAAACCTCTCTGCTAATGATAATCTGTATTTGCAGCCGCTCCCCAGCGCTAGCATCACTGCCTCAGCTCCACCTCAGATCATCAGGCATTAGATTCTCATAAGGAGCACGCAACCGTGCAACCTAGATCCCACGCATGTGCGGTTCACAGTAGGGTTCGCGCTCCTATGAGAATCTAATGCTGCTGATCTGACAGGAGGCGGAGCTCAGGCGGTAATGCGAGTGACGGGGAGCGGCTGTAAATACAGATGAAGCTTCGCTCGCTCGCCTGCTGCTCCCCTCCTGCTCTGCAGCCCCGTTCCTAACAGGGGTTGGGGACCCCTGATCTAAACCATCTCTTTAAAACCACCAAAGATGATTTGGCAGCCTCCTTTGTAATCCATTCCAGCACTGCTGGACCTTTTAAAACCTATTTTTTCTTCTGTAGTATTAATCAAATCTTATCTCCTATGTTGAAATACATTAAAAAAATAAAAGCCCATAATTCGGTGCAAGGAATGGTTAATATTTATAATATTAATTTAGTTATAACTAATCATTACTTTACAACTAGTCAAGCAATGATAAGTTAATGTAACTGAGTAAATACAACCAATCTGCCTCCACTTTCGGGCTACTCCTCGGTAACCTAGGATTACTGATGATGGCAAAATTAGATTCTACTTCGGCTTAAGTGATAAGAGTGTTGCTATTTTCGATGCATAGTGTACTCATCTTATTTCCTATGTGGTGGCCTCATTCTTAAATTAATAATTTTGATTAACATGTATCATCTTCTTTATGCCCCACTATGATCACACCATCAATGTGAGAGCAAGGAATGTGTCTTAATCTAGATTCCTGGTGCTCAGCACAGTCTGGGGGACAAAGAAAGTGTCTTAAGAATTTTTCTGCTGGGGACTTCCCTGGCAGTCCAGGTCCAGTGGTTAGGACTCCGTGCTTCCACTGCAGGGGGCACGGGTCCCATCCCTGGTTGGGGAACTAAAATGCCTCATTCTGTATGGCGTGGCCAAAAAAAAAAAAAAAGAAATTTTCTGCTGAATAGTTGCTGTCGAATGAGATAGTGAGGGAAGATGCTAAGTATTATTTCCACCAGGTAAGTGAGAAAGACATACTTGAGAAAGTCTGGCTAGCACAAAGACTCACAACCATAAATGACAGAACAGAGACTAGAACCCAGATCTGTTGACATTTTCTGTTACACAGGCCCAGTTTCATAAAAAGGTGTAGTGACATTACAACAGTTCAAAAGTTACCTGTTTAACTCCAATTGTGTGAGATCCAGAAAGGCTGAGCCCATAAAGTCATCCTGTAGACCAAAGTCATAGTCAAATACCTATGAAGCCAAAGACACAGACATTATTATAAACAATTCCAATATAAGCTTTAAGTGAAAAACATCTTCATTATAAAATACTGGTTGTCTATATCACCAAAATCAATAAAATTTCCTAAGATTTACTTTTAAAATTTTATTTGTTTTTGTGTTTTGAAATACTAAGGTCTCACAAAACATTCAAAGGAAATTACATTTAATTTTATAATTAAAATTACTGATTTGTATAAAGTAGAACGTCAAAGAAGGTGATAACAAAATCAAATAAATTACAGTGAATCATCAAAAATGTGGGAACCACAGGCTTAGAATATTTTCCTCTCATTATAGATGGTCTATTAGCATTACTGAAAGGCAAAGTGAGTTGGTATGAAATTCAATAAATATGTCTTCCATACTGGGCTGTAGGTGATGAAGATATGACTCCAATTTCTTGTATTTTTCAGGTCATCAAACATATATTCTCTGATATTATAGGACAATGCCATTTTAAACATACAAATAAGTAAACATTAAGATATTATGATTAAAGTACTTCATAAAGTTATTCTAAGTTTAAATTAAATTTTTATTATCACAAGCAATGATTAGGGCATAATATTAATGTGACTAACAACAACAAAACAGAAAGAAAAAGAAAAAGAAAAGAATGTATTTCTTTCTTTTGTCAAAACTATTTATCTTCTTTGTGCCCTTCATGGTTTGTATTCATACTATGATGAAAAAGACAGGCAATGTGCTTGACCTTCTGGACCCTACACTGAACAGCTGGGAGAGTCCATAGAAACCCAAATAGATATATACAGTTCAGTGAGGAGCACCATGGAGACAAAAGTGTAAGGGAATGTGTTGGGAGCTGATATTTTATTATTTTTTTAATTAATTAAAAAATTTTTTGATTCAGGTATAGTTGATGTACAATAGTACATAAGTTTTAGGTGTACAACACAGTGTTCACAATTTTTAAAGGTTATATTCCATTTATAGTTATTATAAAAATTGGTTATATTCCCTGTGCTGTACAATATATCCTGTAGCTGATTTATTTTATACATAGTAGTTTGTACCTCTTAATCCCCTACTCCTATCTTGCCCCTCCCCCCTTCCCTTTCCCCATTGGTAATCACTAGTTTGTTCTCTATATCTATGAGTCTGTTTCTTTCTTGTTATATTTATTAGTTTGTTATATTTTTTTAGAATCCACATCTAAGTGACATCATACAGAATTTGTCTTTCTCTGTCTGACTTATTTCACTTAGCATAATACCCTCTAAGTCCATCTGTGTTGTTGCAAATGGTAAAAATTCATTCCTTTTTATGGCTGAGTAGTATTCCATTATACATACACACACACACACACACACACACACACACACACACACACACCATATCTTCTTTATCCAACCATCTCCTGATGGACACTTAGGTTGCTTCCATACCTTGGCAATTATAAATAATGCTGCCATGAACATTGGGGTATATGTGTCTTTTCTAATTAGTGCTTTCATTTTCTTTGGATATATATCCAGGAGTGGACATACATCCATTTTAAGGGTACAGTTCAATAAGTTTTGACAAATGTCTATGGCTATGCAACCACTGACACAGTCAAGGTGGAAGACATTTCCATAACTCCCAAAGTTCCCTCATGATCCTGTTCGACATTCTTCTTCCTCACCTGCTCTGCCCTTGGCAAACACCAGTCTGCTTTCTGTTGCATAGATTTGCTTTGTTTTTCTATAATTTCATATAACAAACTACTGGTTACCAAGGGGGGAAAAGGCGGGGGTGATGAATGGGAGATTGGGATTGACATATATGCACTACAATGTATAAAATAGATAACTAGTGAGACCCTACTGTATAGCACAGGGAACTCTACTCAATGCTCTGTGGTGACCTAAATGGGAAAGAAATCTAAAAAAAAGTGGATATACGTATACATATAATTGATTCACTTTGCTGCACAGCAGAAACTAACACAACATTGTAAAGCAACTCTACTCCAATAAAAATTAATTTAAAAAAGTAAGAAAAAAACCATGATGCTGAGTGATATAAGCACTCAATGAGAATATACATTTGGAGCTGATATTTTAGATTGGGAGTCCAGGAAGGCCTCTCAGAGGAAGTGTGATTGTGTAGAGACTACAATCATGAGAAAGATTAAGCCATTAGAGTGACACTAGAATGGGAAGAGCGCACCAGGTGGAGGAAACAGCAAGTGATTAGCATGTTCAAGGATCAGCCAGCAGCCAGTGTGGCTGAAGCAGACTGAGAAAGATGGAGAGTGGAAGGAAGTTGGAGAGAGAGCTCAGAGCTAGATCAGATGGGACCATTTCCAAAGAACTCTAAGTGAACGGGAGTTGGCTAATTTCCATCCATTTAAACATTTTCTTACTCATTTATTTCCTTGGTCAACATTGATTAAATGCTTATTATGTGCCAGACAATGTGCTAGGCATTGAGTAAACTGTGGTGAGGAAATCTCACATTGTCAGCGCTTATAGTTTAGTGAGGGAGGCAGATGTTAAACAAGGAAGTGCACAGGTGATAGAATTACAAACTTCGATGACTGTTGTAAAGAAAAGAACAGGGTACACTGGAGATCAGGGAAAGCTTTTAAGATTGAAAAAAAGGTTACTAGATGGAGTTTAGAGCTGTGTTTCTGACCTTTTCAAATAGAAAATCATTGTATTGCTCACTGGAGTAAATGAGCATAAACAGGTAAGTCTGCTCTTGAAAGGATGACCCAGACCACTGGACTCTCCAGGAGGTGAGAATGCACTGGGCTGAGAGAACCTGTAGCTCAGCATCCCTCTGCCCAATCCTTGACACAACAGTTAAAAAGCTCCAAGCTGAGGGAGTAGGATGTACCGAAGCCCTGCATCAGGTACTGTTTTCTTTTCTCTAGGACAGGTGTACTGCAATTTAAACAAACTTAATATGTAAAAAGTTGATATTAAAAAAAAAATAAATCCTTTGCTTTACAAAGGGATTCTTAAATTAGAAGAGTCACAAGGGATTTACTTAAGTTATACGCTCCTCTAATGCCTTTTAAATTATTCAATTTATAGTCATTTGATTTACTGACAACCTTTCAGGAGTACATTTGTTGTAGAAAGCACAGCACCCCCGCAGTAAATATTCTCCTTGATCAATTACACTTCTGAGCTTTAGTCATCTGGTCAGTGGCATATCTTATACAACTGACACCTTGGTATTTGCAAGTGGCTGCAGTAGTGTATTTTACAACATAAAATTTACACCAAAATTAGAGAAATTTCTCTTGTGCAATCTCTTCTGATTGTATCAGCCTAAGGATTAAAATCTTGGGGAGACTACAGTGACATATAATCCATGAGAACACCTAGGATTCACCTACACATATGAAGTGGAAAGCTGTGAATCCAGTGAACTGATCAGTATAGACAGCCCAAATGGGTGAGTCAACATTCAAACTCTGTTTATTCTCATGGGGAGAGTCTTTTCTACCGTCCTAATGCTAGAGGTTTACATTAGTTCTCAATTCCTATTACTCAGCAAAGGCATAAACACAGGGAAGAATGGAGATACCAGAATCCATTCCTTAATGAAATTGTTTGCTATGCAATTTGGTTCCAAGCTCTATAAACTATCTGTCAGAGGGAGCATTGCTCTAGGTGAAGTGTCAGAAAATATAGAACATAGAAGAGTGATGAAATAGGAAAGGCACTCCCACTGCAATAAGAAGCACAGTTAATGACAATTAATGTTTATTCAACATTTACCATATATAAGGCACTGTGTTAAACACATCATATAGATTTTTAAATTTCATTCTTATACAACTCAGTGAACAAAGTATTGTTTCCATTTGTCAGATAAGGAATCCAAAGCTTAAAACATTTATGTTACTTGCCCCTAAATGCACGGGCTAAGAAGAGGTCAGATTCAAATCTTGTAATGGATTTCAGACACAGAGCATATTTAAACTGATGTACAGTCAGGGTTGAGGGTCGTTGGTATAAGACATTCTTTTTAGGACCCTTAGAACCTACTGAGAAATAATTTTGGACAAGACAGTTATATGGTCCTTAGCTTGACCCATGCTTTAAGTACCTTTTCAATTTTAAATCTTAAGCTTGGATAGATGTGAGTTATTTAAGGAACTATCAAGTTTGTTAAAGTGACGATCTTAGAATCAGTACTATGGCTCCAAACAGAACAGTTTTTCTAGTTATCAAAATCTTTCTATTATTTAGAAGAGCACCTTCAATTTAGCTCTTCTAGCTGATGATTAGGTCAAACAGGCAACAATTTACATTTCTCCTTTTAGATTACTTCTACCTCTTCCCGCTGTAATTCTGGGTGCTCATCGTGTACATGGAATAATAGTGCCAGTGAAATTACAATGGAGAATCTGAATTTAATTCAACTGAAAGGGATGCTGAATTTACTCTATTATTTAAGATGTGTGCTGGAGCATCTCCGTGGATACAGAGCAGGCTTCAGTGGCTCTTATCTCAATTAGAAGCACTGCATTTAACTCCCAGATTCTCCTGCTACCCTACGATAAATATGTTTCAAGCCCGTCCCTGCAGCCTTGTTTTTACCTGCCCTTACTATGAAGTCATTCATAACTGAAGGAATATTCTCTTTTTATTAAAATTAAAAGCTATATGAATTCCAACCAATTGGAAAGTGTATTTATTTATTTTGTATAGTATTTAAAAACGACAGTACCAAGATGTTTTAAAATTTGTTTTTACTAGAAATGTTACAAGTACTGTAACTTCAGTGTGATTTTATAACCTTAACTTAGAACTGAATTTTGTTTCCCTTTTTGAATCTTTTTTTTTTTTTAATTAATTTATGTATTTTTGGCTGTGTTGTGTCTTCGTTTCTGTGCGAGGGCTTTCTCCAGTTGCGGCGAGCGGGGGCCACTCTTCATCGCGGTGCGCGGGCCTCTCACTGTCGCGGCCTCTCTTGTTGCGGAGCACAGGCTCCAGATGCGCAGGTTCAGTAGTTGTGGCTCACGGGCCCAGTTGCTCCGCGGCATGTGGGATCTTCCCGGACCGGGGCACGAACCCATGTCCCCTGCATTGGCAGGCAGATTCTTAACCACTGCGCCACCAGGGAAGCCCTCCCTTGGTAATGTTTACACTGATAGAAATCAGATTACAGTGTGCACGTGAACTTCTTTTTCCTTGAGCCATAGAGAGGAGGGTTGAAGACAACATTTTCTAATCATCTAGTTCATGGATGCATTTTCATATTACCTGTCACTAAAGAATCAATTAGTACCTAAGAAATCTTTCAGGCAAGATTAATTTCCTATCACAGAGGATGTGGGCATCATATAAAAGTCAATCACACAGAGCTATGTAGAGACAATGAAAATAATGCAATCTTCACGAAATTCTAGTAACTTAAAATATCATTTCCACCAATGTATATTACTTAGGTCTTTGTGTGTCCCACATTAGGCAAAAAGTAGATAACACAAAACATGGGAAAAGTAAAGGTGAAAGTTAGAAATTTTTTTTCAAAAGAAGCCCTATGCATGGTCCAGAAAATGAAAATCAAATGAAAAATATCAAAGCATATTAAAAAGTATAAAGCATTACATAAAAATAAAGTCTTGTTATTTTATGTTTGTACTCGTATTTGAGAGGCCGGTGTGATTTCTGTTTAACTTATTTTTTCTTATGTAGAAATGTAAAAAAAAGTGTCAAATCTTTTACAATTCACTATGTATCTTCTTCTATAAGGTGGAAGTTAGGGTGTGGTTACATAATGTTGCACTTTGGAAACTCAAAGTGGTAAAAAACAAAAACAAAAACCACCCTTGGGTTTTCTCTCCTAACTTCTTTGTTCCCAGTGTGTCATTAACCAGGCCTTTGGTCTATAGGCAGTGTTACAGTCTCTTATTTTCAGTATGTATGTGTATCTATTCTTGCTCTCTTAAACCAAAACAAAAATTTTTGCCACCATTTTTTTCTGTGTACTTCAGATTTCTGTTTGCTTTTGAGCCTATTATGATATTCCTTTTGAAATACACATTTGACATCTGGATTTCTGCACAGATGAATTTCATTCTTGAACACAAAAGAATAGCATAGGAACCCAACCATTACCTAATGTAATACTGGAACATTCATTTGTAACCACTTTAAAGACTGGAGATCCAAGTGCTTCTGTCATAGAGTAATATCCCATTAAAGAAACAGATCCACAGCAAAAGCAATTAGAAATTAATCCTTTTCTTCCATAATTTTTCTCTTAAGGGACATTATAGGAGATCCCAATGGTCCAGTGCTATCCTTATTAACCCTGCTTTCCTTTCCTATCCATTTCCTTCATGGTTGCAGCTGTTCTAACTTATTTCTTCTAAACCTCCCTAGGAATAAGCTTCCTTAATCCTACTTGTCTTTTTTTAAATTCCTTTTTTCCTCTTATCTCAGTTCTTTATTATGAAGGTATTTCCTTTTTTCTCATGTAGACATTTCTTTCTCTCTAGAGATGAGGAGTAGGGGAGAAACATCTCTGACCATGGAGGTCTTCCCTTTGGTGGGAGGAGGGTTGGCCATGAAGACTCTCACATTAATAATCCTTGGGTCATGATTTTTGAACACTGAAAGATAGCTCACTAATTCTATTTAACTGATTTCCTTTAGCCATTGTCCATTTGAGACAATTTCTTAAGCAAATACAGGTCTATGCTCCCCAAAATGACTTCTAGAAACTTATCAACTACATACATGGAGTTCTCTTTTTCATCGATTTGATAAATGGTCCTGCTATGATTTTAGTAACATCTTGATTACTTTTTCCTTTCTGTGGAAAAGAGAAACAACTGGAAGCAATGCAAATGAAGATTTGAGGGGAAGAAGGATGCCCAGAGATTGCTGAAAGAGTGATCAAGTGACCTTTGGGGCTCACGTGCCAGTTGTGACAATTTAGAGAAAAGGATGGGGCATGTGATGTGGTAAAAGCAGAAAACGGTTTGGTCACTGCATGGATAGTCAGAACGTAAGAGTCAAAAAGAATATAAGTACCTACAGATATGAATTAAAGGGAAGTCAGCTTTGAAAGTAAAATAAGGAATTAAGGTTAACTCTATAAATTCTTCTTCTTTTTTTTTTTTCCTAACTATATCAAATGAAAGGAAATACTTTTTTTTCCCCCCATGTCTGGTAATGTAATAGAGACAGGAGTTTTTCTCCCTCTATTATGTTTACCCTCCTCACCTTCCAAGTAAAGCATTTTGTTTGCAACCAGGAATGGTAGATCCCTGATATAATTCTTTCTAAAAAATTAATTAATTAATTAATTAATTAATTAATTATGCTGCATTGGGTCTTCCTTGCTGTGCGCGGGCTTTCTCTAGTTGCAGCGAGCAGGGGCTACTCTTCGCTGCGGTGCGCGGGCTTCTCATTGTGGTGGTTTCTCTTGTTGCGGAGCACAAGCTCTAGGCTCATGGGCTTCAGTAGTTGTGGCACGCAGGCTCAGTAGTTGTGGCTCGCGGGCTCTAGAGCACAGGCTCAGTAGCTGTGGCACACAGGCTTAGTTGCTCCACGGCGTGTGGGATCTTCCTGGACCAGGGCTCAAACCCGTGTCCCCTGCATTGGCAGGTGGATTCTTAACCGCTGTGCCACCAGGGTAGTCTCCCCTGATATAATTTTTAAACAGAAAGGGTGTGTTCTGTGTAAGCTCTTCGTGCTAGATTATATGGAGTCTTGTTTTTATACGTTCCCAAAGTGCACTAAATCAGTTAACTGCACCAAGCAGGAGGAGATGGACTTCATAATTCTCCTAAATATAACTGGTAATAGAACTGTCCAGAAGAAAAATACTCCCACCAGCTCCCCCTCCCCTATAGCTCATTTCTATCACATCACCAACAGATTAGAATTGCGCATAGCAGAATATATCTCTGGTGAAAAATCTCATCAGACAGACAGACATTATAAAAAACCATTAAACGGGGATTTCTATATCAGATTACATTAGGGGAAAACAAATAAATGGTTCACCTTTATATACAATGGCTCCTTAAGATGATCAACAAGAAGGCAAGCTTTCTCCTCCCACACAGGATTGAGGTTCTTGTGTATTATTTTACTTCTAAAAACTTCTTTTCCTCCAATTTTAAACTTCACATATGGATCACTTGTCCCTGTTAAAGAGATACAAATTGATGTATGTTAATCATGCTTTTCTACAGAAGCAAGAGAATAGCTCATCTAAACATTGGAAAGTATTTAAAGGAATAAAATTTAAGTAAACCGTATCACAGGAGAAAAATAAGGATTAAGTGCCTTTTCCTAAATTTTCCCTTAAATATTGAAGTGACAGTAAATAATAATAATAATAATTATTATTATTATATCTTCTGATCTTAATACTGTAACCCTGTTCTGGTATTTTAAAACTCTACTGCATGCTGCATTTATAAATTTAATTCATGTTGTAAATGATAGAGATTAATCTGACGTTTCATCTGGTCAACTATAATAAAGATGATCCATGATCTTGGCTGATTTAACAAGTTTTAGACTTATACATGCTGCTAAAAATTTACACTAGTTTAATGGGTTTCGGAAAAGGTGAGTCTTAAATTGAGCTTCAGTTTTATCCTTGGTCCCATATTTTCTTCACAGGTATCAATTTTATCCTTGGTCCCGTATTTTGTTCACAGGTTTCAATTTTAGAATGCTAGGGAAGGATGCCTCAGAGGAAGGCATCAAGAGGAAGCGGACAGATGATTGTTGAATAACCTGAATACTTCATATTATCCATTAATACCTCCCAAGCTCCCTATGAAGATAAAGGAAATAAGAGCCATCAAATAAGTTGCTCTTGGGTACACAGCTAGCAAGAGACGGAGTGAAGATTCTATCCAAGGCTGTGTGGCTCTAACGCCTGTGCTTTTTTTTCCCCTGCAACTTCAAGAGGGAAGGGCCTCTATATACACTCATTTATATTATACCATTTCGCATTTTGACCGATGAATAACATCAATCTTGGTCTCATAACTCTATGCTGTTATTAAGGATTCCTAGAAAAGGTGAATCAGGAACATCCCCAAGGAAATCATTCCAGTGTGTGACAATCTTCATCCTCAGAAAATAATTCTTTATACATGACCTGACTCCCTTAGAATAAAATTTTAATTCTTTCTGTTTTGTCCAACCTGAAACTATAGTTGATAACTATGGTCTACACGATTTAAAGAAAAATATGAGTGGGGCTCAGAAAATTGTAAAGCACCATATAAATGTTAGGTATTAAAATTATGAGGCTGATATACTTAAACTCACTACCTATATTCCTCCTCAATACTCCACTCACCTCCATGACACATAAATATCTATGCTAAATATAAGGATTGCCTTATAGGATATGGATTTTCTTATTTAATCATTTGGGGGTTCTCTCAAAACTCTCCACATTCCCCTAGTAAATTGAAGACCTTGTTTTTGTATGACTAGACCCAGGTCTAATAAAATAACGACTTCCCATTTTGTGAAACTCCCATTTTGACAGCTTGATTTTATAACAAGACAAACTTTAAAAAGTGTTTATAAATGTAAATGTAAGCTTAATACTAAACGGTTACAATGCATTCTTTAAGGGAGTCAACGGAACTGAAATGTTTAACAGTTAAAATGACTATTTTTTAAGGCCCTGATCCCCAGCTACAGGCTGAGCACCCGGGGAGTGGAAGTGTTATAGCATGTAATTTGAGGGATATTAACATCATGTACCCATCTGAATTTCCTCAGTCATGCAGTTTTGTCTTTGATTTTTAAAATCATCTATGCAACTACTACCAGCTGTTAAAATACAATATGCTCCATGAGATCAGAGCCATTTGTATCACTGTTTTTTAAACCTCCAGCACTTAGTACAGAATTAGACATATTGTTCCTCAATAAACGTTTGGTGAATAATTGAATGAATTAATGACTTAATGACTTAATGATGTGGGTGGTAGACCTCTCTTCTTGCTGACTTTTGTCACCTCCACTTGGATACATAATAGACATTCCAGTGTTAACATGTCAGGTCGTTAAATGCTCCATTATTTGACAGTTCCTCAAGCAAGACACAGGGAAATTACTTTCCATACCTCCTTCTCCATCCAGGACACCACCAAGTCCGATTAACTCTCCTCCACTCTAGTTCAGCTACCATGATTTCTGTGCTGTGCAACTATAATAATAGCCTCCTAACTGGGCTCTCCACGCCTCCGTGTCCTCTCCCATTAATTCTCTATATGGCGGCCAGACTGACCTTTTAAACCTGCAAATTTAATCTTCCCCCTTCTTTGCTTAACACATCTCAACACCTTTCAACTACACCTATAATAAAATCCAAAATCTCTAACATGGTATACAGAACTTGCAGAACCACCTTCATTTTTGGCCCCTACTCTGTTCCAGCTTCCCTGTTACTAGAAGTTCTCCTCTGCTTCCAGGCTTCACATATTCCAGCCAGGCTCTCTGCTTGAAAAGTCCCTCCTTCCCATTCTCTTCCCCTTTTGCCTGGCTGACACTTCTTATCTTCCAGGTCTTAATTTAAATACAATTTGCTCAGGAATGCCTTCCTCAACCATCCCAATCTGAATTAGGTCTCTTTGTCACTTTCTCCTGACATTTGCTCTTCTGCTTAGTAGCACTCATCATTATGCTACTTATAGGTTAATTTGTATGTCTACCAGTTTACTGTAGGAATTTTCCCGCTGGCTATAACCCCCGTGAGGGCAGGACTCTGTCCCAGCACATGGCACAGCGTCTGGGGCAGAGCCTGTATTCAGTAAGCATTTGTTCAATGGATGAGTAAATGAATGACCTTAGAGTTCACAGTGGAGACAGTACTATTAAATACATCCTCAAAGTGACTCTGTGAAGTTGGTGAAAGCATATATTATCAACCTATATTGCAGGTGAGAAACAACCTGAGATTCAGTGTGACTTGCACCAAATCACATAAGAAGCTAACAAGTAACAGGATGAAAGGCAAATTTACACTTCAGACGCCAAGTCCAGGGTTCCTTCTACTCAGCTTTCTAGGAAACATGGACATCCATATTTTCCTTTTTTAACTCTAAAACACCATCACAGAATTATTATGTAAAGATGTTGAACAATCATTTAGACACTACAAATAATGCCAATATTGACAAGTAACTTATTCTCGCTTAGAAAACTCTCGCACTTATTATCTGTCTTAATCACCCTAAGGCTTCTGTGAGTCTAACTACTGCCTCCGTTTTACAGATGACACAAGTAGGAAAGGTCAAGTGGTTTGCTCCAGGTCAGACTAGAACTCAAATCTGGAGCCTAGTCAATTCTCTCTCTGGCACATCATCATAAACCGTTCACCCCCTTCAAGGTATAACAATCTTGTATCTCTTTGGTCCAAAAAAGGTATGAATAAGCCTTTTACAAGAAAAGTGACTTCAAGAAAGTTGGACTGTGTTTCTTAACAGTTATTGATATCAGTATCTCACACTATTTAATTTAGCTATTATGCAAACAACTGACATAACTTATGATTTAGCACAGAAGCCTATACACTCAAATGTAAATCTTTTTCAGAAGCAATCTGTTTCTTGCTCCTTACCAGAAACATTTTCCTCAACCACTGTCTATGCTAACTGTCAAAATCCCCTTAGAATTAGGGACAACTCGTTCCTAGAATCCTGCTGGGTGATCCACTAGGTCTTGATGGAAGAACTTAAATTACAAAAAGGAATCTAGATCACTCTCGTTAACATTTACTGAACACGTACTTTGTCAAATATAACATACCACCCAACGAGCCTGTGAGGTGAGTTGTAGTGTTATCTAGGTTACAGTTGAGGAAACCATGTTTCATTTGTTCTGTTGGCATTTATTGAATACCCTCAAGTGGTATTACATACAAATATATAGTGTGGAACAGGTAAGTAAATTCCCCAAAGTCACACAGCTAGGATGCTGGAACTTTAAATTAAATATTACATTAGGCCACCTCCAAACAACATTTTTCACGCTTGGTATCGTATCCTTGATGCCGCTTGAGGCAGTAAATATCCAATGGCCTGAAGAAATAACAATCCAGCTAACAAGAGTCGGTCTAAGGGTTAAGTTAAGGTTTAGGGACAGATTTTTGACTCTGATAGGCACTAAGATCTCAGGGATTGGTATAAAAAAGAGAGAAAGGCTGTTTTAAGGGACTTTGAAAAGATATTATGAAGGTGAAATATATTGTGAATGTGTGGCTTTGGCCACAGGATAACCTGGATTGGAGATGGCACATACGTCAGCAAATTTCACAGTCATAAGTACAGGAAAACAGCTCCAGATGCACACACATGGTGAATCAGTCATCTGACTTTTCCCGCTGTGTTTTGACTCCACAGAATAAAATCTGCTACATTTCTCCCTTTCCAACTATCATTCAGAGGCTCTGGGTGCTATTATTAAATTTTAATAACTTTTTTAGTAGTCAAAACTCTTTAAGGAATTTCTAATTGTTTACTTATTACTGTAACTGAGGGACCTTTGTTGACTGAGAGTCCTTAATTTAAAGTTCAAGACCTTCAGCTTGTGATTACAACACAGAGAACCGGAGACATCATTCTTTTAATTTAGTTTCAGTAAAAGATTTGTACCTAATGCTCTAATCTTTTATGTTGAAAGGTAGCCACTTTATTACCTGGTAATATTAATAGGTATTATTTGTTTTTTAAAAAGGAATTCTGTGGTCAAGCATATTTGGAAAATGCTGGTTTAATACAAAATTAAACATTAATTTTCTATAGCTTTTAAATAAGACAATGTGCACTTTTACTCTCCAAGGGGGTATGGCAGGTCTTTGACCATAGAGCCTATTTATCTTGAGTGTATCTTTCAGGACTAATAATCCCTGATCTCTCTTTGGGAAATGCTACCTTATTATATTTCATAGATGAGGAAGTTTCACATGTTTTGGAGGTTCTTTTATTGTAATAGATTTTCCAGTGAACTCAAGTCATTTTATTATAATAAAACTCCAGGTAAATCCAAGCCACTAACTTGTGGTTAGCCTTTAACAATCACACACACACACACAAAAGAGATTTAGTTTGTTGGTTCAAAAAACTCAAAAATTAAATTCAAGTGCCAGTGCTGTTTTGTTGCAATATTGCATTCAACCACAAGATGGCACAAACACTTATCAAATTACTATTTTGAGGCCTGTGGTTCGGCTCTTCAAAGTTAAGGCATCTCTACTGCACCCTTGGCAGTTCTCAGGCATTTTCTAGCAACCTGTGCTTTGTTGTTATTGGCTGGACTGTGACCCTCATTGCAATCTTTTTTATGGTGATAATAAAATGTAAACAGGGCAAATAAATACAGAAGAAGAAACTAGGAAGTGTTAGCCCTAAAATAAAATTCAGATTTTATTAATATCATATTCGAGAGCAACCTTTCACACATTCATTTTATCAGATAGCATTAACTTCAGAATTTATTTTAAAACATTATTATTTTATCTTATAAATTCTGTGCTTTAAAAATTCTAGAGTATTTTAGATCTAGGGAATTTTCATTGTATATATCTGAACCCTAGGATCAAATTGTTTGAAAAAGAGGAATTAGATGGTTTGTATAACGTTTCTTCATGTAGTAAAGAAAAACATGTCCCCAAGCTATGGTTTGTGTTTGTTTATTTGAGTCAGGACATCTGAGCATTTCAACACTTTGTGTGACTGTTTAGCCTTTAATGTAATTTAAGTCCAACATAGAACTAAACTTTGTCTGAATGGGTCCCCTTTTGTGCAGCAATAAACACAGCACACACAAGATGGCAGTCTTCCTTTCCTTAAAATAGTATGAAAGCTCTTTAAAATGTAAATAGCCGTATAGTAATGAGTGTCCTGTTTTTCATTTTCAGAATAAATGAACCTCCTGGTTAACAAGTTTAAATCAGTCTTATCCCAAACCTAGTATATAATGAAACAGAAACAGCTATTCCTGTTTCAGGGGCTTATACTTATTCAATAACGCTAACTCCTAATCAAAAACAATGCGAAATCGAAACTCAGTCTTACGGAGAAAGAGAAGGAGAAGGAGGAAGATGAAAAGAAAGAAGAAAAAAGACAACAGAGAAAAAGAGAAGTGAATATAAATATTAAGTGTGAACAGTTAAAAAGAATTCAAATTTAGGGTGGATCTTCCTGAAGGTATTCAATCCTTCTACAAACATTTAAAGCTAGCTACTTTTGTTGACCAAATACAACAGAGAAAATATCTGTTCTATAACAAGGTCCTTCACACTTGAAAGAGGCCTGTAAAAATAGAGAAGTTCAAAGCATACTCAGAGCAATAGATTATATCTTTATATACATTTATTTTTATTAATGATTTAAAAATCTTCAAAACAGGTACCTTATTTATACATTAAAATTATTCCTTAAACTGCCTCATTCCTTCTTCATTTTTTGTTTTTTTTTTGAGATTTGTAATGCCCTACAGTGGAAACATTACATAGGGCTAAATAACTATATTAAAATTAAAATGCAAAAAGCTTATTATCACATATGGTTTAATGTTATAAAATAAAAGGAAACTAAAACCTTTTTCCATAATGAGGAATATGAATATTCCAGTGATTTTTAAATTGCTGGTTAATGAAGTTACCATGATACAGCACAGAGATGAATAAAAACTAATACTGTGATAAAATGTAGTATAGGACTGAACTAAATAAATTTCTTTCTTTGAGGAGTAGAAGACACTTCCAGACACACCGTATAGAGAAGGTGTAAATGACAGGAACATACTGTTGATTTTTATGAATAATTTTTTTGGCTTATTTTTCTCTTGTAAATGCAGAGTTCTGAATATGTAAGAAAAAATAATACATGTATTTGGGGCAAATACAGCTCACTCAAGTTCCCCTTCACACACGGCATAAATTATATAGGTGGTATCTACAAGCAATTTCCTGGTAACTTCTGGAAGTTTTGGTAAACTAAAACATGGAAGGGGGGTGGTTACTTACATTTTTTTCACACAGATTTAGACAAATACTGCTTTCATTGTGAATATTAATTAATTGTATATTAATCTATGGCATAAGAGCAACTGCAATAGAGAAGAGTGCTCTGGATGTCAGAGTCATTCTTTCCAAAGGGCTCTGCTTCTCCCACCCCTGGGAGCTCCCTCTGTGACCAGTGATCAGTGCACAGACTTTGGAGGTATAAATATACTCCTCATCCTTTAAGCATGATTTTTACCTAAGGAGAAACAATTTTCTCTGGAATTCTTCTAGAATATGTTACCATGTTTTTGCAGCCATCCTAACCAAACAAGATCAAATATAATTTTTTTAAAAAAATGTTAAGCATTGAACTTTCCTATGTAAAAAATATCAGAATATTAAAATTTTATACCCTAAATATCTATACTCTCCTCAATCCTTTTTCTTCTGGCTATCTCAATACTTTTCTGCAACTGTTGCCTTGAGTGTCACTAGTAACTTTTTTTGGCTTCCATATATGTTGTACTGTATCATTTTATACAACAAGAATGTATTAGTCACTAGTAACTTTTAATCACCGCTTTCAATGGCTTTTTCTTAGACTGTAGCCCCTTCCAACTGTGGGTCACAGTGAGTGTTATTAACTCCACTGACCCTGAAATTTTCTTCTTTGTGGATTCTGTGACACTGCTCTCAGTAAGTCCTGTGCTGGAAAGAATACTGACCAAAGTCACTTTTGCTTCTTATAAGCAGTGTGGTCTTAGAAAAGTCATTTAACTGCTCTTGTCTATAGTTTTTCAACCTTTAAAGTGAGGGGATTTCTCAACTTTCTCTGAGGAAAGTCAAGGATCTATGATAAGATTTCACTTCCATGCCCTTGACAGAGAATGAGCCATTCCACATAAGTGTATTTTTCAGGAAACTAAAAATTACTGTGTCAAACACCAAGACCATTTTTATTAATAAGTTTGAAGGAAATATTTCTAAATTATATTTTTCTTTTTGGGTAAATAATGAATACAATTTTTAAAAATGGGGCAGAGCATCATTTGCTGATTATATGTATCTGGGAAATTATCATCAAGGTTCTAGGAAAGCAAAGTTAAATCTTCTGTGGAAAACCAGTGAAACTCAAGTAGCAATATTTCATTTTCTGAAACTCCCAATGGAATGCTGCTAAAAACCAGGAGATACTCCTTTTATCACAGAGAGTCTCCCCCATGGATACTTCTATAATCTGTTTATTCTTATTTTGTTTCATTTCTTTCCATTTAGAGTTATAAACTCAACAACAGTATTATTTCTATTGCTATATATGCCAGTGAACAAAATGTGTTTCTTAAAATATAACAAATTAAAAGTGATTTGAGGTGTAAGAAGCCTAATTTCCCGAAACACCGTGTGGAGGAGAGCTATCTGCCAACGGGAAGCACGTGCCTTGGACTATCACATGGGTGAGAAATAAACTCCTATTACGTTTGAGCCATTAAATAATTTGGGGGTGTATTTATAATAGCAGTTCAGCCTATCCTAACGGATAAAGATTCCTAAGCCTTGGGAATTCTAATTAAAATTCCACTTGCAACCACAGTTTAGCCTATTTCACCCGATAAATGTTCCGAAGCCCTCTAATTCTTAAAATATCTCTTGAAATCATCTCTGCCACCACTGTCTCATCATTCCTTATCTAGATGATTCTAAGAGACTTCTGCTTGGTTTCCCTTCTCCCTTCTAATCTATCCTCTGAACACTGCCAGAGTTCTCTCTGTCAAGTACAAATCAGGCGCTTGATTCTTCTTGGACTACATTTCACTCCATCTTCTGCACCCACAAGCAATGCTGTGGGTAACCCAGGCTCCAGAACTCTGGTTCAGGGTCAGGATTCAAAGCCTCTCCTTGTCCAGGAGATTTTGCACATGTGTTTGTGTATTTTTATTATCTCGTACTCTTACCGTGGAGCCTTCTGATCCTAATTTGGCTTCTGTGGCAGACTGAACCCCTACATCCATTTCTCCTCTTTTTCATTTTAGTAATAGAGTCTCTGTGAGTTTAGCAAGACATGTGATTATTCCATTAGAGAATTCCTTATTTTCCAAGCAACGGGTATGGCCATGTGGCCGAGTCGCAAGATGTATAAAGTGACATATGCAACTTCCAGATCCTTTTTTGTTTGTTTTTGTGGTTTTTTTTTGGTAAGTTGGCTGATAGAGTATATGCTTCCTGTAGTGGTTTTTTTTTGTTTTTAGTTTTTTAACCATTTTTAAAAATTGAAGTATAGTTAATTTATAATGTATTAGTTTCAGGTATACAGCAAAGTGATTCAGTTATACATATATATATATATATATATATATATATATATATATATACACACATACACACATATATATACATTCTTTTTCAGATTCTTTTCCATTATAGGTTATTACAAGATATTGAGTATAGCTCCCTGTGCTATACGGTAGGTCCTTGTTGTTTACCTATTTTATATATAGTAGTGTGTACATGTTAATCGTGAACTCACACCCTGCTATCCCCTTTGGTAACAATAAGTTTGTTATCTATGTCTGTGAGTCTATTTCTGTTTTGTAAATGAGTTCATTTTTATCATTTTTTAAGATTCCACATATAAGTCACATCACATGACATTTTTCTTTCTCTGTCTGCCTTACTTCACTTAGTATGATCATCTCTAGGTCCATCTATGTTGCTGCAAATGGCATTAGTTCATTCTTTTTATGGCTGAGTAATATTCAAATATATATATATATATATACATACATATATATATATGTATGTATGTATATATATATATATATATATATCTAACATCTTCTTCATCCATTCATCTGTAGACGGACTTTTAGTTTGCTTCCGTGTCTTGGCTTTTGTAAATAATGCTGCTATGAACGCTGGGTTGCATGTATCTTTTCAAGTTAGAGTTTTCTCCAGACAAATGCCAAGGAGTGGGATTGCAGGATTATATGATAACTCTATTTTCAGTTTTTTAAGGAACCTCCATACTGTTCTCCATAGTGTCTGCACCAATTTACATTCCCACCAACAGTGTAGGAGGGTTCCCTTTTCTCCACACCTTCTCCAGCATTTATTATTTGTGGTCTTTTTTTTTTTGATGATGGCCATTCTGACATGTGTGAGGTGATACCTCATTGTAGTTTTCATTTGCATTTCTCTAATAATTAGGGATGTTGAGCATCTTTTCATGTGCCTGATGGCCATCTGTATGTCTTCTTTGGAGAAATGCCTATTTAGGTCTTCTGCCCATATTTCAATTGGGTTGTTTGTTTGTTTGATATTAAGTTGAATGAAAAAGCTTTCAGCTTTCCACTGTTGAGTATGATGTTAGCTGTGGGTTTGTCATATACGGCCTTTATTATGGTGATGTATGTTCCCTCCATGTTCACTTTCTGAAGAGTTTTTTTTATCATAAATGGATGTTGAATTTTATCAAAAGCTTTTTCTCCATCTATTGAGATAATCATATGGTTTTTATTCTTCAATCTGTCAATGTGGTGTATCACTGATTGATTTGCAGATATTGAAAAATCTTTGCATCCCTGGGGTAAATCCCACTTGATCACGGTGTATGATCCTTTTAATGTACTGTTGGATTCTGTTTGCTAGTATTTTGTTTAGGATTTTTGCATCTATGTTTATCAGTGATATTGGCCTGTAATTTTCTTTTTTTGTTATATCTTTGTCTGGTTTTGGTATCAGGGTGTGGCCTCACAGAATGAGTTCGGAAGTGTTCCTTCCTCTGCAATTTTTTGGAATAGTTTGAGGAGGATACATGTTAACTCTTCTCTGAATGTTTGGTAGAATTCACCTGTGAAGCCATCTGGTCCTGGACTTTCCAAATAGACCTTCCTTCTAGAAAAGTGTTTTTCTTATTGGAATGATTTATTTGATTTTGTACAATCAGTCTTGGTTGAATTCTATTCAATTCAGTTTCATAAGACTAGGTGGTATGAACCACCTCTTCTTACAAAGTGGCCATTCCTGGGCACAGGGGTTTCTCACAAAATGGAAGATAATATCCAGTAAAGAAAAAAAAATGGGTTGAGGTGGGAGGAAACTAATTTTCTTGACTTAGTATGTGCCTGGGGCTTTTCATATAATATTTCATTTAGTTACAACTGTAGTCCTGTGAGGTAGGTTAAACCAGTACAGCAGAGGCATCCAATAAATGTTTGTTCAATCGATGAATAAATTAATATTCTTAGTAATTTATAGATGAGTAAACTGGTTCAGAAAGATGAGGCTGCTTGCCCTAGTCATAAGGCTAGTAAGTGACAGCTCCAGAATTCAGTGCAAGATCTATTTGATTCTAGATTCCAAGTTTACTACACCATTAAGTCTAACCAATCAACCCACCTGTCCCACGTATCTAAAAACGATCATTTCTGAGCTTAGCCGTCCCGTAAGGTGCCCCCATCAGAAACTGGATTCCATACTAGGAAGCCATGGATCTCACTAAACTTGGCAAACATTAATTCTGAACCGTTATCACATCAGAGTAGCAGTTAGACAAGCATGACTGAATCTGATTGGGGAGATGATTTATTTAGGGCCTTTTATCTCCATGAGACAGAAATCTCATGAGGGCAGAGACCTCTTGTGCATCCCAGAACCTACCACAGAGCAGGTACTCAACTTATCAATAAATATTCGTTGACTGTATGAATACAAACATTAATATTACATACATACATTACTATTAACATATTTGCTAAGCTGGGCACTTATTCAGACGCCTAAAACTGGGGTTCTCTGTTACCTCAACTGAAATTGAGGTAACAATTATTATTTAGCTACTTTGCTTAACCATTTAAGAATACATGAATATATAGCAGAAAAGTAATGCTTATTTTCAAGGTACTTCTTCCTCCTAGTTATGTAGAGATAGCAATTCTACTGGATTTGTTAAATCAAGAAAAAGTAGCCTATAAATAATAATAAAGATTATATAAATAAGCCTATGTATAAGGAAGTACCATAAAATACGACATTAAAATGACTGGAGCCCATAGAACATATCCACTAAATAAAAGTCACTACTACTCTATAAAGAAAACGAAATCCTCTTCATCAATCAAAACTGTAAGTAATAACAATCAAAACAGTTTTATGACTCCTTGATTGATTACTGTCATTACCTGAACCAATTTCAAGACAGTTATATTACAGTATGACTAAAATGCATCACAAATGCATGGTACTTGAATAACCCATTCCTTAGCATATTCACAAATGCAATGTGAGAAAAAAGAAAAGTCAATGGTCTCCTCTTTATCTCCTTGCTCTAGTCTTCCCCACTTCAACTCTTTCTCCAAAATCTTACAGCTAGAAATTTTTCTGAAACAAAAATCTGATGTTACTCCCTTGCTTTAAAATTCTTCATTGTTCTCATTGATTTCAGAATAAAGTTCAAACTCTCTAGCATGACATACAAGTATTTCTTTGCTAATTTCTCCAGACTCATCTTTCACCAGACCTCTAATCTACAGAACATCTTGCAGCACCTCAAACCCACAGCTTCTCTCCAGTGTCCGTGCCCCTCTTCATCTCTTTCCCTTGCCCTGAATGACCTTTTCCATCATCCCTAGTTCTCTTTCAGTACTAAGTTCAAGCCTCACCGCTGCTTGGACATCTTCTCTGAGCCATCCCATGGACATTATTAGGCCATTCCCACGTGCTCCCTAACATCCTCCGCAAATAATACTTGTCACATTGAGGCCTGGTTTAATTTCTGATCCCTGATGTTTGATACAACCCCTGGGTTATCGTGTGTGATCAAGAAATGTTGGTTGACTGAAAACACTCCTGTATAACTGAATGAACGAATATCTGTACTATCTCAAAAAAATAACAGAAACTAATGAGGTAACCAGTACTTACATTGCACACCCTTTATTTCTTAGGGTTTTTCTTCCCACTCTTATTCACTGTGATTCTAGGAATCTCATTGAATTTTATTCTCAAATACTGAATCTGAAATATGTAAAGCTTAATATCACAAAAGCACTGTGCCATCATTTCTGCAACAGTACACATTTTGCCATTGCCACTTTCCCAAACTACGGTAATTGACATTCATTGTGATTCCTCAAAATGGTCAATCTGTTCTAGTTTTACAAAGTGCTTTTAGACAGTCTCATTGTAGTAGCAATTTGCTTATAGTGTTTATTTATATGATTGATTGATTGATTTATATTTATTCAGAACAATCAACTAGAAACCATACCAGAATAAAGGTCAATGAATATGCTTATGACATATCTCTCCTAACATTTTATGTCATATGTCCAATAAATAGATATAATAAACATATAGTAAAAGCTGTCATATTTTTATGCAAAATGTTTAGAAGGAAGGTTATTTTTATGTGTACAGAGAAATTATGGCTGAAACTGCTACCCTTCACTGACATCTGTGTTTTCCTCTCCTTCACAGGCAAGAAGCTAAACTTCATTTCGAGTCCTTTTATTTAGGTGTGGCTATTGTTATTGAGGAGTGGGTTCTGGCCAATGGCCTATGAGCAGAAGTTGAATGCCACTCCTAGGCCCAACCAGCCCATGACATATTCCTATATGCAATTCTCTCTCTTTTCCCCCAACATTGAGAACCTAGATGAGGGCAGGGCCACACAACAGAAAGAGCCTGGTGTTTCCAATGAAACAGAAGCCCTACTATCACTTACAGTGAACAACGAAGTGATAAAAATAAATAAATTTTGATTTTGTTAAACCACTGAGATTTGGGTGTTTATCTTTTGCAGGTCCTAACACTACTTATCTCAACTGATACAAAAATTGATTCTAAGAATGAGTGCTGACATTAAAAAAAAGAATCCCTAAAATATGTGACATTGACTTAGTGGATGGGTGGTGGGTAGCAAGGAAGGCTGTAGAGTCTCATTAGGCCATGGTAGACATGTGGTAAAACTGTTCCTATGGTAACCCGAAAGGCAGGCTGCCTGCCATTGAACTTGAGCTTGAGGGGACATGGTTGGGAAGAGCCAGAATGAAGGTGTGTATTTTCTGAAATTGGTTGCTTTCAGTAAGTAATCATAAGAGATGAATTCAGGAGAAAATAGGCTGATCCACAAGTAGAAATGAAAGGGAGTAAAGAATTTAAAAACGACTTTGAACAACAAAAGCTCATTAAAAATGTCTAGAGGCCAAGGTCAGATTGGCCCTCCCACCCAAGCACAATGGTCTTAAGGTAGCTGCCATTACACTGAAAGGGAGGAGCAAAGGAATAAGTCATGTTTGAGGAGAAAGAATACTGGGTGTGGCTGCTGGTGCACGAAGCCTACTCAGTTTTTGAGAGAAAGAACTCACCTGGTTGAGATCCCTGATCTTGCACCAGCAGGAAGCAGGATTTGGATGCAGTGCAGTTCCCAAGGGGGCAGGCTCCTCCATGCCCATTTCAGATATGCTACAGAGGATAATAGAGGGTAAAGAACTTCCCAGATGGTGGAGCTAGTTGCTACAGAGAACAATAGACAAGGGGATTCTCCGCAAATTGTAGCGTTCTAGTCAAGGAATCTCCCTATTCTCCAGGTAAGTGACCTTCATAAAGCCTGTCGATGGGGATTTCAGAAATGCTATGGACAGGTAACTGCTATGAGTCTCCCATGCTTTCCTTTTGGTTGTTATATACTGGGCGTGTATGGGGAAGTGTTAGGCAGATTCACAGTCCACGGGGCTACAAGGAACCACATTTGGACGTGATAAAGGATTTCCCTCTATTCAGATATCCTTGATTTGGAGCTGGATACAGGGACCATATGGGACCCTGGGCTGTTTGCCTTGAAGAAGGGTGAACATCTTCTACGTTCAGGAACAAGAGTGAACCAGATATTTGGTGACCAGAAAGGTGGATTGTAGCCAAGCCTGAGATTGCTTGGCAATATCCATGTTTTCTTCTTCCTGGGCACACGGCTGGCCAGTAGCTCCCAGCCTCCTATAAAATTAGGAGCAGCCAAGTGGCTGCATTCCGGTCAACTGAAAGTAAGCTCAGAAGATGATATGCACCAATTCTAAGCCTGGCCCATGAAAAACCTCCCATGTGTGAGTCTTATTCTATTTTCCCATCCACAGCCTGAAGAGAAAAGACTTTGAGGACCGAAGGGAGGTAGTAACCCTAGATGGGAAAAAAGCTGGTTCCCGTAATGACTGTGTGGAGCAGAGTCAGGACCCACCCTCCATCACTGACCCCTACTAGACTGTGATCAGATCAAGATACAAGACTGTATTACGTTAAATGACTGATATATGGGGCTTATCTGTTTAGAATTATTTACCTTAACAAAAACAAAAATTAAGCCAAATCACACTATGATTACACTGTTTGGTACAAATAATCTTTTTAAATGCATGATTTAAGGCCCTTAAAAAAAGAACTTCACTGATACTTAGTTTTTGAAAATCCTTTTAAAATCCAATTTGTACAATATCTCCGCAAGGGATCAATAGTTTATTCAAATAATGATTCTTTACAGAGTTAATATTAAAAAATAAAATTCTAAGGAGTTATAATAGTTATATCCTACCTTATCATTTTCATAGAATTTAGTCACATTTAAAACAGTATTCACAGATATATTTTAGATAGATCATTTCTATTGTTTTAGTTGTTTTACCTATTTTAATTAATAACAGTGATAAAATTTAAAAAGTCATATTATGGATGTTCATCTTCTCATTCAGCAATGTTTTCCCTTCAAGACTCAGTGATGACTGAATAGTCTTATAGAAACATAAGGTCTTAGAATTGGAAGAGACCTCTAGTCCTTCACTGAATACAAGGTTCACAACTATAAAAGTAACAGATGACAGATGCCCATGTGGACAGAATGTAGACAGTTTGAATACTTTCAACTCAGCACTTTAAAATTAAATTCAGTATTTATTGAACACATACATTATGTGATATAGTATTTTATTTTGGACAGGTCTGTTATAAAGCATATGTTATAGAGCTAAGATGCCTCCTCCAGATCTCTAGAGCTATAAGAACATAGCTAGTCCCTGTTTCACAGACACTCCTTTCAAGCATGTGGAGTCCTTAATATATACAGTCATTGGCACAATGATATATCTGAGGTCATCAAAACAAAGATGCAATAGCTGATTTCTTGTCAACTGTTTGTCAATGAGAGAAATTTTAAAGGATATGCTTCCACAAGTAAAAGATGTTTTTCTTTTCAAAATACAAGTTTAAAATCCATGTCTCCAGATTATTAATTAAAGCCTTTTCTTCAATTATCTTATTATTTGATGTAGTCAATGGTTATATAAGTTTTATAAGCAAGTAAAAAAGATAAGCAAAGCAAAATGTTAACACCTACAATGTAACTAAAATACTTGAGAAACAATGAATAAAATCTTCATCCCTTATGCTAAAAACGGTTAATAAGTTTTTAATGTGACAAGTGACTTCAAAACTTGCAATTATCCTGCTAAAGCATGTCGTCACCGATAGAAGCAAAGACAGCAGATACAGGAGAGTAGTAGGTGTTGTGAATCCTTGTTTCTGTCTTCAACACAGCATTCCCTTCAACTCTCTGACAGGGTGTGGAAAAAGTCCATGGTCTGAGTTGGTAAGTTTAATAAAAACTGGAGAACCAACCTAGGCACTGCATTTCTCAATGACCCGCTCTTTCTTGCCTTCTGCCTTTCTGCCAGACTTGCTACTCTTCCCATTTCCATTAATGTTCTGTTAGTTTTTAAAAGAAGACAGGGCTCTTTCTTAATACAAGACTTGTGCTAGTTTGCAGAGTAAAGGAATTCTCCAGCTGGTATACTTTTCCTTTTCTGAAATACATTGATGCATTTAACAATATTTACTGGATGTCTATTATGTAAATAGGTCCTGCTAGGTCCCGGGGATCCAGCAGATCATAAAGTCCCCACTCCCACGGATCTTTGGTTGCAGTGGAGGGAATCAGGCAAACAGCCAATGAAGAGGTAACATGTCATGTAATGATAGATGTGGGAAGGAACATGAAGCCACAGGTGAAGGGATGGTAGTAAGAGGGGCCTGCTATTTTAGATAGGATGTGGAGGAGAAGGTTCACCTATGAGCACACATTTGAAAAGGGACCTGAACCAATAAGGGACTATTTCAGGCAGAGGAAGCAGCAAGTGCAGTGGCCCTGAAGAATTCTAGTGTGGATAAAGTGAGTGACCTGGAAAGAGAGTGGTGGGAGATGAAATCAGAGCTTGGAGGGACAACAGATTACGTGAGACTCTACAGATCCTTGGTAAGGACGTGGGATTTTTCTTCAAGTGAGTTAAAAGAGAAGAGCAAATAAATCAATGGATAAAAATATTTTAAGATTGCCTCATGTAATGTCAAGTGATCAGTCTTTTATTAGCGAATATACCAAAATAAAACAGGATGTACTCAAAGGGCCAATTATAAAAGGGCAAGTATATTGTTTTCAAAAACTACTCAAAACAATTTCTAAAGACTAACTGGTCTGAAATATGTTGACAATGTCAACCTACAGGTTAATAATGCATGTACAATGAATGTGAATTCTTACATTCATCTTTATATCTACAGTACATCCTTTAAAATTTAGATTTATAAACTACACATAACAATATGATCAAATAGAAATTATTTTTAGAATCTGTTATGACTCCTGTTGATATCAATATTATCTTATCTTGATATTAGTATAATAACATCAGAGGAGATTTGCCAGCCACATTCACAATAAGGTTAGTTAACACATCTATCACTTCACATAGTTACCTTTTGTGTGTGTGTATGTGTGTGGTGAGGACATTTAAGATCTATTCTCTTAGAAACTTTCAAGTATACGATACAATATTGTTAACTACAGTCACCATGCTGTACATTAGACCCCCAGTACTTACTAATCTTATAACTGGAAGTTTGTATCCTTTGATCACCATCGCCCATTTCTTCAATCCCTCAGCCCCTGGCAACTACCAATCTAGTCTTTATTTTCTAAGTTCTGTTTTTTAGGTTCCACGTATAAGTGAGATCATACAGCATTCAAGACAACTCTTGTTCTCTTCATCTCCCAACTGGAAGGAAGATAGAAGAAGGCTAGAGAAACACTTGTGTATTTGTCTTAGGGGTATGATCCAGAAGTTGCACTACCCAAAGTAGCACATACGGCTTCTGCTTACATCTCATTGGCCAGACCTTAGAACTTAGCTGCAAGGGAGGTTGGTAAACGCCAGCTTTAGCTGATAAAACTTATGCCTACCTAAAACATGGGAGCTCTGTGACGCAAGTTGGAGGAAAAGAATACTGGTGGACAATAAGCAGTCTCTGCCACAATGCAACTGATGAGCTCGGTGCTGCATTATAAATAGAGAGTTACTCAAATTGTTAGGAATTTCTTCCGTGGAAATGAGTCAGATATCTACTTCATCAAGACTCTCCCCAATTAGACCTAAATCTATTTTCTAGATTCCAGATTTAAAGCAAAAAATAAATAATCCCTCTTTTAAGTAACAGTCTTCCAAATATTGGAATCAGGTTGTCAGCATCCTCCATACGTTTCCAGACTTACTACCCTCTGATCCCTCTCCTATTCTTCCTTAGTTACCATCCCTCACTATCTTAAATGCTCTGGACTCATTTTTGCTTGTCAAGAAATCCATTAAAATATGGCCTTCAGCAAAGAACACAGTCCTCAGGGAAAGGCTCTTGGCTAGAAACTTGAGTTGGCCAAGAGGACAAGTATGTATATATACATATACATACGATGGAATATTATTCAGCCTTAAAAGAGAAGGATATCATGCCATTTGTGAACCAATGGATGAATCTGGAAGTCATTAAGCTAAGTGAACTAAGCTAGACACAGAACTACAAATCCTGCATGATCTCACTCATATGTGGAATCTAAAAATGTCAAACTCAGTAACAGAGAGTAGAATGTTTGTTAACAGGCATTGGGGGTGGGGCAAATGGAGAGATGTTAGTTAAAGGATATAAACTTTCAGTTATAAGATGAATAAGTTCTAGAGACCTAATGTACAGCATGATGATTACGACACATTAATGATAATAAGTTAATACATTATACTATGTATGATATATACATAATATAGTAATACATTAAAAATTATGTATTATACACTTGAAATTTGCTAAGAGAGTAGGTCTCAAATGTTCTCACCACAAAATAAAAGGGTAACTATATGAGGTGATGGATATGCTAATTAGCTTGACTGGGGTAACCATTTCACAATATATACATATATCAAAAGATCACATTGTTTCAACTATACTTCAACAAAATTTTAAAAACTTAAATTAAATTTAAAAAACAAATCATATTATATACTTTATATAAAATTTTCATCAATTATACTTCAATGAAGCTGGGAAAAAATAATATTTTATGGAAAACGAGCAAATCTTAGTGATCTTAAAAGGCAAATCCAATAAACTAATTTGATCAAACAACCAAAAATTGGGGGAAAAAAAGTGCATGAGTGGCAAATGTAACCAAGTACCTTCTTTAGTGAATGAACAATAGCTCCTCTTTCCTTAATAACACAGGCCAGTTAAACAGACTATTTAATGTCAATATATGATTGACATACATTGTTAATATAGAATATTGACATTAAATTGATAATTGATAATTGAATATAATAATTGATAAGCAAATATATTGATAGTTGAATCTCAACACCACCTTAAATGGGACAAATGATTTGAAGCCCCAGTCATTAACATTTTCAAATTTCATTTTGTTATAAATAAGATCTATTTTTTATTTTTTCTGCTCTTAAAATTTTCACATCTACCATCCCTAATTGGAAGTGCAGTATAGAGATCAATGGTCTTGCCCTAAGGACTGGCAACAATGCTACCATCATCAATGTATCACAGATTTTTACAAATTCTCCCAGTTCTGGAGCTTTTTATCTAAAAAAATGAATTCCAAACCCATGTCCTACTCTCTAATTTTTCATTGATTTGTGATAGTTATTTCATAAATTCTGTTTACTGAACTCTCAAATCATGTGCTGAGTGGTCCGGCTTTTTCTGGCTCTGTAGCTAGAATGAAATTTTAAAAGTATGAAAAATAAAAATTTTAGAAATGCAGAATGTGACTATCATTGTTTTTATTATTTTTTCCCTGCACATGTAGATAAATAGTCTGCTCTTATTTACTTCCTCAACCTTTACCTCCCTACTTCTCTCTTGTTTTCCATGTTTTGTAGCAAAGCATCCACTTTGGCGTGTGTTATCATGGGCCTCTGCCAAACTTCGGTTCTTTGATCATCATCTGTTTTACTAAGGATGTAATACAGGGTGGTTGTTTTTTCTTCCCTGACAACCAGTAGTTCAAACTTCAAAACACCTTAGCACTGTGCTTAGGTCCATATGTAGTTGTTATTTTTATTAATATAGTTAACACCTATTACCCTACTTACTATATGCCAGGCATGACTCTTGTCACTTTACATGTTTCAACCTACCGAAACTTCAAAATGATTTCTCACTATATTGTTTTATTATTTTATACTATATCTTCTCTAATTGATAGTTACAATTATTATTAACACCATTGTCACTTGTGTCACTCCCAACACAGGACTTTGCAGGGCTGCTGTGTTACAGAACTCCAGGTGTGAAGGGTGCTTCCTTGAACTGGCAGCGTGCCAGTCATTGCACAGACTAGGTGCTCAGCAAATGTTCATGGGATTTGATTTTCTAACATTTTTACACTTTGTGCTTTTCTGTGTTCCTTTTCATATCTCTGGTGTTCTAAGAAGTTCCTCTGACCTATGTTGAAGATCAACTCTCAGAAAGGCAATATTTATAGAGTTTTCAAAGGGAGTACAAACTGAAAGTAGAATCTGCCTTAGATTGGCACAGGGAATAACTTTCAGGGGCAAAAACAACACAATAGAGGTCTTTTAATGATGGAGTAGTGTGGGCTACACCTTGGGCCTCCTCGAGATAATCACCACCAGCATCTGCATAACCTGAACACACAATGAGTATGACTAGAAAACAGTAGTAGACTCTGTCACTGGTGTTTAGGAGGTAACACAGTATTTTTGATAAGTCAAATGTATGATTCCAGGAAAGCCCCAGAGCTTTCAGTGTTACATGGAAGATCACTTGGAGAGCTTCCTCATGCTTAGGGCGGTTTTACACAGGGAGTTTTATGGGCTTACTCTGTTTGCTTTAGCCTTTCACATTTAATTATATTCTCACTACACAAGTCTGTAAAAATTATAAAGTCCAAATAACTAATTTCCTTTTTGCTACTGTCAGACACATTAATCCTGTACAGTGTGACAAAACTGTTCTCCTAGGCTAGTGATGTTTATTTTTATATTTCAATTTACTAATTTTCTTTCAAGTTGTTTCACTATAAATTTATTAAACTAGTTTCTTCCAAGCTAAGGCAAATCTACTTTTCATGGATACTAAAAACACTGAAGGCTTATATTAATATTTATTCTTGAGACAGAGATATATCTTTTAAAAATACCTCTATGTTAATGGCTATTGAGGCCTTTTTTTTTTCTGGGCTGATTTGTAAGTCTTCACAGAATAGCAGTGCATTTTTTCTGAGTCATTTCAATCTTCCCTAACATCCCCATTTCCATTTAGAATGTGACAACTGAGTTCTATTGTATTCAAGTGGTTGCTACCTCAAGAATTAATGAATATATTTTCTAAATGTTAATGTTTTAGTGAAATGAAAGTGCTCTTTAGCAATTCTGTTCATTGGATGCCGCAGAAATAATTTTTTGGAAGTGGGTTTTTGAAAAAACTTGGCATCTGATAATTCCATACGTTAATTTATCTGGTTCTCTACCTCTACCCTCATTAAGGGAAACTTTTTAAGATTTGGTTAAGTCCAATGGCTCAAAGACTTTTTTTTAAAGAGTATTTTCCAGAAGGATTGAAACAGGCTGGACAATACGGAAGCAAAGACAAAGAAGGTACCTTCTGTCTCTCTCCTTAGCTTAGACTCTGTATTAGTCTTCTATTACAGTGTAACAAATTACCGTAAACATAGTGGCTTAAAACAACACACATTTACCATCTCCAGGTTTCTGTAGGTCAGGCTTGACGTAACAGGGAGCTCGGGGTAAGGGTCTCACTAGGCTGCAATCAAGTGTCAGTTTGGCTGAGTTCCCATCTGGACCACGGGATCTTCTTCCAAGCTCATTCAGGTCGTTGGCAGAATTTAGTCCCTTGCAGCTATAAGACTGAAGCTCTTAGCTCCCAGAGGTCATTCCTCTCCATACTCAGTTCACAACATGGACTTTTGCTGCTGCTGCTTTTTTTATTATGTAAGTTTCAGGTGTACAGCCTTATAATTTGACACCTGTATACACTACAAAGTGATCACCACCACAAGTCTAGTTACCATCCATCACCATACAGTTGATCCCCTTCACCCATTTCATCCATTTCTCCCCACTCCCTTCCTCTCTGGTAAACACTAATCTTTTCTCTATATCTACAAGTTTGTTCTGTTTGTTTTGTTTTTTTAGATTCCACATATGAGTGAAATCATTTTATATTTGTCTTTCTCCATCTGATTTATTTAACTTAGCATAATACCCTCAAGGTCCATTCATGTTGTTGCAAATGGCAGAATTTCATTCTTTTTCATGGCTGAGTAGTACTCCTGTGTGTATGTGTATGTGTGTAAATATATATATACCACATCTTTCTCCATACATCTATCGATGGCCACTTTACCATTATGTAATGCCCTTCTTTATCTTTCAGTGCAGTCTTTGTTTTAAAGTCTATTTTGTCTGATATGAGTATGGCTGCTCTAGCTCTCTTCATTTCCATTTGCATAGCATATCTTTGTCCATTCCTTCACTTTCTTTCTGTGTGTGTCCTTACTTCTAAAGCAAGTCACTTGCAGGCAGCCTATAGGTGGGTCTTGTTTTTTGATTCATTCAGCCACTCTGTGTATTTGATAGGCAAATTTAGTCCATTTACATTTAAAGTTATTATTGATAGGTATGTACTTATTGACATTTTGTTAATTGTTTTCTGGCTGTTTTTGTAGTTCCTCTCTGTTCCTTTCCTCTTCTCTTTCTCTCTTCCCTTGTGTTTTGGTGGTTTTCTTCAGTGTTATGTTTAGATTTCTGTCTCATTTTCTTTTGTGTATTTATATAAGTTTTTTTCTTGTGGTTACCATAACGTTCATATATAACATCCTAGAAATAGTAGTCTGTTTTAGGTTGGTAGCAACTTAAATTTAAACACATTCTAAACCTTTATCTTCTTACTGCCCCCTCAGCTTTATACTTTGGATGGCACATTTCACGTCTTTTATTTTATCCCTTAACTAATCATTGTAATTTATTTAATGTTACTATTTTTGAGTTTTAACCTTTATGCTTGCTTTATAAGTGCCTGATCCACTACCTTTATTATACATTTACCTTTTCCAATGAGATTTTTAATATTAATTTTGCCATTTCTTTTCAGCTTAAAGAAGTTCCTTCAACATTTCTTATAGGGCTGGTTTGGTGATCATGAACTCCTTTAGCTTTTGCTTATCTGGGAAGCTCTTAATCTTGCCTTCAATGCTGAATGATAACCTTGTTAAGTAGAGAATTCATGGTTGAAAGTTTTTTCCTTTCAGCATGTTGAATATGTCATGATACTTCCTTCTGGCCTGAAAAGTTTCTGCTGAAAAATGTACTGATAGCTTTTAGGGTTTCCCCTGCATGTAGCAAGCTGTTTTTCTCTTGCTGCTTTTAGGATTATCTCTTTATCCTTAACTTTTACCATCTTAAATATAATGAGTCTTGGTGTCTATGTGTGTCTTTGGGTTCATCTTATTTGAAACTCTCTGGGATTCCTGGACTGGATGCCTCTTTTCTTCCTTAGGTTAGGGAAGTTTTCAGCAACTATTTCTTCAAATATATTTTCTGGCCCTTTCTTTCTCTCTTCTCCTTCTGGGACCGCTATAATCCAAAGGTATCATTATTTTTTAAAATACTTTAAAAATTTTGCTACTCTGAGTGTTTCATTGCTTTGCCTTCCAGCTCACTGATTCCAGTCTGTTGTTCTACCCCTCTAGCGTATTTTCCAGTTCCACTATAACTTCTGTTTGGTATTTTCTTATATTTTCTATCTCTTTGTTGAAGTTCTGACTGGGTTCATCCATTCTTCTCCCAAGTTCAGTGAGCATCTTAATGACAATTACTTTGAACTCTTTATCAGGTAGTTCTTTTTCTGAGATTTTGTATTGTTCTTTTGATTGAAACATGTTACTCTGTCTCCCCATTTTGCCTGATTCTCTGTATTTGTTTCTGTGTATTAGGTAAATCATCTACCTCTCCCAGTCTTGAAGGAATGGCCTCATGTAGGAGATATCATGTAGGGTTCAGAAGCACAATCCCACCTGAACACCAGAGCCAGAAGCTCAAGGGAGCCCCCTATGTGGACGCTTATGCCCTATTGTACTGGCAGGGCCAAGGCTGCTTCTGCAGCACATGTTTGGGTAGGACTGGCCCAGGGCCCAGCTGCAGGACCTGGCTATGGCTATTGTATCAATAGTGCATGGTGGGCAGGACTGGCCCCCAGCCTGGCTGTAAGACCTGATGGCTGTTTGCTTCTTCAAGGCCAGCAAGAGGATCTCTCTATCTCAAGCAGGGCTCTGGTTCCTTCTTTAAAACTCATCTAATTATGTAAGGCCCATCAAAGATCATTTCCCTTTTGATTAATTCAAAGTCAGTGGATTAGGGACATTTACTACATTTGCAAACATCTTTTTACTTTTGCTATATAACATAATATAGCATAATCACAGAAGTGATATTGCACCATATTCACAGATTCCACCCATACTAAAGGGGAAGGGACTAATACAAAGACATGTATCACTAAGGGTTGATTTAGAATTCTGTCTATTCCATAGGTCCTAAATCCAATTTTATTAAACCAGTTTCTTATCTCTTCTTTTTCAGACCTCACCACAAGCTCTCCAGCTAGAGGCCAAGACACAGATAAATCACAGAATTATCAACTCTGAGGCCCTCCTTGGCATGGCTAGGTCTGTCTCCCCACAGACTTCCCATATTACTTTTCCTACCATTTCTCCTACAAAGTAGTATATGCAATGCTTTGTCTTCACAAGGCTATAAACTAGATCCTCCTATCCACCCAGAAGCACAATACCTAATAATAGATCAAAACATAGGAAGAAACAGCCTCATAATTATCCTATAAATTTGAGATCTGTAAAGTGATAGTATGTGTACCATTAAGCAATAGTAAACCTAAAATGTTCTTGTCTTTGCTAATAAAATTTTAAGGACAATTTATTTTCTTGGGAAAAGTTAAAATGTAATCTTGTTCAGTCTTCTCCATTACTGATACTCTACATTAATGTATTTCAAAAGTGATAATTAGCCATTTGAGGTGTGCTGTCCTTTCGCTCTATCAGTGGCTTGGTATATGTGATGGAGTAAAAAGAAAAACTATTGACTTCCTCTATGACACCTATTATTCACAACAGTAAAGAACAGTTTGGTTTCTCAACCTTACTGAATCAGAATAGTGAAACTGAAATCAATAAAAATAAACTTCAAGCAATTTTAAATACTCTGAGATATTAATTGCTTTTTTCTAGCTTTATTTTTCTTGCCATCTTGAAAACTGACAATGATTCCTTCCCATAATTGTATTTTGATGATCTCAGAGTGCAATTCTGAAATGATTAAGGAACTATGAATATGATATTTTAGGAGAAAATACAAGCTTTGTGTTTTTAAGGTTTAGAAACAAAAGGATGAGAAATATCCTCAACAACACAAAAACAATTGCTTTTTTCAATTATCAATAGGAATCCTACTTATCCTTCCCTGTGAGGCAGATGCGCTGTGGCATTGGAGCAAGTAGTACAAAGACATACAGTGAGTTGGCTGCCAACAACATCAGTTAACTGTTAGGGCAAAAACTATGGTGTGTTACTGTAGCATGCAACCAGAGAAATTCTTAAAAGACAAAAACTCTAAAGCTGAATGCCAGAACACATTAGAATATATAATATTCAATAAAAATAATGGAAAAGAGAAAAGTCCTTGCAGCTCTCATTTAGAAATATTCACAAATTTCATCAACATCATCTTAGTTAATATCATGCTAATAATACTGTTGATGTTGATGAGGATGAAAGGCGATGATTAGAGGGCTTACTTGTGCCCTCTCTAAAATGTGTAGAATAGCAGTTAACTTTGAGAACAAGCCTAGGAGGCAGATGCTCTTGTTATCCCCGTTTTACGTATGAAGGTTAGTTTTTCAGCAACTTACTTCTGGTCTCTCTGATGCCCAACCTATGCTCTAGCAGATGCTATTTTTGTCCAGCCATCTCCCGTCTGCACTCCCAGTTTTCCTAAACACCAAAGGCATTCTACCTCCACCCCTTCCTCAAGCACTTATGGTGTTATAGAAGAGTGTTTGGCTTGTGCATGCACCAGGCCACAGGTGCCACACCCTTGGGAGCAGGCCTTAGCAAATGGCAAGTGGGAATTGTTAAATAAATAGCCCATCTTCTTGGTTCCTCACTGGAACCTGCTGGGGGCATTTCACACCACATCCCAGAGGTCCCCAAGATAACCTGCTTCTTCTTAATCCTGTACTGGCCTCCTTCCTTCCCTGTCTCATCCTTGCCCTTACTGCTGCTTTCTGGGATTATTCCACAGAGAAGCACAAATCCCTGTCTCAGGCTCTGCTTCTGAAGTACCCAACCTACAACACAAGGTCTTTTCTTCATTACAGACCGCTAATAAGATATTAAAGTAAATTGACTGAAGTCTGAGAATTTTTAAACTTGAACGTACTTTGTGGAAAAGCAATTTATTTTATTTATTCTTATAATTTACACTCACAGATTTTTCTTTAATAAAGAACAAAGCTTTGTTCACTCTTTTCTAAATTTAATGAGGAATTGTTCTTCAATAATTTTTTCAAGAGATAACGTATTCTCAAAACTCTAGAAAATTTAGAAAAGCATAATTATACAATTTTGCAGTCATTGTCTCTCAGTACCTTTTGTTATAAAACTGTAATCTTTCAAAATTTGAAAGAACCCATTAGTCTACATTTGAAAGATGTTTGTGAATGACAAATCGGTCATTCTTTAACAATGAAGAAAATTTCACTTTAGACCATAATTGTAAAACATCTACACATATTCATGACGGACAACATCCATGCTTAACAGAAAGGTAAAACAAATAACTAGGGCATAATAAATGATGAACTATATGCTATAAAGATAGAGTGTTTCCATTTCCCCAGAACAATTTTCTTTTTATATTCTACGGTTGATAGGTGTTGGGCTGCAGCCCGAAGGCCTGCAAGCCCTGTAGCTGCCCAGCCTTGAGACCAAAGAAAGAGCCAGGAGTCAGCGAGAGAGACATCAGTGGTTTAGTGGATAGGGCATCTCACATGCCTGAAGCAAGGTCCTGGAGCAGTACCACACCGTGTACAGTCTTTGCTAGTGGGGTAGGAGGAAGAGGGAAGCTACCAGTTAAAGAGGGGATGTGATGTTAAGTTGACGCATCGGTTACCAGGGAAACTAGCAAAGGGGCACACCCCTCACTGGCCCTTTGATAAATGATCATAATGGAGCCCTTCTGATCTAGAGATTAGCACAATCACAAGCTGCGGCTGGGGGAGGCAGGGGGCGGGTGGTGGGCAAGCAGGTAGGCAGTTAATCATTAAGCTCTATGATTAAGAAGGAAGGTCAGTCAGGTGAGTAGGGGTTCGTGAAGCAGAGACTGGTCGAGCAGGGGATGCACAGAGAGCAAGAGAATCGTCATCTTGAGTGGCCTGACCATATGATAGGCTTAGAGCTATGAGTTTACATTTTAAATGGTTGTAAAGATCTAAGAATCTTCTCTGTTCCTAAGAGAGGATATGTTTACGTTAGGAAGATGTGTTCTTTTTCTCTCTCAAGAGGGGTCGCTGTGCAGCAGTTCTTATAGAAACTCCAAATAGCATAATTTGGGGGTTTTTCTCCCACAGTACAGACCCCTTGTGTTTGCAGCTGACATTTGCTCTCATTGCGTCTCCCCAAAGGGAGAGAGTGGAGCATGGGGAACAAATCCTATAAATTATAACGTCTGATCTTTGATCTAGAAAGCTTGTTTGCTTTTACGAAAAAAATGTGAAATAAAATCGATATTTTATGGCAAGACAAGAAAAATTTAAACATTAAAAAATTTTCTCTGCCCTTTGGCCTCTCCTCTCCCCTCTACTATGCATTGTGCATCTGCATTATACATTGACCAGACCTCCCCATCGGCAGAAATAGGTGCTCAACCACAAAGAACAGCATTCTCTTAGTACCAAGACAATTCCTTAAAAAGATCTTGTGAGGGGCCATGATGACCCATAATCCACTCTCCATTAGATTGTATAGACTGTCAATGATACGTCACTTAACGTACAGCCCTAAGTCTCAAAAACTTATATAACTGTGCTTTGACCTCTAATGGGCAGAACAGTTCTTGGAGCTTTTTGAGAGGCTGTTCCTGGGTTATAATCCTCAATTTGGCTCTAATAACATTTTCTATTTCTTTCTTAGATCGACTAATTTTTCATCAATAAAATAAATATAGCTATTAAAGACTTATCAATAAAATGTTCTTAGGAGTGAATCTTTAAATTGGCCTACCAGGGGCGTTTTTACTTGCAGAAAAGTTTGTAATAAGTTTCTGATACACTCTCATAACTCAACTGACTGAAATTTTCAGTCAGTTCTAGCCACAATTCTTGGAGGACCCACAGAGCCTGCTTCATAGGAACATCAAAGTCAAGCAGACATCAGCTTCTAAATCAAGGAACAACACAAGAACACTCTAGATTCCTTGTGTTTCCCTGACCTTCCTCTTTAAGAGCAGCTATGACCAACAAACTACTAGGCTTTTCAAAAGTGTGGCCATTCCAGCTCACATTCAGAGCTCCTTGCTGTACAGTCTAAGGGCCATTTGAAAAGGCTCCTGTACTGTGGTTTTATGGCATCTTGCCATCTAACATTAGACCTGAGAGAAGTGAGATGGGCCTGAAGGCCTGAGTGAGACTGGAGAGAGAGTTAAGTATCTAGCGGACATCAGGGGATCCAGGAAGGGGAGCCCAAAATGGTTTCACGGGTTTCTAGAGAATGGTTAGATACGAGAAATTCTGTGGTCTCTGAGTTGTATTTGAAGAGTTCCATGTGGGTAGATTCTTAGGACATTTACATCATTGGTTTTCAAACTTAAGCATGCATCACTATCACCTAGAAGTTTTCTTAAAACACAGATGGATGGGCCGCACACCTAGAGTTTAGGATTCAGTAGACCTGGGGTGGTGCCCAAAGATTCCAAAGTTCCAAAGTGATTCTGGTGCTGCTGGTCTAGGGACTCAACTTTGACAATCACTGCTCTATATCTACATCTGCCCAGTTTTTAAAGAGTATTTCTAAAAAATTAAGGATGACTGTGTACATTATAAGAACATCAAGTTAAATGAGTAAGTCTACTATAAAAATAACCAAAAAAATCTGATCGCTAATTTCACAAGAACTTGAAAAAGAAAGGGATACTTTCTTGCAGAATATGAACTAAATAAATAGCTCGACTTTTAAAACAAACAATTGAGCAAGTTAACTTTCTTCCCAGGGGTAAAAGAGCTATTTCCTAAACAATGTTAATGCAGAAATTTTCCTTTTGACAATGTGCCTTTACCTGCCTCCAAAGGGAAATCAAAACTGGACAGTCTCTCAAATTTAATAGAGCACAAATTTTGATTGGTTTAGAGATTAATAGATGCACATAAATTTAGAACAAGGAGTCGCAAATGTCCTGTCCCCACATAAATGGACGAAAAAAGTGCTCAAAGGGAATGGTAGGTTTAGTTATTGGGTGTCTTGTTGCTAAAATAAGGTGAAGAACAAAAGAAATGCTAATAGCCCACCCTTCAAAAAACTTTTTATCTTCAGACTTTAAAGCAAGAGTTAAAGACAGTTAGTATTACTTGGTAAAGAAATATTAGGTAATTATAAAAAAATTCTTCAAGTTGACTCAAGTTAATTAAGTACTCAATATTCCTGATCACAGAAAATACTTGAATAACTTAAATTGTTTTATTAAATTTGGCTAAAAAGACAACTAAACGTGTTCTCTTTGCCTAAATCAGAAAGAGATATATAACACAACATTTAGTTCATGTCAATCAGATTGATTTTGTAACAGAGAACTGGAAAATTTGCATACTTGTCTTACAGAACAGACGAGTGATCATTAATTACACTAAATTTAAGATTGCATGGATAGAAGTATGCATGTAACTAAACTAATTGAATTAAAATAAGTAGTAACTTTATTTTTAAAAACATGGTTGTTTGAAACTTCAGACAGTGCTGCATGCTATTTCATTCGGATTCCTTGAGTAAAATTTTAGGATTGTGATAAGTTTTTAACGTCAACTGTAGTTCTATTATTTTGCGTACTTAAACTAAATTAAAATAGAGACAGAGCAAAGGTACCTGATCACCACAGAGCAGCGGTTTTTTTTTTTTTTTTTTTTTAATAGACTTTATATTTTGGAGCAGTATTAGGCTCACAGCAAAACTGAGTGGAAAGTAGAGAGTTCCACGTACTCCTCCCCCTACACGAGCACAGCCTCCCCGACTACCACCATCCCCAACCAGAGTGGTACTTTGCTCCAATGAACCTACATTGACACATCATCATCACTCAAAATCCATAGTTTACATTGGGGCTCCCTGAGTAGATTTTATTTATGTATTCTTTCAATATGTAAGTATATTTGCAATGTAAATAGCATCAAATTACAAGGATAAAATTACTGCTGTAAAAAAGTATCATGCTTTATAAAATTAATTATATTCAATCTCTAAAATTTATTATCTATCATTATTTCATATACATCTGCCCATATTTAAAATATATACATATTGAGGTAATTTAAAATGATTTTTACAGATATCAAATCAGTTGTTGCCAGGGGCTAGGAGTGTAAGGAGAGAATTAACCATAAAGGATCATGAGGGAACTTTGTAAGGTGATGAGAAATGTTCTATATTTTGATTTTGATGGTAGTTATGACTGTATTTTTCTGTCAAACTCATCAAACTGTAAGTTTTCCTCTATGTAAATTATACCCCAATAAATTTAAGATGAAAATATTTTAAATAAAATCATTTTTTAGAAGAAGTTTATGTATAACAGAGAACTGGTAGCTTAGAAAGAAAAATGGTCATTGAGTACCGAGACTGTTCTCAATACAAGGTAGTAAAAAATTTATTGCTTTCTGCATAGAAGAAAGGTTTTGCCTTGCCCCAACTGAATACATACTTTCAAAAGAGTCTGCTTTTACTGTGATGTTGTGTATTTTATGCCCATGGTCATTTATTTAAAAAAAAAAAGCAAACAGAAAGAATAATAAGGGTCTGTTATGTCTACAAAACCTAAAATCACTAAACTGTTTGTTGTTTTTCCCTTGTTATGGGTGCTATAAAGTGTTGTTACTTTGACTAATAACACAGACAAGGTTGTAGCTATTTCTCATCCTTGAGCATTTGTGTGTTTGTCTGAAAATTCTCTTTGATTTTGCTCTTCTCCAAGGTCAGCCCCTCAATTTGGACTAACACATCTGACAGGGTATTCTACATCCAAACCAACTCTGATGTTTCTTCAACAGCTGCTAGGTAGCACCAAAGGCTTGAAATCACCTCACCTTGAAACCCTTCCTGTGGCACTTGAGCAAGGAGGGGCCGACTGATACAATTCGGCACAACTGGAATGCCCTATATTTTCTTACTGTTCTCAATGCTTGCCCCAGTATGAGGAAACCATTTGCTTCCTCTTCATGAGAATACGACCTTTGGTTAACTCTGTATTTCCCTTATAACCCTCAACAGATAGTATGTTAACTATGTTGTTAAGCAACACAAGGTAAAAATGATGCCCTGGTTGGTAAATTTCATCTAGACTGGGAGACGTAGAAACACCTGTTAGGAAGCCGTATCTTTGGACTTCCTGAATGTAATGATTCTTGTAACTGGGCATGTTCCTGGAAACTATGAAGTAGTTACAAGAGATACTAGCTCCTGTGAGAAAGGAGGCTTTTACACCATAGAGGCTCCCACACCTGCTCAGTGCGATCTTGTCTTTTTCCATCTGCACTGGGTTACCTGGTAGCTAAGGAAGATATCTCCTGGATGGCTACAGGGGCTGCTGCATGGGCTGCAGCAAGGGACAGCTGAGGCTGTCTTGCTGCTGAACTGTGGTTCCCGCCCTATATCCTCCTGAAGAGGTGTCAAGTGTGGCCTTGGATAGTCTTGTGGATAGTCTTGTGGGTCTGATGTTTACTTGAATCTAGGGGGTCAAAATGGGCATGGAATATTCTTTTTGGGAATAGGGAAAAGTTTTCAAAACAAAAAGAAAAGCTCAGTCTACCCAAGGTCAGTTTTATATCAATAAAGTATTACTTTTTGATATGCAATTACAGGCCCCATTGGGGTCTGGGAGTGGAAGCATGTTCATACTTATGCACAAGGGATGACACAATGGCTGTCAATAAATTTACTTCTGGGAAGAATTTTATTTGTAGTTTTAAAACACTTTTTATCAATTGGAGATGCTTTTGGTGCATGCTCTATAGTATTGATTGCAAGGTTTTGAAGATTTGCCAATGTCTTCATTGTCCCTAACATATTTTTCCCCTCAGGGTAATCATCACCTGATGACCCTATTGCCCGATGCTTATGTGATCACTTCCAATAGGAGATTCTACTCTCTTTCATTCTGGTATGATTGGTTTCTGTAATAAATTAACCAGAAGCATTCCGTCTACCACCAATGCGTGGCCTCTTTTTTTCCCCTCCTGCTTGCCTAAAGGTTCCCACTGTAAGCTAAAGATCAGACATTGTGTCTTTCGTTAAAATTAGAAAGTAAGTCTCAGAAGTTGGTGGAGAAGATTGTTGAGACTGCTAAGAATAAACCCATGGCTGAGGTTTCCAAATGTAAGCTGAGATTGCCACCAAGAGTAAATACCTGACCAACTGAGCCAGTGGACTTGAAAGTCAGGATTTCCAGGACTATTTTGACCCAAAGACAGATGACTTTGTGAAAGTAGACTGCGAACCCAAGATCAGCAGATAAAGAAATAGCACCTTGTAAAAGCAAAGAGACATATCTAATTGTAGTTATTTGCTTTAGAATATTGTTGCTATTATTTTTAATGGTTTATTTTATGATAAGCACTAATAAAGTCCCATAGACCTTTTCACTTTCTCTCTAATCCCAAATTTAGAAGACTAATTTAGTGCTAATTAGAATGAAGGCTCTCTCTTAAAATAATCTTAATTAATGGGCCATACATAACCTTATATAGGTTTGACTATATTAAACAGTTTACCAATTAGGAATGGGTTTACATTTTTGGTACAACTGTGCCAACTGACCTTTCAAAATTTAGGGAAAGGGTAATTTTGTATACTTTATATGATCTAATTTCAGAGAATGTGTAACTAAATTCCTGAGAATATTTCTCCCTATAGGCACAATGCACTAAAACCCATGAACACATAAAATTTCCTTTATCCTTACACCAAGAAGGAGCATATCCTTTGAGAAATCTAAATATGGAAAACTATGGAAAGCAAGCTAATTAACCTCAAGTGAATTTAAGGACGATGTCTCTAATAAATGGAACTCAGAGATGCACTTTTAAAATGAATTAAGCTTAAAATCATCCTTTATTAACAGAGGCTGAATTAAATTATACTTATTTTAAATCAAACTCATCTATAAATAATCAAATCATATTTTAAAAAAAAAACCCACCATTGCCAAAGTCGATGCAGATTCTGAAGAAAATATGATACATATTGATTGGCCTTGTCTATCAACTCCTGAGAACAGTGTCAGGTATTATACACAGTGCCTTTCCTGGGCCTTTTTACTTTTCATGGCAGTGTATTTTTTTTGTAAAGGTTAAATAAAAATTGGTCCCTCTTCCAACCTAAATATAATTAAGCAAAGCAAATTTGTAACCATAATAGCAGAAGAGATAGCATGTTTAAAAGTGAACCTAGGGGGGAGGAGAGAAGATGGCGGAAGAGTAAGACGCGGAGATCACCTTCCTTCCCACAGATACAGTAGAAATACATCTACACGTGGAACTGCTCCTACAGAACACCCACTGAACGCTGGCAGAAAACGTCCGACCTCCAAAAAGGCAAGAAACTCCCCCCGTACTTAGGTAGGGCAAAAGAAAAAAGAAATAACAGAGACAAAAGAATAGGGACGGCACCTGCACCAGTGGGAGGGAGCTGTGAAGGAAGAAAGATTTCCACGCACTAGGAAGCCCCTTCGCGGGCAGAGACTGCGGGTGGCAGAGGGGGGAAGCTTCGGAGCCACGGAGGAGAGCGCAGCCACAGGGGTGCGGAGGGCAAAGCGGAGAGATTCCCGCACGGAGGCTCGGCGCCGACCAGCACTCACCAGCCCGAGAGGCTTGTCTGCTCCCCCGCCAGGGCGGGCGGGGCTGGGAGCTGAGGCTTCGGTCAGATCACAGGGAGAGGACTGGGGTTGGCGGCGTGAACACAGCCTGAAGGGGTTAGTGCACCACAGCTAGCCGGGAGGGAGTCCGGGAAAAGGTCTGCAGCTGCCAAAGAGGCAAGAGACTTTTTCTTCCCTCTTTGTTTCCTGGTGCGCGAGGAGAGGGGATTCAGAGCGCCGCCTAAATGAACTCCAGAGAAGGGCGCGAGCCGCGGCCATCAGCGCGGACCCCAGAGACGTGCGTGAGACGCTGGGGCTGCTGCTGCCGCCTCCAAAAAGCCTGTGTGCGAGCACAGGTCACTCTCCACACCGCCCCTCCCGGGAGCCTGTGCAGCCCGCCACTGCCAGGGTCCCGTGATTGGGGACAACTTCCCCGGGAGAACGCACGGCGCGCCTCAGGCTGCTGCAACGTCACGCCGGCCTCTGACGCCGCAGGCTCGCCCCGCCTCCTCTGTACCCCTCCCTCCCCCCGGCCTGGGTGAGCCAGAGCCCCCGAAGCAGCTGCTCCTTTAACCCTGTCCTGTCTGGGCGGGGAATAGATGCCCTCAGGCGACCTACACGCAGAGGCAGGTCCAAATCCAAAGCTGAACCCCAGGAGCTGTGCGAACAGGGAAGAGAAGGGGAAATCTCTCCCAGCAGCCTCAGAAGCAGCGGATTAAAACTCCACAAACAACTTGATGTGCCTGCATCTGTTGAATACCTGAATAGACAACGAATCATCCCAAATTCAGGAGGTGGACTTTGGGAGCAGGATATATTAATTTTTCCCCTTTTCCTTTTTTTTGTGAGTGTATATGTATATGCTTCTGGGTGAGATTTTGTCTGTATAGCTTTGCTTTATAATAGCTTTATTTTACTTCACTATATTATAGCCTCTTTCTTTCTTTCTATTTTTTCTCCCTTTTACTCTGAGCCGTGTGGATGAAAGGCTCTTGGTGCTCCAGCCAGGCATCAGGGCCGTGCCTCTGAGGTGGGAGAGCCAACTTCAGGACACTGGTCCACAAGAGACCTCCCAGCTCCACGTAATACCAAATGGCAAAAATCTCTCAGAGATCTCCATCTCAACATCAAGACCCAGCTTCACTCAACGACCAGCAAGCTACAGTGCTGGAAACCCTATGCCAAACAACTAGCAAGACAGGAACACAGCCCCATCCATTAGCAGAGAGGCTGCCTAAAATCATAATACGGCCACAGACACCCCAAAATACACCACCAGACGTGGACGTGCCCACCAGAAAGACAAGATCCAGCCTCATCCACCAGAACTCAGGCACTAGTCCCCTCCACCAGGAAGCCTACACAATCCACTGAACCAACCTTAGCCACTGGGGACAGATACCAAAAACAACGGGAACTACGAACCTGCAGCATGTGAAAAGGAGACCCCAAACACAGTAAGATAAGCAAAATGAGATGACAGAAAAACACACAGCAGATGAAGGAGCAGGGTCAAAACACACCAGACTTAACAAATGAAGAGGAAATAGGTAGTCTACCTGAAAAAGAATTCAGAATAATGATAGTAAGGATGATCCAAAATCTTGGAAATAGAATAGACAAAATGCAAGAAACATTTAACAAGGACGTAGAAGAACTAAAGAGGAACAAAGCAATGATGAAAAACACAATAAATGAAATTAAAAATACTCTAGATGGGATCAATAGCAGAATAACTGAGGCAGAAGAAAGGATAAGTGACCTGGAAGATAAAATGGTGGAAATAACTACTGCAGAGCAGGATAAAGAAAAAAGAATGAAAAGAACTGAGGACAGTCTCAGAGACCTCTGGGACAACATTAAACGCACCAACATTCGAATTATAGGGGTCCCAGAAGAAGAGAAAAAGAAAGGGACTGAGAAAATATTTGAAGAGATTATAGTTGAAAACTTCCCTAATATGGGAAAGGAAATAGTTAATCAAGTCCTGGAAGCACAGAGAGTCCCATACAGGATAAACCCAAGGAGAAACACGCCAAGACACATATTAATCAAACTGTCAAAAATTAAATATAAGGAAAACATATTAAAGGCAGCAAGGGAAAAACAACAAATAACACACAAGGGAATCCCCATAAGGTTAACATCTGATCTTTCAGCAGAAACTCTGCAAGCCAGAAGGGAGTGGCAGGATATACTTAAAGTGATGAAGGAGAAAAACCTACAACCAAGATTACTCTACCCAGCAAGGATCTCATTCAGATTCGATGGAGAAATTAAAACCTTTACAGACAAGCAAAAGCTGAGAGTTCAGCACCACCAAACCAGCTTTACAACAAATGCTAAAGGAACTTCTCTAGGCAAGAAACACAAGAGAAGGAAAACACCTACAATAACAAACCCAAAACATTTAAGAAAATGGGAATAGGAACATACATATCGATAATTACCTTGAATGTAAATGGATTAAATGCTCCCACCAAAAGACACAGGCTGGCTGAATGGATACAAAAACAAGACCCATATATATGCTGTCTGCAAGAGACCCACTTCAGACCTAGAGACACATACAGACTGAAAGTGAGGGGATGGAAAAAGATATTCCATGCAAATGGAAATCAAAAGAAAGCTGGAGTAGCAATTCTCATATCAGACAAAATAGACTTTAAAATAAAGACTATTACAAGAGACAAAGAAGGACACTATATAATGATCAAGGGATCGATCCAAGAGGAAGGTATAACAATTGTAAATATTTATGCACCCAACATAGGAGCACCTCAATACATAAGGCAAATACTAACAGCCATAAAAGGGGAAATCGACAGCAACACAATCATAGTAGGGGACTTTAACACCCCACTTTCACCAATGGACAGATCATCCAAAATGAAAATAAATAAGGAAACACAAGCTTTAAATGATACATTAAACAAGATGGACTTAATTGATATTTATAGGACATTCCACCCAAAAACAACAGAATACACATTTTTCTCAAGTGCTCATGGAACATTCTCCAGGATAGATCATATCTTGGGTCACAAATCAAGCCTTGGTAAATTTAAGAAAATTGAAATAGTATCAAGTATCTTTTCCGACCACAACGCTATGAGACTAGATATCAATTACAGGAAAAACTCTGTAAAAAATACAAACACATGGAGGCTACACAATACATTACTTAATAACGAAGTGATTACTGAAGAAATCAAAGGGGAAATCAAAAAATACCTAGAAACAAATGACAATGGAGATACGACGACCCAAAACCTATGGGACGCAGCAAAAGCAGTGCTAAGAGGGAAGTTTATAGCAATACAAGCCTACCTCAAGAAACAGGAAACATCTCGAATAAACAACCTAACCTTGCACCTAAAGCAATTAGAGAAAGAAGAACAAAAAAACCCCAAAGCCAGCAGAAGGAAAGAAATTATAAAGATCAGGTCAGAAATAAATGAAAAAGAAATGAAGGAAACAATAGCAAAAATCAATGAAACTAAAAGCTGGTTCTTTGAGAAGATAAACAAAATTGATAAACCATTAGCCAGACTCATCAAGAAAAAAAGGGAGAAGACTCAAGTCAATAGAATTAGAAATGAAAAAGGAGAAGTAACCACTGACACTGCAGAAATACAAAAGATCATGAGAGATTACTACCAGCAACCCTATGCCAATAAAATGGACAACCTGGAAGAAATGGACAGATTCTTAGAAATGCACAAACTGCCGAGACTGAACCAGGAAGAAATAGAAAATATGAACAGACCAATCACAAGCACTGAAATTGAAAGTGTGATTAAAAACCTTCCAACAAACAAAAGCCCAGGACCAGATGGCTTCACAGGTGAATTCTATCAAACATTTAGAGAAGAGCTAACACCTATCCTTCTCAAACTCTTCCAAAATATAGCAGAGGGAGGAACACTCCCAAACTCATTCTACGAGGCCACCATCACCCTGATACCAAAACCAGACAAAGATGTCACAAAGAAAGAAAACTACAGGCCATTATCACTGATGAACATAAATGCAAAAATCCTCAACAAAATACTAGCAAACAGAATCCAACAGCACATTAAAAGGATCGTACACCATGATCAAGTGGGGTTTATCCCAGGAATGCAAGGATTCTTCAATATACGCAAATCAATCAATGTGATACACCATATTAACAAATTGAAGGAGAAAAACCATATGATCATCTCAATAGATGCAGAGAAAGCTTTCGACAAAATTCAACACCCATTTATGATAAAAGCCCTGCAGAAAGTAGGCATAGAGGGAACTTTCCTCAACATAATAAAGGCCATATATGACAAACCCACAGCCAACATTGTCCTCAATGGTGAAAAACTGAAACCATTTCCACTAAGATCAGGAACAAGACAAGGTTGCCCACTCTCACCACTATTATTCAACATAGTTTTGGAAGTGTTAGCCACAGCAATCAGAGAAGACAAAGAAATAAAAGGAATCCAAATCGGAAAAGAAGAAGTAAAGCTGTCACTATTTGCAGATGACATGATACTATACATAGAGAATCCTAAAGATGCTACCAGAAAACTCCTAGAGCTAATCAATGAATTTGGTAAAGTAGCAGGATACAAAATTAATGCACAGAAATCTCTTGCATTTCTATACACTAATGACGAAAAATCTGAAAGTGAAATTAAGAAAACACTCCCATTTACCATTGCAACAAAAAGAATAAAATATCTAGGAATAAACCTACCTAAGGAGACAAAAGACCTGTATGTAGAAAATTATAAGACACTGATGAAAAAAATTAAAGATGATACAAATAGATGGAGAGATATACCATGTTCCTGGATTGGAAGAATCAACATTGTGAAAATGACTCTACTACCCAAAGCAATCTACAGATTCAATGCAATCCCTATCAAACTACCAATGGCATTTTTCACAGAACTAGAACAAAAAATTTCACAATTTGTTTGGAAACACAAAAGACCCCGAATAGCCAAAGCAATCTTGAGAACGAAAAATGGAGCTGGGGGAACCAGGCTCCCTGACTTCAGACTATATTACAAAGCTACAGTAATCAAGACAGTTTGGTACTGGCACAAAAACAGAAATATAGATCAATGGAACAGGATAGAAAGCCCAGAGATAAACCCACACACATATGGTCACCTTATCTTTGATAAAGGAGGCAAGCATATACAGTGGAGAAAAGACAGCCTCTTCAATAAGTGGTGCTGGGAAAATTGGACAGATATATGTAAAAGTATGAAATTAGAACACTCCCTGACACCATGCACAAAAATAAACTCAAAATGGATTAAAGACCTAAGTGTAAGGCCAGACACTATCAAACTCTTAGAGGAAAACATAGGCAGAACACTGTATGACATACATCACAGCAAGATTCTTTTTGACCCAGCTCCCAGAGAAATGGAAATAAGAACACAAATAAACAAATGGGACCTAATGAAACTTAAAAGCTTTTGCACAGCAAAGGAAACCATAAACAAGACCAAAAGACAACCATCAGAATGGGAGAAAATATTTGCAAATGAAGCAACTGACAAAGGATTAATCTCCAAGATCTACAAGCAGCTCATGCAGCTCAATAACAAAAAAACGAACAACCCAATCCAAAAATGGGCAGAAGACCTAAATAGACATTTCTCCAAAGAAGATATACAGATTGCCAACAGACACATGAAAGAATGCTCAACATCATTAATCATTAGAGAAATGCAAATCAAAACTACAATGAGATATCATCTCACACCGGTCAGAATGGCCATCATCAAAAAATCTAGAAACAATAAATGCTGGAGAGCGTGTGGAGGAAAGGGAACCCTCTTGCACTGTTGGTGGGAATGTAAATTGATACAGCCACTATGGAGAACGGTATGGAGGTTCCTTAAAAAACTACAAATAGAACTACCATACGACCCAGCAATCCCACTACTGGGCATATACCCTGAGAAAACCATAGTTCAAAAAGAGTCATGTACCAAAATGTTCATTGCAGCTCTATTTACAATAGCCAGGACATGGAAGCAACCTAAATGTCCATCAACAGATGAATGGATAAAGAAGATGTGGCACATATATACAATGGAATATTACTCAGCCATAAAAAGAAATGAAATGGAGGTATTTGTAATGAGGTGGATGGAGTTAGAGTCTGTCATACAGAGTGAAGTAAGTCAGAAAGAGAAAAACAAATACAGTATGCTAACACATATATACGGAATCTAAGGAAAAAAAAAAAAAAAAAAGGCCATGAAGAACCTAGTGGCAAGACGGGAATAAAGACACAGACCTACTAGAGAATGGACTTGAGGATATGGGGAGGGGGTGGGGTGAGATGTGACAGGGTAAGAGAGTGTCATGGACATATATACACTACCAAATGTAAAATAGATAGCTAGTGGGAAGCAGCCACATAGCACAGGGAGATCAGCTCGGTGCTTTGTAACCACCTAGAGGGGTGGGATGGGGAGGGTGGGAGGGAGGGAGATGCAAGAGGGAAGAGAAATGGGAACATATTGTATGTGTATAACTGATTCACTTTGTTATAAAGCAGAAGGTAACACACCATTGTAACGCAATTATACTTCAATAAAGATGTTTAAAAAAAAAAAAAAAGTGAACCTAACTTTGTTATGTGTGATATGACTGCATTTCATATGTGGAAACATCATCTTCAGAGTTTCTTCAGAAAATTTGTATAGTACTTGCTCTATGTCTTAAGGAGTTCCAGATTTACATTTGGTAAAGGATGGCACCTCTTTGGAGAAGAGCCACCAGACCCTTTGCTTCTGCCTCAAAATAAATGAAGTGTTAAGACTAGTATAAAAAGCTTTCTAGGAAAAATGTGTAGTCTTGGAGTCAATTACAAAATCTCAAGATAGAAGTTCATTCTCAAGATTTAGTAATTGTCTGGCTCTAGTTATATTAACATGAAACAAGGAAATCTTTGTGTGTCAATGAGTGATTTTTTTTTTTTCATCTATGAAAATAGGACAGGAAAAACACAACAGAACGTATATGTTCTGTAGAAGCATATAATATAAGTATATATGATATATAGTAGATATACATTATATAATACATATAATGTACATATATACATTATATATAATGTATATATACATTATAAGTCCTAACCCCCGGTACCTGTGAATGTAACCTTATTTAGAAATAGTCTTTTTGCAGATAAAATTAATTTAAGAATCTTGAGATGAGATCATACTGGATTTAAGGCAGGCCCTAAATCCAATGACTACTGTCCTTATGAGAGAAAGAAGAAGGAGGTTTGAGGCTTGGAGACACAGAGCGGGAAGATGGAAGCAAAGATTGGGGTGATGCTGCCGCAAGCCAAGGAATGCCTGGAGTCACCAGAAGCTGGAAGAGGCGAGGAAGGATTCTTCCCAAGAGCTTTTGGAAGGAGGGTTGCCTACCACAACTTGACTTTTCTGACTCCTGGACTCCAGAACTGAGATAATAAGTTTCTGTTGTTTTAAGCCTCCAGGTTTGTGGTAATATGTTAAGGCAACCCTAGGAAATTCATACATCCTCCACGATACAAATTTCAAGGAATTAAGTTGTAGGGAATTGCTATCACCAGACATACCTACACGGATTGCTCTTTTTTTTCTAACAATACAAATAATCTTGTCAAAACATGACTTTCAAAACGTGACAGATGATAATATAGTCCTGAAAAGCCCAACCCAATTAAAATAAAAATGGCAGTTTAAAAGAGAACTACATATGACAGTTGTCAAAGGGCTGCTAGATAAAACAAGGAACTCAGTTAAACTGGAAATTCAGATAAACAACAAATAATTTTTTAGTATAGGAGTACTCCAAATAGCCCATGAGAGGTATGTATGTATTTATATTATTTATTTTCTATTGAATAAATTTGACATGTAACATTGTGTAAGTTTAAGGTGTACAGCATGTTACTTTGATGGATTTATATACTGTAATATGTTTGCCAATGTAGTGATATTTACCACATTACATAATTACAGTATAATATTATTATCTATATTCATTATACTGTGGATTAGATTCATGAGATGTATTTATATTAAAAGATAATGGGTTATCTGAAATTCAAATTTAACTAGGCATTGTGCATTTTTTATTTGCTAAATCTGGAACCCTACAATTGCAGCAGAGAGACTGCACAGCTCACTCAAAGTCACACAGCTAATAAAATGTTGAGATTGGCTTTGAAATTATGTGGTCAGACTCCCTAGAAAGTCATGTACTTTCTAGTATATCAGGCTGCTTAAAGCAGGTATAATAAAACTTAGAAAAAGGCAGTAGCATTCCAAAAAGCTACTTGGTTGTTCTGTAAAACAGGTTATAAAAGTGGAAGAATGATGGCCAGTTTTGCCTGTTGAGCCCACCTCAGTGCCTATTACATATAAAGATTCTGAAGATGCAAAGTTCAAACAACCTTCTGGCGATGGTGGGGATGGTGGAAATGAGTTTTCCCTTCTGGCGATGGTGGAAATGAGTTTTCCCTTCCATTATTTTCTGCAAGGGTGAGATGGGACATGGAAGGCATAGGCATTTTGGTTTTGCTGGACAGTAGGTGAGGGTATCAATGTAATAAATGACAAGAGACTGTAATTTCTGCTAATTCTAATAGTCATACAAAATTTTTGCTTACATGCACCTTTTTCCAAAGTCCACACGGCTCCTAGTCATCAGCAGCTTTAAAATCTCAATAGGTTTTTGAACCCCCCTCACCCAATTGATCTCAGATGCTACTGGACATTCTCCAAACCATCTCTCCCGTTTTCCTTTCCTTCTCAGGTTCCACAACCATAATCCCCATTCAGGCCCTCAAAATTATATATCTATATATCTATATCTGTAGATATATAAAATTCACAAATCTGAAGGGACCCAGTGCTATCTATCCAATCATATGCTTAACACCATCTGTTATTTACAGGTGGGTCTATGATAAATTTTAATCAATCCCAAACTTAACTCAGGTTGTTTCCTCTGTTTATATATCTCCTCTCATAACTACCAACTAAAAACTTCATAAATGCCAGGCAAGTGAGTCAGATAGGGAAGCTGGATTAGAGTTTGCATTTTAAACACTTTGGGATATTCTTCACTTCTACAAAGTAATATTTTCTCTCCCATTTTTCTTAGGAACACGGCCCTCTCATTTTATCTTTAAAAAATTCCTATTTTGGGCAGAGGCATCTGGAGAGAATAATGTGCTACTACAAGAAAGACAGTGGTGCATACGCAATGCCATCCAGACTCACAATTGTGGAGACACGGAACAGTGGAACAAGACTGTGCATGCATCTGCCCAGAGGGCAGATGCTCCTTAGCTCAGATAACTGGCATCATATGTTGCCAGAGTTTGCCTGATGTTTTCTCATGATGACATTGACTTTATGCATTGTTGACAAGAATGTCACCCAGGATGTCCCTTTCTCAGCGCATCATATCAGCAGGGGCATTACATCTGTCTGTCTCATTACTGCTGATGTTAACTTCGCGCTTGGTTAAAAGGATGTCTTCCAAGTTTCTCTACTGTAAAGTTACCTTTTTTCCCCTTTGTAATTTATATGTATCGTGTGGGGAAATACTTTGAAATGATGCAAATATCCTGTTTCTCATCATAATTTTGCACATATAGTTTTAGCCTCAATTGATGAATTTTGCCTGTAATAATTATTATGGTGGTGTTTGTTAAAAGGTGATTTCTATTTTCCTGTCTACATTTGTTCATTAGAATTCTACCATAAGGAAAAGCTTTACCTTATCTCACACCTATTTATTTATTTAATTATGTATTTACCAGTATGAAATCATAGATATTTATATTATTCTATGGGTTATAATCCATTATTACCACTATTTATTTTGTTGCTGAAATCGTCCCAGTTTTGATCATTAGGAGCTCCTTTAAGTTGGCTCCTATTTCATTTTGACATTCTGACATCAATTTTGCAGTACTTCCTTATTTTCTGGCATTGCGAAATGTTCCAGGCTCATCTTGTACTGTCCCTGCCCCAGATCTGCAATCAACCATTTCTCCGGGAGCCCTGCTTACTTTTATTGGAGAAATTGTATTTAGAAACCAAGATCTGAGCCAAAAGTATGTGGATTTCTACTTTGTCATTACACCTTTGTGATGGCTTCTAGGCCCTCTCAGCAGAGAGATCACACACACATCTCTATCCATCTTAATTGCTATCTATCTATAAATATATTAGAAACCATCAGTTCATACTGATACCTTTCTAACACAACAAGGTGCATTCTAGCTTCCCCCCATTCCATGTCTTTGACCTCTTTCTCCAGCAGTAAGAAATCTGACTCTTCTTATCTACAATGTACTTACTTAGTTGCTCATTCCTAGCATATGCAGTAAGTAGTTTCAGAATTGAAAATCATTCTCTGAAGTACATTATTTATATATCGATCTTTTTGTCTTCAGTTTTATAGTGTATAACCCAAATATGTTTTACTTAATCACTTAGATTAGTTGTTTTATTCTCATTCCCCTGAGGTGTGGTTATAGATATCAACAGGATGCAGGAACCTATCTATCTATCTATCCATCCATCCATCCATCCACTCATTCATTTCTTTCTGTAATATTGCCATGGTTAAAGAGTTAGAACTATACAAGAAAGTTTACTTGTATAGTAACAAGTATATTGTTGACATTCTTGTCAACAACGCATATAGAACTTCCTCCTTACCCCTTTTACCCCATTCCTATCCCACATTCTGGACACCTGTTCTTACCGATATTATGTTATGTTATCGATCTCATTCATTTCTGGATTTTACTTCTGATATTTCTTTTTGGAGAAATGAACAGATAATGCATAATCCCTTATACTCCCTTCTTTCTTACCTAAAACATTTCATAATGTTGATACCCTTTGCACTTTGTTTTTTCACTTAATAATATATCCTGTAACACTTTCCATACCAATTCCTAAAGATTTTCCTTATTTATTTTACAGTTGCATATTACTTCATCATGTGGGTGTACCATGGCTTATTTCACCACCTCTTCTATTTATGGGCATTTTATAATTACAAAAAATTCTGCAATAAATAATTGTGTGTATATGTATTTAATATTGTTGGGAGGACGTATCTAGGACTAAAATTTTGATCTCCTGATGCCTGGTTCAATTCCGTTTTAGATCAAATGTTGTAATGTAATGTAATTAAGATTGCTCTGAAGACTAAAAAATGTTTTATAAATACAGTGAAATAATACTATGTTAATAGCATTATTTTTGTCCTCCAAGCTAATTGTACCTTCTTTTGAGACCAGCAGTTCAATTCCATAAACATTTGTCCTCAGCTACTAAACCCGATGGTTAATTTTGCAAATTCCCCCTGTGTTTAAATTCTAACATTTCTAATCATACCTTCATTCATTAAGAATATTCTGATATTTACTAGTTTGTACTTAAACATTAAATCTATTATTTGTATCATCTCTAATCTTACAAAACCCACTGTTATGTTACTCATTTTCTCTAGTTTATTTTTGTAGAGACAGGAGATAAAAATTACAAATTATGGTCTTATTTGGTTCCTTTCACTGACTAAGTATGGATGTCAAAAAGAGTGGGAGGAGAAAAACAAGATCCTGTGATGCCAGGAGCACTCTGCAGGTCGTCTGACAATGAGTTAGAAGCTCAGGGGCTCTCCTGCTTCTTAGTGGGAGGAATTACACCCAAATTCAGCTTCCTTTAGGAATGTAGGCCCTCAGATCTCCACATCCCGAAGCGGTGTTATTTCAAAACGTGCAAAAGATGCTATACAGTCTGGTTAGGGTCTATCTTTTGTCCTGCCCCTAACCAGGGTTCAAGGAATAATTAACGTACCCCAGGTAAGTTCATCAGGAGATTGCCTTGTGATATGGAATCCAGGAACTAAAGAGTATTTGCCTTGTCTTTTCCTTCATCATGGACTACAGACACCTGTTTAATCCACCATGAGATTATTGCCAGGTCCAACCAAGCCTCAGAAAATCACTTGCTGGGAATCTCCAAAGTTTTGGTGAGATGTTAGTCCAAGATTCTGCAGTTTCAGGGGATTCAATGGAGCAAATCTATGCAGCAGAAAGAATTTCAGGTCTGTGAAAAGGTGAATTCTGATATGGCTTCAAAAATGTGCTTCATCTAGTTAACTGATTATGTCACTACTTATATATAATGTAGAGTCTAATTTGTCAGCAGTTTGGTAGGGACCTTGCTGTCTGGGTTGGAACAATTCAGAGTTTTCGAACTTGCATCATAATCTCTTCCTCTACGGTCACAGGAGTCAGACGATATTTCAAGCCACATCATTGAACCGAAACTTCTAAAACTGATATTATAGTTGATTCTTTTTTAACTTAAGCAACCACAAGGAAAACAAAGTTTGTCAAAAACACAGAGAATAAGCTTCCAGGTGACATTTTTCTTATGTTCTTACCTCCTCGATCTCGGGCAGCTAAACTCTGACCCCTTCTTAATGTAATGTCCAATTGGTACATTCCGGGATCAGCCAAGGGGACATCTGCATTACTGGTTCCAGCAGTATTTATTTTCTGAAAACCAAGAAAAATATACAAAATATTAAATTTATTATCTCTATTTTATTTCCTCCAATGGGGGACCATGTGTAGCTAAATGCAAACTCCAAGAATTAGTCAATATAATAAATCATCTTATGAATTCACACAGCATCATAATCACCCAGTTCTCTGAAGGTTTTGAAATTCATGAAATTCTTTAGACTCAAAATAAAGACACAGTAGTTATAGGAATTCATGTTTTAACTCAGATTAGAATAACACATAAAATATCAAAAACATTTCCCATGGAAAGTCCCACATAATTCAACTAAGAAAGACTAACAAAGAAATAGTGTCTGAAGTAAAAACACAATCAGTGATGAATGGAGAATAAAGGTATGGGTAACTGAGTTGAAAAGTAAAATGATTTATTCAGATGATTTTGTTGATTAATTTATCCATGAAAAGGGGCTCATACTGATGGATTACCCATGTCTATTTTAGCCCCAAAATAAAATATGATGCAATTATACAGAAATAAATTCAACCAGCATTTTGACAGTACTGGCAAGAAATAAATTCTCAGTAGGGCTAAATTCCTAATGTTGCTTTCTATGGACTAAAGGTGCACAAGCTATTTCTAGAACTAAAAATCTTTGCAAGCCTACCTCTATAGAATATCTTTAGCGACAATATACTAGGCATTGAGTTATAAATGCACGAGCAAAAGGAATAACTATTATTAAAACAACATGAGATTCTTGGAGAAGATGGCGGAAGAGTAAGACGCGGAGATCACCTTCCTTCCCACAGATACAGTAGAAATACATCTACACGTGGAACTGCTCCTACAGAACGCCCACTGAACGCTGGCAGAAGACGTCAGACCTCCCAAAAGGCAAGAAACTCCCCACGTACCTGGGTAGGGCAAAAGAAAAAAGAAATAACAGAGACAAAAGAATAGAGACGGGACCTGCACCAGTGGGAGGGAGCTGTGAAGGAGGAAAGGTTTCCACACACTAGGAAGCCCCTTCGCGGGAGGAGACTGCGGGTGGCAGAGGGGGGAAGCTTCGGAGCCACGGAGGAGAGCACAGCCACAGGGGTGCGGAGGGCAAAGCAGAGAGATTCCCGCACAGAGGCTCGGCGCCAAGCACTCACCAGCCCGAGAGGCTTGTCTGCTCACCCGCCAGGGCAGGCAGGGCTGGGAGCTGAGGCTCGGGCTTCGGTCGGATCCCAGGGAGAGGACTGGGGTTGGCGGTATGAACACAGCCTGAAGGGGCTAGTGCGCCACAGCTAACCGGGAGGGAGTCCGGGAAAAAGTCTGCAGCTGCTGAAGAGGCAAGAGACTTTTTCTTCCCTCTTTGTTTCACGGCGCGCAAGGAGAGGGGATTTAGAGCACTGCCTAAACGAACTCCAGACATGGGCGCGAGCTGCGGCGATCAGCGCGGACCCCAGAGACGGGCGTGAGACGCTGGGGCTGCTGCTGCCGCCACCAAAAAGCCTGTGTGCGAGCACAGGTCACTCTCCACACTGCCCCTCCCGGGAGACTGTGCAGCCCACCACGGCCAGGCTCCAGTGATCCGGGGACAACTTCCCCGGGAGAACGCACTGCGCACCTCAGGCTGGTGCAAAGTCACGCCGGCCTCTGACGCCGCAGGCTCGCCCCGCATCCGTACCCCTCCCTCCCCCCGGCCTGAGTGAGCCAGAGCCCCCGAAGCAACTGCTCTTTTAACCCCATTCTGTCTGGGCGGGGAACAGACGCCCTCAGGTGACCAACACGCAGAGGCGGGTCCAAATCCAAAGCTGAACCCCAGGAGCTGTGCGAACAAAGAAGACAAAGGGAAATCTCCCCTAGCAGCCTCAGGAGCAGCGGATTAAAACTCCACAATCAACTTGATGTGCCTGCATCTGTTGGATACCTGAATAGACAACGAATCATCCCAAATTCAGGAGGTGGACTTTGGGAGCAGGATATATTAATTTTTCCCCTTTTCCTTTTTTTTGTGAGTGTATATGTATATGCTTCTGGGTGAGATTTTGTCTGTATAGCTTTGCTTTATAATAGCTTTATTTTACTTCACTATATTATATCCTCTTTCTTTCTTTCTTTCTATTTTTTCTCCCTTTTACTCTGAGCCGTGTGGATGAAAGGCTCTTGGTGCTCCAGCCAGGCATCAGGGCCGTGCCTCTGAGGTGGGAGAGCCAACTTCAGGACACTGGTCCACAAGAGACCTCCCAGCTCCACGTAATACCAAATGGCAAAAATCTCTCAGAGATCTCCATCTCAACATCAAGACCCAGCTTCACTCAACGACCAGCAAGCTACAGTGCTGGAAACCCTATGCCAAACAACTAGCAAGACAGGAACACAGCCCCATCCATTAGCAGAGAGGCTGCCTAAGATCATAATAAGGCCACAGACACCCCAAAATACACCACCAGACGTGGACGTGCCCACCAGAAAGACAAGTTCCAGCCTCACCCACCAGAACTCAGGCACTAGTTCCCTCCACCAGGAAGCCTACACAATCCACTGAACCAACCTTAGCCACTGGGGACAGATACCAAAAACAACGGGAACTACGAACCTGCAGCCTGTGAAAAGGAGACCCCAAACACAGTAAGATAAGCAAAATGAGATGACAGAAAAACACACAGCAGACGAAGGAGCAGGGTCAAAACACACCAGACCTAACTAATGAAGAGGAAATAGGTAGTCTACCTGAAAAAGAATTCAGAATAATGATAGTAAGGATGATCCAAAATCTTGGAAATAGAATAGACAAAATGCAAGAAACATTTAACAAGGACGTAGAAGAACTAAAGAGGAACAAAGCAATGATGAAAAACACAATAAATGAAATTAAAAATACTCTAGATGGGATCAATAGCAGAATAACTGAGGCAGAAGAATGGATAAGTGACCTGGAAGATAAAATGGTGGAAATAACTACTGCAGAGCAGGATAAAGAAAAAAGAATGAAAAGAACTGAGGACAGTCTCAGAGACCTCTGGGACAACATTAAACGCACCAACATTCGAATTATAGGGGTCCCAGAAGAAGAAGAGAAAAAGAAAGGGACTGAGAAAATATTTGAAGAGATTATAGTTGAAAACTTCCCTAATATGGGAAAGGAAATACTTAATCAAGTCCTGGAAGCACAGAGAATCCCATACAGGATAAACCCAAGGAGAAACACGCCAAGACACATATTAATCAAACTGTCAAAAATTAAATATAAAGAAAACATATTAAAAGCAGCAAGGGAAAAACAAATAACACACAAGGGAATCCCCATAAGGTTAACAGCTGATCTTTCAGCAGAAACTCTGCAAGCCAGAAGGGAGTGGCAGGATATACTTAAAGTGATGAAGGAGAAAAACCTACAACTAAGATTACTCTACCCAGCAAGGATCTCATTCAGATTTGATGGAGAAATTAAAACCTTTACAGACAAGCAAAAGCTGAGAGAGTTCAGCACCACCAAACCAGCTTTACAACAAATGCTAAAGGAACTTCTCTAGGCAGGAATCACAAGAGAAGGAAAACACCTACAATAACAAACCCAAAACATTTAAGAAAATGGGAATAGGAACATACATATCGATAATTACCTTGAATGTAAATGGATTAAATGCTCCCACCAAAAGACACAGGCTGGCTGAATGGATACAAAAACAAGACCCATATATATGCTGTCTACAAGAGACCCACTTCAGACCTAGAGACACATACAGACTGAAAGTGAGGAGATGGAAAAAGATATTCCATGCAAATGGAAATCAAAAGAAAGCTGGAGTAGCAATTCTCATATCAGACAAAATAGACTTTAAAATAAAGACTATTACAAGAGACAAAGAAGGACACTATATAATGATCAAGGGATCGATCCAAGAGGAAGGTATAACAATTGTAAATATTTATACACCCAACATAGGAGCACCTCAATACATAAGGCAAATACTAACAGCCATAAAAGGGGAAATCGACAGCAACACAATCATAGTAGGGGACTTTAACACCCCACTTTCACCAATGGACAGATCATCCAAAATGAAAATAAATAAGGAAACACGAGCTTTAAATGATACATTAAACAAGATGGATTTAATTGATATTTATAGAACATTCCACCCAAAAACAACAGAATACACATTTTTCTCAAGTGCTCATGGAACATTCTCCAGGATAGATCATATCTTCGGTCACAAATCAAGCCTTGGTATATTTAAGAAAATTGAAATCGTATCAAGTATCTTTTCTGACCACAACGCTATGAGACTAGATATCAATTACAGGAAAAGATCTGTAAAAAATACAAACACATGGAGGCTACACAATACACTACTTAATAACGAAGTGATCACTGAAGAAATCAAAGGGGAAATCAAAAAATACCTAGAAACAAATGACAATGGAGACACGACGACCCAAAACCTATGGGACGCAGCAAAAGCAGTGCTAAGAGGGAAATTTATAGCAATACAAGCCTACCTCAAGAAACAGGAAACATCTCGAATAAACAACCTAACCTTGCACCTGAAGCAATTAGAGAAAGAAGAACAAAAAAACCCCAAAGCTAGCAGAAGGAAAGAAATCATAAAGATCAGATCAGAAATAAATGAAAAAGAAATGAAGGAAACAATAGCAAAAATCAATGAAACTAAAAGCTGGTTCTTTGAGAAGATAAACAAAATTGATAAACCATTAGCCAGACTCATCAAGAGAAAAAGGGAGAAGACTCAAGTCAATAGAATTAGAAATGAAAAAGGAGAAGTAACCACTGACACTGCAGAAATACAAAAGATCATGAGAGATTACTACAAGCAACTCTATGCCAATAAAATGGACAACCTGGAAGAAATGGACAAATTCTTAGAAATGCACAAACTGCCGAGACTGAACCAGGAAGAAATAGAAAATATGAACAGACCAATCACAAGCACTGAAATTGAAAGTGTGATTAAAAACCTTCCAACAAACAAAAGCCCAGGACCAGATGGCTTCACAGGTGAATTCTATCAAACATTTAGAGAAGAGCTAACACCTATCCTTCTCAAACTCTTCCAAAATATAGCAGAGGGAGGAACACTCCCAAACTCATTCTACGAGGCCACCATCACCCTGATACCAAAACCAGACAAAGATGTCACAAAGAAAGAAAACTACAGGCCATTATCACTGATGAACATAAATGCAAAAATCCTCAACAAAATACTAGCAAACAGAATCCAACAGCACATTAAAAGGATCATACACCATGATCAAGTGGGGTTTATCCCAGGAATGCAAGGATTCTTCAATATACGCAAATCAATCAATGTGATACACCATATTAACAAATTGAAGGAGAAAAACCATATGATCATCTCAATAGATGCAGAGAAAGCTTTCGACAAAATTCAACACCCATTTATGATAAAAGCCCTGCAGAAAGTAGGCATAGAGGGAACTTTCCTCAACATAATAAAGGCCATATATGACAAACCCACAGCCAACATTGTCCTCAATGGTGAAAAACTGAAACCATTTCCACTAAGATCAGGAACAAGACAAGGTTGCCCACCCTCCCCACTATTATTCAACATAGTTTTGGAAGTGTTAGCCACAGCAATCAGAGAAGAAAAAGAAATAAAAGCAATCCAAATTGGAAAAGAAGAAGTAAAGCTGTCACTGTTTGCAGATGACATGTTACTATACATAGAGAATCCTAAAGATGCTACCAGAAAACTCCTAGAGCTAATCAATGAATTTGGTAAAGTAGCAGGATATAAAATTAATGCACAGAAATCTCTTGCATTTCTATACACTAATGACGAAAAATCTGAAAGTGAAATTAAGAAAAGTCTCCCATTTACCACTGCAACAAAAAGAATAAAATACCTAGGAATAAACCTACCTAAGGAGACAAAAGACCTGTATGCAGAAAATTATAAGACACTGATGAAAGAAATTAAAGATGATACAAACAGATGGAGAGATATACCATGTTCTTGGATTGGAAGAATCAAAACTGTGAAAATGACTATACTACCCAAAGCAATCTACAGATTCAATGCAATCCCTATCAAACTACCACTGGCATTTTTCACAGAACTAGAACAAAAAATTTCACAATTTGTATGGAAACACAAAAGACCCCGAATAGCCAAAGCAATCTTGAGAACGAAAAATGGAGCTGGGGGAATCAGGCTCCCTGACTTCAGACTATATTACAAAGCTACAGTAATCAAGACAGTTTGGTACTGGCACAAAAACAGAAATATAGATCAATGGAACAGGATAGAAAGCCCAGAGATAAACCCACGCACATATGGTCACCTTATCTTTGATAAAGGAGGCAAGCATATACAGTGGAGAAAAGACAGCCTCTTCAATAAGTGGTGCTGGGAAAATTGGACAGGTACATGTAAAAGTATGAAATTAGAACACTCCCTGACACCATGCACAAAAATAAACTCAAAATGGATTAAAGACCTAAGTGTAAGGCCAGACACTATCAAACTCTTAGAGGAAAACATAGGCAGAACACTCTATGACATACATCACAGCAAGATTCTTTTTGACCCAGCTCCTAGAGAAACGGAAATAAGAACACAAATAAACAAATGGGACCTAATGAAACTTAAAAGCTTTTGCACAGCAAAGGAAACCATAAACAGGACCAAAAGACAACCATCAGAATGGGAGAAAATATTTGCAAATGAAGCAACTGACAAAGGATTAATCTCCAAGATTTACAAGCAGCTCATGCAGCTCAATAACAAAAAAACGAACAACCCAATCCAAAATGGGCAGAAGACCTAAATAGACATTTCTCCAAAGAAGATATACAGATGGCCAACAGACACATGAAAGAATGCCCAATATCATTAATCATTAGAGAAATGCAAATCAAAACTACAATGAGATATCATCTCACACCGGTCAGAATGGCCATCATCAAAAAATCTAGAAACAATAAATGCTGGAGAGGGTGTGGAGGAAAGGGAACACTCTTGCACTGTTGGTGGGAATGTAAATTGATACAGCCCCTATGGAGAACGGTATGGAGGTTCCTTAAAAAACTACAAATAGAACTACCATACGACCCAGCAATCCCACTACTGGGCATACACCCTGAGAAAACCATAGTTCAAAAAGAGTCATGTACCAAAATGTTCATTGCAGGTCTATTTACAATAGCCAGGACATGGAATCAACCTAAGTGTCCATCATCGAATGAATGGATAAAGAAGATGTGGCACATATATACAATGGAATATTACTCAGCCATAAAAAGAAATGAAATGGAGGTATTTGTAATGAGGTGGAGTTAGAGTCTGTCATACAGAGTGAAGTACGTCAGAAAGAGAAAAACAAATACAGTATGCTAACACATATATATGGACTCTAAGGAAAAAAAAAAAAAGCCATGAAGAACCTAGTGGTAAGATGGGAATAAAGACACAGACCTACTAGAGAATGGACTTGAGGATATGGGGAGGGGGAGGGGTGAGATGTGACAGGGTGAGAGAGTGTCATGGACATATATACACTACCAAATGTAAAACCAATAGCTTGTGTGAAGCAGCCACATAGCACAGGAAGATCAGCTTGGTGCTTTGTGACCACCTAGAGGGGTGGGATGGGGAGGGTGGGAAGGAGGGAGATGCAAGAGGGAAGAGATATGGGAACATATGAATATGTATAACTGATTCACTTTGTTATAAAGCAGAAACTAACACACCATTGTAAAGCAATTATACTTCAATAAAGATGTTTTAAAAAAAAACATAAGAGAAACATAGAGTAAAAATTTTACAGGTCATATTTTATACTTTCTGCCACATTGAATACAGCAGGAAAACTTACTTTTCTTCACATGTTTGAGGTGATTTTAAATCCTTATAGTTTTTTTCCAATTCAAAAAGAAATATACTTTTGTTTTGGAATAATATGCATGGATAAGGTAAAATAGTAGATACCATTCCAGCTCTTTAATTCTATAGTTTACATGAAATACAGCTAGAAAGCAGTTTTTTTTTTAATGTTTCAAGACCAAGATGAGGAGATTTCCTATGAGAGCAGTTGTCATTTAAAATAAGAAGCAGCACAACTTTGACTGATAACCTAAACTTATCATCTCTCCTCTGGTAGCAATAAAAAAGAATTCACTTTTTTTCATGATATCCCTGTTTCTATGAATGATAGCACCATTCCCCCAGCCACTCAGGCTAGAAATCTACAAGCATTTCCCTCTTCCCACATCCAAATAGTTGCCAAATCCCATCCACTTCATTTCCATGTTACATCTCTCGTTGTCTTTTTCTTTTAATTCCTTTTTTTCTTTCTTTTCTTTTAATTCCTTTAACCAAGAATTTGGATCAGGCCTTCAAACAAGAGAGAAGTAAAAGGTAAAATGATTTTCTTTCACTTTCCTCAAACATCCAATTGCCCCACCTCCTTGGGGTTACCAATTTTGACAATTTAGGGTATATCCTTTTACATTTTGAACGTCTTATACAAATACACATACATACAGGTTAATTTTTCTCTGGTTGAGTTTCCAGTTTTTGTTTGAGCAAAGTATTACATTTTGCTTATTATTTCACAATTTATTTAACTTAAGAAAAATATCATGGGCACTTTTCTAATCAATACACATAGATCTATTTTTTTTTTGAGGTACATGATATTCCACAGTGTTGGGACTGTCATAATTTCTTCAATTATTTTCCTAATAATGAACATATGAGTTGGCTTCAGTATTTGCCACTGAAAGAACTTGTGTTTTTATTTCTCTTATAGGATGAATTTTTCCAAAAAGTTTTAAGTAGTTCACACTCCTATTGAAAGTGTGCAAGTGTCTATTTCCCATATCCTAGTCAGCACAGGATGTTACTAATTTTCAAGTTTCATGGGCAAAAATATTATCTTTCTTCAAAACACATTTCCAGCACTATGGTAAGGTGTCTTCAAACTAGCATAAATGGTAAGAGAGTGATAGCTCTTCACTGGACCACACAGATGATTCCCACTTGGAAAGAGGAAGCCAACCAACGTCTTCTGAATGCCTTTTCAAAGAACAGTTTGTATTTGGGTTTAACAAATAAGCAAGATTTAAATTAAAATCCAGCAAACATTTGTTAAGCTCCTAGTATGTTCTAAGCCTTTCTTGAGGCTCTATTATATATATATACATTGTTTCAAAATAAACAAATCCACTAACAAATATTAAATGCAGATTTATTACTTTCTAAAAAATGGAATAAAAACTATAGGAAAGTAGAAATTTTCTACTGACCTTGCATCCTCTTCTAGTGTTTTGACAGGTACCTTAAAGTCAGAAAAGTTTGAATGCTCAGATATCTTTATTTTTTTTGTAGCTTTCACTGCTCTATTCAGTGCTTCTTGAAGTTTAGAGCAAATAATTTACAGAGTATCTGGTTTAACATTTTAAAATGTATACTACATGAGCAAATTAAGGAATTTCCAAAGGTAATTTTAATTATACCAGATTTTCCACTTTTGCTGTTTGAGAATTCAACACCTAGTTAAGAGATGACTTCACTGGACTTACATTTATTGGCTTTTTAAAGCCTGAATAATATTCCATTTTATGTGTGTGTGTGTGTGTGTGTGTGTGTGTGTGTGTGTGTGTGTGTTTATTTATAGATCACATTTTCTTTATCCATTCCTCTATGACAGGCATTTAGGTTATTTCCATATCTTGGCTATTGTGAATAATGCTGTAATAAATGTGGGAGTGCAGATATCTCTCCAAGAAACTGATTTCATTTCTTTTGGATGTACAGCACCTTCCCCATCTTGTTCGCTATGTATTCCTATCCAGGCTTCAAGGACCATTTCATTAGCACTTTATATTTCTTGTCCATTATCACATTATATCTCAAAATGTCATATTTTCCAGTTTAGATTGTAAACTTTTAACAACAGGGAATAGGGTGTTTAAGCATCCAATTGAACACAAAATGTGATGGAGACTATGAGGATAGAAAATGTCTTTACGGGCATGTGATCTAGCTGAGTAGACACACACACGGGGATCTATAACAAAGTTGGCTACTCCATGGGCACTTTTTTCTCTCTCCTCTCCTGTGCCCGTGTATGGCATCTAATCTGTTTTGGCACCTTCTATCAAAAGAAACCTTCTCAATACAGTGCTTTAGGCCAACATTAACAATTGATCAAAATTGCACTTAAAATGATACCCTGTCCACTCAAGAGCTATCCTTAAAGACAGACTGTGATATAATGGAGTTATTAAGTCATTCATGAAAGAAGACCAATTATTGTGGGAAAAGAATCTGAGGTAGCTTCACAGAGATGACAATAGAGCAGTCTGAAAACAGGAGTAGGACTTTGACAAGTAAAGATTTGGAAGAAGGGAGGATGAGAAAATCAACACAAGCCCGACGGTGAGTAGTCACAAGAGGCTGTGTCATTGGATTGTGTGAGAAATAAGGTGGAAAGGAAGACTGATGTTCAGTCATGCCAGCCTGAGAAGAGTTTCAACCTGTGGGCAACAGGAAACCATCACGGGCTCTTGAAGAGAGAAGCAGTATAGCCAGGACTCATTTAACAATTGGACTTACATTTATTGGCTTTTTAAAGCCTGAATAATATTCCATTTTGTGTATATGTATGTGTGTGTGTGTGTGTGTGTGTGTGTGTGTGTGTGTGTGTGTGTGTGTATTTATAGATCACATTTTCTTTATCCATTCCTCTATGACAGGCATTTAGGTTATTTCCATATCTTGGCTATTGTGAATAATGCTGTAATAAATGTGGGAGTGCAGATATCCCACAGGACTCATTTATCGCCTACCTTTCATGTTTCCTGTTCTGGACTAAGTGATTAGATTTCAGAGAGGAGGAAACTCGGCCTTTTATCTCTGTAGGATGGATGAGAGTAGAGAAATCCTGTGGATACAGGAATTATTTAAAAGGTTTTACGACAGTCCAGTTTAAGTCACAAGGGCCTGATCTGGTCAGCGGAAATGGAAATAAAAGATGAATTTGAGACATTGAGGAGAGTCAATCAACTGAATTGTCAACTGACAAGATGTAGGGGATACGGGAAAGGGATGGATGAGTCACACAGAAGTTTGAGCTGAGCTCCTGGGAGATTGGTAACGTCAGCAGCAGAGAGCAGAAAAGAGAGGAAGAGCAAGTTCCAGGCCACCCCTGTGTCAACATCCAAGGATACCCCCAACTCTAGCAAAAAAGAAAGTCAAGAACTTAAACAGATCTAGAGATACATCTCCCCTCAGGCTCAGTGAAATGGTTCCAAGAAGAAAATTGGATTATGGAGGGATACTAGAAATATAATTTTTATGGGTATAAAGTATCTTTTTCAAATGTTTATTAAGTTCTCAAATGTAAGGATGTATTAGGAAAGATGTGTCTGAAGTACCAGGCACTCACACAGCTCTAAAACAAACTTTGTCATTTAAAATATTTTTTATGTTTTCTCAGATTTAACATTTATTTAGTGACTATTATAGGAAATTCAAATACTCTTCCCCTTGCTAAACTGCCATGTCCCACATTTAGATGGGTGCTATTTTTTTAACCACTTTATTGAGGTGTGATTGATATGTAAAAAGCTGTATGTACGTAATTTATACAACTCCATGAGTTTGGGAATAAGTATACACCTGTGAAACCATCACCACCATCAAGGCCACAAATGCATCCAACCCCTTCCAAAGTTTCTTCCCACGCCCTTTATATTATTATCATTTGTGTGTGTGTGTGTGTGTGTGTGTGTGTGCACGCACACACGCGCATGTGGTGAGAACACTTAACATGAGATCTACCCTCTTAGTAAATTTTAAGTATGCAATACAGTATTGTTAGCTATAGGCACTATGCTATATAGTGGATCTCAGAACTTATTCATCCTGTGTAACTGAAATTTTGTACACTTTGACCATTACCTCCCCATTTTCTCCTCTCCTCACAGCCCCTGGAAACCACCATTCTACTCTCTGCTTCTATGAGTTTTACTATTTTAGATTCTATATGTAAGTGAAATCATACAGCATTTGTCTTTCTGTGACTGGCTTATTTCACTTGGCATAATGGTCTCCAGGTCCATTCATGTTGTTGCAAATGGCAGATTTTCCTTCTCTCTTAAGGTTGAATAATATTCCATTGTATGTATATACCAAATTTTCTTTATCCATTCATCTGCCAATGGACATTTACGTTGTTTTCATATCTTGGATATTGTGAATAATACTGCAATAAACATGGGAGTGCAGGTATCTCTTTGAGATCCTGATTTAAATTCCTTTGTATAAGTACCTAGGAGAGGGATTGTCGAATCACATAGAACCATAAAAGACCCTGAATAGCCAAAGCAATCTTAAGAAAAACAGAGCTGGAAACATCACACTTTCTGATTTCATACTATACTACAAAGCTATAGTGATTGAAGCAGTATGATACTGGCATAAAAACAGACAAATAGATCAATGGAACAGAATAAAAAGCCCAGAAATAAACCCACACATATACAGTCAACTAATCTTCTATAAGGGCATCAAGAATATAAAGTAGGGAAAAGACAGCATCTTTAATAAATGGTATTGGTAAATATATATATCCACATACAGAAGAATGAAATTAAACCCTATTTTACATCATATACAAAAATCAACTCAAAATGGATTAAGGATTTAAATGCAAGACCTGAAGTTGTAAATCTTCAAGAAGAAAACATAGGAAAAATGCTCCTTGACAGTGGTCTTGGTAATAAATTTTTGGATATGACACCAAAAGCACAGGCAATAAAAGCAGGAATAGACAAGTGGGACTACATCAAATTAAAAAGATTCTGCCTAGCAAAGAAAACAATCAACAAAATGAAAAGACAACCTATGGAATGAGAGAAAATATTTGTAAACCATGTACCTGGTAAGGGGTTAATACGTAAAATATAAGGAACTCATACAATTCAATAGCAAAAAAACAAACTGATTAAAAAATGGGCAAAGGACCTGAATAGACATTTCTCCAAAGAAGAAATATGAATGGCCAATAGGAACATGAAAAGGTGTTCAACATCACTAATCAACAGGGAACTGAAAACCAAAACCGTGCCTGTTAGAATGGCTACTATGAAAATAATAAAAAATAACAAATGCTGGTGAGGACAGAGAGACCAGGGAATCCCTGTATACTTTTGGTGGGAATGTAAAAGAAAGAAGCTCAAATTTTTAAATTCGGAGTTCTAGGCACAGTTAGAGGTTTCTATGACAACGCTCAATTAAGTTTTGGGACTGCCGAAGCCAAAAAGCAGATGCAATATTTGAAACTGAAAATTATAACATAAGTGAAATTTGCAGCCTTATCAGGTCACTTGTAGGAAAGTCAGAACAAGACTGTGGAAGAGAGGGACCATGAGAATGTGAAAGGAAGCATTCAGAAGGATTATAATGACCAGAGCACCCACATCTTCTACTCCAATAAGCCACCATTTTTACAGAAACCCTTCTTCTAATGTTCCTGGCTTGCTTGAACTAGGACAGTTACCATGCATGTGATGTCAAATTTCCTCATACTAAACCCTTCTTTACCTCATTTTATATAGCCTAGTGGTCCTCAACCTTGAGGTCTTTGGCTAGGCACCCAGGAACTTTGGCGGTCAGACCCAGGTATTAGTATTTTTTTCTAACAAATCCTCAGATGATTTCAATATGCACACTAGCTTGACCCATTGTGCCAATTATAAAAGCACATCTTTGAAAAAGTTTATACACAAAGAATTTCCAGACTTTAAAAATTTATATCATGAAACACCTGGGGAATATCTATGGGAATCAATATGATGGCCCCTGTGACTTTGAGTTCTGCTGCTTAAGAGGCTTTTTTACCTAAGTGAAGAAAGCTTCCACCAGAAGATATAACGGTGATGATGAATTCAAGGTTGGCCTGGCCTCTTTAAGATTTTCATTACAGGAAAAAAGGGGTTACTGGGTTAGCTGGGGTGGTTATCAATAGGAAGTAGCTATTGTAGCAGTGTACAGAAAAGGAGAACTAAGTCTGCATTCGAGGAGGTTTTCTTGGGTGTTCCTAGTATTGCCGTGCCCAGTGGATGGTAGACTGGTTAAGTTGTTTCACATGCTCAGGCCACGCTCAGTGCAGCTCTAAGTCTATCAACAAAATCCACTTCATGAAAGTGGAAAGCTTCATGAAAGGTTTGAAGTTTTTAACTTTTAAAATTTAACAACCTCGTCAGGGATATCAAGAGGTATCCTTAAGGATTCCTACTTAGTTATTACCACTTTCTACTGTGGAAAAAGGGACTTGAAAATGGAGTTGGTATTGCTAAGAGAGCTATTTAAAATGGAGCCTCGAGACCATCAAGGAAGCAAGGTTGTGCACGTCCTCACTGGTTAGAACCATAAACTTTTGAACTGGGCCAAACCACAAATATTCTAAGGACACTGCAAGAAAACCTGCAACTTGTCACAGTACCAGACTTCCACCTTTCTCTAGTGATAGCCTTTAGCAACCAAATATGTATACATAAGAATAGCTTCAGTTTGCCAGCAACCAATCATAATTCTTTTGAAACAACTTTTGCAACCTTTGCAATTTTCGCAAACCTGAAGTTTGCCTTTATAAAACCCTGCCTTTTCTCTCCTCCTTGGAACACATTTTTGACTCCTACTCGAATCTGTGTCTCCCAAATTACAATTCTAAGACCCCAAGTAAGGCCTTTATTTCTTTGCATCTCTGATGTGATGAACTTTGTTCAACGGTACTTAGTCATCTCTCCTAGTTTCCATGACATTAGAAATATTTGCACAGTGAAACTGCCATCAAGTAGAAATAAAAGGTTTTTAAAACTCAATTTTCAAAAAACAGAACTCAAAAGTCACTGGGATATTCAAAGTTCAATGAAGCTCAAGGATTCACCTGTCAAGGGAACATTATAATTAGTTAGAGGTCAACTGAGTAAATGACTTCAAAAACTGAAACCACACAAAATGAGGAAAATCTATGGTGACCAATGGGCATCCCCCACTAAATATGCTGGCCATAGTGCCTGTCTAATCCACAGCCCCATCGGAAAGGACAGCTTATGCTTGAGTCTACGTAAACTTAACTTCCTTGCCCCTTGTTCACAGCTGATTATTCCACAGCTGGGTACCTGAACTAGAGGCAGATGATGAATAGGCTGGTCAGTGATAAGTTGTTAGTCAGCAAAACTGTTATTAGGCAAAGGTTGTTTGGACCAAGTTCAGAGAGAAGAAGTTGAAAGTGCCTTTTAAAGCCAAAGGGTAATAATAGACAGACTGGAGAGGCCATAATGGCCCACAGATAACCCCAAATCGGAAAACAGCTGCTACAATTATAATTAAGTATGGGGGGGTATATATATACATATAGTAGAGGGTAGAGTATAACTTTGTAGTAGGACATATAGACAGATCAACTGACCAAAGCAGAGTCTGATAAACAGCTGGGCAGGAGAGTAAAGATCTCTGAACTCCCACTGCTGAAGGCCCGGAGCAGCTGGGAACAGAGGGCAGGCTGCTCCGGGCTCTGTGCTCTTGGAGCTCTATCTGACCCCCCATCACCTTCTCACCTCCTTTGGTGAAAGACAGGTGAAGTGAGTCTTTGGCTCTGACTACAGAATCGAGTGAGAAAAAAGAGCAACAAGAATGAGCAAAAGAAGCACAGAAACAAGAAAGCAGCCGGATGACAGTGGATGGCCATGAACTGCCAGAGAACAGCGCTACTGGAGAAAGTGAGCCGCGGAGAAAGGATGCAGACAGGCAGAAATGGTCCCATGCCTTCAACTTCTTCCTCCCCAGTACTGTGCAGTGGTCATGATGTTCACACACAGATGCCCCTGCAGTGCCAGCTCACCACCCAGACAGAGGGCCAACTGCAGGCCATTGCTCCTCAGTTACTAAGTGAGGAAAACTTTGTGCTTTTATGAATATTTTCAACAAGAACTGGGGAAAAGGCTTAGGTTAAGGTAACCATATAATTTATCATTCCAACTGGGAGACTTTAGAGACTGAAAGGGAGTGCTATTGACAATTATACGGTGTAAAGAGGCATAAACAAAACTGTCCCAGGTAAACTGCTATACGTGGTTATATGTGAGTGTTATACATGTACTTAATATGTTAGCGTTCAGGCAACCAGAAAGATAAACTAAGCAAAAAAGGCTGATCCTCTGGTCATATCAAAGCTTTACTACAGTTTGTTTTTGAACTGAACTGCAACCCTGGGTTTAATTCTGGGACTTTGATTTTGCAATAGCCCAAACGAAATGGATCTATAAATTCTCAGGGCCCACTAAATGGCAATGTTTAACTGCTGCTGAAAAAGTATGAAATTCAGCACTCCCCAAATATCTTTTCTGGGATTCCCACAACACTGATTACTCACCCTGGGCTTGTCCGCTAAATTGTTTCTCTGCAGCATCACTTCATTATCACTGAGAGCCTTGCCACCTACACATACGGTATATAAAATAACCTGAGCCAAAGGAAAGCAAATTAAAAATTCTCTTTTCCCAACCCTTTTGTACATGGACCACTCCCTTTTGTAATTAGACGCTATAACCAAGCCTTGTGTTACAAAAAGCAAATTCTGATGATGAAAGGGCAGGCTTGATATCAACTATTTAATTTCAGCCAAAAATACTTATCCCCTCTGCACCTTTCTTTTCTCATTTTTAAAATGCGATAAAATACCTTACAAAGGACTGTTTTGATTATGAGATGAAATATGTAAAAATGTTTTGTAAATGTAAGAAATTATTTAAATATAAGTAGTTATTTGGGGGCAGGTGATGAGAAGAGCTATTATAAAATAGAGGAAAGATTACAGGAGTCAAAACACAAAGACCTGTATACAAGACCTAGTTCTATTATTAAGTTGCTCTGAGCTCTATGAGCCTAATTTTCTTCTTCTTAAAAAAAAAAAAAAAAAAAAAAGACACTTGCAAAAATTAAAAGAAATCATGTAGTTTAAAGTGCTTTGTAAAGAGTCCAGTGATTTACAAATGCAAAGTAGCTTCTTCCTGATTTTTCCAAATAATAATATATATTATGTATGTATTACTACTGCTAGTGTTTATTAATGGTTAATTAGAGATTAGAAAGTAGATCATGCTTGGGTTGACTCTTCTGCTTTCAGTACTATTATATTACTTAGTGATTATTATCTTTACCATTTCACCAGAATAATATTTGTGAGACCTGAGAGCATGATAGATTTTATTTGTATTAACTCTTCTGACCTTTTGTCTTTTGGTGAGTTCCCCAGCATGCTCTTTCTTCCCCAAAGAAAACCAAACTGCATTAAAAAGTGCAGAGCTACCTGCAAAAAACCCAACCTCGAGAAGAAAAGACTTGTCAGAAAAAGGCGTAATATACTAACTTGTTTATTGATGTTATCCTCCTTGCCATGAATACTTCTACCAATGAATGTTTAAACAGATTAAGCTAGTTCTATTATTTCCAAAATTGGGGATCATATGCAGAGGAAAACATTTCCTTTTAGAGGATTTGAATTTTTGAGATTCTAACAATCTCAGAGAGAGAATCTTGTGTAACAGATGTTAGATTGATGCTAAACGTTTGGGATTTTGCTGAAAAATACTTCTAGTGTTTTTATGCATTCACACAGATCCAAAGCCTCACCAGCTTTTGTGATGAACAAAGAAACCTTCTTATTAGACTTAAATGCATATATCTACTTTTTTTGGAATAATTCTATAATTTTTCTTTTTTCTGTGAATACAAGTACTTTTCATTTGGGTTTCTTTTTCACAACTCTATTATTTATTTCAAAGGAAAGCCAGGAAAAAACCAAAGAATCAAAGTAAGATTTTAGTGTTTCTATCAGATATCAAGTTTGTGTGAATGTCCTATCACTCCTTCCAGTAAAATTATACAGGTATCTTTAAAAAGAACATGAAACAGCTCTAGATAACATGACCTCTACTACTACTTTTATTCTAACACTTGGTTTTCTTGGGAGGAAACTATGGTGATAGTAGTTTTTCTGAAAAAGCAATTAGCAAATTTTACTAATTAATCTCCACCCCCAACACAGTACCCCAAACACCCAAAGTTCACCTCATCTTCATTCAGCATGTCACTCATTCACTCACTCAGTTACTATTTTTCAGTCCCCTACTGGATGCCCAGCACAGAATCAATGTTATGGAGAAAAAAGAAAGATGTTTGAACACATTCTTTTCCTTCAAAGACTATCATGGAGACAGTTTTGCACGTAAAGTTTAAACGCCAACATGGAAAAACTAGACAAGAGGTGTTTCATGGCAGTAAATGAGAGGTTCTCTCTTTCTCCAACCTGCTGCTTCTCCTCTTTGCTCTGGATGTGGGTTTGAGGCATCATTATGGAATGCCCATCCACCTAAGCTAGAAACTTAGCACCAACTATACCTGGACCCAAGTGTGCAATGGTGAAGTTCTATCAATTAAATTTTGAACATGTTTCTTTGGTCAGCTTTTTCTACCACTCCAGTCTACACCATAATTATCTTCTGCATGTCAACTGCCATAACCTCCTGCCTGCTCTCAGGCTCTGACCTCTTCTGTTCACTGAGTCACTTAAAATGGAGGATCATTTTTAATCACATGGGCAAATGCTTAGGAAAAAACAGTGAGGTGAAAAGTATAATGCAAAACTGCATACAGAATGAAATTAACTAGGTTAAATATATCTATGCATTGGAAAAAAAAGGAAGGAAATATAACAACACGTAAACAGGGGTTATTCTATGGACAATGAGATTAAAGGTAATTTTTTTTCCTCTTATTTTTCAGAAGTTTTCAAATTTTCTACACATGTATAGTATATATTGTTCTAATAATTTCAAGACTTGAAAATAAAAAAATACTATTCTCTGCTGCTTCTACTCTTTGATAACAGTGTTAAGGATTCTATGGAATGGAGTTTTATAAATTTGTTTTGATTTAATAAACGCCTTCACACTGGGCAAAGCATATCAATGTACCACTCTCATTGACATATGAGCTTAATATGAAACTCATGCATATTTTATCCCTTTAAACAATCTCATGGCCACAGGTGCACAGCTGTGGTTGAAGCAGGATCTCATACACTCAGTTGTGCAAATATCAAGTGATTCCTCACAGGTATAACCGAAGCACAAACATGGAACTTCCACGGAGCCTGGCACAAAGTAGCCTTCAGTGAAAGTTGTGCTTTTATTTAATTATTTACTGTATTTGAAAACCCTGGCAGAAGAAGAGTTTTCAAGCAACAAAATAAATAACATAGTATTGGATTATACTCAAAGTATAAAATAAATAACCATGATTCCATACTGATATAAGTAAATGATTTGAATAAATAAATAGATAAATAAATGGGAAGGAAGAGCTAAGTCTACAGTGCAGAAGAATTCAAAATAATTCACATAGATACTGCTGCTCAAGGATGTCGGTCACCAACTCTTAAGTGTGGGCCACACATAGTGACCTCCTTCCAAAGAGTACAGTGTGGCGAAACCTGGCCAACACTACATCAACCAGGTGATCAAGGTTAAAATCAGTGCTGATAAGTCATATTGATAGTATGCTCCCTTGATGGTTTGTGATGAGAAAGGTACTTTACCTCTGTGGCCTTCCTTCCAAAACACATAACCTCTGTCTAGCCATGAGAAAAACATCAGAAAAACTCAAATTGAAGGACATCTATAAAATATCTGACCCATACTACTCAAAACTGTGAAGGTCATCAACAACGAGGAAAGACTGAAAAACTGTCACAGCCTTGAGGAGCCTTAGGAGACATGAAAGCTAAATAAAATGTGGTATCCCGGATGCGAGCCTGGAACAAAAAAAGGGTCTTGAGTGAGAACTAAAGATTTGAATAAAGGATGGACTTTAGTTAATATTAATGTATCGATATTGGTTCATTAGTTGTGACAAATGTACCATAAGAATGTAAGATGTTAACAATAGGGGAAATTGAGCGTGAGGTATATGAAAATTCTATCTTTATAACTTTTTTGTAAACCTAAAAATACTCTAAAATAATTAGCTTAATTTTTAAAAGTTCTGTAGGGCTAATTCTTTTGTGTAGATACCCTAGTGTTTGGTAGGGGCAACCGTTCTAATTTGGTCTTTGCTCAATAAGTATAATGATACACTTCATAGAAGGCATGTTAGTGATTGATTAACCTAACCCATCTCACCATCCCCTTACCCTTCTCTCATTTCACAGATGAGAAAAATGAGGGTGACGTATTTAAGGGATACAGTTACACAATAATTATGCTTAATAAAAATAATTTTCTAGTACAGCTACTGTAAACATTTTAACTGCAGGTAACTGAGAAGGATGAGCCCAGTGACCACACATTAGGCTCTAAGTCATAAGACTTTGGTTTTATATCCTACTCATCCATAAAAGTAACTTCATTATCTCTGGCAAATAACTTATTCTCTTTGACCCTCAATTCCTCATCTGTAGAAAGAGGAGGCTGATCTATATTACTTCCAAATTTCCTTCTTGCTTTCAAAATAAAACAGAGCAGATTCCAGTCAGATTTTTTTTTTTTTTAAATTTTGGCTTCATCACTCAATAGCTTAGATTCTCAGCCCCTGGTGGCGCAGTGGTTAAGAATCTGCCTGCCAATGCAGGGGACACGGGTTCGAGCCCTGGTCTGGGAAGATCCCACATGCCGCGAAGCAACTAAGCCCATGCGCCATGACTACTGAGCCTGCGCGTCTGGAGCCTGTGCCCCGCAACAAGAGAAGCCGCGACAGTGAGAGGCCCGTGCACCGCGATGAAGAGTGGTCCCCGCTTGCCGCAACTAGAGAGAGCCCTCGCACAGAAACGAAGACCCAACACAGCCAAAAATAAATATAAATTAATTAATTAATTAAAGAAACGTTAAAAAAAAATAGGGATAAAAATGGTTCCTACCTGATAGAGTTGTTGTCAAGATTATTTAAATAAACTTAGGATCCTATGGTGAACACGTAATATTTGAATCCTGCCTTTGTAGGCTTAAAATGACAGTCTAATTACAGATAAGAACATAAACTAGGTGGTATGAAAGATAGATTCGTATCTAGTTGAGGCTTTAAAACACACTCACAAAGGAAGGGCTTTAAAGGAGAAAAGTCTGAGCAGTTGTAGGAAGTCGTGTGTCAAGGATAAATATTGAGGTTTCTCTATTTTCACAGATCTTCAGAACCCTTTGCCCATGAATTGGAATGTTCTTGCTTGAGTATGATTTTTTGAGGACAGTATGTCATTCTCAATTATTCTTACCTACAGTTGGTGAGAGGGCTGTGGGCTGAGGCATGGATAATAAAAAAAGACAAGAAATCAAAAACACACTTCTCTTTCCTTTTGTAGTATGCTTTTAAACTTGTTCATGAGGTTTAAAATTCTAAAGTGTCGCACCACAGAAGGAGTGTTAATTTACTCAGTACACAAGTCTGTCATAAAGAAGAGTTTTCCATAGATAAATAAAATCTATTGGATTAATAAATGTTAGAGCAGGATCTGCTATGGATAAATTGTAGATCCTAGAAATCATCACGAGGTGACTAGAATAGCTAAGTAAATACAATGAAAATAAATTCATTGTATTTATTAAATTATTAATAAATTATTATTCAATTAACTTAAATTATTAGCTTAAATTATTCAATTAACTGATATTCTTCAAGTGTTCCAATTGCTAGAGCAAAGCATGCAACAGCTTAAGTTTTCTCAGTACTACTTGCAAAAAAGCAATAAACTGCCAAAATTTGAGCTCTATCATATGAGTAGATAATAATAGTCATTAGGTGTCATTTCTAATTTTTAAAAACTTCCTCATAGCTTAGCATTAAACCAATAATCTAAAATGGCCAAATGCTTCTAAGTAATGGGCATTCAATGTTGGGAAGCTTTGACTTATTATAGAACCGTATACTATTTATCTTGGCAAGAGAGTTATGTGTTTTTTGCTTTGTTTTGTTTTCCTGAAATTACACTGCTTCTAATAGCAATTTTAGCAAGTTTGGGGGGTTTAAGTGTTCCCTGTGCCCACCCAGGGACACAGATAACTTCTTGCCTGGGCAGTGACAGCCCTTTCCGTGGCCTGGATAACAGTGATCACAGTGGTGACAGGTATTGATCACCTTTCAGGTAGGTATTTCTACCTCTCTCCTTCCTAATGGCCCTCAATTTCCTCTTAATAATCAGTGTGGTTGTGGGAAGCTGACTTGCTCCTCAGCTCAGGGGTGGAGACATCTCAAAGGTTAGGCCAGTCCAACCCCGTGACTACAGTGACTGGCTCAGGGTTGGGAATGTGACCTAGCTCTTCCAATCAGGGTAAATCTTTGGTCTTGGGTAAGAACGCTGGAACAAATAGGCTCAATTATTCCTCCTGGATGAGAATGAGGAAACATATAGCCAGCTGTGGGAGCACTGGCAGCCATCTTGGGTTCATGAGGGGAATTAAACTGGGATAAAGCTAATAATGGGGAAGGCTGGATGGAGAGACAGAAATACACTAGATTCTTGATTGAACCACGAAGTTAACCTCTAGATTTTCCAGATTTTGAGCTGTGTTTTTTAAGTGCACCAAAGAGCATCACAACTGATGAAACAGCTAACAATGATGGAGTACAAACATTGTCTCATTTATTTCGCACAAAAACCTAAGAAATAATTACTCTTTTAATCCTAGTAACACAAATGTAGAAACTAAGGATTAGAGAGGCTGAATGACTTGCTTCAGCTAGGAAAAAGTAGAAGTAGATTCAAACTGTTCTGTCCAGTGCCAAGAGTCCACACTCTTAACCACAACACTAACGCTTTACTCCCAGATTTAAAAAAAAAAAAAAAAAAATCAGAAAGTGAACTAGACATCTGAAACTCCAAGTCAGTTTTAACTTCTCGGACCCCTAATTACATAATTTTCCTTAGCTAAAAGTTCACACCAAAAGGAAAGGGTTGGTCATGGTTAAGGAAGAAGTAATTTAAATTTCTAATAGCAAGGATTTCTAAATCACAGATTCAGAATCCTTCTCATGGAAAAGATATTTTTCTCTCCCTTCTATTATCAATGTTTACTTTAAGTAATTTGTAGGGCTTTTTTTTTTTTTTTGGTTTCTAAGTCTCTTTGGTGTCATTAACTAAACTAAGTAGTTGGATACTATTTGGGGATAAAAGCCTTATTCAATGTATATAAAAATCATAAGTTTATAACTAGGAAATGGAACACAATCATACATACTGCCTTTATATTAGTTCATGTAGTAAAGAAATAATATATAACTTTCTCCATCCAGAAGTACAGAAAAAAATCTTTCCTAAGGAAGTAGAATATATAATTTAAATTATAAAATTATTTTTTGATTTTAATGATTAAAATGCACCCCTTCATTTTACAGAAAAATGCTGTTCGTTTTTTTAAGCTCTTTTACATCTTCACACCTTTGGCTAAATGTGTCCCCTGTTTCTAGCTGTTAGTTGAAAAGACAGAACTCTCCACCTGTGAGCTCAGTGTCTCACTTTCTACAGAAGTTCTCGTTCCAGTTGCCAAAGTCTGAAGACTGAAGCGCTTACCTTGGGTTCTGAATCTCACTGCCTCATCAACTAAGATATTAGACCAGCTATTTGTTGGTTCAGTGCAATACTTTGAGAAGTTCCTAGTTATCAATAATTACAATAGCCACACATATTTTCACAGGCGGTGGCCTGTTGTTCCAATGCCATTCAGGAAGAGTTTGTTTATACAACCAAATCAAAGAGGTATTAAGCCTGTTTACTGAGCCAATAAATGCATTAACTCACTGTGTCAGGTATGCCCCATACAAAGGATGCACTTCTCAATATTGCCTTCTTCCCTCCTCCAAAAATCCTGTGCACGGATCTGCCCCCCTAGATCCACTCACAAGTAAGCCCCTACTAAGCGGTACTTCTCACTAATCGCACTGCTCTCCTCCAGCCCAGCCAGCAAGGTCCCCGCGTTCTTGAGGCCCATGTGTCCCCTTTCCCATCTCTACCCTGACTCCCAATTCCATGATTAAACCATTCCCACCAAGTCCTTTTCCTTCATTTTTCTTCTGCAGTTGTGGAGAAGAGGGACAAGTTAAGCACAAAATTGTTGCAGATTCTTGGTGGGGAATCATGAATGCTCATACCTTCCACATTGTCTGACTGTCATACAAATTTTAAAACATTTACCACTCAGATTAAAACAGGCACCTCCTTGTTTTGTTTTCACACCTTTAATTACTAGGGAGACTGCCTTTCATGTCTATTAGCCATTTGTATTTTTTATGACCTGCCTGTGAATATCCTAGACTCATTTTTATTTCACATTGAGCTCTTTTCAATTGGTTAGTATGTACTCTTTGTAAATTAAGGAGATTAGTAAGAGCTGCCTTTTAAAGGACATGGCTTGGGTGGATGGAGCCAGGAAGCAGGGAGCACACCTTCAGGGTAACTCTCACCCATTCTAGCTCTGCCTGCTAAACACTGGACACTCAAGGGCTTCCAACAGAATGTCTTTTTGCCAGAAGCTATTTGCTAGATTCTCCCTGGGCAATACAATGGAATTTAGCATTCCTAGGGAGAAAAATGTAATGGAGGAGCATGGATTTCCTATCCTTCTCTGCATGTGTGTGGGATGTGTCTGTGCCCCAGAGGGAGGCCACTACCTGTCCGAGGACTCTTTTATCAATGGTGGGGGGCCATATCACAGAGAGAGGTTCTGCCCAGAGGGAGGCTCAGAACTAAGTCCAGGGGAGAGAGAAAGGAACTCTAGGGTGAGAAGAATAAAAGCAATGACATGAATTTCTTTCCACTTGTAGAATCCCGCTGACCTTCTCCTCTGTGCCGCCACAGGAAAAAGTCAGGATACATGGCCTGGCTAGTGCTGCCTTTCCAGCTGGTAGGAGAGGAAGAACAGCTCTGCTTGGGAGAACAGAGAGCACTCTTTAAATGCTGGTGTGCCCCATCCTGGGCGTATTCAGCCTTCTTCACGTTTATGTCACACTCTGTCCCTGGGTGAATACACCAATTCCCAAAGCTTTAGGTAACACCCATGCCCTGGGGCTCAGACTCTCCTGAGTTTCAGGCCCATGCAGCCAACCACTTACTTGACATCTCCACTTGTATGCCTCACAGGCAGTTCAACTTAACATCTCCAAATCTCATCTCTTGACTGTCCCACTTTGGCCCCATCCGTCAACTCAGGCAATGCGTTCACCATCCATTTGGTTGCTCGGAATCATCCTTTGCTCTCTTTTCTCTTCAACCTTCTCATCAGACCCGTCTGTTAAGTACACTTCCAAGACCTGCCTGAATTCTGTCCTCTTTTTTCCAAACCCATCACCACTCCCCTAGTGCACTCCCCACCATCTCTAACCGCAAGTAGCCCAGCGGCCTTCTACTGATGCTCCTCTTTCCACTCATGCCTCTCATCATCAAAGTGATCATCAAACATAAACATGATCATGTCACTCTTCTGCCTTAAACTTTTCAGTGGACTCCCACGCACTGAGGACTGACTCATCGTGGCTTACAAGGCCTGTGATCTTCACCACCAACCTCTCTAATTTCATCTCCAGCCACTACTATTCCCCCCTTCACCACATGTTAGCCACGCTGGCCCTGTGTGCCTTTCTTGAGTGTGCTAAGCTCTCGGCCACTAAGGGTGATACACAAGCTGTCACTTTTGCTTGGAACCTTCTTCCCCAGGCTAATTATTTGCATGAAATGCTCCTTCTCGTCCTGGAGGTGTTAGCTCTTGTCACCTCCTCAGAGAAGCCTTCCTTGACCACTCATTGAAGAAGTTCTCCATCTGTTATTCTTTAACACAGTAACCTGTTTTGTTTTTGTTTTTTAAATATAACACCATAACTTGGAAATATTTTGTGAGGTGACCTGATTTTGGTGGATTTTCTGTCTGTGTGGTATACCCTCGTAACTCCTGCTTTTAGCATAGCACTTGGCACAAAGGCACTCAATAAACAGTTGCTGTTTGAATGCACGAAGAATAGTTCGTACACTCAGTGAAAGTTACAGGGCTAGCCCTCAGGAAGAGCAGAATACAGTTTTAGGAGGCAACCGAGGCCTTGGCATTTGGTGAAGTATCTCAGGAGTTAGTGAAGTGAGGCTAGAGTCATGTGTCAACCAGCATCATCAGTGAAAGGGGTTTGTGGACAGTGCTTGTTTGTGAGCCAAAGAGATTCAAAGGTGACCTCATCATTGAATATGGAATTTGTATCTAATATGCAAACATATACCTAACATCTAAAATATGGTTACATGGTAATTTTTGGTACTTAAAGTTTTCAAAATAATCCCATGATAAGAGTGCTCATTCTGTATTTTAGAAACAGTATAATATAGTGGTTAAGAATACAACTCTGTGACCTGACTGCTTGAGGATGAATCCTGGCTCTGACATTTTCTAGCTGTGGAACCCTGAGCAAGTGGCTTAACCTCTTTGTACCTCAGTTTTCCTTTCTGTGAAATGGAGGTCATGCCTCATCAGGTGTGAGATTTTGATGAGCTAAAAATTGTACAGTGCTTATAGTCGTGTCAGGGACATAGTAAGCACTATGCAAATGTTAGCTTTTAGTGTTCTATTTCTAGAAATAGCAGCAAAGGTTGTATTTGGAGAGGATGGACTCTGAAAACATGTCTCCCAGCAATACAGTATTCCATGGATCCAACCACACGAGGCAATTCATGAAAATGTGTACATATAGAGGTGCTGTAATTTTATATGCTGTTATTACTTTGAAAAGAATTTGTTTGAAAGGCTAATTAGCCATGCATGCAATTCTTTCGAAGATGCACAGACACCTTGAACAAAGCTGTGGTCAACTAAACGAATGTGAAATCTCTATCAGCTCTGACAGCTAATTTCATGATTTGACCGCCCTTCCATACCTCTAGAGATAGAGCTCTTAGAAATAAATGTTCCTATTAACTTTTATCTTGGTTGTTACTTCATTATGCTAATAGGCTCCCTATTGATCAACTCTATTCTTCATTTTTCTCAAGCCTCAGGAAGAAATGTTAAAATATTCAAGGACTAAAGAATAAATGAATATGAGCAGCAGTATAAATACTATCTCACCACTTTCAACTTAAAATGTCAATTATGAGTGTTCTAAGGGATAATTAGGAGTTCACCAGACAGGGTCACATCCTAGGAGAAGCCATCCCCACCATCCCCACCATTAGCATCTCTCTCCCACTACCTCCTCTCCCTGCAACCAGTTACCCTCTACTCTGTGCTATGTCAATACCCACCTGTGCTATGTCACACCTCGGTTACTGTCTCACTGTATTTAACCCTTGACTACACATTCCTATTTACCTTATTGGACTGTGAATTCCTAGATACCAGACGCAGGACTGACTCATCTTTGCAGGTACCCTGATGAGGGTTTATCAAATTGATCTGAAGTTCTTGAAAGACAACATTCATGTTTAATATTCGACACTAATGCAGTATTTCAAATAGTATTCCTGCTGGAAGATAAGCTCTTTGAGAGCAGTGATTTGGATCTATGTGATCCACTCCAGTATGTATCTAGAACAGTGTCTGATGTGGGGGCACTCAATAAATATTAAAAGAGTGAAAAGAGGAGATACCTATAGCCTAAATGCTACTTATGGTTCCTGTATCAGAACAGGCCTGAGAATTAACCAGAGGCTGCAACAACTATACGGAAGTAGATGATGAGACCATTTGTCTTTCCCATGTACTAGCCTCCATTTCACTTTGTACATCACCTGTGAACACAAACCCTGAGATGTGCAAAGGCTATGAGAATTCAAATTTACCAAATGTTTCATTTAATACTCTTGTTGAGGCTTAACTGAAACAGTGTTTGGTTTATTTACAGCTCCAAAGATTGGATTGGATTCCTAGGCCTTAAAAATCCTTAAGTACCAGCCTGGAACCAGGTCTCCGTGACACTCTTTGCAGTTGTATAGGTGGCACAGGGGGCATGAAGTTCTCCTCGCTGAAAACTCAGGATCTGCTTGCTGAAAGTAAACTAATTTGTGCACCATGTCCCTTTTGTTGGCGATCTCGTCAACATTTTTACTTTTAAATTTACTGAAGTAAAGAGAACATTAAAAATCAAAATCAATTGGCACCAACTAGAGAGATAATTTCATTCTTCATAAAAGATACCTAGTATGGCTGCAAAGTGACCCCTGAGCCTGTGCCACCATGGCCGCTGTGACATCTGTTCTTCCTAGTGCCTCACACAAGCCTTGTTAAATGATCCGTGGGGCACCACACAGACACCATGGGACAGACTCAAATGGCTCCCCGGGAGCAGTGAATGCTTCTCCTTGGCATGGCCAATTTATCCTTTGAAAGTCAAGGTCTGGGAGGAGGTTTTGGTTCCATAAGCTCTTAACTGGTAGCATGTGGTGTGTCATGACTGCGTGACCACTACTAAAACATTATGTCAAATGCATTAATAAACTGAGAAACTTTAGTAATATTGCCCTTTTAATAAAAACTAGTATAGTTCTTTTTGACTCAATAATAATTTAACGTAGGTTTTAAAGAATAAAGAAAATAAATGGCCATCATCATTGCGTTCTCCCTTCCTCCCATGAAAACACTGTACCTCCTACAAAATGAACAATGGTGGCATTTTTGTCGTCTGACACCGAGTCAAGAAATTCATGTCATTATTTCTGAGGAATACGAATTCTGATTACCAAAAATCCTGCTCATCTTCTATTCTTCTTTATCCCGTCCCCTACCTCTCTCTTCCATCCATCCACCCATCCAATAGGGAATAGATACACAAATATGGATTAAGACATGGCTCCCAAACCATTAGGAAACTCATAAATTTGGTATTGCATGTAACATAAAGAGATATTAAGCAGAAAAGTTATTAAATCAATAATATATTCAAAAGAAGTTTTTTGATAATGACTGCATTTAAAATATGTTAAGTACAGGGAGCTTATCATCTTTGTGCTTGAATAACACAAACCAACGAACATAACTGCAGCATAATCGCCTCTCCTCTCTTTCCAGAACATCAGACAAAGGAAGAGAATTTGGTGCTTTGAGAAAAATAGATTATTTAGGAGCCAGAATGTGAGTAATTTACTGATGTGCTCTTAACCTTTGTCAGCCATTAGTTGTAATTGTTGCCGTAAATTAAAGATGGCAAAGAAAAAGTGTAACATATGGTTTATAGGAAAATTTTTAGAAGAAAAATATTATTTTGACGGCTTTAATATTTACTAGAATTTACATCCCATGGAAGAAAAGACACAGATCATTATAAAATAAATCCTTTGTCACTAGGGTTAATTTCATAAAGAATTTATGCCCACTGTTGTCGTGCAGAGACTACCAAATAATCATGATAAATATTGTTACGGAATCTAGTCAAAATGTCACTTACCTCCCTTGAGGGAAGATAAGAAGCTTAGATAAATCATCGTCAGAAGTAAGAGTTCACCACTGCCCAACAACATATTAATTCCCCACTTACTAAGCAGCTAAGGTAACGCCAAAGAAATAGTTGGGAAGAAGATGACCACGTACTAGATTTGCTGGTCTGAAGGCAAAGCTCATGGGTTTGCATGGCTGCTTGCTGAATGCCTGAAGGGCCCAATTCAGAGTTTCCTCAGTTGAGGAGAGTATTTGTTATAACAAGTTACAACCGCTAAGAGAGTTCTGCAATTTGTTTCACCATCAGCAAAGGGCAGGAGATTTGGAGGGAGGAAGAGTGATAAAGGATCAATGCTATCATCTTCCTCCTTGCAGAAAAGAGGAAGTCAAATTTTAGAGCAAAGAGCTCTTAATGGGTGGTTGCTTGCATCTACTTCCAACGAACTTTATCCTAGGCATTGGAAGAGAAATGTGTATAGCCAGGAAGTGGCACTAATGGAAAATCTTTGTGTGTATCTGGACATACTGAATTCTAAAAGGCAATGGTGGCAAAGCTTCCCAAGTTTGGGCATTAGCTGTTTTGCTCTCACACCTCTAATTTCTTTAATAGCATCATCTTTAATTAAAGAATGATGCAACTGAATCCTCAGAGTCTTACCTTCTTCACCAAGCTCAAGTGTGAGGAGCTCATAACGCTGAGTCTCAACATTAGCTCATTTCTGGGCAAAATAAATAAATGTCAGCAAGACACTTCTGGAGTTAGCACTTCCCATTAAGTTTCATAACATTTGCCTCTCATTCAAGGAAAACAACCTCAGAGTTGGTGCCAAAACGCTTTTGAGGTTTGTATCACTACCCACTAATAAGAGCAAAGTTTGTTGAAGCAGAGACCTCAGATGAACAAATAAAAATTTGGAATATCATAAAGGCTAAAAACTTACACTAAAGTCATTTAAATAAATGAAATAATACCACATGAGAAAGAGAAAGAAGGATAAAATTGCACCCAGGGGCACAAAAACTAAAAAGGCTAAAATGCAGAATAGTGGTTATGAAAAGACTGGACTCCGAGGAGGGTGGTAATCTCTTCTTTATTTAAATAATTCTCCTGGTAAAAAGAAATTTATTACCTCACTTATCAATCTTCTATCTGATTTTCAACAATTCATTAATCATTATCTAATGATGATGTCCTTTATCATAATGCACAAAGATGCTATTTTCAAAATCATCAAATCAACACCAGCTCTAGGACGAAGCAGAACAAAAGAACCAAAAAGAATAAACCTCCCTTCACCTAATCCCACCTGAAAATGGACAAAGTAGCTTAGCCATGGCTGGCATGTTAAAGAAGCTCCCTTGTCACCCTATCTTCTCCCCTAAGTCACATGGATCAAAAATCTGATTAAATACAGTATAAAGAAAGAATATTCAAGTTCAAAATAAACATTTGAAAAACATCTTCAGTGTTTCCTCTTTAGGCCCTCAGGGAGATGGAGAGTAAGCACAGCTCCAGGTGACCCTGTCCCCCAAGAACTCTTTGGCAGCCACCTAGATGATGTGGCAGTCCTTATGCCACCAAAGAAACATCTGAGAGACGTGCTGTCCCATAGCATTAGGGTTAAATTCTCATTTACAGCTGAAAAAGACACAAGCGATATGATATTTAGGCAGGTGCCAGATTTAGGGAAAAAAATAGGATGCCCAGCTAAACTGGAATTTCAAATAAATAATTCAGATAAATAAATAATATTCTGGTATAAGCATTTCCTGTGCAATATTTGGGAAATACTTATACTAAAAAGGGATATTTGTTGTTTATCTGAAATTCTAATTTAGCTGGGATTCTTGTATTTTATCTGGCAACCACATTTCCTGGAGTGTCCTTATAAAAAGGGGGGAATTCAGACACAGAGACACACACAAGAACACCATGTGAAGGTTGGAGTTATGCTGACACAAGCCAAGGAACTATCAGAATCTAGGAGAGAGGCCTAAACAGAGCCTTCCCTAGTGATTTGAGAAGGAGTATGCCTCTGCTGACACCTTGATCTCAGACTTCCAAGTCTCTGACCTGTGAGATGATAAATTTCTATTGCTTAAACCATTTATTTTGTGCTACAGCGGCTCTAAGAAACATAAACATACATCAAATCAGCATTCCATTGTCTTTTTTTTAAACTATGGTAACAGGAACTGGACTCTGGGCTAATTGCTTCAGACAAAGCATGCCTTGTACCCTCATCTTATCCAATCCCATCCCAGGCGTGAGGATCCCAGTACCTTCTCAGTACTCCAGATTCTCAAAGACTGAGATGCTGTAGAATCCCCAGTTACTTAGCAACTATAGCCTAGCACATGAGTCCAAATATGCAGGGTAGATCCCCAGCAGTCACCCAATTCTGTGACAGTGAGTCTACCCACCTGCTGAGATGACCACCCATTGCCTAGCTCAGGATTTCTCGGCCAGCGTTCCTTTAATCATCAGAAAGTGGGCACAGAGGGAACATATCTCAACATAATAAAAGCCATATATGACAAACCCACAGCTAACATCATACTCAATGGTGAAAAGCTGAAAGCATTCCCTCTCAGATCAGGAACAAGACAACGATGACCACTCTCATCACTTTTATTCAACCCAGTTTGGGAAGTCCGAGCCATAGCAATCAGAGAAGAAAATAAATAAAAGGAATTTAAATCAGAAAGGAAGAAGTAAAACTGTCACTGTTTTCAGATGACATGATACTATACATTGAAACCCTAAAGACACTACCAGAAAACTAGAGCTCATGAATGAATTCAGTAAAGTTGCAGGGTGCAAAATTAATGTATAGAAACCTGTTGCATTTCTATACATTAACAAGAAAATATAAGATAGAGAAATTAAGGAAACAATCCCGTTTACAATCACAACAAAAAGAATAAAATACCTAGGAATAAGCCTACCTAAGGAGGTAGAAGACCTGTACTCTGAAGACTGTAAGATGCTGATGAAAGAAACTGAAGTCAACACAAGCAGATGGAAAGATATACCCTACCCTGTACTTGGATTAGAAGTATCAATATTGTTAAAATGACCATATTACCCAACACAATCTACAATCCCTATCAAAGTACCAATGGCATTTTCCACAGAACTAGAACAAAAAACTTTAAAATTTGTATGAAAACACAAGAGATCCTTGTGAAGAATGGAGCTGGAGGAATCAGACTCCTGGACTTCAGACTATACTACAAAGCAACAGTAATCAAGACACTATGGTACTGGCACAAAAACAGAAATAGAGATCAATGGAACAGGATAGAGAGTCCAGTAATAAACCCACACACCTACGGTCAATTATCTATGACAAAGGAGGCAAGAATGTGGTGGAGAAAAGACAGTCTCTTCAATAAGTGGTGCTGAGAAAACTGGACAGCTACATATAAAAGAATGAAATTAGAACATTCTCTAACATGATATACAAAAATAAACTCAAAATGGATTAAAGACCTAAGTGTAAGGCTGGATAGTATAAAATTCTTAAAGGAAAACATAGGCAGAACACTCTCTGACATAAATCGCAGCAATATTCTTTTGGATCCATCTTCTAGAGTAATGGAAATAAAAGAAAAAACAAACAAACGGGATCTAATTAAACTTAAAAGCTTTTGCGCAGCAAAGGAAACCATAAACAAAACAAAAAGACAGCCTACAGAATGCAAGAAAATAATCTGCAAACGATGGAACCAACAAGGATTAGTATCTAAAATATTCAAAGAGCTCATACAGCTCAATATCAAAAAAAAAACCAATCAAAAAATGTGCAGAAGACATGACTTGGAATATTACATGAAATTGTGAATATATTAATTTCTTTGTTAACTTGAGTTTTCACATATTCAATGTTCCAGCTGAAGGGAATTATTAGTTCTTAATACATACACTTGAAGAATGCTTATACTTAAAATCTCCTTAATGCATTTTCAAATTCTCTCATTGCAGTCATGTCTTTTTAACATGAAATTTTACAGAAGTGCAGATAGAAACATATTTAAGAAAAAGGTGCTTGGGAAAATCAGATCATGGTAGGTAAACCACCAGTGATTTTGTAGCTATATTTCAGGGTTTCTTACCTAAGGTTCTGAAGTATATAATCTAGGTAAAATGTGTGTTATCAAAATAACATTTTAAAATATCAAAAATGGATGTAATTTTCCTACTTAAGTGAATTATCAAGGATTTATTCATACTGTGGGTATAATTTTTTTCATAGCATTTAGTCTATTTATTCCTTAATGGTGAGTGGGGTGATCACTCCAGTCAGAATGGCCATCATCCACAAGTCTATAAATAATAAATGCTGGAGAGGGTGTGGAGAAAAAGGAACTCTCCTACACTGTTGGTGGGAATGTAAATTGGTACAGCCACTATGGAGAACAGTATGGAGGTTCCTTAAAAAACTAAAAATAGAGCTATCATAGACCCTACAATCCCACTCCGGGGCATTTATACGGAGAAAACTCTAATTTGAAAAGATACATGCACCCCAACATTCATAGCAGCACTATTTACAATAGGCAAGACATGGAAGTAACCTAAGTGTCCATCAACAGGTGAATGGATAAAGAATATGTGATATATACAGACAACGGAATATTACTCAGCCATAAAAAAGGAGTGAAATAATGCCATTTGCAGCAACATGAATGGACCTAGGGATTATCATACTAAGTGAAGTAAGGCAGACAGAGAAAGACGAGTATGATATGATATCACTTATATGTGGAATCTAAAAAAAAAAAAGATACAAATGAACTTATTTACGAAACAGAAACAGAACCACAGACATAGAAAACAAACTTATGGTTACCAAAGGGGAAAGCAAGGAGGGATAAATCAGGAGTTTAGGATTAACATATACACACATTTCTATATATAAAAGTATATATATCTATATATAAAAGAGATAACCAACAAGGACCTACTGTATAGCACAGGGAACTATACTCAATATTACATAATAACCTATAGGGGAAAATAATCCAAAAAAGATATAGATATATAGATAGGTATAGATATATATAGATATCTGTCTATCTCTGAATCACTCTGCTGTACACCTGAAACTAATGCAACATTGTAAATCAACTATAATAAACTAGATAATCATCCCTGAACAACATTTACTGTCCACTCTATTTCATGGGATTTATTCCAATGACTACAGGCTTGTTTATAATAAAAGAGTAACTTGATTTCTACTAACTGTGTTTGTTTAAATTACAGAGTAAAACCAGGCTTCTCGAGATAAATCAGCGCTCAGAGTGAAATCATTTTCAACCCAGCAATTTTTACAGCCTTTCGTTTGCCGTTTGTATTCTAATAGAATGAATTAGCTTCAGCTTTTTCCTCTTATTCTGTTAAATCTCTTCTGAATAATTCAAATACATAAATTATTTATGGTTGATTCTTAGAAAACAATAGAATTTAATATAATATTACAATGTTAAAGAAGAATTACTGAAGGAAACACATTCCTGCTTTAGTATAATCTGTTGCATTGTTCAGATTTTACTTTTAAAGATTTTCATGAAATGCAAAACATTTAAATTTACTGTATTTTCATATTACTGTATTTTTGCTAATCCCATGAGTCAAGATCAGTACTATGAGGAAGAATTCTAATGTGAAGGGAAAACAGTGAATGAATAATTGAATTTCAGGCCCAGATCTGTACTGCACACTCTGTACATGACCTTTTGTAACTCAATCTTTCTGGACCTTTTTTTTCTTCAATAAAATAGGGCTCTTGAGACCTCCTTTGCCCACCTTACAACTATTATGAGGTTCAAATGAAATACTGCTTGGGAAAGTACTTTGGAAACTATTAAGCCTTATGCAAACTTAAAATACACTACTGCAACGTAGATGTAAATATAAATAAATGCAAGGGTGGGGATAAAAGACTTCCATGTAGAGAAGATTGTGGGAATGTTCCCTTCTCTCCTCATGCCTCTTGTTGTTGCAAAGCTTCCTGCCACCAGGGACAATTTATTCCTCCTTTTACTTCACCCCAGGGATGACTCCAAACAAAGTTTTCAGGGAATCAGGAGAGCAATACGCTCTAGTCTCTTTGATGCTCTTTTCTTAAAAAATGCATAGTTCTTTGACCTGAGTCTGGTCCACTCAACAACATCTCCAGCTCCTATCTTAGGCCCTCGGGTCTAGGGCCACCATCTTCACTGGGATCCAGGGGCTCAGAAACATGCTTGTCACCATATGCATGAAAGAGCTGCGTTAAGATTATCCTCTGAAAAGTTGCAGAAATCTCAGTTGAGTCCATTGTCTGCCCTAAGTTTTATTATTGGAAACTTGTCTCCAGCAGGTCGAAGTGAAAAGGAGAGGAGAGGTGAGAAAGAGTAGATGTGGAGGGTGGTGATAGTAGTCATGGCATGGGGTGCGGGAAGGCTAAGCATAATAAGAACACTTTATTTCTAGTCAGCTTTCTTTTATCACTTGGACTAAAATTCCTCACACTTTCTCAAAAGGCAAAGGAGAAGGGAAATTGAGAGACAGACTATTCTATTGTGCGAACCCAAGATGTACAGACATCATAGTCAAGAGCAACAAATTGAGGGCAGTGGAATAGGAAGTATGTAGCTCAACCCTAGGATCTTTGTTGGAACAGAAAAGAGACCTTCAAGGGGCTAGTTTGGAAACAAGAAGTATGCTTTGCAGGCCACGGGTCCTCAGCCCCTGGCTCTTCTCTGCTTATGCTTGACCCGTTCTCTCGCTCCTTGGTTTCTAGAGCCATCAGGCACACTCCTCTCCCCTCTCTCATCTCTGTCTCTTTGGAACATCTATTCCAGGTTCCTGAAGCCGGAGGGGCACCTAATCTGCCTGCTACCAAATGGAAGCGAAGGAGGGAAGAACCCATCCCATGCAGCAGGGCGCCTCTGGCATTCTGGGTGACCAGCTTCTGCAGAGCTGTGAGACCCTCACCAGCATACTTTTAACAAGCGATGGGTTAAGCAGACTTGTGAGCTTCCAACTTCTAGCAAGTTTTTCATTAGTCGTAAAATTATTTGTTGGAAAATGCACCCTACCTTCTAATAAAGAGCCTTGCAGAGCATAATTAACTGCTAAACTCAGACGGATGAAAAAAGTAAAAAAAAAAACACTGCCACATCTGCAGGTATATCAAAGTCATTGTCCTCTGTTGGCAGTTTCTGGGTCTATCCAGAATGACTTTGTTCTATGCAGAATTCCAGATGATATATTACAACAGAGTTTAAAGAAGACTCTATCCTTAACCTATGCTTGTTTCTGTACTCTTAATTCCCAGCGAAAGGTCAGTAAAGTCTTTGATCATCTGGCAGCTCCATTGGGAAATGATGGGAACATGCCAGTCATGGAAGTTGGGCTGATATAAATACAGCCACAATGACTCTCTGACATCTTTCTTTTCCCCTTTTATGCCAAATACAGAAAAAGAAAAGACTAAAAAAGTGTGGGCTGATGAATCAAAGGCGGAACAACTATTGATGAAACAGATAAATCAGGGGAAAAAATTAGAGAATTCTTACAAATGGAAGTAGGTTTTCAAAGTCATAATGGTAAAAGATTCCCTTGGTCTGTCTTTATACATGGCCTTTTTGCTTCCAATGCATGCCCAATGTATTTCCACAAATCCTCTTCAAGGTTGTTTTTAATAACGAATATTTATTGAATGCTTTCTTTGTGGAAGGCACTGTGTTAAGTGCTTGGCATTCACTGTCCCATTTGAAACTCACAGGAGGCTGTTTTATGGCGATCAACGTTTGACACACGAGGACACTGAGTCATACAGAGGCCAATGTTCCTCGGATTAAGCAGCTGCAATTGAGGGGCAGGAGACTGGGCTACAATTGCAGGTGAACTCCAGAGCCTGTGGTCTTCCTCACTATACTCATCCTGTTTTCTAATAAGGAACCTGAGGTTAAGAGAGTTTATGTTACTTGCCCCAGCTAGTAGTTAGCAAGTTCATAGTTAAAATGGGAAGCAAAGCAATCAACAGACATGAGATCTGGATTCAAGAATGACCATTTCCACCAATGTGATCAATGAATGGGGTTTGGTCACAGCATTTACTAAGTACTCTTTATTTTTTACAATAACTGATTTTTTTCAGCCTCTGATGTGTTTATAGTATTAAAAATTTTACTCAAGCAAGATTTTAGAGAATCCATGAGTGACCTTTATGTTTTTTATTGAAGAGTATATATTTTGATTAAAAAAAAAAAAAAGATGCTGGGAAAACCCATCACAGTTAATGCCTTGATGTACTGTAGTTTATTTGGGTCCAAAACTTATTCTGATTTTCAACTCTTGGTTGGTGGTATCTCTACCTCTAGGTTCAGAGTAGCATGCACTCCAGTTTAAGATACAAGAAAAGAACTTCAAAGTTCCCTCCCCATGCTAAGATCCAGCTTACTTTATAGATGTGGAAATCAGATAAGCAGCAGGAAAATGAATGAGAGGCTGGTATTTTGAACGCATCTGAGAGTCCCTTCAGCATAAGACAGGTCAAAAAGAACTGAACAGTCCCCACAGATCCTTCTGGCAACTGCATTATTTAATTTCAGTAATTACAAATTCTCTCTAAACCAGAAAAATCCAAGCACATTCAAATAGGCATGCAGAAATATATCCTAATATGCACTGCAAATGATGGTGATTATCAGGACAATGTTTTCTTATTATTTCTGAGTCTAGGAATTGATCTTTGAAAAGGAACTTTCCTTGCATAATTTTCAAAACAAGTTTCCCCAACGTCCATAGAGAAATGATGGATTCAACATTCACAGATGAATAAAGAGGACATGCGTGTGGGTGACCCTGTAGAAGAGCACTGCGGGAAGGCTGACTTCCGACCTTCAAACACCAGAGCTCAGGGATCTTCCGATTTTCATTTTTGTTTCTATTTCCCTTTCACTGTGCTCTCCCTTCTGTGAACTGTTTCTATCACAGCAAACTCATCAGTGGTGTTGATGTGGCTATTCATTCTTTTAAAGAAATACTAAGCTGCAAGAGTCTCACCTTCTCTGCCAAAAGCAAAAGATTATACATTAGCAGAGAAGTTAATTCCAGAAGAAGCCTCACTTCTGGAAATAGGAAACAAGGAAATGTTCATTTAGTCTGTATTTCTTAAGAGACAATAGAAAAGAATTTTCGATGCAGGATGTTCACTCATGACTTCTTCATGTTTTATCATAGAATGATTACTCCTCTAATGAGTAATCCACAAAAGGTTGTTATCTCAGCCCAATTACAACAAGTAAATAACCCCACAGCCACCCTACCCCACCAATTTCCATTTTCCAGTGGGAGACAGGGAGACGGAGGTGTAAGAAAGACTGTGATAACAATGAAACATCACAACTAATCCAACTGTGTAAATATCTGCTTTAGTACTAAATGTACGAATTGTTCATATTCAAACTACAACACGTGCCTTAAGGTCTGACCATTGGAATTAGTGGCTCCCAAACAACTGTTTATATATATATATATACACACATATATATGTGTAATCTACATACTATAAGGTTAACCAGATAATCCACAGCAAATGGAATTTATAGTGAAGCAAAACTGATGATAGTTTACATAAAAATCGCTGCAACTGAGAGACACAATCACCTAAAAATGGCACTAATGATACACTGTTAACAACCCTTAATCCAGAAATCTGTGAAGATTCTGACTCTTTATGTGTGTACGCAATAGGAGCTACACAATGCTGCCAGTTGTGGTGTGACAACTGGACCTCCTCGGATTCTACTGATTTTGTATCCCTAGAATCTGTATAATGTTACATTTATTAACAAATACCAAATTTTAGTAATCAATAAATCACTCAGTGGGGTAGTAGTAAATACCCTATATGTGTACATAAGAATGAATGTCATTTGACCCTAAGAACAAATACAATAATTTGGCATTTTGGATGAGTTCTCAGTCCATGTGGAGAATGTTTGAGGCCCACCAGGGGTTCAATGAACTCAGAGAAACTTTGAGTTAGAGCCATATACAAAGGCCCATAGGTACACTGGTATGACATATAAGAATGGAATATAGAACTACCCACAGAACTTTCCTTTAAAGTATGACTGGACATTTAATAAACCAACAGACAACCATCTTATAGGAAATCTTACAGAGTTAAAAGTGAACAACAGGGGCTTCCCTGGTGGTGCAGTGGTTAAGAATCCTCCTGCCAATGCAGGGGACATGGGTTCAAGCCCTGGTCTGGGAAGATCCCACATGCCGCAAAGCAACTGGGCCCGTGAGCCACAACTACTGAGCCTAAGCATCTGGAGCCTGTGCTCCGCAACAAGAGAGGCCGCGATAGTGAGAGGCCCGCGCACCGCGATGAAGAGGGGCCCCTGCTTGCCGCAACTAGAGAAAGCCCTCGCACAGAAACGAAGACCCAACACGGCCAAAAATAAAAATTAATTAATTAATTAATTAATTATTTAACAAATGAGCAACAGATTCAATCATTTTGTTAACGGTTGAGATGTTGATGAAGCTGAGTATGACTATTTCAAACATGACTTTAACAGCTGCCATTTAAATTTCTTGCCAGTAAACAGCTACAGTTTTTCAATCCTGATCCAGCTCATCTTGCATAACATCTCTGAATACTGTGCCATTTTTCTGCTTAAAAATCTTTACTGCTTCTGCATTTCCCACAAAATAAGACAATACGTACATTTTGTCAATTATATTGAAGTTTACATGAAATGGACTTATGTCTAAAAATATCATCTATTAAAACTAATTCAAGAGCTAGAAAACTTGAACATAACTAAAACTATTTAACAAATGTTATCCATAATTAAAATCTTCCTATATCTAAAAAATCATTTCAGTGTTATACAGATTATACCAGAGTATAAAAAAAATTATCTACTCTTTGAGGCCAATAACTTAATGCCAAAATTTGACAAGGCAATTGCAAGAAAGAAAAAAATACGGCCAATTTCACTCACAAATGTATATGCAAAAATTCCAAACAAAATATTAGTAAACTAAATCCAGCAATGTATATTAAGGATAAAACATTATGACCAAGATGGGCTTATTCTATGAATTCCAAAGTGGGTTACTATCACAGAATCAATTAATATAATTCACCAATTAGGAAATTAAAGGCAAAATTCATATGATCATCTCAAAAGATATAGGAAAAACATTTGATAAAATTTAATGTCTAATAATTTAAAAAATCCTAGCAAGCCAGCAAATCTCTTAATCTGCTAAAAGTAATTAACACATATCATTGTTATTTACGGTAAAAATTAAATCTTTCCCTTTCAGATTGCAAGAAAGGCAGGATACCCACTACCATCACTACAGCTCAATGTTTTACCAAAGTCCTGACCACAGCAGTGAAGATGAAAACAAAATACAAAATATACGATTTGGAAAGGAAGAAATAAAAGTGACATTATTCATAGATTTCCTCTATAGAAAATTCAAAAGGATCTACAAATAATATATAAATTAATAACTTGCTGAAAAATAAAATTGTTATGCAAATATAAGCTAAGGGATATTTATTATTAACCTATGAAATATATTTACATATATTTTTAAGTATTTTAAATAGATATTGTTATAATAAACTAAACAATCTATTTCTTAACCTCAATTTAAAACATAAATCATTAAATTAATTCGCTCTTTCAATAAGATCTTTCTTTTTTGATACGGAAAAAAGAGGTAATTATTCTATTCTATTAAATTTATTATTATTATATTCAAATCAAGTTAAAATGAAAAATACATTCAGCAAGACTAGAAAGTGAACTGAGCCACATTTGACTGTAAGTTTCTCAAAGACAGAGATAATGTCTTGGGTAGGTTTTCCCCTGAGAAATACCCAACCAGAGAAAATAGATTTAATTCACAGCAAGCGGACAGGGAAAGGCAAGGGAGAGGGGAGAGCGAGAGAGAGAAGGAATGTTGACAGAAGAGGAAAATAAACATCTAATTCTAAGGGACAGTAAATATAGGAATTTGGCCACAATCATTCTTAAAAAGGAAAATAAAGGAAACACAAAAACAGGAGGGTTGTAGTTTAATATGTCAACAGCCTCAGTGGCAGGTGGCAGGTGCACAGGCCCTAGCAGTTTATGGGTTAGTTTTCTGTGGTGTCTAGTACTCTTAAGGACATTTAGTGAATGGTAAATATATCAAGCCTTCAACTGCCTGGTGGGTCAGGATCTGTTTTCTACTTAGTTCACTTCCATTTCCTTTGCTATTCCCAGCAGCCTTCTTGATATCAGTTTGCATTAGTATGGTTTTCACAACTGGCTCAAAAAATAAAGCTTCTATGCCTAATGAAACACCGAGCTAACACACTTTGGTAGTCATATCTATTTTGAAAATTTATGATTACTGTATTTAGTCTGTCCTTTCCAATCTTACAATACAGGGTCTGCAAAAGGAATTGCAAAAATTTTACATATTTGCACATAAGAACATTATTTAATATCAATAGTAGCATTTTATAGCCAAAAGAAAATTAGACTTAGCAGAAGATCATGAGAGACTAGCAGGTAACTTTTCTTTTTTTTTTCTGAGAGAGACTGTGAAACAACAGAACAGTCTGTGCTACATACATAATTAAGACAGATGTTCTCAATCTTAATTTTCATAGCTAATTTTGACAGCCAAAGAAATGTACTTGTCTTTTGTATAGCCACCCATTTTCTCTCAAACGTGTCCTATTTTTCTCATCGCCCACTATGATTGCTCAGAAAGAAAGGGGTGGTGTGACAGAGAATGTATTAATGCAATAGCAAGAGCTCTGCCATATTTTTGGTAGGTCACTGAATAGAAACAGATATAGCAGAAACTGAGCATAAAATCATTTAAAAGTCCACATAGCATAAGCATTGTTATGCATTCTTAACTTTGCAGATCACAGTTTTCACTGGCTTTGTGGGGTCTTCCATGCAGAAATCAAGCTGATCACATTAAACAATAAAGGAACTGTTAATAAGGACCTTCCTTTAGTCAATCCAGGCTTGAAAGCATAGGCTTTTTTTTTTTTAACAGAATAAAATATATGGAAATACGCTACATTTTGATGACACAGCCAGGTGCCTTACCTGCAAGGGTAGAATCTGATATGCGTGTCTATGGCTGTATCTGGAAATAGGAAACACGTGTAAGAGCAGCAAAGGCATCCTTTCTCAAAGTGTGCTCTTCCTGGAACCCCCTGCCTTTTGGCTCCTCACTGTTGCAGGTGTTTCAGACAGAAAAACAAAAGAACAACGTTTCCTGTAAGTGGTCCCAGTAGCCTTAAAACCGCAAACCTCAGAAACCACAAAGAGAGGCAGAACTGTCTTCCTGTTCTCTGTGGTGGAGCCTGTCATTTTCACACCCACATCAGAGCACTCTCCGATCAGCATCTAAGTTGTCTTCTTACACATCTGCCAACACCTCATCCATGAAAGGCCCACTAGGGTCTATGGTCACAAGCCAGCTGCTCTGGCGATATTCTGAAACCCAGCTGTGCATCTCGCCCGAGGAGAGAACAGGTGCTGGAGCAATGCTTCTGGAAGTGCGCCTGCTCTCTCTGCTGCTGCAGTGCCCGGCCCTTTGATGACTCTGGGCAGCAAGGCCTGCTCCAGCCTCTAGTTCCTCTCTCCTCTGTTAGGCGGACTCCAGTCCTGCAGTGCAGATTGGGGAATACCTTCAGGGAGCTCCAAACCTCCCAGCCTCCACAGTAACTCTGGTTACTTCATAATTACTCTTGGATCCTCTGACAATGAATTCAAACCCAGACCACTTCAAGCCCACTCCAGAGGATGGTATCATGCTCCTCAGGCAAGCCCACTGTGGTCTGATCCCAATAGAAGCACTGCTACCATCCCCTCTGCCTTGGGAGTTGTCCTGTACTGCTGCGCCCAGGGAGCAGAGCAACTCTGAGATCTCACCAGTTACGCACAGGGTTTGGGCTGTGTTCGAGGCAGGATCATCAAGGGAAGGCTGGCTGTGGGTGAGAGGAAAGGCAGGCCTGGGCTGTGGCTTGGTGAACTCATGCAGCATTAGTCCCATCCCCCCAGGGGTCAATGCAGTAGCAGGAACCACAAAGCCTAGGGGGCAGATAAAGCTCATTCTGATTTTAACTATGCAACTATGGACTGCATTGGAAGGGTATGACCTGGTTAAGGTGGTCTGGGGGGTGGAGGGGCAACAGGCTGACAATCCTCATTGGGAACATGGCAATGTCTTGGCTCAAGGGAAGTTCCGTGGGGCTGGGGTTCCAGGAGATGAACGTATTCTCAAGGAGAGGAGACAGAGAACCACAGCCAAACTGGATGAACTGGAATGCAGGGGAAGGGAGAAACAGGGTGCTCATCTTTGCAGAGAAATGTGGAGTAAAGAAGATTTGTGCAGAAATTCGCGCAGAGGATATGCTCAGTGAAGGCTAATCAGAAAGGCTGTGGAGCCAAGTGGGTCCACAGATAACCTGGGACTTACTCCCCAAATCCAGAACTGATGGCAGCACGTGCAGCCCACCAGCTGGTCTCCAGAGTCTGGCTTGATATTCATTGATGAGGAGACAGAGTGGATCTGAATCTCCCGGAAATCTTTTGTACCAAATACTGGGCTGGGTACCTAACATAGTTTTCTCTTATCCTCACACACTTAAAAAAATCACACCAGTCAGAATGGCCATCATCAAAAAGTCTACAAATAATAAATGCTGGAGAGGGTGTGGAGAAAAGGGAACCCTCTTGCACTGTTGCTGGGAATGTAAATTGATACAGCCACTATGGAGAACAGTATGGAGGTTCCTTAAAAAACTAAAACTAGAGCTATCATATGATCCTGCAATCCCATTCCCGGGCACATACCCGGAGAAAATCATGGTTCAAAAGGATACCTGCACCCCAATGTTCATTGCAGCGCTGTTTACAATAGTCAAGACATGGAAGCAACCTAAACGTCCATCGACAGATGAATGGATAAAGAAGATGTGGTACATATATACAATGGAATATTAACCATTAAAAAGAATGAAATAATGCCATTTGCAGTAACATGGTTGGACCTGGAGATGATCATACTAAGTGAAGTAAGGCAGACAGAGAAAGACAAATATCACATGCTATCACTTATATGCGGAATCTTTAAAAAATGACAAAAATGAACTTATTTACAAACCAGAAACAGACTCACAGACTTGGGAAAAAAACTTATGGTTACCAAAGGGGAAAGGTGGCGGGAAGGGATAAATTGGGAGTTTGGGATTGACATATACACACTACTTTATACAAAATAGATAACCAACAAAGACCTACTGTATAGCCCAGGGAACTCTGCTAGATATTCTGTAATAACCTAAAAGGGAAAAGAATTTGAAAAAGAATAGATACATGTATATGTCTAACTGAATCTCTTTGCTGTACACCTGAAATTAACACAACATTGTTAATCAACTATACTCCAGTATAAAATAAAAAATTTTAAAGCTCATGGGAAACCAAAATTAATTCTACACATCTCTAGTCTCAGCTTAAAAGTCATTTTCTCAGAGTCAACTTCCCTGAGCCCATAATCTAAATTAACTTCCCCTATTATACTCTATCATCATCTATTTTATCTAATGTCACTCAGGACAGCTTATAATTTGATACGCGTGAGAGTGATTAAAGCCTCTTGTTGGCATACATTGTGTTCATTTTATCTGTTAAATGTGTCCCCACAGCATCTGACACAAAGGCTCTCAAAAAATATTTTTGCACCCTTGAATGCATGGAGAGGAATGCACTGAAACAACCAGTGAATCGCATGTGACTACACAGGCCCTTTTAGGTTTGAAGTTTCACCCCATGGGATTCTGGCCACTGCACAGACCAATGCATCTAAAAATCAGAAAGACATCCATGATCACATAAATGAGACTGTCTTAAATAAAATATTTACTAGATTTTTATTAAAATCTGGCAATCATATGAAAGGTGAATTTTATATTTTGCTTCTCTGCTGAACTTCTGAGAAATCAGGATGGGTAGAAATACACACTTCTGAAAGTTCATCTATTTGTACTCTTTTCCAGTATATTTATACAGAAAAACTGCTAGAGAAATTTTAATAGGTCCATGAGAAAAACAAGTCTTCCTTTAGCGTAAACAAGTTTAACTGATATACAGGTTTCTTAACAACTGGATTTCTCAGAGACTCTAATATGAGACTATTCATTACAATTTTCCTTCTCTCTCTTTCTGTCTCTCTCTGTCTCTCCCACCTCTCCCAGCCATGTGTGTGTTGTGTTGTGTTTGGGGGTCGGTTGGCATACTGATGCTAAGCATATTTTGACTTTGGTTCTGGAGGCACCAATGGACCCCATTCCCCTCACCTCATCTAGAAACATAGTTTGACTAGTTGCTCTTATGTTCCAGTAAAATCAGTATTAAGAAGCATCCTGTCAGTTCTGCAGTACATTAAGTCCTATCCTTCTAACCCTAGTTCCGTTAAATCCTGAACGAAACAAATTACATAAGGCTGAGGAAATATAAACAAGAGCTTGTAAACAAGATTCTAATCAATCACTCGCCTGTCAAATTCACCTTGCAGAGTACAGGCTTTTTCAATTTTTGCCCAAGACTGTCTCACATGAATTGATTGCTCCACAGACCACTAGACCAGTGTATGCTTGAATTATGATACTGCGAAAAGGCTTGGGCATTGATCAGGCGGGAATACTGACAGCGCGGGGGGGCCCACATTACACTCTATATCTAACCTCCACTAGCTAGTTCCAAAGAAGGTATTTTTATTCTCATTTTTGAAGTTGGAAACTGAAGCCCAGAGATGTCAAATAATGTTCTCAAAATCACATACTCTGTATATAGTGGGGTCTGGATTTGAACCCAGGTCTTCTAGCTCCAAGTCTGGACTCCACTTACCACCTGTTTTCATGGGATGTATTGAGAGCCTCTCTCAAGCCTGGTGCCACCTGGCCTTTTCTGCTCCTTGTTATAGCTCATCATAATACCCTGCATTCACATCACAGCTCACAGGACCTTTTTCACTGGCCCAGCTATACTGTACAGCTGAGCTTCTCAGGAAGTTCACCAAGCCCCACGCCAGGAGCCCCTTAATTCTTTTTAGCCTTGGGCAGAGGTGGGGTCAAAGCCCACATCGTGGCACTTGCCAAAGCTATTCTTTGATTGTTCAACAGAATCTCAGCTTCCTCACTTCATTAGTTTTCTCTTCATCCAGACTCATGGCTTAACTCCTCTCTGCTGCTGAGGCTTGGTTGGGAGCCTTTGACTTAGGACGGAGGGTACCTATTTATTAAGCATTTTGTGACTATTCTACACATTTACCCAACCCTGCTTCCTCAGCCTCACTGAGTATGGAGTGGGGAAGTGGCTGGTCACAGCCCCAACTAGGTTCACAGTACAGGGTGCTCTGTGAGTTCTCCTACAAAGATCCGCCATTCACGCACGTCTTCCCACATGGTTACTCCCATGCTCAAAATGTTTCCTCCAGTGCCCTCTTGGTCCTAGGACAGCTCTCCCAACAGATCAGGGCTTCTCTGGTATCTTTTCAACAAGGAGGTGCTCAGTTGCACAGAAGGTCTAATGGTTGAAAAGTTATGGAAGAAGATGACAGCCCTATGAGGTGGAGGCAAGCTAGACGTGCCACACGGTAGCAAAGCTGTAGGTGGAAGAAGAAGAGCGAGGAATGAACAGGAGCTCAGGTGCATCCCCTTCAGTGTTTCCTGCCCTGGCTGTCAGCATCATCAAGCCAAGGACCCAGACACTCCTTTTTACACCTGTCATTTGGTCAGCCACCAAATACTATGGATCAGATCTGGACCAGACCTGTGGTCCCCTATCCGCTTCCCACATCACTGCCTTTTTGTTTTCCTAGTTGTTTTTTGCTCAAATTGGTGTTAACAGCCTCCAAATGGTTTCCCTGCCTTTGGGAACATTCCTCTCAACCCTTCCTCCTCAAAGTCTTCAAAATTCCAATTACAACATCCCTCTCCTTAACGCCATTTCTTGATGCCCCAAATTTCTTCAACTTAGAGTGTACATTAGAATCACCTGGGTACTTTTCCCAAAATTTACGTTCTTGAGCTCTACCCATAACCTGATGAACCAGAATCTCTTGGGCATAGGGTACAGAGTTTGGAAAAGATTCCTGGTGAATCTGATGCACCATCCGGTTGAAGAATCACTGCCCTACAAGGTGAAGGCCAAGCTTCTCAGCATAGCAGTGAAAGAACTTCATGCACGAGCTGACCCGGGTTGACTTGCTTCATCAGCCATGCCCGTTTCCACCTCAGACTCCAAAGACACTTTTTTTTTTTAACCAGTTTCCTGAACTCTTACATTGAGGGAAGCCTCTGTGCATGTGCTCTTATCCACCGGGAAAATGCCAATACGTCCCTCCAGATGCAGCTTAAGGAGCATTTCTGTGAAATTTTCCCCATCTCCCACTTCAGAGGTTTATCACTCCCTGCCCTGAGCCGCTCTTCTTTTGTGATCCAACCAGCTCAGAAAAACAGCATCTTGGGTGCTACTGAACAGTATTATTGAATGAGGTGAAAAATCTCAAAGTCAAAATTATCCTTACACTCAGTACTGAGCTCATTTTATGAGAGGCTTGTAGGGACAGAGACCCCAAGGGAACATCAAATTCACATTTCCCAAACCACCCTCTTTCCAGGACATACAGTCAGTGAGGAAAATGTCTAATTTGTGTTTCCAAGTGTGCTCCACAATCTGAATAGGTCATATTTTGAAAACGGATTTATTTGGGAAATACCGGGTTAAAGAATATTAAACTATTCCCACTTCAAGCTTGTGAAGTGTTTGCCTTTTGCCTCCAGTGTGAATATTCAAAACAGAATACAATATGCCATGTTTCCCAAAGTTATTTGATTATAGGATGCTGATTTCATAGAACTAGTATTCTAAAGAACACACTGGAAAAAATCTCCCTTCCTCACTTGCCACTGCAGTTGCAAATAAGAAGCCAAATCAGGCACAATCTTTGCTGGTTCTTATCTAAAAGAAAGAGAGTGGACCAGATTACCTGGTGCCATCTGTACCTGGGCCATCTCCTAAGGGGACCTTCCACCTGGAGAGGTAGAGAACCCTGCACCTTGAGTGCTGCTGCCTGGGTGTGGCCACCCAGCTTCTGAAGGAGCCACGGAGCAAGGCAATGGGGCAGGGAACTTGCAGCACATCACTACTTTGATGACAAAAGTACAGTTATTAGTACAGAGCATTGTTCAGTAATTGTTTCCATTTGTTTGGTTAAATGATTTGAATTGATGTGTATGTCGTTCCCAATACAATAATTTGCATTTATGGAGTTTTTTGTCAGTTTGATGTAATGCATTTATTTTGAGGATCTGGAAAGTTGGAGGGCGTGGAAAATATAACCAGTTTTAGATGTGCACGAGTGGTTAAATGTGGACCTGTCTCTGTAATTACAAATGCATTTGCATTGCCAAGTGAATAGAATCAAGGTAAACTATCAGGTGTTAGGAAAAGTGTCTATGGAGAATCTGTGGGTAAAAAAATGCCCTTCCAAAAAAATATGATAAAAACTGTTTAGTGGCCAAAAGGAAATTAGGACAAACTTAAGTTGATTTATGCTGTGCACAATTAAAATTTTAATACGAAGTGAAAATCCAATGCACCACTTGAATACTAAATTCAGACAGTGATGCTCTCACTGACTGATGCAGTAAAAAGACTACAGCGTTGCATGTTCGAACTCCAGGTCCAGCTTGGCTCTGTTGGGAGCTAGGTGCATATAACCTTGGAAAAGTCATTTAATTTGCTTGTGCCAGAATATTTTTCATTTGCAAATTAAAGGAATTGAGCTAGTTTATTTCAAGGTACCTCCTAATTCCAAAAGTCTGTGAATATGAATTACATGCTGCTCAGGTAAGGGAAGGAATCACGGAAACTTTACAGGTGGTACAGCATGTTGAACTAATTTGACTTATTAGATAAAATAACACCGTACTTTTTAGATAAAACTGATGTTTAGTTTTTAGTTAACTTTTTCCTGAATTTTTGTTTAAAAGCTTCAATTAAAATAGAAAATGTAATAGCAATCTTTCATGAAACCTTACAAAAAATAATAGAAAATGAGGAAGAGGTCCGGGTACAATGAAAAAAGTATTTCAATGCAGCAAATGTAGTTTTCAGACCTTAGCTGATTTCTAAAAATATTATATTAGTGCCTGTTATATAAATATCACCCAAATGGGACCTCTGCTCTTTGCACCTGCCATGTAGGACCCAAGAACAAAACTATTTTTCCAATAGATTTGTTTCTGTTGTCTCAAACTTGCATATATTTTTGACCCTATTTAGTTGTGTTTGATCAAATATTTTTACCGGAAAATTTTCTGGTTTTTACTCCCTTGGAAAACTTGAAACAATAACCACCTTAATACTGTCTCTTGAAAGCAACCTAAGAAGTCGTATTCCTGTTGATATCAGTGGCTTCCTGGTAGTAATCTAGACATCTTTGGAACTGCAATATAGTTTTCAAAAACTCTTGACCATTAATATACCATGTAATTTATCAATGATTTAAAACAGGTAATAATGCTACATAGTCTTCTTATGTCTGGTGTATGCATGGTTCTTTGTAGCTATTTACACATTTAGAATACACATTTGCCATGGGATATTCATTCATCCATCCATCATCCATTTAACTAATTATCTATCTGACTAACCTCACTGTGTGTGTGGGGGGTGGGTGGTGTGTGTCTGTCTGTCTCTCTGTCTCTCTCTATAGCATAAGCATTTATCAAACTCCAGGCATGGGCTTAGCAAAAGCTCTCTAGCCACTTTGGCTAGATAACCTTGGAAGTTTCAGAATTGATTTTAATATTCACAGCAACCACTGAATTGAAAATGGAAAGAAAAATTAAAATAATACAAGAACCCTATCCTATAATAATTCCTAGTCTTTGGAAAATGTGAGAGGCGCTACAGGATGAATCCTTCATTTGAGGGATGTTGAAACTGAGGGCCAGACTCTATGATGTAGAATGCAGGTCTACTGTTGGCCAGGTTAACACTTTCCACCGATTGCTGACTTGGAACATGCTATTTCTAAGGTAGGAAAATCACCTCCAGAAAACAGCCACAAGAATCAAATGCATTTCAAATAACACAAGGCACCTGTACACCAAAAAATAGAACACCCTTGAACAGTGAACATATGCTACTGTGTTTAGGACCAGGGAAAAGAAAATCCATCCAAAAATTTTTTGATGATTGGAATTTTTTTCTTTTCTTCTTTTGTTTTGTTTTTAATGCCTGCTTTGGGTCAAGGACAAATGCGTAAATTTCACAATAGATTGCTCCCACTGTCTAAAACTTGTATATATTTTATTTTTGATCAAATGTTTGTACAGCAGTTTTCTCTGTGTTTTCCCCCACTGGAAAACTTGAAACAATAACCACCTTAATACCCTCTCTCAAAATCTGCAGCATTTCCTAACCCAAGCCCTTAGTCACCATCCTCATTTCGGAAACCATCCTTTACAACTGACTGATTATGCCAAATAAACTTTGGTTCTCAGACCTCTTATCTGAGCTCTCTAATGAAATTTTGTGGAAAAACAAAGCTTCTGTTCCAAGATGGAAAGAAGTCTATACTTTTGTAAATAAGCATTTTTAAATGATTTTTTAAAATACCTTTCTTTTCTTTGATATGCTGCTTCAATTGTTCTTCTGAATTTTTATTGTTTCCCACAATAAATTTTAAAATAGTCAAACTTTGACAATTCCCATTAATTTAGGTATTCACATTTATTTTGACCTTTTAATTTTATTACTTAATTTCTCTCTCTGCATATGTATAATGTATATTAATTATATATGTATATATCTGCTTTAATTTAGCTTTTGAATCAAGGGAGTAAAGCAATTATGGTTCCTAAGTGTGATTAAAGAATCTCTAACATGATACAGTGGGAAAGGTTTGTGGCAAAAAATGACTTATAGGCATGTCAGTTTCACACTGAAAACCATCAGATGATGAAGTATGAGATGAACTGAGGTAAATCCTTTTACATCTCATACTTCATTCCCTTGTGCCCACAAGCTGAGTAACAGTCTGGTCCCAATCCAGTCTCAGGTACATGAGTCATGACTTGAAGCAGATCTGGATATGCCCCAGTTTATCCCTATCATCCATCCATGTGTCCATCCAGCCATCTTGCCAGAAAGCCTTACTGAGGCTCTACTATATGTTAGGCACTGTGCTAGCACTGAGGGTATAAAACATCGTGAAGCAAGTTCTTGTTTGTGAGACCTAAGGAAACAAGAAAGTTTGAAAATTACCCAAGAACTTCAAGCATAATTTGTGGACTCTGGAGAAGGCAGATCAAAATGGATCTAGTCGCACAACAGACCTAAAATCCTTCTACCATTCATTCAGTGTGCTCCTTCCCCCAAATGACTTTCATCAGGAAATGTTTAGGGAGTGTACAAAGAAAAGGAGACATGACATTAATCCTCCCTCAAAACATACAAATTCCCACAAGTTTTCCTAGGACTGTTGACTATGTGTACATCAAGAGCTGTTTCTCTCTCTCTCAAAAAAAGGAAATCTTTTCACATCACCAAAGACTACGATCACCTAGGAGAACTCAGTTATGTCTGCTCATTCCAGATGCATTTTGCATTATTACTAGCCTCATTCTACAATGTTCGAGTCCTGAAAATGATTAAATGTAGTAACATTTAAAATATTTCTTTTCCTCTCTGTAGCACTTTACAGGAGTCACTTCATATTACTGGGATCAAGGGATTCAAACTGGGGGCAGCACAGAATGTAGTTCAGAATCTTGGCTCTGAAGCCTGACTACCTAGGGTCAACTCTGATCATTCTACTACCATTTGTGTGATGTTGGGACAAGTCACTTAATTTACACTTCAGTTTCCTCATCTGTGAAAAGGGAATAATAATAATAGTGCCCAAATTTCATAAGGTAGTTTTAAGAAATAAATTAGACAGTTCATTAAAAGATACAGTATTATACAGCCTGATTTACATGTTAGCCATTATTATTATTTTCATCTTGGAGAGAAACACTCATGGAGTGAGCGATTTGGAACCTGATTTGTTATATTTGGGTATGCTGTAAATTGCCATGAATAACTATTACTAATCCATCCCATTAGTGAAATGACTCAAGTAAAGGGAGACCAAGTGACTAATTTGAGTACCTCTACTAAATTAAGATGGAATTAAAACCCAACAAACCATTTCCAAAACTTTCCTACTTGGGTTTCTCTCAAGGGGGTATTCATTACCAGCCTTGGCACTTATACCAATGGCACATCTATGGACTCTGCAACTGAGTTGAAAGTGCTTCACCCACCTTGATGTTCATAGCGTTATTAACCAATATTTACGAAGTACCTGCAGGATGTGTGGGATGGTCGTCTAGCACAAAAGTTGTCTTCTCAACTTTGTAGATTGGAAAACAAAATCAAAAGAAGACATGGGCTTCCCTGTCAGCTCCAAAACCACAGGAGGGGTCAAGAGTACAAAGAAATACTGCTTCTCCCACCACCCATCCTATAGCCCAGATCTCTGTCCCTCAGACCACACACAATCTCACCACACTTACATTTAGCAAAGTTTTTAAACTATTTATCTCATCTGTTTTCCTTTATCTCCTAATAGTTATAAAGCAGATTCATGTAGTCCTTGGAATCAAAGTTAACATGAATTTTATTACAAAGCAGGGCTAGACTTTATTCATGAGATAGGATGATGTTAAATTCCACTTATTTATTGAAGCTATAAATTGGAGCACGGCAAATGAAGATAACGGTATATACCTTTCACAAGAGTTACATTTTTTATTAAAGGAAATGGTAACCATATTTTGAATTCTTAGGAGTAAGATATAACCCTTATTAATACCACCAACACACAAGAAAAACTTTTAATTAACCTGCCTTCTAATTTTAGTGTTAAGAGGCTTTAAAGAAAAATTTTCTTTATGAATCTAATTTGTTCATTAGTATAGTAGGATATATGTCATTAACTTTTATAATTATTAAAGGTCATGGCTCTCCCATCTCATCTCTCTGAAAAATAGTGTTCCATAAAAATAAAATAGCCAGATCAATTCTAACAGAAATGGCTGTAAGTTCATTTGTTTTTGTAAATTTTCCTAATCTCTTTTTAAGGGTAAGCTTTGGGGGAATCTCTTTTTTCTAACTACTTTCAACAAGCATCAAAACAATCTACCACGCTAACTATAATTTTGAAAGCTACAAAATCTACCCCCATTCATTATGCACGTTTACTCTTATGATACAACTCTGCAGAGTAAGGGCTTGGACACTTCTACTGTGGCAATAGCTAAGAGACTGCAAGAGTCATATGCTATAATTTGATAATCGCTCCACAAATCCATGCTCCATTAAACTAGATTCAATGAGAATTCTCAGCCCACAAAACCTGTAGACAGGTTTTGAAACATTCTCTGGGGATATAGTTTCCTATAAGGATGTTAATCAATACTAAAAATAGTATTTATCTTTTAAAAAACTCTTTACAGTAAGAAACAGCTAATCTTCTGATCAATTTCTAGCAAACCTGGGAGGAAAAAAAAAAATCCAGGTTTAGATACTAGCTGAGTGAAGTTAAGCACCTTCCTTAAGCGTTCTGGACCTTAATTCTCTTCCTTGTGAAATAAGAAGATATGAGATGACATCTAAGTTCCCTTCCAAATATATAATTCTGTATATCTTACTTGGTGATAGTGATATTTATAAGCTCTGTGGAGTTCACAAGCACTGTCACACAACAGTCTTGTGTGATCCTCATAACTGATTTTCAGAAGTAGGTAGGGGAGTGATCACTGTGTATTTTACCCAGTGAGTGTGCTGCTTTTGATATTCAGTAGGATTCACTAGGGACCCTAGATCTAAAGCATAATCCAGAAAGATTTAGTTTCCAGGAGTCAGAAAGAGTACTTTATAAAATAATTTCTTCCTACTCTGTAGTTCCTCATCGTGAATCCTTCAAATAAAGCCTTACTTAAAAGAAAAATATTTAAAAAGGAAAAAAAAGTCTTGTTACGTGCTTCTGCTGATGCTGCCCCTAATTGCGTGTTGATTTTAGGTTGAAGATAAAATGTAATCGCCACTTGATATATATCTTTTGAGTGAGGCTGAGCTTCCTCCAGCTATTTGAAATTTTTAAACAGCACTTGAGGCTTAGGTAAAATTGGGTTTTTATTTTTCTTTTTGCAGCTTACCTTTGCCTACTATTTTTATATAGGTTGGAAATTAACAGGTAAAATAGTTTAAAAAAAGAGAGAAAAAGGAGACTCTTACTACTAAAAATAAGTATTCTGAATCCAGAGTGGAATTCTGAGTATCTCTGATGTCTTGTCAGTACCTTTACTTCAAGAAGACACAAAAAACAATTCCTCAAAAATATGTATAAAACTTTACAGTTAATAAAATACTACAACAGATGTGATATTTCATCTTTGCAACAATTCTGTAAGGTAGATAAGCTTGTCCCAACCAAGCTCCCAATTATTCTTCATCTCAGAGGTCAAGGAATTTCTTGAATAACTGAAATCTAAAAAGTCATCTAAAAGACTCATTTTTGTCATTATATCTAACCTCTTCCTGACCTCATTTCTCATCAAAACCATCATGAGAGGTGAGAAATAAAAGCAGTACACTATTTGGTCTGCTCACTTTCCTTCTCTCTCCCTGCCCATTACCCACACTCCTCCTGGAAGTGCAAAGAAGCAGGAAAACAGCCAAAGGATGGGGGAAAACAGAAAGAAAGGAGAATAAACAATAATCTAATCAGATAGCTACCAGTTGGCTGTACAATGTCATAAAAAATTAAGTCTACAATTGAAACAGAGCATATTATCAAATCTTGATTTTACAACATTTTATCTGTCTGAGTTTTCATATATAACAACAGTTTGGATGGCCATTATAATCCATATTTAAGAATCTGAAACGGTGCAAATTGCAATAAGATATGCTTTTGTCTTGATGTAGATGTATTACATTCTATCTTTTTATTGACATTTAATAATTCGCATATAGCATAAGAAAAAAGTCTCAGGCAGAATACTTAACTCACCAGAATCGCCCCGTCCCTGCCCTGGCAAAAAAGCAGAGTTTTATACATATCAAGCATCAGGATATTCTATTCATAACATCTTGATTCTCATCTTTTGGGATATGTGCCTTTTCACTATGCAAGGTCCCAAAGGCTCTCAAAGTGCTAAGTCATTTTCTTTAAAGTTTTTCTCTTCTAATTCAGAATACTGCCTTCAAATATGTTTGGAAGTTGAACTAATTTTAATTTCCCCTTCACAGAAGAGGAAAACTACTTGCCTTCCCTTCAACCTTTGTAAAACTTGAGTTATTGAGTATGTATCTAATGGAAAATAATCTCCAAGCTGTAGTTAGAATCTAGCAATTTTGTAGTGGGCATAATTTTGAATAGAAATGAAACGATCTCTAAACATGATAGTGGGTCAATTAAAAAAAAGTATTCTAATGCCAACTGTCCTTAAACATACAAAACCCCGTCAATTCAGCAACGTCTCACACATTCACAGCTATAGCTCTCACAATCAAATTAACCTTTTCTACCTCAAAAGAATTCAAAGGACTTAAATAAGATTGACCAAAGTGATGTGACACCAGACACACCTTTAGCTCTGATTCGATGTCATTTCTTTAATCAATAAAAAAACCAAGACAACATTCCTGTCTTCCACCCCAACCTTTCCGCAGCAAGCTTCAAGAATTTGAAAAGCAAACCTCTTGTTCACTTCTCTATCCACAGATTTCTCCATCCATACAACGTATATGTGTCTCCAACAACAACTGAGGAAATGGACTTGTGACAAACTCATACACATTTTGAAACAAACAGAGCCAAAGTTTAAAAATATGATGGCTTTTCACTTAAAATAAAAAGCCTAAGCAAGAGGTGTTACTTTTCAACTTTCAACTTTTTCTAAAAATTACTAAGACTTTTTTTGTAATGGAGAAACATAGTTGTTGAGCTATGATTATTTAGAATAAAAATCCAAGTATAATCGTATGAATTTTATGCATTCATGTTTCACCTTTAACCAAGACAATAGAGTAGCAAAAAGAAAAAAATAATTCTGGTACAACTTAATCCTTAAGAAAAAACCAACTAAAACAACACAAAGCTACTATAATCTTTCCACATCTCAGGCACTATATTTTTCATTAAAAACTATCATACAAGCAATATCAATCTAATAAGTATCTCACAAATGGATTGTACCATAAATTTAAAATTATTTGCATGAGAATCTCAAAGCCACCGTCAAGACCCTGTGAGAAGGCATTTTCTGAGGCATGATCACATACTACAACTGCCACATTAATTCAAGGCTGCCACAATACAATGAGTGAACCAAAATATAACACTTACCTTATTATAAATAACTGGCAAATTACAGGCACTTTTCAGCTTGCAGCTATATAGCATAGTTGATTAGAAACAAACAAAACATCTTTCACTCCAGTGACAGAACTGCATCTTCAGACTTGGCTTTCTTTACTGAATCCCAGCAAGAGAGGCTGCTCTCCTCCAAGGGCTAGTAGCAGCCGCTTCGCAGATAGCACTTGCTGCTCTGAATGGCAGCGAATTAGAATGAAAGTAAGAGGAACCCGTGATGTTTAAACACCGTTGCTTCACATTCACAGGATATGACTCAACTCTCTCTCAAACCAGTAGGGACACAGTTTCCCCTCATAAAACTTAGATTGCGTAACAAACATCACATTTGGGGGCCTCAAATGTTTACAAACTAAAACTGAATCAGACGTGCATTTTGAGTCAACTTGCTAAATCCGACGTGCATTTTTAGTCAACTTCTTCCCCGTGGCACAAACCGCAAATGGAAATTAGAATAATAGCATGGCACAAAGAAAAACTACCCTGCTTGCTCTCCACAGTGAATTAGTATAATGTTATTAAATGTGTGTGAACTTGCCAACATCCCTCTGACAGAGATACAAAAAGAGGCACAATAAAGTCACTAATGTTCCATCAGTGCAAACACAGTGTAGGATAAAACTCTATTTTAACATGCAAGAAGTAGCAATTCCACAAAACACAATAGAATCTTCTTCACTAAGTAGAGAATGGAAATAGATCTTTGTGGTTTGCTGTCGCTGATTCCCACAGAAATCCAGTTCTACGCTGTCATTACCGTGTGATGCCAGCTCTACCTACCTCTCCAACTCAGAGCCTTCCTTTATCTGTTTCGTGAACATTTCTAAAGGAACATGACTAATGACACAACTCCTCTAGTAAGTGCGGCAATTTTCTGTGCTTTACCCACCTCCCAATACCTCTTAACTCTGAGCTGTACTAAGCTTAATCACACATTGAATTATTATGTTTGGACAACTCAGTCAATAAACATTATAGACATAGATCCTTGGAGAAAAATCTACCACATAAATTCAGTTGCCATCACCAAAAGCAAGGACAAAAAAATGAAAACACACATGTTAATAATAGCAAATACACTGAAACCATCTAGACCAGGACTGTTCAGTAGAAATATAAGGTAAGCCACATATGTAATTTTAAACATTTTAGTCGTCATATTAAAAAAGGGAAGAGAAACATGTAAACTTAATTTTAATAATGTTTATCCTAATATATCTAAAATATTATCATTTCAACCTATAATCAATATAAAATTAATTAAATATTTTATAATTTTTGTACTAGCCTTGGAAAGCTAATGTGTATTTTACATTTAGAGTACATTTTAATTTGAACTAGCTACATTTGAGTACTCAATGGCCAATACATGGCTAGTGGCTACCATATTGCTTCAGCATAGGTCTAGAGTTTTGGGTTCATTCTTAGTCCTCAGTTGCAGTGCAAATGCTCTCTCTTCAGAGAAGGCTTCCCTTACCACCTTACCTGAAACAACCTTCCCCAATTACTTTGCATCTCATGATCCTTTATATTTCCTTCACAGCCTGGAATTTTCTTCTTTATTTGTTTGTTTACTTATTTATAGTCTGTGGGCCCTAACAAGAATGTAAGAAACCCGAGGGCAGGGATCTTGTTGTAGTCAGTATTTCATCCCCAGCCCCTGGCATGGTGATCAGTCCATAGCAAAATTTAATAAACATTGTTTAATAAATGAATAAATAAAATACAGAATTTGTATTATGGATTGGCGAATAGTAGAATATTAAGAAATGTGATTTAAGACCAAGTATCTATCATGTCGTTGATACAATCCATCATTGTCACTGAATATTTAGCAAATATATTGGGTAACACTTTTCTAAATTGAAAAACTATCTCTTTTTCATAATGTTAATGATCCTCAATCTATAACATGCTTTCTTTTCACACACAATATTATATAGAAACAATATACTTGTTTCATTACTCTAGCAAAGATTCTAAAAGATACTTATAAGAATCCTTTGGTCCTTATGACATAAATCTAGATACCATTAGTAAATCTATTTATCCGCTACTCAAAAAAACATAAAATATTATCTATAAGACGTTTGTAGAGACAATTATATATTTGCCTGAGCAGCAACGTGCCTCCTCCTTCTACTAGTATCATAATCCTGATTTTTATCTAGCAAATCACCTATTCCTCCCTCCCTCTCAATCCATGTGGTTTATATCATGCTGACATAGCCCCAGAAGTGGGCATGTGACCCAGGCCTGACCGACCAGTGTAAACTATCCACAGAGCTGCAGTGATAGGGTCAAGGATGGGCACATGACCCAAGCTGGTCCAGTGAGAGGCAACCCTTACACTTTTGCTGACATTGGGAGAGAGGTTGTAACGTTTGTAGAATGTAAGTCTGGAACTGCTGTTTGACATATTTGCTACCACATGAAGTGAGGTTGTCTGAAAATGAGGCCAACCAAGAAAAAACCAAAGTCGAAGATGAGAAAGGCAGATTCTGGATAACACTACTGTAGTTCCTAGATCTGGCCATTCATTAAGTCACATCTGCCCTCTGCTGTAATGATGGATGTACTAGAATATTCACTGCAGAATTTTTTATAATAGTAAAAAACTGGAACTTTGCAATGGGCCATGCACAATGGAAGGGTTAAATAAATAATGAGCTATCTATACTAAGGAATATTATGTAGCTAATAAAAAAACAGGCTATCTAGATGCACTGACAGCAAAGCTCCCTAAAAGACATTACATGGAAATAACATGTTGCAGAAAAATACATTATCCCAGTTCTGGGTACATGAATTTTTATATACAAAGTCATAGAACAGGACCTGGATGAGTGCACACCAATTGTGGACAAGTGGTTATGTCTGGGAAAGAGATTCGAAATAAGAGGGTGATGGGGGACAAGGAGAGAGTCAATCATTTTGCTTCGTTTATTACCTATTGCATAAATCTCACAAAATGAAAACGAATTTGTGTATTCCTTAGGTAATCTGAAAAGAACATGTTACTCTTTAAAATAAAATAACAACTTGATATTTTATATTTCTCATTGTACTACATCATTCTCACTCTGAGTGGACTACTCTTGTTATTTCTTTAAAACAATGTAACAGAAATGAAAGTGCTCTTCTCTACCCCACTCTTTCCATTCTTTACCAGCCCAAATTTATGTATTGTCTACTTTTTCAGTCTGTCTAAAAGATATGTTGAGAGAGACAAAGACACGACAGAGAGAGATAGGAACAGACAGCAAGCTACAAGAGAATCTCCAGTGCACCTTCTAAGATTGGCTAAGGTCTTTGATTTTTTTTTCTCTTGGCCTCCTGAAAGCACTTTTATTGACTTCATAAAAATACAGCTTGGATTTATTCAACTGTCAACATACCAACAGCCAAATATTTATAATAATCTTTATATTAATTTAGATAGTCTTGGATCACAGTAAATAAACTGGTCTATTATCAGCTCCCTGAAAGGCTTCTGGTCTCTGAATTGGGCACAACTGCTTTCCTAATTAACATAAAATCTAAACCTTTCTTGTTTTTTAGGCTTGATCTAGTCCTCAGAAATCTTCACATTATCTTAGGTACCACCTCCTGCTTTTGTATTCCCTAGATTTCCACAGTATTCCCTCCTTAAAAATCACACAGCTAAAGATGCTCAGAGTGTGAGACAGGAGTCAGGGCCCTTTTGATGCTCAGTAAAGCCAAGCAGAATTGGAATTTACACAGTGCTGACACACTGATGTGTTTGTTAACAGTGAGTACTGCTCTATTTTATTCTCAAAGCCCACTTATCCTGGTAACTTAAACCTCCTACAGAGTCTGTTGACTTTCTCCTTCCATTATCCTTGCCTCCAATGAAAATCTTAACATTATGCCAAATTTGCTTCAGATTTCCTGGAAGAAATAAAACATTACAGATACAATGGAAGCCACCATATGCCCCTGCTTATTCTATCTCCTTCCATTCCCTCCTAAGGTAAACACTCTATAGGATTATCTTTCATCATCCCCATACATCTTTTTATATTTTATTAAATATGTGTTTATCCATAAACAAGATACTGATTTGCATGTTTTAAGCTTCATAAAATGGTATCATGGTATATAGATGCTTTGGGTTTTTTTTTTTTTTTTTTTTTTTTTTTTTGCATAGCATTACCTTGAGGTTTCATGTAGTTCTACATAGTTTATTCTTTTTAACTGCTATATAGCATCCCAATCCAAGCATCCATTCCCCTGTTGGTAAACTTAGGTTGTCTTTAATTTATTGTTATTATTAAACTACTGTAATTCTTGTACATGTGCAAGAATTTCTCTAAAGGTGAATAACGGGATAGAATTGTAGGATTAAAGGATATACACAGCTGCACCTTTACTGGAAATTGCCAAACTGCATCCCAACATAATTAGACTAATTTACAATTCAACCAGCAGTGTATGAGAGTCTTCCTTGCACTAGATTCCTAGAAACAATATCCACAGTACTGATATTCCAGACTCTGACATTTTTGACATTTGTTTGTGACTGGTATAGTATCTCAGTGTTTTAATTATGGTTTCCCTGATTACTACTGAAGTTGAGCATCTTATCTAATTATTATTGGCCTTTTCCCTATTGGGTTGTTTGTCTTTCTTTTACTTATTTTTGGGAAGGTCTTTCTATATTACAGTTCAGCTCCTTTGTCAATTATATGAGCTATAGATATCACCCTTCAGTGTGTGGTTTGTTTTATCATTGTTTACAATATCTTTTGTGGTTTATTGTTTTTAAATGTTATGGTTTTTTAATTTAAAACTTTATTTTTTCCAGTTATTTGTCTATATTTCTTGAGTCAAAATTATGGTGAAGGAGAGGAGAGAAGATGGCGGAAGAGTAAGACGCGGAGATCACCTTCCTTCCCACAGATACAGTAGAAATACATCTACACGTGGAACTGCTCCTACAGAACACCCACTGAACGCTGGCAGAAAATGTCAGACCTCCCAAAAGGCAAGAAACTCCCCCCGTACTTGGGTAGGGCAAAAGAAAAAAGAAATAACAGAGACAAAAGAATAGGGACGGCACCTGCACCAGTGGGAGGGAGCTGTGAAGGAGGAAAGGTTTCCACACACTAGGAAGCCCCTTCGCGGGCAGAGACTGCGGGTGGCAGAGGGGGGAAGCTTCGGAGCCACGGAGGAGAGCGCAGCCACAGGGGTGTGGAGGGCAAAGCGGAGAGATTCCCGCACTTCCCGCATGGAGGCTCGGCGCTGACCAGCACTCACCAGCCCGAGAGGCTTGTCTGCTCAGCCGCCGGGGCGGGCAGGGCTGGGAGCTGAGGCTCGGGCTTCGGTCGGATCGCAGGGAGAGGACTGGGGTTGGCGGCGTGAACACAGCCTGAAGGGGTTAGTGCACCACAGCTGGCTGGGAGGGAGACCGGGAAAAAGTCTGCAGCTGCCAAAGAGGCAAGAGACTTTTTCTTGCCTCTTTGTTTCGCGGCGCGCAAGGGGAGGGGATTCAGAGTGCCGCCTAAACGAACTCCAGAGACTGGCGCGAGCCGCGGCGATCAGCGTGGGCCCCAGAGACGGGCGTGAGACGCTGGGGCTGCTGCTGCCACCTCCAAAAAGCCTGTGTGCGAGCACAGGTCACTCTCCACACCGCCCCTCCCGGGAGCCCGTGCAGCCCGCCACTGCCAGCGTCCCGTGATTCAGGGACAACTTCCCCGGGAGAACGCACTGCGCGCCTCAGGCTGGTGCAACGTCACGCCGGCCTCTGATGCCGCAGGCTCGCCCCGCCTCCTCCGTACCCCCCCTCCCCGCGGCCTGGGTGAGCCAGAGCCCCCGAAGCAGCTGCTCCTTTAACCCCGTCCTGTCTGGGTGGGGAACAGACACCCTCAGGCGACCTACACGCAGAGGCAGGTCCAAATCCAAAACTGATCCCCAGGAGCTGTGCGAACAGAGACGAGGAGGGGAAATCTCTCCCAGCAGCCTCAGAAGCAGCGGATTAAAACTCCACAAACAACTTGATGTGCCGCATCTGTTGAATACCTGAATAGACAACGAATCGTCCCAAATTCAGGAGGTGGACTTTGGGAGCAGGTTATATTAATTTTTCCCCTTTTCCTTTTTTTTGTGAGTGTATATGTATATGCTTCTGGGGGAGATTTTGTCTGTATAGCTTTGCTTTATAATAGCTTTATTTTACTTCACTATATTATAGCCTCTTTCTTTCTTTCTTTCTTTCTATTTTTTCTCCCTTTTACTCTGAGCTGTGTGGACGAAAGGCTCCTGGTGCTTCAGCCAGGCATCAGGGCTGTACCTCGGAGGCGGGAGAGCCAACTTCAGGACACTGGTCCACAAGAGACCTCCCAGCTCCGCGTAATACCAAACGGCAAACATCTCTCAGAGATCTCCATCTCAACATCAAGACCCAGCATCACTCAGTGACCAGCAAGCTACAGTGCTGAACACCCTATGCCAAACAACTAGCAAGACAGGAACACAGCCCCATCCATTAGCAGAGAGGCTGCCTAAAATCATAATAAGGCCACAGACACCCCAAAATACACCACCAGACGTGGACGTGCCCACCAGAAAGACAAGATCCAGCCTCATCCACCAGAGCTCAGGCACTAGTTCCGTCCACCAGGAAGCCTACACAACCCACTGAACCAACCTTAGCCACTGGGGACAGATACCAAAAAAAACGGGAACTACGAACCTGCAACCTGTGATAAGGAGACCCCAAACACAGTAAGATAAGCAAAATGAGACGACAGAAAAACACACAGCAGACGAAGGAGCAGGGTCGAAACACACTAGACTTAACAAATGAAGAGGAAATAGGTAGTCTACCTGAAAAAGAATTCAGAATAATGATAGTAAGGATGATCCAAAATCTTGGAAATAGAATAGACAAAATGCAAGAAACATTTAACAAGGACGTAGAAGAACTAAAGAGGAACCAAGCAATGATGAAAAACACAATAAATGAAATTAAAAATACTCTAGATGGGATCAATAGCAGAATAACTGAGGCAGAAGAAAGGATAAGTGACCTGGAAGATAAAATGGTGGAAATAACTACTGCAGAGCAGGATAAAGAAAAAAGAATGAAAAGAACTGAGGACAGTCTCAGAGACCTCTGGGACAACATTAAACGCACCAACATTCGAATTATAGGGGTCCCAGAAGAAGAAGAGAAAAAGAAAGGGACTGAGAAAATATTTGAAGAGATTATAGTTGAAAACTTCCCTAATATGTGAAAGGAAATAGTTAAGCAAGTCCTGGAAGCACAGAGATCCCATACAGGATAAACCCAAGGAGAAACACGCCAAGACACATATTAATCAAACTGTCAAAAATTAAATATAAGGAAAACATATTAAAAGCAGCAAGGGAAAAAAAACAAATAACACACAAGGGAATCCCATAAGGTTAACATCTGATCTTTCAGCAGAAACTCTGCAAGCCAGAAGGGAGTGGCAGGATATACTTAAAGTGATGAAGGAGAAAAACCTACAACCAAGATTACTCTACCCAGCAAGGATCTCATTCAGATTCGATGGAGAAATTAAAACCTTTACAGACAAGCAAAAGCTGAGAGAGTTCAGCACCACCAAACCAGCTTTACAACAAATGCTAAAGGAACTTCTCTAGGCAAGAAACACAAGAGAAGGAAAACACCTACAATAACAAACCCAAAACATTTAAGAAAATGGGAATAGGAACATACATATCGATAATTACCTTGAATGTAAATGGATTAAATGCTCCCACCAAAAGACACAGGCTGGCTGAATGGATACAAAAACAAGACCCATATATATGCTGTCTGCAAGAGACCCACTTCAGACCTAGAGACACATACAGACTGAAAGTGAGGGGATGGAAAAAGATATTCCATGCAAATGGAAATCAAAAGAAAGCTGGAGTAGCAATTCTCATATCAGACAAAATAGACTTTAAAATAAAGACTATTACAAGAGACAAAGAAGGACACTATATAATGATCAAGGGATCGATCCAAGAGGAAGGTATAACAATTGTAAATATTTATGCACCCAACATAGGAGCACCTCAATACATAAGGCAAATACTAACAGCCATAAAAGGGGAAATCGACAGCAACACAATCATAGTAGGGGACTTTAACACCCCACTTTCACCAATGGACAGATCATCCAAAATGAAAATAAATAAGGAAACACAAGCTTTAAATGATACATTAAACAAGATGGACTTAATTGATATTTATAGGACATTCCACCCAAAAACAACAGAATACACATTTTTCTCAAGTGCGCATGGAACATTCTCCAGGATAGATCATATCTTGGGTCACAAATCAAGCCTTGGTAAATTTAAGAAAATTGAAATCGTATCAAGTATCTTTTCCGACCACAACGCTATGAGACTAGATATCAATTACAGGAAAAGATCTGTAAAAAATACAAACACATGGAGGCTACACAATACACTACTTAATAACGAAGTGATCACTGAAGAAATCAAAGGGGAAATCAAAAAATACCTAGAAACAAATGACAATGGAGATACGACGACCCAAAACCTATGGGACGCAGCAAAAGCAGTGCTAAGAGGGAAGTTTATAGCAATACAAGCCTACCTCAAGAAACAGGAAACATCTCGAATAAACAACCTAACCTTGCACCTAAAGCAATTAGAGAAAGAAGAACAAAAAAACCCCAAAGCTAGCAGAAGGAAAGAAATTATAAAGATCAGGTCAGAAATAAATGAAAAAGAAATGAAGGAAACAATAGCAAAAATCAGTGAAACTAAAAGCTGGTTCTTTGAGAAGATAAACAAAATTGATAAACCATTAGCCAGACTCATCAAGAGAAAAAGGGAGAAGACTCAAATCAATAGAATTAGAAATGAAAAAGGAGAAGTAACCACTGACACTGCAGAAATACAAAAGATAATGAGAGATTACTACAAGCAACTCTTTGCCAATAAAATGGACAACCTGGAAGAAATGGACAGATTCTTAGAAATGCACAAACTGCCGAGACTGAACCAGGAAGAAATAGAAAATATGAACAGACCAATCACAAGCACTGAAATTGAAACTGTGATTAAAAACCTTCCAACAAACAAAAGCCCAGGACCAGATGGCTTCACAGGTGAATTCTATCAAACATTTAGAGAAGAGCTAACACCTATCCTTCTCAAACTCTTCCAAAATATTGCAGAGGCAGGAACACTCCCAAACTCATTCTATGAGGCCACCATCACCCTGATACCAAAACCAGACAAAGATGTCACAAAGAAAGAAAACTACAGGCCAATATCACTGATGAACATAGATGCAAAAATCCTCAACAAAATACTAGCAAACAGAATCCAACAGCACATTAAAAGGATCGTACACCATGATCAAGTGGGGTTTATCCCAGGAATGCAAGGATTCTTCAATATACGCAAATCAATCAATGTGATACACCATATTAACAAATTGAAGGAGAAAAACCATATGATCATCTCAATAGATGCAGAGAAAGCTTTTGACAAAATTCAACACCCATTTATGATAAAAGCCCTGCAGAAAGTAGGCATAGAGGGAACTTTCCTCAACATAATAAAGGCCATATATGATAAACCCACAGCCAACATTGTCCTCAATGATGAAAAACTGAAACCATTTCCACTAAGATCAGGAACAAGACAAGGTTGCCCACTCTCACCACTATTATTCAACATAGTTTTGGAAGTGTTAGCCACAGCAATCAGAGAAGACAAAGAAATAAAAGGAATCCAAATCGGAAAAGAAGAAGTAAAGCTGTCACTATTTGCAGATGACATGATACTATACATAGAGAATCCTAAAGATGCTACCAGAAAACTCCTACAGCTAATCAATGAATTTGGTAAAGTAGCAGGATACAAAATTAATGCACAGAAATCTCTTGCATTTCTATACAGTAATGACGAAAAATCTGAAAGTGAAATTAAGAAAACACTCCCGTTTACCATTGCAACAAAAAGAATAAAATATCTAGGAATAAACCTACCTAAGGAGACAAAAGACCTGTATGCAGAAAATTATAAGACACTGATGAAAGAAATTAAAGATGATACAAATAGATGGAGAGATATACCATGTTCCTGGATTGGAAGAATCAATATTGTGAAAATGACTCTACTACCCAAAGCAATCTACAGATTCAATGCAATCCCTATCAAACTACCACTGGCATTTTTCACAGAACTAGAACAAAAAATTTCACAATTTGTATGGAAACACAAAAGACCCCGAATAGCCAAAGCAATCTTGAGAACGAAAAATGGAGCTGGGGGAATCAGGCTCCCTGACTTCAGACTATATTACAAAGCTTCAGTAATCAAGACAGTTTGCTACTGGCACAAAAACAGAAATATAGATCAATGGAACAGGATAGAAAGCCCAGAGATAAACCCACACACATATGGTCACCTTATCTTTGATAAAGGAGGCAAGCATATACAGTGGAGAAAAGACAGCCTCTTCAATAAGTGGTGCTGGGAAAATTGGACAGGTACATGTAAAAGTATGAAATTAGAACACTCCCTGACACCATGCACAAAAATAAACTCAAAATGGATTAAAGACCTAAGTGTAAGGGCAGACACTATCAAACTCTTAGAGGAAAACATAGGCAGAACACTCTATGACATACATCACAGCAAGATTCTTTTTGACCCAGTTCCCAGAGAAATGGAAATAAGAACACAAATAAACAAATGGGACCTAATGAAACCTAAAAGCTTTTGCACAGCAAAGGAAACCATAAACAAGACCAAAAGACAACCATCAGAATGGGAGGAAATATTTGCAAATGAAGCAATTGACAAAGGATTAATCTCCAAGATGTACAAGCAGCTCATGCAGCTCAATAACAAAAAAACGAACAACCCAATCCAAAAATGGGCAGAAGACCTAAATAGACATTTCTCCAAAGAAGATATACAGATGGCCTACAGACACATGAAAGAATGCTCAACATCATTAATCATTAGAGAAATGCAAATCAAAACTACAATGAGATGTCATCTCGCACCGGTCAGAATGGCCATCATCAAAAAATCTACAAACGATAAGTGCTGGAGAGGGTGTGGAGAAAAGGCAACCCTCTTGCACTGTTGGTGGTAATATAAATTGATACAGCCACTATGGAGAACGGTATGGAGGTTCCTTAAAAAACTACAAATAGAACTACCATACGACCCAGCAATCCCACTACTGGGCATATACCCTGAGAAAACCATAGGTCAAAAAGAGTCATGTACCAAAATGTTCATTGCAGCTCTATTTACAATAGCCAGGACATGGAAGCAACCTAAATGTCCATCGACAGATGAATGGATAAAGAAGATGGGGCACATATATACAATGGAATATTACTCAGCCATAAAAAGAAATGAAATGGAGGTATCTGTAATGAGGTGGATGGAATTAGAGTCTGTCATACAGAGTGAAGTAAGTCAGAAAGAGAAAAACAAATACAGTATGCTAACACATATATACGGAATCTAAGGAAAAAAAAAAAAAAAAGGCCATGAAGAACCTAGTGGCAAGACGGGAATAAAGACACAGACCTACTAGAGAATGGACTTGAGGATATGGGGAGGGGGTGGGGTGAGATGTGACAGAGTGAGAGAGTGTCATGGACATATATACACTACCAAATGTAAAATAGATAGCTAGTGGGAAGCAGCCGCATAGCACAGGGAGATCAGCTCGGTGCTTTGTGACCACCTAGAGGGGTGGGATGGGGAGGGTGGGAGGGAGGGAGATGCAAGGGGGAAGAGAAATGGGAACATATTGTATATGTATAACTGATTCACTTTGTTATAAAGCAGAAGCTAACACACCATTGTAAGGGAATTATACTTCAATAAAGATGTTTAAAAAAAAAAATTATGGTGAAAATTAAGTGTTCCTCAGTCATGATTCCTGAAGCATTTCCAAAAATAATGGCAGACTGCATATCTAAAGAGGATCTGAGAAGAACTCCTATTTCCAATGAGTTCAGTTCATCAATTACTGAGTACCTGCTATGTGCCCCACACTGTGCACACACATGAAGCAATCCGTATCATCAAGAAATATGCAGTCTAATTGAGGAAAGAAAACTTAGGAGCAGATGATGAAGATGGTGGAATGGAGAAATAACTATGTGCCAGAGATTGTGCTAATTCATTATTTAATTTAGGACTGGTTTAAGTAAGATGGAGTAAATGTTATTGTAAGAGATATATACAAGATGCTATGAGGCAGAGAGAAGAGAATATGTTATTACCTTGCACCCCAAAGATTATATCAAGTAGTCAAATTTGAGGTAAAAGAGACCTGTGAGATATAGGAAGATCTACAACTGACATTTCTCTTTTCTCAAGCAAATCCATTTTCCCAAATAGGTCACTCATAAATTAATCCTAATTTATTTAGAAGATTAATAGGAATTAAGGGGCAGGTTATTCCCTGGAAAAAAATGCTTCCTTGGGAAGCTAATTCCTTTTTACGATCAGTAATCCAATTACATAATGACATTTTCTCCATTCATCAATGTTAAAAAAAAAAAAAAGCCAGCAGTTCTTAGGAATCATAACAAATGGCAAATCTTCCTGTATCTGATTATTTATAATTTGTAATACTGAAGTTAAAAATAAGCTCTTATTCCTTAAAGAAATTCCATGGTAAATACCTCTATAAACAAAACATCCATATTTACCACTTTTGTAAATACAATGTTCATATTATGTTTCCTTCAGTGTAGGTAGTATCTAGAGCATTTTAAAAAGTATAGAATATGAGAGTGCTTAATATTCTTCACTCAGGAGGAAGAAAGGACTCGAGCTAGAAATAGAGAAAGGTGGCCAGCAGCATCACATATTTCCTCTGCAAAGATTAAGGGTATCCCACTTCCTTGAAGCTATCAGCTTTACATTTCAGTCTTCTATCACTGGAACCCTCTAGGACTTACAAACTCAAATGTGTTTGCAATTTGTCACTTGGGGGTGACAGTAAAATGAATCTGGAAAAGAGAAAATAAGACTGCCATTTGAGAATTAACCTTTGAAATAAAACTACAGTAGGTCAGAGCACATAGATAAATAAAGGCAAGTTTAATTGTCAGAATGATACAAAATCAAACGCCTGAAGGCGTGTGCATTACCAGTAGGTAATGCATCAATGTCGTGGAACTGGTGGGGACCTGTGTGAATGGACTGAAGGGCAGTACTCCAGCCTCATCTGGAGGGGACAGTCTGTACTCAGCTCCAGAGAGCTGACCCCATGTGGGAAGGGCCCAGGAAGGCTAGATCTCTGGATTTTTCAAATATTTTTTCCAATTTTTCTGGTTATGTGAATACTCCTGATTTTTAAATCTTAGCCTCTATATAGTATGAGACAAACTAAAGCTTCTGAAGGTCAGATGTGCCCATGGAGCAGCCAGTGTTGGATCCTCAGACATGACAATAATCTATTAAACATACTGATTCTGCCAGTAGAAAGACATGGTCCAGACAAGGGAATAGGTGCAAAGCAATCTCAGAAGCAAGCATAGGCCATGGCCATTCAAATGCTGGGCGAGGGTGCTCTGGGCTGGTGGCACGTCCCTTATTATTATAAATCTGCGTCTAATTCCATCAAACCCATCAGTCTGAGAACGAACTGTCTTCTGACTCCATGCTCACCAAACTACTTTCTGATTAGAATTTGGTACCCTGTTTACATGACTTTAGGGAGATCTTGCTGGAAATTTGAGGAACTTAAGGAGCGGGCTTCCCTGGTGGCGCAGTGGTTGAGAATCTGCCTGCCAATGCAGGGGACACGGGTTCGAGCCCTGGTCTGGGAAGATCCCACATGCCGCGGAGCAACTAGGCCCGTGAGCCACAACTACTGAGCCTGCGTGTCTGGAGCCTGTGCTCCGCAACAAGAGAGGCCGCGACAGTGAGAGGCCCGCGCACCGCGATGAAGAGTGGCCCCCGCTTGCCGCAACTAGAGAAAGCCCTCGCACAGAAACGAAGACCCAACACAGCCAAAAATAAATAAATAAAGCCAGAAAACCTCTAAAAAAAAGGAGCAACTCAGCAGCTATGTCTCCCATTATAAATTAATAAGTTGGCAGCCTGGTTAGTAGTGGCCTGCCTACAGGCACAAAAAGGGCTGGGTGGGAACACGAGCCACCAGACCCCAGCAGTTTCACTTGTCATTGTAAATGGAAACATTGGCATTCTGATTCTGTACATTAGTCATATGAGCTTTGTTAATATGAGCCCAGCTCTGGGGGACAAATGGGCTCTGGAACTGCTGACGAGTGTGGTTTCTGGGCCCACAAGGCTTTGTGCCAGACCATGGACAGTGGCAAATGCCCTAACACAAGTCCACCCTGCAAGCCCTCCTGGGAGCTTAAGTAATTTATCTTACAACCTCATTTACCCTCACTCTGCCCCCATGGCCATACCTTTCAAAGGATTCCTATCTGATTCTATGAAGGTCCAGAAGTGACCTAGAAGTGTGAAGTGAAGAATCAAAGAGAAAACCCAATGAACATGGACAGAATGCCCACAGAAATGAAAATACATATCTGCAATCATCAGCACTAGGAAGCAGATATCGTGCTATGTGCTTGCTAAAGACCATCCCATGTAATCCTCAGAAACTCTGTGAAGCTAGTAGTACTTTTGGCAATTATTTTACAAAGGAGGAAATGGAGGCTTAAGGAGGTTAAGTAACCTGACCACATTTACACAGCTAACGAGTAGTGGAGTTGGGATTAGAATCCACACCTTTAAACACTGCGCTCTTGTTGTCTGTATACTTTATTTCACTTCACTGTTTTTAACACCAAACACGCACTGTGTACTTATTATATGCCAGGCACCGTTCTAAGTACTTTAGCAGTATTAACTAATTTCTTCCTCATGATAACCTTATGAAGTGGGCACTAAAATATCCTTATTCTGATAAGGAAACTGAGGCAAAGAGAAGTTAAGTAACTTGCTCAAGATTATACAGCCCGTAAGTGGCATAACCAGGATTCAAACATAGGCAGTCTGTCTCCAAAGTCTACGCTTTCAGTCTTGTGCTACTCTACAATGTTTCCTTGGAAGAAATGATGAAGATTCAAATTTCAAATGTTAATTTCTATACTATTGTAAGTGCAATTTTTCAGGAGGATAGATAGAAACACAAGGGGAAAAATTTATGCCATATCATTTCTCTTTATTATACACCAATTAGAAAAACTGCAATTCTTCTATATTTGAGAATTATGAAGCAAGTAACCACCATAAAATACTACAGGCCTAGATACAATTATTCTTAGGAGATATATCCAAGGAGGGTGACAAATTTAATTCTATACTTTTTTTCCTCACTATTGCAGAGGAAATTAAAGGAATACTTTTTATTTCTGCATTTATAAATTCTGGGAAGTAAAGACTGGAATACTTTTGAGAAATCTAAGATGAATCAAATATTCCAGAGTTTAGTTTAAAGGTCATTTTCTCGTAGAAATTGAGGAAGCTTAATTTCAGAATAAAAGTGCATTGAACATAAAGAAATTGATATGTATACATCCGACTTTAAACCACACTTTCTCTTAAACTGAAAATGGAACTTTCAGATCCATAAATTGCCAACTTTTATTAAAAATAATAATTTGGAATAGATTTGGTAAAAAATAACACCTTCTGACTCATGTAGTAAATGTGAAGGAAACTTTTCTATTTAAATAGTGAGAAAAGGCCTTCATTGGTTGCTATACCACTTAAACAATCCAATTTAGACCCTCTCAGACAGGGTCTACAAAGTTAACTCAATCCTGAATTCAGAAGATCTGTTTAAGTGTGGGACATGTTGCATTCCCCTACCGTCTCTGGTGTTTGATTAAGTTTATAAACTCTTTCCAGAAACTGTCATCTTGGGAGATACAGCATGCTTCTGAACCAGCTCATAAACTGGCACTCAACAAAAAGAGACAATACCTATAATGCTTTCTTTCTTTCAGTTCTCTCTTCTCTGAAACAGTCCAACCATCTTTGCTTACACAATTCATGTAGTCTGGTCATCAAAACATAGCTTACTCCCCTAGCAGTACTGCTTCCCTAGTTTTATACCTGAGAATTCTCAACACAGCCCACACTCAGGCCCCTCTCCTGGGGCCCCTTCATATTTTTCTTCTCATTCTCTTGCTACTTCCATTCTTCCTTGCATTGTCTCCATTTCATAAAACCATTTTAGGAATTTTAAAGTCATTTTTGAGGCAATATTCCATGGTTGTTAAAAGAGTAGGTTTTAAAAATCTGACTACTTTATCAGGGCAGCACCAGTCTTGGAACTCCCCGGCCTCCACAGCCAGCCACCTGGCGACCCAGCCCTTCCCACCAGCAGGTCAGCAACAGCCCCAAGACCACCCCCAGGGCTGTGGAGCCAGATGCACTGGGATTTGGCCCTGCCCACCAGCAGGTCAGCAGCCACTGCATAAGGCAGTCCTAGCAGCCAACCAGGCTGGGGGCCAGCCCTGCCTACCAGCACACTACAGCAGTCGGCCCTGACACAAGAGAAAGGCCCACACAGCCCACATGGGTGGTACCCCTAAAGCATATAGATCTGGTGACCAGAGGGGAATGTGCAACTGGACCCCACAGGACATCTCCTACATAAGGCCACTTCTCCAAGATGAGGAAATGTAAATGACCTACCTAATACATAGAGACAAGGCAGAGGATAAAGCAGAGAATCAGGCAAAATGGAGACAGAGCAATATGTTCCAAATGAAGTACCAAGACAAAACCTCAGGGAAAAAAAAAAAAAAAACCAAAACGAGGTGGAGGTAAGCCACCTGTTTTATAAAGAGTTCCAGGTAATGATCAAAAATATTCTCAACAAAGAGAATATTTCAAGAGAAGAGATGAACACAGTGAGAAGTTTAACAAAAAGTTAGAAAATATAAAGAAGATCCAAACAGAGCTGAAGAGTACAATAACAAATAAAAATTACACTAGAAAGAATCAACAGTAGATTAGATGATAGAAAGGAATGGATCAGTGAACTGGAAGACTGAGTAGTGAAAATCATCCAAGCTGAACAGAAAAAAAAAAATTTTTTTTTAATGAGGATAGTTTGCAAGACCACTGGGACAACATAAAGTGTTGCATACATACAAGATACATACATACAAGATTTGCATTATACTCCCAGAAGGAGTAGAGAGAGAGAAAGGAGCAGAGAACGTTTTTTTTAAACGTCTTTATTGGAGTATAATTGCTTTACAATGGTGTGTTAGTTTCTGCTTTATAACAAAGTGAATCAGCTATACATACAGAGAACTTATTGAATAATAGCTGAAAACCTCCCTAACCGGGGAAAGGAAACAGACATCTAGGAAGCACACAGAGTCCCAAACAAGATGAACCCAAGGAAGTTCACGCCAAAACACATTATAATTTAAATGGCAAAAATTAAAGATAAAGAGAGAATCTTAAAAACAGGAAAAGGAATGCAACTAGTTATGTACAAGAGAATTTCCATAAGACAATCAACTGACTTTTTAGCAGAAACTTTGCAGGCCAGAAGCAAGTGGCACAATATATCAAAGTGATGAAAGGAAAAAAATCTACAACTAAGAATACACCACCTGGCAAGGTTATCATTCAGATTTGAAGGAGAGATAAAGAGTTTTATAGATAAGCAAAAGCTAAAAGAGTTCAGCACCACTAAATCAGGTATACAAGAAATGTTAAGGGGACTTCTCTATGGAGAAAAGAAAACATCACAACTAGAAATATAAAAATTACAAAAGGAAAAATCTCATTGGTAAAGGCAAACATGCAGTAAAGGTAGTTGATCAACTGGTTAAAAGACAAAAATAGTAAAGTCATCCATATCCACAATAAGTTGTTAAGGAATACACAAAACAAAGAGATGTAAAACATGATGTCAAAAACATTAAATATGGGGGTGATGAGGTAAAAATACAGATTGTTAGAATGTGTTTGAACTTGAGATCATCAACTTAAAATAATCACTTATATATAGAGGTGTTATATATGAACTTAATGGTAACCACAACCTAAAAATCTAGAATAGATACACACAAAAAAGAGAAAGGAATCCAAACATAACACTAAAGATGGTTATTAAATCACAAGTGAAGAGAGCAAAAGAAGAACAAAGGAACAAAAAAGAACTACAGAACACCCAGAATACAATTAATAAAATGGCAACAAGTACATACCTATCAATAATTACTTTAAATGTAAGTAGACTAAATGCTCCATTCAAAAGACATAAAGTGGCTGAATGGGTAAAAATCCAAGACCCATATATATGCTGCTTACAAGAGACTCACTTCCAATCTAAAGACACACAGACTGACAGTGAGGAGATGGAAAAGTGTCTTCCATGTAAATGGAAATGAAAGGAAATCTGGGGTATTAATACCAATATCAGACAAAACAGACTTTAAAACAAACACTGTAACAAGAGGCAAAGAAGGACATTACATAATGATCAAGGGACCAATCCAAGAAGAAGATATAACAACTGTAAATATATATGCACCCAACATAGGCGCACCTAAATACATGAAGTAAATATTAACAGACATAAAGGAAGAAATTGACAGTAACACAATAATAGTAGGGGATTTTAACACCTCACTTGTATCAATGGACAGACCATCCAGACAGAAAATCAACCAGGAAACACTGACCTTAAACAACACATTAGATCAGATGGACTTAATAAATATATATTTATATTTCATGCAAAGGCAGCAGAATACACACTCTTTTAAAATGCACATGGAAAATTCTCTAGGATAGATCACATGCTAGGACATGAAACAAGTCTCAATAATTTAAGAAGACTGAAATCATATCAAGCATCTTTTACAAGCAGAGGTATGAGGCTAGAAACCAACTACAAATAACACAAACAGCTGAAGGCTAACCAATATGCGATTAAATAACCAGTGGGTCAGGGAACAAATCAAAGAGGAAATAAAAAAATATCTGGAGACAAATGAAAATAAAAACGCAATGGTCCAAAATCTATGGGATGTAGCAAGAGCAGTTCTAAGAGGGAAGTTTACAGTGATACAACCCTACCTCAGGAAAAAAGAAAAATGTTAAATAAACAATCTAAACTTACACCTAAAGAAACTAGAAAAAAGAAGAACAAAAGCCAAAGCTAGTAGAAGGAAAGAAATCATAAAGAACTAAATAAAATAGAGATTTAAAAAAAAAAAGAAAAGATCAATGAAACTAAGAGTTCATTCTTTGAAAAGATAAGCAAAATTGGTATATCTTAAGCCAGATTCATCCAGAAAAAAAGAGAGAGGACCCCAATAAACAAAATCAGAAATGAAGAAGAAAAGTTACAACCAACCACAGAAACAGAGGGATCATAAGAGATTATTATGAACGATTACCCACCAACACAGTGGACAATATAGAAGAAATGGATAAATTCCTAGAAACGTACACTCTCCCAAGAGTGTACTGAATCAGAAAGAAAGAGGAAATACGAAGAGATTAACTGCCAGTAATGAAACTGAATCAGTAAAAAAAAAGAACTCCCAACAAAAAGAATCCAGGACCAGATGGATTCACAGGTGAGTTCTACCAAACATTTTTTAAAAGTTAACACCTAGCCTTCTCAAACTATTGCAAAAAATTGAAGAGGAAAGACTACTTCTATAAGGCCAGCATTACCTCATTCTACAAGGCCAGCATTACTCAGATACCAAAACCAGACAAACATACCACACACACACACACAAAAAAAGAGCTGGAAAATACAATTCCCAGCAGAAGGACTATGCATTAATGAAGAAACTGGCAGCATGAGCCTGGCTAAATTTCTTAATTGCTATGTGCCAGTGATTGCTATGTGCCTCTTGCTTTCCCCTCTTTGGGTGTGTCTACAGCACTTTACCTATGCCTGTCCTGCCACTGAAAGTTGGGTGTTGTGAGGAATGGGGGAAATGGGGAAATGTTGGTCAAAGTGTACTAAGTTTCATTTATACACAATGAATAAGCTCTGGGAATCTAGTGTACAGCATGGTGACTATAGTTAATAATACTATATTGTATACTTGAAATTTGCTAAAAGAGTACATCTTAAATGTTTTCACCACACATGAAAGAAATAACTATGTGAGGCAATTGATACGTTAATTAGTTTGATTGTGATATCACTTTACAATGTATACATATATAAAACATCATATTGTACACCATTAAATACATATAATTTCTACTTGTCAATTATACATCACTAAAGCTAAAAAAGAAAAGAAAAAAGTTGGGCATGGTGGGGCAGATAACTTGTCTCTTATGTTCACAGTTCCTCAGATTTAAGAGCTGTGCTTAAAGAACTACACTGAAGGAGTCTAATCTTCACCGGGACCTTAAATGATAAAAAAACTAGTGGATGTTTAGAGTTGAGGGTCGTGGGGGAGAAGATGAGTACATTTGGCATGTGAAGAGGATGTGAGCTGTAGCTGCATGGTAGATTATGGAAGACTGTATTTTCTAAAGAGGCACAAAAAAATCTCTCCCGTTGCACATGCTCTTCTCGCGATGGAACTGACACTCCTCCCATCAAGAGATGATAAGAGATTTCTTGACCTTGAGCAGGATTGTGACTACAGCAGAAGTGATGCTATATGACTTCTGAGGGTAGGTCATAAAAGCTGGTACACAGTCCATCTGGTTCTCTCGTGGGCTTGCTCTCAGAACCCAGTCACCATACCACAGGAAGGCCAAGTACCCCATGCAGAGGCCCATATGGAGAAATGCTAGGTCTATAGCCTCAGCTGAGCTCCCTGCCAATGGCCAGCACCAACTTTCCAGGTGTTTGCATAAACCATCTTGAAAGTGGATCCTCTAGCCCCCAGCTGAGTGATACTGCATGGAGCAGAGACAATCTGCTCTTACCAAGCCCTGCTCAAATTACATGTCGATGAACAAAATAAATGGTTGATGCTGTCTTAAACCACTAAGTTTGGGGTAGTGTGTTATGCAGCAAAGTACAACTGGAGTACCCTCTGTTTTCCCTGCTTGCTGTCTTCTATTTCTCCTCATTCCACATAAATTTTCTAGAAGATAAAGCTGATCAAGTTATGTCCCAGACCTTTCTCTTTTTTCCCATTTGGATCTCTGCCACTAAACTGTAATCACCTCAAGATCATGAATGATTTCTTAACTTTATAGAAACATTAAACATTTACTGAATAAATCAATTATCAAAATATTTTGTTCCTGGATCTTTAATAGGATCTATAATGGAGTCCTGACTGACAACATGCAAATTACACAAAATTGAATTACCAAATTAATAATACTGATATCCCTTTAATGAATCGAAGGAAAAAATTTAAAGAATTAATCCACTTTCAAATGTTAAAATAGTTTGTACATATAAACTGAGAGACATCCCTGATGAAAATAACTTGTGACTAAGAAAATATGAAATTTTATGAAAATCACTAACATTTCTTCATAAGCAGATCATACACTGTTTTGCCTAAACCTTAATAATCTGATTTTGGTAAGTTCTGAACTATAAATACAAACATAGTTCTGCTTTATCACATAATGTATGGAATTATAAGCAATTCTCAAAGTCTTAAGCATAACATTTGCTATTACCATTTCTGAGAATTTCTAAATTTTCTGGTAACACTATATACTGTATATATTTTTTCTAAATATTCCTTCATTCTTTCTGTAATATACAACCACTCCCAAATTACCTCTGTAAAAAAATTCTTGGTATGTGAGCTTCTTTTTTTCTTTGCCTCTTACTGATTAGTTCTTCCCAAGGCAGACTACTTTCCTTTTATTATCTATGTTAGATTTTTATACATTTCCTCCAAGAAGTTTAAGATGTTTGGCATACAGAGGTGTTTTTGTTTTTGTTTGTTTGTTTTAATGAACATCTTCCAGGCATTGCAATAGCAAAGAACAACAAAATTAGGAGGAAAAGATCACAGAGCAAGGGACAGAGTAACAAGGTCAGAAGTGAAGCAGAGGTGGTTTATTTGCAGAGCAGTGAGAACTCAGGGAATTGTGAAAATAACTGCGTCCAACCCACTTTCAACTTTATAGTGCTACCCCTGGGAAAAGAAGGTGTCCTGATCTCACATCTTTACTTTGCTTCTGCCAGTCTCATATTTGTGTCAAGATAACTGATTGGAAATTGAGGTGTCATCCCTGCTCTTTGTACCTTATGCTGGATTTGGGCAAGGATTTGGGCAGCTTGAAGTCAGTGACTCTACTTGACTTTCCCTATATTTAAACTCATTGAAGAAATGAATTGATACACCACGTTAGTGGGGTGGTGGGGGAGTGGTGACTGGGTTTGAAATAAGGGGAGGCACAGAGTGCTATGGGTTTCCTGCCCTGAAGGTTGACAAGACCTCCAAGGGGAAGACTGTGACACTTACAGAAGTGAGGGCCTCAGACACTCTGAACGGGGACTAAGAGTTAGAACTAAGCTGACTTAAGGACAGTGAAGACATACGGACAAGGACACGTTTAAAAATGCCACATCTTCAGCTAAACAAAACTAGAAAAGCACATGCCAGTGTTCCATCTGTGCCACACAAGAGTATTCAATATTTCCATTGTGGATATTGTGACTTCTTGAGAGAAATTTTTGATAGGATGAAAAAAAGCAGAGTATTTCAACAGCTTCTTTAAGAGGGAACTGATGACCCCATTACAGCTGGTGGACAAAACACCAAAGAACTTTTTCATTCTCAAGCAGGCTAAATGGAGACTCTTAAATGCTTATTCAGCTGGATACAGTTATACATTTACAAAAGGAATAAACCTCTTACAACCAGCATAGCTTCGGTTGGTAACAACAGAGAAACTTCCAAGAGGAGTCATTACAGGCTACTCAGCTTCTGCCTTGCTGAGAGCCTTAGAAGTAGAGAATGAAAAGGAGGAAAGACACAGAGTGCATGTGAAGCAAGAAAGAAAAGTGAGAAGGGGAAAAGCAAAGAGTTGTTTCAAAATTTCCTTGAGAAAATGTGTCTGCTTTAAGAGTTTCCATAAAAGGAAGAAGCTCTCATTCTTGCAGCATGCTAAAGCACAAAAGCTTTTAGCATCTTTCGGAGCTACATGAAATAAATGGGAGCAGAACTTCAGGAACAAAAGCTAAATACCATAAAAGGCCTGAAATACCTTTTTTTATAAAGGGCAGGATTTTAACTGTAAAGTCTTTTCATGAATATTAAATGGGGAGAAAGAGAAAGAATCAGCTGAATTTTCAAAATAGCTCTCAACCCATCAATGAATATATCAGTCAAAAATATATATTATATACGATATTGTTCTAAGTGGCTCTACTGGGAGCCCCTGCTAACAATTTTGTGTGATTCCATCATGTTTTGGCTTTTTCGTAGTGTTTTAATGCATTATGCATTATAATTGATCAAACACATATATGTAACAGGACTTAAGGGCTTATTCTTTTCAATATTTTTCCCTGATTACAGTGGTAATCAATGTTTATTTTTACATATTAGGAAAATTCTGAAAAATATAGATTAAAAATTGCCTATAATACCAACTCTCACGAATAACTAATGTTAACATATTTATGTCCTTAACAAATATTTATTGAGCACCTCCTTTGCGCCAGTCCTGTCTTAGAATACAGCAGAATTTCCATACTTGTGAGAAGAGACAGAAAATGAACCTATAAACAAATAAATAATATTGAATACTAAAAAGTATGAAGAAAATAATACAGGCTAATGTGATAGTGAGTGACTGACAGGTAGGAGAGGGCAGAGCTTGAGGTGGCCGAGAAGGGTTGGTCACTTCGAAAAGGTAACCCTTGAGCAGAAAGCTAACTGATGAGAAGGAAGCAGATGTGGCAAGACCCAGGAGAAGACTGCAGAACATAGACCGATACAAGCAAAATCCTATTTTTGCCTGTTTTTAAATGTAGGGGGTGGGGAGGGGACTCAGATATGGCAGGGATGTTGGAACTACCAGACAAAGAATTTAAAACAATATGATTGATATGCTATGGGATCTAATGGGAAAAGTAGACAACATGAAGAACAGATGGGTAACGTAAGCAAAGAGATAGAAATTCTAAAAAAGAAAAAAACAGAAATGCCAGAGATCAAAAACACTGTGACAGAAATGAAAGCCTTTGATGTGCTCATTAGTAGACTGGACAAGGCTGAAGAAAGAATCTCTGAGCTTGAGGCTATGTCAACAGAAACTCCAAAACTGAAAAGCAAAGAGAGAAAAAGATTGAAAAAAAGTAGAACAGAATATCCAAGAACTGTGGGACAACTACAAAGTATACCTACCTGTAATGTAATTGGAATACCAGAAGGAGAAGAGAAAAAGGAACAGAAGAAATATTTGAAGCAATAATGACTGAGAATTTCCCCCAAATTAATGTCAGACACCAAACCACAGATCCAGGAAGCTCAGACAGCACCTAACAAGATAAATGGTGAAAAAACAGAAGGAATGAGAGAATTAGAATTCTTTAAAAGAATAATAAAAAGTCCATATCTGATATATTTGTTTTAAAAAGTTCTATATCCTGAAACAAAACCCTCTTATTTCAAAATGGATAGCTTTTCCTGTCAAGGTGCAAAATAGCATATACAAGGGAAAAAAACATCTTACTTCTTTTTGGTTCAATCAGGGAAAGAGCAATATACGTGACACATACAAAGTCCACTCTTAATCAAAGTAACAATTTTCCTGTATTTATGTTTTGTGGTCAGTACAACAAAGCAATGGGGGTTCTGAGCCAGAACCAGGGATGTGAGTGATTCACTGCTGCCCCTATGAAGAGTGCAGTCCATCTATCAGGTTGATCCTGACTATGGGTGGCAGGCAGTGTGTGTGCCCAGGGCAGGGTGCAGTAGAGGCAGAAGTCCCCCCCCCGCAGAGAGAAAATCAGATTCAATCTGTAGAGTCAGATTGAAGCTGCAGCAGGAGGTGATCCCATTCTTCCTGCAGTTCCCAGGTTTCCTACGGGAAATGCCTTCTGCTGCATGGGTATCAATGGAGAGGATGAAAATGGAGAACGTGAGTTTACATGAAGGGGCTAAAGAGTTAATCAAACTAAGGAACCCCCATCAAAGACTAAGTAAACGCCTTCAATAGTTTCTAATTTCAGGTGACTGGTAGATAGCTGTTCTTTGTGACCTCACAAATAGTACAGTATTTCATCCACTAGATCATGGCTTTTAGGACAGGGACAGTGTTGTGTTTTTTTTTTCCTTTTCTCACCACATGTAGTCAACTGCTAACATGGTCACAATTTTTTACTTCTCTTTGCATTCACATAGGAGGCAATGTAACTTTGCAGCTCCTCCTGTTAAGAGGTAGAATTTACTTTCTCTACTTTTGAATGGAGACTAGCCTTGTGACTTGCTTTGAACGACAGGACGCATCAGAAGTAATGCTGTGTTAGTTCCAAGCATAGGCCTCAAGAGGCCTTTCACACTCTTGCAAACTTGCATGTGTGAACAAGCCCAGGCTGGCTGGCTGAGGGATGAGACCACCTGAACCAGAGACAGGCAGCTGAGGCCATTCTAGCCTAGCCAGCCTCAGCTGACCCAAAAGCTACCTGCACATGCATAAGTAAGCCAAGTCAACACCAGAATGAAAGCCCAGCTCAGCCCAGCTCAGTGCAGCCAAAACGACACCTTACAGAACTATATACAAAATAAATGGCTGCTGTATTAAGCCACAAAGTTTACAGGTGGTTATTCATGCAGCAAAAGCTAATATTATACTTAGTCACAACCATAGTATCAGGCATTTAGAAAGCACACATCACAAGATGGATAAATATGCTGTTGAATAAATTAATTCACCTAACGTAATGCCCATGGTGGGCCAGTGCTGTGCTAAGTATGAGGATACAGAGAGAACACACATGGTCTCCGTCATCAAGGAGCTTTCAGGCAAGTAGAAGAGACAATTCAATGGTATTTATACAAGGTATTGTCACAATCCATGATAGTAGTACATTCAGGAAAATGTGGGAGATGCCCAGGACCCAGATTAGGAGTAGGGGTCAGAGGAAGCTCCTTGAGGAGGTGATTCATTAGCTGAGTGATAAGAAAATGAGCACAAGTGGCTAGATGAAGTAGTGGAGGTTGTGCAGGTATGTGTATACTATACAAAGGGAGAGAAAAGTGTGGAAAGCTACAAACTAAACTGCTCAGGAAAATGGGGCTGGAGTATGAGAGGAGAAGATGATTAATTTTTAGTGTTGCTCTGTTACCAGCTATGGGGATCTCAGAAAATCACCTCAGCTAAGTATTTTCTCATCAGCAAAGTAGGACATGAATTGTACTTGGCACACAGAGTTGTTCTGAGCAATACTTAAAATAATCTACGTATCTGTTAATCCCAAATTTCTAATTTATCACTCCTCCCCTCCCTCCTCCTTTGGTAACCATAAATTAGTTATCTACCTCTGTGAGTCTGTTTCTGTTTTGTGAAAAAGTTCATTTGTATCATTTTTTCAGATTCCACATATGCATGACATCATATGATATCTGTTTCTCTTACTTCCCTTAGTATAATATCTAGGTACACACTACTATATATAAAATAGATAAACAACAAGGACCTATTGTGTAGCACAGGGAACTACATTCAATATCTGGTAATAACCTATAATGGAAAAGAATCTGAAATAAAAAATATATATATATATATATATTTATATATATAAAACTGTATCACTTTGCTGTACACCTGAAACTAACAACATTGCAAATCAACTATACTTCAATTAAAAAAATAATAAACTATGTAAAGTGCTAGCATAGTACCAGCATGTAACATATATCAATACTTAAAGGCCGTCTATTATTATTGTTTTTATTTTCTTGTTACCATAAGCACATATTTCTTTGAATTTAAAAGTATTTCAACAAAGTATAAAACAAATCCTAACTAAAGACATCACTGAACACTACAAATTATATGTAAATCTTGGAAAGAAGCAAATTTTTTACCTGAATTTTTATATTCTGTGTTTCTGTAATAAGTCCAAATTAATAAAAGTGGAGAAAAGGTTTTCCAGGCAGAAGGAACAGCAAGTATAAAATAGAGCAGTGTGAAAACTATTTGGCACGTATGTGGGATGGCAAAAGCCAAATGTAACCAAAATATAATGTGCCAGGGACAGGGTTCTGATAGATGAGGCAGAGAAAATAGCAAGAGCCAGGTCATGATGGGCCTCATATATAAAGCAGAGTTTAGAGTTTACTCCAAAGGCAATGGGGAGTCATTTCTACTTCTTATTAGGAATTAACATGGGGGGCAGACTTCTGAGAAAACGATCAAAAGATACACTTTCTGTTTAAGTAGGGGTGAGATGACAGCATTTCATTCATTGAGCTTTATTCAACAACAATTTCTGAGTGTCTTCCATAGATCAGTACTTCTCCAACATAGGTGATGACAAGTAATAAGATCCAGGTCCTGCTCTCAGAGGACTTCCAGACTAGTAGGTCAGACAGCCTTGGGAGCAAATTGCTACAATTCAATATGTTATGTTGTAATACGAAAATGGATCAATTTCTATGAGTATAATAGGTTGGAAGTACTAATTCTGGGGGATGGGGATGGGCAGGGATGTTAAGGACAAAGATTTGAATGGTGCATTGAATGAAATCTGACCTCAGCCCTGTCCATTTCTGTGATCTCCAACTTCTCTACAGACCACTCCGTCCTATAATCCTCTCCATCATATCAGAGTACTATTTCTGTTTCTCCATCTACTGCCTATGATTGCCAAAGTGACTGCCTTAGGCACCAATTATAAAAGGAATAATACAATTATTTACATTATATAACCTGGGCCCAACAGAATTAAATCATAAACACTGTATATTTAGATTTACCTAATTCCCAAGTCCCAGAAGTAAAATTTTGCAACTTTTTCCCTTTTTTAATGAGACTCAAACTCATAATAGTTCTCTAAACTCAGTTAACCAACCACACAATTCAGCAAAAATCCAACTTCGAACCCCATGGCTCTCAATTTCATTCAATGTCAGATCATACATTAAAAGCCATATTATGATTTATCCCATAAAATGTGAATGTTTGGTAAAACAGAAAGCCACAGTAAAAACTTTTAAAAAGCAGAAGTCAACATGAAAAACTTTGAATAGCTTTTGTTATTATGTGGGTTACTATAGTCAGTTTAGTAAGAGCAACCTTACTGGCCACGTCTCCAATCCCGAGATATAAGCATCCGCCATAGATGGTGGCACACAGGGACCCTTCTTACCAGGGACCCTCACCTACGGATCCATATTTTCAAGTTTTATATTGTGTTCAGTTTCTGTTCATCTACACCACAATGTGTACTTTTATTACGTTGACTATTTTAATTTAGTTACTATACCAAAATCTACTACAAGAATAAGTGTGTACTAAAGAATAGATACTATGGTTTTTCTTATAAACACAAGGAAAACTTCTAAGTAGTTTTCAAATATCTGACTAGGTTGGGAAAGTTAAACCATCATCTTCAACATCTAGTGACCCTTCTTTGCTTTTGTAAAACTTCTGTCATCAAATGCACACTTAAATAGGCAGGATCGTCGATGAGATTAATATAAAATAATGTTCTTTTGGATGACTGAAATCCTCTAAGCTCCTCCTTTACCATTATCTATTATGAAAAAATTTATTTGTACATATTCATGTGTGCCATTGAAAGATATTTCAAGTGGTAGCAAAAACATTTCTTTAAAACAGAACTGTAACAATCTATTCCAGTATGCTGTATATATTCTGTGTAATTCTTATACTTAAGGTACTCTCCATGAATGAAAGCTGCTTTAGCAGCCCTTGGCCAGTAATAAATTATAGAACTAGGATTCGAACTCAGCCACTCCAGCTCCAAGACTAAGCTCTTTTTTTTTAAATTTAATTTTTATTGGAATATAGTTGATTTACAATGTTGTGTTAGTTTCAGGTGTACAGCAAAGTAAATCAGTTATACGCATATATATATCCACTCTTTTTTCTTAGATTCTTTTCCCATATAGGCCATTACAGAGTATTGAGTAGAGCTCCCTGTGCTATACTGTAGGTCCTTATTAGCTATCTATTTTATACATAGTGGTGTGATGTCAATCCCAATCTCCCAATTTATCCCTTCCCCCTGCCCCTTATCCCCTGGTAACCATAAGTTTGTTTTCTACATCTGTGACTCTACTTCTGTTTTGTAACTAAGTTCATTTATACCCTTTTTTTAGATTCCACATATAAGCGATATCATATGGTATTTGTCTTTCTGTGTCCAAGACTATGCTCTTAACCACCATGTTATATGTCTCACTACCACTGAAGTTGAGGTTGATATTCCTAACAACATAGGAAGTACTTAGTATGTGTTAGTTATTATTTTTATTGTTTCACTTGATTATATACATATGTATATATACACACACACACACACATATGTGAAATATATACTTAAATGTGCATATATCTGTGATAGATTTATACATCTGTGGTATATAATACATATACATCTGTAATAATTTTTAAAAATCAATGCTATGAATGAAAAAACTAATCAAAGGAGAAAGAGAATTACAATATTACAACTAAATTAAGAAATTAAAAGAAAGTAAAAGATATTGATATATGGCTGTATTTCTGCTATGTGTTTTCTTTGGTCTACTATAACCATTTATTTTGTTTTGATGAACAGATCTGACCCATGATGAGTGTAAAAATTGTACAGAAGTGATAGTACTGAATCAGATCTTCCACAAAGAAATAAAAGAAGAATATCATGCTAAATATTAAGATGAAAGTTTGTGGAGGCTCAAGTAACCTTCTAAGATATCTTCCAGGAAATAACAACAAAACAACAACAAAAATAATAAAGCTGACTATTAAGGAATGGTGAGAATCCCTTATTTCTTAGAAAGCAAACACAGCACTACACACTTAGCAATCATATCCTCAGGTGGGTCTTGATGCACCCATGTATGAATTTAAATAATACGAAGACTCACCATTTATATTTTATAGGAAAGGTTCTGTACAAAATAGAAGCTGCTTGCCTAGCATTGGAATTAATTTGCTAAAAGAAAATTTTTCCAAAGTTTAACAACTTTAATTTGGACTTGAATATTTAGAAAATTAATCTTTAGATAACAGTATAAATAAAACAGTATTATTTGGTTATAACTGTGTATTCCACCACAGTTAGTGAAAGCTTATTTATATTCAAGTAATAATTGATAGGAAATTCTTTAAAGATTAATCTTTTCCCATAAATTTAAAAATATCCATAACATGAAATAAGAGTAGCATACTGATATATGAATTTACTCAACATCTCAGTAAAATGAAAACAAGTTTATTTGAATATTCATTGAAATTTTATTATATTCTGCTAAAACCTTACTTTCCAATACTTTTAATTACTACAATTTCTCCAGACAGTCACGAAATGACAATACAAGTCAAAGTCTGCAGGAATTACTATCTCAGGAGTAATAGAGGGCCCCAGACAACGGGCAAGTACATCTTGTATTTGCAAACCAAGGGGAGAAAGAAGACGGTTTACTGTTAGGGTTTAGAGTTTTTGATATGACTCTTAACTTCTCCTGACCTCATGAACATAAGACAGTACTTCAACTCAGGGTCAAGGTACTGTGTTAACTCAGAAATGGACTTTCTCAGGGAACTTGGGGTCATTATTAGGGCCTCGTTTGTCTATCTTGTCTTGGAGAGCTTCTGCCACCAGGATGGAGCCCTGGGAGCATGGCTTAGAGGAAAGTCCAGGAATTGTCCCTTAACAGAGTCACCACGAGCAGCAGCAGGAACGAATGTTAGGCTAAACAGAACTTGGCCTAGGAGGCCCATTCCAGCATGATGCATCTTTAAGAGAAAAATAATTCAGTCCTCAATGGGCATAACACCCAGGGCAAAAACGATGGTTAAGCTTTTAACATTCTCACACTTAGGAGAGGGAATACATTTTTTCCCACCACATCTTACAAGATTAGAGGCCCAAAGACTCTACGTGGAGGTTTAAATCTTTTACTGAGTCCCTAAAATCACCAAGACTACCAGAAGCATATAGCTCATTGGAAGGAGATTAACCTAGTCAAATTTACAGTATATTTTGCATTCGCCATCTGTTGTCAACTGCTACCATTCTTTTTTTTTTAATAACATTTCCCTGAGGTGGTGATCATCTGCAGGGAGCTGACCGCAGGGGGGCTGTCCTTGACCCACGTCTGGCCAGAATACACTGTTCCCCCTATGCAAACGGATGGTTTCAGGGACGGTGAGGCCACCGAAGTCAGACCACTGAGACTCAGAGGTCAGACCTGGGACTTGGGCTGAAGCTATCTACAGAGACACTTCTCTTCCTGAGAAGGCCAGCTGTCAAGGCAATGTAAGTCTGAAGCTGCTGGACGTCCCCTTTGCTTCCAAACGCAGGGAACCTGCCAACATAGAGGACAGCAGAGTCCTGCACAGAGAGAGAAAGGGAGAAGCACAGTGTTCTGTTAACACTGGGGAGACCTTGGATCCTGGCAAGTCTGAAGCCCTGGACATCTCAGATACCTGAGCCAATAAATTCCTATTTTGTTCTTGCTGGTTTGAGCTGGCTTTTTTTTTTTTTTTTAATCACTTGAAAACTAGAGAATCCTGACTTACTTGCCTGTATTTCTATTCACTTCAACAAACATTGATTGAGGACCTTCTGATGGCCAGGCCCTGTTCTAGGTGCTGGGGCCACAAAAATGAATTAAACATAGTTGCCGAACTCCTGGGAATTCTGTGCTTGGCAGTAAACCTAAGATTTAAAGGTTCCATATAGCTTATCAGGCCACATGCTGTTTTGAAAGCACAGACCACGAATATCTGTATTGACCCTATCTCACTGGACCAGAACAGTCATTTTGAAGGGCAAGGAAAGGGAATACCACCCAAGTGGTAAGCATGCTTTAAAAAACAAAATTGGCAGTACATTTTTACAGACTAATAATCAAAGAATAAAATTATACTTGAGAAGCTATTCTATGAGCAGCAGAATATTTATCATGTAAAAACAGTATTCTACAACACAAGAGTAAATACTTTATTCAAAGTTTACTGTACCAAAAATAACAATGCAGAAAAAACTCATACTAACTTTAGTTGAGTGTTAATTATGATAGAGATAAAACAAATGAACCCAGAGAGAGCATGAAACATGGGTACGTAATAAGCTAGGAGTTCATTTAGAGAGTTCTGTATTTAAAGTAGTTTACTTTGATACCATTAATCAATACTCATTTTCAATCTAAAAATACATGAAGAGGGAGATTATGTTTCCAAGTCAACATCTACTTAGTTCATCCTATGAATCAGGTACTCTGGAGGACACGGCATTGAAATGCTTCAGGGCATTTTCTTTTAATAAGTGAAGAGTAGCACTTCCCACAAGAATATAAAACTAGATGAGAACTTTAAGCTGAGTCAAGAAAAAGACCTTTCCCAAAGTTCTCATATTAGTATCATTCACTATTTATAAATAACAGTAACATTTTATTACGAAAGTATTTTTAGTAGGTCATAATAAAAAGATAAAATAGAATTCGCATATAACTTTTACAGAAATAAATCTGGTAGGAATACAAAGGTTGTCATATACAGCAAACCTTAAGTAAAACTAAGAAGTAACTATGAAGTTTGGCTTTAGCTCTCACTTTTCTGAGCTCTTAGTTTAGTTACTCCATTCTTCAGGGGCCATGTGCCCCTCACCTCCATGTATCTAGAAAGTTCCTCAAATTCTAAAGGTATTTCTCTTCTTTTGTCCCAGTACTGATCATTCACAATTCTCAAGCAGGGAAGAATGATATGCTAATATACAGCATGAAAAGCAATTTTCTTCAGGTGCAACAGAGCCAGGGAAATATCAGTCAATATTCAGTCTATTTAGTTTCACCATTCAGAGGCCATATGACACGATTATACCAAAAGGGAATTTGGGGGATCACTTTCCAAAAACATGGTTAAGTCAAGGTAAAGGTATCTGCCAAACCAATCTGGGTGTGTACTATAGTTAGGAAAGATAACATATCTGTGCTCTGCATTCCTCTTTATTTCCATACAACAGGTTTTATCTTTTTTTCCTCACAGTCTCCAGTAACAGTTTCTTTAAAGACTGAGCCTCACCTGAGCTGTCCTAGAGGAAAGGGATTTTTCCATACTCCCTTCAAGTGCTCTTCATTCCAGGTACAGTTATGAGAGCAGCCAGCCCGACTCTGGATCCCACGAGGAGAACCAGATGGAAACTAAGAACCTTTGCTAAAAGTCAGAGCAGCTGCCTCCTGCCAAGTCCCAGGCCTTGACACACCTTATTAACTGGCATAGAGCAACCTCACAAAATTATTCACAGCAAGGTGTTAATGATTAATAACAAGCTTAATGTGTTATGGCTCAAACACAAGCCAGTAATACATTTTAAAAGAGCAAAGCAGAGGGGATGGAATACTACAATGGAATCTCAAAGACCTAGGCAGCTTACAAAGTTTTTAGACCAATAAGGCATCCCAGCAGCCCTCAAATCAAATCAATTTCATAACATTGATCCCCCTATCATAAAGGAAACTTGGCTTTGCTAACAATTGATAAATCACTCATATCCAGAAACCTTTCCATTTTGCACTTTCTGATACTGTTTCTTATGTACCATAATGTCCACCAACACATGTAATAAGGTCCCTCACGCCTAGAGGATGCTAATAAATATTTGTCAAGGTTTCTTAGCACTGGTTAAAAGAAATCTAGAAGAATCAGCACAGTCTTGAAAGGATGAAAATCCAGGGAAAATATTAAGAGGTAGAATTAATAGGTAGCTATCTATTGCTCAAGTATCTAGTATATGATGGATGCTCCTTTTTTTTTTTTAAGTGAAAATAATACTATGTCATTCAAATAAATCACAAAAGAAAAGTGGTATTAAATCGAGGTAAAATTGTTTTCATTGAAAAACTAGTCAATGCCTGGCACTTGAAGGTTATCTAATAAGGGCAGCTTCAGTGTATATACAAGTTTACCAATAGTCTGAACTAGTCAACACGCAGCCTGAGGTCAGTGACATTTTTCTTCAGAAAGTGTGGCTGCTCTCACAGACCATCCAGGATTCAGGGATGTTCACGTTCAACACACTCAGTCTTGACCACTTAGGTTTTCCCCTAATACCAAAAAAAGACCTACATTTTCCAATATAGGAGGATGCACTCTTAAAGCAAAAGCAAGGCAGAGTACCAATGGAAAAATAAGAATGAAACAAACCAGAGTGAATTTACAATGCTGAGAGGAACAACAAAATTCTACAAAATCATTATTAGATTTATTTAGATTTTAAATATCTTTTTCTCTGAATATAAATACTCAAAAGATGGCTACTTTGTTGCTCACCAATGAAGTGCTTGATATGCTAGCAATATTCTCTTTACTCTGAACTCTTCAGGCTATTCAATATTTAATGAACTCTTTAGAATATGACTTCTATTCCTTTAAATTCCAGAGTCTTCTAACTCTAGATTGATAAAAATTTTTAGTGCCAGAAAGAGTCAGGCACTAAATCAGGTTCAAGTCTAATTTTACAGTTGAAAATAGTGAGGACTTGCCTAGGGTCACACAGAAGCAGAAAATAAGATCAGAAGAAAAACATACTGACTTTAATAAGGGTGCTATTTCTTACACACCTACCTTATGTCTCTGAGTACAACAGTTCCTAGTCATGACATTCTGCTGTAGGTTAATACCTTTGTCAGAAGACAATTTCCTTATATCCATACTTCACCAGCTCAAATGTTTGCAGACAAGCAAACCAAGCCAAAAGTACTTTTGCATAAATTCCCATTTCCTTTTAAAAGGGATATGCAAAATTTAAAAAAAAAAAAGAGTAAGTGGGTTTACTAGATTCTCAGAATCGTACAACAAAACATTCATAGACTATGCTTATAATAAGTAAACCACTAATCTGTGTCTGGTTGACTTGTGAGTGTTTATTATCATCGTATCCTGGTTATCTGTTTCAAGAAATTCTCACACTCAGCTGGTGAGCATGAAATATTTTCCTCAAAGCAACACAGCTTTTCAAAACAAATTACAACTGGACGTTTCACAGCATCTTCTCTAATCTGGTGTGATCAACTCTAACTGTGCAGAGACAGCTTACTCTCTAACAAAATTTGTATACTCCCTGCTGTAAGACAGATCCTGTGGATCCAGCAAACTTACCCACTCTTTTTTGGTGTGTTTTCCTAGAAAGCAGCTGCCCAGCTAGTGACATTTCCCAGCTACTGTTGCATCTAGATGGGTCCATAAGACTGGTTCACATCAGAGGAATGTCATAAATGCAAGAGAAGTGTGTCACTTACTAGCCAAGGTGGATGAGAGAAGGCTGTGTTTTCTCTTCTCTCTTCTTTATGTTCTCTTTCTGCCTGAACACAGAGGACTTTAAGACCCCTAGTAAATAGCACAGCCCCATATGGAAGGACCCTGGATTCCAGAAAAACTTCAAAAACACACATACTGAAAGTTATGTGAGAAAAAATCTACTGTGTTAAGCCACCGAAATGCTTGACTTTATTTTTTGTAGTCACTAGCAAAGCCCTAAGTGACACATTGACCTTACTAGATACATCCATAGGCAAAGTAGATATTCAGATGGTAGTAGCTGCATATATTCTATGCCATAAATATGTGGCATAGAATATTAGTAATTTTATTATTAAACTTCTCCTCTGACTGGCCTGCTCCCAAGATCACAGTCACTGGTGAGGCTTAAGTTCAGCCAAAATCAGAATTTCTATGGTCGATCTGAGCATTTAAAAGGACTCTTCATTATACTAAAACAGTAGGTGAAAAAATTTATTGCAGTAGTACCTGACTACAGATTTCTGCTGTCAATTACATCTCTCTGTAAGTTTCTGAAGTCCATGGATACTTCCTTGGGACTCTTTATCTTAAGAGCTCAACAAAACAACCCCTCTTCCTCAGGAGTAGGTGCCATATGAGGGGGCTTATTATTTTTAAGAGGAAAAAGAAAGCATCAACTCCTGGTGCTAATGTAAAAGATTCCTTTGGAGATACTTTACAATCTACAATAAATAAGGTCCTAAAACATGCTCAGATGTCCAAGGTTCTGACTAAAATTAAAGTTGTGCCTCCTTTTTAATCAAAAAAATACACAAGGTATAAATCTCCAACTGCCAATCCATTTTTGTTCAAATGATGACTTAAATTCTATTGGAAATGTCTGTCGTCTATTTTGCATCTGTTTTTATAGTAACTAGTGACAATGGTGCCTCCTTAAAAGAAAAGTAGATGAGTTACTTGATACTGATCTAGATTAGGGAAATGGACCCAGGAAGATTTGTTCCCTTTTGTGGCATCCTGAAGAACAAAGGCTTGAAATAAATGGGAAGTGCTGAGTCCCACAAAGTTTCTATCACAGCTTGGGGCAGACAGCATGACCAAGTCTGCGATCTTCTCCTTCACACCAAGCCAGCTGCCTTTACGGTTGGTTAATCTGAGGTGTTTTGCTCACATAGCTCACACTCTCAATCCTTTAAGCAATTTCACCTGTTTTAACTTTGTGCTACACTCATCAAATAACAAGGGGAGACTATCCAGAAAGAATTTTGATGTATACAAACTTTTTACTGAAAACCATACATATAAAAAAATACTGCTTTTATCTTGGAAAAGGGTCTATTTCAATTGAGTTGAACATAAGAAGTCAGTGGAATTATTTTTTCCAATAACTAACCCAAATAACTAATGAACTTCCTGGGTTGTTAATTTTCAATCAATTTTGTAGGAGTACTTTCTCTATGAAGCTCTCCTTATCGTCCTCTGGTAGATGAAATGTTTCTCTATCTATGTACCTTTTATGGCACTGATTACTCTCTAATTTGTCTTTCTAGCTATTTGCACACTACTTACATATTCTAATAGACCCAAGCTCTGAGGAATCATCCACTTCTGATTTATCTTGGTCTTTCCTGCACTTCAGTACCTAATACAGCGCCAGGCGGGTAGAAAGAACACAACAAATATTTTAAAAGCAGCACACACACTATAGCACTCTATCCACTGGACCGCTGTCTGTAATGTCTTATGAGAAAAAAGCTCATATCCACATGTCAATACGGATGAGGATACCTTTTCTGTACCTTGCATACAAAGCAGCTATAGTGAAGGTGCTGCTGGACATTTTCCCAATAACTAAACTCTTCTCTGAATAATGCCAGAGGACAGTTCTCTAGTTAATTTCAGTGGGGTTGCACCTAGAATAAATGCCTTAACACTAGCATTTTAAAAACATATAGATTTAATCACCTTATTAAACATTGTGCTTAAAATCTCCCACAGTACTTCTTCATCTACAATATCAAGTGACATATGAAAGTCAGCATATTGTATTTTTTAAATGCTAGTTATATTCATCCCGCCATAGCCTAAAAGTCTAAAAGCAATTATGATTGGGAATAAACTTTAAAATGTTTTAAATTTTTATTTGGAGGTCTAAAAAGAAATCTAGCAACCTTCTCATTTTTTTTATCCACTATAATTCCAATTTGTCATCTGTTTCAAGAAAAAAAATCAGAGAAGAATCATCTAATCTAATCTAAGACACAATTATTTTGTGTCGTACCATTATTTATTGAGCAATTAATAAAAAATTGCCAACTAAATGTCAGATGCCAACAATTACAAGAAACAATTTCGTTTCCGAAATGTTAAAATGTGAAATAAAAGTTCACCTCAGAATCAATGAAATGAGATACTTAGCAAAGAACATGTAAGATGTAATAAAAATATTATGGAAATATAATACAAGAATGAAAGAAATACTTATTAGAACTGAAACTTTTCTTGTGAGTCTATTTGTTGTCCTCAGCTAATATCATTTACTTACATAATTATAGTATAAAATTTTAAAACTATATTCAAAATTTAAGTGATTTCCACTGACTTTCAAGTTAATATAAACTCAGTGGTCAAAAGAGTACAGTATTGTATGTGCCCAGAAATTAGTAACCCTGGTTCCCCCCTGGAAGAACTAAGTAACAGAACACAGTATGAGAAAGAGAATTTTCACTGGGTCATTTAGTACCTTTTGAACAAAGGGCCCCGTGCATGTGTCAACTATACAAATTAAAAAACAAAATTATTAAAATACTCTCTTAAAAAAATTGGGAGAATAGGGATTTCTCTGGTGGCACATTGCCTGCCAATGCAGGGGACATGGGTTCAATCCCTGGTCTGGGAAGATCCCACATGCTGCGGAGCAACTAAGCCCGTGCACCAGAACTGCTGAGCCTGTGCTCTAGAGCCCGTGAGCCACAACTACTGAGCCCAAGCACCGCAACTACTGAGCCCATGTGCTGCAACTACCGAAGCCCGCGTGCCTAGAGCCTGTGCTCCGCAACAAGAGAAGCCACTGCAATGAGAAGCCCGCGCACCGCAACGAAGAGTAGCCCCCGCTCGCCGCAACTAGAGAAAGCCTGCGCGCAGCAACGAAGACCCAACGCAGCCAAAATAAATAAATAAATAAATAAAATTTTTTAAAAAACATGAAGGTGAAATAAAGCCTTTTTTAAAAAATTGGGAGAATAGAACATAATATGTAAAGAGTTTGATTTTTCTAATCCACTGGTTTAGGGAAAAAACTGTAAACAAGATTCACAAGCTTAGACTCACTGCAGGCTTCACCAAAGTTACATGCCACTGAGGATCCATAATGTATATTTCAGAAGGGAAAATACTTTTCCTTTAAGAGATGACATCCATCCTGAGGTTTGCAAGAAAAAACACCCACCTCCTTTCATGAGAAATATTTGTCGCCCCCTTTCATTGAAGACATCATTGGGCTTCTTCAGTAGAAGCAGAATTTACCATTCAGAAGGAGATTATACTTTTGGTTTCCAAGAAAGCATTTGGATTGTAACAAGATCTGATTTTTTCGGATAAAGTCATGGAGCAATTTACAAATAAGAGTTTCTGAGACATTCTTGGATGTCTAAATGCATAAAGAAGAAAAGGTTTCTAAGGGTCATATATATGAATTTAATAGCACTATCCTGTTTGTGTACCCAACCTGGGGCCTCAGGGATGCCACAAAAGCCCCAGCCTTTATCCATCCAACAGTTACCTACTGTGGTGGAGCTTAGGATCCCACTTAAATAACGGTTTAAGACAAATTTTTACTTTTGACTTTTCATCGAACTGCCTCTAGCTGACTGGCATTCGCTGCTTCAGAAAGTTTTCAAATTTGAACCATAGGTGGAGGTGGTGGATAAAAATGAGTGAACTGACAGATCTGTGTGGGAAAGCACATACTACCTGTCAGACTATCTTTATAAAATGGGAAAAGGCACTTTACAAAATGGGAAAGTCTGATTCAACGATGTATGGATTAAACAAAGGACTCAAAATGATGCTTTAAAACATTCTTATCTAGATTCCAATCTAGAAAAATGGTACAGATGAACTTGTTTGCAAGGCAGAAATAGAGACACAGACGTAGAGAACAAACGTATGGACACCAAGGAGGGGGAAGGGGGGGGTGGGATGAATTGGGAGATTGGGACTGACATATATACACTAATATGTATAAAATAGAGAGCTAATGAGAACCTGCTGTATAGCACAGGGAACTCCACTTCACTGTACAGTAGAAACTAACACAACACAGTAAAACAACTATACCCCAATTACAAAATAAATGAAAAAATAAAACACTCTTATCATCTTAAAAGCTACTCTCAGCTTTTGATTCCCAATCCTCTTCTAACATTTTGCTGTGATGCTGTGGCCAAGAACCTATTTTTCATAGTATCTGCAGCATGTAACTGGCTGGAACATGTACAACAGAAAGTCAGGTCCTGTGTTATGGGCACCAGCTCTCTTACTAGAACACTTCCATAGACTTTCACCACCTATCCAAAAACTGACCACAGGAATCCAAAATAGCACTCCAAAGAGAATCTGGTTCAATTTGCACTGAGTATAGTTATGCACTTTCCATGGCCTTCCTGTCATTAATTGAAGCATGAAAAGCTTTTAGGAAGGGGATTTTTTGCAGGGTTGGGTAGAGGGAGGAATCAATAGTTTTGTCTTGGCCAATGTTAAGTTTGAGATCCTATCAGAAATCAAAATGGAGATGCAAGGTAGGCCACTGACTCTGTAAGTCTGGAGCTCATGGGAGAAGACCAGCACAGAGATGTACATTTGAGAGTCAGCAGTGCAGAGATGATATTTTAAGCCATGAGCCCAGGGCGTGTGTGAAAAGGGGGCTGAGGACAGAGCTCTAGGGATCTGTACCCTTGCTGATGGAGGAAGAAAACCAGCAAGTAAGACAGAAAAAGAATAGCCAAGAAAGCAAGAAATTAAAATTAATTAAATAAAATAAAATTTAAAACTCTTTATAGTTCACAGAGGCCTAGAGATGAAGTGGCTCATGTAGGGGGATACTGTCAACCGTGTCAAGTGCTGGTGAGATTGGAAACAGGGTACTGATAAAGAACAGTGTAGTGTTTAGAGAAGAAATTCTGAACCAGACCGCCCAGGTTCAAATACTGGCTCTACCACCTACCAACTTTTGTCAAGTTATTTAACCTTCTAGTGTCCTTATTTGCAAAACGGGTCTTGTAGTATTGTTTTGGACAGAATTGTGTCCTCCCAAAATCACATGTTCAAGCCCTAACCTCCAACTTGATGGCATTTGAAAATGGGGTCTTCAGGTAGGTAATTAGAGTCAAATGTAATAATAAGGGTGGTGCCCTAATTTGAGGGGATTGGTATCCTTATAAGAGGAGGAAGAGACACCAGAGAGCTCTCTCTTTCTCTGCGCGTGCACAGAAGAAAAACCATGTGAATACACAGCGAGAAGGTGACTATCTGCAACCCAGGAAGAAAGCTTGCACCAGAAACCAAATGTCCTGGCACCCTGACCTTGAACTTCTAGCCTCCATAATGATGAGAAAATAAATTTCTGTTGTTTAAGCCACCCAGTCTGTGGTATTATGTTATGGCAGTCCAAGAAGACTAATACAAGTATATATTTGTTTACTTCCAGGTATGTCAATTGCCTAGTTTGAGTTTTGATGGAACAGTTTTAAATATATACTGTTATATAGAGGATAGAGCAATAATATGATCACAAGCTCTCTCTCTGCTATTAGATAATTAACCTCAGCTGCCACCTGAGTCTCAGCACCTTTGCCCCTGATGACCCCTTCATTTGGAATTTATAGCCCTGGATCTTCAACTGGTTGGCTCCTTGTCTTTTAGATATCAGCTCAAACATTGCCAACTCAGCGAGGCTTTCTCTGGCCATCTAAGTTTTCCGCAACACCATGCAAGGACACCATAAAATCAGACTGTCCTGTGTTACTCCTAACACTCATTACTACCTGAATGCTTTTCACTTGTTTCTTTATTGTGTTTTTCTTAATAAAATATAAACCCCATGAGGACAGGGATTCTGTGCTACTGACTGGTGTATCCCTAGGGTTAGAATAGCGCTTGACACATAGTAGGTGCTCAATAAATACTCAGTGAATAAATAAGTAAACAAAACAATATACATAAGCTATACTTGCCCTGAAATTAATGTTCACAACTTATCAGGTCTGGAAAATCTGTTTCAATTCCCCCATTTTGCATTGATCTAATCTATGCATACCAAATGTCTAATTATTCAACAAAATCTCCTGCACCCAACTCCAGATTACTCCAAACCATGTCTCCTTCAATTCTTTACCTTTGAAGTCACACTTAACATCCCAAACCCCAGGATAGAAATAACCCAGACTGGGCCTCGAAGCAGTAGATGTATATGATTGAAGTTCAAAGATTGAGCATGATGTTTGAGGGAAACCAGAGCTACAAGGTGCTGCTGGGACCTAAAAGTGGGAGGCAGGGAGTGGAGCAAGATGAGGCTACAGAGAAGGGTGGCGGGCAGATGCTGGGGACTCAGACACCTTGTCACCGAGCACTTGCACTCATCCAGGTGATGATGGACAAACATGGGACGGTTTTAAGCAGGAAAATGATGCGATTAGATATGCCTTTGAGACAGTTCACTCTGGTCTCTATGCACGGTTTGGTTTGAAGAGGAAAAGGCTGAAGGCTGGGAGGCCAGATAAGAAGTGTGGTCGCCAGTGAGTACCTTGCACTTGTCTGAAGCTCCAGGACCATCACCACAGCTAGTTATGGCTGTTCAAACTAGAAGAGTAGATGAGAACTTTGGAAAATATTCTGGCAGTTCCTCAAACCATTTCTCAATGGTTATATGTAGAGTTACTATATGACCAGCAATGGCCTTCTTAGGAATTCCCCTCAAGAGAAAGGGAAATAGGTGTCCACCCAAAAACTGATACATAAAGGTCCACAGCAGCATCATTCAACTGGTGAATGGATAAAATGTGGTATATCAACACAATGAAATATCACTGAGCAAACAAAAGAAATAAGGTACTAATAGATGTTACAACACGGCTGAACCTTGAAAACATTATGCTAAGTGAAAATAAGCCAGTCATAAAGGACCACATATTATAGAATTCCATTTATATGAAATATCCAGAGTAGGAAAATCTACAGAGACAGAAAGTAGATTAGTGGTTGCCTAGGACTGGGCAGGGTGGGGTAGAAGAGAAAGGATGGAGAGATTCGGGGGGTGATAATTAAGGGGCACAGGATTTCTTTTTGGGTTAATGAAAATGTTCTAAAATTGATCATGTGATGGATGTACAACTCTGTGAATATATTTAAAGCCACTGAATTGTATACTTTAAATTGGGTGAATTGTACAGTATGGGAATTATATCTCAATAAAGCTATTTGAAAAGGAAGAGAGTACGAGTCCCTCCAACAGCAGCAAAAACACTGTAAAGTGGTCCTATAGTGGCCACCAGGGGAACACCAACATGTAAGTACCAGGTGGAGTAATAAGGAAAACCCCCCAAAGAGACAGAAAAAAAGATCAGAAACATTTCAGAATTGAAAGTTAAAGGAGTGAAAGAGACCTAAAAAAAAATGATGACTCAAGTTTATTCTGTTGGGAATATGAGATTATAACCATACTTATGAAGCACTATCAGGAAAACAAAGTGTCCAGTTTCCTCAAAACATCAAGGACTCTTTACTAAGCCATGCAGAATTAAAATAAACACTAGCTCAGGAACCTTTTACAAGAGAGGTACAGCACAGGAAAAGAAAAGAGCAAGTTATTTGCCTGGTATTTTTCAGCTCATAACTTGCAGCATCTTCTTTATCTGATGCAAGTTTCAGAGCTTTCACCAAGTGCATCAGATCAATGTAACTCAACAAACTATCTGACTGAAATGTGTTGTCCTGGAAGACGCACCACAACTGGTCTTCACCTAACCTCCACCGGGAACAGCAGCCTCATCTATAAAATAAGGGCACAAAGCATACAGGGGCCTTCAATCTTTCCGTGAGGAAAGAGTCTTTTTTTTCCCTCCAGAAACTAGGAGGTAACTGAGGAGCGATGGGCTGCTGATAGTAAGGCCATAAGCAGAGAACAGGTGCTTCGTTTCCACTGGGAAGAGACTTTTTGGCCAAGTACAAGGAAGTAGAATTAGAGGGTACAAATCAGTCACTCAGTGAATTATAATATTCTCTTTAAATTTGTTTGAGGAAAATCCCAGGTTCATTTTGTTGTTATGTTTTGTTTTAATTGAAACTATTCTTCCAATGCTCAGAAACCGGAGTCTTCACATTCTATATTCAACGCAGTCTGGCAAATGGCTGGTGGCCAAAATTTGTATCAATTATTTCCCTTTGCCCTACTGAAATGCTCTCATGCTCTTCAGGGATAGGAGAGGAACAACTAGAGCTGCTTTTCCAGATCCTGATGTTGTCAAAGAGTTGCCTCTGGAAACAAGGAAGGAAACCCCACCTTTCTCACACTACTTCTGCATAGCTCTCAGACCTAAGATGCTGTAAACAGGAGCAAGAGAGAAAGGGCAAGGCCGAGCACGTGAGAGACAGGATCATTAACGCAGCCAGGCTGAGCTCCAGGAAACAGGACTTAAGGGACTGGATTTGAGTCAACAGACCTGTTTCTATTCACGAGGCTAGGTTTTGATGCCAAGAACTTTTCCCTTACTCACTGGATCATGAAATTTTGAGAGCTGCTAGTATAACCCCAGAGTTAGACTAATTAGTGGCCAAGGTTGTGATCATGAAGTGGAACTTAGGGTAAGGACTTCAAACAGGATCAAGCTTTTTAATAATAAAGAGAAATTTAAAGAGTAAACCTCATTATTTACTATGGTTTAGGTCTCATTTTTGGTTTTACAATGTTAGGCACATTGGTCTGGGTACATTCCCAATCCCCTTACTCTGCTCTACTTTTTTTTTTTTTTTTTGTCAGAGTAGTTATCACTTGCAACATACGATAATTTACTTACTTAATTTCATTTACTTTTTATTATCTGCTACACTACACTAAAATGTAAAATCTTTGAGGGCAGAGGTCTCTGCCTATTTTATTCATTGATGTATTCCAAGCACCTAGAATAAAGCTGGTCCTATAGCAGATGTTCAATAAACACTGACTGAGTAAAGAAATGAATGAGTATATGAGTTTTAATAAATGAAGTAAAATGATATTTATAAACGTGCATTCCAGAATGCATAGTTACATCAGTGTGTTGTCTCTTGAAATAGCCACCCTAAGGGGCTCTAGCCTTATTCCAGTTATGCCATTACTCAAAAAATTTTTGAGAGTTTCTTAAGCTTTGGTTATGAGCCACATAAAATATTAGTCTGTTGCCTTAGAGTTGTATTTATTTTTCAATATAACTATCATTTTTCATTGTGATCATCTATTTTCTTTATCAAACTTTGTTCCAAATGAATTTAGTTCTTACCCCAAGTCAAATTCAATCTGAAAGAACAAAGACTTGTGACAATCTCATAGAGAATTAACAACAAACATCTCTCACTACACAATCACCAGAATTGAACAAAGAGCACCCTAGTAACATCCTATAATGTTGTTAATATCAGTACAGACTGCATATTACAATTTGGGCTGAATGCATAACTCTCCCTTCTCAGAGGCATTTAGATAATCGCCTTTGACAATGTGTTTGTTCTTTTATACCTGTGTGTTTCACCATCCCTCGCTCATTTAATTAAATTGTGAAAATTAAATACTCTGAGCTGGGTAGGACATTAAGTACCACAAGAAGAAAGCCATAAAAGATTAGCAAACTGATACTTCTTTATAAGATTTTCCAAGGGACTACCTTTTTTTGCAAACAACTTTTTTTCCCCCCAATACAAAAGTATCCTGTGCTCGATGGAGAAAACTTGAAAGACGCATAACAAAACAGAAAAGTGTGCAGGAAATGAGCGTGAGGGTGGCCTGATGGCCACGGCTTTATCTCAGGCCCCACTCTCTTGCTCTCTGTGCTCCAGGCACGCCAGCCTTCCTGCAGATCCCCGGCCACTCACGCCAGGGTCCTGCTGCCAATGGCTCCTCCTCTGCCAGGTTTGCTGTCTCCCACGGCCCCTCCCTTTATCTGGTGGCACCATCTCACCCAACAGACCCCAGCTCTAACACTGCTTCCTCAGGGGAGGCTCTTGTCCCTTGCACTGTGGCTCTGTAGCACTGACTGCAACAGAAGGTTATACATACGGTGACTGATTCCTATCTGTATACACAGTTACCTAACAAACACGAGGGCAGGGGCCACGGCTATTTCACCCCCCACAGTCCCTCCAGTGCTTCCTGCTGAGCCCAGCACAAACAGGTGCTCAAGAAATGCATTCATCAATCCTGCACACATCGCTTGGGTGATGAACACCTGACAGAAACCAGAGGAGGTACTGGGAAAACTGGAGATGACTGTTTATGAATACTGACCAAGCCCTCGGACTCATATGAAAACCATCACATCTAATTACCTGGTCCCTCTCGGGAAGTCCTGAGCTGACGTAAGAATTGATCATATGTACTAAGCTTTTAATAAGAGACAATATAAGAAATGTCCATTAGAATAATATTTTGGTAACTTTTGCAAAACAAGAGTCAAAAATTTATTGTCTGCAACTAAGGTCCATGTAGTAAATTTCTCCTATGGGAAAAAGAAAAAAAGGTTTGTTCTTTGGCTGAACTTGTGTGCTCCCTACTAGAATAAGAACTGTTTAAAGCCAAAATGTTTCACTTTTTCTTGGCTAACAAGAAAGTCAGACTGAGGCTGAGCTCCTGATAACAGGGATTAGTGCACTCTGCATTTACTTTTCATCTTATCTTTCTGATTGATTATTCTACCTTTCTTAATTACCTTGAGTCTGCATGTTTTCATACTATAAAATGCTTCAAGGCTATTCTGTAAAAAAGTGAAATTATAAATAATAACTAAATATTAGAAAACTATTTTTCCAAAGTCAAGTTTTTTAAGTATTTTAAGTTTATGCTTTTTAAACTATTTGTCTCTTGAGTTATTAAATATTATTCCACTAAAAGCCTTTGAATATTTAACCTAGCCTCAATTCTCATATCTGTATACTCTCGTATGTTACAGGTGAGATTACATATAAAAGAATGGCATACAGTATACATCAGTATTATTGTGTAACAAGCCTCTCCAACTTAGTAGTTTAAAACAACAATCACCTTACTAGCTCAAAATTCAGTGGGTTGGCAATTGGGGCTGGGTTCAGCTAGGCAGTTCTTTTGCTGCACTCACTCATGCAGCTGCAATCAGATAGCTCTGCAGCTGGGACTGGATAGTCCAAGATGGCCTCACCCACATATGCTGGTGCTTGCTGTTGGCAGGGCCACAATTCTCCAGCTGGCTAGCCAGGGCTTCTGCACATAGCACGTGGATTCCAAAAACAGCAAGAGCTCAACTGCTTTTCCAGCCTCTGTTTGCAACACTTTGCTAATATCCTAATGGTCAAAGCAAATCACATGGTCGAGCTCAACGTCAGAGGGAACACAGATATAGGGAGGAGTGATTAATTGGAGGCTATCATAGTAACAACTTGCTATAGAATATAATAGATTAATTAAAATTATCTTTCTTCTCAGTTTTCAAAATACCAGTGCAGTTACTATCTTTGACTAAATAATATGCAATCTCTGGATAGCAATTGTGGTTTATTATAACCTCTATGTTACATTGCTTTCCTAGAGGCTTGATTCACTTTTGTCTGATGGCAAAAGAAATATCCTCTTTTTTCCAAATTAGAAAAAAGGTCAGACTCAGACACTGAGGCATGTGAAAATCAACATTTCATTAGATCACCACAGCTCCAGTACCAGGGCAGAGACATAAAACTGAAGAAAAACTTTATGTTTTCAGAACAAATATGGAAGCAGTTTTTATAACTTTGGAAAAATATAGTGAATAATAATACATATTCTCAACTTTTCAGTCAGGGAGCAGAAGTACCAAAAGATCACAAAAGAAGAAAGAAAGAAAGGAAAAATATACATATAATGATGGTAAACTGAGGATACTGATGACAATTACGACTGAATTTTAAAAGTCCTGTGAAATAAACAAGTTCCTAAGTCAAATGAAATCTTATTGGGTTCAGTGAATATTAAAGTATTCTGGATCAATACACTGAGAAAAATTATAGCCTGGTTTACTGGTTCAAACCAGTTCATTAAACATTTTCTATTTCAGAAAATAACAAACTTATTAAGAGTCAGACTCTAATTTTGCAATTGGAATAGACTTCAATGTCACTGGAGTAGGTTTCAAAAATCTGTCCCTGAACTACTTTATTACCCTCCTCTTCTACATTGCACAAACCTCCTACCCTCCAGGAACATTAAAACACTTGATCCTTTCACATGTACAGGTCCTAATAATGATGATTCTATGCCTTGACATTCATTCCCTCTCTTTTCAATTCCATCTATTCTTTTCCTTTCTGACGATCCAGAGAAATGGCACCTTCTGTGGGAATGTCCCCAAGCAGAGATAACTGCCCACTCACTTCTGTGCTCCCACAGTGCTGGAGGTACTTTGTCTTCCTGGACAGTTTTTGTTACCCCGTGAGCTGTTTCCTGGGGGTTTGCCCTGTCCACTCAGGAAGAGCCTGGGTTACATAACTCAGATTCATGACAAGGTACCAGCTCAAGCTATCTGTTCAACTGAAGACAGGAGGATGAATTGGGATGGTGGAGAGAACAGATAGAAGATGGAAAATGAGAAGTTGATGAGAGAGAAGGAAGTTAGGGAGGAAGAAAATCAAGGAGGGGTGAAGTGGGGAAGGAAGACTGGGAAGAAGAAGTCAGGGAGGAGAAGAGGGAGAAGTGAGGGTAAGTAGCAGTACCAGCTCCTGGAGAGCTTACGATGCGCCCTGCTCGAGGTTTTACATACATTATCTTTTTTAATGTTTACAATAGTCTTATAAGGTAAATACTATTATTACCCCTATTTTTACGGATGAAGGAACTGAGGCATACAGATGTTCAGTACCTCATCCAGAACCTCACAATTAGGAAAAGGCAGGGCAAGAGAATTAATAAAGGTCTAGACAACCTCAAGCCAGAGCAATAGCCACTAAGCCTTCCTGATTCATGTTGATGTGCCCTTAAATCTAGCCTCATGCCTGGAACTGTCCCCTGATCAATTTCATCAAAACCACAGGTGGAAAAATTATATTTTGCAAAGATTATTTGTGAAAAAATTATATTTTGCAAAGATTATTTCCTTCTATTCACCCAAATAGTCTAGATTCTAAAACTCAGTCAACAAAAGCAATTACTAAGCTAAGTATTTAACTTACTTATTCTCAGTTTGTAGCAGATATTCTTCTCCTGAATTCCTTCAGTACAATGCCCCAGCTTACCTTCAGAGACGTTATAAGCAACAGCCCTATGAAATCTAATGCTGTATTTGTTGCTGGCAAGTTGTTTAAGACCTTGCTCCCTGCAAGAGAAGGCAGGGAGCACTGCAGAGAGGAGGTATAACTAGTTATGAAAAGGACAGACTGCAGTTGTGCAAGCCCTGCCTCAACTGTCACTATGTGACATGTAAAGTTTATTAGACTCTTTAAGCCTAGTTTTGTCATCAACAACATGATAATCCTGAATGAGAGGAGGGATCAAGATGGTGGAATGCGAGGACATAGTGCTCACTTCCCCCACAAACACATCAAAAATACATCTACATGTGGAACATTCCTCACTGAAAATTAACTGGAAACTGGTAGAAGGACTCCTGTACAACCATAGCTGTAAGAAAGATACATAAATAACTGGGTAGGAAGGGAAGAAAAGCAATTGGGTTGGGACCTGTCCCCCTAGGAAGGGACTCAGAGGAAAAGGGAGATTGCACAGGTGGACACCTGCCCTGGGGAGTGAGCAGCTTTAGCCACAGACTGGACATCTAAGTCCTAGGGTCCTACATGGGAGAGACAAGCCCCCTTAGCTGACTGGAAGGCTACTGGAACAAACAGAAGGGCTGTGTGAAGCCTAAACTCTGTTCACAAGGAGCACAAGCTCACTGGCTTGCCCCCGAGGCAGGGCAGAGAGAGGTCTGCTTTAGCAGTTGCCAGGTTTCCTGCAACTGCCTTGCCAGATACCCTAGCACAAGCCAACCAAATGCTCTCATACACTCACTCCACAGTGCAGCACTGGATCTGGGGCAACCACTACTGGGGAAAAGACTCGACCTTGGGAGAGAGAAGCAATCCATTCCTGGAGTGGAGCCTGGGTGGGGCAGCAGTGGCCATTGTGGACGCTTGTTCAAGCAGCGATCCAGAAGTAGCCCAGATCTCTGACCTCAGCCACTCTACCACGGCTCACCTCCCGATACACACCAAGAGTCCACATGGGGCCTACCACCCTGTGGAGCATTTCTAAAACAGGGTAGAGATGGCAGAAGTTGGAGCAGTGATTGGCTGTGAGGGACAAAGGGGACTTGCAACTGAGGCTACATGAGAGTGGAGCAGCAGGAACCTGCACAGGCAGCGCATCAGACCTCTGTCTGTGCATGGGCCTCCCCTGCTTCAGCACTCCCCCAGCTCTGCTGCAAGGGTCCCAGTGTGGGGAGAGGGAGAAAAACACACTTAAAACAGAGCCAGCTTGTCCTGATCCTCAAGGCTTCTTCTCCAGCAACTTGGGATCAGACTCTGCCCCCAAAAGGGTGGTGACAGCCAGAGAGCAGAAAGGAAGACCTGCCTCACACCCAGTGCCAGCTCTAGCCTCTCCACCTCCAGCCCCACCCCCTTCTGAGGTGATAGCCACCAGCATATCCTGAAGAAAGATGTGATTTGAGCCTATGTTAAATCCAGCTCTCCCACCAAAGGCACTGGGAACATGCAGCCTGTATAGGGATGTTCAAACATAAGAACACCCCTTCAAGACCGCAATAGGTAACTGTTTCACCTAAATTCAAATAGGCAGAAAAAGTTAAACAAAATGAAAAGGCAGAGGAACTACTCTTGATTGCTAGAGCAAGAGAAAACCTCTGAAAAAATAACAAAACAGAAATAAAAGAACTGACTAGTTCAAAACATTGGTAATAAAAATGTTAACTGAATTAGGGAAAAGAACTGATGTAAACACTTTAATGAGGAACTGGAAAATATAAAAAAGACCCAATCCAAAATGATTAATTCAATAGCTGAAGTAAAAAATATACTAGAGGAATGAATAGCAGACTAAGTGGTATAGAAGAAAGCATAAAGTGATCTGGAAGATAGAATAATGGAAATCACCCAATCAGAACAGCAAAAGGAAAAACAAAATTAAAAAACTGAAAGCAATTTAAGACATCTCTGGAGTAACATTAAGCATACCAACATTCACATTATAGGGGTCACAGAAGGAGAAGAAAGAGAAAAGGAAATCAATAATGTATTTGAGGTAATTATGGCTGAAAACTTCCCAAATCTGAAGAAGGAAACAGATTTCTAGGTACAGGAAGCACAGAGGGTTCCAAACAAGATGAACCCAAACAGACCTACACCAAGACGTATAATTAAAATGGCAATAGTTAAAGATAAAGACAGAACTCTAAAGGCAGCAAGTAAAAAACAGAGTTGTATACAAGGGAATCCCCATAAGGCTATCAGCTGATTTCTCTGCGGAAACTCTGTAGGCCAGAGGGAGCGGCATGCTATATTCAAAGTAATGAAAGGGAAAAACCTGCAACCTGGGATACTCTACCCAGCAAGATTATCATTTCGAATAGAAGGAGAGATAAAGAACTTCCCAGACAAGCAAGAACTAAAAGAGTTCATCAATACTAAACTTACCCTAAAAGAAATGTTGAAGGGCCTTCTCCAAGTGAAAAAGAATAAAAGTCTATAGGAAAGACAAATATATAGGAAGGACTGAGCATCAACCACTTAAATAAGCCAGTATGAAGATTAAAAGACAAAGAATTATAAAAGCAACTATAACCACAATAAACAATTATAGGATAAACATGAAGATGTAACATATGACATCAAAAACACAAAATGCAGGGGAGGGGAGTCAAAAATGTAGATCTTTTAGAATGTGTTTGAACAAAATGACTACCAGGTTAAAGCCAAGTAGATACAGTTATAGGTCAAAATACAGGAACCCAATGGTAACCACAAATCAAAAACCTAAAATAGCTACACAAAAAATAACAAGAAAGGATCACAAGGATACTACTAAAGAAAACATCAAACTACAAGGGAAGAAACAGAAAGAAGAAATGAACACAGAAGAACTATAAAAACAACCAGAAAAGAAGTAATAAAATGGCAATAAGTACATACCTATCAAGAATTACTTTAAATGTCAAAGGACTAAATGCTCCAATAAAAAATAAAGGGTAGCCGATTAGATTAAAAAAATAAGACCCTTCTATATGCTGCCTACGAAAGACTGACCAGAACTAAAGGCACACAGACTGTAAGTGAGAAGACAGAGATATTTCATGAAAACAGAAATGACAAGAAAGCGAGATTAGCAATACTCATATCAGACAAAACAGACTTTAAAACAAAACTAATAACAAAAGACAAAGAAGGGCATTTTTAATGACAAAGGGATCAATACAAGAAGAGGAGATTACACTCATTAACATATATGCACCCAATACAGGAGTACCTAAATATACAAAGCCAATACAACAGATATAAAAGGAGAAATTGACAATGATACAATAATAGTAGGGAAGTTTAACCCCCATTTATAGCAATGGAAAGATCATCCAGAGAGAAAATCAATAAGCAACAGTGGTCTCAAATGACACAACAGACCAGTGTCTTATTAGATATGTACAAGACATTACATCCAAAAACTGCAGAATACACATTCTTTTCAAGTGATAATGGAACATTATCCAGGATACACACATGCTAGGCCACAAAACAAGTCTCAACAAATTTAAGAGGATAGAAATTATATCAAGCATTTTTTCCAACCACAACAGTATGAAACTAGAAATCAATTACAGAAAGAAAAATGGGAAAAGAACAAACATGTAGAGAATAAACAACTTGCTCAAAAAAAAATTAAAAATGGGTCAATGAAGAAATTGAAGAGGAAATCAGAAAATACCTTGAGACAAAGGAAAATGAAAACACAGCACTCCAAAATCTATGGGATGCAGCAAAAGCAGTTCTAAGAGGGAAGTTTATAGTGATACGGGCCTTCCTAAGAAATGAAAAATCTCAAATAAACAACCTAACCTAAAAGAATTAGGAAAACAAAAAAAAAAAAAAGAATAAAACCCAAAGTCAGGAGAAGGAAGGAAATAATAAAGATGATAGAGGAAATAAATAAAACAGAGGTAAAAAACCAAAACAGTAGGATCAATGAAACCAAGAGCTTGTTTTCTGAAAAGATAAACAAAATCAATAAACCTTTAGCCAGGCTCACCAAGAAGAAAAGAGAGGACTCAAATAAACAAAATAAGAAATGAAAAATAACAACCAATATCACAGAAAATCAATAAATCATAAAAGAATACTATGAACAGTTATGTGTCAACAAACTGGACAACCTAAAAGAAATGGAAAAATTTCTAGAAACATACATCCTGCCAAGATTGAATCAAGAAGAAACAATTTGAACGGACTAATCACTAGTACTGAAATTGATTTTGTAATTAAAACAAAAAAACAAAAAAACTTCCAGCAAACAAAAGTCTAGAATTGGATGGTGTCACAGGGGAATTCTACCAAACATATAAAGAACTAATACCTGGTCTTTCTCAAACTATTCCAAAAAGTTGAATAGAACAAACTCATTCTATGAGGCTACCATTACCCTATACCAAAACCAGACAAAGACACTACAAAAAAAAGTAAATTACATGCCAATATCTTTGAGGAAAATAGATGCAAAAATCTTCAACAAAATATAAGCAAATTGAATCCAACAATATTCAAAAAGAATCGTACACCATGATCAAATTGGATTGATTCCAGGGACACAAGGATGGTTCAATGTTCACAAATCAATCAATGTGATACACTACATTAACAAAAGGAAGGACAAAAATCCCATGATCATCTCAATAGACACAGAAAAAGCATTTAACAAAATTCAACATCCATTCATGACAAAAACTCTCAGCAAAGTGGGTATAGCACTTTTTACAATAGCCAAGATATGGAAGCAGCCCAAGTGTCCATCAACAGACAAATGGATGAAGAAATTGTGGTATATATATATACAATGGAATGTTACTCAGCCATTAAAAAACAATGAAATTCTGCCATTTGCAACAATGTGGATGGACCCAGAGAATATTATGCTTAGTGAAATAAATCACAGAAAGACAAGTGGGCTGGCCAAAAAGTTCATTCGGGTGTTTCTATAACATCTTACAGGAAAACCCAAAGGAACTTTTTGGCCAACCAGTACTATATGGTATCACTTATATGTGTAATCTAAAAAGTAATACAAACGAATGTATAGAGCAAAACAGAAACAGACTCACAGATACAGAAAACAAACCAGTGGTTGCAGTGGGGAAAAGGAAGAGAAGAGGGCAAATTAGGCATATGGGATTAGCAATACAAACTACTCAAAATAGATAAGCAATAAGGATATACTGTATAACACAGGGAATTACAGCATTATCTTGAAATAACTTTTAATGGAGCATAATCTGTAAAAAATACTGAATCACTATGCTACACACTTGAAGCTAATATTATAAATCAAATACGCTTCAATTAAAAAAAAACATGATATTCCCTAGCTCCTAGAGCTGTTGTGAAGATTATATGAGAAAATGCTTGCAAAACACTTAGGAACACATCTAGTACATAGAACGTGCTCAATAAATGTCATCATCAAGCAGTATCCCCCAATACAAAAGTTTCATGCAATTTCTTTAAGACGTTCATTCTAGGAAAGGCTTTACCTCTCCAGAAGAGTTGACACACTTTTGTTTTTACGAACACTGAACTTTTTTTTTGGCCGTTACTAAGATCATAGCCAAAATTTCACCTCAACTTTAGCAGCTTTGTGGAATTCTGTTGTTTGCTGATCTCCTGTGTAACACTGCTTTCCATTCCATCTATATTTTCCTTCTTCCTGATTGTTTGTTTGTACTGGCATATTCATTATTGTAAGCTGCTTCAAATATTTGTGGAATAAAGCAAAAACAACAAATGAATAAATAATTCTGTTTATGTCTGCTAACCCCCAGGAAAGACTACTCCCTTCAAGTCAGGAAAGTGTTGGTTCCCCCCAAATTCAATTTGATGATTGGTATGCAACACGTTTTTTTAAAAATGCTCACTGAATTAATACATGAATACTGAATTATAGGGAATATGATACTTAATGAAAGTCCTACCAAAACCATTAAAATTCTAGTTCGAGATAACAATCATGCTAGTTTAAATATTACCTCAAGTTCATTTTTTAACTAGAAGTGTTTTTCCCCATTTTTGGTCATCTTTCATAATAATTTCAATTAATATCCCTTTCTCATTCTCCCAGGAGAAGAGTTGTGTTATGTCTGCGAGTGAACAGGCCGTGATTATAGTATACCAAAATGCATTCACAGACTTTCCTGTTATAGCCCTATTAGAATGATAATGTTTTTGGATCTGGTTAGGAATGCAGAGAGCATTAAAGCCAGTCATTTTTCAGGAGAGAAAATAAGGTCCAGAGGGATTATATGCTATGAAGACAGTGACAGCAGAGTTGAACAAGAACACAGATTTCTCAAGCCTCATCCAGGATCTTACTATACTCACCTGTAACTTCCTAGAAGAGCAAGAATCATAATGACAGAACACTATATTAGTTACATATACACAGAAAGAATCATCTGTTCTTTCATTTCGTTTGCTTTCTAATATGTCTTATTATATAAACAACAAACTATTTAAATTGAAATTCCAGGAACTCATGTATTGGTCTGGCAGAGCCTCTGAAAAGTTTAGGAAAAGGTCTGCTAACAAAAGGAATAGTCAGACTTCTCACCTCTCAGCTCACGAAACAAGTGTCACCTCTTCATAGAGACCTTCTCTGACAATCCATACAAGCAACTGTCCCTCCTGCTGCCCACCCCCTACCAGCTGTTCCTTATCCTATCACCCTTTGGAGTCCTTATCACAATGTACAATTATCTTTATGTTCACTTCTTTTTTTGGACTGGTACTGCCTCTAGAATATAAAAAGTAGACCTTGCCCATTAGCTGGACTGGTAATTTTTAACTAGTATCTGTCATGTATCTGGACAAAGTAATGTATATTACATTATGTTTTATATACAAAATAATATAATGTATCTAGACAATCCCATTATCAGTTATTTTCATTGGATTCTTTTCTGAATTGTTGAATTGGTCAGAGTTTTCATTTATATCTACTCTTACATGTTTATATATATATGTATTTTAAGAGTTGTTTATAGTGTGATATTGAAATTAGTTTAAATTTTCAAGAAAACCAGAATTTGTTCAGAACCTTTAGAATTTTTTCTTTCAATACTCACATTAGTTTAACATCAATTAAGAAATATAAATGATTTAATACACCCACCAAAAAAGTTAGATCTTCATGTCAAAGCCTGAAATATAAATGCCAAGAATAGAAGAATTAATGCATGCATGCTAATAGCCAGAAACATTTGCTACTCAAAACAAAGAAAATAGAACTAAATTATACCATTCCAAATGTCTTTGTAATCTAGGAAGCTTTATGAGAATACACCCAACAAGAGGAAACAGGATTAGAGATTTATAGATATTTGCATGATATACTTTCGGCAAATGAAAATTTCTTAAGGAAATTAAAAGATCCAAAAATTGCAGCATGTCAAATGAAAATGAGTACAGGTGAGAGCAAGATTTGCCTATTGCAATATCTTTGCCTCTCACTCTTGGAACAAGAGAGCTTCTTTTTACATTTATCTCTTTTTTCCCAAAACTATTTTAGTCAAAGGAATTTTAAAAGGAGTCTTAAAACCAACCTTATTAAAATATTAAAAAGTTAATTTAAAATAGTATTTTGAGCCTGATACTAGATAAGAAAAAATCTTGCTACTCACAGAAAGATCAGTTTCTAGACCAAATGTTTCTACTTGTAGCTACTTATGCAGGAACAAGGGCCTAAAGCTAAATAACTACTGATCTGCAGAAGCTGTCTCCCTATGGGCAACATTAAGTGCTATTAACCCTGCTCCCCACTAAACTCTGAGCTTCTTAAAAGTGAAAATCGTCATTAATTTCTGTTTTAATATCGAGCATGTAACCTGACACCTAGTAGGGCTTAATAAATTATTATGTTGTACACCTGATACTAATATAATGTAAAAAAAATGGTTGAATAATAAATGCATAAGGGAATAGTAGTCAACTTCCAAAGTTTAAGCTCCACTTAAAAATAAGATGATCCAGAGAAGGATGGGCAAATTTTTTAAATGACAATTTAATGTTTAAAGGGAACTTAACTGTCATCCTGTCCCGGCTCCTCTTCAATGCAATCTCTTCATCAAGAGCTAAATCAGCTTTCACTTCAGCCTGACCTCCTGTCTTCCTCTGACCCTCATGCTCGCAGATGCAGCTATGACTTGGATTTGGAGAAAATGTCTCATTTCTAGAGAGGATAGATAGGCTTTTGCCTTCAGGAGAGTAATCATACACTCCTTCAAAAAAACTGATATTTGCAAAAACTGTGTTTTGGGTAACCTGTTCCTTTTTTTTTTTTGGTGGGGCGGTACTGTGTCGGTTCTTAGTTGCGGCACACAGGCTTGCTCTTCATTGCGGCGTAGAGGATTCTCTCTACCTGTGCCAGGTGGGCTCTCTAGTTGTGGCGCGAGGGCTGCAGAGCACGTGGGCTCTGTAGTTTGCAGCACGCGGGCTCTCTATTTGAGGCCCTCGGGCTCAGTAGTCGTGGCATGCGGGCTTAGTTGCCCCGTGGCATGTGGGATCTTAGTTCCCCGACCAGGGATGGAACCCATGTCCCCTGCATTGGAAGGTGGATTCTTAACCACTGGACCACCAGGGAAGTCCCAACCTGTTCCACTGACTTCAGTCCCAAAGTGCCAGCTATCATTCATGTCCATCTGCAACCTCGAACTTTGTCACACGATATGGAAGGTGTTCTGGGCCCATCAGTAACATGAAAAGAATAAATGAACACAATTGATTCTTCTATTCCTTCTCTATACTCCAAAAGAAACCTTGAGAGGACAAAAGGAATCTTTCATCATACACAAAATTATTCTATGTAGAAACTTTCAAAACAGACTAGTATTTTAAAGATTTGAAATCTTCAAAGGGTAAAAACACTTTCTTTTTTTCATTACTCTGAAAACCAGTTGTCACAATAAATGTTTGGACTATTATTTTGCTTTAAGAACAATTTAACGAGAATGTACTAGAAAAGACTATGGATCCCTTCCATGATCAGCAGTTTCAGAATGGAGGTGTTTTCCAACAGAGGAGGCACAAAATAAACCCAAGAGACTTGGTGTGTCTTTCCTCATCAAGAACAATATCCACTGCCCTTCACACAGGGCAGAGTGGTTTACCCATGCTTTCTCTTTCCTAAAGACCTTAAAAATGGGATTGTACCGAGTTGAAACTTTTTTTGTTGCAATTTACTCAGGCTTGCTAACTATGATACATACATTCCAATGTTTTAATAAAATCTGTTTCTTTCCTATAAATGTAGAATTTATTATCAGAAAGTTAACCTTTGCCTTTGTTATGGACATTTAAGAGGATTTGACTAAACAAAAAGTGTATAAAGATTGCAACGGGAATATGCTGGTTACTCAAGAAAACAATCTTTTTAAAGAAAGTTTAGAAACCCACTACTTACCTACAGTCACTGTGGGAACTACATCAAGGGTATCTGTCTTAGTCTTAACACCCTCACAGTCTAGCACTTATTCACGTGGTTGGGGGGCGCTCAGATCCTGGCTCAGCTGAGAACGCTGCTGTTAATACGCAAGGACCTGAGAGTTTGGCCATTTTTTGGAAAGCAAAGGCCCATATGTCTTGATTGGGTTTTACTCCTTTTTGCCATCTGATACCAAATTGTCAAAAGAGAGTGGCATCACATACCAGTATCAGGTAGTCCTTGCTTCTGGTCATCCGCATTGTCTTCTTGATTTCTCTTCTTTTCTTTTTCCTCTCTCAAACTCTCTCTCATCTTCCCTACCTCCCTTCCTTCCTTCTCTCTTTTTTTTTTTTTTTGGTGTACTAGTGCTAGTTTTCATATAAAAATATAACTTTTACCTTTATTTAAATAAGAATGTTGATTAGAGCAAGTCATACATCTATATTAGGCAGTAACATGCCTGCCAAAATGTTTTTCTTTAGAGAAATTATTGGTGAAGACATTAAGAAAAACTACCTGAACAGCACAATAAGACTTTACTTAATGCTAGTTTCCTTTTTTAACAAAACATCATAGTCATTTATCACATGCTTATAAAATGTCTCAGTAGATGAGCTACTATGAATTAAAGGAAGTAAAACTTGATTCCTTTTGAAATATATTCAAAATTTCTTTTTTCATTATTGACTCAGATTGATTTGACATTAGAATCTTTCCTATCATTTCTTTTATAAGTGTCTAAAATTTCTAATGTAGGTCTCATGAAGTCCATACACATAGTTAACTTCAGTTATTAGGAAGTTTAACACACACACTTTAGCTTGGTCATTGTCTACAGAAAGACACCATGTGATTCTTCTTATTGCCAAGTCTCCAGTTAACAAGAATCATGGCTTATCTCTATTGTTAGTACTAATTTGAACTGCCTGCCAAGAAATAAAGCGAACAGGAAAAATAATAACTTTTAAAGATAGAACGTGTGCTTATTATAATTAGGAATCTAACATGATATTTCTACACAAGGAGCAATTCCTCAGTATGCTTGGAAATTTCATTCCAGTTTAGGCCCTGTGTCACATTTCCTTGCAGACATATGTAATCAAAGTCTTCAGTTCCCAGAAAACCGAAAATTGTAATTGTTTTTTCCATTATTACAGTCATTGTGGGTAAAGAAAAACATAAATATAATATAAGCAGGGGTTGTGAACCAAGGACACAGTCATGAAAAGTTGTAAACTTAACTTCTGTTTAATGAAAAAACTTAACAAAAGCCTGTTTCCAAGTCAAAATTCAGAGTCTATTTGCATAGAACCAATAGGAATGAAAAGAGCTCATTGGGCTCTAACCAGTGATTGCTCTGGACCTTTCACCTTGGGCCCAGTGTGTACACCTTGATTACCTATTAACATAAAATAACATTTAAAAGGGAGAAGAGCCAGTGGCATGGTAAGAAATAGCAACTATCCTGCTTAAAGTCATGGAGTGACTCAAGCCAGTGAAGAAAAGGCTATAAGTGAAGGGCTATAAGTGATGATAGACATGAAAGAGAAATATAAACACTACTGTGGAAATAAAAGGTATTACATTTCCTAATGACAAGAAAATTAAAACTCTAAAAGGAAAGACAGAAATGCCAAAAAATAACAAAAACTATGGGTTACTAAGAAGCATCCTCTTCACTCTGTCTCACAGGCAGTCTCTGCTTCCACAGGATACCCACCCACCATGATGCTGTCTCATGCCTGGCAGAAGGACACAGAGGAACAGGATGCAGCTCTGGGCTCTTTATCAAATTATTCATGGGAAATCTCACAGGCTCCATCCTCACCAATGGGCTCATAGGTTTTAACAAAAAGTTTCCCCCACTTTATATGTCCCAAATTGGCCCACTTCTCTACAAACAACACATTTTGCTACGAAGTTGTAGAGTGAACTCTTCTATACAAATAAATTTCTAGAAAACAGAAGCTCAACTCCCCAGATAATGAAAGTAATGGTTTTATATTTTAACAATTTTTGATGAAAGATAGTATCCATTCTCCACATTTGATTTAAGTATATAACCTAATAATGATAATTCAAGCTTTTGTTGATGGCTGGAATGTTATAAGCATTTTTATTTTATGAGTTAATGCAGCAATTATGTCTCTGCTTTCTAACTTCTTTCCCTTTGCTCTTGACATTGGACTGAAACTCATGCTGTCATGGAGCTACCCTCTAGCAGAACAACTGTCCTTCTTAACTGCTGTTTCTGATCAGCTAATTAAATTTTGTACTATGGAATCCTAAGTAAGAATCAATGAATTATATGTGAGGTCTAACAGTAAAAACTTAAACTTTAGCAGAGAGGTTCCCTCATTAGCAGTCTTATCCAACTATTTTTGGATCAAAATAAAGGCAAAGTTAACAACAACAACAAAATCTAATTTATGAATAAATTGAATCTCTTGCTACTAGGAAATACGGTTATTATATCATTTTCTAATACCACAAAAATATAAGGATTAGACTTATTTAGCATTTATTCTCAGGAAGTAAAAAGAATACTCAAGTTCAACTGACTTTCTGTTTCATGTGTCTAAAGGCTATAACATCTAAAAATGATACCATGGGAAGAATACATATTTTTAAATATAATATTATTGCATTAAGCTTATTATTATCAGGTGATAACATCTGCAAGGGCCATTATTTTACAGTTCTACAAAAGAGAAGGACCTAATAGATAAATACAGCCCATTACTGACACCATCTTGGACTCTCAGTAATGCTATATCACCATGTCATCCCATCTCCCCACTTGCCTACCTTCCTCTCTGACTTGGCTATTAGGATTAGGAGATCCTACCATTTGCCACTTATTTTAACTTTCAGGCAAAATCCTTCTTTTCACAGGCCAACAGTAGTCTCTTACCTGGCATTTCCTCTCTGCTCCATCCTTTGACTCAATGCCTCTGACCAGGGAGGCCAGCACTCCTGGAATAGCCCCTGACTACTGTCTTTTACACACACACACACACACACACACACACACACACACACACAGAGCATCCTAGGGCTTCCTCCCTAGACAACCAGCAGCTGCAAATACCAACACTTGTTTAGGTCTTTCCTGATGAATATTCTAGGTCTTTACTGATGAATATTCTAGGCTATAGCCAAAGATAATACTTTGCCATTTATCTTTCCTTTAAACTAGTTAAACAGTATGGAAAAGAGAGCTTTAGATTATGAATGCAATTAACACAAGTTTTTAAAATCTAAAAGTCATTTAATATAGTCAAAACAGTAACTAAAGAAAAACTGAACTAAAGCCTAAAAATAATGTCACTTGTTCTCCACCACTCAAATAAGAGGCAAATGGGAATTCAAAAATGAGAGATAATTTGGATTTATTCCTAACTTAAATCCAATCAAAACACCAGGATCATTCCAAATTCTATTCCACTATTTTTGCATCTTCAAATTAGGCGTGCAATGAAATTGAGCTTAGGCAGGAAGCCTCAGGCACAGCAGACTGAAAACCAAAAGCCAGAGAAATGCATTCTATGTGTAGGGCACAAGACTCCTCTTATATGCTGAGCATTAACTCTCAGCTCTTCTTTTTGGAATTTCATCAGAAAATATATGAATAATATCTATAATAATTCTCTATTTAAAAACTAGGGAATGTTACCAGATATGGAGAAAAATACTAGCTCTAGAAAATGGATATGGTTGAAAAAAAAAAAAAAAGAAAATGGATATGGTTGGATCCAGGAAGTGAATCTATGTCAATTTAGCTTCTCTAGCGAGGATTGTAGTTAAATTCTATTCCTTTGTTTTGTTCTTTTGGCAAATATTCCTGCAGGGCAGGGTACCAGGGGAGAGATAACTTTTGGCTTCATGCTTTATTTATATTCCTATGTTTGTGTGAAGTTTGCCAAAGGGAAAAAAATCTCACGTTAACTGATTCGATAGATTAGATACAGGAACACGTGTCCACATAGGCTTTGTGGTAGTTGGCTCAGCTGCCTAATAATACCTGTTCAGGATACCAAAGATATGAACTTGATCCCAAATAACCTTTCATTTCCAGCAGAATACACACCTCCCTAGTCCCAACCAGTCATCTGATAAAGGGAAGACAGACACACATCCCTGGGGATACAGGCATGTGGTCTTCTAAATCCACCATGTCCATTGAGGGAAAACAAAAGAAAACATAACCGCACCCCTTAACCAACAACATACATTATGGTAATCATTGTATACATACAAAAAGATCGATGAACCTAAACTGAATCCTGGCCAGTTTGACTAACCAGCTCAGCAGTCCACACACACAATCAACTATGCCCAGGACAGCAGGCTCAGGCTCTGTGGTACCTACATTTCTCCCTCTGACCCTCAGAGATCTGTGTGCAGTGACAAAGGTACAGAATGAAATCAGAGAAAATGCTTGTAAGCATTAAAGTCTCCACTGAAGTTTGAAAGCTCAGTGTAATGGCCACAGATAGACAAAGTTTTAAAGTAATAAAAAATATGTCCCTGAATCTGCTCTGTGGTTCTGTCTCTGAGGAGTGATCAAGAGGTAGTGAGGCAAGATGCTTTCCCATAAAGAGGATACGGAGCGCTCTCAGTTACCAGGAAGGGCTGCAGGATTCTGAAGCCTCATTAGGAACAGTCCTTGTTTATTAGGTGTTTTGGTTTTTTTTTCTCTCCAAAGAGAATGAGTAATTAGAGGCCTTTGAATTACCCGTGCTCGTCTTTCTAAAATCAAAGACTTTTTTATTGTACTTCTAAAAAGTTAAGGAACTATATTTTTATCTCTCGAACCTGAAAATCATGCTTGAAAAAACTGCTAAATAATTTTTAATGCTGAAAGAAATATTCCTTTCTGATAAAATACATTTTAACGCTCTTAGAATCTGATATAACAATGATGCTGCCAACAGACCTTTGGGTTGTTGGTGACCGTGGAGCTGTTGTCTTGCTGTACTGGTCATGTGTTTGTGCTCATCTGGTCACACTGGGTCACTCAGCCACCAACAGATATCTGACACACGGTGTCCTCCCTCAAAGGTGAATTAGGTGCATGCCCAGGGCCCAGTTGTTTCATACTAACAGCTATTAAGCGAGCTTCTTTCTATGAAATGAAAGAATTAGAGCAGCTAATAAAAATTAGAGCTACAGAAAATTAGAACACCTAGAATACTGGAAAAAATTAATTTTAACTATGATGTATCCCTTTCATAATAGAAAGAAGCTTGCCGGGTTTAGGGTAATGCAATCAAAGAGTACAGCACACTCATGCAGCAAAATGAAGCTTTTATGCCAACGGAAACCTGTGGGCATAAAACCTGCTGGAGGCCAGGGAACCACTCCCAGCTTCTGAACACATTTCTACTAGGTGTTAACTAGTAGACACTAGTAGACTGGAGAGAGCTTTCTCCAGCTAACTTTGAAGACCTAAACCGCTATATCGTGAGATTGCCATATGGCTAGGCCCTGAATTGTCCTTTAGGAGCTGAGGGCAACCCCTGGCTGAGCAGCCCTTGGTATTTGCTTCCTCATTTGTGAAATAAAGGAATAGAATTAGATGAACTGTAAGTCCCATTGCAGCTATAAAATTCTAACATCCAACATAATGAACAAGACAGGTGCCACCACATTTACATACTAATCAAGAATTTTTTAGCTTACATAAATTAACTTCCTCAAAATGAAATGATGCAGGATCCTAACTGAAAAACCAGGACCGGGGCTCTACATAATTATGGCAAACAACTTATTCAATCCTGTAACTAAAATTTTGTAATACTTCCCCAAATTCCTGCATAGAGGAAGTTTTTAAATGAGTGAAACAATAAAGAAAGCTAATGAAAACTAGATCACCTAGAATACTGGAAATATTAACTTTTAGTATGATGTACCTTTCATAATAGTAAATATCAGAATTGTTTTTGTAAGAGTGAAAAGTGTGACCACAGTAAATAAATTTTGTGATAACTTTGTTCTTTCCATGGTTTATTAGAGTTGATTACAGGGAGAATACGATGAGTTTTATGACTTATAGAGAAGACGGGGATTATCAAAATTTAGGTATTATGCTGGGTATCTATGTTTTATAAATAGAAAGTACAAGTTTGCATAATTTTATAGTTAACATACCCAATGAATATGAACAGAAACAAAACAGATGGCATTAGGAATATAAACACAGCAATAATTATTGGCGAAATAAAAATTTCCTTCTAGTCCTTTGCTGTAAAGAAAAATATTAGCTAATTAGCATTCTACTCATATCATGCAGTGTACATAGAAAGAAGAATGATTAGAAAAGTAAGAAAGAATTGCCTTATTAGAATATAAAGACACAGGTGAGGAGATGTTGAGCTGACATTAAAGGCATATTGTAGAGGGACATGTTATAAGAAGGGAAAAGCAGGAAATCGTGAACATATAATTAGTGGAAAATGGGGCTTTGGCACATTCTTATATTCTAAGAAAGGTTTTGGCAAGATTGTTGAATTCTTGTTTACTTAATCCCTTTGAGTATAAAATTCCTTCAAGTATACATAAACTTTCAAAACTAATCAGCATGTGTATAATTGTTTTGCTTTCTAATAGCTAATAAAAGAGGGAAACCAAGGTGGAAATAAGTAAGTTTTTTTGCATCCTGACACCCTAATCTTTAGAAATGTTTAAACCTAAGACCCCCAAATGGAGCCTGTAACAAAGACAAAAAGTAAAGACTGGCACTCAAGTTTAGGATTTTAATCATATTCCAAGAGAGCAACCTACAAACAAGATGGCCGGAACCCATTAAACTGCACAGCCCTCAAAGCCATGTAAGGAGACCTAAACTGCACATTAACTGTAGAAGTCAGAATTCTAAGATGGCCCCCAAATTCCTGCCCCCTGGTGTTCACAGCCTGTAAAATCCCTTTCCCTTCAGTGTGGGGAGACCTGTGAATATGATAGGATAGGCTTTCCCTCGCTTAGGTTCCACCCTCTGACAAACCTAATGGAATCGTCACTCCCTTGTTCACATTACAGAGACCTCCCAGCAGCAGACTGGAGAGAGCTTTCTCCAGCTAACTTTGAAGACCTAAACCGCTATATCGTGAGACTGCCATATGGCTAGGCCCTGAATTGTCCTTTGGGAGCTGAGGGCAACCCCTGGCTGACAGCCAGAAAGACAAAAGGGCCCCCAGTTCTACAGCCACACGGAAGTGAATTCTGCCAGTAACCTCACTGGACCTGGCAGAGCAGCCCGAGCTTCAGAGGAGAACCACAGTGCGGCCCACATCTTGATACAGTTGGTGAGATTCTGAGCAGAGGACCCAGAGAAAAGGCAGCCTGATTCCAGTCCCATGGAAACTGTGAGATAATAAATTTGTGTTGTTTTAAGTTACTAAATTGATGATAATTTACTACACAGCAAGAGAAAACTAATGACCAACTTGGCTGTCCATGATACATTTCAGGGTCAACAAACACACCTCATAAGTGATGATCTGAACTGCAGGGTGAATTAGAGTTATTCTGAATCAAATGCCCAAACCACTTTGGAAACCTCTTTTGTGGTTTTTACTTATACTATATATACGTTACACAGTAGTGTGGATAACTTTTAATTTATGCAGTAATCCCTTTCTCTATCTACCTTATCTCAAACCAGTCTTGTTCACAAACACTACTTCCCCAGCATGTGATATTCTATGGTTTTTTAAAAACTCTCATCTGCTTTCTTCACAGATACACTGATAATGATTCTAAACATAATGAACAAAGAAAAGTAGACTAAATGACTCACTAAAGAACACATACCGATTGAGATTCCAACACGAGCAATCTGGGCTTATATCAATATCTGTATATTTACTGTAAAATGTCTTTGCCTCTTTCTGTAATTAACTGGAAATATTTGTACAAAAATACGGAAGTTTTCATATCCAAGTCACTGGTCAACTAAAGCGACAAACCAATTTTAAAACTAAATATTTCAGCACACTGATTTGGCAATAAAACAATTTCTCCAGTATCTGATATACAGGTGAAACTTTACTGATTCATATTTTATCCTGCATACATGGCTGGCCCTTTGAGTAGACAGAGCAGCCAAGGTCACTGTGAAGTATGATTTGAGGAGTAACTAAAAGCTTCACCCCAAAGCTCTCACATCACCTTAATAAGGTACCCAATATTGTTATCATTAAGATTTACTCTGTGCCCCAAATACTTTTTTCACAGGATGTATGAGAAAATTCTAAATAACTAAGAAGAAATAGGGACTTCCCTCGTGGCACAGTGGTTAAGAATCCGCCTGCCAATGCAGGGGACATGGGTTCGAGCCCTGGTCCGGGAAGATCCCACATGCCACGGAGCAACAAAGCCCGTGTGCCATAACTACTGAGCCTGTGCTCTAGAGCCCGTGAGCCACAACTCCTGAGCCCATGTGCCACAACTACTGAAGCCCACGCACCGAGAGCCCATGCTCCGCGACAAGAGAAGCCACCGCAATGAGAAGCCTGTGCACCGCAAGGAAGAGTAGCTCCTGCTCGCTGCAACTAGAGAAAGCCTGTGCGCAGCAACGAAGACCCAACACGGCCAAAAATAAAAATTTTTTTTTTAAAAAGTAAGAATATATATATATATATAAACACACACACATATATAAATGAGAGTTTCACCTTGGAGGGTTAAAATTATCTTAAGAAAGCCTATGGAAATCCAAATACATTAAAAAGCATTACGTATTAGCATATACTAATTGGCTAGCTTTTCTCTTTTGATAGAAGATGCTGCCATAAAAGGCCCTGGAGAGCTAAGAGACAGGATAAAGGCGCTGGACCCTAGGGTGCCCTACAGAGAAGCTGAATACTTCATGAATTTACTTGCACCGACTCTAGATATAGACATGATATTGAAAGTTAATTTTCTAGTTTATATTATTCTAGCAGAGAAATTCAACTGCCCATATAGAAAACTGGAGAATAGAAAACTTTAGCAACTTGCCCATGGTCAGCTGTATAGATGGGGCTACAGCAGGCAAGAGATTTGCATTTAATTTATTTTTCAAATCAAGGAATAACAACTAAACATATCATTGAAAATACTAGGAAAAAGATTTAAGATGTCTAGTTATAAACAAGAAGACAGTGCACAAAGTCACGTGCAATTATGGCCTATTCTAGCTTCTCGTTTTTGGAATCAAAAATATGATTATGTAGATCAGGGATCAGCCAACTACTGCTCATGACCAATTCAGCCAGCTATGGGTTGTGTGAATAAAATTTTATTGAAACATAGCCACACCCTTTCCTTTATGTATTGTTTAAGGCTGCTTCCCTGCTACAATGACAACATTGAACAGTCATGACAGAAACTGCATGGCCTGCAAAGCCTAAAAAATTTGCTATTTGATTCTTTAGAGAAAACATTTGCCAACCCGTTTCTAGTTCATCAAAAATCAGTATTTAGTCTAAGTTTATATTAGTATATCTACAACACCTAGAAGAAATTATATATGACCCTATTTAAAGAAAGTCCTTGGTTAAGTAAATAAATGGAATTGGCAATAAACGTACATGACCAAAATACTATATATATTGAGCCTGGCTGTTGATGAACAGATCCGTACAATATGAATTGTGATGACATCTTGCTCTTTTTTGTGAGCATTCGTAAAATGGCAAACAAGTTCCCTTGGTATTTTTGGTCATTACAGATCATTCATTTATTGCAAAATCTCATTTTTTTAGTCAGAAAACATTTTTTGATGCATTTCACTTCTCTTGTAGACCCCTGTGTAATACAATGCTGCAGAAAAATTTTATAACCCTCTGTGTACAAACTAATTCTAGAACCTGGCTGAGATGGAAAATAGAGTGTAAATGAAAAGAAAAAGGCCACCATAGCTTTTGAAATTATAGGATATGTTTTTGCAATAAATATTAAATCTAGTATATTTTAAGGACACTATTTTAAGAGATCCAGAAAAAAAAATAGCCAAGTTAAAGCAAGCCTGTTCCTAGAATTTTCCAAAAGGCATGTAATTTAAATGGCATATGTAATTTTAGATAAGTAAACTCAAAAGCAAATGGTTAAAACTCAAATATATCTTCTTTCTTTATGGTACAGAATTTTTGAGTTTCTAATTAGTATTTAACCATATTCTTGAGAAGATTATTTTTTGAAAACATGTTTTATGTAAGCAACCATCCCAGTCTATGACAATGTGGAAGTAGAATGACATCATGTCTAGAGAAAAATTCAAGTCAGGGTACCTGATTTTTATGAAAGGCTGTCAACTTTATAAAAGGACGTATCTGTTCATCTAGTATAAAAAAATCCAAACCATAATATCTTGTCTCCAAATATGCCTTCAGAGAGCTCATCCACTGACTTTAAAATTCAAATACCCAAAGTTCAGATAACATATCTGAACTCTGCAGTATTTGAGAGGTTCAAGGGACCATGTTAATAGTTTCCTCTAGCTTCTTTGAGCTCTTTTCATTTGTTTATTCATTCATTCATTTAATCACTCATTTATATGTCCAAACATCACAAACTTTCTGATGACCTACTACATGCCAGGTACATTAGCTGTTCTATCACCATGTATGATAGCTCAACAGAAACAGAATGCCATATTTTACTTCCAACAAGAGTTTGCTAAGGGCACATAATATATACTTTGTGCACTGTGCTAGGTTCTAAGAATCAAGAGATAACTAAACAGGACAATGGTGTAAAATATGGACGTGCAGCAGATATACCTGGGGATTTCAAAATATGCAGAAGCTAGGCTCCATCTTGATCCAGTGGATCAGGATTTCTGATGGTAGGACCCATAACTTTGAATTTTTGTAAGCTCAACTCTTGCTTATTAGGCACATTGAAGTTTGAGAGTCATTTGTCTGGAAGATGCACTGTATAGCACATAGATAAGGAAAGTGCCATGCATAAAATGGCTACGCCAGGAAAGAAGCATCAAGTTCTACCTGAAGAGATCAGAAAGAGCTCTCTGAAGAGACAGCCTTCAAGTTGAGTCATAACAAATGAGAAATTCACCAAGCAGATAAACAGATAAACATAACTCATGTGCAAGAGGTAATCCATGCGGAAAGAAACGAAGTCATGAGAACAGCACAGTATGTTTGGGGAATTGCAAATAGCTAGGTATGGAGGGAGGGCATGCATTGGAAAACCCCAGGAGAAGAATTTGGAAAGGTAAGCAGGAGAGGTCAGGCCATGAAGGACTGTGTATGTACTAACAAAAATTTTGATTCTATCTTGTGGGCCATAAGGAGTTACTCAAGCTTTATAATCAAGTAAGTGATATTATTAGACAAATTGCAACTAGTAAGGGAGAATTAGATGGAAGCAGGGAGAAACACTATCCTGGGTGAGAAATGATGAGGACCTGAACTAAAATAGTGGTGTCAGGGGGAAAAAGAAAGGAAAAATAAAATAGACTTTTAGAAAGTAGTAATGCTATGTCTAGGAGATAAAATGAAGTTGTGAGAAGGAGGAAAATTAGCAGTTTCTAATTTGAGAGACTGACTAGATTGTGCACATACTGGAAACAGTAATAACAGTTAAGATTTATAGAACATGTGCCATGTTCTAGGACTGTCCTGAGACCTTTGTCCATTCAATTCTCATTTACCACCAAGAGACAGATGTTATGCCAGTTTTAAAGATCAGGAAACTGAGGCACAGAAAGGATGACTTCCTTGCCCAAGATCACCAACTAGAAAGTGACAAAGTCAGGATTTGAACCCAGGCAGGCTGGTCTCACGGCCTATGCTCTTGATTGCTCTGCTATACTCCTAAATATAAATAATATGAAGAAGCATAGGGGAATTCAGGAATTAGAGTTGGGTTTGTAGGAAAGACACTGTGGTCCATGTGGGAGACTTGAGATGTCATGTGGGCAGTTGAGAGCGTGGATCTGGAAGTCAGTAGAGCAGTAGTCTCCAGGCATTTAGAACTGGAAGTCATTAAGTATGTAGACAGTTTGACACTACTGGTGTAAAGGAGATACCCAGGAAAAACATGTGAAGTGAGAAGAGAAGTAGCCTACGAAAAGCATTAATAATATTTTAGAGGGAGACAAACATAACATTTACAATGTAATGTTATATCTAGATATCTGTAGATTTCAATCTACTTATCTATTTATGTATTCCATTACAAACAGAACTTCATTTCTTTGAGAGAAGGCTTCTTCTTCATTTATCAGAAGATACTAAAAATTATATTTTTGAAAAAGAAATGAAACAATTACTTGACAGCATTTTTCAACACTTCTCTTTTGGCTTAAAATTACAGGAGAGGAAAGTTATGGGGGCAGGGAACACTGTTAAATGAAAACAAAGCAATATGACTTCCTCTTTCAGATTATTTATGGGCTGTGAGGGAAACAGTCAAGCTACCACACATGTGGCTAAATCTATAGCTATCTTATATCAGTAAAATTTTATCAAACGATTTTTTAAAGGGTTATTCCAATAAGACTCATGATACTGCTCTGAGACATTTCAGCTAAAATATTAATGGAATGCCGTGATCTAATGTGAAACTGTGAAAGCTGCACACACATCATTTTAGTGGTAAGGAAAATTCTGGATTACTTTCATTTCTCCCAGCTTCGATAACAGCCTACTTCATTCTGTAACAATGAGATTCCATGTCACGATCACCATTAATCTGTCAAGTATGAACATTACTTAACCTCGTGCTTTTCCCTGAGGATTTACATATAAGCCTGACAGCATCATTTGGCACCATTTTCTGGCTCTACTCAGCAAAGGCACAATATTGGCAGGAATGAGGATTAAATACTAAGTCACACCTTAAAGATGGTCTAAACTGGAAAGCAGTATTAGGAATATCATTCTTACTCTTGAACAAGTCCATGTGATCCAGACCTTCAGAAGTTTAATTTTATTGACCATTAAAATATATTTAAGAATTTTTAAAATTTATACATCAAAATTTGTTTTCTTTATATATGAACTATCTAAAGTACATTCTTATAATTACTTTTACCCAAAATATCTTAACTTTGTATTTATTTTTAAAGAGTTAAAGATTTACTATAGTGAAGTAGAAAGAATCAGAAAAGCCCAAGTTTGTGCCAGGGCCTGGCCCCGTTCCTGTCACCAGGTCTAGGATCAATAACTACTGAATGAAGACGGCCTCAGTTGCCAAGGTGTTAGATAAACTGTGACCTTTGGGTTAGATAGATAATGTTTGTTAACTGTGCTGTAGCCCATATATATATATATATGCCCTGTATTGATGTTTCCTGGTTGGCATTAACTTAATATTAAAAATTCATCCTTTATTATGAAGGTATTCTAAATGTTCTTCTGGTTCATTTCCGCTGAGAAAATCCCTGCACTGTTTCAAACGAAAGGAAAAAATAACACATTGAGTGATAAGACATTATCATTATATAGAGAGTAGCAGTACTGCTCTCTATAGTACAAGTGTTGAAAAATGCTGTATATTCATTAGTGTATAAACCACATAAATGTCTTAAAATTTTTTTGATTTGCTACTCTTGAGAGATGAGTCATATCACAGAAGTTCTACTTTTGTTCTTCAAGCAGTTAAATGAAGTATTGTCCTCTTAATGATGAAACAGAATTTGGTCTTTTTATTCTCCAAATTTGCTTCCATTATAGGAAATTCTCTGTAGGAGAAAGAGATAACATAGAAAGTACGTATGTCTGGGATTTGTAGACCTAATTAGCTGTGCTGTCTTGGGGGCATATTCGTAACTTTTCTGGGCCTCAGTTCTCTGTTAAAAAAGAGGGGGGAGGGAGGGAGACACAAGAGGGAAGAGATATGGGAACATATGTATATGTATAACTGATTCACTTTGTTATACAGCAGAAACTAACACACCATTGTAAAGCAATTATACTCCAATAAAGATGTTTAAAAAAAAAAAAAAGGTAGTACAGAATCACTGATTCTCTTAATTTAAATGTCACATTAATTATGTCATGCTTTTATTTTGGAAAGGCATTTTTCTTACAGCTTTTCTAGTTTATGTGAAGGGGTTTTAAATTAAAACACTGTAATGTCAATCAACTATATATTCTCTAATTGGGAACTGTTTGAAATTCTTTGTACCTATGATTTATTACTTCTGCATCTGAGTTCATATATTCTATGACTTCACAGGCAGGCAGAAAAGGAACCAGCCCTTGTATACAGTGATGGTATTCCTGAGCTCTGCATAATTTTCTTTGAAAATACACTGAGCTTTTTTCCTTTCTCTCCATCAAAAGAGTATGAAATTAAAGTGTTAGAATTATTTGTCTCCATTCAAAATATTATCCCTTTATGTAAAACATTTAACCCTTCCTTCCTTCCTTCTTTTCTTCTTTTAACCACTTTCCAGTCTTACTCATTTTTAGGACAGGTTTACAAGCAGCATCTTAGCAAATTCTCACCTTAGACTGTCTGTAACAGTATATGTCTTGGGATTTCAAACTCTGCAATTCATCATAGAAGGAGAAATTAAAGAAAACATTTGCTCAGAAACAAATCTCTTCCAAAATAAAATGCTTCATACAACAAATTAATTATTAAACATAATTATGTCACCTACTCTAATTTGCTTACTCATAATTCTAGGGTTATCAGATAAAATACAAGATGCCTAGTTAAATTTGGATTTCAGATGAACAGTGAATAAGTTTTAGTATAACTATGCATGCAATATTTGGAACATACTTATGCTGAAATTCATTCTTATACTAAATGATTAATATATTAAAAATTATTTGCTATTTATCTAAAATCCAAATTTAACTGGATATCTTATCTTTTTATCTGCTAAATCTGGCAACCCTTCTTTTTTTTTTTTAACATCTTTATTGGAGTATAATTGCTTTACTGGCAACCCTTCTTAATTCTTATTTGTAAAAGGAATTAGGGTGATCATAGCTGCTGAACATAAACTCCAAGTGGCCTAACCCAACAGAAGTCTGTTTCTTACTTTCTAATGTGAATGTTCCTAGTTGGCAGGTGGCTTTTCTCTAAATGGTCATTTAGGGACCCAAGCTCCTCTCATATTGTGGTTCTGCCATTCCAAGGACTTAGAGGGAGTCCCTGCATCCACTAACAGAAGGAGCAAGAAGGATAGCTAAGGCACACTCACTTAACTGCCTTGACCCAGAAGTGACATAGTTTCCACTCACAAATTATTGGTGAGAAGTAGTCATATGGCCCCATCTAGATTAATCACAGGCTGAGATATTTAACCCCTTGTGGGTAGTGCCTTGCCAGTCAATTCTACAGAACGAAAAAGAGAGATGACATTTTGGTGAAAAGTTAGTCATTTGTGCCTTAGCTTAGAACAAATGACCTTATGTCATTTTACTTTGTACTTTGGAAAGAAAAAACACTGAAGACACTTGGGGCCCTCCCTTTTTGTATTAGTGGTACACAACCTGTGATATTTAGTGAACAGTAGACATGAAGTTGACCTAGTTGGTGGTTTTGTGTGGAATTGTTTGTCCTGATACTGAAAAATTGTGATATGTATCTATATCAATGTATGTCAAGGATCTATCGTAAGGATCAACAAGATAACAGATATGAATTGCTTAGAGGAATTCAAATGCCATTCACAGATCAAATCAAAACACATGTTGCTGGGGACCTCTCAGAGGATCTAGCTGTCTGCTGCAAAGATCACAAGCAAATTCTCCTTAACTCTCGCATGTTACACTTAACCATTAGCCCTGAAAACTGCTTGACACTCAACCACAAAAATTAACCAAGACTTATGTGTCCTGATCTGTGAGTCTCCATTTCTCCAACACTGAAAGGCCCTCAGTTCCTTACTTGCTTGTTCATGCCTGGTCTGAAAGGAAACGAAGACTTATAGTTTTGTACTTTCTGATTCTGTCCGGCTGCTTCCTGTGACTTTGTCCATCTTGAATCTCTATCCATTCTCTCTGACCTCCCCAATTGGTCCAGAATTCTGCATTTGACCTGCTGTTAGGTCTACCTCGTTTTCAGAACTTGTAATGACCACAGTAACACCCCTTTTCTTGTAACTGGGCTCCTGGCCAAAGTTTCTGTAACCCCACTGCTACCATTTTACTTGCTGGCTTCAGTTCCTGTGCGTACTGATATTAAATCTGTGGTCACTATTGGTAAGCGGTATCCCCTGAATTAAGTCTTTATGAAAGAATTCTCCTGACATATCTGAAATGACACAAGGCTACTTCTTGCTTTTCATACACTAACAATGAGCTCCAGTCCTATATGGAAGTGAAAATTGCTCAGACTGCTTGAGACCTGGCTTTCCACACCTTTTCCCCCGCAAGGAGAAAGTGGAATCAGTGTGTTTATTTTTTTCTATGCCACTCAAAGGAATTTCTCTCTCATTTTTCTTCTTTCCTAAAAGCTTTAAATGCTCCAAACAGATGAGCCTGATCTATAAGCATTTATTAGCTCTTCACGTCAAAACGTTCCTCCCCGATGGCAATGTAATCAAAATGCAGGTAAGTGCATTTTTCATGAAAACCCTTAGGAGCTAGATTCTTAAACATTCCAATGTCCCTTAGCTAGATTCTTACCTCTCTTGTAAAAAGCAGCTCATAATTCATGTCACTTGTAAGACTCTTCCTATATGGGAAGCTTCATTGAGGATTCCGCTCTACTTAACCGCCAGAGTGGTAGAAAGCCTTCCCTGACCTTCTTCACAGGCATAGATGAATTACCACATCCTTCATCATCAAACATTTATTTGGTGCCTGTATGATATCTGCTACTACATGAGGTGCTGCACAGTTACCAAGATGTAAAATTTGCTTTTTGTTAGTGGTGCCACATTCATAATAGATGGACAATATTTGCATATGGACATATTTGCTGAATGAGTAAATCGAAGTATGGGATCTCTTGTGCTGTTGTGTGCCATTTTCATGCTTTAAGGCCAATGACCTTTTGTTCATGGGTAGGGGCAGTATTAATTACCACAGGGCAAATCTCCAAGAGCTCATGGGTACAAAGGACTGACAGACCACAGTAAACACTCTCAGAGCCTAACAATAAAAAAGTATATATATTCATTGAACATGTTCCCACTTCATTCACACACGGTAATTTGTACAAATTATAAACCAAATAATAAAAAAGACTTCAGCCATTTCTTTATGAAAGGAAATTGGTTTTTGAGGTGTTTTGTTTGTATAATTTGTTGAACTGAACATTGTAGTTTATTTACTTGGAATTGCCTACAACAGATAAAAGTTATTATGTACTATGGAAAACAAAGACTCACAATGTTACTTTAAGTAGTTCCTATATCATGTACCCTTAAAATATACATTTTTGAATGACTGATGTTGGGATCAATGAGGTTATGAGTGATTTCAATCAATTAGATCTCAGCTATTCCCTGGACAGCAAGAGAATAACTGAGTAGAGTTGTTACCTGATACTTGTATTCAAAATGCAAGAATTAAATTACATTGCAATGGATATGTCCATTGGAAGCAATAAATTAATGTTTAATCTCTAAGATTAAAATATTGTAGCCAGAGGAAAATGTTTATGAGAAAATGGAACAAAGACAGGAAATTTGCATCCTAGGACTAAAGGGAGTCACTGCAAAAGACCTGCCTCAAGTATGACCATCACCTAGATTCTCATTGTTCACAGGATAAAACTTAAATTGTTTATCTAGGTACTCAACACAGACTACACTCTGACCCCAGCAATTATGTCCAGTCTCAGTTTCACTTTCTCCTCTTTTGCCTTCTGGCCACATAACTGACCCACAGAGCAAGTTTAACAGAGTGTAAACTCACAGGCGCAGGCAGAACATCGAATCGGCATCTTAGTGCTTAACTCTTAAATACTAACACATCCACAAGGCTCATCACATATTTAAAGAAAGCCACCAACATGAACAGACCCAAACAGCAAGACCATGAAAGGAGTTCAGAGTAAATAGAGATCATGCAGAGAAGAGAATACTAAAAAAAAAGAAAAAAGAAAAAAAAAGAAAACACCCATTTAGTTAATTTCCTCAGAGAAAGATAAGAAACAAAAGCAGGATACTATTATAAAGGAATAATCAGAGAATAAGAAGGAGCAACTGGAAATGAAAAACAAAACAACCGAAATTAAAAATAAAGTAGTAAAAGATTTGAAGGATAAAGCCATGGAAATTTTTCAATAAGTAGAACAAAGTAGATGACTAGATGGACTACAGGAAAAATAAATTAAGCAAATTAAAGGCTGAATCAAGAAGGCCCAGTATCGGACTAATCAGCTCAATGAGGGCAGTGTTTCACTGCTATAATCTCTAGCACAAAATCACAATACATGGCATAGAGAGGGTACTTAATAATTATATTTGTTGAATGAGTAAATGAATGTCCCCAAAAGAACAGAGAGCTAGTGATGGAAACAAAAGAAAACAGAATATTCCCGAAAATGAAGAACATGCATATGAAATGGTCACCAAGTGTCCAGCACAACTATTAAAAAAATCTCACACCAATGTTCAGTATCACGAAATTTCAGAATCAGGGATAAAGTAAAGATCCTAAATCCAATAGCAAAATCAGGTCAATTACAAAGAATTAGAAATCAAAATGGCTTGAACTTCTCAAAGAAATATTAGAAGCCAGAAGTCAAAAGTATAATGCCTTCAAATATGAAGAGAAAATCATTTCTTAGCCCAGAACTATCAATTAAATGGTAGGGTGAAGACATTTTTGTATTTAAAAGTAACAGAAAATTTCTGTCTCAAATATTTTTTTCTCAGGAAACTACTGGAGGATATGTTCCACCAAAGAAACGAGTAAACCAAGCAAGAGATTCACATGGACTCTATGAAATGGGATTCAATACAAGAGAGATGCAATAGGAATTCCAGGATGACAGCAAAAGAAGTCCCTAAATGACAAGGGATCAGCAAACCTAAAGAGCAATTAGACCAGATGGAAGCCAGGGGATGGAGAGTTCCAGCAGGAATGTCTCCAGGAAAAAAAAAAAAAACAGGAGCAGTAGATCTGACAAGTTTGACCATGTGGAAAATTATAGAGTTATTGGAGAATGTGGAAATACCTAGCATAGATTCAAAGAAAACCAATAATTTTTTTTTTTTAATCACAGGAGAACAAGTTATACATGAAAGGAAATTCATCATGGCTCAGCTGTGAAATGTATTTACACAGTCATAAAACTAAAAACATTGACAATGCATTTAATGAAAATTTAACCAAAGTATATTGGGGGGATATACAGAAGAAACAAGAGAGCTAAAATCCTCATTTTAGGGCTAGAGAAAGGAAGGACACTGTGGAGTAAGCTAGGAAAGAGAGAGAGATCTACAATTTTTTATTCTAAGCTATCTATCATTGCTTGACCTTTTAATCTACAAAAATGGATTACTTTTATCATAATGTTTAAAGCTAACATACTTTTCTTTAAGTGCTATAATGCAATTAACAGACTGGCAACTCATTTTTTTTTTTTTTTTTTTTTTTTAATGTCTGAAACATTTATATTAACATATTTCCATACATATTTCCATACAAATACAAATATAAGATTTTTAGAAATTTCATGTAATGTCTGAAACATTTATATTAACATATTTCCATACAAATAACCCAATGAAAGTTTAGTATTAGTTGTTTTGTTTGTTTTTTTATACTGCAGGTTCTTATTAGGCATCAGTTTTATACACATCAGTGTATACATGTCAATCCCAATCGCCCAATTCAGCACACCACCATCCCCACCCCACCGCAGTTTTCCCCCCTTGGTGTCCATATGTCCATTCTCTACATCTGTGTCTCAACTTCTGCCCTGCAAACTGGCTCATCTGTACCATTTTTCTAGGTTCCACATACATGCATTAATATACAATATTTGTTTTTCTCTTTCTGACTTACTTCACTCTGTATGACAGTCTCTAGATCCATCCACGTCTCAACAAATGACTCAATTTCGTTCCTTTTTATGGCTGAGTAATATTCCATTGTATATATGTACCACAACTTCTTTATCCATTCGTCTGTCGATGGGCATTTAGGTTGCTTCCATGACCTGGCTATTGTAAATAGTGCTGCAATGAACATTCGGGTGCATGTGTCTTTTTGAATTACGGTTTTCTCTGGGTATATGCCCAGTAGTGGGATTGCTGGGTCATATGGTAATTCTATTTTTAGTTTTTTAAGGAACCTCCATATTGTTCTCCATAGTGGCTGTATCAATTTACATTCCCACCAACAGTGCAAGAGGTTTCCCTTTTCACCACACCCTCTCCAGCATTTGTTGTTTGTATATTTTCTGATGATGCCCATTCTAACAGGAGTGAGGTGATACCTCATTGTAGTTTTGATTTGCATTTCTCTAATAATTAGTGATGTTGAGCATCTTTTCATGTGCTTCGTGGCCGTCTGTATGTCTTCTTTGGAGAAATGTCTATTTAGGTCTTCTGCCCATTTTTGGATTGGGGTGTTTGTTTCTTTGATATTGAGCTGAATGAGCTGTTTATATATTTTGGAGATTAATCCTTTGTCCGTTGATTCATTTGCAAATATTTTCTCCCATTCTGAGGGTTGTCTTTTCGTCTTGTTTATGGTTTCCTTTGCTGTGCAAAAGCTTTGAAGTTTCATTAGGTCCCACTTGTTTATTTTTGTTTTTATTTCCATTACTCTAGGAGGTGGATCAAAAAAGATCTTGCTGTGATTTATGTCAAAGAGTGTTCTTCCTATGTTTTCCTCTAAGAGTTTTATAGTGTCCAGTCTTATATTTAGGTCTCTAATCCATTTTGAGTTTATTTTTGTGTATGGTGTTAGGGAGTATTCTAATTTCATTCTTTTACATGTAGCTGTCCAGTTTTCCCAGCACCACTTATTGAAGAGACTGTCTTTTCTCCATTGTATATCTTTGCCTCCTTTGTCATAGATTAGTTGACCATAGGTGCGTGGGTTAATCTCTGGGCTTTCTATCTTGTTCCATTGATCTATGTTTCTGTTTTTGTGCCAGTACCATATTGTCTTGATTACTGTAGCTTTGTAGTATAGTCTGAAGTCAGGGAGTCTGATTCCTCCAGCTCCATTTTTTTGGCTCAAGACTGCTTTGGCTATTCGGGGTCTTTTGTGTCTCCATACAAATTTTAAGATGATTTGTTCTAGCTCCGTAAAAAATGCCATTGGTAATTTGATAGGGATTGCATTGAATCTGTAGATTGCTTTGGGTAGTATACTCATTTTCACAATGTTGATTCTTCCAATCCAAGAACATGGTATATCTCTCCATCTGTTGGTATCATCTTTAATTTCTTTCATCAGTGTCTTATAGTTTTCTGCATACAGGTCTTTTGTCTCCCTAGGTAGGTTTATTCCTAGGTATTTTATTCTTTTTGTTGCAATGGTAAATGGGAGTGTTTCCATAATTTCTCTTTCAGATTTTTCATCATTAGTGTATAGGAATGCAAGAGATTTCTGTGCATTAATTTTGTATCCTGCAACTTTACCATATTCATTAATTAGCTCTAGCAGTTTTCTGGTGGCAGTTTTAGGATTCTCTATGTATAGTATCATGTCATCCGCAAACAGTGACAGTTTTACTTCTTCTTTTCCAATTTGTATTCCTTTTATTTCTTTTTCTTCTCTGATTGCCGTGGCTAGGACTTCCAAAACTATGTTGAATAATAGTGGTGAGAGTGGACATCCTTGTTTCGTTCCTGATCTTAGAGGAAATGCTTTCAGTTTTTCACCATTGAGAATGATGTTTGCTGTGGGTTTGTCATATATGGCCTTTATTATGTTGAGGTAGGTTCCCTCTATGCCCACTTTCTGGAGAGTTTTTATCAGAAATGGGTGTTGAATTTTGTCAAAAGCTTTTTCTGCATCTATTGAGATGATCATATGGTTTTTATTCTTCAATTTGTTAATATGGTGTATCACATTGATTGATTTGCGTATATTGAAGAATCCTTGGCAACTCATTTTTTAAAATCATATTTAACTGTTGAATTTGGTATCGATTGGATTTAGAAATTAGAAAGTTCACTAAATTTAGTCAGAAATGGCTTAGCAGAACAATTTCAAAATAGCTGTTTGTTCCCACATATAGCCATCCGAAAAAGTACCAGTGTGATAAGCAACAACAGCACAAACCATGTCAAAGCTGGGCCTAGTACCGTGCTTAACAATGTTCCGTTTGGAGCCCTGCTGCCTGCCTTTGAATCTTGGTCTCACCACTTAACCAGCAAGTGGATGTGGCCCGAGGATAAGTGACCTCACCTCATTCAGTTCATATTCAGTTCACACAAAAATGTGGACAGTTTTGGTTCCTGCTTCACAAGGTTGTTGTGTAGATTCTGTGAGTTATTTCATGGAAAGTACTGAGAATAGAGTCAGCATAAAGTAAGCACTCAATAAATTGGCAGTTACCATTTTTTAATTATTCTAAAATACAAAAAAAAGAAAAAGCTTCTGCAAACCAACAGGATATTTACTAAGTTCACGTACACATTTTATTCAGTTATTAGAAAGCCATCTGGATTTTTCTACTCCCATAGCATTAGCCATACTTTGCATTCTCCTTTATTTTTTCCTATGTTGTCTCCCTGTCTTCCTTACTTCAACATTTATTATCATATTGGGATAACTGTTAAGTTTTGGTAAGTGAGGAGAAAAGGGCATAAGATCCATGCTTTAGTGAAGAATTTTCATACCACTGCAGAAAATAATGCAAGAAAACATTTGCTCTTCAGACATAGTGGGAAAAATATAGAATTAAACTCATGTTGTGCTTTTAAACTATTTTTTTAAATTAAAATTCTGAGTGAAAAATTTTCCTGTGAGATTGTAATTCATTCCTCAATGTTGAAGACAAGCACTTGGTACCTCTCCAGCTCTTAACACCTTCCTCAGCTGACACGATTCATTATTGCCAGGTGAGTTTTAAACTAAGAGGGATAGCTTTGAACACTCACTGCCTTTCAGCAGAGAAAACATGAAGGAAATGGCACAAGAAGCTTTAAACCAACCTCCTGTTCTTAGACTCAGTTTTTCATTTAGTGTGGCTGTTTAGTACCTGTGTTCAACAAATACTGGTCCCTCTCAATTTTATTCTTTCATGAAGCTATAGTTTTAGTTGAGGAGAAAATAGAAGATTTCAAATTGGTGGCCCATGGAAGAAACTAGAAGAATCTCCAAAGCAATATCCTCTTTCTACCATACCAAAAATCCCCTGACTCCCATATCATAGAAAAATCTACTTTCAAATCAAATTCCAAAGAATTCTCAAGGACGACTTTTGGTAAAGACTACTTGAAATAGATTCTGGCTAAGTCCAGACTTTCAGTACAATTGCATTTTAAGGGTAAGGGGAAATGCCTTCTTGAGGCCACATTTCCTCTACATAAACACAGTGTCCTCAGGACAGCCTCAGAGGCCCCACCCACTCCTACCTGATGGGATGGTGCTGGTCTACATTTCTTCTCTGTAAAGTAGTGGTGACTCTTATTTACACACTTTATTGTACCCTTGAAAAATCAAGTGAGCTAGTTGATGTGAAAGGACTCAGAAACTTTTTTATGTCAATTAATAAAATTTGTATTTTTCACAAATATTTGTTGAGCATGCCCAGCACTGTTCTAGGTTTGGGGCACATAACAATGAGTAATGAAAAGCCCTTGTCTCCACTGAGCTTTCATTAAAAAAAAAAAAAAAATACATACACATATAATACTTGTACATAATACATATATAGTACCTGTATTAGCCAGAGAAATAGAGCCAATAAGATGTCTGTGTGTGTGTGTAGTGTGTGTGTGTGTGTGTGTGTGTGTGTGTGTGTGTATTATAAAGAGAGAGAGAGAGAGATTCATTCACTTCAAGGAATTGGCTCATGTGATTGTGAAGGCTTAGCAAGTCCAAAATCTGATGAGGTAGACTAGCACACTGAAGACTTAAGGGAAGAGTTGCAAAAGCTGTCATGAACTGTGGACCGGAAGGGTAGCTGCGAAGTCTGTACTTTCATCTCAGGTCATATACTGTGGCAACGGAAATGTGAACCATGTCGTTGAGGGTCTGGTGTTATTTCACTAACCTGTGGTAACTAAACTCATGCATACAAATATAATATTCTGAAATGGAAAAAATATATATACATATATAACCTCTCCGTAGACCTAACAAATAGCACTCCATTTTTCTTTTCTCCCTTTTAGAACAAATCTCATTGAAGAGGTGGTTTATACTGTTGTCTCCATTTCCTCACCACCCTGTCTGTCCTCAGACATTCCGGGTGGCCTCTAGGCTCTATTAATACCACAAGACAACCCCAGTTAATACTACAAATTCAGCGGTTAACTAGTCCACATTCCCTGACCATTTAGGAGCATTTTGACAAAACTGGCAACTTCCTCTTTCTTGAAACACTATCAAAATTTGGTTTCTGAGCACTATGCCTTTTTGGTTTCCCCACTGCCTCACTGGCTGCCTTTCTGTAACCTCTTGCTGGATTTCTCCCCTCTATTTCACAAGGTACAGTCCATAACCATCTCTTGTTCTCCAGTCACTACTTATATGATCTCATCCAGTTTGGGCTTTTAGATAACATCTATATATCGATGAATCCCAAGTTTGTATCTCTAGCCCCCATCTTCTCCTTGAGTTCTAAATAGGTGGTAATAGGCATTTCAACTTATATCTGAAAGAGAACTTTATATCCTCTATTCCTATCTATTGCCTCCTCACCTTCCCCATCTGTGCATGTGATGCTATCATACCCTCACTTGTCCTAGCCAAAAACTTAGGAATGATCTTTCCTCATAGCTGACACCCAATCCAGTAACAAGTCTGCTCAGTCTGTCTTCAGGATATATCCTGGAGCTGGCCTCTTCTCCCATATCCATTGCCAAGACCCTGATCCAAACCATAAGTTTCTCTCACAAAAGCCTCTCAATGGGTCTCCTTGCTTCCACTATAGCTGCCCTGCAATCAGTTTTTACTTCAGCTGCCAGAATGACCTAAGAATGCAGATAAAATTATATAACACCTCTGCTTAAAACCTTCTGGTGGCTCTCCATTATACAAAGTGTAAAGTCCAAACTCCCTATCATAGACTGTAAGGCCTTATATGATCTCTCCTCTGGCCTACATTCTGTTCTTTTAAAACTCCGACTTCATTCCTACCTCTGGGACTGTGCATTTGCTATTCCTTCCACATATTTTCCTCTCCCTGACCTTAGCAATGTTTTATTTATTTATTTATTTTTAACATCTTTATTGGAGTATAACTGCTTTACAATGATGTGTTAGTTTATTTAATCACTTCACTCAGGTCTCTTTGCTCAAAAGTTAGCTCATGAAGAGGACTTCCGTAATGATATAAAACAGCACTCCCCACTCACATTTAATATCCCCATTCCCTCTTCATTTTACTTCACAGCAATTATCACACATCTTGACATTGTATTATAGACACACACACACACACAGAGGCAGTCCTCACTTTGCACGGTTCCAACATGCATGGGGTTCAGTGATCATGGTTTAGTTAAAAACAGCAGTTCCTCAATAACATAGTTCACACTTCAGTTACCATGATAGATTAAGTGTAAGTAATTGTATAAAGCACAAATTTTGCTGCCAGGCCCTCAGTTCACAAATCAGTGTAAAAAAACATGTGCATCATGATCAGTAACTAATCATATCACTTCTTTTTATGTCTGTTAGCAACTGGTCACTGTGTATCTGCTCTTCAGTTCATTCACAGATAGCAAAGAATGTACTTTTGATGCCTCCTTGTGTCCCACTGGTAAACTCATGTGACATCTTACAAAAATGAGTAAGTGGAAGAGAGAATTGGCCAACAAAGATGAAAAGGTATTAAAGAAAGAAACAACAGCATCATTGGAAGTGAAATTTGAATCAAATATAAATGAGATTATAGAAGAAATGGCTGACTGTGGAAATGTTGACACTGCCACCATTGGAGAAACTCTAGACAGGCAGCTAAAGGAACTTAGTGAAGTACAGCTATTGACATAAATGAGAAGAGTGGTTGTGATGGAAAGGTGAAGATATTCCAGAAGTCACACTTGCCACAAACTCCCCTTGAAGTCACTCTCAGATGTATCTTATGACACTGAAGGCACAAAGGATAAAACATTGGAAGCTGATCCAAACTTAGAAAAGAGTATGACGATTTGTCAAGATAAAGAAGCTGCTCACTCTGTATCACAGGTTATACAATGAGAAGAAAGTGGCAAGCACTGTTCAAAATACTCCTGACACATTTTTTCAGGAAATAAAACACTTTAATTCTGAACGTTTCTAATGCTTGCAAGGTTGCAAGGATACAAGATCACTCACAGAAATCCATCACATTTCTAACAATGAATCTGCAGAAACTGAAGTTAAACCATAATACTAATTGGAATCACTTCAAAAAATTAAATATTTAAGTATAAAAATAACAAATCATGTATGGGATCTTATGTTAAAAATTGCGAAATGCTGATGAACCAAAACAAAGACAAATAAATGGAGAGACACACCTTGCTCATGGATTGGAAAACTAAACATAGTAAAATGTTATTCTCCCCAAATTGATATATAGGTTTATTCCTATCAAAATTCCCATCAAAATCCCATCTCTGTAGACATAGACAAGCTTACTCTAAAATTTATATGGAAAGGCACAGGCCCTAGGATAGCTAAAACAACGGTAATAAGAATAAAGTGGAGAGAAAAATCACTCTAACTGATAATAAGGTTTACTATGTAGATACAATAATCAAGTCAGCGTACTATTGGTGGAGGAATAGAAAACAGATCAATGTCAGAGAACAGAGAACCCAGAAATAGACCCACAAAATACACTAACTGATTTTTAACAAAGATGCAAATGAAATTCAATAGGATAGCCACTTCAAAATCAAAAACAGTGCTAGATCAATAGGCCATTTTTAGTCAAAAAAGAAAAAAAATGAACCTCGATCTAAGGCTTAAACACCTAATACAAAAATTTATTCAAAACGGATCACAGATTAAATATAAAATGTAAAAACATAAAGCCTTTAGAAAAAACATATTTTGGAAACAAACACTGGAAAAAATCTTTGAAATCTAAGGCTAAGCAAACAGTTCTCAGATGACACCAAAACCAAGATGAGTAAAAGGAAAAATTGATAAAATGGACTTATGCAAAATTAAAAACTTTTGCTCTGTGAAAGACCTGTATAAGAGGATGAAAAGACAAGCTGTAGACAGGAGAACATATTTGCAAACTTCCTATCTAATAAAGTTCTAGTATCTAGAAAATATGAAGAATTCTCAAAACTGAACAGGAAAGAAACAGACAATCCAAACAGAAAATGGACAAAGTACATGAAGAGATATTTTATCAAAAAAGATAAGCAGATGGCAAATAAGCACATGAAAAGATGTTCAGCATCTTTAGCCATTAAGGAAACAAATTAAAACCACAATGAGATACCACTACAAACCTTTAAGAACAGCTAAAGTAAAAAATAGTGACAACATCAAAGGCTGATGAGGATGTAGAGAAGTTGGGTCACTCATACACTGATGCTGAAAATGTAAAATGGTACAGACACTCTGGAAAACAGTTGGGCAGTTTCTTTAAACATACTGTTACCATATGACCCAGCAACTGTGCTCTTGGGCAATTTATACCAGAGAAATGAAAATGTATGTTCACACAAAAACTTGTAAGCTGATATTTGTGACAGCTTTATATAGCATATCCAAAAACTGAAACAACATTCAATGGGAAGGAACCATTGGTAGATGTAAAATTTAGGTAAATTTCAAGGGAATTAATTTGAGTAAAAAAATTCCAATCTCAATAGTTACACACTGCATGATTCCATTTTTATAACATTCTTGAAATGCTAAAATTATAGAGATGGAGAACACACTAATGGTTTCCAGGGGTAAGGAATGGGAGAGATGCTTGTGGTTATATAAGGATAACATGAGAGATCTCTGTGGTAATAGAACTGTTCTGAATCTGACTATGGTGGTGGATATACAAAGCTACACATGGGATAAAAATGCCTAAAATTAAATACACACACACACACACACACACAGAAATGAGTAAAGCTGAAAAATCTGAATAAGATCAGTGGACTGTATCAGTATCGATTTCCTAGTAGCGATAATGTACTATAATTTTACAAGATGTTACCACTGGAGAAAACTGAATACAAGGTACATGGAATCTCTCCATATTACTTCTTAAAATTGCATGTGAAATCTATAATTATCTCAAAATAAAAAGTTTTACTAAAACACAGTCTCATACATACAGTCTCATATAGCATTGTTTATATGAGTCTCAGACTAGAAATAACCCAAATGTCCATCAGCAGGTGAATGAAGAAACAACTTGTAGTATAGTGACACAATGAAATCCTACTCAGAAATAAGAATGGATGAACTGCCTATACATGCAACACCACAGATAATCTCACAGACATTTTGAATGAAAGAAGTCAATATTTCATTTATAGGAAATTCTATAACAAACAAAACTAATCTATGGTGACAAAAATTAGATCAGTGGCTCCCTGAGTGATAGGAGTGGAGTGATTGCAAAGGGACATGATGGGACTTTCTAGGATGCCGGAAATACACGGTGTACACATTTGTCAAAACCCATCAAACTGGGCTTCCCAGGTGGCGCAGTGGTTGAGAGTCTGCCTGCCAATGCAGGGGACACGGGTTCGAGCCCTGGTCTGGGAAGATCCCACATGCCGCGGAGCAACTGGGCCCGTGAGCCACAATTACTGAGCCTGCGCGTCTGGAGCTTGTGCTCCGCAGCAGGAGAGGCCGCGATAGTGAGAGGCCTGCGCACCGCGATGAAGATGAAGAGTGGCCCCCACTTGCCGTAACTGGAGAAAGCCCTCGCACAGAAACAAAGACCCAACACAGCCATAAATAAAATTAATTTAAAAAAAAATACCCCATCAAACTGTACTCTTGAAATCTGTGCTTTTTATTGTATGTAAATTATACCTCAGTAAGTTATTTTTTTAATGTCTGCATGGTTGTAGGACAGAAAGAAAAGGAAGCCATGATATTGAGAATGGAGGCAAGGAAATGTCTGTGGAGATACTGTGCAGGCATCTTATATGCTGGTCTGATGGCCTTGAAGGGCAGGGTTCACCAGCCAAGGAAATACAGAATGTGCATTATTTACAATAAGCCAAGACATGGAAACAACCTAGGTGTCCATCAATGGATGAACAGATAAAGAAAATGTTGCATGCACACACACACACACACACACACACACACACACACACACACACACACACAAAGGAATATTATTCAGGCATGAAAAATAAAAGAAACCCTGCCTTTTGTAACAACATGGATGGATCCTGGAGGCATTATGCTAAGTGAAATAAGTCAGACAGAGAAAGACAAATACTGTATGATCTAACTTATATGTGGACTCTAAAAACTTCAAACTCATAGAAACAGAAAATAGAATGGTGGTTGCCAGGGGCTGAGGCAACCCCTCAAATCTCTCAAATGGGGAGATGTAGGTCAAAGGGTACAAACTTTCAGTTATAAGATTTGTTCTGGGGATCCAATTACAGCGTGGTGACTATAGTTAACAATACTGGTATGCTTGAAAAATTCTGTAAGAGTAGAGCTTTAATGTTATCACCATAACAACAACAACAAAATGGTAATTATGTGAGGTAAGGCTATGTTAACTAACCTTATAGTGGTACCCATTTTGCAATATAAATGTGTGTATCAAATCAGCACACTGTAAACCTTAAAATTACACAATGTTACATGTCAATCATATCTCAATAAAGCTGGGGAAAAACAAGAAAGGCTTGAAATCACTGAGAGATAAAACCCCTTTTCTGTTACAACATCTCTCCACACCATAGGGTGTGTGGGGAATAGGAACCCTAAAGCTTACACTTCGGTGAAATACTGTTGATGATGATGTAATTTGCACAGGTTATAATTTGCATTTTTCCACATATGTGTAATCAGTGTTTAAGGTTTAAATAAACTAAACTTGTTGGTTCAGAAAATACCTAACTTATCATGTCCTCCTGACTGTGCACTTCCAGAGAATCAACAAATAGACTGGGAGATTAAATGATATGGAAAATATTGATTAGTGGCTTTAATATCCATGCTTGGCAGGAGAGACATAATACACAAAGAGACTGAAGTATATTCCAGAGAAAAGTAAGCTTAGAAGATGAAGCTATCAGCCTTTTATTAATGGCCTTCAACTGCCTCAATTTTGCTGTGTTTTAAAGCAGAGTGTGATTCTAACACAAGCATGCCAGTGGCACACTACAGCCTGGAAGGGATATCTGGAAAGGATACAATCAGCTCTCCACCATTTATGTCTTCTGGAATTGCCACTGAATTTTGATGCCCAGACATTTAGAATCTCCAATTAGCCTACAGAGAAGTCACTCCTAAGAAATCACGTCATTATCTTAATTAAAAAAAAAATTAAGACATGAGAAAAGATGTCTGAGGTGCTGAATATAATGACAGAACTCAATTATTCTGGAGTCAGTTATCTAATTGAGAGAACCAGTTCTGCACTATCAAAAACAATACACCAAAACTGGTACAACCACTATGGAGAACAGTCTGGAGGTTCCTTAAGAAACTAAAACTAGAGCTACCATATGATCCAGCAATCCCACTCCTGTGCATATATCCGGAGAAAAACATGGTTCGAAAGGAGACACGTACCCCAATGTTCATTGCATCACTGTTTACAATAGCCAATACATGGAAGCAACCTAAATGTCCATTGACAGATAAATGGATAAAGATGTGGTACATCTATACAATGGAATATTACTCAGCCATTAAAAAGAACAAAATAATGCCATTTGCAGCAACATGGATGGACATGGAGATTATCATACTAAGTGAAGTAAGTCAGACAGAGAAAAACAAATATCATATGATATGGCTTATATGTGGGGTCTAAAAAAAAATGATACAAATGAACTTATTTACAAACAGAAACAGACTCACAGACTTAGAGAACGAACTAATGGTTACCAGGGGGGAAGGGTGGGGGGGAGGAATCGTTAGGGAGTTTGGGATTGACATGTACACACTGCTATATTTACAATGGATAACCAACAAGGACCTACTGTATAACACAGGGAATTCTGCTCAATATTATGTAACATCCTAAATGGGGAAAGAATTTGAAAAAGAATAGATACACGTATATGTATAACTGATCACTTTGTTGTACACTTGAAACTAACACAACATGGTTAATCAACTATGTATTGATTATATATTTATGTATTTTTTTTCCTGCTAAACCTCTTCTTTTTAGACACATATTCCATAGACGTTGATTTTTTAATCTCCTCCTGTGCAAAATTGGGAGCAAATCGACTTAAGTGTTAACTTTTGATATGAAACCCAGAAAAGAGTTGAGCTGTTGAAACCTGAAATACATGTCACTTACTAGCTGCCTGCTTCTCAGTTTCCTTACTGGAAAAACAGGGATAAAAATAATTCCTTCCCTATCAAGACCATTTGGAGAATCAATAAATGAATGAACACACCTAAGACACAAAGCATGTTTCATGTCTTAAGTACTATACAAATGCTATTTGATGTATATTTGAGAAGAAATTTGACAGAAGAGATTGATTTACTACATGGATAATTGATAAAGTTTGAGAATTAACTCTTGTTTTGACAACATAAGCAACCAAAAATAAATAAAACTCCTCTGTGAGACTACAATTCTGAAACCTGCAAAACACCAAGAGAAATTGAAAATTAACTTATATATTTGGTTTTATGGAGGATGATAATGGTGTGAACCAGCATGAGTCAAATATAAGAGAAAGTCTTGTACAGTTAAACAACTTACAGCTAGTTATGAATTCTTACAACCTTATTACAAGTTATTTGATTCTGAAGAACAAAGTACCTAATAGAAATAAATACAAATTGTTAAGTTCATGTTCTCTATTCTTTTCATTTTACTTGTCATAATGAAAACATAAAATCTATTCATCATGATATATTAAAATATGCCAGGGTTCACATTAAAAATACTTGTGTTTAGACTAAAAGTTAATTTACACAGAATAAAGCTTTTTTTAAAGAAACTTTTATGTGCCCTTAGGTTTCAAACAGAAGGTTTAATAACGCTAATGAAAATACAAGAGTATAAGCCAATCTATATTTACATTACCTTCTATGACATATGAATCTGTAAAGGAGGCTATTAATCTAGAAAGCCATCTGCCAGAGTCTTCCATCATTTCACCCAAAGAAGAAATCCGTTTTTCTTTTCTACCACTACACCTTCTTATTCATCCCATGCCTCTCAGTTATGAGTCTCTATGAGTTGCTTTCCTTTAATTTTTTCAAATATGTTACAAGTGCATTAGTATAGTGAGTAATCCATTTGTCTTCCCCACCTATTGAATAAAGAAGAATTTCCTAGGCTAAGATTTTAGAGAGACCAGAGCCTTTGGGAATCAAATTCCAAATAGCTATGTTAAAGATACAGGTCTTCATTCTCTAGACAAATTCCAAACTTTAAAATCAATTTCTTTTCATTCAACCTTACTTCCCAATTGTTGAGACAGCTAGTTACTATGAAAGTCAGAATCCTATCTATACGGCCAATATTCTAAAAATTAGATACACTCAAAATTTTCACTCTTTTCTCTATGGCAAAATTTTCCCTATCACCCATACCCTTCTGCTACCCAAAATTGTGTGCACAGAGAGAGTATGCCCAGGGAATGAAAAAACTTTTCACATTACCCTAAGCAAAGTAATTACAAATATAAGTTTAGTAAAACAGACACGTTTTGTGTTAGTCTTTTCCAATGTTTGATAAATCATGTATATAAAACCACATTTAAATATAATACACTAAGAATCTGACATTTTTTTTCCTTTATGATACTGAGAATATATAATTCAGACTACTTCCATTTTTTTCCTGGCTTCCAAGAAGCTAAGGGTCAAATAAATCAGCTGGTCATGACATAACTATATTAGTCTCTTTTTGAGCAAATCTATTTCCTTTTCTTTTCCAAGTTCTAGAGTATTGTCTAGTACAAATTCATGAGTTTTATTATGCATATGTTATTTATCTTAACCTTCTTCAAATCTCTTTTAGGGAACTGGTAGGATACAACGAAAGTGTAAATATGTATACAGTACAATGAAAGTGTAAATATGTATACATATATCTGTATATGTGTATGTAAAGATGTTACAACCAAGGGGGTAAGTTTTGCTTTTAATAAAAATTAACAGAAGTTGACAAATGCTTTTATACATCTTGAAAAAGCATTTAAAACCATATACCATAAAATAAAGCAGATTTTATTTTAGCTTACATGTTTGCCATTATCAGGCTTCTTAGGATACTTAAAGGGTGTTGGAGGATTTAAGAACACAATGGCTGTTTGTGTCAACAGTGAAGCCAAAGTTTATAAAGGCCTATTATGGTTCCAGTGATATTTCCTTCCTATTTTTCCGTATCAGCAGAGACATCTTGAGGGAATGCACTGCTATTTGCTGGTGAGATCTTCTGATTGTGAACAGGCTAGTGAATAAGTTAGGACTTCACTGGTGGCTCAGTGGTTAAGAATCCGCCCCCCAATGCAGGGGACACAGGTTCGATCCCTGGTCTGGGAAGATCCCACATTCTGCCGAATAGCTAAGCCCGAGTGCCACGAGCCACAACTACTGAAGCCCGTGTGCCTATAGCCCGGGCTCCACAACAAGAGAAGGTACTGCAATGAGAAGGCCAGAAGCAGCAACTAAGACACAAGGCAGCCAAAAATAAATAAATAAATAAATTTATTCAAAAAAAAAAAGTCGCTCGCTTGCCGGGCGGGAGTACCTGCGCGCGCAAGGGGCAGCAGGGAATGGAAGCGGAGAACATGGGCAGGTAAGGTTTTTTTGTGGTTTTTTTTTTACGACAGAAATCTTTATTAAAATGTGTCCTTCAGTAATATCTTAGCATACATACAATATACACACATACATCTGTACACTCTTCGACACAGCTCACGGATTGCCACCATCAGTTTAACCAATAAATTAAAACTAAATAAGGGTGGGGGAGCAAAGGGGATGCGGGGTGGAACTAAGGGCAAAGCTTCCATGTTTCATCTGGTAAGAAATTGCAAATTTCTCAGAATTCCCCTGGGGAAAGCCTGTGACCAGAGAATCTCTTAAATAAAATGCGGAAATCCCTGCCCCCCCAAAAAAGATTCCAAAAGATGCAGTTACAAGTGTGCTTCTCAGAACAGAAGCATTCATTCCACTTCACACTCTGGCTTCTGCATCTTCCGGCTTCAAGACAGTTGCCCCCCGAGCTGGGGCAGAGAGGTTCACAGGCGCACTTGGGCTCGGCGCACCTGGGGCTCTGGGTGTTGAGGGGCTGCGGCTTGGCAGCCGGGGGAGACACGCTCATCGGAGGTGATGTCGGGCGCATCATCGGACTGCGTATCGGAGCTCTCCAGGTCACTGCGGATGCTCTGGGCTGGGCCAGGCTGGTGCCCCAAGGTCTGCTGGCCTGGCAGTCTTTCTGTGCACAGCTTTGGTGTTTGCAGAAGGGGCTCCTCTTCATTGCTGCCACCGCCGCCACCATCACCGCCACCACCGCCTTCTTCTTCATTCTCCGCCATGTGCACATGAACATGGAGTGCGTCCTCCATGCTGCTTCCACTCACCAGCTGACAGGGGCTTGGTTTGGCTTCACTGTCCACTTGGATTTCCATATTGTTGCATTCTCTGTCCTGTGGGCTGTGGGAACTGATTATGGAACCGGCCAGAGCACGAGTGCTTGCGTTGTCACTAATTGCACCAAGACTGGCTGTGTCTATGGGGAAAATTTCCTTTAGGACATCGGCTTGGACTTCTAACCCGCTGTATTTTCCCTTGCCACTGGAAAGAATGCCACCACTCAGTGTGCCCCCTGAGAGGGCTGCAAAGCTGGTTGTTTTGCTGTATGGACCCTGCGTAACACTGAGTCCATCTGTAGGGCTTCCACTGGTGCTCAACATGCGAGTTAGACCTTCAAGGCTACTTTCCCCAATGTTGGGATTCTTGAGGGCTCTAGTTTCTTGAGAAACTAGAATCTTGAGAATAAAGTATTATCAAATGTAAAGCAGGTAACATTTCACCTGTCATTTAAGTGGATTTACCTTGAGTTTTCGAAGGAGAGTAGTCACTCTCCTCAAAACTTTAAAATGAGCTCTACCCTAATAAATGTTAGAGGGCAACAAAATTATGCTCTCCTAAACTTGATATATTTTAAAAATCACGTCAAGCATGGTTAAAGTTAAATAGCTGAAGATATTTACAAGCAAATAAGTAATCATAGTCATTGATCAACAAATTAGAGGCAAACTTCATGCGCTTTTTATCATCTTCAAGGCTTTCATGACTATATGAATCTAACCACACCTGCCTTATTTTCACCTGAAGATAACTATTTTGTGAGTTCATAAGGCTATTATTAATATATTTTATATTTGCATAGCATGTTTCTGTTTACAAAGGATTTTCACTCATAGATGACCTCGCTCAAGCCTCACCATTCTGGGAGAACAGATTATATTTACATTAAAAGCATTGGATGAAGTTAACAAATAGACCAAATATACAGAGTTAAATCAGCCTGATTAAGACTATAGGATTTAAATATTTTGAGAGCCTTGCAAACCCAAGACAACGTGCACTTTATCACCAAGATCACTGAAAAGCCTTTATGAAGTAATATTTATATGGAACATGTTCGCCATCCAATGTTCTCTAAGATAAACTATGAGCTGTTAACATGGACAAACATACAAGGAGCATACAGGCAGAGAATAAAAGATGTGATAAATGTACATAACTTAAGAAAAAATTTTAGTCTTTTATCAGCTACAGCCCAGATACTTAGGAGTGCATTTTCTTATTTTAGTTCAAGACAATAATAAGGTAGATTTTAACTTATATAAAATTTACCTAAGAACCCTCTGAGGTAGGTAATATTATCATGCCCATTTTATTCATGGAGAAATTACAAAACAGATTAAAAAATGTCACTTGAAATCACACACCTAATAAGTAGCCAAGGTGAGATTCAAACCCAGGCAGTCTGGCTCCCTGCAACTTGCCTCACCCACTCCACTGCCTTGAGAAGTTATCTGTTACTGTGAACGGGAACTTGAAGCTGTATGAAGGAAAGGGGAGGGCAGGGGCTTATATTATGACTAGGTGGTAGCCATAGGCATGATTTGAGGGAAAAACAAGTAAGACACCCTTTAAAATACTCACTTCACTGGCTTTCCATCATTAGGAGTTTCCTTCTTAGGATCTGTTTTCAAAAATCTCCTATTTTATGTAGGTATTCAGGAATATGTATAATCACTATCCAACACCTTAGTTTTTAACCAATATCTTGGAGATAACAATGACTCTTATGGCACCTACATGAAAGAAAATAAAATTCCACGTTCAGGGTCATGCCTAAACCGGAACCCTCCAAGAGGAAAAAGCAACCAAAATAGCCCACTCCACATTTGGGCCTCGGATCAGGGCAGGAGGTGAATGGCATGGAAAGGAACTTTCTGAACACACAAAATAGCACTCAGAGAAACTGAGACCTAGCCATGAGGGTGGCCATTGATCAAATGAGGCCAGATGGATGGAACGGAAAAGGCAAGACTTCTAAGGTTTTCAAATTGGGGGCAGAGACCTTGGCAATAAGAAACTGTTGGAAAGCTTTCAGAGACGGTTCAAAATAGAAAGGCAGGTTGGTTAATTTGTCAGCAGCAGAAGTATAAGGTGGAGTCTGGCCAGGCCTTCGAGACCTTGAATCTCAAGACTGAGACGGCAGGCAATCAAAGTGCAGGGAGTGGCACCAAGAGTGTCCTTATTCACAGCACACCCTAGAATAATACAGTCCAGGGATTCGGAATGATCAACGGCAGAGAAGTTCTTGCTTATGACATTTCCAGGACATAGCAGCCTCACAGAATCTCAAGTTTTATCACAGAGACAACTTGACTGGAGATGACAATTTCGATATACAATATCTGCTTTCCTGTTACCACTACCCACAGGAGCTCAGAGGGGATGTGAAAATAAAAATTCACTCTTCTAAAAGAGATAATATTTCATATCTATTTCTAAAAGAATAAAAAGAGAGAGAGAGACTATTGTGACAGAAGACAAGAGAAAATAGAAAGCAGGAGATATTCGGCAATGGTGGGGAGCACAGGAAATGGAGCTCCCTGCTTTCTAAAAGCAGCTCCCCTGCTTTTAGAAAGGGGTTCTGCTGGTGACCTGCATTTTTCTAGAAGGAAAGAGAGAATTAAAGCATGCACATAAAATCAGAGAAGGAAAGGAGGGAGGAGAAAGGGTTTCAGAAGCAGTACCAATTTGACAGGCAGACACTATAAAAGGTATAGGTTTGAATCCAGATGCCCTGTTAAAAGAGCACAGGGGCTGTCTGAAATAAACATTGGGAAGAGTAGGCAAAAAATGACTAAGCTAAGAGGTAAATCATAATTCCTAGACCCAGATTTCAATGGTAGCAGTATAGCTCTTGGTGCAAAGACTACTTTATACCTACAGAAACTAGAGAGATATGTGAGTTAACCCCCAAAGGATAATTAAAGATCTGGGAAGATGAGTATGCCAGCTAGGAGATCGCATTCTAAAAATGTTCATTTGTTTTCTTTAGATGTGATCCCTCACCTTTTTGAAATTGCTACCTTGGGCCAAATAGGAGACCACTGAGGTACTCAGGGTGCTTGTTCATTCCTGAATATTTTCATCATTATTAAGAGTAAGTGTCAAATTTTGAAGTGCCTGATAAAACATACATCGTGGAAACCTAAATATATTTTGCATTGAGATCCCTAAGTCTGTGTTAAATAAATGCAGAGAGATACAGCTTATTCTAGATGAAAACGAAGGTAACTCATATCTATTCCTTATATTAGAAAATAAAAGAGACTGGGAAATTTGGGTTACATTTTTATAATACATTAGCCCTCTTTTACATTTTTATAATACATTAGCCCTCTTTTACAGAACTAAGTTTTTCTTACTTAGTTCTTCTTAAACTATATTTCAACAATGACAATAATAATAACAGCAGTTATCACTTCATTGTTTATACTGCGCCAAGCACTCAGATATTAAAATTAATCCTGGTCAAACAATCTCTTAAGGTAGACAGCCCCAATTTACAGATAAGCAAACTGAAGCATCACTGTCTCAAGCAATTTCCCCAATAATACACAGAGCTGGAAAGTGGCAGAGCTGAAGTTTGCACACAGATTTGTCTGAAGTTCACATCCTTAACCACTAGGCTCCTAAGCTCAGTGCTGCCAGCTGGGACTACAATGATGGATAATTCATGGTTCAGTCCTCAAGGAGTCCAATGACTAGTGAAGAGAGAGGGGGAAAAGAACAGATACAATCCATAAGAGTATGAAGGAGTTCTGTAAGAAACACAGACTTAGCACTAATAGCCTGAGTATGAACAGTGAAGGCAGGTATGTCTGCACTGGACCACAGAATGGGGAGCCAGGTGGAGAAGGGTTGGGAAGAGCTGAGGGTGGAAAGTATCCAGCCAGAAGGAGAGCCAGTTACCTGCTGATTGAATTCAGTCTAAACATAAATGAAATGAATCACTGGATGGAATCACCAATGAGGAAGATTCTACTTTTAATGGTCACTTTTTCAAAACAGCCCAACACCCCCATTATTCTTAAGCTATGTTCAGTTTTATTAAGCTTGCTTTTTATTCTGTTCAATTTTTTTAATTAAGAGTAAAACCAGAGGAACTTCAATAACGACCCTCAGATTGATGCTACTTTATTGATTACTGGCTTTAGGTTTGGGCAGTCCAGCTAACTGGGTGTCTGACCACTGTATATTTCAAAGCAGTTTTCTAAATTTCACTAGTAAGAAAATTATTAATTCAAATCCAAAGCTTCACTTCAAATATATTGCTTTTCTTTCTCCAGCTCCTTATCTCCAGGGCTATGGTTTGTTACTGAGGAAATTAAAGTGAGCAGGAACAAGTTGTTTTTCAAAGACCACTTTTAATATTTAATACTTTGTAATATCAATAAGATTAGATCTACACAAATTAACTTAGCAATTTAGAAGTATCTAACAAAACATAAAAGGTGTATAACCTAAAATAGAGCAGTCTAACTACTCAGTGTTTACCTGATAGAAATGCCCACACAGGTGGGCACAATGAGGCACACACAGGGAGGTTCAATGCAGTGTACATAGTGGTAAGAGCAAAAGCTGGATGCAACATAAATGATCATCCACCAGGCAATAGTTAAATAGGGATTCTGGGTAGCAGAAACAACGAGGTAAATCTTTATGGACTAACACAGTAAGATCTCTAAGACATGTTAATGAAAAAAATCAAGTTGTGGAATATGTACAGTAAGACACTAATTATGTAGACACATCACACACTCACACCCACTCATGTATGTATTTATGTAGCGACCTATCTCTTTCTCAATCTATCTGTAATGTACATTTATACATACACATGCATACATATATACATATATATTTAATGCATAGTGACTGGGGTTGAGGGACGTATTCAAGAGACTTTATCTGTCCCCATTTACTTACTTAATTGCTATAAAAACAATATCTATGTTACTTGTAGAGTTAAAAATAAAATAGAAAGTTTAAAAATTTTTTTAATAAATTAAAAACAAAATATACTTTCAATTTATCATAAATTAATCTACTGCATTCCATTTTAAACCAACTTATTAAAGTTAAATAGCCTGTAATTCTTAGAGATTTTCCCTCTCTTAAAAAAAAAACAGATCAAACTTTTGCATTTTGCAGACTTGTATGTCCCAGGCTCATGTCCTGATAGAAATTCAGTTTTATGGGTGTCCAGGCATGGTTGGGAACTCAGGGAGCAGCACATGCTCCATGCTCTCTTCCTTTACTCAGCACCACAAAATGGGTGTCTAATAAATATAAAAGAACAAAGGAATGAACCAACCAATGGATAAATGACAACATCAGTAAATATTATACTCATGTTTCCCAGCATTGGTCAGGATTGAAAATCTGGCAATTTTCAGAGAGGAATTACAGAATATTCAAGAAAAAACTAAAATCTCTTTTATTCTAAGCTACACTGCTATATTGATCTTGTTAATGATGCTAAGTATTGATCTCCAGAAGCAAATTACGACTCATGTCACAGACTTTCATACCTCTCCAGCCCTGGACATTAAGTCGTTAATTTTCCTGTCAGGTTTTTTTTTTAATCCAAGTAGTACTTAATTATCATAAAATGACTTTTTAGGGATAGCTTCTAAACCCTCATTAGCCATTAAGTATAAATAAATTTTTTAATTCAACCACTGTTTCAATTTAATTATTTTGGTTTAAAAAAACTATTACGCCCTTCATTGGACTTACTGTATACCTTTTGCTACTCAAAGTATGGTTCTAGGACTAGCAACATCAGCTTATCATGAAAGTTCTTTAGCAACAGACAATCTCAGATATCACCCAAGACCTACTGAATCAAAATCTGTTTTTAATAAGATTCTTCAGTGGTTCATATACACATTAAAGTTGGAGAAGCACTGCCATATACTACTCTTTTGTTATTATTGAAATTAACTTTTTAAATTATAGAGATAACACATGTATATGTTTTTAAAAGTATTAAAGGACCCTACAACCAAAAGCAGACAAAGACAATACAAGAAAACTACAGACCAATATCTCTCATGAACATAGCCACAAAAGTCCTCAACAAAAATATTAGAAATAGAATTAAACAACATATTTTAAAAAAGAATTATACACCATGACTGCTATGGTCTAAATGTTTACACCGCCTCAAAATTCACATGTTGGAATCCTAATGCCCAATGTGATGCTGGTAGGAGGTGGGACCTTTGGGTGCTTAGGTCATGAGGGTGGAGCCCTCGTGAATGGGATTATTGTTCTCGTAAAAGAGATCCCACAGAGCTCCCTAGCTCCTTCACCATGTTAAGATACAATGTGAAGTCTGCAACCCAAAAGAGGGCCCTCACCTGACCATGGCACCCCAATGTCAAACTTCCAGCCTCCAGAACTGTGAGAAATAAATTTCTACTGTTTATAAGCTTCCCAGTGTGTGATATTTCATATGGCAGCCTGAACAAACTAAGACAACAGCCAAGGTATACAAATTTGGTTCAGCATTCAAAAATCGATTAATATAATCCTTCATATCAACAGAATTTTTTAAAATCACATGATCATATCAATAGACACAGAAAAAGCATTTGACAAAATCCAACAATAATCATGATAAAAATCCTCAGTAAACCAGAAATAGAGGGGAAGTTTCCCAACTTGATTATAAAAAGCCTATAAAAACTTACAGCTAATATCCTACTTAATGGTGAGAAACTCAAAGCTTTCCCACTAAGATCAGGTACAAGGCAAGGATGCGCCCTCTTACCACTCCTTTTCAACAGCGTGCTGGAAGTCCTTACTAATGCAGTGAGACAAGGAGATAAAAGGTATGCAGATTGGGAAGGAAGAAATAAAACTATCTGTTTTGCAAATGACATGATTATCTATGCAGAAAAAGCCAAAATAATCAATTTTTAAAAAATTCCTGGAACTAATAAGCAATTACAGCAAGGTTGCAGGATACAAGATTAATATACAAATGTCAACTGCTTTCCTATTTACTAACGATGAATAAGTGTAATTTGCAATTAAAAACAGTACCATTTATATTAACACCCTCCAAAATAAAATACTAAGGTATAAATCTCGCAAAGTAGGTGTAAGATCTATATGAGGAAAACTACAAAACTCTGATGAATAAAATCAAAGAAGAACTAAATAAATGGAGAAATATTCCATGTTCATGGATAGGAAGACTCAATATTATCAAAATGTCAGTTCTTCCCAACTTCAGCTATAAATTCAATGCAGTCCCAATCACAGTCCCAGCAAGTTATTTTGTGGATATTAACAAACTGATTCTGAAGTTTATATGGAGAGGCAAGAGACCTGGGAATAGCCAACACAATATTGAAGGAAAAGAACAAAGTTGGAAGACTGATGCTACTCAACTTCAAGACTTACTATAAAGCTACAGTAATCAGTATAGTGTGATGTTGGTGAAAGAATAGACAAATAGATCAATGGAACAGAATAGAGAACGCAGAAATAGAACCACATATACAGTCAACTGATCTTTGACAAAGGAGCAAAGGCAATATAATGGACTGTTGGGAAAATTAATAGTCTTGTTCAGGCTTCAGAGGCAACAATAGGCCTTTGACTAAACAAAGACCTTGAAAGAAGCTACATACTGAACTGCTGGACTACGTGCAGGTCAGCCAAAATGGTGCTAGCAAGTCTTGGGAACCAACAGATAAGGAAGGGAGTAAGTCACGGAACTTCCTGGGCCTTGGGAATCTGGCCAGTTCCCGGGATCAGTGAACACCTTGAGACTTATGACTAAAGTATCAAAGCATTTATGATAATAGCCAGAGCTGCATATTTGCACGTAAGCTGATGATTATGAGCTCGCGGCTTGGCGTTAAAAACAGGACTCCTTTGGGCGACACTCTGAAGTCTCACCCGTGGGGTGGACACACTGTCCGGGACCTTCCAATTGGGATTCCAGATTGCTGTTCCAGGGACTTCCCAGCATTGCTTGTATCTGGATGTAGGTGTTTCCCCAATTGGTGATGTATGCGCTTTTATCTATATCTATCTACCTATCTATCTATATATTTATATTGCTTGTTCTCCCAACTTGGTGATGCAAATTCTCCCAGGTTGGTGATGTTGCTTGTTTTCCCAATTTGGTGACGTTGTTAGTTCTCCCAAAATTGGTGATGTATGTACATTTATTTCTCTCTCTCTGTATATATACATATTACTTGTCCTTATATTGTAACTTACTACTTATATAATAAATTTCCTTATTTCTTGCTCATTAAAGTGTGGAGTGGTTATTTTGCTGGTGAATCTCTGAACCTGAATCTGAAAGTAAGTCTTTCAGCAAAACATGGACAAAGATAGTCTTTTCAACAAATGATGCTGGAACAACTGGACATCCACATGCAAAAAAAAATTAATCTAGACATAGACTTTACATCCTTCATAAAAATTAACTCAAAATGGGTTATAGACCTAAATGTAAAATGCAAAACTCTAAAACTCCTGGAAGATAACAAAGGAAAAAACCTGGATAACCTTGGGTATGGTGATGACTTTTTAGGTAAAACATCAAAGATACAATTCATGAAAGAAATAATTGATAAGCTGGCTTTCATTAAAATTTTAAAATTCTGCTCTTTAAAAAACAATGTCAAGACAATAAGAAGACAAGCCACAGACTGGGAGAAAATATTTGCAAAAAAGACATCTGATAAAGACTATTATCCAAAATATATAAAGAACTCTTAAAACTCAACAATAAAGCACACAATATTTTTAAATGGGCCAAAGACCTTAACAGACTCCTCACCAAAGAAGATATACAGATGGAAAATAAGCAAATAAAGGAAATGCAAATTAAAACAACAATCAGATACCAGATACATCTATTAGAATGACCAAAATCTGGAACACTGACAATACCAAGTTCTGGCAAGGATATAGAGTAACAGAAATTTTCATACATTGCTGGTAGGAATGCAAAAACAATACAGCCACTTTGGAAGACAGTTTGGCAGTTTCTTACAAAACCAAACACTCCTACCATACGATCCAGCAATCATGATCCTTGATACTTACCCAAAGAGGTGACAACTTAAGTCCACACAAAAACTTGTACACAGATGTTTACAGCAGCTTTATTCATAACAGCCAGAACATTGAAGCAACCAAGATGCCCTTCAGTAGATGAACTGATAAATAAACTATGGCACATCCAGACAATGGATGGGTAGAGGCTGGAAGACAATGGAATGTTATTTCATTAAAATATTATTTAGTGATAAAATTATATGAGCTATCAAGCCATGAAAAGACATGGAAGAACTTTAAATGCATGTTACTAACTGAAAGAAGTCAATCTGAAAAGGCTACATATTGTATGATTCCAACTATCTGATATTCCAGAAGAGGCAAAACTATGGAGATAGAAAGTGGTTGCCAGGGGTTGGGAGGGATGAATACGTGGAGCACAGAGGATTTTTAGGGCCATGAAAATACTCTGTATATTATAATGGTGGATGTATGTCATTATGCATATGTCCAAATCCATAGAACGTACACCACCAAGCATGAATCCTACCATAAACTATGGACTTTGAGAGATTATGATGTGTCAGTATAGGTTTGTCAAGCTTAACAAATGTAACCACGCTGGTGGGGGATGTTGATGATGGAGGAGGCTTTCCATAGGTGGGGTAGGGAATACAGGTATGCCCCGCTTTTCCGAAGTCCACTTTATGGCTTTTATGAGAGACCTACATTAGTACCCGTTTTCATTAACTGAAAGAAACCCAAAGAGGATTTTTGCTTTTACCAAAAAAGGCAAAAAGCAAAATTAGCACTCAGCCTTTGTTCTGCAGTGAGGTGTTACAAAGGCAGCTTGCACCCTGAGCAGCGAAAGTGGCACCTCCAAGCTCCTTCCCTGGGAACTACTCAGCATCTCAACGTCAAGCCACCATAGCTTTGAACTGTGTCTGTGAGTATCTGTGTTTTATTTTGATTTATTTTGTGCATCCATCCAAAAAGATGTGTCTTAAGGTAACTGCTTCTTGGCTTTAGGACATTTCAGTTTAGAAAAGGGTTTTATGGGAACACTCTACTTCCAGATAGTGGGGGAAACCTGATGGAAAATCTCTGTACCTTCCACTCAGATTTGCTGTGAACCTAAAACTGTTCTTAAAAACAAAAGTACAAAAGGGCATAAAATGAAAATGAAGAGTGTTTCTCCCCACCACCTACTCCAGTTTCAATGCCCAGAAACTGTGAACACAAAGTTTCTTTATTACTGTTTTTTCCTAATTTTTCTAATAGTTAGTTGAAGATATTGCTATTTTGTGTTCTAGCACCTGGAATTAGGATGAAAAATCTGATTCATATTTCTAACATTGCTTTGTAGGTAACCCATTTGTTTTCACTGGAAACTTTTCAGATTTTCTCTTATGGAGGGATAGGATTTCCCCTAGAAAGTATTCAAATTATTTTCTCCTAGGATTTTTTTTTTCATTTATCTTACTTGACATACTTACCAGACTTTTTCAATATTAAGAAATAACCTTTCTTAAGCCTGAAGAAATTTTCTTCTACTATGTCTTTGATTATTTCCTGTGTTTCACTGCCCCCTTTCTCTGCTTTGGAATCCAGAGCTAATATTCAGTTAGCATCAATTCTGACTGGATAGCCTCCATTTGATCAGTCTATGCCTATGCCGTATCAGTGGTTAAATATCTTGAATGGTACCTCCAACTAGATTTATTCCTGGGGACCTTAAAGACTTTCACTCTCATATTTTCCAGTTCTGTGGTATGTTCCTGTAATGGATTGAATTGTGGACCCCAAAAGATATGTCCATCTCAAACCTCAGAATATAACCTTATTTGGCAAAAGGGTCTTTGAAGATGTAATTAAAGTAAGGATCTCTAGATGGGACCAACCTGGATTAGGGTGAGCCCTAAATTCAATGGCAAATCCTTAGAAGAGGAGAGAAATAGATACACTGGCACACAAGAGAAGGCCATGTGAAGATGGAGACAGAGATTGGAATGATGGATCTACAAGTCAGGGAACACCAAGGACTGCCAGCAGTCACCAGAAGCTAAGAGAGAAACATGGAACAGATTCTCCCTCAGAGCCTCCAGAAGAAACCAGCCCTGCTGATACCTTGATTTCGTACTTCCGGCCTCCAGAACTGTGAGAATATAAATCCTGTTATTTTAGCACCAAGTTTGTGGTAATTTGTTAAGGCAGTCCTAAGAAATTAACACAGTTTCCTTCACTTTATCTTCCAGATTCTTACTTTATTTTCAACTACAAGCATCTCATGATTTAGTCAACTCAAACTTTATTGCAATTTATTATTATATATTTAACTTCGCAGATTATTTTCTTAATTTTGATTGCTCATTTTCTCATATCACTTTTATATTAATTTATGGATGCAAAAAATTTAGAATCTTCCTGAAGATATTAATTTAAAAACTTTAATTTCTATTTTGTTCTTTTTTTGGTCTAGAATTCTCTCTCCTGGTTCATCTTTCATTTTGCTGGGTTTTCTCAAGTATCTGGTAATATTTTGCATCCATTTATGTTTATGAATCACAGACTATACTTGTTGGTATAAATAATAGGCTTACATTTCTTCTATGGTTTTATAAGTCTGTTTTCCCAGCTTGCCTACCCTTTGTGTGCATGCATGTCTGACATGTGCATATATGTTAGGGCAAAGGGAAGCGGACACATGTACTGAGGCTGCTATCTTGAACTAGAAGTCTGTATCAACTACTTCACATTATACTCTTTTAATTTCTCTAATTAAATAAATTCCTGCAGAATAGGGATTTCTGTTTTTATTTACTTTTCCTATAGAAATTATAAATGAGCATTTTAAAATTAATTGTATAAAGTAATTGGTGAGTTAGTAAGTAAATGAGTGAGTGAAAGAAAGCCAGCAAAATAAGTTAAAAGCTAACCTGCTCAAGTGAAGGCAAAACTCAATGCTTTCACTATTTGAAAAGTGGAAGAAGTGAATTGTGACTTAATATACAGGTAAGTAAAAATCATTAATCTTCAGTTTTCAATTAATATGCCATTTTAATGAAAAATTCATTTCACTGGATCAGATAGCTCACAATGTCTTTTCTATTGCAGAATATTCAATATTTATCATTTTAGATCTTGTATGTTCAGGACACATTTTTATTAGATTTTTGCAAACGCATGGATTACTAACTATGCAGACAGATGTGCATCAGTTTGTACTTTGAAAATGATTACTAACTATGCAGACAGATGTGCATCAGTTTGTACTTTGAAAATGTACTTTGAAAATGTATTATGCAAATTCACTGTGCAAGTTTTGTGCCTTAAAATCAGTCCCACAGCAGGTTAAATGGAATGATCAGTGAGGGCTCTGATCTTAGTGCCTTGAATTAATAATTGGATATTTTCCAAATTGAAAAAACCTTTTTAAAAGTGACTCAGTAAGTCAATTTCTTCCATTCCTTTATGACTTATAACCCTAAAGACAGAAGTGGAAAGAGGGAAAGGATCAGCTTTGTTGACTGGAGACATTTAAGCTGGTCTTAGAGGATATGAGGGTATTCACCAGATACGAGAGAAAAGAAAGGGCACTCCAGGCAGAGGAAGCAAAGAAATCCTCAGCTAACTAGGATTAAAACATCTTCACCATGATAAAGGGCATCTATGAAAAACCCACAGCCAGCATCATACTTAATGGTGAAAGTTTGAATACTTTCCCCTAAGATTAGGAACAAGCAAGAATGTCTTCTTCACTTCTATTCAACATTGCACTGGAGATTCTTTCCAGAACAATTAACAAGAAAATAAAAAGCATCCAGATTGGAAAGGAAGAAGTAAAACAATCTCAATTTGCAGATGACATGATCTTAAACATACAAAATCCTAAGGAACTCACTACAAAACTATTAGGAAAAATAAGTTTAGCAAGGTTCCAGGATACAAAATTAATACATAAAAAAATCAATTGTGTATAGAGTAGCAATGAACAAACTGAAAATGAAATTAATAAAACAATTCCATTTACAATAGCATCAAAAAGAATTTTAAAACTTAGGAATAAAATTACAAAATAAGTGCAAAATTATATTCTGAAAACTATACAACATTCTCAAAAGAAATTAAAAAGACCTAAATAAATGAAAAGATATTATTCATGGATCAGAAGGCTTAATATTGTTAAAATGGCAATACTCCCCAAATTTATCTATAGATTCAATACCATTTCTATCAGAGTCCCAGTTAGCATCTTTGCAACATTTGGTAAGCTAATCCTAAAATTAATATGGAAATCCAAAGAAATCAGAATATCCAAAACAATTTTGAAAAAAGAGGAAACTTGTAGCACTCACACTTCCTAATTTCAAAACCTTTCTACAAAGACACAGTAATCAAGACAGTGTGATACTATTATGAGGGTAGAAATAAAGATGAATGGAATAGAGTTGAGAGTCTAGAAATAAACCCTCACAATTATGGTCAGTTAATTTTTGACAAGGGTGCCAAGAAAATTTAAAGGAGAAAAAATAGTCTGTTCAGTAAGTGGTGCTGGGACAACTAGATATCCACATACAGAAGAATGAAATTTTACCCTTATCTCACAAAATGATACAAAAATTAAGTTGAAGTGGATCAAATTCCTAAATGCAAGAGGTAAACCATAAAACTCTTAGAAGAAAACATAGGTGTAAATCTTCATGATCTCATATTAGGAATAGTTTCTTAGATAGAACATCAAAAGCATAAGCAACAAAAGAAAAAATAATTGTACTTCATCAAATTTTAAATCATTTGTGTTTCAAAAGATACCATCGAGAAAGTGAAAAGATAACCCACAGAACAGGAAAAACATTCACAAATCATATGTTTGACATGGAACTTGTGTCTAGAATACATTAAAAAAACTCTTACAATTCAATAATAAAAACTAAATAATAAAAAGACAAGTGTGCCAATTAAAAATAGGTAAAGGATCTGAACAGACATTTCTCTAAAGAAGATATACAAATGGCCAATAAGCACATGAAAAGATGCTCAACATCATATCCAACAGGGAAATGCAAATCAAAGCCACAAGTAAATACCATTTCACACCACCAAGATGGCTATAATCAAGAAGACAGATGATACCAAGTGTTGGCAATGATGTGAGAAATTGGAATCCATACATTACCGGTGGGAATGCAAAATAGTGCATCAACTTTGGATAACAGTCTGGGAACTCCTTGAAAGTTTAAACACAGAGTTACCATATGACCCAGCAATTCCACTTCTAGTTATACACCCAAGAGAAATGAAAACATAAGTACAAATAAACACAAATGTTGACAGAATCATTATTCATAAGAGCCAAAAAGTGAAAACTCCATTAATTAATAAATCAATCAATAAAATGTGTTATATCCATATATGGGAATATTATTTTGCAATAAAAATAAGGTACTGATACATGCTGAAACATGGATGAACCTTGAAAGTGTTATGCTAAGTGAAAGAAGCTAGAAACAAAACACTACATATTGTATCATTCCATTTGTACGAAATGTTCAGAACAGGAAAATCTATACTGACAGAATGTGGATTAGTGGTTGCCTAGGACTCAGGAGATTGGAAGGAAATGGAGACTTAGTGGTAAGGGATATGGAATTTATTTGTGGGGGGGGGTGATGAAAATGTTCCCAAATTGTGATGACAGCTGGACAACTCTATGCGTATACTAAAACCATTGAATTATACATTGAAAATGAGTGAATTTTATCGTATGTGAATTATATCTCAATGAAGCTGTTTTAAGAAAAAAACAATTTTAAAGAATCCCTAACCACTCAGAATCATGGAATTTCAGAGATAAAAGGACATTTACAGCTTTTGTTCTATAGATTTTTTTAAAAAGACAACTGGAGAGTTTTGTATTAGATCACAGAACTTGAAGAGTATCTATACTTAAAATTTAATTATTTCATGTATTAAATGTTGATATATATGTGATTTCAGAAATCGGTTTATCAATATTACTTTTACCATAACTCATGAGCTTGATTGCCCCACAAGGACATCCCACTAATTCTCATGTATAATATGACCAAAGTGGAATTTTTTATTTTCCCCATTGTCTTCCAATATTCCCAACTTTAGCTAATAGCGTCACCATTTTCCAAGTTACTAAGTCAAAATATTGAGGGGAAAATTTTTGACTCCTTTCTTTCTCCCTTTTCCCCTTCCCAGGTCAATCAGCCATCAAACCCCAGCCATATTATTCAGAAATCCATTCTCACTGTGATCTTCTCATTGTTGCCCATTGTCTCTGAACTACCGGTAGCCTGCCAAGAAATATCTCCATGTGCCAGGCCCCTCCTTCCCTCCCTCTGTCTCCTTCTCACCTACATCCTTCCTACTGTCATCAGTTACTGTCCTTAAAGATAACTCTTCTACACAAAAGCCTTCAGAGAATCCCCATAATTCACAGAATGAAGTCCAGATTCCTCAGCACAGCCTTCAACCCCTTCCATTGTCTCGTCTAAATTTACTCTTTAAGGCTCCACCTAAAAAATGGATTATTTGATATTTCCAAACATACCTAAGACTGATCAATGGCTACGCTTTAACTCATGCTAGGCCACCTCACTGCCAACCCTGGAATGTTCCCACCCCCGTCCTAATTATCTTTCAAGGCCTTGTTTAAACATTATTCCCTCTAGGAACCTCTTTTTAATATCATCTCTACTCCAAAGCCTCAGTCAAAATTAATGCTATCTTTCTTAATAGTTCTATTTCATTTTACCTCTCTTATCCATTTTATACATACTTACTCATATTATTGATAGTCAACAAATATAGGCATTTACCCTGCTAAATTACAATCTCCCATTTTTTTTTATTACACACAGCTCTTAGCATATAAATGCTGCACAAGTGTTTATTGAATTGTCGCATCACCACATTTAACTTAAAAAATAAAAAGTATTATACTGATAGGTAGTATATAATATTATACAACATAAAATTGACTCTGGAAAAAAAAAAAAAAAGTGTACTTTTTACCTTTCTTGCCAGATACAATGCCTAGTGTAGTACAAGTTATAAGGAAGTAAACATATTTAATAGAAATTCTTAAGGTTATATTACAGTTAATAAAACAAACAATAAAATAGTTTTATCTCTTTCTTTTTTTATTACAGCACACACATACACAAAAAGATGTAGCCATCTTTGTTCTATATTTAGATTCTCATATAATCAGAATGAAGTCTATAAGGAGTACACAAGGGTGAGGGAGTAGCTTGAGGGGGTAAAAGAAAACCAGTATGATGTTTCTATTTAAAGTTCCTAACCATGACCCTCAGCTCTGATCAGCAGTATGACTTAGAAGCTTGACTCCGGCTGCTCAGTTTCCCTCAGTGACTTGCAACTTCTGTGTACTGAGGGCTACTTTCTAGTCCTGCCACAGACCCTATATACGTGAGTTTAAATTCTTCTATTTTTGCCACTTTGATGCTGCAAAATACTAAGGATTTTTCCAAAGAATAAAATGAGGTCAGAAAAAAATAGTTGTGCTAAGCTAATTTCTCCCTTTGCCAAAAGAGCTCAAGAAAATATATTCACAGTGGATGAAAATGAGAGAGCATAAAATATCAAACAGGAACATCCTGTCCTGTAAATGCTTGACTCTCCAATGTAAATAAATTCAGTTTATATCAGTTTGGAGAGAGGAAGGACTAACTGCCATCAGTTTGAGGCCACTTGGAGAATCAAAACCCTCTGTTATATCAAATGATATTACAAAGTATTACCATATAAAAAGTGAAAAAACTCTTTGTGTTACTCTTCTCATTAAGTAATCAAATTTATGGATTTCTGAGATATCACTGGCATTAATTCCACAAATTTCCTTTGAATCAATGACCACCTCAATTATCTCTACTAATAACTCGCCACCAGAGAAAAATTAACTCTCCAAGGAAGTAATTTACACTAGATTATCTATTGTACATTTCACAGCAGAGTTTTCTTTGAATTACATGGAGTTCATTGGCTTGGGATTACCTTTAGAGCTTTTGTCAGAGAAATAATATATTATTCATCTATTTGTCCACTTTCCAAATAACGTATAACATAAACATATAACAAACTGCATTGCTATATAGTAATTTTCTCATGTGTAATAATTTTTAATCTTCACATGGAAAACCAACATCACTTTCCTATTAAAAATAAATCTAAATACCCATCTTTATCTTTTATAAATTTCTCTCAATGCAAAGCAAATAGCTAGAATATCTGCTCTCTAATAAAAAAATAGATTTTCTTGGGTGCATAATTAATTCTCTCAACAAAACACATTAATTTTTTTTTAGGGTTATTTCAGAACACTTAAAACTAAAGAAAATAAAAATGATAAAATAGAGTGAAAATAATGAGCTAACATTGGTAAAATTTTATTTCATATATTACTCCTAAGGGAGATAATTATCACACAATAATTTATGTCTAGTAAATTACAATAAATTTTAATAAAATACCTGAAACTCTCCAATAAAGTTCTTTCAAGTTTTAAAAGCATAACTTAATACAAATGAGTAATGCGATTTATCTGTTATCTCTAAGAAAAAAGACTTATAATAATATAGATTAAAGATGAAAGCTGATCTCTCCCCAGATGAGATAACTGTCCCCTGTTCTCAAAGCAAACAGACTAAACAACTAATTCCTATAATCAAATAACTCATTCACATTACATGCAAAGGGACATCACACATATCTTTTAATACAAAGTTAGAACCCCTATGGCATAAAACTAATTATCAACAGTTCATCCCTCTAGGTTGCAGAAAACAGACTGGATTCATGTATAAAACACTGGAACTACAACCTGAGAACCACTTGTAATATAAAATTGATGATTCTTGTAAAGCCACCAAATCTGATGCTTGCTAGTGTTCGCTAGCAAAATAATTTTCAAGTAGTCAGCTTTCCAGACATTCATCCTCTCTCTGCCTCTCTTTTGAAAAAAAATACTTGGAAAACAAAAAATAAATTCAGTATAAACAATCAAAAATAAATGTACCCAGACACGGGAAATAACTTCTCTACATGCTATTTCTAAGTCCTTCTAATGGATATTCCTTTTCTGATTCCACAGTCACCTGAGTGAATTTTCACTGAGAAGTTGACAGTTTACACTAATCACACTACCATGGACCACTTCACTATGCAGAGTTTTTCCAGGATAATTGGTGGATTGGGCAGAGGTTGGACATGAAGTGCCTGAAGCAAAGCCTGGTTTGTAGCAGCTGCTCAATGATTCATCATCCCTCATTAGCAAAACAAGCAGAGGACAGTTGGGGGAGGGGAAATAAAAGGGTTTTGTGAGTAAAGAGGATTTCTTCCTGTTTCTTGAATTCCCATCTACTCAATACTTCTCATGCCCTCACACATTCCCCATCTCCCTGAGCTGTGGCCTCCAGATGCTCTTTGCCCAGTCCAAAGGACCTGGGTAGCCCTGAGTCCTTTCCTTATCCTGCCTCATTTCTTTTTTTCTCCCCCCAAAATAAAGCTCCACTAATATGTTAAGGGGTAAAACACTGGAGGCTTGCATCCATTCACCCTACTCTTTATAACCTCACCTTTCCAAGGCCTCTGAGTCAGACACAGGTACAGGTTAGCATAGACAATATACAAGCCCTCCAAAGGAATATCTTCTAAATTAATCAGAATTCAAAACAAGTCCTTTCCTTCTAAACATCTTTATTCCTATTAGAGAGGACTTCCATAAGATGAAAACACACCAAATAAAATTATATGACTGATGCTTCTGACACTTGCTATGGTCTGCCAACCTTCATTCTTCGTCTCAGGCAGCTGCTTAAACTGAGCGGTGGTAGCTATACCTTTGCCTGTAATCAGTGCTTGCTTTGCAGCATCCCTGGATTCACTTTGATGAACCACTTAAGGTCAAGTTTGGCCCATTAGGTAATTCTCATCCAACAGATCAAGGAGGTGAATGTAATGTCTGTGGTAAGACCGGAAGTGTCACAATAGGGACCATGGATTTGTGGTCTTTTTACTAATCACACTGCTGAATGGCCCCTGTAGAACCTTCTGATTTTCCCAATAAAAATGTGGAAAATCCACTTATATCCTTCCTATCCTATGTTATTAGAAGTTCCATCACTGAATGAATTGTGATAATTAACTGGACTAATACATAAATAATAGTAGATTAAGACAATCTGCATTAACTTCAGAGATGACACGGACTTTCATTTTTAAAAAGACTTCACTATCAACCCTACAATTTTCAGAAATGAGTAATGATGCTCACCATGCAAGAATAAGATGGTTGGAATGTGGTTGCACCAATTCTTACGCTGTCATTTAAAAAGATATAATGTATTAAGAGTGCCTCCCTTTTTAATGTAATCTCATCCCACCAATAGGGATATATAGGAATATTATTCAAATATATTTCTGTCCTTGTCCTTGTTAGACATAACTGATAACAAGAAAGAGAAATCTATACATACCAGTCTAAGAAAATTTACTGAAGGGACACTGTAGGTATTATGGAAGGAAAGGTGAAGTCAAGCCAAACCTGAGAAATGGAAAATTTGATGTCTTTGGAATGATGATGCCTTACCCTGTACTTTTCACCATGCAAAATAGCTTCCTCTGATTATTCTGGGATTATGGCCTCCCCTCCCCTTCATCACTTAGATCTGGTTGTCAGTGACCCCATTTCCACAAGAGCAAATATATTTGGCTCAAATCATCTGCTGTGAATGAGCTTCCTCTGACTCTATGAAAAAAGACATGTCTGGAGGAACCAACATGGCAGCTTAGGCCTGACCCACCAGCAGGAGCTATGGGCCATTCCCAGGAGTGTTGGTGAGTAGGGCATAATTCAATGTAATTTGATTCTGCAAACATATGAGTACTTCCTATGTTCTAGGAAGGCGATGAAATGTAAATAACCCTAAAAACTTAGAAAATTCAAAGTAGCCGCAAAGAAGGTGGTCTATAGAAATGAAGAATGCATATTAAATAGCTATTGACAGAGACTACACTTAGATAGGAGTTTCTTTTTCAGATCTTAAGGATTAGAGCTTCCCTTGGACTATAATTTGGATTGCTTCATGCTTCTCCATAATGCTATACAACAATCAGATCTGAGTATCTGACTTAGTTCTCCCCATCCATTCTACTTTTTAAAGAAATAGCTATAAGATTTTCCAAATACCTCAGCTCAAGCATGTCTAATTTCCTAATAGTTTCTTTGCCCATAACCATAATCACACTCATATGTATTATAATCATTTCCATCTTGGGGCTTTTATCCCTTCTTTCCTTCTGCTTAGAATTTCCATGCTCTTCTCCAAATTATAGTTAAACTGCAAGACTCATCTTTAAGTCTCACCTCCTCCACGAGACCCTCCCTGATCAATCCAATTAACTGATATCTTAGTTCTCATTTGTTAAATATCGTGTAAATGGAAATACAGAAAAATGAATAGATCTGAGAATTACATGAGGTAACATTAATGATGAATATTTGTAACAGACTAACTTCCTACCCTTTCCATCTTCCTTCCTAAGAGAATAGCAATTTGGGGAGTGCAGGACAGTAATGTTCTCATATAGAAAACAATAACCAGCTTCTCTGGTAGAGACAAGATACTATGAAATACAGTTCTGGGCAATGAGATATAAGTTGATTGAGCAGTTCATCAAAAATGGAGTAAACTCATGTTGCCTTAGTTTTTGCCCTCCCTTTTTTTCTGCCTAGAATATGGATGTGATGTTGAAGATGGAGCAGCTATCTTGTAACCACAAGAAGACCACAAAGAAAAGGGCAAAAGATTCAGGACATAGACTCTGAAATCCTTGAGCTGGCAAAACCACCTACTTCCACATTAAATTTTTTAAATGTTTAAGCCACTGTTATATTTGGGGGGTGGGGGAAGAGGGGACAGTTTCTGTTATATGGAGAAAGCCCTTCTTATTTATATCCCTGATGGAATAGAGTAGGCCTAAGTAAGCACAAACTACCTGGATCTTTCCCTAAGTTAGTGGAGCTATTTGAATGTTCTTTCTATTATTTATTTTCAGAGTTATTTTATTAGAGAGTTGAGAAAGGGCAACTTGGATGCTAGTTAATTTCTCCACCATCAGACTTGCGCTTAAATAGGGTTTCTACCTCAGAATTCAAAGTCAAAGCTCAGGAGTGGTCTTATATACCCTTCCAGGGATATCAGATATCATAAAGAAAAATGGAAAGCAAGGCTTCAAGTCCAAGGCAATGGAACAGAGTCTTTGGCTCATAATAAAAATTAAAATTGCCTCAGATTTCACTTATTTCTCTTATTCTTCAACCAGTTCCCTCACTGGTGATTTTTCAAGGACAACTGAAGGATTCTTTGAAAAATGTTTGAGGCAAGTGACAGGGATAATCCCCTGTTCGTTTGCAGCCAAGGCCTCTCCTGGAGTCCAACCCGGCAGCACCTTCAGGGCACTTTAGTCCCAACTGCATCCAATCAACAACGACCATCTCTAACACCCCAAATTTTAACTTTTATATGCTCACAACATTTATTTGTAAATAAAGGAGGTCATACACTGAGAATTCCTCAACACCTTGACTACTATTAGCCTGTTTGCATTTTTAAAATCTAAAGAATCAAAAATCAAAACAAAAAAAACCACAAACAAAAACCTTTATACAACCTGAAGGGATAAAATTTGTGAAACAATTCAATACTTTCTTGATGTCTTTGAAATTTACTATTTCAAATAAATTTTAAATTAATGTATTTAATTTAATAGATTAATATTATATTAATTTAATGTAATTAATACATTTCTCAATTTGACAAAACAAGAGTTTACCTTCTTTGATTTAAATGGAAACAAATCACCAATAAATTAACTCTCTGATCTCTGGCATTTGTTGTAAACATTTTTTTTCACGTTACTCTAAGGGAGCCTATGACAGAGATTCCTTTTCCAATTAAAATTATATATACTAAATGTTATCTAAATAAAAGAGCTGTGACTTTGTCAATACCCTTGTGTCAATGTCCTTCCTATTCATAGATGTCTCCGTAAGGTTGTGCCAGCACAACTGGAGATACTGCTAGGTTGCCAGGAATTCTTGCTATGATATGTCTATAGGAAGTCTGGGCTTTGGTCCAAGAAACTAGAGTTGGGAAAGTCATTCCCTCCCTTTCCAGAAAATTCCTAAGAAACTACCCCATCCTGTCGGCCATGCTTTTTCCACAGCTATCCATAATGATAATATTTTCTTGGCATTATTCCTGATATACTGTGTTCTACTGGCACTTCTCCAGCTCAGAGGAGAGTAAGGCTCCCAATCCTGACAAGTACTTGCTGGTACGACCCCACAGAAATGTCTACAAGAGTTTCTCCTAAAGCATTTAGAGGAAAATCCACCAGATGTCAAAATCCCACCAACATCACAGCACCCTCAAAAGTAGCCACTTACAAAAGACACAGGTTACACACACTGGGGAGTGAGATGGCAAATTATAATTTCTTATTATAAATACACTGTCATACCAAAGTGAGGAATTGCAGAGTTGTATTAAGCTGATGGATAATCTAGCAGCAAACAAACATATACTTATTGTCTTTTCAATCTAAGCTGTATAACTGTTCTCTCCTGTCTTGCATGCCAAGCTTTTCAAAGACTTCATTTCCAAATTGGTATCATTAGTAAAGTACAAGAGGGCAGCCAGTATCACCTCTCCTGAAGCTTTCTCTGGAAAAAAAAAAGTCAGCAAGGGCTTCCCTGGTGGCGCAGTGGTTGAGAGTCCGCCTGCCAATGCAGGGGACACGGGTTCGAGCCCTGGTCTGGGAGGATCCCACATGCCGCGGAGCAACTGGGCCCGGGAGCCACAACCGCTGAGCCTCCGCGTCTGGAGCCTGTGCTCCGCAACAAGAGAGGCCGCGATAGTGAGAGGCCCGCGCACCGCGATGAAGAGTGGCCCCCACTCGCCGCAACTGGAGAGAGCCCTTGAACAGAGATGAAGACCCAACACAGCCAAAAATAAATATAAAAAAAAAAAAAAAAAGTCAGCAAAAAAAGGGAGCAATTCAACTCTTTTCAGTTAGCATTTTTACTGACTACCCGAGGGGTATATGACTAGCAGATGCACAGGTTATTAGACAGCCTTAGTGGAACCCACAACTGAAGGTACGCACAGTAAAGATTTCAAGAAGCAACAAGATAAATTCACTTTCAAATAAGACCACAGACATAGGCTCACTGATGCCATCGCAAACTTTAAAAAACACTTATTACTCATCCATTCTAGCACATTCATATTTCCCGGTATTGTTTCCAAATATTCCTAGCATATTCTGTAAATAGCTTTTTATTCCTGGAATTTGCCATTGGCATTACTTTTTTAATTTGTTTGTAAATTTGCTTTCATCAGAGTTTTCAAGATTTTTCTTCCCCTAGAGGATGTCAAAATTTATCACAGCTAAATTTAGAAGGATAGTGGAACAGGTATACCCCCTCCTCAAAGCATTTTATATAATCACATTGAGGTTAGGTCAGAACAACAGATGGAATTTGGAGGTTCCACACTCTAACAATAGACAACTCCTTATATTTCTTCCGATAAGATAAAGGGGGGCCTTATTAGCACAGCTGGTCTTGGCCACAACTGCTTTCCTCTGGCAAATGGAACATGAGACCATAATCTTTGTTATTAAACTCTCATGATGTCAGATAATCTGCACTGTGATTAATTTCTATGGGGATAAGGAAGAGTTAACTGAGGAGTTCATAGGTATTGACCCTGAAGAAGTTCTGAGGCTTGGTAATAACACCAGAGGCGAGGTTTTACATGGAAACCTAGAAAAGCACTTACTAGTATACTAAATAATATGAGTAAAATAAATATCTTTTGTATTAACCACATTTAGTGAAGTGGTTTTACCAGGCAGTATTTAGATAATTGATGTGACCTGCTTGTATATTCAAGGCCTCAGAGCACATTTTGGGATTAAAACCAAGCTTACTACCAAACAGGAACACAAATGCAAAGAATATCCAGGACCCTGGGCCTCCTAATATTAGATGTGCCTCCTGGCGTTCTTACTCCTCTGATTGTGCAGGAACTGTGGAAACTGCATAAGACACTTGAAATACTATTTAAATTTGCTAGAGGTCTGGAGAAGTTCTGCCTGTGGGCAAGATCATGGTGCATTCCAAGGCTGAACCTTAGACAAGGAGACCCAAATGGTGTCAGAAGAGAACAAGGACCCTTTGGAGTTTCTATTCCCCACAATAAGTTACACTGGACTGGGGTGGCAATGAGAGAAGAATTGAGAGGAAAAAAAGAGGAAGTAGGACTGCATGCATGGTAGGAGAGGCTGGAAGGAAAGATCCATACTTGATGGTAAGTCCACAGGGGCAGGGATTTGCGTGTTTTGTTCAATATTGCATACCCAGTTTGGGGGCACATAGTAAGTCAAATGAATGAATAAGTGAAAGAGTTGGTTAGGCTATTGGATCCATTTTCTTTATTTGATTTTTTAATCCATTATTTCCCAAAGCATGGTCCAGGATATCATTGTAGGTGGTAACAGTACATTACAAACCCTAACTCAGAGATTGATGAAGTTTTCCCTTTTTGATTTTCTAATAACAAGGAGAAAAATCTCAGTTTAGTGCTAGTAGGTCTTTAACATCTCTCTATTGTTGTTTTAACAGAACAAAGATGTTCTCAGGCACTGAGCCTCCAGGTAACATCATCTAACTAGAACTGTATACTTTTTTGATTTTTCATCCTATTAAATTTTATAGTTACCATCTATTTTAGAAGAGGATTTTTTCTGATTTGTGGTAGTAATATAATATTCTGTTTTAAAATAATTTATTTAAGTCCCTAAATTGCATTGATTTAAAAGCAAAACATTAGATAAATAATGAAGGTTGTGGGTATATAAGGCAAAAATGAGAGGATGATACTCAAATGAGTTAAATTTGGGAGGCTCTGTTCTAATCGCCTTGGGTTTCATGTGGGCCTTAGATCTCATTGCTGTTCTAACAGAGACTTAATGTCAACTTTGGATGGCCCTCCCAGCTGAGCCACGGGTCTAGAAGCCATTCTCTCAATGCACTGGATGAGCTATATAGGTCTAGAAGCCACTGCCTTGCCCAGCAGACCTGAGACAAAAGCCCATCAAACAAATCCACATGTATTCTTCAGTCTCCTGGTGAGCAACTTAAATGCAAATATTACAAAACTCCACTACCCAAAACATGCCATAAAGGTTATATTCTTATTGAGAGAGATGCCTGTAACTGTCCCTTCATATTTATTGGACTCTCTACCATTAAGCTAATTTATAAATAAATCCTAAGTTAATCAATTAATGAGTTTAAGAAATGAGAGAAAATATAAATTTAGAAGTCAAATGTCAGCTAGAAATCCTGTTAAACACCAGAAACTCTTTTGGATGATTATAACTTTACTTCCATAATAAATAACTGATAGATCTCAAACTAAATTCAGCAACAGCCTGCATTATCTAAACTGGGAGACCAAAGTTCTCAAACTAACTTGCAAAGATGGTATGAGTTGCTAACCGACGACATTTAACTTCTGCCATTCAAAACTATGGATAAAAAGGGGCTAAACCAGAGCTGAGGTTCCTTATGCATTTGCTAATAGTTATACCACTGGATAGTCAATAAAAATACTGATTAACTACAGAAGAGATTCATTGTTTTCTGTGTTTAACCAAGCACAACCAGACTGCCACAGAACAACACTATTAAAAAGTGAAATAATAAAATAAAATCCACACATTCAGTAAACAAGATGGATTCTCATTCTCCCCATTTTTACAAAGGATTCCTTGGTCTGCAGGCCTCTAGAAGCATGCATAAACATTGACACTACCATAATTTAAAAGGAAGAGAGACAATATGGAGAATTTATCATCCTTAATAATTCTTTATCATCCTTAATAATTCATTTTACCTGATTCTTTTGTGTCTCTGTCTTCCTCTAATTTTATTGGCTTTTTGCCACTTCGCAGTAATTAAGACTTAGACATTGGGACCAAGAGGGAACTGGAAGAAAAGTAAAATGCATTCATCAGTCTAACCCAATCACTCCCACCTCTCAGGTCATTATACAACCATGAGGCACTACTGCAACAACTTCCTTAATGGCTCAGAACAACAAGAACATCTAATAACAGACATGCGTAAACTCTAGAACCACTGAAATATTCCCTTTTACCTAAAATGTGATACTAATGTTGAAATGCTTTCTAACTGTAAAATTCTTTACCTCACAGGGGTGCCATTGTTTAATACAATAACTTTATAAATATACTTTGAGTTTCCTGGAAAAGTGACGTGTAAATAAAGCATTATTGCCATAACATCTCCCTTAATGATCTAGAAGAGGCAGTAAATAGCAAGCTGATGGATTCGCAGATGGTACTAAATTGAGAAGTGTTGCAAACATCAGTAAATGCAGGAAAAATTATGCAAAAAAGACCTAACATTTAAATACAAGCAAAACATTTTTAACTTTATGGGGAAAAGAAAATAACATCTTTTAGTGTGCTCAAGATACGCTGTCCAGCATAGATGTTACAACCAGCACTTAAAAACATGCAAGCCAGAATCATTCTCAATTCTTCAAAATCAACTAACATGACAACCTGCTTTGAAGGGGGGCTGGCAGTCACATAAACATAAAGCTTACAATAGACAGGGGTGAATACCTATGATTTCATTAGAAACTGCCAATGAGAAGTTCAGGTTTGTATGTTTATAACTTTGAAAGAATACAAAGTTCCATTTAGGAAGCTTATCCCAAGTAAATGTGTTTCATCCTCAGCATTTTTATAAGCCTAAATTTGTCTCCCATTTAGGCAGAGCCATCTGTCTGGGAAGATTTTTGGATACGGACCAAAACAGAAATAATGGGTCTTAGGAGGGCTGTGCTCGGGGTTGCAGGTGGCTTCGAGTTTGTCCTCTACTTCCCATGGTGACTAATCGGGTACATCTGAAACATGTGGTTAGAAATACCATCTGCAATCGTGGTGACAGAATAAAGTAGACACCAACACCACGCTTCCATCTTCTATGCTCCAAACTGTGCCTTTTGGAAAATTTAGACCCACTTTTAATATCAAAAACACTTTAATATCAAAATATATTTATCTCCCCTTGGCTCCCAATACACCTGTTGGTTGTTTGATTTGCTCAGGTGTTAGACAACAGTTGCTGAATATAAAGTCTTGATGAACTCAGTATAGGCTCTCTTTTTTTTTTTTTTCTTTTTCAGGAGTCAGGTCCATCCACCTTTTCTACCCAACTGAGTTCTCTGATCACTGAGTCTGACACATGAGGTCTTATTGTAAGACCGGCTTTCAATGCTGTTGTTGATCTGAGTACGTTACATTGAACTTTATTATCCTGAGGAATTTATTTACACAGAAAATCATCTTACAAGTGATCAAAAAGAAAAATAATTTGATGTCTCTGTCAAGGTTAACTTCAGTATCCCTGGACCCTAAAAGGGGATCTAAATCCAGTCACTGAAAATACGGTGATTAAACACAATAGTTTATTTCTCTCCATCAAAAAAAAGAAAAAGACGAGAGGTCATCAAGCCAGGTCTAGTATGGCATCCCACGATGTCAGGCACCCAGCTTCCATCCACTTTGTTGCTTTGCCACCTTCAGCAGGCAGTTTCTACCTCACAGGTCAAGATGGTTGCTTGATTCTAACTGTCCAACCTGCAGCCCACGGACCAAGAGTTAGTCGTATGGCCATGTCTTCTTGAAAGCTGACTGGAAAATAAGGTCTTTACTCCAGACATGCCCATGCCAGGTAAAAATTAGAAGTTCTAGTATGTCTATTACTGAATAAGAAAGAGAGAATAGATTCTGAAGGATGACTAGTTTAAATTAAGAATCGTATTTTATAATCTAACTTGTAAGAAATGTCTTTGGCTGAAGGTGTGTTTTTATACAACTGGCTGATAGAGTGACATCATTTCTTTAAATGTGCAGGTGTTGTCATCTTAAAGCAACAGTTTCCCTTTTCATAGATCAATGAACAAAGGAAGAAAGTTTAAAAAAAAAAAGCCTTCAATAATATTCAGGAAGATTAGAGGTGCTATAGAACCAAAGGGCCCTTTTTGAATAACCAGAGCCTGCTGTTTAATGATGATGATACAACAAATAATGCCAGCAGTGATAATGACTATGATAGATAGAAAACTAGAAAAACATCAGTGCAGAAGACTTTCAGCTTGTCTCTGGACCCCTAGCCCATAGAGGCCACTAGGCCCCTCTAGGTGGCTCAAGGTTCCTTTGGATCCTACTTTAATTTACTCTGAAACACACCCGTGAGATGAGAGATGGAAAGCATTACAATATGAAGGTCACTTTATAGAACTGTGGACTCCATTTTCAAAATAAAATAACAAAATGGAAAAAAAAGAATCGTATCGTAACATTCAAAACTTCGTCATTTTAAAGATTCTTTTAATATTAGTCTTTGGTTAACAAAATAAATGTTAATTCTTGACTCTATTCAACACAGTTTCTTTGAGCTTGGTACCTGAATAAAATTTCCTATTTTTTCTCAACTTTTAAAGAATTCAGTTTTACAGAGTGTTGTATCACAGGGATTTCTTTGTTTCTATTATTATAAGATGCAAGGGGAAATGAAAAGTGTTTATGAGATGATAAAAGGTAAACTTGAAGCTTTCCCTTTTTCTACTAAGGCCTTTACTTTTTCTTAAAGGTAGAATTTTAGGACTAGCAAAAATAATCACTTTAGTAAAGCCCATTTTAAATATTTTTGTCACAGCAAACAGTTTTATGTACCCCTCTTCATATTTTAAAAGTATGTAATTAATAAACATTCGGTGTGTTTTTTTAATACATCCCATCACATCATATGACCAACTATTCATTTAACCCTTCTTTAAGAGGAAGTGAACCAGCTACTTTTTAACTAGCAAGTGGCTCATTGTTAGTTATAATTGTTAACCAGGGACAATAACAATTGTATTAGTTACTATTTAATTTTTGATGATTCCACAAGTCTCTCTTTCGTATTTCTAGAAGCTGAAAAAATATTGCAATAATAGAAAGTCTAAACTCAGAAAAAAATAACTAGCAGACTTAAGTGAAAGGAATGTCAAACACTGCAATACTCAGAAGGAATTTTCTTCAGGTTTAACAGCAGAAAATTGCAGTTCCTCCTAAAAATTAAGTTGATCCTAACTGTAAGGTTCACTTCTAAAGTCTCTAAGCCATTCCCTTTACTTTTCCTAAAAACAATGTAGTTGTGAATTTTTAAAGATCCTATCAAACATTTATGATCCACTTGAATAGAAACATTTTTGTTTTTCTAGGTTTTTTTCATAGTAAACAATGAGGCTAATTGAAAATATTTCTTAAAAATATATCTAAATTGAAGGAAATCATGTGTAAACTTCAAGAAATACAATACAAATAGAGGAACATCTGGTCTTTAACAACATGAGAAATGTAATGGCGCTGGTGAAGTAAGTAAGCATCAGCTACCAGAAAGCACGTTATGGAACTTCCCTCCAATCACAGAGGACCCCAGAAAAACCATGTAACTTCTGGGCTGTAGGGAGGTGAGCCACTCCTGCCTGGGGTGAGGTTTCTATGTTACGCAGCAGCTACTCACACCCCTGAGAGATGGGAATTAGTCTTGCAGACATCTTCCTGATAAAACCAAAAGAACTTTCAAGATTCTTTCTCGACTTGTCAAGCTCTATGGGACTATTTAGATCCAGCTATTAAGCAAATAATGCATAGTACTCTGAGGCATCCAAAGAATCAGTCTACAGTCCAATTTCTCTGCATTTGAACAACTGTCTAAAACCAATTCCAACCAAGGAGTCAAGGACCCTGAATCAACACAATTTTAGGTGCACGCAGATTGACCTAAATGAAGGCATGAGCCTTACTCTGCTTCTGAGAAAGCAGAAGAATGAGTTAAATGCATTTTTTTCTTAATCCTTTACCCAGAGTTACTGTTTCTAGTGTCCAAAGAGTGTGCCCCTTTACATTGAAAAGCAATGACTGTTTAAAAGGTGGGCAACTTCCAAACAGTGCTCCACAACTTTTCATTGTGCTTTTCAGTGCTCACAGGAATAAAATTTATTAACAACTTACGTCACTTATGCTAATTCTCTTTCTCTTTCTCTCACAGATGTATGTGCACGTGTGTGCACACACACACACACACCCAAAACTCCCTCCTCCTGCACAGTTCAGTGACACTAAAAAGCTGTAATTGTTCAAAGACAGAAAATTCTGTGTCTCCAGATGCCAACCTAAAATCAGGATATAAAGCTTTTCCCTACTTCCTACGTAATAGGAACTAGCAAAGAGTGCAGTCTTTGACTTCAGTTTTAATTCTAGTTCTGTGCAACTTTGGGCATAAAGCTTAACCTCTCTAAACTTCCATTCCCCTAGCCTTAAAATTAGGATAACGCCTAACTCACATGCATGTGAGTTAAGGACTAAACGCAGTATCTTCAGGAGCCTATCACACAGTATCTAGCACATAATATGACTTCAATGATACAAGTTTCTTTCCACTGTTCATGTGTGAAGCAAGATTCTCGGCACCATTGTAAACTGTGGGGTGAGCATTTCTTTGAACACTTAGGGAGAAACCAAGCAACCGAATTAAACAGAGTGTTGAAGTTAAACTACTAAATCATATCATCTGCTCTTTTTTTTCCGAAATCTATTTGAAAAGCAAACCACACAGGCATTTCAGAAGTGACCAACACTTACGAAGCAAAATCAAAGTTGTCAACTCACTCACTATGGATAAAGAAACCTAATACTTTGTACAGCCCTGAACAGCAGTATCTTTAACAATCCAGACAAATATTGTTCCTGTTCAAGCCCCATAGCAGAGATAAAAGTGCCTGGAAATTTCTGTCTCCCCAGGAGCAGCCCTTAACCCAGTGCCCAAGGGATGAGGGATTATGGTCATACCAGCTCCCCTGCCCTGGTCTGGACACCTCCAGGGTGTGGCCTGTGGTGTCTCCAGGGCCCGCCTGCAAGACTGAGTCAGCTGCCCTCCTGAGATTTTGTTTAATATCATGTCCTTGCTGGGCTTGCTTCCTTTCTGGTCCTGCTTTCCCAATCTCCTACGAGCTTTCCTGAGCAAACTTCCTAATAAGTCACATTCATAGGAATGAATCCTCTCAAGATCAGCTTCTCGGGAACCCAAGCTAAAATAGGCACCCATCCTGGGACACCTCTGGGCTAAAACAGGGGGGCTGTGCCCATTCACTCAAGGGCATGATGATAACTATCTAGGGACAGATATGAACAATCCAGGGAGAGAGAACTGAGAGATCGGCTGTCCTCACTCACATGTGGTAAGACCCATAACTGACCCATACCTGCATTTACTCTGTGCCAGGCACAGCTATCAGTGTTTTATACACATTAACCCATTTAATCCCACAACGACTTCATTAGAAGTGGATATTGTTATTATATCTATTATTAGACCAAAGAGGTTAGGTGACTTGCCCAAGTTTACACAGCTAATGAGTGGCAGAGCTGAAATTCAAACCTTCAGAGTGCACACTTTTAATCTCCATGCCATACAGCCTCTTAGGTAGAGAAGTTACACCAACTTGGCCATAGGATGAAAAACAGATACTATTTAACAATTTTCCACAGGACTGGTAGTATTTCACAGATGAGAACAATTTATGAACAGGAATATTTAAACTATAATTTTAATTTATTTTAATATGACATCTTTACAACCTTGCATCCTAAAATTAATTACATGCCCATGAGTATGACTTCTTTTAACTGTATGCCCCCAATTTTCCAAACTGACTTTTAATTTTCATTTTCGAGGCACATATCTGCTCCTTAATTTCCTTCTAGATCAAATGACTAAAGCTACTTAATCTTGATTTTTAATTTATTAAAATTAAATACACAATTTAATTTCCCAATAAAATTTTGTAACATCATATATACTATAGGCAATACCTGACATTAAGGGTCAGAAGATTTCACTTCAATAAATGTCATACTGATATTGCCTTGTCTCAAAGGTATCTTAGAGGAGATTTCTTTATTCTGTTAATCAGTGACATCTTAGCAGAAAGAATATAACTTTTTTTTCTGAAAATGTATTGGTAATAAAATACCATGAAGTAAAGAATCTAGATACACCACAAATATCCTATGTCATCATTATAAACCTTTGGACTGATATCATTTTATGTCGCCTCAGAAGAAACTGACAATGTTATGATACAGAAGTGCAGGACTTAGGTATAAACGGCATACCCACGTGTGCATATGTCAGGTAAGTCATCTATGTCCAAAATCCCCTGGCTAAAATCACCCTAAAGAAGTAGGTGGCATAAATCCAGTCCTTCCTATTCCTATACAGTACTCATTTGTCAGGGATCACAAGGAAATACATTGATAAAAATGAGAAGAAAAATACCAAAGGCAAACTAGCAAGGCAGAGTTGTGTGAAATGCTACTTTATTACAATGGTTCCAAATCCAAGGAGGGTAGCACAACCCCTAGGGTGCATTTGGAGGTCACATAGGATAGTTGTGATAAAGCACATAGGGGTGTGTGTGTGTGTGCACGCATGTGTAATTTTGCTGTAGATTGCTTTTCTCTTCTTTCTCCTTTGTAATAGAGTGCGAACATAATATTAATTTTGAAGCTATAAAATTTAACATATTCAATGTCATTACAAATTGTTTGTTGTGAAAAAAAGGCATTTTCTTTTTTTTTTAACATCTTTATTGGAGTATAATTGCTTTACAATGGTGTGTTAGTTTCTGCTTTATAACAAAGTGAATCAGCTATACATATACATATATCCCCATATCTCCTCCCTCTTGTGTCTCCCGCCCACCCTCCCTATCCCACCCCTCTAGGTGGTCACAAAGCACCAAGCTGATCTCCCTGTGCTATGCAGCTGCTTCCAACTAGCTATCTATTTCATATTTGGTAGTGTATATATGTCCATGCCACTCTCTCACTTCGTCTCAGCTTACCCTTCCCCCTCCCCGTGTCCTCAAGTCCATTCTCTACGTCTGCATCTTTATTCCTGTGCTGCCCCTAGGTTCATAGATTGGAGGCATCTCATACAAGTGGACTTATGCATCTCTTATCAGTGGACTCATGCATCCCTCATATGATAATGTTTCCTCCGCATTCTCTATAGATTGAGCCTACTATTAATAAAAACTGACAGCCTATTTATTTGCTACTAGTTTAAAAGATCCTTATAAAAACATGGCAGTTAAAAGATAATATATTCTCTACCTGATACAGGCACATAAACATACACACACACACTCATACATATACACAATTGTCCAATACTGTTAATTAGGTCCAAGTTCAAGTGAGAACAACACTTCATCCACTTTCGAGTCCAGTGAGAGTCCACAGTGCTTGCTACTGCCTTCTGTTCTCTTCTCTTCTCTAAATCTGTGCCTTGCTCTGTTCCTGGGGTTTTGTTTCATTTTTCTTGGTGTCTGTGGGTACTTCCCTCTCCATCCTCTTCTCCTCAGTCCAGCACCCGCTCCTCCACTCTCCCTCTGCTTTCTGCCCTCCCTCTCTTCTCCACCCCTTCTCCGTAGCCATAATCTGGACCTAAGGCATACTTACTGTTAATGCGTTTGCTCTTATTTTTGTCTTTAGGAAAGTGTGTAATGTATATTCGAGTGGAATATCACAGCTGTGTCATTTTTTTTAAAGTTATTTAACTGAAAGAAAATCTCTCCTCCTCTTTTGAACAAATATTCCCTTCCACCAAAGCAACACCAAAGAATATTCTGTAGGCTGTCACATTAGCACAAACAGCATGGAGAATCTCTGCATAACACCTGCAGGATTTTTCTTTCTTGGAGTGAATTTCAGCCAGTGGTCTGTATGTCCACAGTAAATGTTTTCTGTAGTTACTCTTCCTATTAATTAATCTCTCCCTCACCACGTACCACACCCTCAAAAACACTTCTTTCAACCCAACAACTATTGAGCGCTCCTTACTCTATTTTTCCATGAGGATTTTGTTAAGTTTTATAGATTTGGGATTTTTTTTTTAATTTGTGAATTGTGTAAATAATTATTGTGAAGAAAAATGTAACTCCCCCCCCAAATTCCAAATATCCAAAATCTAATAACTTGCTTTTAGATAGCAATGGCATTTTTTTTAAAATAAATTTATTTATTTATTTTTGGCTGCATTGGGTCTTCATTGCTGCACGCGGGCTTTCTCTAGTTGTGGTGAGCAGGGGCTACTCTTCATTGTGGTGTGAGGGCTTCTCATTGCAGTGGCTTCTCTTGCTGCAGAGCATGGGCTCTAGGGCGTGTGAGCTTCAGTAGTTGTGGCACACGGGCTCAGTAGTTGTGGCTCGCAGGCTCTAGAGCGCAAGCTCAGTAGTTGTGGCACACGGGCTTAGTTGCTCCACAGCATGTGGGATCTTCCCGGATCAGGGCTCAAACCCATGTCCCCTTCATTGGCAGGCGGATTCTTAACCACTGCACCACCAGGGAAGCCCAGCAATTGCATTTTAAACTATGCTGATTTAAAGATGATTTGAAGCAAAGAAAGAAATTAATTTGAGGTAATTTTCCATGAGGTCATCAAGAAAGAACACTTCATTCTCTGAGTCACTTGACAAAATGACTAGGCAAGTCTGGACAGAAGCTGGACTACAAAATACAATGGAACTTTAGGCTATTCAAAAAATCAGAGATTAGATTACTGTAAAGAAAGAGGTTCTGGATTAAAGGTCTCCAAGATCCCGTCTAGTCTTTTTCTGCCTCTTGAACAAATAGACTCAGTCAGGTCCACTAAGCATCAGAGGCCACAGGACAGGACTTGATGAATTTCTTCAGTTTTAGAAGAAAACAAAGAAACTGATTGCTCAAATTCTGGTGAAACTGGTAAATTCAAGCTCAGCTATTGAGTCTGCCCATGTTTCATATGGCTAGCCTACTATTTTATTGTGGCACCACTAAATTTTCCTTTCTCCTCAGCTCTTTTCTTTCCTCCTCACTCCCAAGCTCTAATAGGTAAAACAGAGTAGAGACAATGGCTTTCTTTTTACATAATTACCTCTTAAAATTATGCTCTGAATAACGGTTAATATTAGTAAAAGAAAAGTGTGTTATGTGTATAGATGTTCTACTTAGGTATATACAGAAGGCTTAAAGCATTTTTCTATGAGCATTGAGAGATTCACTCACCACCTCTTTCTAGATGGAAACCAGAACAAAGCTCAGAACTTTAACAGCTTCCAGAATTCAGAAACAAAAAAGCAAAATGGAGAAAATGAGACACAAACTCCTAAAGCTTTCAAGAAGAAATAGATAACCAGAATAGCTCTATAGCTAGTAAGTAAACTGAATTTGCCAAAAACCTTCCCACAAAGAAAACTCACAGCCCAGATGACTTCACTGGCAAATTCAAGCAAACATTAAAGAAGAAATAATATGAATTCTACACAAAAAATTGAGGAGGAGGAAATACTTCCCAACTAATTCTAAAGGCCAGCATTTTCCTGATATCAAACCAGACAAAGACATTACAAGAAAATAAAACTACAGATCAATATGTCTCATGAGCATGAATGCAAAAGTTTAAAACAAAATTTTAGCATATCAAATCCAACAACATAAAAAAATCAATATATCAAGTGTGGTTTTCCCAGGAATGCAAAGTTGGTTTAACATTTTTAAAAAGCAAACAATGTAATTCATTATATTAGCAAACTCAAAAGGAAAACCCATACGATAATTTCAATGGCTGCCCAAAAAACCATTTGACAAAAATCCAACATTCATTCCCAATAAAAAAGATAAAAAGAAATTCCCTCAACTTAATAAAGAGCATTGAAGGAAGGAAGGAAGGAAGGTCGGAAGGGAGGGAGGGAGGGAGGGAGGAAATTATAGCTAACATCATAATGATGAAAGACTAAATGCTTTCCCCCTAAGATTAGGAATAAGACAAAGATGTTCACTCATCACTTTTATGTAGTATTTTGCTGGAAATTAAAGTCAGTGTTATAAGAAAAGGCATCTAGAGTAGAAAGGAGTAAGTAAAACTGTCTTTATTCACAGATGACATAATTGACCACATAGAAAATCCAATGAATCTACAAAAAAGCTACCAGATGTAACATATAAATTTAGCAAGGTTTTAGGAGGCAACATCAATATACAAAAATCTATTGTGATCTTCATATATTTGCAACAAACAAAGGAAACTGAAATTTAAAGGGAAAAATACTATAATAGCCTCAAAAAATATGAAATATTTAGATATAAATCTGATAAAAGATGAGCAAAATCTCAATACTTAAAGTTGTAAAGCAATGCTGAGAGAAATTAAAACTCTGAACTAATAGAGAGATATACTGAATTCATGTGTTGGAAGACTCACTGTTGTTAAGAAGTCAATTCTCCCTAAATTGGTCTAGAAATTCAACACAACCCAATCAAAATCCCAGCAGAAATTTTTGGTAGAAATTGACAAAATAAATCGAAAATTCACATTGAAATGCAAAGGACCTAGAATAGTCAAAATAACTTGGGAAAAGAAGAAAAAAGTTAAAGGACTAACACTGTCTGATTTCAAGACTTACCATAAATTTACAATATTCAAGACACCATAGCATTGGTGTAAAAATAGAGTGATAGATCAGTGGAATAAAACAGAAAGTCCAGAAATAAACCCACACAAGGAAAACTAATATGCAAAGAGGAAAGGTAATTCAGTGAAGAAAGCATAATCTTTCAATAAGCGGTGCTGCAACAACTGGATATCCTTATGTAAAACAACGAACTTCAATTCATGCCTTGTACAATATCCAAAAATTAACTATAAATGAGTCATAGGCCTAAATGTAGAACCTAAAACTATAAAACTTCCAGAAGAAAATATAGGATAACATCGTTGTGAACTTGAGTTGGGCAAAGACTTCTTAGATACAACAACAAAGACATGATATGTAAAATGTTTTTAAATTGATAAATTGGACTTTATCAAAATTAAAACCTCCACTCTTTAAAAAACAATGTTAAAAGAATGAAAAAAAACTACATACTGGAGGAAAATGTTTGCAATTCATATATCTGATAGAGGACTTAAATCCAGAACAAATAAAGAATCCTCAAAACTCAGTGATAATTTTTTAATCTGATTTTTTTTAAGTGGGCAAAAGATTTGAACAGACACTTCACCAAAAAACATATATGGATGGTACATAAGCATAGGTCAAGATGCTCAACATCATTAGTCTTCAGAGAAATGCAAATTAAAACCACAAGATACCACTACACACCTATTAGAGTTGCTAAAATTTATGACTGACCATAACAACTGTAGATGAGGATGTGGAAGAGCTGGAACTCTCATGCATTGCTGGTGGGAGTGTAAAATGTTAAAGTCACTTTGGAAAAGTTTGACAATTTCTTAAAAGTTAAACACACACTTAACGTATGACCCAGCCATTTCACTCCCAGGTATTTAGCCAAGAGAAGTAAAAGTTTATGTCTATTCAAACATGTGTATCTGAATGTCCACAGGAGCTTCATTTATAATAGCCAAAATCTGGACACAACCCAAATGTCTATCAACAAGTGAATTAACAAGTTATTGTATATCTATACAATAGAATACTATTTGCAATAAAAAAGAAATAAATGAATGATACCTACAACATGGAAGAATCTCAAATAATCATGCTGGGTGAAAAGAAGCCAGAACAAGAAAAGCCAAAAAGAAAAAGAAAAAAAGAAAAAGTATCTTCTTAAAAACCAAGAAGGGGGATACATGTATATGTATAGCTGATTCACTTTTTTATAAAGCAGAAAAAAACACACCATTGTAAAGCAATTATACTCCAATAAAGATGTTAAAAAATAAAATAAAATAAAATAGATAACTAATAAGAACTTACTGTTTAACACAGGGAACTCTACTCAATACTCTGTAATGACCTATATGGAAATAGAATCTAAAAAGAATGGTTATATGTGTATGTATAACTGATTCGCTTTGCTGTACAGCAGAAACTAACACAACATTGTAAATCAACTATACTGCAATAAAAATTAATTTAAAAAAAAACCAAGAAGGGGGAAAACAACTACTAGGTAACATTCTAGATCATTTACTATAAATTCAAACACTTCTACCACACACCCTTATTTTATATAAATATGCCAAATAAGCTGGTCAGTTTTCTAACAACACCTTCCATCCTTGGGGAAAAAGAAAGTAAAAGCAGAACATGATTCCTCATAACTGTAAAGCAGTTCGGGGTCTAACCCAGAGTTAAAGAGGTACTGATAGTTCTTACTACTTGACTGACACACTTGTACATTCTCCAGACCCTGGAAATGCAAATGATCATTTATCACTTATACTGCAATAGCAATTTGACTCAGATTTGGATCAACACTAACTTTTTGTTTATATACACTTTTTGCCTCCCTTTCTAAGACTTCTAATTTCAAGAGGTTTGATTTAATCCACAGAACAGCTGTGGTCATGTCAGCAAGACCTCTTTACTCAATTTGTGAGCTGCATCAGAATTTTACGTGGAGTTTGTTAAATGTTGAGTTGCATGGGTCCTGTGCAGACATTCTGTAGTACGCAGAATTTTAAGATGTCCCCCCTGATATCCATCTGGTGTTACTCCCATAATTATGTTATATTACTTGACAAAAGGAATATTGCCCACGTAATCGTTACTACTCAGTTAACTTTAAGACAGAGAGATTATCCAGGAGAGCTTAACCTAAACACATGAGCCATTTAAAAACAGAGTTCCTCTGGCTAGTTGCAGAAGGGAAATCATGGAGATATGGGTATAAGAGAGGTTCTCTGCCACTGAGATGAAGGGGGCCATGTGGCAATGGCCTAAGAGCAGGCTTTAGGAGCTGAGAACAGTCATTGGTCAACAACAAGACAAAGGGACTTCAGTCCAGCAACCATGAAGGAGTCAATTCTACCAACAACTGGAGGGAGCTTGGAAGCAGATTGTTCCCTGGAGCCTTCAGCTAAGAGCCCAGCCGAGCTGACACCTCGATTTCAACTTTGCAAGACCCTAACTTGAGAACCCAGTTGAAGCCACCAAAACTACTTCTGACTACAGAACTGTGAAATAATAAAAAGGTATTGTTTTACGCTGCTAAGTTTGATAATTTGTTATGCAGCAAGAGAAAACGAATACACCTTCTGAATCAACATCTCTGGAAAGTGGTGCATAAGAATTTATAATATTTAACAAGCTCCCAATTCGTTTTTATGCACAGTAAAGTATAAGACCAATTGAACTAGAAAAACATGATCACAGAAATGAAACAGATTATGCTTCTGAACTTGCCTCTCAAAGCTTGACAGGGCAAACCCATTTAAAATTTGAATACAGTTCTTAGTTAATTCCTTGTTTATGACCTTTCTCCTTATCGACATGATGAAGAAAACTCTTAAGGTCATTTAATCCAGCTTCCAGCCTCCAAGCAAGGTTAAATTATATTCTAGTCAAAATCCATTCATTCTATTTTCAGAAGATCTTTAGTAAATAAATAGACTCACTCTCAATAATATGATCCAGTGCATAATATCACTTTCCTGTCTGCACATTCTTCCTTTAGAGGCACTCTAAATTCTCTTTAATGTCATTAAAGTCAATTTTCTCTTTCCAGATATTGGAAAAGATAGTTAACAGCTGGTCCTGGTCCTTTTATATTAAATCCTTTATTTCCTAAAAGGACTGTTGAGTAGCAATGTGTCCATTCCTAGCAGGTCAATTGTGACTGGTCTAGATTGAGGCTACATAGAGTCTCTGTGATAATTGCATAAAAGGTGGGCATGCAATCCAGTTCTGACCAAAAAGACCCAGAATGAGGCCTCCTGAATGATCGTGGGAAGGATTTTCCTCCTTAGTAGAAAAGGCACGAAAACATTCACAACTTATTCCCTACTAAAAATCACAAAAAATTTACGCAGATGCCAAATCCATGTGGCACTCATGTCAGAATTCCTTTCCCCAATCTTTGCTCCGCATGTGCCTCAGAGAGGCTGGACCATATGTAGTATAACTGCATATAATTCTGCATATAACACATCCAGAAACACAAGATAACTGGTACTGCTGGAGCCATGCTGTAACTATGAGAATAGACTTCCCTGATGTCCTTATAGTCCAGATGGGAAATATGACGAGCACCTTAGTCCTTGAAGACTCTGTTGAACTGCCAAACTGACCCTGGAACCTCAAAATACCCCCATTAAATGAGACTTAACATTGCCTTCTTATTGAAGCCACTTTTAGTTGGGTATTTTGACGCTTCCTTATAATCAGTGTAGTCTAAGCCACTTTCGTATCAATTAATATCCCCAGAAAGCTGATAGGAATGCTTGATGTGTAGTAGTTACCTCTGGTCCCTCTTTCTGGCCTGTTCCTTGAACCAGAAATCCCAAATATCCTCTAAGGGTCAGCACGATGGCACGCTGCCAGCTAAGATGCCAGAATTCGGCAGTAGAGGAGGCAGTGGCTGCCACCTTACTGCCTCTTAAAATTTTCCCAGAACCAGCAGGCACCATTGCTGAGCTCAGACACGAATTCCCCAGAAACACTTTCTGAAGGTTGCTCCAAAATAGGCCATCAGGGACACGGCAAATTGGAACAAACTTGGACTCCACCCAGAAGAGAATAATTCTGGTAGGATGGACTCCAGCCCAGTGAGTAAAGGAACTGCTTGAGTTCCTCTAGGCGTGACCAAGGTAGGGAGCCTGACAGCCAAGCCCCCTGTTGACTGTTCCCTGCCGACCCCAGGAGATGTTGCCAGAAGATGTTTCACAGCAGGAAAACCAGGCTTCCAAGGAAGAGAAATATTCCACTTTATTTTTTGGCAAACAAACTTCAGTGAACACAAGAGTGGAAAACACAACATGTTAAGCATGTAGTAAATACTAACTCTTGCTTTGATTCATGAATAAAATGTGACAAGAAAACTTTGTAAATAAAGTACTTGGTATTTCCTTTCAAAAATTACTGTTTTCCAGATGGCTTCAAGATGGCGGAACAGTAAGACGTGGGGATCACCTTCCTCCCCACAAATACATCAAAAATACACCTACATGTGGAACAACTCCTACAGAACACCTACTGAACGCTGGCAGAAGACCTCAGACCTCCCAAAAGGCAAGAAAGTCCCCACGTACCTGGGTAGGGCAAAAGAACAAACAGACAAAAGAATAGGGACGGGACCTGCACCAGTGGGAGGGAGCTGTGAAGGAGGAAAGGTTTCCACACACTAGGAAGCCTCTTCGTGGGCGGAGACTGCGGGTGGTGGAGGGGGGAGCTTCGGAGCCACGGAGGAGAGCACAGCCACAGGGGTGCGGAGGGCAAAGCGGAGAGACACCCGCACAGAGGCTCGGCGCCGAGCAGCACTCACCAGCCCGAGAGGCTTGTCTGCTCACCCGCCGGGGCGGGCGGGGCTGCGAGCTGAGGCTCGGGCTTTGGTCGGATCGCAGGGAGAGGACTGGGGTTGGCTGCGTGAACACAGCCTGAAGGGGGTTAGCGCACCACAGCTAGACGGGAGGGAGTCCGGGAAAAGGTCTGGAACTGCCGAAGAGGCAAGAGACTTTTTCTTGCCTCTTTGTTTCCTGGTGCGCGAGGAGAGGGGATTAAGAGCGCCGCTTAAAGGAGCCCCAGAGACGGGCGCAAGCCGCGGCTATCAGCGCGGACCCCAGGGACAGGCATGAGACGCTAAGGCTGCTGCTGCAGCCACCAAGAAGCCTGTGAGCCAACATAGGTCACTCTCCACACCTCCCCTCCCTCCCGGGAGACTGTGCAGCCCGCCACGGCCAGGCTCCCATGATCCAGGGACAACTTACCCGGAAGAATGCATGGCGCTCCTCAGGCTGGTGCAACGTAACGCCGGCTTCTGCCGCCGCAGGCTCGTCCCGCATCCATACCCCTCCCTCCCCCCGCCCGAGTGAGCCAGAGCCCCCGAATCAGCTGCTCCTTTAACCCCGTCCTGTCTGAGCGAAAAACACACGCCCCCAGGCGACCTACACGCAGAGGTGGGGCCAAATCCAAAGCTGAAACACAGGAGCTGTGCGAACAAAGAAAAGGGAAATCTCTCCCAGCAGCCTCAGGAGCAGCGGATTAAATCTCCACAATCAACTTGATGTACCCTGCATCTGTGGAATACCTGAACAGACAACAAATCATCCCAAATTGAAGAGGTGGACTTTGGGAGGAACGATATATATATACTTTCCCCCTTTTTCTCTTTGTGTGAGTGTGTATGTGTATGCTTCTGTGTGTGATTTTGTCTGTATAGCTTTGCTTTTACCATTTGTCCTAGGGTTCTGTCTGTTTTTTTTTTTTTTAGTATAGTTTTTATGCTTGTTATCATTGGTGGATTTGTTTTTTGGTTTGGTTGCTCTCTTCCTTCTTTCTTTACTTTTTTTTTTCACTTTTTAAAAAATTTTTTTAATAATTTTTTTTATTTTAATAACTTTATTTTATTTTATCTTCCTTTTTCTTTCTTTTTTTTCTCCCTTTTATTCTGAGCCGTGTGGATGACAGGCTCTTGGTGCTCCAGCCAGGCATCAGGGCTGTGCCTCAGAAGTGGGAGAGCCAAGTTCAGGACATTGGTCCACAAGAGACCTCCCAGCTCCACATAATATCAAACGGCGAAAATCTCCCAGAGATCTCCATCTCAATGCCAAGACCCAGCTCCAGTCAACGACCAGCAAGCTACAGTGCAGGACACCATATACCAAACAACTAGCAAGACAGGAAAACAACCCCATCCATTAGCAGAGAGGCTGCCTAAAATCATAAGGCCACAGACGCCCCAGAACACACCACCAGACGTGGACCTGCCCACCAGAAACACAAAATCCAGCCTCATCCACCAGAACACAGGCACTAGTCCCCTCCACCAGGAAGCCTACACAACCCACAGAACCAACCTTAGCCACTGGGGGAAGACACCAAAAACAAAGGGAACTACGAACCTGCAGCCTGCAAAAAGGAGACCCCCGAACACAGTAAGTTAAGCAAAATGAGAAGACAGAGAAACACACAGCAGATGAAGGAGCAAGGTAAAAACCCACCAGACCTAACAAATGAAGAGGAAATAGGCAGTCTACCAGAAAAAGAATTCAGAATAATGATAGTAAAGATGATCCAAAATCTTGGAAATAGAATGGAGAAAATACAAGAAACGCTTAACAAGGACCTAGAAAAACTAAAGAGCAAACAAACAGTGATGGACAACACAATAAATGAAATTAAAAATTCTCTAGAAGGGATCAATAGCAGAATAACTGAGGCAGAAGAACGGATAAGTGACCTGGAAAACAAAATAGTGGAAATAACTACCGTAGAGCAGAATAAACAAAAAAGAATGAAAAGAATTGAGGACAGTCTCAGAGACCTCTGGGACAACATTAAACACAACAACATTTGAATTATAGGTGTCTCAGAAGAAGAAGAGAGAAAGAAAGGGACTGAGAAAATATTTGAAGAGATTATAGTTGAAAAATTCCCTAATATGGGAATGGAAACAGTTAATCAAGTCTAGGAAGCACAGAGAGTCCCATACAGGATAAATCCAAGGAGAAACAAGCCAAGACACATATTAAACAAACTATCAAAAATTAAATACAAAGAAAATATTAAAAGCAGCAAGGGAAAAACAACAAATAACACACAAGGGAATCCCCATAAGGTTAACAGCTGATCTTTCAGCAGAAACTCTGCAAGCCAGAAGGGAGTAGCAGGACATATTTAAAGTGATGAAGAGGAAAAACCTACAACCAAGATTACTCTACCCAGCAAGGATCTCATTCAGATTTCACGGAGAAATTAAAACCTTTACAGACAAGCAAAAGCTAAGAGAATTCAGCACCACCAAACCAGCTTTACAACAAATGCTAAAGGAACTTCTCTAGGCAAGAAACACAAGAGAAGGAAAAGACCTGCAATAACAAACCCAAAACAATTAAGAAAATGGGAATAGGAACATACATATCGATAATTACCTTAAATGTAAATGGATTAAATGCTCCAACCAGAAAACACAGACTGGCTGAATGGATACAAAAATAATACGCGTATATATGTTGTCTACAAGAGATCCACCTCAGACCTAGGGACACATACAGGCAGAAAGTGAGGGGATGGAAAAAGATATTCCATGCAAATGGAAATCAAAAGAAAGCTGGAGTAGCAATTCTCATATCAGACAAAATAGACTTTAAAACAAAGACTATTAAAAGACACAAAGAAGGAAACTACATAATGATCAAGGGATCAATCCAAGAAGAAGATAAAACAATTGTAAATATTTATGCACCCAACATAGGAGCACCTCAATACATAAGGCAAATACTAACAGACATAAAAGGGGAAATCGACAGTACACAATCATAGTAAGGGACTTTAACACCCCACTTTCACCAATGGACAGATCATCCAAAATGAAAATAAATAAGGAAACACAAGCTTTATATGATACATTAAAGAAGATGAACTTAATTGATATTTATAGGATGTACCATCCAAAAACAACAGAATACACTTTCTTCTCAAGTGCTCATGGAACATTCTCCAGGATAGATCATATCTTGTATCACAAATCAAGCCACAGTAAATTTAAGAAAATTAAAATCGCATCAAGTATCTTTTCCGACCTCAGTGCTCTGAGACTAGACATCAATTACTGGAAAAAAAATCTGTAAAAACTACAAATACATGGAGGCTAAACAATACACTACTTAATCACCATAACTGAAGAAATCAAGGAGGAAATCAAAAAATACCTAGAAACAAATGACAATGAAAACACAATGACCCAAAACCGATAGGATGCAGCAAAAGCAGTTCTAAGAGGGACATTTATAGCAATACAATCCTACCTTAAGAAACAAGAAACAACTCAAATAAACAACCTAACCTTACACCTAAAGCAATTAGAGAAAGAAGAACAAAAAAACCCCAAAGTTAGCAGAAGGAAAGAAACCATAAAGATCAGGTCAGAAATAAATGAAAAAGAAATGAAGAAAACGATAGCAAAGATCAATAAAACTAAAAGCTGGTTCTTTGAGAAGATAAACAAAATTGATAAACCATTAGCCAGACTCATTAAGAAAAAAAGGGAGAACACTCAAATCAATAGAATTAGAAATGAAAAAGAAGAAGTAACAACTGACCCTGCAGAAATACAAAGGATCATGAGAGATTATACAAGCAACTATATGCCAACAAAATCGACAACATGGAAGAAATGGACAAATTCTTAGAAATGCACAACCTTCCGAGACTGAACCAGGAAGAAATAGAAAATATGAACAGACCACTCACAAGCACTGAAATTGAAACTGTGATTAAAAATCTTCCAACAAACCAAAGCCCAGGACCAGATGGCTTCACAGGTGAATTCTATCAAACATTTAGAGAAGAGTTAACACCAATCCTTCTCAATCTCTTCCAAAAGATAGCAGAGGGAGGAACACTCCCAAACTCATTCTACGAGGCCACCATCACCCTGATACCAAAACCAGACAAAGATGTCACAAAGAAAGAAAACTACAGGCCAATATCACTGATGAACATAGATGCAAAAATCCTCAACAAAATACTCGCAAACAGAATCCAACAGCACTTTGAAAGGATCATACACCATGATCAAGTGGGGTTTATCCCAGGAATGCTAGGATTCGTCAATATACGCAAAGCAATCAATGTGATACACCATACTAACAAATTGAAGGAGAAAAACCATATGATCATCTCAATAGATGCAGAGAAAGCTTTTGACAAAATTCAACACCGATTTATGATAAAAACCCTCCAGAAAGTAGGCATAGAGGGAACTCACCTCAACATAATAAAGGCCATATATGACAAACCCACAGCCAACATCATTCTCAATGGTGAAAAACTGAAACCATTTCCACTAAGATCAGGAACAAGACAAGGTTGCCCACTCTCACCATTATTCAACATAGTTTTGGAAGTTTTAGCCACAGCTATCAGAGAAGAAAAAGAAATAAAAGGAATCCAAATCGGAAAAGAAGAAGTAAAGCTGTCACTGTTCGCAGATGACATGATACTATACACAGAGAATCCTAAACATGCTACCAGAAAACTCCTAGAGCTAATCAATGAATTTGGTAAAGTAGCAGGATACAAAATTAATGCACAGAAATCTCTTGTATTCCTATACACTAATGATGAAAAATCTGAAAGTGAAATTAAGAAAACACTCCATTTTATCATTGAAACAAAAAGAATAAAATATCTAGGATAAACCTACCTAAGTAGACAAAAGACCTGTATGCAGAAAATTATGACACTGATGAAACAAATTAAAGATGATACAAACAGATAGAGAGATATACCATGTTCTTGGATTGGAAGAATCAACATTGTGAAAATGACTATACTACCCAAAGCAATCTACAGATTCAAGGCAATCCCTATCAAACTACCACTGGCATTTTTCACAGAACTAGAACAAAAAATTTCACAACTTGTGTGGAAACACAGAAGACCCCAAATAGCCAAAGCAATCTTGAGAAAGAAAAATGGAGCTGGAGGAATCAGGCTCCCGGACTTCAGACTATACTACAAAGCTACAGTAATCAAGACAGTGTGGTACTGGCACAAAAACAGAAATATAGATCAATGGAACAAGATAGAAAGCCCAGAGATAAACCCACGCACATATCACCTTATCTTTGATAAAGGAGGCAAGCATATACAGTGGAGCAAAGACAGCCTCTTCAATAAGTGGTGCTGGGAAAACTGGACAGCTACATGTAAAAGAATGAAATTAGAACACTCCCTAACACCATACACAAAAATAAACCCAAAATGGATTAAAGACCTAAATGTAAGGCCAGACAATTTCAAACTCTTAGAGGAAAACATAGGCAGAATACTCTATGACATAAATCACAGCAAGATCCATTTTGACCCACCTCTTAGAGAAATGGAAATAAAAACAAAAATAAACAAATGGCACCTAATGAAACTTAAAAGCTTTTGCACAGCAACAGAAACCATAAACAAGATGAAAAGACAACCCTCAGAATGGGAGAAAATATTTGCAAATGAAGCAACTGACAAAGGATTAATCTCCAAAATATACAAGCAGCTCATGCAGCTCAATATCAAAAAACAAACAACCCAATCCAAAAATGGGCAGAAGACCTAAATAGACATTCCTCCAAAGAAGATATACAGATTGCCAACAAACACATGAAAGAATGCTCAACATCACTAATCATTAGAGAAATGCAAATCAAAACTACAATGAGATATCATCTCACACTGGTCAGAATGGCCATCATCAAAAAATCTACAAACAATCAATGCTGGAGAGGGTGTGGAGAAAAGGGAACCCTCTTGCACTGTTGGTGGGAATGTAAATTGATGCAGCCACTATGGAGAACAGTATGGAGGTTCCTTAAAAAACTAAAAATAGAACTACCATATGACCCAGCAATCCCACTACTGGGCATATACCCTGAGAAAATCATAATTCAAAAAGAGTCATGTACCAAAATGTTCACTGCAGCTCTATTTACAATAGCCAGGACATGGAAGCAACCTAAGTGTCCATCAAGAGATGAACGGATAAAGAAGATGGGGCACATATATACAATGGAATATTACTCAGCCATAAAAAGAAACGAAATTGAGTCATTTGTAGTGAGGTGGATGGACCTAGAGTCTGTCATACAGAGTGAAGTAAGTCAGAAAGAGAATAACAAATACCGTATGCTAACACATATATATGGAATCTAAAAAACAAACAAAAAAAATGGTCATGAAGAACCTAGGGGCAAGACGGGAATAAAGACGCAGACCTACTAGGGAATGGACTTGAGGATACGGGGAGGGGGAAGGGTAAACTGGGACAAAGTGAGAGTGGCATGGACATATATACACTATCAAATGTAAAATAGATAGCTAGTGGGAAGCAGCCGCATAGCACAGGGAGATCAGCTGGGTGCTTTGTGACCACCTAGAGGGGTGGGATAGGGAGGGTGGGAGGGAGAGAGACGCAAGAGGGAAGAAATATGGGGATATATGTATATGTATAACTGATTCACTTTGTTATAAAGCAGAAACTAACACACCATTGTAAAGCAATTATACTGTAATAAAGATGTTAAAAAAAAATTACTGTTTTCCTGGTCTCAGCCTCTCTTTCTGATTTACTCTATGAAACATTTAGTGGGATTTGTAGAGACTGGAAGGAAGGTGGACCTGAGGGGCATCACTATGACAGGCCCAATGGCAAACTGCAAATAGCCTAAGAAAGCGGCATTTACCTTGGTGAACTTGCCGTGATCCAGAGCCTTGTTCTCGACTCTGCCTGCTCAGAACTGGATTCTTTCCACACACCACACCTACAGATGGTGAGCTGATGTGAACAGCACAACTGACACACAGATCTGAATATACACCTTCATACAACCAGTACGTTCCCTGTGATAGGCACATCTACGAAAGGCCAAATAATAAACCAAACATAATTGCATAGGCATGAAATCCGAACAAAGAGAGTTCATTGATGATTCAAAATTTTAGAGGCACAAGCATCTATCACATGGATGGGAAAGTCACAAGAATTGAAGTATCCATGCCAGCCTTCTTGAGCAGTTCTTAGGCAGTGCCTCCAAAGTTTCTTTCTCAGATTCTCCCCTACCCGCTATGTAAGTTTCAGTTTGAGCAATCGTCTCCCTTCTGATTGCAAATTATTAAACTTTAAATACGTTAATTCTTCAATTCGTTTATAGTTAAGTCTTACCAAATCTGGAAGAGCCATTCTGATATTTCCATCTCTCTGCTTTATATTGATTTTATACTTTCACTTGGGGGCCAAGCCTGTCTCCAAGTTCTTTGCCTAACACCTCATTGTTATCCCCTGGATGCCTCTTAAATATCACATAAAAAAACATGCACATGCCAAATTGATGGGGCACTTACAGCGGAATGCCTTTGCTTAATCCATGCTCCAGCATCAGCCTCAGAGAAGTTGGACCACACATGCATATAACACACACAGGAGAACAACTCCAATCACAATCTTTACAATAGAACACGCAACAAGGAACCCTGGAACCGTCCATGACCACCGTTCCCCTGACACTCACCCCTATGTCCTTTCAGTTAGTCCTGAAAAATATTCCCACTCCCACCCAACTACCTTAGTCATTTAATTCCTGGACTATTGCAGAGCTCTCAGCCCTCCCAACTCCACCTGCCCTCCACGCTGCCGCCAGCACATACAGGCAAGTACACTGCGGACGCACGTGCACATGCTCGAAGTCTTGCTCAGTATAACCTCAATTCCCTTTTCTCTGGGAGAGAAATTAGTGTAACCCTATTTGATTTCAGTTTACATGCAACAATGACAAGACCTTCTATCTCTGAGTGCATAATGAAAGCTTTTTGGCTATAAAGACACATGCACTTGGGCACCTAAACGTACCTCCCCTACCTGCCCAGAAAAAACAGGCTTTCTCAAAAAAAGGGAAAAAATTTTGTCTCAAAGTGTCACTGTTATACAAACATAAGATTTGATCTCCTAAAAGGAACATTAAAAAGCCCACTGAGCCCTCCAGTGGCAAAATTATGAAAATGTTATGATGCATATCTAAGCACCCTGGAGGAACCTCCTGAAGACAGGTGGAAATAGAATAGACAAAGTTAAGTCAGTTCAGGAGCCTGGGGTTTTCAAGTTCGCGGACTTTCTGTAAGCACAGTCAGTCCAGTGAATGATGGTGACCGTCGTCCAAGCATTCCACTTTCAGGAAAAATCTCTTCCAGGACATGCCCATAATAGAAAAGTCCTCACAAATTTATTTACTGTGCTTTAAGGTTTATTTATTTTCACAGCTGTAGGTTTTAACGAAGGGTTTAACTAAAGGTGTTTTCACAGACGTATCTGGTGAGTCTAGGTCCCGGTTTGAATTATAAGACTTGGGAAAATCAAACATAAAATGCAAACAGTATAGCACAGGGAGGTCAGCTCGGTGCTTTGTGACCACCTAGAGGGGTGGGATAGGTAGGGTGGGAGGGAGGGAGATGCAAGAGGGAAGAGATATGGGGACATATGTATATGTATAACTGATTCACTTTGTTATAAAGCAGAAACTGACACACCATTGTAAAGCAATCATACTCTAATAAAGATGTTTAAAAAAAAATGCAAACAGTAGTCATTCCTAGAGGTCTGTAATCAAAGACAAATATTTCAATTCGGAGACTATCTGGCTTGGGCTAAAGATGTTCAATGAATTTGCTAATTATTATCCCTTGCCATTGGCATTTCTCTGCACTGAGTTACATAGATTCTTGGGTACATGTTTACAACTCTCTTCTTTGCTTTTCTAATTTCTAAAAAAACTAAAGGGATAGAAAGAGGCAAAGGCCACATGCTTTTGATGGCTGGTCAAGACAGATGAACCTCTTCTCCTGTGAGGCTCCTGACATTTGACCGTACCACCCTATCTCCCTCCTCACTGCAGTCACCAAGCCGGGAGCCCAAGGAATTCAATATTTTGATCACAGGCTTAGAGTCTTGTCTCCATCTTATTACTTCATCCATTCAATTACACACTTACCCATTCACAACTCATCCAGCAAATTTATTGGGTGCCATAAGTTTCTGTCTTCATGAAGTATAGACTCTTCATGGAGTGAAGACTCCAAGGAATGTAGACCTATTTAATCATATATTTACAAACAAGCTACAAGAAGGAAAATCACTAAGAGACAAAAATATATAACAGTGAGAACCTAATATAGTCTGAGAGACAGTCAGGGCGGACCTCTTTTTGAGAAAGTAGTATTTAAACGAGATAGGAAAGAGCAGGAGGAGTTATTAGGCAAAGATGAATAACAAGGAGAAGGGTATTTCATAAAAGATGAGCATGTGCAAAGGCCCTGAGGTGGGAGAGGGGCACAAATGCCATGAGTCCAGGGTTCAGCAGAAGACAAAGCTGGAAACTCCCTGGATTGCTGCATCATCAGCCTCCCTAGGTCTTTGTTTACACTACTGTCTGTATCCCTAGCCTCTTCTCAACCCAGCAGACATAATGATTCCTTTAAAATCTAAGTCAGGTCATGTCATTGCTTTGCCTAAGTCCCTCTAATGCTTCACATTTCATACAGTGGAAAAGCCAAAAGTGCTCACAAAGAGCTACAAAGCCCTCCATGATCTAGTCCCCATGACCTCCCCTCCTGCCACCCCACACACACTCACCCATCCAGCCACCCTGGCTCCTCCATGTCCCCAGCACACCCCAGACACTCTCCCACGTCAGGGCCTTTGCTCCCGCTGTTCCCTCTGGCCTGCAATACTCTTCCTCTGGATATCCGCATGGCTGACTCCCTCACACCCTTCACATCTTTGTTCCAATTCGCCTTTTCAATGAAGCCTACCCTGTCCACCCAATTTAAAAATTAAAACCCTTTCCCTAAACTCCAGCTCTCTTCATGCCCTTACCATGTTCTATTTTTCTTTTCACCACGGCACTTATCACCTCCCAACATTCTGCTGCTCTCCTCAAGTGATCCCATCTACTCCCATCATTTCATCCACCACCCACATGTGGGTGGATCTCAAAACTAGAGCTCCCTCAGGGTGTGCCTGACCACTCCAGAGAGCCTTAGGCACACATACCCAGATCCCTGCTAGCCCAGCCACTCGATAAGTCACTGGCACCAAAGCTCAACGTCACACCTTCCTTTACCACACGCTTCAGCTCCTCCTGCATTCACATCTCTAACCACAGCAGAGCTCAGGTGCTTACTCCACTACTAAGTTTTGCGGCTTCTTAGAACAACCCCCTGGCATCTCAAATCCAATCAGCATCAGATTTACTGATTCTACTTCTGAAACATTTCTCAACTCTACCAATGTCTCAGTCTGGTTCTTCTCCTCTTGTCCCTTCATTAGCCCAGGAGCATCCAAGACTCTGTCAAGCCCAATATCTATATTATTGCCATTCAGGCCACCACAGAATGATACAGTTTTGAGCTACTCACTCCTCTCCTCAAAAATCTTCAGAAGAAAAAGTCTAAACTATTAAGCCTGGCAGAGAAATCCTCCATGACCCAGTTCCTCCCCAACCTCACGAGCAACAATCACTGTAATTAAAAGTCAACATTCAGACATTAACCTTAAGTTAATTAGCCTTAAGTTAATGTCATACCTTGTGTACGTAAGAAATGCTGCATAGAGTAGACATGATGCTAACCTGGTGCTCACACACAAGCTCAGGGATGACAAAAACAATGTTAAAGTGAGCACTTCCTCCTGAGCTCTCCAAAGGCTCACACCTGACAACAGGTTCAGGCTGAGTATCAAGACCAAGGCTGAATTTCGATGCATCCCTACACTCTAGACTGTAATTTTTGGTCTCCTTCTCTGTTTCCCCCACCACACCATGGACCCTTTGAGGGCAGATGCTCTACATTAGCCACCTAGGATAGTGTCTGACAAATAGTGAATATTCAGAAAAGTTTTTGAATATTCAATAAACTGACCCATCAAATCAGTGCAGGCTTATTTTTGTAAGATCTTTGTTAGCTGCATGTACCTAGGCAGATTCAAACCTGGTCGTACACACTGAATTCTTAGCAGCACACCATTTTACATTTAATCAAAACAACGCTCTACCTTTAGACTCTCTCATCATTCTTTTATTATCCACATTTCTTTTCATACTTAGAGCTTATATTCTGACCAGTTAAATCCTAATATTTCCTTGTTGTCTACTAACACACACTCAAACACACATGCACACACACACACACACACACACTCCTTTCTTCATGTTAAGGAGCACATATTAGAAAACACCTTAGTAGGATATTTTATTCTATAAATATTATTTACTGTATTTTACTTGAAACCAACCAGATATTTCTTTCTTTTCTTTTTTTTTTTTGGCATTTTGTTCTTATTTACAGATTCTTGATCAGGTTTCACAAATCCAAGGAGGTGCTATAATATAATATTGTACATTTTTTAAATGATCAAAATAAATGATAAAAGTGTAGCAGTTTGAAAGATCAAAATGGTTACATTTCCATGAACTGCAAAGTTTAAAACACAGTTTCACAATCCACCTCAAGAAAGAATTTTAAATTTTACTGCACCATCTTTGAGCTTTAAGTAACCATTTTTTATGAAACTTTATTAAGTACATATCATATATAAGGTGCTGCTCTGGACACTGCCATAAATTAAGAAAAAAATGAATTAGCCAGATATCTACTACATATTACCCTCCTTCATATTTAATACACCCTGTCCACATGAGAGCTGTGCCCAAAACACTGACATCAGCCTTTCTTTATGCAGGTAAAGATCGTTCTCATGTCTCAGGATGACACCTGCGTTGCAGGACAATGTGGTATTTACAACTCAGTTTCTCTTGGTCTCCAAAATAAGGACAATGACATTATTTTTAGAACATTTAGAGGTCTGCAGAGGAAGATAACTGTAGAACCCACTTCCTCATGTCTCCTATTGCACAGCAGTCTGAAGAACAGATAAATTTGGAGATTTCTGTGAATTCACAATAGTCAGAAGTCTTAAAAAGTGACCCAGGGGCTTCCCTGGTGGCGCAGTGGTTGAGAGTCTGCCTGCCAATGCAGGGGACACGGGTTCGAGCCCTGGTCTGGGAAGATCCCACATGCCGTGGAGCAGCTGGGCCCGTGAGCCACAACTACTGAGCCTGTGCTCCACAACAAGAGAGGCTGCGATAGTGAGAGGCCCACGCACCGCGATGAAGAGTGGCCCCCACTTGCCACAACTAGAGAAAGCCCTGGCACAGAAACGAAGACCCAACGCAGCCATAAATAAATAAATAAATAAATTTTTAAAAAATTAAAAAAAAAGAAGTGGGAGAGTAGAATAGAAAATAGAGAAAAGAAAAAATAATTATAAAAAAAAAAAAAGTGACCTGGGTGATGTGACACATCAGGCCTACGCTACACCTGGGCGTCATCCTGCTCCAGCTTACACAGTCCCAAGCCAAGAGTTTACGGAGAAATAAAAGCATCTCAAAGAACACACCATTCTTGCATTAGGCCATCAACAATTTCGTAACATTCATACCACTTTAATATGCCCAAAGTTCTCCCTCAGAACACAGAGACTTACCAACTTCTGAAGTTATTTTTTTCCCCAACTTAAATTCCTAGGAAAATTTAAATCCTTCAGATTTTAGCAGCTGTAAAACTTCATTTACACTGGCATTACAGTCTATTTCTCCCTGGCAGCAACATTCATCCAACACCTACATGCTACTGTATAGAAATGAGTCATTTCCTCTTCTGGGGGAGATTTAAAACACAGCTCTGCAAGGCAAAATAGTCTGAAGAGCTAGAAAGTTACATATTTAACCAAAAAGGAAACACTGAACCATAGTCTCTCACTGAGTGAAAATAGGCAGAGAAAATAAAAGTATAAATTGAGTGCAAGGTTTAATGAACATCAGCACCTTTATGAATCAAAACGCCTAGGCAAAAAAGCTTAGTGTGAAAAAAAAGTCCTCAGAAAAATGCCTATAATAGTACACTAAATGAAGCAGCCCTTAATCATTTAAAACACAACTCTGTGGCAATTTTCAACTAAGAAATGAAGAGATTCATCTCTAACGAATGAAAACTAGATTTTTCTAATTTGTAACATCATTCTTCACTTTTTCTCCCTTTTTTGTTTTCCACTTATTTCTGGTGAGGCATTAATGAAAAAAAAAGAAAAAGAAAAGAAAAGCAAACAAGAGAAGTACTATGCAAACTCAGTCATTTGGAGATTTAATTGGGATTCTGAAAATTTCCTAATGGCTGGAATCTTTTAAAAGCCAGTTTTTTTAACAAGCGTCCTTAAATTACTGAGTCATGAGAAGCAGTAAGAGAATATTCTACTGAAGCAATAATAAATTTTCCAATTCTGGCCTTATAAGTAATAGCACAAGAGTGGAAATAACCCAAATGTCCACCAACAGATAAATGCATGAACAAATTGAAATACAACCATACAATGGAACACTACTCAGCAATAAAAAGGAGTGAACTATTTTTTTTTAACATTTTTTTTGGAGTATAATTGCTTTACAATGCTGTGTTAGTTTCTGCTGTATAACAAAGTGAATCAGCTATATGTATACGTATATCCCCATATCCCCTCCCTTTTGTGTCTCCCTCTCACCCTCCCTATCCCACCCCTCTAGATGGTCATAAAGCACTGAGCTGATCTCCCTGTGCTATGCAGCTGCTTCCCACTAGCCACCCTTTTACATTTGGTAGTGTATATACGTCAATGCTACTCAAGGAGTGAACTATTAATACCTGAAATAACATGAATAAATCTCAAAATAATTATACTGAGTGAAAAAATATAGCTCCCCCCGCCAAAAAAAATATCTCCTATATGATCTCATATATAACACTCCTGAAAAATGCAAACTAAATCTACAATGACATAAATCAGATCAGTGGTAACCTAGCGAAGGGGATGGAGGGAGGGGAAGAGGGATTAAAAAGTGGCGCAAGGAAACTTTCTGGATCCACAAAAATGTTTTTTATTTGATTATAAGGAAGATTTTACATATTCGAAACTCAAATTGTACACTTTTGATGAGTGAAATTTATTATATGACAATGCTGCAATAAAGCTATTTTTTAAAATACTATCTGCTCATAAAATGCCACTCCCACAAAAAAGTCACTGAAGTTCCTGTCAAAATTAGAACTTCCAGGGGCTCTGGTTCAAGATGGAGACAGAAGAGGATCCTGAACTCACCTCCCACAAATGCACTGAATCTATAGCTATGTATGGAACAACTTCCTCTGGAAAAAAAAAAAAAAAAAAAAAAACTAAAAACTGGCTGAGCATCTCCTATACATCAGATGAATGAAAGAAGGCCCACATCAAAATGGGTAGGAGAAAATGGGACACAGTGTGGCCATAAATTATGAGAACAAGGGAAATTTGGCTTTATTAGACATTTACCTCTTGATGATGTAGCAATGAGGGACTGTAAAAGTAATGGATAAATCAAATTCACAGAAAATCCCCAATGATAAGAAAAGATGAGAATGGCTTAAAACAGAAAAAGGAAGGAACAACTATAAAACAGGAAAAATTTAAGAGGCCACCATTTTCAAATCCAGAACAATAGATGGCATACATCTCTGGTCCTGGAAAGAAGGGAAACATGAAGTGTTTTTTTAAATTTTGTATGTTTCTCCACATACATGTTTTATTTTACACACTTGCACACATAAAGGCTACAGGAAATGTGGCTTACAATCACCAGGGAGGTGGACAGTGAAGGGAGACGTTGTAGAGAGAACACAGGACCTCTAACGCTACTTAAAGTGAAAGGGGGAACTGCATGTTAGAGGTCCCCAAAGAAAGATGCAACTGGAGTGCAGAGAATGTAGGGAAGAGCCTGAAAATTGGGCCCTGTCTCTGCTGAAAATTACTGCCTTTCTTAGAAATAAAATTTTTATTTGTAAAATATTTATTTTCATACATATACTCTCCTAAAACTTTTATCTGCATACTGTACCAGAATATTGTCATGAGAGAGGATAACCTCTTGCCTGGTGTAATTTGAAGAGTTCCTTCTAACCACAATAAGTTTAATAACTCTTACAAAAGAAGAAAAAGGGATAATGTATGACATGCACTAGTTTAAATATAATAGAAAAGTAACCAAGAGAACAACTGAACAATGTACTGCAAACACAGATGTTGTATTAAGTATCTCCTTATATTAACCTTCCACAGAGAATCTTTGTCTTTGCTCTTTCTGAATGAAAAATGCATGAAAAGACTTACTAATGAAAGAACCAAATTGACATATATCCTATTATAACTACAGAACGCATCATTAGAATAAAATAAAGGTATAAGTAATATGAAAATAATAAACATCTAAATCCAAACTAAAATACAAAGACAAGACAATTAAATGTTCTGAAAAGAAAACATCTCATTTCTTTGCATATGAAACATTGTGCTGGGGACACCAGGAATTGTAAATTTGCTATTTTGAAAGCATAATCCAGCATCTTAATAGCAGTCAGTCTATTGTTCAGTTTATAACTTTCATGATTGATAAATATACTTGTAGTCTAAGCCACAAAAAACCTATTATAATATTAACTTTTATTGAACCAGCAATAAATTCCTAGTTTTTATTAACTCAAGTAATACAATTTTACTACTCTTGCTACAAAACCAGTCAATAAAAATGTCAGTAACTTAGTCTTTCAAAACACAAACTACTGAAGCATTTCATTCATAATAGACCAACACAGCTTTAAATAATTCCCTTCCCTGTTGAATTCTTAAAAATCAACTTTATATTCAAGATCCTAAATTTCCCACTCATCATATTGCTCTATGATCACCTATAAAGTCAACCAGAAATGATAACACTGACAATGATAATTATAGCAGCTAATGTTTGTTGAGGGCTTACTCTGTGCCAAGCACTGTCCTAAGTGCTTTACATGAATTTAATCCTCAGTGCAACCCTATGAGATAATTAGTGAAATTATCCCAATTTCTAGATGAGAAAATGAAGAACAGAGTGATTAAATTACTTATCTAAGTTCACACAGCTAGTAAGTGATGGAGCCAGAATTCATACCCATGAAGACAGGCTCCAGAGGCCACATCTTAACTACAAGTTTAACTGTTAATAAAGCATTTTGTCCATTCTGATTATCTACAAGTGATACCTTTCAGTATTTAATCTCAAATAAAATTAACACTGACTCTTCTATATAAGTTATTATGCTGGGTCATTTGGGGCTCTAATGAAATGTAGACATGGATACTATGCCAGGATGCTTAAAATAAAGTGAGAAAAGATGAAGAAATAGTAAAATAATTAGAGTTTAAGACAGTAAAAAAATACATTTCAAAAACCACTGCATATATTAATTGTCTAGTTAATTATCTATATATATGCTCTAGAAATTTAGAGGTAGGAGAGAGAACTCCAGGATACAGGCTCTAGTTCTGACACCTCACTCACCAGCCCTGTGATTTAGCCAAGTAAATTAGTTTCTGGGAGCAACGTTATATCAATTTGTATAACAATTCCAAATTATATTGATATGAGATTCTTTCAAATCATGCATTACAATCCATTAGTGGATCATGAAATCAATAAAATGGGTCAAAACCAGCAACTTCATAAAAAATGAAATGGGACATAATGAAAAATATCAGAAGTTGTTCTAGTAAGTTTCTTGGATTTTAAAGCATATGTATGTATTTGGGTGTGTATGTGGAATTTTACAGATGTAAAACGTATTTCATAATATGGGCATGGTCATGAAAGTTTGAAAGCCATAGTTATATTCTAAATTGATAGGGTTTGCAGGAGATTATATACGTTAGAAGTTCTTGTTCCTATAAAGATCTTTTGAAAGGTGAAGAAATAGCTTTCTCTACACTGTGAACTCCAAGAATGGCAACCTTGTCTTACTAAATAATATTTGTACTCTCAGCGCTAGCACAGTGCCTGACACAGAGCCAGTTTTCAATGATGGAGAGCTCAATGGATAGATGGAAACAGCCAGGGAAATTTTAGGAACTTAGAATTTACCTCGATTTTAAAGAATTGATAGTATTTGGATAATTTTTTTTAAAGAGTATGGGCAGTCTTAGAATTCATTCTTTCATTTCCTGACCACATGCTAGGAATGGGAAGGACACAGAACAAAAGCCTTCAATTCAGAGGAGGGAGGGAATAAAGTGAATGACACTGCTAAGCCATGATGGTCCCCCCAGTTCACTGATTCCACCCCCAGCCTTGTGAATAATGGGAAGATTATAGGTCCTGGAGCTTGAGGCTAGAAAAATGCACTGAAGACACTGAAAAGAACCAATGTTAACCCTTTTCTTAGAAAAGATAAAATCAGAGAGTTGTGATTCATGTTTCCTATTTTAAACAGGAGTAGAGAGAACAAAGGTTAGACATTACCTAAAAAGCAGAAGGTCAGAGAACCAGGAATTAAAAACTCAGGTTAATTCCCTTAGCATCTTAATGCAACCTGCCTTTAAGGACTGGGTGCCAGACTATACAATGATTCTTCCAAAGAAATCAGTGAGTCACCGCATTCCCTAAGCAGTCTGTGCATCCCAGTACTGAACCAGGAAGAACTTCAGCCATAAACCAGTACAAGGGAAGGTGATTTATCTGTAGCTCAGGGCACTGATGCCTAATCAGAAGCACTGGGTGTGAAGGCAGGATCAAGATGGCAGAGTAGGAAGACCCTAAACTCATCTCCTCCCACAGCAAAACCAAAACTACAACTCCGTATAGAACAACTCTCTCTGAAAACAACCTGAAGATTAGCAGAACAGCTCTTCTACAATTAAGGATATAAAGAAAAAACCACACAAAGACACGTAGGAGGAAAAGAGAAGCAATCTAGTCATGACCCACACTCCCAGTGGGTGATCCAAAAGAGGAAAGGGATATCACAAACTCAGAGGTCCTCCCTCAAAGAAGAGAGGTATAAGCCTCACATTGGGCAACTCTCCACCCAACCCCCGCAAGGCAGCAGCTTCTGATGCACCTTGCGAGAAGCTCCAGCCTATGCTGGGCTCTGGCTCCAGGCCTTGCAACCGTGCCAAGGTGGCAGCTTTTGACCCCAGAAGAAGCCCCAAGCCATGTTCACTTCTGCTCCAGCCCTCCCTCTAAAGCCACTGGGCACACACAGTCTGCACAGGGACACTCCTACACAAGGATACACCTTCAAGACCAGGAGAGGTAACTGTTTTGCCTAATTCATAAAGACAAACACAGAAGATTAAACAAGATTAGAAGACAGGAATATGCTCTAAATGAAAGAACAAGATAAAACCCCAGAAAAAAACCCTAATCAAATGAAGATAAGGATTTTACCTCATAAAGAGTTCAAAGCAAGAGTCATAAAAATACTAACTCAGGCAAAGAATAGAGGAATACAGTGCGAACTTCAACAAAAATATAGAAAACATAAAAAGAATGAATCAGAGCTGAAGAAAATAATAACTGAAATGAAAAATACACTAGAGGGAACCAATAGCAAATTTAGCAATGCAGAAGACTGTATAAACAACTTGGAAGACAGAATAGTGGAAATGAGCCAATCAAAACTGCAAAAAGAAAGAAGAATTTTTTTTAAATGAGGATATTCCAAGGGACTTTTGGAACAACATCAAGCATACTAACATTCACATTATAGGGGTCCCAGAAAGAGAAGATAAATAGACAAGGGGAGAAAATATTTTTGATAAAATAATGGATGAAAACTTCCCTAACCTGGGGAAGGAAAGAAATATTCAGGTCCAGGAAACACAGAGTCCCAAACAAGATGAATGCAAACAGATCCACACAAGATATACCATAATTAAAATGGCAAAAGTTAAAGAGAGAGAATGTTAAAGGCAACAAAAGAAAAACAAAGTCACATACAAGGGAAACCCCATAAGGCTATAAACTGAATTTTCAGCAAAAACATTGCAGGCCAGAAGGGAGTGGTATGATATACTTAAAATGCTGAAAGGGAAAAACCTACAACCAAGGATACTCTACCTAGCAAAGTTATCATTCAGAATTGAAGGAGAGATAGTTTCCCTGTAAGCAAAAACTAAAAGAGTTCATTACCATTAAACTGGCCGTACAAGAAATGTTAAAGGGTCTTCTTCAAGAGAAAATAAAAAGTCATAACAAGAAGTAAGAAAATACATGATGGAAAAAATCTCACTGGTAAAGGCAAACATACAGTTAAGGCAGTGGATCAACCACTTAAAAAGCTAGTAAAAAAGGTTAAAAGACAGAAGTTGTAAAATCAACAAAAACTACAATAAGTAGTTAAGGGATACACAAAAAGATGTAAAACACAACATAAAAACATAAAATGTAGCGGGGAATTTAAAAATGTACAGCGTTTAGAATGTATTTGAATTTAACTATCAGTGAAAAATAGATATATATAGATATATCTATATAGAGAGGTAGATACATATAGATATATCTATCTCATGGTAACTAGAAACCAAAAACCTACAATAGAAACACAAAAAACAAAGAGAAAGAAACCCAAACATAACACTAACGGAAATCATCAAACCACAAAGGAAGGGACTAAAAGAAAAAGAAAAGAAAACTACAAAAACAACCAGGAAACAAGTAACAAAATGGCAATGAGTACATACCTATCAATAATCACTTTAAATGTAAAAGGACTAGGGACTTCCCTGGTGGAATCCGCCTGCCAATGCAGGGGACACAGGTTCAAACCCTGGTCCAGGAAGATCCCACATGCCACGGAGCAACTAAGCCCATGTACCACAACTGCTGAGCCTGCACTCTAGAGCCCACAAGCCACAACTACTGAGCCCATGCACCACAACTACTAAAACCCACTCGCCTAGAGCCCGTGCTCTGCAACAAGGGAAGCCACCGCAATGAGAGCAATGAAGAGTAGCCCCCGCTCACCACAACTAGAGAAAGCCCACACACAGCAACAAAGACCCAACACAGCCAAAAATAAATAAATAAAATAAATAAAATTTTTTAAAAATGTAAATGGACTAAAAGCCTCAATCAGAAGGCACAGGGTGGCTGAATGGATAAAAAAAACAAAGACCCATTTATATGCTGCCTACAAGAGACTCACTTCAGCTAAAAACACACACAGACTGAAAGTGAAGGGATGGAAAAAAGATATTTCATGCAAATTGAAACATAGAGCTGGGATAGCAATACTTAAGTGAGACAGACTTTAAGACAAAGACTATGTAATGTCCTTCTTTGTCTTTTGTTATAATGATAAAGGGGTCAATCCAGTAAGAGGATATAACATTTGTACACTATAGGCATCTAACAAAGGAGAATCTAAACATAAAAAAGCAAATATTAACAGATATAAAGGAAGAAGTTGACAGTAATACAATAATAGTAGGGGACTTTAATATCCCACTAACCTCAATAGATCATCCATACTGAAAAACAGTAAGGAAACATTGGACTTAAATAACACATTACACCAGATGGACTTAAGATAGCTACAAAGCATTTCATCAGAATACGTGTTCTTTTCAATTGCACATGGAACATTCACCAGGATAGATCAGGTGCTAGGCCTCAAAACAAGTCTCAATAAATTTAAGAAGACTGAAATCATATCAATCATCTTTTACAACCACAACAGTATGAAATTAGAAACCAATTATGGAAAGAAAACTGGAAAAACACAAACACATGGAGACTAAAAAACACACTACTAAAAAACCAATGGGTCAATAAAGAAATCAAAGAGGAGATCAGAAAATATCCTGAATGAAATGAAAATAGAAACATAACTTTCCAAAATTTATGGGATGCAGAAGAAACAGTTGTAAGAGGGAATTTTATACCAACACAGGCCTACCTCAAGAAACAAGAAAAATTTCAAATTAACAACCTAACTTTATACCTAAAGGATCTAGAAAGAGAAGAACAAAGTCCAAAGTTAATAGAAGGAAGGAATAATAAAGATCAGACCAGAAATAAATGAAATAGAAAAAAAAGGAAAAGATCAATGAAACTAAGACTTGATGTTTTGAAAAGATAAAGAAAAATGGGGACTTCCCTGGTGGTACAGTGGTTAAGAATCCCCATGCCAATGCAGGGGTCACGGGTTCGAGCTCTGGTCCGGGGAGATCCCACATGCCACAGAGCAGCTAAGCCCATGCGCCACAACTACTGAGCCAACGTGCCACAACTACTGAAGCCCGTGCACCTAGAGCCTGCGCTCCAAAACAAGAGAAGCCACCACAATGAGAAGCCCATGCACCACAATAAAGAGTAGCCCCCACTCGCTGCAACTAGAGAAAGACCACTCAGCAACAGAAACCCAATGCAGCCAATAAGTAAATAAATAAATTTACTTAAAAAAAAAAAAAGGAAAAATGACAAAACTTTAGCCAGGCTCATCAAGAAAAACAGAGAAAGGGACCAAATAAATAAAATTAGAAATAAAAATGAAGTTCCAACCAATACCACAGAAATATAATCATAAAAGAATATTATCAACAATTATATGCTAATGAATTGGACAACTTACAAGAAATAGATAAATTCTTATAAACATACAATCTCCCAAGACTGAATCATGAAGATATAGAAAATCTGAACAAACCCATTACTAGGAATGAAACTGAATCATTAATCAAAAACTCCCAACAAAAAAGGAGTCCAGGACCTGATGGCATCACAGGAGAATTCTACCAAACATTTAAAGAAGAGTTAATACCTATTCTTCTCAAATGATTCCAAAAAATTGAAGAGGATGAAACCCTTCTAAACTCAGTCTATGAGGCCAGCATTACCCTGGTCCGAAACCAGGCAAAGGCATCAAAATAAAAGACAATTACAGGCCAATCTCTCCAATGAACATAGATGCAAAAATCCTCAACAAAATATTACCAAACTGAATTCAACAGCATATTAAAAGGATCACACATCAAGATCATGTGGGATTTATTCCAGGGATGCAAGGATGGTTAGATATCCACAAATAAGTCAATGTGATACTCCACATTAACAAAATGAAGGATAAAAATTATGTGACCATCTCAATAGATGCAAAAAAAGCTTTTGACAAAATTCAACATTCATTCATGATAAAAATTCTCAACAAAGTGGGTGCAGAGGGAACAAACCTCAATATAATAAGGGCCATTTATGACAAACCCAGAGCTAACATCATACTCAACAGTGAAAAGCTGAAAGCTTTTCCTCTAAAATCAGCAACAAGACAAGAATGCCTGCTCTCACCACTTTTATTCAAACTAGTATTGGAAGTCCTCACTATAGCAATCAGACAAGAGAAAGAGATAAAAGGTATCCAAATTGGGAAGGAAGTAATAAAACTGTCACTGTTTGCAAATGACATGATACTATACAGAGAAAATCTTAAAGACTCCAACAAAAAACTATTAGAACAAACAAATGAATTCAGGAAAGCTGCAGGATACAAAATCAATATACAGAAATCTGTTGCATATCTATACCCTAATAATGAACTATCAGAGAGAGAAAAAAATCCCATTTACAACTGTATCAGAAAGAATAAAATATCTAGGAAGAAATTTGACCAAAAAGGTGAAAGACCTGTACTCTAAAAACTATAAGACCCTGATAAAAGACATTAAAGATAACACAAATAAATGGAAAGACATTCTGTGTACCTAGATTGGAAGAATTAATATTATTAAAATGTCCATACTACCCAAAGCAATTATAGATTCAATGCAATCTCTATCAAAATTCTAAAGACATTTTTCACAGAACTAGAATAATCCCCAAATTTTATGGAAACACCAAAGACCCCAAATAGCCAAAGCAATCTTGAGAAAAAAAGAACAAAGCTGGAAGTACCATGCGCCCCAAATTCAGACTATACTACAAAGCTATAGTAATCAAAACAGTATGGTACTGGCACACACAAAAAAAAGACAAAGATCAATGGAACAGAATAGACAGCTCAGAAATAAACCCATGCACGTTAATGGTCAATTAATCTATGACAAAGGAGGCAAGAATATATAATGGGGAATGACAGTTTCTTCAGTAAGTGGTGTTGGGAGAACTGGATAGCTACATGTAAAATAATGAAACGACCATTTTTCTCACCATATTTAAAAAACTCAAAATGGATTAAAGATTTAAATGTAAGACCTAAAACCATAAAACTCCTAGAAGAAAACATAAGCAGTACACACTTTGAAATCAGTCTTAGCAATATTTTTTTTAGATCTGTCTCCTCAAAGTCAACAAAAGCAAAAATAAATAAATGGGACCACATCAAACTAAAAAGGTTTTGCACAGCAAAGGAAACCAACAACAAAACAAAAAGGCAACCTACTGAACGGGAGAAGATATTTGCAAATGAAACATCTGATAAAGGGTTAATATACAAACTATATAAAGAATTTATTAAACTCAACACCCAAAAACAAACAATCTGATTTTTAAAATGGGCAAAAGACCTGAATAGGCACTTTCCCAAGGAAGGCATACAGATGGCCAACAGTCACACAAAAAGATACTCAACATCACTAATCACAAAGGAAATACAAATCTAAATCACAATGAGATATAACCTCACATCTGTCAGAATGGCTATCACCAAAAAGACAAGAAATTACAAGTGTTGGTGAGGATGTGGAGAAAAGAAAACTCCCATACAATCCAGCAATTCCATTCTTGGGTATTTATCCAAAGAAAATGAAACACTAATTCAAAAAGATATATGCACCCAAATGTTTATTTCAGCATTATTTACAATAGCCAAGAAATGGAAGCAACCTAAGTGTCCATCAACAGATGAAAAGGTAAAGGTGTTGTGTGTGTGTGTCCACACACACACAATGGAATATTATTCAGCCATAAAAGAGAATGAAGTCTTGCCATTTGTGACAACATGGATGAACCTGGAAGGTATTACTCTAAGTAAAATAAGTCAGACAGAGAAGACAACTACTGTAGGTTTTCACTTATATATAGAATCTACAAAACAAAACAAACAAATATAACAAAACAGAAATAGACTCACAGATACAGAGAACAAGCTAGTGGTTACCAGACAGGAGAGGATGGGGAATGGGCAAAGTAGAAGATTAAGAGGTTACAAACTACCAGTTATAAAATAAATGAGTCACAGGGATATAATATGTATTTCTCCCAGGTGTTGGGAGAAAATAAAAAATTTTATCCCCTCCATCTAGCAGAAGGGCATGGCACAATATCGTGCTGGTCCAGGGCCCATGTGGCAGCAGGTCCATTCCTTGCCCTCCTCTTACTCACTTCAGACTCTTGCAGGCTGTATGACAGCTGATGTCCTACTGGGTTCAGCCAATAGGGGGGGAACTGGAGGGAGAAACTTGAGTATCTCTCCTCCTACTTCTGTGCCTCTGGAGGAGGCACTAGGCAGAGTTATGTGTCCCATGGCTGCAGTGTGGCACCTGCTTCACTGGTTGACCCCAACCACAAGGCTCCAATCACCTCCTCCCTTTGTCCTGACTGCTTACTCTTGCCAAATTCCGGCTGGCCCAGTGGTCTCCTGTTTAACTTCTCAGCTTTTCTACCACCTGTGAAGCCAATTCCCCACATTATATTCCCTCTGCTTCAAATACTCAAGAGTGGTTTGTGCTTTCCTTATCAGACCTTGACTAATATAACTCTTCAGAAATAGGACTAAAAAGAGAAGGAGAAAAAAAACCCCTCTATAACTATGATTGTAATAACGTGATTTCAGGACCTAGAGATTATCATACTAAGTGAAGTAAGTCAGACAGAGAAAGACAAATATTATATGATATCACTTATATGTGGGATGTAAAAAATAGTACAAATGAAGTTATTTACAAAACAGAAACAGAGTCACAGACATAGAAAACAAACTTATAGGGACTTCCCTGCTGATGCAGTGGTTAAGAATCCGCCTGCCAATGCAGGGGACACGGGTTCGGGCCCTGGTCCAGGAAGATCCCACATGCCGTGGAACAACCAAGCCCATGTGCCACAACTACTGAGCCTGTGCTTTAGAGCCCGTGAGCCACAACTACTGAAGCCCGCGCGCCTACAGCCCATGCTCCACAACAAGAGAAGCCATGGCAAGGAGAAGCTTGCACACCGCAACGAAGAGTAACCCCTGCTCACCTCAACTAGAGGAAGCCCATGCACAGCAATGAAGACCCAACGCAGCTAAAAATAAATAAACAAATAAATTTATTTTTTTTAAAAAGAAAACAAACTTATAGTTACCAAAGGAGAAGAGAGAGAAGGATAAACTGGGAGTATGGGATTATCAGATGTACACTACCATATATAAAATAAACAACAAGGATTTACTGTATAGCACAGGCACAGGGGACTCTTTTCAATATCTTCTAATAAACTATAATGGAAAAGAATCAAAAAAAGAATATAGAAATATACATATATATGTATAACTGAATCACTTTGCTGTACACCTGAAACTAACACAATACTGTAAATCAACTATGCTTCAATTAAAAAAAATAATGTGATTTCTTAATAAAATACAATGCATAACTAAATAACTTCTTTAAAAATGCATAATTTAATAACTTCACCCTTCTTTTACTATGCAAATCACTAAAGTCAGTGTGGATCACAGCCTGATATGCATACCATTGTGGATATGCAAAATGATTTTAGGAGATACTGGGTTGGCCAAAAGGTTCGTTCAGTTTTTTTCCATAAGATGGCTCTAGCAGCACTTAGTTGTCTTTAACTTCATTCGAAACAATTTTGTTGGACTGTATGTGACAGCTGTCATATTGGCGTGCATTTTAAAAAAGACTTACCAAAATTGGTGAATTTTTGCATAGCCATTTTAATATTGAAGATGGAAGAAAAAAGCAACATTTTTGGCATATTATGCTTTATTATTTCAAGAAAGGTAAAAACACAACTGAAACGCAAAAAACGATTTGTGCAGTGTATGGAGAAGGTGCTGTGACTGATTGAACATGTCAAAAGTGATTTGAGAAGTTTCATGCTGGAGATTTCACGCTGGACTATGCTCCACGGTCGGGTAGACCAGTTGAAGTTGATAGCGATCAAATCGAGACATTGAGAACAATCAATGTTATACCACGTGGGAGATAGCCGACATACTCAAAATATGCAAATCAAGCGATGAAAATCATTTGCACCAGCTTGGTTATGTTAATCGCTTTGATGTTTGGGTTCCATGTAAGATAAGCGAAAAAGACACCCTTGACCATATTTCCGCACGCTATTCTCTACTGAAACGTAAAGAAAATGCTCCATTTTTAAAACAAATTATGATGGGCAATGAAAAGTGGATACTATACAGCAATGTGGAATGGAAGAGATCGTGGGGCAAGCGAAGTGAACCACCACCAACCACACCAAAGGCCAGTTTTCATCCAAAGAAGGAGATGTTGTGTATATGGTGGGATTGGAAGGGAGTCCTCTATTATGAGCTCCTTACGGAAAACCAAATGATTAATTCCAACAAGTATTGCATCCAGTTAGACCAAATGAAAGCAGCACTTGACGAAAAGCATCCAGAATCAGTCAACAGAAAACACATAATCTTCCATCAGGATAACGCAAGACCATATGTTTCTTTGATGACCAGGCAAAAACTATTACAGCTTGGCTGGGAAGTTTTGATTCATCCACCATATTCACCAGACATTGCACCTTTGGATTTCCATTTATTTCGGTCTTTACAAAATTCTCTTAATGGAAAAAATTTCAATTCCCTAGAAGACTATAAATGGCACCTGGAACAATTCTTTGCTCAAACAGATAAAAAGTTTTCGAAAGGTGGAATTATGAAGTTGCCTGAAAAATGGCAGACAGTAGTGGAACAAAAAGTTGAATATGTTGTTCAATAAAATTCTTGGTGAAAATGAAAAATGTATCTTTTATTTTTAGTTAAATACCGAAGGCACTTTTTGGCCAACCCAATACATAGATAATCTCCTTTTCCCTAATTTAATAGTTATGCATATATTTTAATGTGCTGAAGCTACAGCTTTGTCATATTACAGGTACTTTATGTGAAAGGTAGGCCACCGATTTGGGAAATAGCTGGAATGGCATTAGCTAAGGAGGAGTCAAAGGTCTGAACCTCAAAATCCTTCTGAGGGGTACAAAAACTCATTGGCTGTTATTCCCTACCCTTCATTATTGCTTAGTCAAATTTAACATTACCTGGGAGAGAAACAAGTTGGGTGCAGAGAAAAAAATCATACTCACAGGGAATGTTTGGAATTCACTAATTTAAATGTCAAAACCCTGGGACTGTTGGATTCACTTATTCATTTATTTCACTATTTAGTGAGTTCCTGTTGCAGGCCAGGCACTAGCCAACATTCTGGGAAAACAACAGTGGGTACAGATCCACACCCTCACTGAGGAAAAATAGAGAGATGGGCAATTAAATAACCTCACTACTACAACACTGCAGTTGGGAACAGTGCAACAAAGCAGAGTACGTAAAGGAGAGAACTATCCCTGGGGATTTGAGTGAGTCAGGAAGACCAGGATTGGCTTCTCTGAGGATGAGCTCATAGCTGACAAGTGAGCAGGCATTATCTAAACATTACCCACACAAGAAAAACAACAAGGCAGGGAAGGTTATGACTAAAAAGCTCTAAAGTAAGAATAGCATGGCTCAATGGGAGGGAGCAAGAAGACCCAAGATGAGGAGGTAAAATAGGGTCCAAGATCATGCAGGACATTTCAGCCATATGTACGTGTTGATTTTACATCAGGGCAACCTTCACTTTATTTTTTAACTTTAATAACATTGTTTTGTTCTACTGTTCCATTGTATTCTGTTTTATGTTTACATTCCATTCATGACATGAGATTTTTACTTAGGGTTGTGAAAAAGTTTTTCTTAAATGTATCTAAAGTTTAAAAAAATCAATTTAGAGACAACTATTAAATAAATATTGTACAGGTGGTAGGTAGATATGACAGTAACTATGAATTCCTGAAGTTTAAGAAACCCTGACATCAGAAGTTAATAACCTTCTTGAATCATTTCAATACTGGTAAGGACATTTCACAATCTTGTTGTTCGCTGTGAAATTTCCATCATTATATTAATCGTCCTCAAATTCTCCTCAAAACAGATGTTGATAACAGCTTCTGGTTCAATTCCTGGTGTATATAATGAGAACTTGTAGGACATAACAGCTTAATGATTACTACAAGTAAAGTCTGGCGAGACAGGTAACATTAACAAGATCTGCCTCATTTTATCTTTTTTAAATAATTTAATGTTAAGAAAACACTAGCTACCTTTTTTTTTTTTCGAATTGCAAGGTATATGATTCATGATCCAGAACTTAGGGAGAAAAAAGAAAGGTATAAAAAAACAAAAACCTTACAATACTTTGATAAATGAACTGCTGACATTTGGTATTTTCCCTTTATTTTTCTATGGACTTATATTTATAGCTTGTATACACACACAATTCATCTCACATATCCAATTTTATATGTTTTTAAAATTTCAGATTACAATAAACACTGTTCTATGCCATTAAAAAATGCTTCCCAATAGCAATGAGCACACCTAGTGCCCGGATCTTGGTTTCTAATACTATTCTCCAATAAAAGGAACAAGGAATTCTTGGAGAAATGGCAATTCCTAGGACTAGGGCAGGAAACATACAAGATGAGCCTGGAGCATCTTATAGAAAGGAAGTAAAGAAGTACTCAAGAAAACAAACAACACAAAATGACTGGAGCACGTCAAAGGGACACAGGGGCCAACTGAAAAAGCTCCCAATTGCCAAAGCAGAAACAATGAGTAAAAATGTAAAGAAAGCAGTATTGAGTTATAATACAAAGTATAATAGGAATATACATGAATCTGTATTGATAGAAATAAATGATTGAATAAATAAATAATGGGGGAGACTAGACAAATCTCCTGCACTGAATTTCAAATAATTTACGTAAATGCTCCACCCTCAAAGAAGTGGAACATAACATCCCACTCCTTCAGCATAAGCTGTGCATAGTGACTTCCTTCTAAAGAGTACAGCATGGGAAGGGGGGGTGGGGGAGCACGGATAACTTGAAACAGGAGAAGCCTACCAAACACCACCTCAGCCTAGTGACCAAGGTTCATATTAACTGTGGTCAGTCATGCTGATAAAATGTACCCTTACCAAGATGTGGAAAATGGCACTTTACCTCAGTGGTCCTTCTCCCCAATGCCTATAACAAACCCACTACTCAGGAAAACGTCAGACAAACTCCAACTGAGAAACATTTTACAAAACATTGACCAGTACTCCTCAAGTTTATCAAGGTCATCAAAACTAAGGAAAATCTGAGAAACTGTCACAGCCAATAGGAGTTTAAGGAGACAAGACTAAGTGCAAGATGGTGTCCTGGATGGGATCCTGAAACAAAAAAATGACTTTAGGTAAAAACTAAGGAGATCTGAATTAAGTATGGACTTTAAGTTAGTAATAATATATTTGTGTCAGTTCATTAATTGTAACAAATGTACCACAGTAATGTAAGCTGTTAATAATAGGGGAAGCAGGGTGCTGAGTATATGGGAACTGTCTGTACTACATTTGCAACTTTTCTATAAATCTACAACTGTTCTAAAAATAAAGTTGATTTTTAATGCATACCAAAAAATGTTTTGAAAATACTTTAAATAACTACATAATGTCCCAGAGAGTTTATTATTATTTAAGCATTTCCCTATTGTTGAAAATTTGAACCATTGCTAGTTGTCCCTGTTAAAAGTAAAAGAGTGATGAACAATTCTACATATATATTTGGTTCATACTTTTTATTACGTCCTAACAGTAGATTCCTAGAAGTTCATTCTACTTTTTTTTTTTTAAGTCAAAATAACACATTTACCTACAGTGGCTTTAACCACAATAATAATCAAAAGCCTCAGAAGTTTCATTAGACTGTGCAACTTCTCTGAAGTTAGTTCCATTCCTCTAAAGAGTAAGGAAAACATCCAGAATTTTCATTCAACACCCAGCCTTATTCACTGATTCATGCACCAGGCAAATGTACTATTAGGGAAGACATTCAACCACCTTAAGACCTTATATTCTGACCCATAATAAAGGAAAACCTAATTCACCAAATTCTTACATTTGACAGCTAAAGACCGTTTCCTAATCTTTACAATTAGATACTACATGAATAGCAAGTAGTAAGTGCTTTTATACTAATTTTTTGCAGCACTTGAACCCCCAGGACATAATGTGATTCTGCAGCTACAAAAGACTCCTCCCACGTTAGCATTTGGTGATTTTTTTAAAATACTTATTTAAAAACGTAAACTTTTTAGAGACCTTCAAGATGGCGGAGGAGTAAGACGCGGAGATCACCTTCCTCCCCACAAATACATCAGAAATACATCTACATGTGGAACAACTCCTACAGAACACTTATTGAACGTTGGAAGAAGACCTCAGATTTCCCAAAAGGCAAGAAACTCCCCAAGTACCTGGGTAGGGCAAAAGAAAAAAGAAAAAACAGAGACAAAAGAATAGGGGCGGGACCTGCACCTCTGGGAGGGAGCTGTGAAGGAGGAAAAGTTTCCACACATTAGGAAGCCCCTTCACTGGTGGAGACACGGGTGGAAGTGCTGGAAGCTTTGGAGCCATGGATGAGGGCGCAGCAACAGGGGTGCACAGGGCAAAGCGGAGAGATTCCCGCACAGAGGATCGGTGCCGACCAGCACTCACCAGCCCGAGAGGCTTGTCTGCTCACCCGCCGGGGTGGGCGGGGGCTGGGAGCTGAGGCTTAGGCTTCGGTCGGATCCCAGGGAGAGGACTGGGGTTGGCGGCATGAACACAGCCTGAAGGGGGCTAGTGTGCCACAGCTAGCCGGGAGGAAGTCTCGGAAAAAGTCTGGACCTGCCTAAGAGGAAAGAGACCATTGTTTTGGGGTACGCAAGGAGAGGGGATTCAGAGCACCGCCTAAACGAGCTCCAGAGATGGATGCGAGCCACGGCTACCAGCGCGGACACCACAGATGGGCATGAGATGCTAAGTCTGCTGCTGCAGCCACCAAGAAGCCTGCATGCAAGCACAGGTCACTATCCACACCTCCCCTCCCAGGAGCCTGTGCAGCCTGCCACTGCCAGGGTCCCGTGACCCAGGGACAACTTCCCCGGGAGAATGCACGGCGCTCATCAGGCTGTTGCAATGTCACACCGGCCTCTGCCACGGCAGGCTCGCTCCACATTCCATACCCCTCCCTCCCCACGGCCGGCCTTAGTGAGCCAGAGCCCTGTAATCAGCTGCTCCTTTAACCCCATCCTGTCTGAGTGAAGAACAGATGCCCTCAGTCGACCTACACGCAGAGGCGGGTCCAAATACAAAGCTGAACCCCAGGAGCTGTGCGAACAAAGAAGAGAAAGGGAAATTTCTCCCAGCAGCCTCAGGAGCAGAGGATTAAATCTCCACAATCAACTTGATGTACCCTGAATCTGTGGAATACCTGAATAGACAACAAATCATCCCAAAATTGAGGTGGTGGACTTTGGGAGCAACCCTGAATCTGTGGAATACCTGAATAGACAACAAAACATCCCAAAATTGAGATGGTGGACTTTGGGAGCAACTGTAGACTTGGGTTTGCTGTATGCAACTGACTGGTTTCTGGTTTTATGTTTATCTTAGTTTAGTATTTAGAGTTCATTATCATTGGTAGATTTGTTTATTGATTTGGTTGCTCTCTTCCATTTATTTTTTTATATATAGATTTTTTTTTTTTTCCTTTTTCTCTTTTTCTGAGTGTGTATGTGTATGCTTCTATGTGTGATTTTGTCTGTATAGCTTTGCTTTTACCATTTCTCCTACGGTTCTGTCTGTCTGTATTTTGGGGGTTTTTTTAGTATAGTTTTTAGCACTTGTTATCATTGGTGGATTTGTTTTTTGGTTTGGTTACTTTCTCCTTTCTTTCTTTCTTCTTTTTTTTAATTACTTTTTAATTTTTTCATTTTTAATAATTTTTTAATGTTTTATTTTAATAACTTTCTTTTTATTTTATTTTATTCTTTCTTTCTTTATTTCTCCCTTTTCTTCTGAGCCATGTGGCTGTATCTTTGTGCTCCAGCCGGGTGTCAGGCCTTTACCTCTGAGGTGGGAGAGCCAAGTTCAGGACATTGGTCCACCAGAGACCTCCCAGCTCCATGTAATATCAAACAGCAAAATCTCTCCCAGAGATCTCTATCTCAATGCTAAGACCCAGCTCCACTCAACAACCAGCAAGCTACAGTGCTGGACACCCTATGCCAAACAAATAGCAAGACAGGAACACAACCCCACCCATTATCAGAGAGGCTCCCTAAGATCATAATAAGGTCACAGACATGCCAAAACACACCACCGGATGCGGTCCTGCCCACCAGAAAGACAAGATCCAGCCTCATCCACCAGAACACAGGCACTAGTCCCCTCCACCAGGAAGCTTACACAACCCACTGAACCAACCTTAGCCATTCGGGGAAGACACCAAAAACAACAGGAACTACAAACCAGAAGCCTGCGAAAAGGAGACCCAAACACAGTAAGTTAAGCAAAATGAGAAGACAGAGAAACACACAGCAGATGAAGGAGCAAGGTAAAAACCCACCAGACCAAACAAATGAAGAGGAAATAGGCAGTCTACCTGAAAAACAATTCAGGGTAATGATAGTAAAGATGATCCAAAATCTTGGAAATAGAATGGGGAAAATACAAGAAATGTTTAACAAAGACCTAGAAGAACTAAAGAGCAAAAAACCAATGTGGAACAACACAATAAATGAAATTAAAAATTCTATACAAGGAATCAATAGCAGAATAACTGAGGCAGAAGAAAGGATAAGTGACCTAGAAGATAAAATAGTGGAAATAAATACTGCAGAGCAGAATAAAGAAAAAAGAATGAAAAGAATTGAGGACAGTCTCAGAGACCTCTGGGACAACATTAAATGCACCAACATTCGAATTATAGGGGTCCCAGAAGAAGAAGAGAAAAAGAAAGTGACTGAGAAAATATTTGAAGAGATTATATTTGAAAACTTCCCTAATTTGGTAAAGGAAATAGAGAATCAAGTCCAGGAAGCACAGAGAGTCCCATACAGGATACATCCAAGGAGAAACATGCCAAGACACATATTAATCAAACTATCAAAAATTAAATACAAAGAAAAAATATTAAAAGCAGCAAGGGAAAAACAACAAATAACACACAAGGGAATCCCAATAAGGTTAACAGCTGATCTTTCAGCAGAAACTCTGCAAGCCAGAAGGGAGTGGCAGGACATATTGAAAGTGATGAAAGGGAAAAACCTACAACCAAGATTACTCTACCCAGCAAGGATCTCATTCAGATTCAATGGAGAAATTAAAACCTTTACAGACAAGCAAAAGCTAAGAGAATTCAGCACCACCAAACCAGCTTTACAACAAATGCTAAAGGAACTTCTCTAGGCAGGAAACACGAGAGAAGGAAAAGACCTACGATAACAAACCCAAAACAATTAAGAAAATGGTAATAGGAACACACATATTGATAACTACCGTAAACGTAAATGGATTAAATGCTCCAACCAAAGGAAATAGACTGGCTGAATGGATACAAAAACGAGACCTGTATATATGCTGTCTACAAGAGACCCATTTCAGACCTAGGGACACATACAGACTGAAAGTGAGGGGATGGAAAAAGATATTCCATGCAAATGGAAATCAAAAGAAAGCTGGAGTAGCAATTCTCATATCAGACAAAATGGACTTTAAAATAAAGACTATTACAAAAGACAAAGACGGACACTACATAATGATCAAGGGATCAATCCAAGAAGAAGATATAACAATTGTAAATATTTATGCACCCAACATAGAATCACCTCAATACATAAGACAAATGCTAACAGCCATAAAAGGGGAAACTGACAGTAACACTATCATAGTAGGGGACTTTAACACCCCACTTTCACCAATGGACAGATCATCCAAAATGAAAATAAATAAGAAAACACAAGGTTTAAATGATACATTAAAGAAGATGGACTTAAAAAAAAAAAAAAAGAAGAAGAAGATGGACTTAACTGATATTTATAGGACATTCCATCCAAAAACAACAGAATACACTTTCTTCTCAAGTGCTCATGGAACATTCTCCAGGATAGATATCTTTTGTCACAAATCACGCCTTGGTAAATTTAAGAAAATTGAAATCGTATCAAGTATCTTTTCCGACCACAATGCTATGAGACTAGATATCAATTACAGGAAAAAATGTGTAAAAACTACGAACACATGGAGGCTAAACAATACACTACCTAATAACCAAGAGATCACTGAAGAAATCAAAGAGGAACTTAAAAAAATACCTAGAGACAAATGACAATGAAAACGTAACGACCCAAAACCTATGGGATGCAGCAATAGCAGTTCTAAGAGGGAAATTTATAGTAATACAATCCTACCTCAAGAAACAAGAAACAACTCAAATAAGCAACCTAACCTTACACCTAAAGCAATTAGAGAATGAAGAACAAAAAACCCCAAAGTTAGCAGGAGGTAAGAAATCAAAGATCAGATCAGAAATAAATGAAAAAGAAATGAAGGAAACAATAGCAAAGATAAATAAAACTAAAAGCTGGTTATTTGAGAATATAAACAAAACTGATAAACCATTAGCGAGACTCATCAAGAAAAAAAGGGAGAAGACTCAAATCAATAGAATTCGAAATGAAAACTGAGAAGTAACAACTGACACTGCAGATATACAAAGGATCATGAGAGATTACAACAAGCAACTATATGTCAATAAACTGGACAACCTGGAAGAAATGGACAAATTCTTAGAAAACCACAACCTTCCGAGACTGAACTAGGAAGAAACAGAAAATATAAACAGACCAATCACTAGCACTGAAATTGAAACTGTGATTAAAAACCTTCCAACAAACCAAAGCCCAGGACCAGATGGCTTCACAGGTGAATTCTATCAAACATTTAGAGATGAGCTAACACCTATCCTTCTCAAACTCTTCCAAAATATAGCAGAGGGGGGAACACTCCCAAACTCATTCTATGAGGCCACCATCACCCTGATACCAAAACCAGACAAAGATGTCACAAAGAAAGAAAACTACAGGCTAATATCACTGATGAACATAGATGCAAAAATCCTCAACAAAATACTAGCAAACAGAATCCAACAGCACATTAAAAGGATCATACACCATGATCAAGTGGGGTTTATCCCAGGAAGGCAAGGTTTCTTCACTTTATGCAAATCAATCAATGTGATAAACCATATTAACAAACTGAAGGAGAAAAACCATATGATCATCTCAATAGATGCAGAAAAAGCTTCTGACAAAATTCAACACCTATTTATGATAAAAAACCCTCCAGAACGTAGGCATAGAGGACACTTACCTCAACATAATAAAAGCCATATATGACAAACCCACAGCCAACACTGTTCTCAATGGTGAAAAACTGAAAGCATTTCCTCTAAGATCAGGAACAAGACAAGGTTGTCCACTCTCATCACTATTATTCAACATAGTTTTGGAAGTTTTAGCCACAGCTATCAGAGAAGAAAAATAAATAAAAGGAATCCAAAGCGGAAAAGAAGAAGTAAAGCTGTCACTTTGCAGATGACATGATAGCATACATAGAGAATCCTAAAGATGCTACCAGAAAACTTCTAGAGCTAATCAAAGAATTTGGTAAAGTAGCAGGATACAAAATTTTATGCTATTTCCTGAGAGAGAAATCTCTTGCATTCCTATACAGTAATGACAAACATCTGAAAGAGAAATTAAGGAAATACTCCCATTTACCATTGCAACAAAAAGAATAAAATACCTAGGAATAAACCTACCTAAGGAGACAAGAGACCTGTATGCAGAAAACTATAAGACACTGATGAAAGAAATTAAAGATGATACAAACAGATGGAAAGATATACCATGTTCTTGGATTGGAAGAATCAACATTGTGAAAATGACTCTACTACCCAAAGCAATCTACAGATTCAATGCAATCCCTATCAAACTACCACTGGCATTTTTCACAGAACTAGAACAAAACATTTCACAATTTGTATGGAAACACAAAAGAACCCGAATAGCCAAAGCAATCTTGAGAAAGAAAAACAGAGCTGAAGGAATCAGGCTCCCGGACTTCAGACGATACTACAAAGCTACAGTAATCAAGACAGGATGGTACTGGCACAAAAACAGAAATATAGATCAATGGAACAAGATAGAAAGCCCAGAGATAAACCCATGCACAAATGGTCACCTTATCTTTGACAAAGGAGGCAAGAATATTCAATGGAGAAAAGACCGCCTCTTCAATAAGTGGTGCTGGGAAAACTGGACAGCTACATATAAAAGAATGAAATTAGAACACTCCCTAACACCATACACAAAAATAAACTCAAAATGGATTAGAGACTGAAATGTAAGGCCAGACACTATAAAACTCTTAGAGGAAAACATAGGCAGAACACTCTATGACATAAATCACAGCAAGATCCTTTTTGACCCACCTCCTAGAAAAATGGAAATATAAACAAAAATAAACAAATGGGACCTAACGAAACTTAAAAGCTTTTGCACAGCAAAGGAAACCATAAACAAGACAAAAAGACAACCCTCAGAATGGGAGAAAATATTTGCAAATGAAGCAATTGACAAAGGATTAATCTCAAAAATTTACAAGCAGCTCATGCAGCTCAATATCAAAACAATAAACAACTCAATCCAAAAATGGGTGGAAGACCTAAATCGACATTTCTCCAAAGAATATATACAGATTGCTAACAAACACATGAAAGGGTGCTCAACATCACTAATCATTTGAGAAACGCAAATCAAAACTACAATGAGGTACCACCTCACACCAGTCAGAATGGCCATCATCAAAATATCTACAAACAATAAGTGCTGGAGAGGGTGTGGAGAAAAGGCAACCCTCTTGCACTGTTGGTGGGAATGTAAATTGATACAGCCACTATGGAGAACAGTATGGAGGTTCCTTAAAAAACTAAAAATAGAACTACCATATGACCCAGCAATCCCACTCTTGGGCATATACCCTGAGAAAACCATAATTCAAAAAGAGACATGTACCACAATGTTCATTGAAACTCTATTTACAATAGGCAGGACATGGAAGCAACCTAAGTGTCCATCGACAGATGAATGGATAAAGAAGATGTGGCACATATATACAATGGAATATTACCCAGCCATAAAAAGAAACAAAATTGAGTTATTTGTAGTGAGGTGGATGGACCTAGAGTCTGTCATACCGAGTGAAGTAAGTCAGAAAGAGAAAAATAAATACCACATTCGAACACATATATATGGAATCTTAAAAAAAAAATGGTTCTGCGGAACCTAGGGGCAGGACAGGAATAAAGATGCAGATGTAGAGAATGGACTTGAGGACACAGGGAGGGGGAAAGGTAAGCTGGGAAGAAGTGAGAGAGTGGCACTGACATATATACACTACCAAATGTAAAACAGATAGCTAGTGGGAAGCGGCTGCATAGCACAGGGAGATCAGCTCGGTGCTTTGTGACCACCTAGAGGGGTGGGATAGGGAGGGTGGGAGGGAGACGCAAGAGGGAGGAGATATGGGGATATGTGTATGTGTATAGCTGATTCACTTTGTTATAAAACAAAAACTAACGCAGCATTGTAAAGCAATTATACTCCAATAAAGACGTTTAAAAAAAAACTTAAAATGTTTAATCTATAATAAATGATTTCTTGTAGTATTTTCAGTCTCCGTTTAACTTTACTGCCCTATAGTGCCATCTCCTCTGGCACTTCTGTGCTTCCTCATCCTCCCATAAATGTTATTTTAAGCCTCGGTGTAAGCCCACCAACAAAACTTCCCTTGATTGCCTCCAAAATTTGCCATTGCTTCCATGTCATCTAATTGTTTCTTCCTAAAACTTAGAGATCACTAGGAAATTCAACAATGGTGTCTATCAGACTGAGTTCCCTGGAAATGTTCTCTGCAATGGAGAGATGCCTGCAAATGGTTTATTAGAAGATGGGGATGCCCGGGGAGATACACGTGTAAGGAAGTGAGGGGGCAGGATCGAGCAGAGAGTGAAGGTGACCCACGATGTGGTTTCAGTGGAGGCTGCCACAAGACTACAGGGAGTCCTGGAGCTGGGACTGCAGAGATGTCCCAAATTGGGGCAAGAGGGTTGGACCTTTAAATCCCCTCATCAAGCAGTCACTGGTTCCAAGTGCCCGGTTGGAGGGGGACAACCTTGGAAGAGGTAATTTCCTGTGGTCGAGGGCAAGGCCCGGTGAGGGACACAGCCGCGAGGCCATCATGGTCTATTGCCTTAGCTGCCCAGGGATGGACACATCACCAAAGGAAGGGATGAGAGAGGAGCATCAAAGTTTCCACCATGGATCTGTCCTCATTAAGTCTCTGCCTGCTCATTTACTCTCACCAGTTAATCTTCAAAGGATTAAGCTCTTAAAAATGGAATCTATAATCCTTAGACACATTTTTTAATCAAGGAGACTTCTGAGCACGCACAGTTCATTTCAGATGTGAAAGGGCTGAGGAACTTAGGCACTCCTAGGGAGGCACTCTGTAAACACCTTTAAAAGATACCAAAAGCATCACTATTTTTACACATTACACTAATTTTTAGGAAGTGAAAGGAAATTACACTTAAAAATAAAAATACAAATCATATAAAAAGACCAAAAATGAGATAAAGATGCCTGTATCAGTTCTCAGCACAAAAATCTCAGAGACATCTATGTGAATAGCTATGTGCTTAGAAAGATTGGGAATCCCATTAGAACATCTATATTTGAGAAACTGATTATCTCAGTCTATTTAACCTTAAAAAAAAATCCCTGTAAACATGTTGTGGGATATTCCCAAGAGAATAAAAAGTAGCTTAACAGAAAAGCTTATGATTTTACAAACGAAAGTTTGCATTCAACTTTCCTAGGTTGGGTTTATTTGGATTGTTTCAGATTTTATGTGAGTCTGAAAATTTCAAACATGTTGACTAAATCCTTTCTTTCCGAACAGAATTTTAGATTTATGAAATGTTTTATTTGAAAAAGTTCACTATCATACAGATATTAGGAAATAAATAGAGATATGTTGAATTTTTTAAAAAACTTATGGCTAATCAGCTCCTTGAGATAGTCTTTTAATAAAATGAATGACCAAAACTCTCAATAAATGTCAGAAAATTTAGAAGTAAAAGTTCATTTATGTCATACCATGTAATCTGTCCCTGATCATTCTCCTAGTACTCTAAAAATTAAAGGTTTTTCTTCACTTAATAGAAAAATCATATATTAATTATCCAATTTGAGTTCACATTTGTGGAGTATCTACTACGTGTAAGGCAAATATTAAGCAAAGGAAGTAACTAAAAGTGACCTTATCTGAGACACTCCACTTAAGATGTGGTGAAGGGAAATTCACAAGTGTAGGAAGGCTAATCATTTTGAAAATATTATCTGTAAAGTGCAAGCACCCTCTGGCTTCCTGAACTGGTGAGGTTCCCGAAGGTCATTAGAAAGCTGTTTACTGCCTTTATTTGCCCAGAGAAGCAATGTCATAAATGGGGGCTGGTTTCCAAATGAGCCCTCCTAATGCAGCACTAGCAGGTCCACCCCAAGTTCTGGGAGCAAGAAGCCGTGAGGGACGGGAGGAGAACGCCGTAGTTTCCCATGCCCTTGCCAGATCCAGAGCCATTCTGTAGCCAAGTCCTGGATCAAAGAAAGTCTTTAGTTAGCATTCTCCCTTCCCATGCACCTCCACTCAATGCTGCACTATTTTCTAGCCTCTTAGTTCCCAAGACTTAAGTCCTGTAGCACTCACCCAGATCCAGGTCACTGCCACAAATTCTACAGATCAAGCTAATTCACTCCCACCCCACCAACTCCACCCCTTATTCAAATTTTACAGTTTTCTATCCAGGAGGGAAGAATCTAACTGAATTAATTCATGCTAACGTGTAAATACTCATTCCTTAAGGCTCCAAAGACACTGGTGTAGCTTTTAAAGAAAAGACTTGTTAAGCCAAATGTGGAGAATAACAGGCTAATAGCAGTGATGGGGTGGGGAGGGTCATGGGAGAATAATGAGTATATATTGAGTGCTTATGATGCCAGGAACTAACACGGCTTCACTGGATCCTCTTAACAACACCAGTGGGGAGATATGTTATTCCCCCAGTTTTACAGAAGAGAAATGGGGGGTCTGGAGAGGTTCTGTGTCTTACTGAGCTCTGGAAGACAGTCACCTGGTCTTCTCTCTGCCTTGGCAAAGTCAACCAGTCTGGTCCCCAACCCAGGGGAAGGCAGTTCACCTAAGTCATTCTTCTTTTGCACTATTTTCTCTCTTCCTTTGTACTGAAAGCACAGATCCCCTAAAAGCAAAGTTTTTTTTCCACTGTGTGATGGCAGGGATGGTAGGAGAAACTGAGGCAGCACTGGCTGAATCCTACTCAAGCATGTTTGTATAAATGAAACTTCTTCAGTGGGGTGTGGATCAGGAACTGCTTATATTCTAGGCTCTGAGAAAGGGAGAAGAGGACATTATCTTAACTTCTTCAGTATATTCATCTCCCAAGTATCAGTATCTACCTATGTAAAGTCTGTTTTACAGGTCATTTTCCAACATTCTAGGACTCAATAAATCAGCTACCCTTTAGGTTAATTCAGGTGCTATCGCTTGTAGAACAGCTGACTTTAAAATTAATCATCTCACTACTATGGCTTTACATAGTATAACCCATTCAAGAAGAAAGGCATAAAAAAAAAGAACCTACTTGCCATACTCTATGCTCATTTTACATTAAAAACACAGAAAAAATACAGTCTCCCTCTGCAGAACTGGAGTGGACCCTGTGTTCCAAGGCAGGAACTGGGTCCAGCAGCCCACAGACAGATTTTCTGGATGGCTGATCACTCATCTTTCCAACTGCTGATTACTGACTGAACCCATGTGGACACTGAAAATTTCTGCCTGCTCCAAGCAATCTGATTTGCCTTTAAGAACCCACCTCCCTCCCCCTCTCAGTCCACATTATTTAAGCTGGTTGCCCCTCACTCCTGGGCTCCAAGGGTACACACGTGACCTGGCCACAGGAGGCACAGTGACGCTCCAAATCATCCCAATGGGACTCACTCCCAAGAACCGTGGGGAGGATGGATGCCAAGAGCTGCTGGAGGCCACCAGGTAGAGAGAACCTACCTGAGAGAAGATGCCCAAGGTCAAGCAATTCTGAGGGGAGAGAAGAAACAAGGATGGAGGGGCAGAGACAGAGACTTGATGGCACTGTTTGAGGCTCTAGATCCAGGCTGCCCTGGGGCTTTGCCAGGTGTGAGCAGATACACTCTCCTTTGAAGCCATATCCAAGAAGAGTTGAGCTCCTGTCACAAGGCAGGAGTCCTGAATAAGACATCCCTGATACCCGCGCTCCAACTGTCTCATTAGACATCTCCATTCCTACCCATCTCTCCTCAAATTATGATGACAGGAACCATGGTGTGGTTCAGTGCCCGAGCCTGGTCCACCTGGCAGGACCCATGGAGCCAGCGAGCAGCAGCTCAGTTTCCTGGTTCCTGGTCCACCAAGCACCAAGCAACAGTTCTCCAACAGGCACTCACATTCCACCCCCAACTCTACCCACCTTCCCTCTCAAAGGCCACCGCCCCAAGTGGACAATTAGGCTTCCAGACAAGGAGCTCTGAGTTGGACCTGTGGTTGGTTGGTTGATTTTAAAGGGAATAACTGTGCTTCAATTTGTCAAGGCCCAGCACACACAGCAGAGATCCACATCCCTCTGAATCATCCACATCTTAGGTTTGAGAACTGCCCTCTAACTTGAACAAGGCTCTTTCTTCAAAAAAATAAGAGGTCTCCAGGCTGCAGGCCTCTACATTTTTTAGCCCATTAGATAGCTGTGGAATCACTGAGAGAAAATGAGTAGAGAGAGCTGACAGGACAAAAGTCTATTTACACTACTGCTGGTGCAAACCAGACCAATTGTCCCAATAGCTGTTACAATGCGATAATTAAGCCTCTGTATTTATCTCCTGAGAAAGTGAATTCCCATGGTTTTATCCCCCTAAAGACAGATATTTATGCTACCTGGAAGTGACATTTATCTTTTACATATATTTACTATCTCCCCAACTAAGAGGAAAAATCTCCAGAGGGCAGAAGCCTTGAGTCCCCAGAATCTAGAACAAAGCCCTGTGAAGGTAGCCAATAGTCAGCAAATGTTGTCCACTAAGGAGGATAATCAGAGGAAGCTTTTATTCGATATCACATTCTCTCGTAATAGAATCTTGCTTCTCAGTGGTTCAGTCCCAAAGGAGAGTCTCCATACAAGGGAATAGAAATCAACTTCCAGAAAACAGAACCCAATATTAACAAAAAATGCCAATCATGACCAAATTAGGGCTCTAACTGTATGCTGGTCTCTTCAGCAAATGCTGCAGGGCACGACTGACTTCTTATTTCTGGGCATGTCTGCACTTCTCCCTAGAAGGCCTGTCTATAGCTCTTTCCTTTTAAGAATCAATCCATGCACCCTGCAAGGTTCTGAAATAAATAAGTAAACAAGGTCATGGCTGAAAATTCAGAGACTCAAGTTTCTATTTTTTTGTAGTGCTATTAAGGCCATCTTATTTCATGAGAATTATCACTGAGTCTTCCTTTTATCCCAAGGGGAGTAACTGAGGGTTTTGGAGACCACGGATTGGAAATCATGGACTTCCTTGCTTGAAGGTGAATGCACAATATTAGTTTTGTGTACAACTGTATTTCTTTATGAAGAGAATGCCACAACTTTCATTAGTTTCTGGAAAGGTTTTATGATCCCCAAATGGAATGAGAATTAATGCTCAATTCCTTTGCTCTTTTAATAGCATAGTGTTTACTTGGTTATGACTCCAGTAAAATGTTACATAAAGAACAACAACAAAAAAAAAGAAACCACGTTACGCAGATAAAGAATATGTAGGTTCTTGATACTCTTTTGAGTTGGGCATGGCTTATATCATTGAAAGTTCTTACTAGATGCTATTTCTTATACCAGATGGCAGTGATGCTTGGATGCTCAGGGCAGCCCATGTTGCCTGGGTGTTGGTCGTTGACAGTAGTTGGCTGGGGAGGTCAAAGCACAGATTGGCAGGCCTGACTTGGGCGGGGCTTGGTACAATTTCTGAGCACTCACACTTGCTGGACATGCTAGAATCCATACCCTAAGCATTCAGAGTGGCAGGTAGGCTGCCTTATGCTCCCATGTCAGGTTTGATTCAACTTTGACAGACTACAGTCTTGATGAGGAATTTTTACGTTTCTTTTCTTTTCCTACTATAACATTGTACAATAAGTGTAATGGGGAGGTTTTACATACTTTAAGCTTTCCTTCCTGCTTAGGCACTACTGCATTATCTGTTTCGCAAATGTGAATATTGGTTATACATGAAAATATAAAACTTAGATTTTTATATCTTAAAAAATATATAGGAGGGGCTTCCCTGGTGGCGCAGTGGTTGAGAATCTGCCTGCCAATGCAGGGGACACGGGTTCAAGCCCTGGTCTGGGAAGATCCCACATGCCGCGGAGCAACTGGGCCCGTGAGCCACAACTACTGAGCCTGTGCGTCTGGAGCCTGTGCTCCGCAACAAGAGAGGCCACGACAGTGAGAGGCCCGCGCACCGTGATGAAGAGTGGACCCCACTCGCCGCAACTAGAGAAAGCCCTCGCACAGAAACGAAGACCCAACACATCCAAAAATAAATAAATAAATTTATTATTTAAAAAAAATATATATATATAGGAAAATATAAAATTTAAATCAAATCTGCTCCACCGTGTTCAATAAGCAGTCTTCCTAATCAACCCACGATTATGTTAACAAATACAGACTTTTAAATGTACACCTTCTTACACAACTCCTTTCCAGAGTTCTTCATTTTTTTCCCCACTCTGACTTCAGGGAAGAAATTGGAAGCTCATAAAAAATATGTTCTCCATAATTTACAGCTGTAACACCTGGATCACCAGGCTTTATCTCATTTTCATCCCTACCTAGGCTCTGAAAAGTGCTGTCAAAGAGAATCTCTCCCCTGAGTATTGACAGGAGGAGATTAGACTGCATTTCCTACCTTCATTTACCTTCCAGCAGTGCTCAATAAAAAAGCAAGAGGAAAAGTGAAATAACATGTTTTTCCAGGGGGAATAATATTTTCATCCACTTGGTATTTCTATTTATTATAGACATTTTAAAAATACCATTATCTTATCAGAGAAAGGTGGCCCCAACATACTTCTCTACCTCTTTACAAAACAACCCTACGAGTGCAATGTGATTCCATACATAGCAGTGAAGGAAAGCTATTCCCAGGAAAGTCAAGAACTTTCCTGAAGGTGGTTCTGCTCTTCAGAAGCATCTAGGCTCTCAAGACTGCTTCAGTACATAAGAGTCCAAAATCTCCCCATGACCCAAAAGACCCTGTATAATCTGGTCCCTGCCAACCATTCCAGACCCATCCCCCCTCACTTTCCCTCTTATTAACCAAATTCCAGCTGCCCACACAATCTTTCTCTAAGTACCTTCTGCTGTGGTTTTCTCTGCCCATAACCATCCGCCACATCCCTCATTTCCTCTCCTCAGGAAATCTGGCCAACTTGTATTCATTCTTTGCAGTTCATCCTACATGTCACTTCTTCAGGAAAATCTTCCCTGTCCCTCCCCTTCCTGAATGATTGGGTTGGGACCTCTTGCAATTCATTCCTGTAGTTCAATTTATCTCTATATACCTCTGAATGAGTTATCACAACTGTAATTGATAATTATTTGCGTATTTTTTTAATTTAATGAAAGCTTCTTCTACTACATCATAAGGTCTATGGGAACAGGAATAGGTCTGTCTTCTTTATCATGGTATTAAAAAGATACCAAGTCTACCACAGGGTAAATATTTAATAAACATGTGAGGACCGGAGAGAGAAAAGAGGAGAGATGAGTTACCGAAATCATTGGTGTTGGATTGGAATGGGATCTTCCAGCAACACATATATACTTGGGGCTGGTTCACAACATAGAACATTCTAACCAAATTTTTCCCCTATTCCAAGACACCTGGAAAAGAGCTATATGACAATACTCAGGAGATGGAGCGGCTCTTCAGTGTTGAGGAAAGCCATGGAACATGGCAATTAGAGTCATGAGGTTTGGAGCCAGTCACTTAGGTACGAAATCCCAGCTCTACCACTTACAGCTGCATCACCTAGAGCAAGTGCTCACACCTTCTGAGCCTCCAGTGATCCATCTACAAAATGAGACTAAGAATTCCTGCTCCTTATTGTCACAAAGATTATGAAGTAATGCCTGTGAAACACTGGCACAAGACTAAGATTTTAGCGCTATTATTGTTATTACCAAGAAACATTAGAAGTTATACCAATTCCACTGGTTGTACCATAAGGCAAGAACTATCTTGCCTTTTCCTTATTTAAGGAATATACCCCACTTGGGCATATTCACAAACAACTAGATGCTCTGAGAACAATTTGTTTTCCTGTCCAGAGATCCTAACACCTAGACTAACTGCAGAATGTACAGCTTTAGTTTTACAGGAGTTTAACAACATCACTGGAAGTCAAAATACATGTACAGAATGCACGAGAAGAATGATCTGAGAAATATTCACTTATGAGCTCTTGGAATTGAGCCCACAAATAAACAAACTAACACACTCCCACTCACTATATAGATATATAGATATAGATATAGATTTTTTTTTTTTTTGGCTGTGTTGGGTCTTCGTTGGTGCACGTGGGCTTTCTCTAGTTGCTGCGAGCGGGGGCTACTCTTCGTTGCAGTACGCAGGCTTCTCATTGTGGTGGCTTTTCTTGTTGCGGAGCATGGGCTCTAGGCACATAGGCTTCTATAGTTGTGGCATGCAGGCTCAGTAGTTGTGGCTCGCGGGCTCTAGAGCGCAGGCTCAGTAGTTGTGGCGCACGGGCTTAGTTGCTCCGTGGCATGTGGGATCTTCCCGGACCAGGGCTCGAACCCGTGTCCCCTGCATTGGCAGGCGGATTCTTAACCACTGCGCCACCAGGGAAGCCCCTCACTATATTTTTTTAGATACTTTTCTCCAACTAATAATGGCACATTCCTCCAGCTATCCCTCCAAAACAATGGTAAGACTCAAACTCATTGACAGGGCTGGTGTTGAAGGAATACCATACTCAACCACGAATCACTGGTTTGGGCATGTCATGTACCTGGCACTGGTGCACTGATGTGCCCTCACTACTGGTGGAGCAGTGGGTACCCTGGAATCTATGGCCCTGGCAGAAATCAGCTGTCTGTTACCCAAACTCTGCCACTTACTAACTGTAGACAGAATCAGGACTGCAGACAAATTACTTACATGGCCTCTAAGAATTTCCCATATATAAAATACAACTATAGCATATACCTATGTGTTATAAATAAATGCATATATAACAATATCTCTTCGTCAAAATTGCTGTGAGACTTAAAGTGAAATAATGTACATATTTTATAACATCTATTTGAGATACTGTGTAAAAAATGCCTAGCAGATAGATCTACTTTGTTTCCTTCCACTACTACCATGCTGTTCATGGAACAAGAGAGGATTAATGACAGAGATGAGATGAGGCTATAGAATATAGAAAATACATAATTATAAGGGTCTTGTAAATTATAACATATTCCTCAGGATAATATCAATACTAGAAATAACAGTGATGTATAGTGGGGCACTTGGTGAGGAAGAGTTTTTTTAAGCAGGACTGACATTTAAAAGTTGCTAGCTATACCTTTATCTAGCAATCAAAGAGATCTCAGAGGGCTTCCCACCAGTAAGAAGGAAGTAGTAGAGCCAGGTTTATGCCTGACACCAAAATCTTCTGTTATACTAAATCTGTCTTCATTAAATTTACTTGTTATGAGACAACCTTCAGAGATCAGAAAGATGGGAAGGAAATGTCAGGGGCAAAGAAGAGCTGTAATGTCAATACTGAGATAAGGAGAAAAAACAACTCCACTTGGAGCTGTTTTCCTAAACTGGGCTTCTCAGGCACAACCTACTACAAACAGCCTTCCTTTGTGAAGTTTAAGGGCCAAGGGAACTGGATCCAAATTACATGATGTGTGACTTGGGACAAGTCACTTAGTCTCCTGTAGCTCACTTTATTCATCTGGAAAATGCAAATGATAATAAACCTACTTCAGAAAGTACTGTAGTAAATAAATAAGTTAATACATAAAAAGCACTTAGAATAGTGCCAATACATAATAAATTCTCTGTATGTTTAGTTGTTATTAATACTAGTTATAAAGTACAACAAACAAATAAACTCAAGGAAAAAGAGATCAGATTTGTGGTTACCAGAGAGGATGGGTAGGAGCGGGAATTGGATGAAGACAGTCAAAAGGTACAAACTTCTAGTTTAAGATAAATAAGTACTAGGGATGTAATGTACAACATGACAAATATAATTAACACTGCAGTATGTTACACATGAAAGTTGTTATAACATTAAACCTTAAGAGTTCCCCTCATGGGCTTCCCTGGTGGCGCAGTGGTTGAGAATCTGCCTGCTAATGCAGGGGACACGGGTTCGAGCCCTGGTCTGGGAAGATCCCACATGCCGCGGAGCAACTGGGCCTGTGAACCACAACTACTGAGCCTGCGCATCTGGAGCTTGTGCTCCGCAACAAGGGAGGCCGCGACAGTGAGAGGCCCCTGCACCACGATGAAGAGTGGCCCCCGCTCGCTGCAACTGGAGAAAGCCCTCGCACAGAAACGAAGACCCAACACAGCCAAAAATAAATAAATTAATTAATTAATAAAAACTACAGGGAGAACAATGATTAAATTGATAAAAAAAAAAAGAGTTCTCCTCATAAGAAAAAATTTTTTTTTATTTCTTTAATGTTATATCTATATGAGATGATGGATGTCCATTAAACTTACTATGATGATCACTTCATGATGTATCTAAATAATTACGCTGTACACCTTAAACTTATAGTGTTAACGTCAATTATATCTCAATTAAACTAGAAGAAAAATAAATAAAATAAAATGGGGGTGAGAGGACCCATAGTTAGTTGGCCTCATGTCAAAGGTAACATGATACAACTGAGCAAAGAGAGCACAGCCAGGGGTGGCCAGAGGAGGACCATCATCAGCACGTCCTACCTCACATAATGAAACTTCAGAAGACGGAATGTGCATTGTGATTTAACAAATATTAGTTCAAAGGCAGGGGAGTGAAGGCCAAGCCCTACCACAGCAGATAACACTACAAAGATGGTCATGGACACTTATGCAAAACAAGTCCACACAAACCTAGTACGAAGCTCTAGCTCCAAATACAAACAAAATTTGTGTAGCTGCTTGAAGCTCACATTAGACTTACACTCCTAGAAAGAAAAAAATAGATTTTGAAACAGGAAATGGGTACTTACAAATACACCATTCAAAATGCCATCTATGTATAATTAAGAGGATTATGTTATAAAAAGAGCCATTGAGAATCATTAGCAACACTAACAGAAAATAGAACATCCTTTAAGCAGCCAACACAAACAAAAGCTCTGCTGTCCCAGATCCATTTGGTCCTAATTCAGTTATTCTCCAACTCTCTTTTTCAGGTGATTTCAAAAAATGAGCTTTCTGTGATTGTGAGAATACATCTTTACAACCCTAAAGGTATCACTTTTTAGGGTTGAGACTGTCATACAGAGTGAAGTAAGTGAAGAAAGAGAAAAACAAATATCGTATATTAACGCATATATGTGGAATCTAGAAAAATGGTACAGATGAACCGGTTTGCAAGGCAGAAATAGAGACACAGATGTAGAGAACAAACGTATGGACACCAAGGGGGTAAAGCGGCGGGGAGGTGGTGGTGGTGGGAGGAACTGGGAGACTGGGATTGACATGTATACACTAATACGTATAAAATAGATAACTAATAAGAACCTGCTGTATAGCACAGGGAACTCTACTTCACTTTGCTATACAGCAGAAACTAACACAACATTGTAAAACAACTATACCCCAATTTAAAAAAAATAAAAATAAAGGGATGACTTTTTCTCTAATTAAAAGGTGAACTGTATCAATAAAGAAACTCTCCAAAATGTTTCCCCATTTTTTATGTGAGGATCACTTTGTGAGACTAAAGCCAGGCCAAGCCGTAAATACTAATGAAGAGCTTAGTTACTGTGACATCTAGGTTTCAAAAGATTAAGGAAATAATTCAATGACCCGTCTTCCATGGTGGCTGTAAGTAAGATGAACAGTTACAGAAGAATGATTATTGTTACTGAAGAAAAGGTATTCCTTATACATTAGTTTAAATTCAAAGGAAGATTACTCATTCCCTTTGTAGAACACACCCCACAGTAAACGATAAAAACTGCCTTCTAATTTTTTTTTCTCTTTGGTTGAGCTGGTTATTGTACACCTTCTCATACTAAATGAACCTAGACCATTTGTAAGGACTATGTTATTGCTGAAATTTAGTATTATCAGATTAAATTCAGGTGGAAGAATTCTGGAGTTCTTCTGGTTATCTTTGACTCCAGTGGGAAATATGATGTATGTGAAAAAACAGGTATGTATGTGTATAAACCATACTAGGTGAAGGCATAATTGTGTGTGTGTGTGTGTGTGTGTGTGTGTGTGTGTACAGCCTATGTCAGAGCAACACAAAATGTCAAAACGTTATAGGAGCCAATTATTTAAACTTCACTGTGGGAAAAAATTATGAAAGCCCCTAATAAAAAAAAAAAAATTCCTGACTTTTCTTTTTTATTTTCTCTGCTCTTGTTCCCAGAAAGAAAGAGAAATGACATAGCTGAAAGGCAAGTAGCAGGAGGGCAGAGAATGAAGAGCCAAGACCCAAAGAATATACCACCTGGATAGTCCTGTGACAGAGGTACACAGACTAACCATGGTTGGTCATTCAAAATACACAAAGACCCTCTCGTGGCAAGGTCCGTAAAGTTCTTCCTCATACCCTGGCATATACCCAGGAAGAAAAATGTTGGCACTAGGGACAGTGAAAATGTCAGGTAGAGAGGAACAGATTAAAAACACTTTACAAAGCTCCATCTTCCTTGAAAAGAGGCAGAGGGCGTGGGGCCTGGGAAACTAACTGCGAAAGGTCGTTCTCCCTCCCATCTCCGCCGGTTCCCCTAAATCTCACTCACCCAACTCCCTCCCGAACAGCAGGTCAGGAAGTCACAGAAGCAGCAACCTGAGTCTGGAGTAAACGAATGCCACCTAGCAGGCCGAAGGGAGCAGAGTGGGACTGGGGCGATAACCAAACTGGTTAAGTCAATGTGGTTTTTTTGCTTAAAACCGCTGAGTTGAAAGGGCACGTGTGCAAGGCCACAGAGAACCAGGTGAGATCCCAATCTCAGCTGGACCCCGCCCCTGCCCCCTACTCCAGCTTCCTTTTGAAAGTCCAGGGAGGCAAAGAAAGAAAAGGGAGGCGCAGTCTGTGACTGCTCTCAGCCAGGAGACAGCGGCCACGCTGAAGGAGAGTGTTCCAACCGCCAGGGAGCTTGCGGTTTGGCAACAGCTCTGTAGTGACACAGAACTTGTCTCCAAAACCTATTCCAATCGCAAAAGAGATTTTGGAAAACACTCAGACTTCTAGTCTGGTGTGGTGAAAATATTATTCAAAGGCAACTCTAGAAATGCTGAATTTCTCTCTTATCAAAAGCTATTTTACATTTCAATAAAAGAACAGGGGTCAAATATGGCTTAAGGGTCCAGATAGAATATTGTTTCTATTTTGAGAGAATATCTATTTGTAATTTTCAGAAATTGATCATGTGTCATGCATGGGTCAACCCTGAATCTGAGAGAGAATGCATATTTCAACACATTTGAGCCGCAATGCCTTAAGATCGAAAATTGCCAACAGAGTCCTTCAATTCCAAACCTTTTCATTGTAATTATTTCCCCAAATATTTAGTCTCTGACATCAGACACCATAAAAATCTATGTAACAGAAATGTGTAGGAGGTTTTCTTGTTTTACCTGTTTTTTTTTTTTAACTGACAAACATATGTTTTGCCCTTTCTTTTGCTCCGTTAACACTCACTACTTTCAGTGTCTAATACTGCAGGGAAAAGAACTATTTTACTCATGGAAGAATCCAAAATAACTATAATATAAAGAATATGAGCTCTTACATAAAAAAGAATGAAATAATGCCATTTGCAGTAACATGGATGGACCTAGAGATTACAATACTAAGTGAAGTAAGTCAGAAAGAGAAAGACAAATACCATATGGTATCACTTATATGTGGAATCTAAAATATGACACAAATGAACTTATCTACGAAACAGAAACAGACTCATAGACACAGAGAACAGATCTGTGGTTGCCAAGGCAGGGGGCGTGGCTTGGGGAGGAATGGATTGGGAGTTTGGGATTAGCAGATGCAAACTATTATACATAGAATGGATAAACAACAAGGTCCTACTGTATGGCACAGGGAACTATACTCAGTATCCTGTGATAAACCATAATGGAAAAGAATATGAAAAAGGATATATATGTATAACTGCATCAGTTTGCTATACAGCAGAAATTAACACAACATTGTAAATCAACTCCAATAAAATAAGTTTTTTAAAAAGAATCTGAGCTATTACAGTAAATAGGTGACAATCTGGCACTCAAGAGCCTGGCACCCTCAACCACTTTACACAAATGCAAATTCAAAACTTAACCTTCCCTCTCCCTCCCAAAGGAAAATACTTTTCAATACAAGCATTTGTGAACAGAACCAGGAAAAATCAAAAACATAAGTAAAGGGGGACATGTGCTCTGATTTATTCCTGTCACTCTCCCTTTTCCTGAAGGTTCAGCCACATCCCTGGTCTTATAAATCTTTCCATCTCCCTGTCCCCAGGGTCAGTCACCTGCCCAACATCAGGCTCTCAGGGGACTGCCTTGGCCTCCGAGTGGTCGCCTGCCCCTGCTGCCAACTTCACCCTTCCAAGGCTCACTTTCCCTGTCTCCCCTGCTCAAATGCCTCCAGGGGTCCCTCTGCCTCCCTAGATATGCTCCTCAGCCCCCAGAGTCCCCAGACCTTCATCTGCACCTTCATTTCCCTCTACCCCACCCCACACCCTAGGCTTCAGTCCCACTACTGACGCCCCATTTCTGAATACACAGGGCACTTGTTCGTCTCTGCGCCAATGGCAATATTCTTTCCTCCATCTCCCTGTGTCCGAATCCTAAGCACACCTTCAAAACAAGGCAGAGGCCATCAGGTGGCAACACCCTCAAACTGCTGCCCCCCAGCCTACTCCTTACCTGCACCCACACCCGCGCCGTCTCCTCCATCTGCAAGGGAGAGGTTCCTTCTTCCACTGACGCTACCATTCCCCTGCTCTCTGGGACCCACCCCCACCTGAGTCCTTAAGGCCTTCAGCCATCAATTAACCCCCGTTCTCCTTTAACTTCAACCTCGCCCTCTCCACAGGCGCTGACTCATCAACCCACTCAGGTGATATCCATTAAAAACAAAACCAAATTCCATATATATGTGTCAGCATATGGTATGATACAGCAGAAACTAACACGCCATTGTAAAGCAATTATACTCCAATAAAGATGTTAAAAAAACCCCAAAAAACCAAAAACCTGCCCATGATCCCATCCCCAGCATGGTTCTCGTGTTCTCATCACCACTTTCTTTTATCCCTTGTGGAGAGCCAAACCGCTTGGCCACTCTCTCTGTCCCCACCTCATCTTTCCACGCACCCTCCAACCAGCTGCATTCTATCTTCCATCCCACCACTCCTGGTGCTGTTATTTTGTGAAATGTATTGACACCTACTACGTCCAGATAACATTCATCTAGCACTGGGAGGGGAGAGGAGAAATCAAACATGAGCTCTCTGAGTCAGAAGTTCAAGCTGACAACTAAAGTCAGCCCACAGATATATTTTATTTGGTCTGTGTTGTGTTTTTCTAAAAATCAATTATTTGTTGAAAATTCAAGATTCTGGAGACGTCACGCAAAAATCTGGATTTTTTTGGCTTCTATTAAAGAATCTAGAAACTCTGGCAGCACTGCTTTCACTGCATGATAATAATCAGCTGGAGGTGAGAAGCAGCTGCCCCTCGAATGGGGCACCGGCTTCCTCACTCACCACAGGCCCCATCAAACCTTTGCTCATTTTCTTTATTTTGATGGCCTCTGTGGGTAACAGAGTTCGAACACCTGCTCTAGATCAGTGCTGGCCAATAGAAATAAAAATGTGTCACATACATAATTTAAAATTTTCTAGCAGCCACATTTTTAAATGAAAAGGAGTGGGTGAAATTAACTTTAATAATATATTTTACTTAATCCGATATATCCACAATACTATTTCAACACACAAGCAACATAAAAAATTAGTAATAAGATATTATACTTCCTTTTCTTTGAGCTAAGGCTTCAAAATGTGGTGTGCGCTTTATGCTTTCCACCCGTCTCAACTTGAACTAGCCACTCTTCCAGTGCTCAGTAGCCGAGTGGCTCTGCCATATGGGACAGCACAGCTCCAGATGCTTAATGGTTAGTTACAAAAATCGTCTTGCAATCAGAAAGAGAGAAAATATTAAGGAGAAAGAGAAAGCAAGCAGGACTAAGGAAAAGGGTGATGATGTCCAAGAGGAGGCATGGTGAGAGTTTGAAAACAGAAGAGGAAGTAGGGACACAGAGACAATGAACAGCTCTGGGCCAGTCCTCCAAGGGAAGAAACGCCCTGTATAGGCAAATGCAGTTGACAGGCAATGCAGATTCTCTGGAGGAGTCTTTGGTGTTCTAAAAATAGGCTCAGCATTAGACAGGTAGTCATTACGAGAAGCAACTCACCAACGGTCTGAACCCCAGTTCACACACTTGGCAACAGAATGAGTCAGGCTAGTAAGGGCAGGATTCTTGATCGAGATTGGGATTTTAATCTAGTTAAAGTAAATGGGTTTGAGGAGAAGTGCAAGGAAGCAGGCAGGAAAGTATCTTGAGCTAAGATCCAAGGAGAGTTCAAGACTCAGAGATCATGAGAGAGGATATGTCAACAGGTGTTGGTGATTCAGGTGTCGGGGTGTGATCTCATAGGCCAGACAAGGAAACGTGGGTGCAAAACAGATACCTGGAATCGGAGACCAGCAACAAGAAATGCATCCTTGAGCCAGAGACCTCGGAAGCAGAAATCACTCCTCCATCCCCCACGTGAGCACAATATGGTGGTCATATCCTCCCTTTATGCCCTCAGACATGAACCAGAATTACAGGAGAGCCATGCCAGCAACTGGGAGAAGAGCGGAATGTCAAATACATTTGCCAGGCGTAAAAGGACTTGGAAACAAGAAGGCAAGAACATCATTACACAACCATAAAGTGAGTTTGAAACTTTTCCAAGAGAACTTATCTCTGAACAACTCCAGCCCATCCATTCATCCCTTCGTTCATTCAGCAACCATTTATTGAGTAGTCTTCCCCGATCCATTTTACAATGCTGATTAAATAGGTCCATTGTACTAAGGCTTGCCAAATTCTACTCTAGCAGTGCAAAATACAGTGAGATTGCTAACACTGAAGGAGCCTCTCTAAATAAAACCCATGGGATTAAGAGGATGCATTGATCCTAAAACGTCCAGAGTCCCATTTGCCTATCATGTGTCATAATTTTCCAGATTGGCTAGGGCCCAAGAGAATGGGAAATAAGGCTGATATAAAATATCTCAGATAGATTTCATAGGAAAATTGTTCTCTCAAGAAGGTAGTATGCAGGACTTTAAAATCTCATTATATTTAAAATGCAGTTTTCATGTTGCTTGCACTCAGACTAATATTAAATAGGAGTACTTGGGACACTGGGGAAATTGTGGCCTACTATTATGCTGAAAAAACTTTCTAATGATAAGAAACCGGTATACATTGGAGGGGGAAATATATTTGCATACAGTCTTGAATTGTTGAGGTATAGTAATCACTCTCCACACGTGATTTATAAAAAGCAATGTAAATTAGAAGAAAAGGTTGACAATGACAAAGAAATCAAGATAGCACATAAAGTTCACCATGCAGGGAAAAAAAATGATATTTTCAATGGTAGCGACAAATCAAAATTCACAAATAAAGACAGTAAAGATTATCTGGCAAGTGGAAAAAAAGGACTTGAGGAAGAGTGCCTCACACCTTTGAATAATTAACTTTATAGGAAGATAAGCTTATCATAAATAGGTATGTTATACTGTAATTTTATGAAAACAAGCAAGCTTACCTAAAGAAAGTTAAGACAATATCTGTTTCATTCACATAAAACAACCCCCCCAAAAAGCCACTATTCACAAAAATGGCCCTCAGATATCAAGAAAAGGTTTTATTTAGGATGCTTGGTTTGTTGAGGCAGGGAAATATATAGTTTTTAGTAAGTTTTCCAGCAAAATAAAAAATTCAAAGCAAAAAAGTTTCAGATTTCAAAAAATTAATTTCTGCTTATCTAAAATAGATGTCTGCTATGATACTGTAAGTAACTATGATTTAATTTAAAAAATGCATTACCCTAACTTCTGAATCTGCAGATTTTGTCAATGCTTATAATGTTATCTACACATACTTTTTACTCTTCATCAATCTAGAGTTGGCAAACGTTTTGATAATCCTTATGAGCAAAGAAATCATACTACATGTTTCCTTGTGGTGCCAAAGACATATTATTAACCTTTAATTTTATGAAATCATCCCATATTTCCGAACAATGGGGCAACGGAAAAAAAGGGGGAATATTTGTCCTATTTTCTTTATGAATCTGTTAATTTTATTTTATTCCTCCAAGTATGTATTCACATTTTCATGATAATGTGCACATATTTTCCAAAAGTTATGTAAGATTTTTTCATTACTGTGTGAAGCTGTGATGTCACCAGTACTGCCTGGGTTAATTTTAGGCTACTTTTGCCACCACTGCAAGGAAAATAATTTACATCTTCAATGAAAAGGACCAGCAAAGCCCCTGTTAATTGTTTTCAACACCCACTTACTTGTAATGGTGGCATTGGCAAAACTTTAATATACCTTTCAAAAATAATAACAGCACACAATTGCTAGTGCCTACTGAGACAGGTTTCAAGCCAATTTCAAACATCTACCTCATAACAGTTGCATTTATACAAGATCCATAGCTCTACTCAGATCCACCAGATACACCTGACAGTAATTAAAGGTTACAGGAAACAATTCCACTCCAAAGTAAACCTATCACTCTTGTTTATGCCCTTTCTCTGGAACAACCAGATGTCCCAAAATTTCTCAAGAATGCAATCACACATCAAACTTGACATGCTGCTCCAAAATGTTCTAAGATCTCACCCTCACTCTCTCACTTGCAAAAGCTTTGGAAAAGCTACTAACACTCCTTTTAGGAGCTTATTTTTGAGATTACTGGGGGATTTTTAGTGGTTTTAATTATTTACATTAGGAATTTTTTTAAAACTTGTGCTTTCCCCAAGACTAAGTTAGGTTCTTTGAAGTAAGATTAAAGACACCTGAAAAATAAATAGCAAAAATTACCCAAATCACATTTTTAATAGTTTTTGAAAATACAGGCTTTCTTTAAAAGATCAGATAATTAATAAAGCAATATTTACTTCATGTCTAGACTTAATCTTAGAAAATATCTTCCACTTTTTGTTGGGGCTTTCATATGTGTTTTAGGAATTTTATCCCAGTGAATGGATATTCCTATCATACCCTGAATATTTTATCCACTTTTTTTCAAAATAATTTTTGCTCCTCGATGACAGCAATTTTAACAAAATGAATTTGAAAAAAGAAACAACAAAAGTTTAACATTCATAAACACTACACACTTTTGTTAAAACACTTAAAAAACGCAACATATTCATTCCTAACTCTTTATCTTAACGGAATTTCTGATTCTAGCAAAGTATAATTTTAGTAACTCATCAAGACAGAATACATAAAATTGGCACATTTTTGATATGCACACAAATTGAGAACGCATCTCTCCCAACTGCGTTGCAGAAAATGAAATGCATCTGGTATGACAGTATGGCCCAGCACGTGAACTAGAATCAGTGGGAAGAAAGGGGTTTCTTTTTTTTTTCAAAGCAGAACATTTTAAATAATGCACATGCCCCAACAGCAAGGCATTATTAAGTCTGTTAAACTGTCGTTCAAAGGTATATTTGGCTAAAGAAAACATAATAGCAAGAGGGCTGACAAGGGCATAGGAGGTAGAATGGTTTGTTTAGTTGTAATTATTATACATCAGTGGCTTCCAAATCTCTTTCCCTAGCAGTCCAAAATGATTTTTTTGTTTTTGCTTAATATCTCCACTCAGTGTCAGTGTACGTGCACATATGTTGTTGTGTCCTCGTGCTCGGCTGGGCAGTGGAGAGGCGGGGAGTGTGTTGGAGAACATGGCTGATGCCAGGATCAAGCAGAGAACAAGAGAAAATGTGAGCAATTTGCCTTATTTTGCAACGAATTTTCTTTCTTCCTTGAGAGAAAGTGCTTTTTATCTAGGCAATCTGAAGATGGATTTAATGTTTTTAGCATCTTTTCTTTTTATGCGTTCCCATCTGTGCTTATGAACTGTGAATAAAACTGAAATCTGCATGTGCTACGCGCTTCCTCCCCATGCCCAAGTATCTTCAGCAATGAGGTGTTAGGAGAGCAAGGAAAGATCTCTGAGACGTGCCGGAAGCTCGGAAGGGTGCTGCCGAGTTACACCTACTCCTGGACACCTTAGAGTGTCCTCTTCCAGGTCCAGCCTCCAACTCCATTTCTTTCTTCTCTCCGTTCAGAGAGGTGAGCCTGACTCCTTGAGTTGGGCAAAGAGGCATTTAGAGGACTGAGGAATCCTCTGTTGTGCATTAGTGACAGAGTGCTGCTGAAAACTGCATTTGTGACTCGTAACGGAGAAAACTGTCCACTTCTCAGGGCACAAGGCTTCCTGAGCAGCAGATGCAGGGAATCAACAATAAAGCCTCAGGGCTTATTTTCCTGCCTACACTCCACTTTTCACCTACTCTGGGAAAGATATTTTAGCTTTTGTATTCCTCCTATGACTTCACTGAAATTCTGGTTCTTTATAATGAAAAGCTTCTTTAGAACTACAGATGGTATGATCAACAATGTCATTTGTAAATGTGATATAAAAGATATGCAACAATGCATTACAGAGAACAAAGAACAAATTAATTCAGCTAATCCATCACAGAACTGATTCTAGGGATCCAGAATGTATGTAAACTTGCAAGTATTAATCAATAGGACTGAAGTTATCTCAGAGACATAAAAAGTTCTAAAAGTTGTCAAACGTAGCTGTAGCGATGGAAAAACACTGTGGAGAATGACAAAAACTCTCTCTGTCATATATTAACCATGTGACCTTGGAAGGATTAATTAATTTCTCTGGGCATTCATTTCCTAATGCATAAAATAGCAACAAGAACTTCTATCATGTAGGGCAGCTATGACGATTAAATCATGGAAGTGCCCAACATATAGTGAAGGCACACACAATAATGTTTGTTTAGTATCCTCTCAAAAAAGGTTTTTCGGTCTTTTGTATACAAAATTTATATTTACATAGCAGTTTTTAAAATAAAGATTGATAGTGTCTGAAAACGTTTGGGTAAAAATGAATATAAAGATTAATTCTGAATTCTCTTGCTTTTACTGTGAAAATATCTTGGTTCAGTGAACTGCAAAGTTATTTAGTAAGTTAACATTTGCAGCAATATGATCTCTGCCTTCCAAAATAATTCAATTCTTATTTTTTATCATTCTTGATCATAAAAGTTAATAAAAACAAATGTAAACAAGTACCTCAGCTCTAAAATTCTTATACATTAGGATTATGTACACACTCAAATATAAATATTTTTAAAATATATAGTATTCATCTACACTGAATTTAAAGAATCTTTTTAAAACCACTGTTTACCTCATTTTGGAACCAGAAACAGGAGTTCTAGTCAATTCTCTTTCAAGATAAAAGGAAAAATAGGTTTATTTAGACTTTTTGTCAGTATTATTTCTGCCTACTCTTCTGAGAATAACTGTAACCTTTTTCTAAACCATCAGGTGTTTTCTAGAGCATTAGTAACATCAGGTTACTGCAAGCAATTGTGTTTATTAGGCAACAAAACATACTAGTATTCTGGTTTACTTTCTGAAATTACACTAATAAATTAGCCAATAAACTATAAACATTTTCAACTGAAATCCCATCTATTCCCATATCTTACCCTTCAACGCATGGCCTCATGGTTTTTGTGACCCAACTTTTAATCTAATTAAAGTTTTAATGTATATGTCATTAACCTAACAATTAATCAGAGTCAAAATAATTAGAATTTAAACAAAGTAAGATGTATTGGCAGAAAAGAGTTCTTTAGGTCCCTGGCAGAATGGAACTTTCAAAATATTTGCTAGCATTGACACGATTTGATAAAAATTTACAAAAGGAGAACATCGCCTCTGCAAAACCGAGGGAGTAAAAGCTGCCACTCAGTGGAACGCTTTACAGATCTTACAGATACATTTTTACTTGACTCTTGCCTGACCAGAGAGTCAACATCACGTCTACAGCAGAATAATTTAAACGCAACTACTTCAGATGACTATCAAAACTAAAAAGGCCATAGGAACATCTGTTTAACTCGGAAGCGACACTCACGCTGTCTACTTGTTAGGCAGCGATCCACTCGCAGCAGAAAGTTTTGAGAAGGGAGGGCGGGAAGATGAACAGACTTCTGCTTAAAGGGTTTCCCCAAGACATGACCTCACGTTTGCCATTAATTCACCTCCTCGCATTTCTAATTTTCCCTGCAAGTTGTTGGGTTTGCTTGTTTTTCTTTTGACAAGATGAGACTTAGCTAGACAGTCCCTTTAGGAGATCTCCAAAAAGTACCCATTTTATGTCTAACTTTATTCCTCTTCTATTTGGCTACAATTAATACTTCCACTTTCATCGGCAACTGAGAAAGCTACTCAAACAGCTTCTAGCAGTAGGTATGATTTCTGTCAAAAGTCAAGTCAGAGCGCAAGTCAGAACTCTACTAAGCAGGAGCGGGACGTTTTCTTTCCACTGCTTGAACTTGGTAGCACCCCTACCCCGCCAGCAACTCCCGGGGTCTCGATCGCCCACAGCTGGAGGCGTGGCCCCGCGCACCCAGGCTCCGGCCGCGCCCACCTGTCACTCACCCGGCTGCTGCCGCGCTCCTCGCCCTTCTCCGCGGTTCGCGGCTCTGCTGGGCTCCGTGCTGGCTCAGCTCGAGGCGGCGGCGGCTCCAGCAGCTGCTCCAAGCAGGCGGTGCCCGGCAGGGAGGAACTCTTCTGATGGCACAAGTGCGCCGCGGTGCCCCGACGCCGTGCACCCTCATCTCGGGCGCGGTCCCCCCTCGGGGGCGGCTGGGGTGAGGAGGACAGGGAGGATGAGGCAGAGGACGAAGAGCGAGCTGAGTCCGGGGAGCGTCCGCCAGGAGGCGTCACTCCGGCTGCTCCGGCGGCTGCCAGCGGCCCCCTTCCCGCGGGAAGCAAATGCTCGCGGATCCGGCGGCGCAGCGTGGACCCCTGCTCCGCTCTGCCGGCACCCCCGGGCTCGACAGGCTCCGGCGAGGAGCAGCACAGGTTGGGCTGGGAGGAGGAGAAGACGCGGTCCAGCACTTGCTTCCGTTTCTTGAAGCCGCTCCACCTGCTGCCTGCGCCACCCGAGCCGGCCAGTGCGTCCCGCCTACCCCCCGGGGGTGGCGGGGAGGGCGACGGGGTGGCCGCAGTGCGGCGCTCGGGGACCCCCGCGCGCCCGCCCCCGCCGCCCTTGCTCTTGCCCACCCCCAGCTGCAGGTTCTTCCAGAGCCGGGCCTGGAAGGAAGAGGACGCCGCCGCAGGCTCGGGCGAGCCCGCCGCGGCAGCCCGGGGCTCCATCCTCCACCCCCTGCTCCTCCGCTCCCCTCCTCCTCCTCCTTCTTCTCCGCCCGCTCCGGCCGCGCCTCCTGCCGGAGCCCCGCGCTGGCGGCGACGACGGCAGACGCAGCAGCAGAAGCCGGGAGTGACCGGCGGCTTCAGGCCAGCGCGGGGGAAAGACGCCGCCGCCGCCGCCGCCGCCGCCGAGGCTCTCCGGCCGCGGGACTCCGGCGCGGCCTCTTCCTCCCGCACCTGCGGGGGTGGGCTGGCGCTGTAGCCAAATCTCGGCCGCCGCAAAGTTTCTAGCTCCGCGCTCCGCGGCTCCAGTCCACTGGAGTCCCCCAGGCCGCGCCCCGGCCCCCTCTCCTCTCTGGCTCCGGGCTCGGGACGCTACACGCACCGGGCGTGCGTTTCCAGCTGCGCCTGGGACCGCACCCGACGCCCTCCGGGCAGCACCTGTCAGCGGCGGCGGGGGCGGCTGCCTCCGAACTGGACGCGCGTGCGACTCACACAACAGGGAGGATCGGGCTGAAGACCCTCGGCGCGCCCCGGGACCGTCCTCCAGCTCCTGGGTGGGAGGACGCGCAGGCGAGAGCCGGGTGGAGCTGGTTAGGGACCAGAGCCAGGCTGCTCCCCAGGATCCGGCCACAGTTACCCACGCAGCTAGCTCCGGGCCGGCCGCTAGACTCGCCCTCCGGCAGTCATCCTAGGTCCGACGAAGTGAGCTCGAGTGGAGATTATGCGCCTTCAGTGGGTCCTGTGAAGCGCCCGGTGTCCACACCAAGAGGTGAAGCTGACCGAGTTCTGAGGCTGAACGCCGCTGCCCCCGCCCCGCTCCCCGGCCTGGGCCCAAGACCAGAGTTCGATTTCTTCTGTCTTGACTTCATCCCGATCCGCCCCTCCCCGCTCTTTCCTTGTGCCGTTAGTTTCTCTTGTGATGCGGGTCTAGAGGTTTCCGGAGTCTGACAATAAAGCCAGCCCTCGAGTTGCAGGGAGTTGACCGTGTCCGAAGACGTGGAGGGTGCGCACTGCCTCTGAACCCGTTCCAAACGCAGAGTACCTTGTTCTTTTCACTCAAGTGCATTTTCCTTTGGTTACGTGCAAAGCAAATGGGAAAGGCTCATTCAGACTTTGTTTCTCCCGAAATCTACTGCTCCCAGGGTCTTCTGATTCTACTGAGAGCCTCTTGAATGGCAGGTGACACAATGCCCCTTCTCAACTCCACTGCCTTCCACACCCCAAAATGTGGAAAACTCAGAAGAGCTTTGGCACCGTATTGTCTAATTCCAATCTCATCCAGCTGGCGGTATGCCCTGGATGTGTTACCAACCTCTTTAAACTTTTTATTTTTCTATTTTTCCTTTATAACAAATACTTAACAAATATTTATTGAGCACCTACTATGTGTCAGGCCATATGATAGGCTCTGAGGATGCAGCTGTGAGCAAGGCGGAGAGGGCCCCACCCTCATGGAGCCCATGTTCCAGTGGAAGAATCAAACAGAATTTCTAATGGTGAAATGTCCCACGGAGAAAATAAAACAGGAGATCACACAGAGTGGCTGTGGAGGTGGGGTTGCCAGATAGATTGCAGGACAGCCAATTAAATTTGAGTTTCAAATAAACAAGGAATGAATAATGTTTGAGTATATGTATGTCCCAAACATTGCACAAGACGTACCAAAATACTCTTTGTTGTTTATCTGAAATTCAAATTTTACTGAGTGTTTTGTATTTTTATTTGCTAAATCTGACAACCCCATACAGAAGGTTTTTTGGGTTTTTTTTTTTTTTCACGTTATGTGTATGGGAGAGTCTCTCTGAGAAGCTAAAATTTAAGTTGAGACAATGAGGACAAAATAGCCATTGAAGGATCTGATTACAGCATTCCAGGCAGAAGGAACAGCAGGTACAAAGACCCCAAGGCAGGAAGCAGCTTGGCTGGGCATGTTCAAGGACAGACGGAACCACTCCAAATAATGTGGAGAAAGGTGGGTAGAGTTGGAAAGAGATGGAAGGGAAGAAGTGAGCAGGGTCCTGCTGGGGTGGCTCCTATAGCCATAGTAAGAGCTTGGGTCTCCTGTAAGTGAAATGGGGAGCCATTTGGAGGGTTTTTAAGCATGAGGGTCATGTGATATGACTCACTAATACCTACCTCACAGGGCTGTTTTAAGGATTAAGTGAAAAAGGACTTCACTCAGTGCCCGAGGCTTTTCCACACTAGAGAGTCACACTGAAAATACCACAACCATTAAAAATTACCTCAATATAGAGCTACTCTGATAGCCCAGAAAAGAAACTGTTACATCCAGAAGTCTTCTCTGAAGCATAGGAAAAATATTTTGTTACTAGTTTTTCTAGGATGTCATAAATGAAAGCATAGAGAAGATAAGTAAAAAAATAAATGATTACTATAGCAAATTGAGAAGAAATGATCATTGCTTCTTACCAAAGCTCTTTATAAATATGTCATTTGTCAAATTTATTGACAAGGAGCCATGGACCCATGGAGATAACTCTACACAATTCAACCTTATGTTCATATAGTCTTTAATGATACATTTAATGGACTTTTGTAGGTTTATGTTTTCATTTTTCTCTTCTATCTAATTTTGCCTTGGACATACTAACTCTGAGATTTCGGATTCTGAAATCTACAATCCCAAATAACACTTATCCATCAATGTGAATTCATTTATAGAACTGGTAAGAGCATATGTAACTTTTCCTAAATATCTGAAGTGGATTATAAATTGAGAGGCTGCCCTACAAATTGTGCATTACATAAAATTGCACTAGATATGCTCCTTGCCATCAAATGTCTTGTTATATTTAAAATAAGATACTTATAAAAAAACTCTACAACACCAGGGGACAGTGAATGGTACTAAGTGATCACTAAGGGAATACAGAAGAGTGAAGAATCACTTCTGGCTTGACTGATCAAGGAAGATTTGTTGGAGACATCATCTGAGCTAAGATCTCAGGTGACAGAGTACACCAAGAAGATAGATTGCCACCTGCAAAGGAAAGCAAAATTCAGGGCACGTAGCAAGACTTCAGTAAATGTTAGCTATTCCTTCATTACAATTTACTAAGCATCTTAAATATTTATAGAGCATCTATTGCTTGAATGAATATGAAATTAATATATGCATCACACATTGATATACAAGAGGCTGGGAAGGTGATAGATAAGGTCATATTTGAGTAGGAGCTCAACGAAGTGAGGGAGGGTACCAAGTAGTGAATCTAAGGGCAAATTTTTCCAGGAAAAGGGAGCATTAAGTGCAAAGAGGCTGAGACAGGGACATGCTCAGCTTGAGGAAGAGCAAGAAAGACAAAATAGCTGGAACAGAGAGCAAGAGGGGAGTGGGAGGAGAAGCTGTTGCAGAGACGGCTAAGGGCCAGATCACGGAGGACTCTGTGGTCAACAGTGAGGACTTTGGGCTTGGTTGGGAGGGGAAGTCACTGGGGAACTTGAGTAGAGATTCTCTGTGATCAACTTTCATTTTAAAAGACTCACTCTGGCCCCTAGGTTGACAATAAAGTGCAGGAAGGGAATGGGTGGGAACAGACCTTAGGTAGGGCCATCACTATAAATATATACGTAAGGGACAATGGTGGCTTTGACAGAGGTGGTAGGTGAGAAGGGGTAAAAGTGGTGAAATTCTAGATACACAATGTTTTGAAGATAGAAGTGAGACAACGAGCCATAGCTTGGATGTGGGGTGCTCAAGCATAATGCTAAATGGTTTGCGTCCTTTACCATATGTAATCTTCACTGCAACCCCATTTTATAGATGAAGAAACCAAGTACGAGGCATGTTTAGTGATCTTACAAAGTCACTCACTGAGTAATCAGCAGATCCCAAGTCTACAAGGTTCCAAAGCCACAGAACTTATTTAATTTTAAATGTATGCATAAATAAATAGAATAAAATAATTGAAAGAGACCTCAAAAGAGGCACTGATCCATGTCCTTACCTTGGGTGAGCAACAAGACCATCTTGGGCAGAACCACAACTTCCACTTGATGAGATCAAGGACATAAGTGCAGGCCCAAAAAACAACGTTTCTGGGACTAATTGAGTTAAAGGCCGAGTAAACGGCACTTACGGAGCCCTCTCATCAGCGGAGCCTTGGCTGCAGTCCCAGCTCCTGGCACTGGGCCAGATGCCTTCAGGCCCTCATTTTCTCTCTCAGTCTCTGAAATGGGGACAACAATATCTATTGGGCTGACCCACCTCACAAGGACCCAATTAAAAGCCAAATGGAGGCAGCATTTCTGAAGAGGAAAGCCTGTCCACGAGAGACAAGTTATCACCACCTTGTAACCAAAGCCAAGAAAAGCTACCAGACGGACTTGTTCCCCCTCACATGGAAAATCCTTGCCTGTGTGGAAAGAAGCACTTTGAACCCTTCAAAACCAAGAACCCCGTTGTCACAATTCCACAGGTTGAGATGGCTGCGGACTATACAGTCAACTTAACAGAATAAATTCCTGTGCGGGCGTAAACAAGTTTCCATTTCTTCCTTGAAAGTTTTCTCAAAGTTCTCAAAAGCAGTTCAATGTTAGGTAACTTCAGAGGTGCTGTTTCTGTTTACTCTGTTTAACGTCAGCCGCTTCCTATTTTCGTCTTAACCAGGGTGGTAAACGATTCTAGAGTCCTAGACCAAGAGATGCTCTGGAATTTCTGTGTGGGAAGGACATAGGGTTGTCTATGCAGCTTAAATTAGAGAGGGGGGAATTGAAGCTATGTTTGCATAATTTTTAAAAACTCACTTGTCCATATAAAAGAAGAGAAGAAGGGGTTATTGGAGATTTGGAGGGAGCCAAAGCCCCTGCCCACCTCTCAATGCCGGTTCTGTGCTGCATAATGTCAGAAGACATGGACATTGGCCTGGTGCTGCATCTGAGGGCTCTGTCACCACAGGCAGCCCTTGGAGCCTCAGTTTTTCACTAGTAAAAAAAAAAAAAAATAGGACTAGTTTCCCTCTAAGGTCCCTTTCAGCTTAAAGATGATGTAAGCTTCTGAAACAAATCTCCAGTGTAGAATACAATCCATCTACTCATGCCTGGTCTGATTTCCTACTTTCAGTGGTGATACAAAGACAGGTACTACTGGATGGGCATGTAAATAACCCCCTTTGACAGATGCAAACTATTATATATAGAATGAATAAACATCAAGGTCCTATTGTATAGCACAGGGAACTATATTCAATATCATGTAATAAACCATAATGGAAGAGAATATGAAAAATTATATATATATCTGAATATACATATATATGTATATGTATATCTGAATCACTTTGCTGTAAACCAGAAACTAACACAACATTGTAAATCAACTATACTTCAATTAAAAACAAAAATACCTTTGAATATATACCCTGCTGCAGAAGCTGTTAGGGCCCTACTCCTATCCCTTAGGCCTCAGCACTTCAGTGAAGGTATCTGATCTCTCCACCTGGAGGCTGTCTTCCAAATCACATCCCTTCTCCCTCCAAGTGCCTGGAACAGCCCTCAACCAATGAGTGCCAGCATTGATGTGCAGGTGTTTCAATAACTCAGAGGCAGGGACTCTATACTGCTCCCAGTTCCAGTGCCCTCTGTACTGGTTGGCTTGATAACATGCCCCTTCTCAGCTTCCTTTTGTTCCTGTCTCACATGCCCCCTACCCTACCGCTGGTCCCTGTGCCTCATCAATAAACTGCTTGCATTTGAATCCTTCTTGCTAAATCAGCTTCTGGGGGGACCCAAAGTAAGGCACATTATAGAGACATTTGAAACTCTAGCTAATAAGGTTCCCAATTTGAGCACTCTATGAGAATAAAAGTAATGTCCTCCAGCAAGATTCCTTTGGGTCATACAATTCTCTTATAAAGACTATAAAGACATAAGTTATCCCAGAGCCTATAGTTTATACTCTGAAAGTGAGACCCCTTGAGAACCAGAGTATTCGTCTATGATTTACCTCCTTGATATGGTCCACTGACCTCCTAGAGTAGACAATAGGGTAGACTCCTAAGTATCTATTACGCACTGGAAAATTATTCTCAACTGATCATGATCATTCTGTCCCTTTTCTCAGACCTGTAACCATTCCTGGAAACTATAAGAGTGTATTACTTGGGACTGAATTCAACTGCGAGTAACACATAAACCTTAAGTATGTTCAATAAGCCCGATGGTCATCATCCAGACCTAGTATGGCATTCCTTCTATCTTGTTGCTCCAACACACATGCCTACCATTCCCCAAGTCACTGCAAATTCCAAGATTGTCAATGGAGCTTCTGCCACGATAGTCACCTTCCAGCCAGCAAACAGGAGGAAAGGGTGAAGAAGAATATGCCTCTTGCTTTAAAGTTACTTCCCAACTCTTCTAATATCCCAAGGGTTAGAACTTCAGCACATGGCCATGCCTAGCCATAAAATCTTTATTCTGGGCAGTTGTGTGCCCAGCTAAAAATCTGGATTTTGTTACTGGGGAAAAAGGGGAAGGTGAATATGGGGGGACAACAAGCAGACTCTGACACAGAGGAGCAGTCATTTGAGGGGCTTCTTCACTCACAAGGAAGACGCACACAAGAAATGATCTCTTTATCTACACGTTTTGGTGTTTGGTGCGATGGCTGGAACTGCCGCAGCCATTTTGTTATGAAACTGAGGGTGAAGCGAACACCCAAGTTACAGAGAAGAGAGATGGAAAACAACCTCGACGCTTGAGGATGTCATTGAGCTACAGAATCAGTCAACCTAAGGCCTTCCTTAACCCTGATACTATTATTATGTAGTTATCCATTTATTATTAATTAGAAAGTTAATTTATCTAGGTTTTTAGCCAGTTTTAGCTGAATTTTATATTAGTTTCTTATTGTTGTCACAACGAATTACCATAAATTTAGCTGCTTAAAACAACACCCACTTGTTACCTCACAGTGTCTGTGGGTCAGAAGTCTGGGCATGGGATGGCTCAGCTGGTCCCTCAGCTTCAGATCTCCCAAGGCCGAAATCAAGGTGTTGGCAGGAATGCACTCCTTTCTGGAGGCTCCGGAGAAGAATCTGCTTCTAAGCTCATTCAGATTGTTGGCTGAATTAAGTTCTACAGACTTGCAGATCTGAGGTCACTGTTTCCTTGCTGGTTTTCCACAGGAACGAGGGGCGGGGGTCATACTAAGCTTCTAGAGACTGCCCGCATCCTTGACTCCTGGCCCTCTTCCCTGTCTTCAAAGCCAACAAGGACAAATTGAGTCCTTCTCACACTTCCAATCTCTCAGACCCCACCCTCTGCTTCATCTCTCTTACTGACCCCTCTGCTGTCTTCTAGTTTTAAAGGCTCATGTGATCACATTAGGCCCACCTGGGTAACCCAGGATAATGTCCTTATATTAAGGTCAGTTGATTAGAAAACTTAATTACATCTACAAAGTCCTTCCCCACCTGTACCTATACTAGCATTTGGCTGAGTAACTAGGGACAGGAATCTTGAGGGGATGGCTTTAAAATCCTGCTTACCACCAGTTTCCTAGAGCCCAAAGCATCCTGATTGACACATCCTCATTGTAGACCAGAAAAAAGGTTACCTCTCCCCAGATTGCCTCATTCACAGTGGGGTATTGAACCCAGAGGAACTGGCTCAGATTTACAAGGTAGTAGAATGAAGACTGACATTCATCAATGATAAGAACACTAAGAGACTGGCTAAACAGGGCAGACCTTTCCTCTTTGCTGTGTTATTTTGAATCTGGCCCTTTTGCTAATTAGACTCATACTTCTCCCCTATTTTCTTCTAACATAATGCTTTCCAGGTTGCAACCAGTTTTTAGTTTATTTCGAATCCAATCCCCTAACTCACACATTTTCCCCTAAGTGAGATAAAATGGTTATTTAAGAAATATACATTATTGATTTCAAACCGGTGCCTGAAAATTTAACTGCCTTTCTGGCAAGCCCTATTTAAAAATGTCTGCCTAGAAAATGCACAGGCAAGAACTAAGTAGATGAAATTTTTGTATTTTTTTTTAATAAAGTAGGGTTTTCTTTTTATTTATTTATCTATCTATCTATCTTTGGCTGTGTTGGGTCTTCGTTGCTGCGCACGAGCTTTCTCTAGTTGTGGCGAGCGGGGGCCACTCTTCATTGCGGTGCGTGGGCTTCTCATCGCAGTGGCTTCTCTTGTTGCAGAGTACGGGCTCTAGGAACGCACGCTTCAGTAGTTGCAGCACGTGGGCTCAGTAGTTGTGGCTTGGCTTGCGGGCTCTAGAGCGCAGGTTCAGTAGTTGTGGCACATGGGCTTGGTTGCTCTGAGGCATGTGGGATCTTCCTGGATCAGGGATCGAACCTGTGTCCCCTGCATTGGCAGGAGGATTCTTAATCACTGCGCCACCAGAGAAGCCCTTTTGTATGGTTGTATTCTGAGCTGACCTTCCCTCTGAATCACATAGGGTAAGTAGGAAAATGGAAGGAAAAATGGAGTTACTAAATGTCTATAAATATCCTTGGAAAAATTAAATCAAGTACAATGTCTTTTATGAAGAAAATTACCTTAAATGAAACTCAATTGGCTAAAATATGTTTCTCAGACCCTGATTTGTAGCCTGTAAATCCATCCCCCGTGTTTGTTCTTAATCTTGACTTCTGCCATCATCCACAGTTAAACCTCTAAATTCTGGTCATGTAGTTACATAGAAAGTACAGGTATGTTTTCCCCCTTCAACTGAACACCTGTGAAATCAAGATATGAGGGGACTTAGCCCAGGCCTCATATAAAGTCAGTGGTGGAACCAGTGAGGTCATTACAGGTAGCAACATCTTTTAGGGGACCTTAGGTATAATCCATCCTTACTCCCCACCACCCCCAGTATTTGTGGATCTATTTCTCATTCAATTCTACAATTCAGCAGATTGGATCTCACCGCAGTGTAACCACTCCAAGATCGAGAATTGCTTGTCTCTGTCAGGATATATCAGACAATAGCCTGAACTCCAAAGACATCAGGTCTGGCCTTGCACAGACTTGGCTCAGGCTGGACAGCAGTGCCTGGGAACTTTGTGCTTTTCCCCGAGCATCGGGTTAAGAAACTAATTTGAGGTGGAACTATTGCTGCCAAAAATAAACAAAATGGTATTCACCATTTACTGGGGCTGTCATCTATAAATAGGACCTCTGAGCAGTGATGAGGTTTGATATATGGCAAGAGGGCTAGGGACCTATAGGGACAGTTTCTCATTGCAAACAGCAGTGCACTGGGATCAAAAATCAGTCCTGCTAACTTTTGTGCAGATAAGAAGAAAAATATAGTCTCCTTTATGTTTTCTGTAATGAGTCTGGTTTTCCTTTAGAGTAATGCCACTCAACCAGAGGTTAATGGAGAAAAAAATAACAAAATATTCAACCCAATTTTAACAATCATCAAGATTGAATCCTTTTGATAATCCCTTTAGAAATGCCCACAGTCTTCTTGGGACAAAATGTTTGTCTCTCAAGGGAGCCTTCTCTGCCAACTCTTCCTAAGAAGGTATCTTTGGTAGATGCAGAAAGGCTGTGATTTTCCACATCTTCGTGAAAGCAGGAAAGAGTCAGCGTTTGAAGGCGGTGTCATCTGCCTTTTCTGCTCTGGGGGTGATGCCTCTTGCCCACCGGGTTTGCCTGCTAACAATCCTAAGCAAGTCTGTGCTTACACGATCTGGTCTCTCCCACCAGAATCAGAGCCCAGAGAAGCTCCCAGATGACGCAACCTGCCCTTGGCTCTCACTGGCTGGGGCCCCTGACATCTATCTGTACATCCCTTATCCAGCCTGGACCCAACTATCCATACTAAGCCTTTGCTGGGAGTACATCTAGGCCCACTGGCTCTCAACTCAGTACCCACAACATTAAAAAATAAGGCAGGCTCAGAAAAGCTGAATGTCAGGGCCTCCTCCTGCCAGCTACAGAGCGCCGTCTAGTTTTTGTTAATGTTGCTGCACCCTAAATTGGTTTGCAACAGCTCTGTCCTCTGGGAGTAAATAGTTGGAACTCTTGCTCTTGTCTCTCCCTCCCTCTCTCTCCCTCTCTCTCTCTATCTCTCTATCTCCCCTGCCTTTCCTCCATCCCCTTGGACTGGCCTTTGGTACCCAGACAGGATAGGCTTATCAGTCAGGGTTACGGTAGGAAATAGATGGCACCCTCAAATAAGGAAATTTTAATATAAGCTTAATAAATTTAATTATTTTCAAATGCGTGGCAAGGTTTAGAGCAGTAGCTCTCAGAATGTGGTCAGGAAACCTGAGATCCTTTCAGGCCAAAGCTATTTCCCAATAATTCTAAGATGCCTTGTGCCTTTTTCACTCTCAGTCTCTCACAAGTGTCCAGTGGGGTTTCCCAGAGGCTACATAACATGTAATATTTACAAACAAAGGACATCATAAACAAAGTAAAAGGTAAAAAAAACAAATGGGGGGAAACATTTGTAAAATATCTAACAGGTAAGAGATCAAAATGCAGAAATTATAAAGAACTCCTTAAGCTGGTAAGAAAAAGACAAACAACTCAATAGAAAAATAGGCAAAAGACATGAACAGGAAATTCACAAAAGAAAAATATTAATAGCAAAAAGAAAAAGTGCAAACTTATCTTCCCACTAAGATACAGTTTTTTTTATTTATTACAGAGATGAGTAAAATATAAAATTGCTTGAGTGTGTCAGCTTTGGTATGTGTGTGGGAAATGAATATCACAGTCATTACTAACGGCAGTGTGAAATGTTACAGCCACTTCAGAGGTCAATTCGTGTGCATTATTTAAACGCACATAATTGATGACTCCCAAATTCCATTTCTAGGCATCTTCCCCACCCCCCAAACTCTGCACATAGACTGGGAGGTATGTATAAGAATCGTATTGCAGCATTGTTAGAAATAGCAATCAATAATGGTTAGTATTTGCAAAAATAAAATTAAAAAGGAAAAATTTGAATGCCCTTCAACACAGTAATGATTATATAAATTGTGATTCATCCACACTGTGAAATTCTATGTAACAGACAAAAGACAAAAAGACAAAAAGAAAGGGGTAGATCAATATGTTTACATAAGAAAGATCACCAAAGCACTGCTGAGTCAAAAAAAGCAAGTTGTAAATTGATATTTATGTTATGATAGCATATTTACATTAATAAATAAATTCACAAGTAGAAATCAGTAGTATTTAAAAAATAATATACCACAACATGTTTAGATTCATCTTCACAGTGGAAAAATAGTTTGATAATAGGAAACAGTTTGATAATAACTTATTAAAATAGTATGCCCTATTAATTGGTCAAATGAGATCAAATAATACTTAGAAATTATGTAACAAAATTCAACATTCTTTCTTAATATAAAAATCTTAGTAAAAGAAAAAGAGATGGATAATTTTTAATGTGATATAATAATATATATCAGTACATAAACCCCAAAGCCAGCAATATATTCCATAGCAAAGCAATAACAGAGGCAATCCTGTGTAAGTCAAGAATAAGGCAAGGATTCCAAACAAGGGCATGGCTACTTAAAAGTGTTTTGCAAGAGTGAGCCAGTGCATTTAAATTAAAAAATGAAATAAGATGTGTAAATATTGGAAAGTATGAGGCAAATTTTTCATTACTTATAGATGATATCATTGTGTATTTGAAAAACTCAAAAAAACCCCATAAAAACAATAAGAGGGCTTCCCTGGTGGCGCAGTGGTTAAGAATCTGCCTGCCAATGCAGGGGACACGGGTTCGAGCCCTGGTCTGGGAAGATCCCACATGCCGCGGAGCAACTAGGCCCGTGAGCCACAATTACTGAGCCTGTGCGTCTGGAGCCTGTGCTCCGCAACAAGAGAGGCCGCGATAATGAGAGGCCCGCGCACCGCGATGAAGAGTAGCCCCCACTTGCCGCAACTAGAGAAAGCCCTCTCACAGAAACGAAGACCTAACACAGCCATAAATTAAAAAAAAAAAAAAAGTAGAGGAATTTAAACAAAAACTCCTAAAGAAACTCAACATTAAAAAAAAAAAAAACAATAAGAAAAGCCAGTGAAGGAGTAAGTGACAAAATTAATCTTGTTAAAAATAATAGCCTGAAAACACTGCAAACTGTGAAAGGCATGCAATGAACTTAACAATGCAAAGCAAAACGAAAAAAATATATATAATAGCCACAAAATAAAAACCAAGTGAACAAAATAAGATAAACCCAAGAGCTATAAGAAGAAAACTTTACAACTTTACTGTGGGATGAAAAAGAAGACTTGAATAAATGAAAAACACCTGGGTGTGGAGATTCACTATTGATTAGCAATTATTCCTACTTAAGTGAATCCATAAAAACCAATGTGATCTCAATCACAATACTGAGAATTTTTAAAACATGACTAAACAGTTACAAAGTTCATTTGGAAGACTAAACACGATATAAGAGTCAAGAAAAATAAATCTGTAAAAGAAGAGTTTTAAGGGGAAATGGGTCACTTTGGAAATCAAAATTATTATAAAGCTACAGTAATTTTAAAATTACAACACTGGTTAAGGAACAGCCACAACGGATCAATGTTCAGAATGGAGTCTAGAAATAAACCCAAGTACCTACAGGTATTTAGTTTTTCATAAGGGAGCTACTCCAAATTCAATAGTGAAAGATTAAATATTTATTGAGATAAATAGCTAGTCTTATGGAGGAAAAACAAAAATGGATTCCTACCTCATTCCTTTTACCAAAGTAAATTTCATATAACTCAACTGTTAATCTAATGCTAAAATAATTGACAATATCATAGCAAATCAAGTTGAACATATTACAAGAATAACCCCAGTGGATCAATCATTCCATGGACACACACATTTTTGTCTGTTTTGTTCACTAACATACGATGCCTGACACAAAGTAGGTGTTACAGTGAGCATTTGTTTGATAAATGCAGGAACCAAAAAAATTAATAGATATAAAACTAAAGAAGAAAACAGGAATGATTCTTTTTAAATCTTTGAATTAGGAAGATCTTTCTCATTATAATAGGAAATCCAGAAACCACTGGGGGGTGAAAAAGGGTGATAAGCCTGGTCAGATGAAAATTAAACTTGTTTGCTCAATAAAAATTCTCATCTAGAAACATTTGTCTTTGAGAGACAGAAGACAAACCTTTTTAACTTTCAAAAAGAATTTCCTAATCAATACTAAAGCACCAACAACTCAATAGAAAAAATGAGCAGAAATTCATGAATAGAGAATACACTACTCAGAGATAAATGAGTACAGATGATCAATAGTAACTTCATCAATAATTAAGTAAATCCAAAAATTTTAATGCCGCATTTTCTAACCTATAATATTGGAAAAGATAAGTGGGCCATACCCAGTGTTCACATGTGTCACTTTTTTTAAAAGAGGAACTCTCGTGCACTATTAGTAGAAATATAAACTGGAACACCTTTGTAAGGTAATTTGGCAATATAGATCAAAATGCTAAGAATGCTTACCATTCGATCGAGTAATTGTTGGTTTGCAACTTCAGGAGTTCCCTGGGTGAAATTTGCAACTGGCCCCTTAAAGAGGTTTAATAAACAAGGGAACTTACAAAGGAGGCTTTTCTTGAGCAGCTACAGGCGAATAGATCTCTGTACACCACCCCCACCAGAATCTTAAAAGTTTATATAGAGGCTTTAAGTAGCTTCAGTCATGGATTCAGTCCAGCTGGTCTAAACAACACCTTACTCTCTCAAGGCTGCATCCTTGAAAGGGCTGCTAGTAAGTGGGTAGTAGGCATGACATACGTTCTAAGGACAGGGACCTGCCCCCCTCGGGTCAAGGAGCCTTCATGTTCTCTCCATGACTTCCTCCAACAGTAAGTCTTTCTGAGAACTTGTCCACAGATATACTGTCACAAATGTTCAAAGATGTATATTTATTTCAGCATGTTTATAATAGGAAAATCTGGAAACAATCTAAATATTTATCGGTAGGGGTCTAGTTAAATAGAAATGTATGAAAACAAGAGAATTCCACACAGCCATTAAAATAAAGTAAATCTGCAAAATATGAAAAATAACTATAATACATATTTAAATTTCAAAGAAAATCACAAAATAACATGAGAATGCCATTTTTGGCATTTAAAGAAAAGTGTGTATGCAGGTGTATATACAGCCCATGTGTGCACTTAGGGCATCTGGAAGGAAACACACCTAACTCTTAATAGTGGTTACTTCTGGTATGACGCACAGAGGATTTCTCACATCACCCAATTTTGAGCTGTCAGATCTTTACAGTCATTTGTTAGCTTTATAATAATAACCTTTAAAAAAACTGGTTAAAATTTTAAAACAATATGGAGGAGGCTTAATATTTCTAACAATAAAGAATGAATTTAATATACAACACATAATATATTAATATTAGTCAGTTAATATCAACTTAATACTAACTATATATTAACATGGGACATAATATAATGGGCATTAGAAGGCTTGGCATTAGAAAACCTGTGTTTGAATTCAGCTTTATCTGTTACTTACTCTCAATAATTTATCAAACCCATATTCACTGAGATACTAGAGCTTCTGTGCTAACTACCAGAATTCTAGTGATTAATGAGACAGAACAGACCTTTCCCTTATGGAGTCAACAATCCCATTTTCTAGTTATATCATTTAACCTATCTGGTCTTTAGTATCCCCATCTGTAAAATGGGAATAACAGTGCCCACCTCCTAAATTATTGTAAAAATTAAAAGGGTTAACGCATGTGAAAGTATTTAGCTAGTGCCTGGAACATAATAAGCACTCAGGAAATATTTGCTGAATATAAAGTGCATGCATTCACATCTGACTTCACTAGCCTGGGGTTTTAGTGGAAATAGAAAGTACCTTTGTTTGGAAAATAAATGATAGACAGTGTCTTACTCACCCCAGACTGCTATAAAAAAACACCATAGACTGGATGAGTTAAACAGACATTTTTTCCTCATAGTTCTGGAGGCTGGGAAGTCCAGAATCAAGGTGCTGGTAGACTGTGTACCTGAAAAGAGCTCTCTTCCTGGTTTGCAAGTGGCCACCTTCTTGCTGTGTCTTCACATGGCAGAGAGAGAGTTCTGGTCTCTTTTCCTCTTCTTATAAAGACACTAATCTGATCATGATGACCTCACCCTCAAGACCTCACCTGAACCTAATTACCTCCCAAAGGCCCACCCCCAAACACCATCACAGGGTGGGTAAGGGTTTCAACATGTAAATTGGGGAAGGACACATTCAGTCCATAACAGATACCAATACATTCATTCATTGCATGAGAGGATATTACTCCCTCCTAAGCATCAACCAAGATAGAAATATTATCTTATTTGAGTGAAATTGTCAGCAATCCTGTGAACAAATGACAGTTTTGATATGTCAAACTGGCATATGTCATCACAAAAAAAGCTCTTGGTATGTGTTTGGGTTTGCTAATTATTGCTAGGCTCACATCCTAGGATTCCCAGCTTGAATCTGTAAATGAAAGATGACAGAATTGGTATTGCATAATTTCATTCAAATATTGACTAACCTACTTTGCTTTTAAAATATTTATTTTAAAAGTATTTTAACAATCTTTCTTAAAGATTGTTATTATGATACTGTACAAGCAACTATTTTTCATTGGTTTACTCAACTAAATTAAGCTGAAGTGAAAAAAGGATAAAATCAATAAGAAGGAGGTAAAAGAGAAGAATAGATCATACTTGTGTTAAACCCATTGATAACATTAAAGATAATTACTTTTCTACCCATATTACTCATATATAAAGGTTGAAAGGCATTTCAGTTTGGAAATCACTTGGTCAACTTGAATTAGAAGTGACTCTGCTATTTTACTATAGTAGACATGGTGAAGAGTGATCACGCTTATCTCAGGCTAGGCATTTTTTTTTTTTTTTGGTGTTTTTGGATTATTCTGTGATTTATTCTCTCTGATAGTAAATTGAAAAACTAAGAAAATCGAGGGACAAGAGTAACTTTTAAAACAATAACTTCAATTTTAAAGTCAAAAATGTAATAAAAGAACCCAATAATCAATTCAGCAAACACATTACGAGCACTCCCAAAGCAAAGAGAACTGTCCTAGGTGCTAAGTGGACACAAAGATGAATCGTGCCTGATCTTTGCCTTGGCAGAGCATATATTCTAGAGAGGGAGCCATGACACATGCACAAATAATGATTAAATAATAAAGAATGATTTATGTCCTTTAAAAGAAATAAAAGATGTTTTAGGAGTAGAGGAGAGAGAAACTTTGTGGCTGGCAGATGGGGGAGGTGATATGGGTCAGGAAGTTTCTGTGACCAATGTGACATTTGAGCTAAGCCTTGAAAAATGAATAAGATTTTGTCTGACAGGAGGAGATAAGGAGAAGGAACACCAAAGGGAGGGAAGAGCATAAGTAAAAACACAATGGTAGAAAGTAAGATCGATGCCAATAAAATGGACAACCTGGAAGAAATGGACAAATCCTTAGAAAAGTACAACCTTCCAAGACTGAACCAGAAAGAAATAGAAAATATGAACAGACCAATCACAAGCACTGAAATTGAAACTGTGATTAAAAATCTTCCAACAAACAAAAGCCCAGGACCAGATGGCTTCACAGGTGAATTCTATCAAACATTTAGAGAAGAGCTAACACCCATCCTTCTCAAACTCTTCCAAATTATAGCAGAGGGAGGAACACTCCCAAACTCGTTCTACGAGGCCACCATCACCCTGATACCAAAACGAGACAAAGATGTCACACACAAAAAAGAAAACTACAGGCCAATATCACTAATGAACATAGATGCAAAAATCCTCAACAAAATACTAGCAAACAGAATCCAACAGCACATTAAAAGGATCATACACCATGATCAAGTGGGGTTTATCCCAAGAATGCAAGAATTCTTCAATATACGCAAATCAATCAATGTGATAAACCATATTAACAAACTGAAGGATAAAAACCCTATGATCAGGACCTCCCTGTGGCGCAGTGGTTAAGAATCCGCCTGCCAATGCAGGGGACACGGGTTTGATCCCTGGTCCAGGAAGATCCCACATGCCACGGAGCAACTAAGCCCATGTGCCACAACTTCTGAGCCTGCGCTCTAGAGCCCGTGAGCCACAACTACTGAGCCCATGTGCCACAACTACCAAAGCTCACGCGCTTAGAGCCTATGCTCCACAACAAGAGAACCCACCACAATGAGAAGCCTGAGCACTGCAACAAAGAGTAGCCCCTGTTCACTGCAACTAGAGAAAGCCTGCACACAGCAACAAAGACCCAATGCAGCCAAAAAAGAAAAAGAAAAAAAAACCACACGATCATCTCTGCAGATGCAGAAAAAGCTTTTGACAAAATTCAACACCCATTTATGATAAAAACTCTCCAGAAAGTGGGCATAGAGGAACCTACCTCAACATAATAAAGGCCATATATGACAAACCTACAGCAAACATCATTCTCAGTGGGGAAAAACTGAAACCATTTCCTCTAAGATTAGGAACAAGACAAGGGTGCCCACTCTCACCACTATTATTCAACATAGGTTTGGAATTTTTAGCCATGGCAATCAGAGAAGAAAAAGAAATAAAAGGAATCCAAATTGGAAAAGAAGAAGTAAAATTGTCACTGTGTGCAGATGACCTGATACTATACATAGAGAAAAACTACTAGAGCTAATCAATGAATTTGGTAAAATAGCAGGATACAAAATTAATGCACAGAAATCTCTTGCATTCCTATACACTAATGACAAAAAATCTGAAAGAGAAATTAAGGAAACACTCCCATTTACCACTGCAACAAAAAGAATAAAATACCTAGGAATAAACCTACCTAAGGAGACAAAAGACCTGTATGCAGAAAACTATAAGACACTGATGAAAGAAATTAAAGATGATACCAACAGATGGAGAGATATACCATGTTCTTGGATTGGAAGAATCAATATTGTGAAAATGACTATGCTACCCAAAGCAATCTACAGATTCAATGCAATCCCTATCAAACTACCAAGGGCATTTTTCACAGAACTAGAACAAAAAAATTTACCATTTTTATGGAAACACAAAAGACCCCGAATAGCCAAAGCAATCTTGAGAAAGAAAAACGGAGCTGGAAGAATCAGGCTCCCTGACTTCAGACAATACTACAAAGCTACAGTAATCAAGACAGGATGGTACTGGCACAAAAACAGAAATATAGATCAATGGAACAGGATAGAAAGCCCAGAGGTAAACCCACACACAAATGGTCACCTTATCTTTGACAAAGTAGGCAAGAATATAAAATGGAGAAAAGACAGCCTCTTCAATAAGTGGTGCTGGGAAAACTGGACAGCTACATGTAAAAGAATGAATTTGGTAAAGTATCAGGATACAAAATTAATGCACAGAAATCTCTTGCATTCTTATACACTAACAACAAAAAATCTGAAAGAGAAATTAAGGAAACACTCCTAATGCAATACACAAAAATAAACTCAAAATGGATTAAAGACTTAAATATAAGGCCAGACACTATAAAACTCTTCGAGGAAAACATAGGCAGAACACTCCATGACATAAATCACAGCAAGATCCATTTGGACCCACCTCCTAGAGTAATGGAAATAAAAACAAAACTAAACAAATGGGATCTAATGAAACTTAAAAGCTTTTGCACAGCAAAGGAAACCATAAACAACACGAAAAGACAACCCTCAGAATGGGAGAAAATATTTGCAAATGAAGCAATGGACAAAGGATTAATCTCCAAAATATACAAGCAGCTCATGCAGCTCAATATCACAAAAACAAACAACGCAATCCAAAAATGGGCAGAAGACCTAAATAGACATTTCTCCAAAGAAGATATACAGATGGCCAAGAAGCACATGAAAAGCTGCTCAACATCACTAATCATTAGAGGAATGCAAATCAAAACTACAATGAGGTATCACCTCACACTGGTCAGAATGGCCATCATCAAAAAATCTACAAACAATAAATGCTGGAGAGGGTGTGGAGAAAAGGGAACCCTCTTGCACTGTTGGTGGGAATGTAAATTGATATAGCCACTATGGAGAACAGTATGGAGGTTCCTTAAAAAACTAAAAATAGAACTAAATAGAACTACCAGTTCTAAAAATAGAACTACCCAGTAATCCCGTTACTGGGCATATACCCTAAGAAAACCATAATTCAAAAAGAGACATGTACCACAATGTTCATTGCAGCACTGTTTACAATAGCCAGGACAGATGTGTCCATCGACAGATGGCATGACAGATGAATGGATAAAGAAGATGTGGCACGTATATACAATGGAATATTACTCAGCCATAAAAAGAAATGAAATTGAGTTATCTGTAGGGAGGTAGATGGACCTAGAGTCTGTCATACAGAGTGACCTAAGTCAGAAAGAGAAAAACAAATATTGTATGCTAACACATATATATGGAATCTAAAAAAAAAAAGGTTCTGATGAACCTAGGGGCAGGACAGGAATAAAGACGCAGATGTAGAGAATGGACTTGAGGACACAGGGAGGGGAAAGGTAAGCTGGGATGAAGTGAGAGAGTGGCATTCACATATATACACTACCAAATATAAAATAGATAGTGGGAAGCAGCTGCATAGCACAGGGAGATCAGCTCGGTGCTTTGTGACCACCCATAGGGGTGGGATAGGGAAGGTGGGAGGGAGGCGCAAGAGGGAGGGGATATGGGGATATATGTATACATATAGCTGATTCACTTTACTATAGAGCAGAAACTAACACAACATTGTAAAGCAATTATACTCCAATAAAGATGTAAGAAAAAAGAAAAAGCAAACAGTATTAGAATACTGGTCTGTTTCTGGGACCTCATAGGTATAATCTTAGGACTGTTGACTCTCCTCTGACTTGAACTCTTGCCAATATTCCAAGTGATAAGCCCTTAAAGAGTCCCAAATCACTATCAACACACCAAATTCCTCAAGAAGGAGTTTTCTAGTCATGCCATATATAGTTGACTATATTGTCTTCCCTCTTACAGAATGCTGTCACCCTGGTGCCTCCCTTTACTACTTCTATATGGGGCAAAAATGTCTGGAAGACAAGCTTTTCATATGATAATTTCTTCTACTCAGTCAAGATAGATTCCAAAATCAAAATCCTTATGCAAACATCAGAGATGATAGACTCTTCCATTCCAAAGGGATGCTGGGGGCTTCCCTGGCGGCACAATGGTTGAGAATCTGCCTGCCAATGCAGGGGACACAGGTTCGAGCCCTGGTCTGGGAAGATCCCACGTGCCGCGGAGCAACTAGGCCCATGAGCCACAACTACTGAGCCTGCGCGTCTGGAGCCTGTGCTCCGCAACAAGAGAGGCCGCGACAGTGAGAGGCCCGCGCACCGCGATGAAGAGTGGCCCCCGCTTGCCACAACTAGAGAAAGCCCTTGCACAGAAACGAAGACCCAACACAGCCATAAATAAATAAATAAATAAATAAATAAATAAATAAATAAATAAATAAAAGGAGTTCCTTAAAAAAAAAAAAAAAAATGTACACTCCCTGCATCTGAAATGTCACCCACCCTTAAAAAAAAAAAAAAAAAAGGGATGCTGGCATTGAGCTGGTTAAGTCTCTGATGTTGAAAGTCATTTCATAACACACTCCATAAGTAAACAGTAAATATCTAGCCACAGTGTATGATATATATTTTTTCTATTTATTTATTTTTGGCTGCATTGGGTCATTGTTGCTGTGTGTGGGCTTTCTCTAGTTGTGGTGAGCGGGGCCACTCTTCATTGTGGTGCACAGGCTTCTCATTGCGGTGGCCGCTCTTGTTGTGGAGCATGGGCTTTAGGTGTGCGGGCTTCAGTAGTTTTGGCACGTGAGCTTCACTAGTTGTGGCACCAGGGAAGCTCGATATGTATAATGATTATACATATATAATGATATATATAATCATTTCTTTTTCTCTAAAATGTTCTCCCTAAATTTGAATTGGCAATAGCTCATGTAGGCATTATTTTACGTATCTATGTAACAATCTGCTTAAGAATCTATGCAATAAGCTCTATCTACAATAGCCAGGACATGGAAGCAACCTAAGTGTCCATCAACAGATGAATGGATAAAGAAGATGTTGCACATATAGACAATGGAATATTACTCAGCCATAAAAAGAAACGAAATTGAGTTATTTGTAGTGAGGTGGATGGACCTAGAGTCTGTCATACAGAGTGAAGTAAGTCAGAAAGAGAAAAACAAATACCATATGCTAACACATATATATGGAATCTAAAAAAAAAAAAAAAAATGGTCATGAAGAACCTAGGGGCAAGACGGGAATAAAGACACAGACCTACTAGAGAATGGACTTGAGGATACGGGGAGGGAGAAGGGTAAACTGGGACAAAGTGAGAGAGTGGCATGGACATATATACACTACCAAATATAAAAAGACAGCTAGTGGGAAGCAGCCGCATAGCACAGGGAGATCATCTCGGTGCTTTGTGACCACCTAGAGGGGTGGGATAGGGAGGGTGGGAGGGAGGGAGACGCAAGAGGGAAGAGATATGGGGACATATGTATATGTATAACTGATTCACTTTGTTATAAAGCAGAAACAAACACACCATTGTAAAGCAATTATACTCCAATAAAGATGTTAAAAAAAAAAAAAGAATCTATGCAATAATGGGAAAATAGGACTTCCCTGGTGGCGCATTGGTTAAGAATCCACCTGCCAGTTCAGGGACACGGGTTTGAGCCCTGGTCCGGGAAGATCCCACATGCCATGGAGCAACTAAGCCCATGCGGCCACAACTACTGAACCTGCACTCTAGAGCCCTTGAGCCACAACTACTGAGCCCGCGTGCCACAACTAGTGAAGTCCGCACGCCTAGAGCCCATGCTCCGCAACAAGAGAAGCCACTGCAATGAGAAGCCCGCGCACCTCAGCGAAGAGTAGCCCCCACTCGCCACAGCTAGAGAAAGCCCGCGTGCAGCAACAGAGACACAACACAGCCAAAAATAAATAAATAAATGAATAAACAAATAAATTTATTAAAAATAAATAATGGGAAAACACTGTTTCTCTGAGGCTGAATTTCTTCATAGATAATATTGAATAGTATTATAATATTGAATAGTATTGGGGAGGTGGTGCTCTGTATTAAGTAGGAGCAGGATATTACTGTACTTTATTTATATAGTATGTTGGACTTCATTCTAGTAATGGAGAGTCACTAAAAAAAATTTTTAGCATAGAAATGAAATGGTTAGAGCTGTGATTTAGAGAGGTTCCTCTGAGAGTGTACTGGACAAGGGCAAAACTGGAAGCTGGGAAGACAGTTTTGGATTACACTGGCAAAAGGATAAGTCACAAGGGCCTTGGAGCCTTGGGTTAAAAAGAGATCTTGAAACCTGGGACAAGTGGCACATAGGAGGGAAACTAACACATATTGAGATCTTATTTTGTTCTCAATGCTTTATATATGAGCATTTGTAATCCTCACAAGAATCCTAGGAGGTAAGGAATATTATCCTCCTTAACTGAGGCTAAGATAGATTAAATAACTTGCTAACTAGATGTGTCTGATTTGAAAGTGCATATTCTTTCTAATGTACCTTTCTGCCTTCTTGAGTAAAATGGACAAGACTTACTAGTGGATTAATGTGGGGGAACAAGAAAGAGAAAGGAGTGAAAGATGACTCTGTGGCTTTGGCCATGAGTTACTGAGAGGATGGAGGTGCCACCAATAAAAATAAAATGTCCTAGAGAAAGAATTAATTTAGGTGGGAAATGATGGTCAAAGCTTTAGACACTTTGAGTTTGAATCAATTCAAAAGTTTTGTGAATATTCATTGTATCTAATTTCTGTCACCCTATTTCTCACTCAGAGTTCATGTTAGATGTAATCTAACATCCTACCCAACATCTTCACCTGAACATCAAATAGATGCCTCAAATATAACATGTGTAAAACTGATCTCCTGACCTTCCTCCTTTAGCTGCAGCCTTCCCAATCCCAACTGATGACAGCTCCAGCCTTCTAGTTGTTCATGCTAAACATATCTACTACATCAGGAAATTCTAAGGGCTCCATCTTCAAAATATATCCACAACCTGCCCACTCCACTCCACTCCACTCCTATCATTCTGGTCCAAGCTTTGCCCAGAGTACTACAGTAGCTTCACGATTGGCTTGTCAATGCTACCCTTACTACCATATAGCCTATTCTCAGCACAGTAGCCAGAATGATCCTTTAAACACATAAAATACATCTTGTCATTCTCTGCTTAAAACTCTCCAGTAGCTCCGCATTTCACAAAGGATAAAAGCCAAAGCCTTTATAAGGGCTGGCAAGACCCTACACAATCTGACTTGTTATTTCCTCTCTGACCTTCTCGCCTAAAACTATTTCTTGAATATGCCAGTCTCACTTGTGCCTTAAGGTCTTTGCAATGGCTATCCCTCTGCCCAAAATGCATTTCCCCCAGAGCTAACTCCCTCACATCCTTTAAGATCTTCTCAAATGTTTCTTCTCAGCAAGGCCAACCCTGACCACCTTACAGAAAAGTGCAACCAGCACTCTCATCCTCTAGCTGCACTCTGGATTCCCTCTATCATGTTCTATCCTTCTCTCTCCTTTTTCATACTGCCTCTCACATAAAATCTAATTTTTGTATTTTTCATGTTTATGGTTTCTTGTCTGTCTTCTGCCACTAAAAACTAAGATCCGTGAGGGCAGGTAACTTTGTTTTCTTCACTGATGTATCCCAAGCACGTAGAACATTGCCTGCCACCTAGTAGGTACTCAATAAATATCCATCAAATAAATGAGATGTTTAGCAAACAGATAGAAATTTAAATGAGATATATTGAGTATTTAGTCTGTTCAATATTCTGAGTAGATCTGGAGCTCAGGAAAAAAGAGATATATTTGAGAGTCATCAGAATGATTCTAATAGCTGAAATTGCGGAAATGTATGTATTACCAGGGGAAATCGATGAAAGCAAAAGGAAGGCAGCTACAGACACGTCTTGGGTGGAGTAGGAAAAGAAGAAGCCAGAAAAGGACAGATGGAGAGCTCAGAATCATGAGTATGCCACTTCACAGACAGAATTTTTCAGGAAGAAAGGGGATGATCAACAGGGTCAAGTGCTGTGAAGATACAGGAGGATAAAAACCAAGAAATGGTAATGGGATATGTTGACTACATTTCAAAAGTTACTATGACCTTAAAAAGAACAGTTATTAAAGCAATTATCTCATAAAAAAGTTTTATGATGCTAAGTTATCAAAACAGTGCAGTGGAATCAAGAAAAGATTTTATTTGCTACACTAGTGAGAAAGCCAAACATACGTAAGAAACATTTTATGACATAAGCAGTATTTATTAAATACTAAGCAATCTAAAATATTAAAATATTTACACTTCATTGCAACTTCTTCATAGTGAAAGGTAGACAGGAGGTAGCACTTAGACTTGAAAAACCTGAGTTTGAGTCCAGATCCTGCCACTTCGTTGTTTATGACTTTGGGCACTTCGACTCTCTAGTCTTAGTTTTCTCGTCTGTCAAATAGATTTAATAATCGTTGCCTAATCCACCTCACAGGATTATTGGGGAGAGTAGAGGAGATAGCATAAGAGGAGGAGTAAACTATACATCTGTCCGTTCCAGGGCCAATATAATCTGCAGGCAGCATGCTGTGCTAAGAGAAGCTAGTTCTTCAGCTCAGCTACGGCTTGGCCATGACATTGGATATTACAGATACCCATTGTCTCAGTTATAAAATAAAATGTCAATACCAGCCTTGTTTATCTCATTTGATTCTTCTAGGGATCTAATGAGATGGTGTATAAAAGTGCTTTGCACACTTTAAAGTACTTTACATTTGTAAAAAATATATAGAGAGAGATTCTCTGTGTTTAAGACTGTAGCAGTGCTTCAGACTTCTATGTGCATAAAAATCATCTGGGACACTTGGTGAAATTGCAGATTCCAGGGACCTCTCCCCAGAAATTCCCTGTCAGTGATGCTGAGAGGGGCCTAGGACTCTACATTTGGAACAAGCCCCCGACGTGATTCTGTTGCCCACAGTCTACATGTCATAAGGCAGAGCAAGGCAAGACTGGAAGTGCTGAGGAGGCATAAGAAAGAGAGGTAGAAAGAAAGTGGAGCTCCTTGGTCACTCCTGCTGATGGAGGTCTGGAGGTACGGGAAGGGGTGGGCATATTCTGAATCCCTGGGTCAGTCTTGACCCCTCCTGGGGAGGAATGGTCTTTCCTCCAAACAGCCAAGAAAGATCTGGCAGCTCTTTTTCTAACTGTAAGAATTCAGTCAGAACATGGAAAACTAATACCAATAATCATTTTATAACTGATATTTGAACACTGATGAACAAATTAATATAACGGGACATGGAACAGTTTTATACCAAAATGTTAGCCTCTCCCAGTCCTTGATGACAAAATTACTACGTATGAAAACAGATGATCAGTATGGAAACAAGGACATAATTCTTTCCTGCGGGGTACAAGGGTAACCTCTCTGGCTACATCTCAGTCTTTTGCTTCACAGGACGACCGACACCTCAGCTCAAAAGGAGCTAACTATCCTTGTCCTTCAGTGACTGATTTCACACAGCTGAGATTTGACCTGGCAGTAATTGCTGTTTTCACCTGCAAAAATCTCCTTTCTGCCATTAGGCTATAACATGCTTTTATGGACAGTACCTTTTCTGTAATTAGTCTGGAACCATGTTATAGTTGTACATAGCAACAGAAAGACAGTGTTGATGGTTGCCAAAATAAAAACAATTAATGAAACAAACCCATGTGGAGTTAAAAATTATGTCCATACTCCCTTGCACTGAAGTATTCTATTTCTCAATGGTAAAATTTGTCAAATAATTTTCATCTCCTTTGAAATCTTTCCTGCATTTACTTACCATAAATCACCAAGAAATTTAAAATGCATTACAGGGAGGATAAATAGCCTTTCTGTCATGAGCATATACATTCCACAAATTTTCACTCCAAGACTTTCAAGTCCCCCAGTTCAATTTTATAAGTGTGTGATAGTTTCTCCTTGACAAATAGGCCCAGAAATTGAATTG